>NC_083494.1:4725454-7225454 GCF_905332965.1 Bombus pascuorum | reverse complement strand
TTGTGAATTCCGGATTAAAAGGAATAATTAAGCCTGAAAGAGATTTAATTGTTTTATTATAATTATTACCCATATTTCTCTATACGTTATGGCTCATGCTCTATCTTTACATTTTCATATAAAATTTATTATATTAATCTTCTGTAACTATATTATACATTCCGGTAATATTTAGATTTATAGTACATACGCAATAAAAATTAATTAAATATATACAATGTACGATTCTATGATACACAAACGTTGTTCGAGTAATACAACTATATGTATACTCTACAGATACTTAAAATGTATCCAGACTCTTGCTTATTTTCAACAAGGTGTATTTTAATTACAAAATTAATTAACATATATCATTAATATATTTTTATAAATATTCATAGACTGATGACTCCATATGAAACGTAGTAAACGCTGCTTCTAATTATTATTAATCTACCAAGTACACTGGTGCAAGTAACGAAGTTATTCCTTGTTCACTAATAATTAACAAATCCTTGTATCAGTCTTATGAACCAACCAAATTGTTTATTCCAATTATTTTGTTACGCTAAACTATTCTTATTATTTACATTTCGATGCAGTTCCTTCGATCTATCTAATAACGTTCTCAAATATATTAGCGTTAAAGAAACTGCACCCCTTAGGTTCGTGTGACAGCATAGTCACATAGGAAAAGAACGATCACGCTCGATGGAGCGGCAAAAAGATCCGTACCGATGACACGAAATATTTTTCGCGGGCTCCCATGGTGTTCTGTTCCGGTAGGAGATCCTTTTTACACGCGCGGAAACGCGACCGCTTTTATGTGAGTTAACGCACCGACGCTCGTAGATCCATAACGTAACCCCTCCGACCCTCGTAAACCAGAATTTATTAACACTTCGAACGATGGGGGAGATTTGCTAAATGGTTTTCAATTTGTACCTTAACGCATCCAGACCACATGCTCGACAGATTTCGCGGCATATCGCGTACGTACTTCTGAAAAGAACTGTATATTTCTTTTCTTATTTCAGATATTATTCCAACCAGTTCTTCTTTATCGCTTACGCGTCTCGAGCATCGACTACGAAATTTAAATTCGACGGCTACTTCCATTTTATTGCCAATCCTGGTAATTGAATGAGAGAGAAAGTAAATCAATGAACGCTTCGATGCTTTGGCTATGTATTTCTTATATTTCCCTTTTTTCTGCTTTTTTGTTGTTTAAATACGCGATTCTCTACTTGTAGGTGAATTTTTTATCGAATTTAAATTAATGTCGATATTTTGATTATCGTCTCCTATTTCTCGCTTTACTTTCCAACTATCTCTCTTGAGTAAACGAGTACGTAAGGCCTTGGAGAAACTTTTATACAGTTATGCAGATTTACGAACTGCTATATTTCAGAAGATAAACATAAGAAATTTTCACTTTTCCGGACGAAAAGTTCATTTCCTTTTGTTTTCATTATCAACGACAGATCCTGTGACTACCACTACAAAATTTGAGAAATAAAATACCCGGTTGAACTGTTTTAAATAATATTTCGTAATATACGTATATAAATCTTCGAAGAGAATCAATATTCGTATGGATGCGATTCATCGATGTGAAAGCTACTTCGAACCAGCGTATTAAGAGAGTCTATCTAAACCAGCTTCCGCGGTTTCTTCGTTAAACGTGCCGAGAAAAGTTACAGGAGGATGAAAAACACAAGGTGGAGCGTGTTAAACGACCTCGCCCTCATGGATATTGGCATGCATCGCGCAGGACGCTCGTAATTTTCTTGGTAAGCTTCGACAAATTAGCCCCGGGCATACGTTACCCTCGCTTTAGTTGTCCTCCGTGGTTCGCTTGGCTCCACCTAACAGCCCCTCCGCTGCTCCTAAAAAGTCAGATTTCCTCGAGCAAACGGGCAAGCTTCTATTTTTTTCCCACTTTTTCCAGCGATAGCGTGTGTCCAAACACGCGTACAAGCGTGTATATCCGCCGGTACACGGATGCAGAGTTTGACGAGTATAGGAAAAGAGAGCCGAGGAAAGGGGAAAGCTTGCCGGTTTGGAAAAACTCCAAGAGGAAAGAGCGGCGCTTCGCGTCGCGTCGTATCAGGGGTGGCTTCCGAGAGGAACTATCCTCCGCACAGAGGGATGAGAGGGACGGGTTGCCGGTTCGAAGGGAAAGCTACTCTCTTGGTGCTGGAAGGCGTGAGTCGCAAAAGCTCCGCCTGCAAGCTTCGTGGAACACGCCCCGCCGGCGTAGCTTTACCACCCACTGTGGCGATCCTGGAAAATAGTCCGACCAGCCGTGTCACCGGCGAGGCTTCGACCGGTAACCCCTCCACGGTTAAACGGGAACCGTAGTCCTTCCATCCGTGATCCATCCCCTGCTTCTCGTTTTTTCGTTTCCTTTTCCTCCACCTCCTCCTCCTCCTCTTCCTCCTCCTCATCTTCCTCGCCACCCCCCATCGTGCCGTCTCTCTTCCTTCTATTTCTCCTCGTTTCCCTTCCCCGACCTCCTCTTCCTCCGGTCTCCACCCTTCGAGTTTCAACTTCGGTCCGCTTTGCACACAGATTGCATCCGTGGCATCCGCGGATGCAATCATTACCTCGCTACCGGTCCTTGCTCCTTTTACAAGGAAGACGCTCAATCTATATACGGCCAGACTGGTTAGTTTGTACCCGTTCGTGTGCACGTGTGTGTCGTTTGCATGGGGATGGCTGGTCGGAAGAGTGCATCGTTCAGGCAGGGGTTGGAGAAGTTTGAGGTAAAGCCTCGTAGATGCTTTATTGGCTTCACCGTTGCGATAAGGAGCGCTGGGTTACCATGGGAAATAGTAATATAGGGAAAAGCGTCGCGAAACTGGATTCGAAATTGGCAGCGAGCGAATTCGTTCTTTTACGTTTCGCTAGAAATTTATTGGTGATCGTGCTATTTAAATGTCACCGGCGCTTTTCCGGCTACATATAGTGAAATTATACTGTCGATAGAAAAAAGAATTTTCTACCCTTGAATCTGTAAACGGCATCTCGATTTTAAGCGAGCGTCTAAAATACAATTAATCTTTAAACGTCACTGGAAAAGATCGAAGGCAAATTCGCATCTTTTAAGATGCATTTCATTTACAAAAAAAGAGAGTCGTTTCTTTATTTGAAGGTAAAATTGTTTGCGCTTAAAGATGTATAAAGAAACAATAAGAAGATAAAGAAACAATATTCGCATATTCGATACATGATAAACACAATTTCTTTTAAACAGTATTCTGCTTAGAACGAGAAATCATCGAATACGTTGGTCATAAGATAATTATATTAATCGTTTTATTCCACATTGTTTATCAGTACTGAAAGAAATATAAAGAAATTCTCTATATCGCAAGGATATATTCTCTGGATAATTTGAAAAATATATGGCTTTAATGGACAAATTGTTTCAATAATGCTAAAAAATCAGGAAACGATCCAATTTAACTGAAATAAGGAAAGGTAAGATAAAATTGCGTAGCTGGTATAATTTTTCCGTTAACGAGAAATCAGAGTGCGAAAGAAAGTTTAAACTAGTGTTAAGTAGGCCTGATACAATGACGAGGTATTCTTTTAAAAAATGATTGAACTAGCTGAAAAGAAAAGAAAATTTCTCAAACATAAATTCTCGGCTCTGCTCTACGACTAGAGTATAATACAATTGGAGGTACTCTCATTTTTTCAAACTACGTATTTAAACGACAAAGTTTAATAATACCAAAATCTTTCTTAATTGTGATAGCATTCTCTTATGATACCTTGAGCAAATGCATTCTATCGTTACTTGTTCATAGCAACTAGCTAATTTCTTCAAGTTAATCAAAAACAAAGATAAATTATTGAGAATATCGATTTTCAGTGAAAAATACCGTAGATTAAGCATTTTCTTGATACGAAAATCCAGCTTTTATTTCAGCTTACCTGATTGACGTATGGAATTGGATTTGAAAAGTGTAGAATGTTGTATCACTGAATGAAATCTCCTGATTTCCTCAATCTGTCACCAGGAATTTGCCTGGAAGATTTTCGGCTGACTCCAGCCAACATGTGGTAAGATACACGAGACCATACTACGTATACAGACAAATTCGCAACGCGTTTCCATTATCTTATTTCGACCTGAAATACCTAACTGCGTGTCTATATTTCGCAATAACAAAAAGCATAAAATTTCAACGAATCGAAAATATCTACACCGAAGAACTTCATCCTGCGTGTTCAAGCATAGATTATCACTGTAATTATCGATCGAATATTTTAGATACTATATTTTTATTCGTATGAAGTTTTAACAGGTAATTCCGTTAAGTTGAAAATAAACTGGAGTGGCAAGAAGGAAAAGAGAAACGATGAAAACACCGTTGAAATAGCATGGAACGTTGAATGGCAGATGTTACGTGAATAATGGATTAACAGGCGAGCACTCCCCTTAATCCCGAGATTATCTATTCTAATACCGTGGCACGATCGGAGCTTGGCCGAGATTAAGCTGACCGATCTGACTGATGAACTTTTTCTTCATTCGCATAAATCGAATATCGTATATCGATATCAATAACTTCTCTCGCAATCTGGGTTAAACGACTTTTGCTGTTTCATTTAACTGAATATAAAGTATGTATCCCGATGTGCGCATTCAACGCGTCATTTGATAAATGGAACAACTTTATAAATGAAAGCAGAAATAACACCGAATTTAAATAGTAAAAAAAAAAAAAAAAGAAACGGTATACTTAAAATATTTTAAACGGTGATCATTATTATAGTCAATGCACCGGAAACCGGAACTGATACGGAACGTCGCGATAGATATAAGCAATCTATTATTCCATGTAATCCGTTACAAATGTTGAACAATCACAACGAAACTCGTTTCGAGATTTTTTAAAAATAGGTTTTCAGTTATCTTTTGGTCTTTATTTGTGAATTTCTGTGTTTAATAATTGATACCCTGTTTTCATTTTCATGGATTAATTCAGAATTAATTGCGAAAGATATTTGCACATTGCACTAAGACCCTTATTTTCACACATCTTTGATACAATGATAAATGTTTAAATTTTTCTGACGGTCATTCTATTGAAAACGCATTCCATTATTCATTCATTAATTTCCAGTGTTTTTCACACACAAGTCTATTTGTTATCTTATTTCGTTATATTACTCGCAACGTCTTTATGTGCGAAACTCAATGAACATTTCTACTTGAATTGAGTGTATGTGAAACCATACATGAGTCATATACGAATGTAACAATTTATGTTCGTGTAGGAGAATATGCAAGAACAGCGAGAAGCACCGAAATTTCACAGATATGTTAGCCACGAATAACGTTATTACTTATTCGTCGTCGCTTATGCTTGCTACAAATTAATTCCCTCGAATCGTATAATCTGAAGCCAAAATCAACGCAAGTATCGTCCATGATGTATGTCCCTTGAGTGTTAGCCCCTTTGATCTAACGT
This sequence comes from Bombus pascuorum, assembly GCF_905332965.1. NCBI lineage: Eukaryota > Metazoa > Arthropoda > Insecta > Hymenoptera > Apidae > Bombus > Bombus pascuorum. The sequence continues at coordinate 7,219,983 of NC_083494.1, read as the reverse complement.
TATCTTTGTTCTTACACTCAAATATGATTTAATAAATTATAACATTTTATCAAAATAGAGATTTTATTGACGCGAATTAATACGAACATATCGGAATAGCCAAAAGCCAATATTAGATACTCGACTGAATCAAAGTAATAAAATCTATAGGATTATTTTATACAAAAATGTAAAGAGTTTAAATGTTGCGATAATTTCAAAGGAATTATCGAACGAATAACGTATCATCACATTTTATCGCTAGAAATAATCATGTACCATTATAATTTTTGTGAGAGAATTTCAATTGAGCGAATTCTATAGCTGATAATATATTTCGATATCCATTTATGTTCTTTAACATTTTAAACACCCACTTCGAGATGAACAATATTAATATATCTTTTATTTTTCATAAACAGAGGTATTATGCTTATTCATGGATAAACATCAACATTTTATCTAAATTGCATTTAGCGACACTCATTTTGTATTTTATAGGTATAGTATAAATTATTATTTTTATAATTCGTTATCCGTTGATTAAAAGGCAGTGCGTTTATGAACTAAACATGAATGCACTAAATATACGTGATATGAGTTAAATATGAATTCCGTTCTGTTAAATTTTATATAAAACTAAAATTATCCATTAACGTCAATTTTAAACTATTCCTTAATGCTTACATACGTTTGTACTGTTATTGTTAAAAGAAAATTAGTTCCATATTGGCTTAGCATAATAGATTTATCATAATAATTTAACCGCATTATAAAACCACAATATGCGCAACAAAATTTAATTTTTTAATATAAGATTTTTCAGCTATATAGATCTTTAAACGTTGCTGTGCTTTTACTGTCCAACTCAACTTATAAAATTCTCTGAACTTGAAATCATGAAATGTAAATACCATTAAAAATACTAAAGCATTTTCTTTTAATTGGGAGTTTAGAATCGCATCAATATCTTGGCTACTAACTGTTACTTAGTAGTTACTATTGTATACTATAAGTTTAATTCATACTGCTTATCTACTAAGTAATTTCTATATTCTATATTGTGTATAAAATATAAGACATAGAAGAGGACTTTTATCAAGGAATACATAATAACAATGTGTAGATATTACAAATACAATCAATATATTCTATTCTTTAGAATTTGGTTTTAGACTGAGAATTTTCAATCCTATAAATAATTAAATTTTCTAAACGAATACTTCTTAGTTAAATTTGGTTCATTATTAAAACAGTGGCATTAATTATAATAAGCGCTACGAAGTATTTCCCTCGATTTATTACGACAGAAACATAATATATTATTTATGTATGAGATATTATATACTTTTAGTTTGTCTGAAAATAATATAAATCAATTTATAGATTCGTATACACAATTAAATAATATAATAAAAAGAAAAGCACTCCTTTATAAAGTATTTCTATAATTTTGTCGGTTAAAAATAATATTAATATTACGATACATGAACGTTGAAAGTAAGATTAGAATTATAGATAAAACAATTTTGAAGAGAAACATTGAGAGATGCTCGTCTCGACAGAAATATCAAAATACTTGTTTATTCAGAAGTTGAAAATAAAGAGCGTATATAAATAAATATTCTATCGTACGTAAATATTTCATTGTACGTTTCTTTTTATCTTGCTACATTTGAATTTCTCCGGATATTAAGACGTTGCTATTATTAGAAAATTCACAGCCAATATCAAAAAGTATGTGAAGCTTAAACTCTTTCCGCGAAATGTTTTTGCTGAAGCAGAACGTGAATAAAAGGCAAAGAAAACTGACGCAACTGTATGAATACAGAAAGATGAGAAACGCCTTAGTGCAGGAGAACAAACCCATAGCCGAGGAAACAAGTTAAAAGGGGCAGGATCGAAATCTGCGTAAGAGATCTTAATTCTCCGTCTTCCGGCCCCTGGTCTGCGATGCCCACGACGAGATGCTTCGCACAGCGTGTTGCAGGTACACAGGTGCAACGGTGTACGTGCATCTTATCTCTAGACACACCCCCGGACTGAAAGTGGTACAGCTAAGAAGAGCGGGGTATATGGGAAAACTAGCTCCCGGACCAGAGAAGTGGGAGTCGAATTATAGCGAAGGAGAGAGACGGAATGAGGAGAGGAGGGATCAGAAGAGAAAGAAAGGAAACTAACAACATCAGGGGGGAAAGAGAAAGAGAAAAGCAGATATAAGTAGACACAAGGTGAAAGGGGTGAATAAGGTGAAGCAGGAGAGAGTAGAGGAGACATGGAAAGAAAAGCAAAGAGAATCGAAGGACCAGGAAACTTTAAACGAAAACTTGAAAGAGAAAAAGATGAAAGGACGACGAAAGATAAAAAAGGGTAAGATCGTGCGGATGAGTAAAGGACAAGGATAGAGGATATGACGAATCACAGGAGAGAAAAAGAAAAAAATGAAAGAAAGATGGAGTGAAAAAAGAGAGCGGGGAGGGGGGAGGAGAGGAGGAGAGGAGGAAAGAGAGAAGCGGAGAAACTGCACGGATGAGGAAGGTAGTTCCGGAGGGTTTGAGGGTGAACCATCCAAGTGAGGACCAGGATAGTGCTCGACGGTGGGCGATGGTAGCTGGCGAGGTGGTGGGGTAATAGCGACGGCGGGTAGGGCGTCGTAGGGGCAGAACCAGCGCCGCGACGCTTCGGCACGCACAGTCGCGGCTCGAACGCCGTCCCATGCGAACGTGTTATTCTCGCGGTTCGTGTATTCTTTTTCAGCATCGTGTATAATATTCACGAGCTGTTCACATTCAGATCGGGATTTCGAAAGAACATGATCGAGATACATATTACGAAAATCTTTCGATTCACATTCCGCCCCGAAGATGGATTTTCTTTCAAGATCGATGAAAATCAACGTTAAGTTTCTGAAAACATGACCGAGAATAGTGTTCATTGACGATGTCGTACGATTAATAACTGTGAGACCGTTTTAAGATTAAATCTGTTATCGATCGTTCGGAGTGATTTTGACGATGACATTGAAGCTTTTCAAGCTTGATCAGAGTTAATCGATCAAGACCGATTTTCAACTGAAACGTCATACGATTGGCCGATCGAAAATCAATTTAATTTAGTGACACTTTTGCAATTTACTTAACCAACAGTACATGTTTTAAACTCTCTTTAAAGACTGAAATATTCCTGAAGTGTTTTGCAAACAATTTTTACCAGTGTATATATTATTTATTGACATAGTGTTTCTATTTGAACGTATAGTGAACTTTAGTTCCAAAAAATCAAATGCTATCGTATGTATCGAAAGAAACTGAAATTTAATATTCGATCGGTTTAACATTCTTAGTGTAAAGTCGCGTTCCATACATGCGCTGTTTTCATTGAGTCTCGAGATACTGTCGCATCATTCCGCAAACACGTGTGTGCAAAACCATTTTTTCTCAATCTAGTCATATGTGCGGGCGGTCAACGCCGTTATTGATTCAGTGATTAAATCAATTTTACTATTTGATGATAATAATGTAATGTATTCTTAATGATCAATAACGTCGCGGTAAAAAAAACTTCTGCCATGAGGATATAATCGAACGTACGTAGTTACGATTAATAAGATTTGAAGCAAAGTGTATGTCCTATATTAGAGTGTGTATCTTGTGTATGGTATTGTGTATGCTAAAAAATTGACATTAGGAGACTTAGAATAATTAAGGACGTTCGAAATATGAATAGATGCGGTTGTGACTTTACAAAAAATTTGTATTTGCATGGTGAGTAGCGAAAAGGTGTAGCAATTTTGGGTCTTATTCGTTGATAAATTTCATGAACTAAGGACAAACATTAATCAGTGAAAATAATCGAAGCAATAAATGTCAGTGTAAAATAAAAAATGGCGGCGACTTCCGAGTCCCAGGATAATTATTGAGGAACTCTTTACGAGGGAATGGATTTTCAGAGCGCTATGGACACGTTTGTAGAGGCATGGATGGCTGCAAATACGAAAACAGATCAAGTACAGGTAAATCATATGTGTATCGTTAATAATTAAAAGCAAATGATTATTCAAACATCCTTTTTGCTTCTGATATTCATATCGAAGAAATGATATCCCAATTTTGGCATCCGTGAATAACATCATTGAAAAGTAACCCCTTCTAACATTACACAGCCAATTGGCCACCCTAGCAATTTCTGCCCTCTCGGAGCACTTCAACTTGCTACCAAGCTAATTCCCCGATATCAATTTGCCACTTTTCGTTAGATCTTAGAATAGCGAGTTTACTTGGGTACAAGAAAAAGTATTCTAAATATCAATTTTTATATTAAATAAATATAAAAAAGTATAAAAGATCAATTTTATTATATAATGCACCAGACGAATTTATATAGATATATTAATCATAAGCTGGCAATAATTACGAGTTAAGTAGTTAAGTTAATTGAATAGTTAGTTGTACAAGTTAGTTGTCTTAACATATCCCAAGAAAATTGCAAGTTAATCACCGATTATAATATTAACAGGTCAGTTCTCAAAAATATAATACTTACCTAGAATACGTGTCACATCGGAGATAGTAATTATTAAAAAATCATACCGCGGTAAATGAATAAGAAATAGCTTCAATTGAATCCGAGAATAATCTCTAACATTTAGAAACATCAAATTCTTTTAACAGATAATCAATGAATTATATATTGCCTTTAATAAATTCAAGACGATTAAAAGATTTAATGCTATCTTGTCTTGCAATTTGCTAATTATTCTATAATTTTTGCACATAAGATAATTTAAGAAGGAACAATTACGGGTACCACGGAATACGCCGAGGAAAATAAAAGATTCAAATTGACGATTACGGATTATGTCGAGTACAGCAAGTGCTACAGAAAATGGAATTAAAAACTTCATATGTACTTAGATAATATTGGTTAACCAGATCGTTATATTTGGCCCTCTGTAGTAGCAATCTCTTAAGCAGAAGAAGTCGAGTGAGGTAGACAAAAGTGTCAAGTATGTATATAGATTCGGCGCTCTAAAATTTTAGAAAGGCAACCGGAGCAGTGCTAAAGGTGGCAGAGGTGGTAGAAAGGGTTGTCAGATAATCCTTGGTAAAACCGCGGGTCGTATGTGTTGCGTGGATGGCCATACGTACGTTTACACGTGTACGTACGGGGGGTCACGGGTTCTGACCACGATACGGATGTGCCCCTGCCTTCTTCCTGTGCTACGACCACGTCCACGTTCTGGCATTCAATGCAATAAGACCGCATCTCCATTGACCAGTCGATCTCTCGATCGTCAGAAACTTCTGATTTTTATTTCTGACCTAGATATTCGAACGTTATTCCGATCTCGGTGTACCAACACCTTGCTGTCTTTAAAAAAACCCTATCGTCTTCGTGGTACGTCCCACTCTGTCTATAAACGTTAAGAATAACAAAATTCTTCGTGAAATAATATTTAATCTGACAACGAATGTTATTGTTTTTATACTGCAACGATATTATCATTGTAACGTCAATGGATATCCGAAAATTTCCGAGACACGGAAGTTCAATGCGCTCGTCATATGCATGTACTAATCATATACTTTTTCTAACTGTTACTTCTAATGCGTGTTCTCAATGTGTTTCACTTTGTAGATAGAGATTAGATGAAGCAGGAAATAGTTCGAAAAATATTCTTTGGATTTCTTCTCAGTCGTTCGAGTTCTGAGTGCACCTGCACGTATAAAAACACGACTAAACTTGGTGCGTGAGAAACGATAAAATCAAAGATAATCCGGTAACGCCTGCTACTTCGATTTGTCAGGGAATCGAGAGATTTCCTTTTTTAGGAGTGTTGCACCTTGTCAAGATTACGCATAATGCAATCCGTATTTTTCCTCAACAAACACAAGAACAATATTCCGTGAGGGATTCAGTAGTATTATATGGGGTTTGTTGGACATTCAAATCGGCCCCTCCCTTGCTATTCTCTGAAGTGTAACAGGCATTTACCTTCCGCTCTTAAAAATTGAGGGGAAAATATAGGGGAAGCAACTCCACGCGTCATAGCGACAAGTTAGTTTCGTATGCAAATAAATTTCGAGTTTTTCTCAACTGGTTAATACCAAAGTACCTGGTAATAAATATTAGCGTTACGTATTAGGTACATAAATGTCACGTACGTCAAACGTAAATTATCATATATCGTTACATTAGATTCTACGCGCAGAACATGGAAAGATTTCGGAATAGGCAGATATTTTTATATTTTACGAAATTTGCTGACAAAAATTGTAGTATACTATATAATGTTCGATGGCGAAAATGACGTGCTTTTATTGTTTCAACCAAAAGCTTTATTCATCTTAATTTCTATCGAGCAATATCAAGAACAATAACATTTTGAAAAAGAAATTGTTATAAAATAATATTACGTATGTCAAACAATAATCAGAATAAAAGGTTATTAAATGGAATTGTAAAGGTATTCATTAAATCAGACTTTTCTTTAGATTAAATTCATTAGAAAAGATTTTGTGCGAAATAAATGACATAAATATTCCACATGTGATATTTAAATCATGAATTTCTTGCACAGACAGCACGACGCGACGTTTTGTAATTTGAAGGACATCGTATGCTTTCTGTTAACATGGTAACCCAACGAGAGTTGGTAGCTTTCAAGATAACTGAAATACATATTCGGTGTTCCAAAATTCCAGTGGTGAAAAGCAGATTCCGGTAGTCGAAGATGCGTCCTTGTCGTATTGCGCGCAGGAGTATACCGTGTACGAACACCGAGGCCACGTGTGCACTCGAAAGTGCGTACATGTACGTCCGAGGATAGGTTCGAGGCACGCATGGTCACGGTATTTGACCACCCCAGCTACCGGAATGATTGTAATCCATCTATCCGGCCGCCGAAGCCGATACATCAAATGCACATAGAACTTTTCTCGTCCCTTTCCCTGACAGTTCCTCACCCAAGTTTTCTGTTCAGTTATCTTCAACATCGAACACGCTATGAATATCTTATTAATATTTATAAAAGTGTTGATACTTAGCCTTACATCGTACGTCATTTGTCTAGAAATGGTAACATTGATGATTTATTTCTGTAAGAAACGTTTATCACGTTTCCTCAGGTACATCGCGATCCGTTAAAAATGTCTAATCAACACACAATAATCAACGTATTCCTGTGGTAATACAATTTTATGCGATCACATCCGTTACAGGTACAGATTACAGGTACATTACAATAAGTGTGACGTTTTTAAGGTGTAAATAGAAAATAAAATATCATTCATTATCTTCATTTAATAGGGAGAATTCTGCGTGAAAATAATAATATTTCGTGATCGTATATCTCTTACTTATCGTGTTACTAATCATAATAAATTATTGTAAATAATCCAATTCAATAGTATACAATACACTCGTAGCACGTGTTGCGATTTTATTGATTTCGTTCAGCGAACGACTGAAATGATACTCTTCCTGTTTCACGTAGTATTCTTTCTTTCTTTTTTTTTTTTTTTTTTTTTTTTTTTTAGAAATGACTAGAAGGCAGCGAACATCTGGTAGCGAAATGAGCAATTTACGTAACATAGTCGTGGAAGCATCAATCCGTGGATTATCTACCGCGGGAAGAGGGCCAATTATTGTACGTGGATATCGGCCATCTGATATTTCGATAAGCCTGATTAGAATGTTGCACGATTAACGTAAACCACAGAGACATTTAATTCCATTCTATCGATATTGGATAAAAACAGATATTACATTGGTCGCTGTTATTCAATCACTAATCTCTTGTCGGGAGGACATTTTTTAAGTGCTTTGCTTTTACGAAATTGCTTTCGTCAATCATCCAATGCTACTTATAAATTGGAGTTGAAAAATGAGACGTGATCGCTGATTTTGAGCTTGTACACGCTTACGTAGAATATTTAAAATGTAGAAAACCAGTTTACAGCGAGTCATCGACTTGTAAACTGGTTTTTTCGTTAATAAATACTAGAAGATTATATTGATAAAAGAAGCATATCATTTAGAAATTGAATTAAATGTTTTATCTATCGAACGTTTTAAATGCATGAAATCTACAATTCGTGTAAAATGATACAAATTAAAATTGTTCCAATTAATCAATTAACGATCAAAAGCAAGTTATTTAATACGATTTTAATCTATCTTCGGCTCTAAGCAATATCTAAATTTCAAATTTGAAAACCTCCAGACAATTAAATTTAATAAACGCTACCGTCATAAATAAATTACACGTCGTATCTAGCGATGCTTTCTTACATAATGAATTATCCGTATGAAGCCGTGTTACAAAAATATAAATTCAAATTCAAGTAACAGGTAGTATGCAAAAATAAAATAAATCGTGATCACCGTTTCGGATTTCGTTTGATGCTGGTGTACGTTATGAAGAATAGAAATCAGCATTCGTAAAGAAAGAAACCATTTAGAGTTTATCAGATCAAATGCAAATGGGAATGAAGTCCTACTAAAATTATCCGGATAAGAAGAACAAAAGTTAACATTTCAAGAAAATAATACGCGTGGAATACTGGATAATTTACGCGTTACGGATGCGGTGGAAGAACACGAGCGGCAAGGTTCAACACGACAGACGTCGCAAAATTTCTGATAGGAAGATGTATCAATTTAGAAGGTTATTGAAGCTGACGCAAGGAGTACTCCGAACTGGACCTATGTTCAATTGCCAAACATTGTAGGCCGACCATTTCTAGTTCGAACTTACGTAAGCTCGTTAGAAAGACGCGACACAAGTCTAGCCGCAAATAAATTCACGGAATTTCTGAGGCCTTTGATCGTCACAGGACCAGCCAACATTTTACATTGGTCGGCGATTAAGGTTATCGTCTTAACGGGAAACACTCTAGCAGGAAACGTTGTTGACGCGTATCTCTGTTACACCCGGTAGATAAGCTGATCCGCCGATAAACGATGCCGAACCGTTGTTTGCGATGCTGGCATTAATTCGTGATGATGTTGCATTTTGCATACAACAACCGAGTTTACTTTTTATTATTCGTTTAACTTTTTTCGGACTAACATTGATAGGCACTTCCTCTTTTATTAACAAGAGAAACAGCCACGAATTTGTTCGGTATAATTTGTGAGTTCTTTGCTCCGCTCAGAAATTATAGATTGTTACTTTCGCTTGCGAAGGATAAAATCGGTAGCCACGATAATCTAGAGTTTATGGTTACATCAGTTATACGTAATATATGTAAGTATATATTTATATATATACATACGTAAGTAACTGCATAGAAAGACAAGGGGTAATTTAAGTAATTACTTAAGTCAAAGAAAAGAAAATTCCCTCTCGTGCAGATTTAACATTGAATTCCTATCTTTAAAACTACAGCTGCGAAACTTAGGTACGTACATAAGAGTACTTTGATTCTGTTAAATTTGTCGTCGATTGGGACGACGATATTTAAATTTCGTTCGTATTATAAACATCAATTTTTCTTTCTTTATCGAATTTTTGTAGATAATATTCAAAAAACCAATCAAATCAATTAAAATTAGGTAATCGAAAAGATAGTACAATTAAGAAGCGGAATAGGTAAGCAGTGGAATTTACGTTGATTCGGAAATTGTTGGGATATACAAAGGAACATGAACGCACCTTTGCACAGTGAATGGTGCATCCCCTTTCGCGTCACGTCGAAGTTACCGCGATATCACTTGGGGCGTTAGCCGGATAAGCCGCTAACCCCATCCACCTGTTGCCTTTTCTTATGCGTTCCCGCTTACAGGCCCGCGTTCATCCTCATTCCTCGCGTAGAAACGAGCCAAGGAGTAGTCGTCCTCTTTCAATCCTCGCTCACCTCCGGACTTTGCCTTCCTCCCTCGTCCACTACTTTATACACCGGTGTCAGGCTTGTGCTCCTTTCCTCTCTTCACCGCTACCACGGTGTCTTCGTCAGTCTCTTTTCTTCTACGTTTTCCTTCTCCACCTCCTCCACCAGCGCCGTCTGATTCTTTTGCTCCTCCGTCTCTTTCTCTTTCCTTCTCTCCTGCAGTTCCTTTTCTCGCCACCTTGTACCCTCTTGCTCTCGCACCCAAGCCCGGGTCTTCAGCGGTCTGACGTGTTTTTTGCGAGTGCATACCTCGAAGCAGCTCCCGAAACAGTAGCTGGTACCCCGGTACAGTCCGGACCAGTGAAAAAATCAGCGACCCGAACTCGGTCCTCTCGCTGCCTATCCACCGATCAACGCCAACCGTCGAATATTTCTTCGATCATTTTCTTGCGATAGATTATTGCACCTAGATGATCGGATTTACACGAACTTAACGCTAACGTACCACATCACGTTATATTCGCTTTAGTTGTTTTCCCATTTTTTATGGTCAATTCGTGCAGTCGATGTACAATAATACCGTGTAGTTTATAAAAAGATACATTGAAACAAAATTTACAGCAAAATGAGCCCGCTTTGTTTATGCTGTCGCCTTCGTGATAGGCGAATATGAAAAAAGAAAGGAAAAAAGAAACAGTAAGGAGTAAGTATACAATTTATTCTTGAAAGTGAAAGAAAATACCAACCTATAAAATATAAGATTTTATCATTTCCAATTATATGTAGAATTCAAAAAAATCGAATTGCGCAAAAAAACTGGTAGAAATGGTAGGATCAAGCCTACTGCTGATTCAATATTGCTTATCTTGCATCTTTGTAAAGTTTCGGTGATACAATCTGATTGAACTTTGAATCTATTAATTCGGCAGTGGCAAAAATCTATCTATAATGGCCGTACAGAATTGTCGTAATAGTTTATCAAAACGATGTATCGAGTATAAGGTGTGTATCTATATTTTGAAGAAAGTATTATCACATATTTGACTCTAAGAATTGTTTAAGTAGCAAATTAGTAAATATCACGAATTGATTAAATGATTTTTTATTTCAAATAGATAGTTAAGTTTTGTACTTTTGTTCGTTTATTTCCTATGGATATTTTCTTCTTAGGAAACAATATACAATAGAATAAATATCTTAGGAAATGAGGCGCAATGAGTTTATTTTCTGTAAACTTACCAGAATGAAACGTAAAGTTTATATCGAGAGTATTGTGTTATGTATAGGAAAATAATGTGAAGAACGTTGATTCGATATATTTGTAATAAATAGAACTTCGCAAATTCTTATAACATATTATTATTACGTACAAAGATAATAAAATTTGCACATAGGACTAAATTATCAACCATTTATGTTACTATACAGAGGCTATTTTACTTAACATTCGATATATTACAAGAACGTTATTAAGCAAATTAATGTTTTATAATGTAAACTAATTTTATTTATAGTTTATTTATAATTAAAGTTAAGATTTATTTATTATGTATTTTAGAAAATGATGTTGCAAAATTATACGGTATAAAATTTTGTTAAATTTGATAAATAGTAGATAATATTAACAATTTTGTAAGCAGAAAATGATTTTGCTGATTCATAAATTTTTACAGCCCCTCTCTTTCCAAAAAATAATTTTGAAGTTCATTCGTTTTTTACTTTATAAAAATATTACTGATTGATTATGATGATTTATATCATAAATTATAAAACACTCCATATATAACAAGTGTCTAATATACTTACTCTAAATATACTTACTGTATTTTTTTCCGAAATGTGCGCTCGCCTATCTAATCAAATTTGATTTAAGATCTTGATGCAACCAGTCTATTCAATATACTTCTACTTCAATTTAACTATATTTTTAGATAAAACAAGATGTCGATCATACTAAATTAAGTATTATTTTATCACTTGTATTATTATATAAAAAGATGTATTTTTAATCTTTTAATTTGATTTTAATCATTATAAAATTTCTTACTATGTTAACACATTTAATCCAAAATCAATCCAAAATTAATTCAAAATTATTCGTACTGAATTTACTTATAATTCACAAAAATTACAAGAGATATAGGACAAACGAACATAACTAACGAACATTTGTGCTTCATGAACATTTCTCGTTATTTTTTCGATCGTTTTATTAGCATAGTAGGATAACGGCCAGTAAAAATTGAGAGTAAAATGCGTTGCGGATCGAGAAGATAATGACGATAGAGTATGAGAGGGTTAAACGGTTTCTTGGTCGATTTGGTCATGCAGTTCCTCGGAAGCGTCATCGACGATCCAGTTTTCAGACAACGAAAACTGCCACGCGGTGCATTTCGCACTTCGGTCGTAGTGTAGGATTGTCGCATTCTGGGCCCACTTGACCCTCGTTGACATCGTGAACGGCTTAGCCGTTAGTGTTAAGTTCAGTTCACTCATACATAAATCTAAGTCCGCGCTTATGCCTTAGCAGACCGTTGTCGGAATTGAGCACGTGTTCAGATTTCATCGACGAGAACGCTTAGATCATCCGGCTCATTCGATACGACCAAATCGTCGCGGATTCGACTATGTTAAGAGTGTCGTCTCATCGGAATTAATGACGAAATTATTACGTTGTTCTCCTTATGTCTATTATTAAACCGCACAATTAATGCACAGCTTTCCCTGCGTCTACTTTATCTATCTTTACGTGTCCGCTAACGATTGTTGATGATCGTTTGAATTTATCACTTTATTTCCACGAAAGTTACGTTTTACTTTTTATTATTAATCTTAACATATATATATACACACACACACACACACACACACACACACACACACACACACAAATTTTTTTATTAACGCGTATGACCTCTCGCCCAAATTTTATATTAATTTATATTGATAATAATCATGAACTTAAAACGTTACAAATTCTCTTCGTTTGATAAAACGAGAGCGACATTAAAATGTAATGTAATTGGGAAATGGCAACAGTGTTAAGGTTATATTACAATATATAAGCTATAAAGATAATTAAAGATTACTTTTCTTCGATGTATAATAAATATTTTGCATTTTAATTCACAAGTATTTTACAGTTTTATATACTTGAAAGATTTGTTATTGCTGTTATCACCAGATATTTCAGAAAGAATAACATATAAAAGATAAATTACGCTATTATCACGAATCTTTATATATTAAATAAAAGCGAAAATATAATATTTATTTTCTTAGAATATAAATTTATCTTAAGAATATTTTAATTCAGTATTTCACGTAATTTAATCCATTTAATTATAACCATATTAGTAAGTAGACACGTCTATAAACTGAGAATTCGGAATTTTCAATGAAATTAATTTTAACGTAGCATGATAATCATAAACCGTAACTGTAATCCGTAATAATTGCAATCCAGTTATACACGATTTTTGAAAGCAAGATACGCACGTGATTCTTCGTGTAAAATGTATACAATTCCCTTTCCATTGTTTTACACGATTATCATATGTACAGTTCATGCATCTGACAGTTTTGAAGTGGAGAAAGAGGGGAAGGGAGGGGGTTATAAGAAATCTCATTGTATTTGACAAAATAATAGTAATTAATGGTTTTTAAATATGCACATGATTGGACGTCTTTCTGACCTATTAGTATTTCTAGTTTAGTATGTCATTCATAATATTGTTACTCACAGTTCACGAATATTTACATTTAGGTGTATGTATGTATTTTTGTATTAATAAATTCATCGTGAAATACTAATATATAAACTATCATTATTTTTGTTGATATTTAAATTTGTGGATATTTAATCACCACATGTATAACAATTTTAACAAGTTTTTCTAATGTATTGTACGTACTCAACGAACGAGGATTTTTTGCAATTCAATGACATTGTATTATATTAACAACGAGTGTATGTTAACGATATGTACATATTGTCCAAAACTATAGACGATAATTTTCTGAGAAATCTTGGGAATGATCCAACATAAGTAAATAATTAATTAGGAAGTTGAACTCTTTCGTTTACAGAGCCAAGCTTTGGCATTGACACACAAGACCTCGCCACCTTCGAGGCCGAGCAGTGTGTCCTCGTTACCGAGGAGTCCTCAGTCTCACCAGTCCCAACAGTCTCAGCCGCAGAGTACTACTCAGCTTCCGCCGGTGCATCCTCATCAATCGCAGACACCCCTAAGCACGCCCCAGACACCGTTTGCTGCGCACAATCAACACCCCAAGCAAGAAGCAAATACAAGCCCCAAACAGGAGGGATTCGATCTCAGCAAATCTACCTCCAGTACGGGTGAGCTTTACCATTTTTTCCATTTCTTTCATCTATCGTTCGATGATCGTCGATGGTCGAATTAACTCAAGTAAATTGCTCCACAGTTATTTCTGACAAACAACTGAAATAAGATCGGAAGAATTTTATTACAAGTAATTTGATACTGTCGGGTAAAACCGCTTATTCATAAAATACTAGAATTAATATTTAAATGATATAATATATTCTATATGATAAAGATATTATGTATCATACCTTATGACACCGTACCGTGTATACAATACAATAAAATATATATCGTATTTTATAAAACACTTGCATTTACGGTACTATGCAAGCTGTTTATAACAAACGACATTGTAAAGCTTATTAATTAATTTTACGAAATTATAATGAAAGATTTTAGCGCGGTTCTTTCATACTATAATCGAATTTACTAATTATTTTGATCACTTTAGGATTACGAAGACAGAGATTTCAATTTGTATCATATTATTATATCGACATAAAATTTTAAGTCCATGAAAGTATTACGGCATAGTTTCCAAGTTGCATGATTCAAGAAAAAAAAAAAAAAGAAAAAAGAAAAGAAAAAACAGAACATCAACCCAACGTTTTATTCGCAGTTATTTTTTAATCAATCTACATTATTCAATTCTATCTTCTGACACTGTGGATACAAAAGGATTTGCTCGAGGAGTTGCTTAATATTTATTTATTTCATCACTGTTTTCTTTTCTACCCAACTGCTATAATTCTATTAAGTTTGAAAAAATTTAAATGTTTACAAGGGTAGCGTTTATTTTACATCAATAGCAATTCTCTATCTGATTTGTCTAATGCCTTGTAAAAGATATATAAGTTACTTTATTTGTGTTTTCCGATAATGTTGTATTTACACAAATTTTATGTATTATTTTACTACTTGGTGCTTCAAAAACTAGCAAAGTTATTCAATTTTCTTTTTCGTTTTAATTCCTTTTTTGTCTCGCTTATTTATTTATTCTTCTTAACTACAGTTTCATCCAAAATCACACTGAATAGCTCATGTGTTATTTTCTTGGACGTACATCACCTTCATGGTATTGGATCGAATAAAAACGACTTCTATATGTTTACATCGTGAACCTTGGTCTAGACTATCAGTGTCGATGATGCCACCGAACTATCCTTCGCCACATATTAAGTTATTCTTTAATAGTAATTGATGCGCTTAAAATACGCTCGTTTAAGAAAATATCTATTTGAAACGATTTGATTTAATATAAAAGATAAAACTTTCCAATTAAAGATATTTATTCTACATTGAAAATTGAAAACGTTCTCAAATTATTATTTCTTATTAATCGATTATTTCTAATCTACTTTACTGTGTGCTAGATAGGATGTTAATATTATATTATTATATATGCATTTTTTATTTACCTGTATTAATTATTATTAATATACTATATGTAAATTTTATATAATATTATCGTATATTATACATATAAGAATGAATATGAATATGAATATATATGTATATATAGGTACATGTTGCGTAGAATGGAATATATGTATAAACAAAGAATCTTTTTTATGAAATGCGTGAAATGGAATACTACCATGATACTTTCACTGGTAATTAATGAACATTAATAATAAAGATAACAAACTAAGTTACCCTGCATATATATGGCAAAGTATTTCATATGACAATAAAAGTTATTAACGAAACATTCTGCAATTGCAGAAGCACGTAAACGTACATTAAATTTTGCATAACGATGGCATCCCTATTTTTGAAAGAAGCGTTTTTTTCGTCAGGTTTTACATTTGATTTTCATGATGGCAAATTTTTCTAGCCATATAAAAGCATTACTAAATGATAGGAAGTGTAATATAGGTACTTGGAATTAATTAATTAGTGTGTAAATGCTATGATAAATATCTATAACGGTGTTTTAACACTTCTTGTATTCACTATATATGCACACGCGATTGTTTTAGTTTTTAATTCTTCCAAACTTTATTGAATATACTATAAGCGCATCTCTTTTTAATTTACGTATAATTTTGATGCCTTAATTGGTTCATTTTGTGTTGCACTGATTGGTTGTTTTTTAGTCTAGCGTAATGATCACTGTAATCGTCCAATTAATCCCGCGTCTTTTCGAACAATAAAAATAACCCGGTAATACTGTTCGAGGAACAGTGGAACCGTTAACCATCGCAATGTACAAGTTAAAGAACTTGGATTCCGTGTTCGTAGAGCAAGTTTCCATCGAGAATGACGAACAGCTCGTGTGCGTAGACGATGGAGGTCGCTCGAAGGGGTCGTTAAAGCTCGTAAACGAGATAGACTATCGGCGGAATTTCCTTGATCCTCGATAATGCAGTGGAAACAATTTGCACGCGTCCGTTTGCCGGAGCGAACGAAAACCGGAGTCCACGCTTGGCTTCGAGACGTATCGATCCCCTTTGACAAGTGTTTCAACGCGTTCCTTAAATAGCAACATGGATCTAGGATATATCTATTTATTCGCTAACGTAAAAAAAGAAAGAAAAAAAGAAGAGAGGAGAATAAAAGCAAATTAAAAAATCCTTCCCTTTCGTTTAAATTAGTTAAATTAGTTTCTTTAAAATATTATTCGTAATAATTACCATCAATCTGTATCTCTTTTTTCTCTCGAACCGTTAATACGATAATACACTGTTACGTTTAACCATTTAAAAAGCTAAAAAGTTTAGAAGATAGTTTAAGGGACATATTCGAATGTTTTTGAAAGATATATCCCAGTGGAATTCCCATGATCGTGACTTTGGGTAAGAAAACGGTGATCGTTGAAATATAGGGAGCGGAAAAGTACATATTTGCCCTTGGAATTTCGAATGACGAAGGCAAAAGGGAAGGGAAGACGTGGAAGCACGCACTTCTTCAATCTACGGATTTCGAGGATCCTCTTTAAATCTTCAGCGTCAAGACTAATCCTCGGTCTTCAGCCGATACCTCCTTTTCCCGCTCTTCCGCCGTCTCCGTCGCTCTTATCTCGACTTCCCCTGTCGTTTTCGATTTTTTTAAATCCCATAAAATTTTACGAAACCTTTGGATCGATGGGAAGAACTGTTTGCTCAATTAGCTCAGTCCGATGACTAGCCGATGATTTCTCCAGCGCATAACAAACAAATCTATTGCTTGGTACTTCATATCGAAATCTATCGAGATATCTGATGACTGACTATGATATTTAATACGACATGCATAAAGTTGTTAGAGAGTAGGACAGTCAGCTGGCTCAGCAGCAATTTGTAAAATTTACTTTAATTTAATTTGTTTTATCGACAAACTTGTTACCGTTGTGCAAGAGGATTTATTAACGCCGGTAGCTTAGAACTTACAACGTGTAAAATTTCGTTTAGAATATTAATTTTATCGTACAAAAGAGCTCAGCTAATATATTTGTTTAAGTTCATGTACAATCTGTTTATATTTAAATTTAATAAGTAAATTTTCTAACTAGTATCATTCATATCACATAGATGTTCGTTCAATGATTCATATATAAGTCTAATAAATCTAAATCAAAGATTTCTTGCGTTTTTATATTAAATTGTGTCGACCGTGAAGTCTCTTAATTTATTTTTCACGAAAATTAAGTATTTCTGCTTTTACTGTTACTTGCAAATCTTTCTTCTTATTTCGTTAGAATCACGCAGCGTTTACTATCGTTCGTAACATTTTTAATTGGAACTTTTCTAATATTTCTACAGTAGAGTTAAGCAGTACCTCATCGCTAAATTTCATACGTCCTGCTACTATCTGTTGGATAGTAATATAAGTAAAAATAGCTTTATTGGAAATTCAGTACAAAAAAGACGTTGAATAAAAATACCTTTATATTTCTTCGATAGAAATTGCGTCATCTTGTTCACTGGCTGGCGAGTACGACAATCGCGACTTAGGGTAATAGAGTGCGTGTACATGTGTCTCGGTTCTACCTGTGCGAGGCTAGCTTGATTTCTCGTGTACGTATAAGGGTTGAGTATCGGGAGAGAAGGATATTGTAACCCTTACAATCTAATCCGGATTAAATTTGAATCCCTGGCTATGTGGCTGGGCGATCCGCGAACATGTACTACACCGTCTTGCAGCATACGATTGAACTCGTTACGACATTTAACCCATTCTCCAACTCCATTTAGATTGCTATGGAATTGGAAATCGAACTTTTGATCCCCTCGCCTATTGTTTATCATTCAGAAGCTCTGAATTTATTTATCGATTCACCTACACCGGTACATTACGGTTCGATACGTTCAAAAGCTTATTATTTTTTAATCATTTTCAATGGAAACTTTAATCAGCTACGTGGTATTAACTATGAAAGAATCAAAAGCGACTCGTCATTTGAAGACTTTATCCGTCTTTCTAGTCGGATGTCAATAGTGTACCATTCGGTTCGAATTATTAATTGGTAAATTAATGAAGGATATTTAAGGCAAGTGATAAAGCTGGTATGGAAAATTCCTTAAATGTCTAAATTCATGATATTTTTGGTAAAATTAGCACGTATCAACGTTATATCTGATTTATAAAAACTTTGAGACTATGTCACGTGTAAGAAATTATTAAACGCTTAAAGATAAAAATGATCTGTATTGCAGAAATTATCCTGTACGCACACAGCTATACATGGCTTGTAATCACACAGAAAGCTAAAGACAAAATCGATATCATTATTTTGACAACGTTCATACGATGTACGAATATATACGTATCTTTTTATTACTTACGTATATATATATGCGACTAATTTTCATTATCTTATACGTGATCTTCTCTGTTACAAGCTATACCTTTTGACAGAAGATGTTACTAAATATGTATTGTCTATCTATTTTCATATTTTCCATTTGTTATTCTAAGAACTATGAACATAAGTAATGAAATACAACTAGTGGAAAGAAAAAAGTTTAGCTGTAAGCTAGTATTTAGTAAAACCAATATCTACATGTAAATGAAAAAGTACGTGTAACGAATAACACGGAAGAAGATTATTGATTTATAGATATTCTATATTTATATATGGAAGGTATATTACATTAATATATATGAAATGTACGAACATTTAATGTAATGTAAAATGGTAAATTGTAAACCATCGTTGAAAATTATTGCGACGTTGAGTAGTTCTTAACTATGAACGCAATGTAATGTCAAAATCTATACTTGAGCGTGGATAAATCCGCATTACACGTATTTAATCGTATCGCGATGTCATTCGTCCGAATAAGAACAAACAATAATCCGCCTGATAAATATCAATCAGCACGCGAAATAGCCAAGTTTTTAAAAATGATCCTTTAAAAACACCAAGATTAAATTGTTGGATAACGACAGCTACAGTAAGAACTCGTGAAATTAATGTAATCATATGATATAGCATAATACTAGAATTCGAAGGAAAAATGATTGCATTCGGTCGCGGGAACTCCTAGTTTAATAGGAGTTCCGTTTAAGCGAAAAGAAATACACGCGTAACAAAGCTGATTCGAAACTCCGTTTAATTGCATTCCATTTCGACGAAATTCGCGTCTATCGGATTTAATTAAGATTATTCGAAAATGTGAGTGAAATTTGTTCTCCGGAAGGACAGAGAGCTCCGTCGTTGAGCTGGTCGTTAAGACGAAAAATCGAACGAAACGAGGTTTAAAACAGAGTGTGTCCCGAGCGAAATGAAAGAAGAGTCGGTTGTAGACTTTCACGTACACCCTGTAGATAATGCCTCGACTGTCGTGGAACACACAGGATATGCCAAGAGTGGAACACTGGTGGTGTGAGCGCGAGATGCGAGGAAGAGAGGATGGGAGTTAGGATTAGCTGAGTTGTGTGCGTTGGATTTCGGATTTGGGCAGCAGGCGGTGGGAGGTGGGCAGCGCACACTCGACCAATAATCCCGGATTAATCCCAGATTCGACCGTATACGTATACACATGTACCGAACCAAGGACTCACACAGTTTCACCAACATATATATCCTCGCAGCGAGTTACCAGTACATTCGCAAGGGACGCGCATGGAGTCCGGTCAAACCAAGTGACTGAAGTATACGTGGTCGCAATACGCGTACATTTACACGAGCGTGCACCTGCAGTGAGGCGCGATCGCGCACACCGAGAGAAAACGGTGCACGCGCGTCAGGACTCGGAGGAGAGAACCAGGCCGAGCCGCCAAAGGATTTGGCTACACGCACACAAAGCCACGCACACACGTGAGGACACATCGATGCAACGGCCAAAGATAATCCTCACGAATACAGAACCTGGATAATCCCCGTGTAGAACCGTATATACGGTTGCCGGATCGCGTATGCGTATACACGTACGAGAGCACACCTATCACGGACGCAGATGATGGTCCGTACAAAAGGGTGGCGCAGAGAACGACGGCGGGGGTGGATCAAGGGTGGCGACGCGGGGAGCTGGAGGACTATGGCAGAGCACACAAGGTTTAGAGGCTAAGCGGCTCATCCCCCAGAAAGCTTTACATCCCGTCCTGATACGACGGGAATTCTACGAACGATTCGAAAGATATCCTCTTTGTGAGTTGGGGTCGAGGCGCGAGTATGCGCGGCGTGACGCGCCGTACTGCTTCGGTTTGTATGGAAATATTGGTCGCTAGTCGGTGTGAAAGGGACGCAAGACGATTTTACTGCTCATCGTACGACTGACGATTACAGGAATGCGCCGTGTTTTTGTGGATTCTGTTTGTTTGCCTATGCACGGAGAAGTTCCAGTTTTTGGTGAAATCCTGAATCGTTTGCGGAGGATTGAACACAAGGAAGATACGCGCTGGCCGGTATCTGCGACTCCAATTACTCTTCGATGTATGTATATTTCATGCAGTTGGGAATATCGGCAGTAATAATTTATTAACATCAGACGATATTAATTTATAAGACACGAGATTTCACCGCTGAACACAGAGAACGTGCAAGCAACTGCATACTATGTATAACATAGTTATTATGTAAATTCCATTTTCCTGGAGATAGATGATAGATTATGACTTGAGATTTAATTTGTACTTTTTACGGTTAAAATTCGAATATATCGTATGTAAAACCTTATTATTCCACGGAAGAATCTTCCTCGGGGCACTAATTCATGGAGACCCATATGGATTTTATCTCCCTCATTCCTCTCCGCGGAGAAGAAAAATGCGGGGACACATTCGCAGAGGCCCACTCCTCTGTGACCATAATCTTAATCCTGGATTAAATGATCTGGGGTTTGTATAATCTCGCCATTTTGTCCCTGAAACGAATCTCAGGATTAGAGAGTCTAAAACCTCGCAGTCGTACTATGACGATAAATCCGTGGATCATATAACCTCAATACATGCGCATACTCTTAAATACATTGTAATAAATGGCACATATAAAGTTTATTGACTTTGACGTATTCAGCGATGTTTTAACGTCTGTATAACACATTTGCGAAAATGAAGATAGTAAATATCGTCACTTTTAATTAATCAGTACGACCAATGGTACATTTCATGTTCTCAAAAAAAGAAGGTATTCGATATTATTTAATAAGGGAAAACAGTTCTGACATATTAGAATATAATAACATCCTCGTCTTGATATTTTAAAATTCAGCCATTGTAGAAAAAGCTCTGAAGTTTCTCAAAAGAATGTACATTGTACAATCGATTTAATTTTTCAACGAAACATTAGCTAAAACTTTTCGCCTTAATAAACTGTTTTAAAATTAAACTTTAAAATGGTTAAAATATATATTTCGTTTCGAAAGATTTCACGAATTTTTATCTTAATGTAACCTGTACATCGATTAATAAAAGTGACAATTTTCAAAAAAGGAGTTCTTTACCTATTAAATAAATTGAAGTCGTTATATGAGCGCTCGAAGGCTTCGCGACAGATCATTGTGGCGAATTTCTCGTGTCAGGATAACAGAATGTGGCAAGGATTACAGCACACGGAGGTCCTTCTTGGCGCGTATCGTCGTAGGAGCGTTCTTAGCCTGTTGCATTCGACGACGAGAAAGAGACAAACGGTGGCACTATAAAGCTTTTACACTTCGAAAGCAATACAACTTTCTTACAATTAGGACTATTCTGTCTGCTGGACTGGGTGGATTTTGTCCAGAATCCGGTCAACTTTAACGCAAGAATTGGGATAAAGAGCGAGGAAGGACATTAGGATCACAGGAAAGAAAAAGGTAGAGGCGTTCCTTGTAACGCCGATACCATAGGACGTAGGATATGAGGGCCTGATCCTCGTGGATTTTTAGACTTTTCAGGATAATCGATTTGGAACACAGGTACCAGTGTTTTGTAATTCTTCTTCTGTGATCCTGATGCTCAAGGGTCATTTCTTACCCTTTTTTACCTTCCCAAACACCTCTTTACTTAGTATGTTATCCGGACATACTATTTGTGAAGCTTCGGCAAATAGATACAAGTTGTATCCATACAACAACGTGAAACTTCTCTTAACATTTTTGTAGTTTTTCCCCTTTATTTTATATTTTATACGATATAGCTAAATGTTGTTATTATTAACTGTAACTTAATTCTGTAATTTCTTATCAATATTGAACTACATATGCCAATTATATTCAACAGTATTTTCGTTTTAAATTTTTATTTACAATAATACTTCCAGATTTTCTGTCTAGAATTAAAAATTTTGATACTTCATATATTATTATAATTAATCGTATTTCTTTCTTCATTACTGTACCTATGCTATTCTCAAGAATGATCTTGTCCATAATTTTTCCTATTTTATTTTTGCTACTTTTTTATTGATTGAAATTTATTGAAGAATTATTCTATATACAAATTACACAAGGTCCCAACAGTTTTCAAATGTAAACTTTTCTTAATCTCTTTATTTCTTTCCATTTTCTATTCCGTACATTTTCACTATTTAGTAGAAGTTTCCGAATGTCGGTATAAATTATAAATCGATTCCTAATAATTCGTAGGCCTACTAGACGTCTCGTGGATCGGGCGCGCATATTTCGTTAGAAAGTAACCTACCTCGGATATTCCCGCCTTAGCCAGTTATTCGTTGGCCAAAAAGTCACAAGTATCCTTTTTACTCGAAAAGTATGTAAATGAGATCCTTTGTTTGACACCTGCCGCCTTATTTTAACGAATAAGAAAGCAGAAGCGTCGAGTAGGTGTCCTAAAGCACATTCCGGATTGTAGAAATGGTTCGTGACCCAAATAAGGGCTTTTGTAGGATCCTGGCAACCAGGATAGCAGGATGGTAGGATACCTCGCCCTTGCACGCGAGCTTTATTCGTCGTATAACGCGTGCCTTCCTTCAAACTACTTTCTTACAAAACTTTTCTCGTCGCACTAGTTTTTTCGTATTTTATATTTTTCATTTTCCGTTGTTTATTTTTAGAATCTCTTCTCTCTGCATATTTTACTCGATATATTCATCTTCTTTTTACTCTACTTTTCATCTATATTTTCCTTCAACGATAAATTTCAAAGGATTATAAATGCAAGCTGTAACTGTTCTGCTACCTTCTTATGTCTACAAAAAAGGAAAAATAATGCAGTAAATATATAGAAGTTTAACTTCTACAGAAACGATTTAAACTTCTGCTTATCAGTTTCGTCAAGTTCGTTTCGTCGAAGATTTGATGACTTATGCATCGAAGGATTTTCATGTAGCACGTAATTGATTGATTTGTTAAGGTTTTGATTGCATGTCAATTGTTCGAATTCAACGTATAAGATCGTTAAGGAGTTAGGAGATGGTAGAAACTTTTACGAATGCGATCGATTAAATAATGTTCAGCTTCTGTGAAGAGGAACAAGTAACTATAGAAATTAAATACGTGATATCGAGGATCTCGGTGGAAAGAATACGGCCAATTGCTCTTCATTATGACTGATTTATTTTTAATAAGAATTCAGTGATAAATTCTGCTTTTGTAAGATCCTTGACATTTTTTGTGAATGATTCATATATATTGACAACGTGTCTATCGTGTTTATCGACGGGGCACATAACGGCGCACATTGATGTTAAATTAATTACCCTGTGTCTATCTTACGTCTAATCCCGCTCTAAATAATCTTCTGGATTATATAATCCCGTCATTTAAGACCCAGACTTACTAATCCTTGAAGCGTCTTTGGCAAACAAAACGGTAAGGTTGCATAATCTTGAGGATTATTTAATCCAAGATTAACAGAGAGACAGTTGGATGCATTAGTAAATTTTTCGCGCAACTTTTACAAGATAAATTAAATGTTGATTTACAGATATGCACTAATTATATTTCCAAATATATTCGATTAATTTTCTAAATAATGTTTACGTTTGCATGTAGAAGAAAAAAGTAAAAGTTTCTTTTCTTTCTTAAATTCATTACATAAAACTTCTCTGTGATTTCATTTCTTTTTTCCAAATACAGAAATGCTACTTTATAGGTCATATATTTATCGCGCCCAACAATATGAACGAGAAATCGTTTTTAAGGAATTGTTAATATAAATTATATCATAACCTTAGGAACATTTCGAACAGGTATACGCGTTTATGTCTGCCATAAAATCGATTTTGATCGATGCGTGACTGTGTACAGTCTGCGTTGTAGGTGATGCGCTTAAAATTGTAAGTTACATTCAACCAAGACCGAATAGAAACAAATGCAAACGTCATATAGAAACTGTCTTTGTTAGAAATTCGAAAAGCACGGAGGAAGAAAGATCTTTGGTATTGGAAAGATATTTTATTCACTGCACATCTTTACTACGTATCTTGTTTAATAAAATATAGATGTACGTGTTTCAACTATACTTGTTCAACATAATAATACTTGTATTTATTATGATTGTAATACATTTCGAAATACTGAACTCGTAAGGTACTTTTATCTCTTGTTACTTTTGGCTACAATGAACCATAAATAAATTTATCAACGAGAAATTTGAGAACGTTACAGAAATTTTTGAAATTGTAAAAATATCTTGAGATTGTTCTTTATGTTCGATTGTTGTGATAAATACTGACCTTGCTAGTAGGAAAAAGAACCTTTCAACAGGGTGGAGATACGAAACATCCTGCGAATGTTCCTGGGGAAACTAGGCTGCATGTTTCCCTAATACTCGAGTAAACAGGTTTCGCTTATTTTTTACATCATGCGCATGTATTTTACACGCATCACATGAAGTGCAGGACGCATCGCCTGTAGAATAACAATGGAAAATATATCCATCGAACGATTATGAAATAATTCTGTATCGCTGAAAACAACAAAAGGAACGTTTCAATGAATTAGTGAAATTATTATGAATTTGCAATTTGATAATCATCAAAAGTTATTTAACCCAATTTCATAATACGTGGCATACACAATTTATCCCCTTTTAATGGTTTAACAAATTTCTTTATCCGAGATATTCAAATTACAAAGTGTTCAAGTATAAAATACAGTGTATTCCTTTTGTTTCTGTAATCATCCATTTACCGGATTATAACTCGCGTAAAGACATTTGCTTGTCCTTTTTGAACGATCATAAGAATACTTTGGACGATAATTAAAAAAAGTCATCTTGCGTTTCTAACGTATTGTACTTGAAAATATAACGTCTTTCACGTTACGATTGTTTTATCGAACAAATTTAAAAATACAAAGTACCTTGATTATAAAAGTGACTAGTTAGAAAATTAAGCTGTACGAATACATATTACAACGAATAAAGGATTCATATAACAGCATTGTTCAATTAGTAACCATTCCATGCATTTATATAATAAAGATCCTGACATTTTTTCGAAACCTTTGATATATTCAACAAGCTAGTGATCCCTTATCAGTTCTTCCCATCATTTCTGTTCTCCTGGGATAGAGAGGTCACACAGTACCCTTACCTACATTCCCATGGGATAACGTGGAGACGCCAACAAGGATAGCGTCAGCCAGCAACAAGCGTAAGAACGAACGGACACCGCGTCCAAATATAGGGATGCATTTGTACATGAGACTAAAGGCAATCCAGAGGGGATATACGTAGAAGGTGTTATCAGGATTACAGATCCTTGCAAGCGGTTCAGCCTCCCTTCGCACTATGTGAAAGGAAGAGGAGTAGCTATATCGTAGGAATTGATCTTGAGGCAGAGGCGCGAAATAGAATTGATATTCACGTTATTGCATTTACATTCCTGCTATTTTATATTATATAATTGTATGGTGTAGTAACGTGGTATTATGCTAATTCAGTCAGTCGCTTCAAAACATTCGTTCGTACTATTGATAATTAATTTTCTTGAGATACGTCGTATAAAATCTTTATTTTTCGAGTTGATGAACAATAATCGGAATAAAATGTAACAACAGCAATAATTTAGAAAACCGTGATATGTTATAGAGGATCAAAAGTATTAATACAGTATAAGATATAATACATAAAGGAGAAACATACTTCCTCAATTGATGAAGGAAAAATTTGTATTTCATAAATTTAACATTTGGCGTGTGCTCGTGCAATAACTGTTTAGTTGTCTGACATGTTATTAATTATTTATTTTGATTTGTTAGTATGTCTTTCCTGAAAATATTTTAAGGAGGATTTTATTATTTCAGGAAATAATCTAACAATACTTTCAAACACTTGCGAGTCAAAACCGATTGAAACAGGCACATTTAGTTAAGGACTATCTTGCCAGGAATCCTCAAAGAAGTTGCAAACGATTCCTGTTGTACTTATGAACTCCTGATATTAAAACTCCTTATACTGGGCTTAAATCTAGGATCAACGTGATCCTGTAGCCGTTTAGCCTGCTCCTTACGCCAATAAAGGATTATGCTATACGTTCGTCGTATAAAACCCTGATACAGAGGACCCTTCGATTTTAACCTAAACAAGACGCTAGGAAACCAACCTCTATAGCTTCTCGATTTCTTTTTCACGTTCCTACTGACTAAAGAATTCGCTCATCCTTAAAGGCTAAAACACTGAGCCTTCCTTTTTCGTTTCCTTCTTACTGATCAATTTAAATTCCCTTTAGAGAACTTTGCGCATAGAATATAATATGCATGCTACATTTTGCAATACTCTAACGGTGCAACTCGTGTTTCGTAAAATACTGCAATTTCATCGCAAACCTAGTTTTAAAGAAGGCACTAATTTCGGCCAATGATCCTAAACGCGAGTAACTGTACTTGCCAATTCCGTAAATACACATGTTCAATACAAAAATTCATTTCACATTACGTTTCATATATTTTACACATGGTTTTTGTTCCATGCGTTTGTTCCATGATATTTTTGTTATCATACGCTTTTTTAAAAGCAATTGGTCCCGCTTATAACGTTAACAGAAATAATTTAATGATTTGCAAAACTGATTGATATCGAAACTCTCTTACGAACGATGAAAAAATTAGCAAATTGCTGCAAGATCGATAAAATGCATTTTCCATTTTAAAAGAGTAATACGTTCGTAGGCCATTGCTCGCAAATAAGTCAACTCGTCCTCGAATTAATCCTTGATCCTCGAAGCAGGTCGAAATAATCTGAGATTAAGCCTCGCACTACGACATCCCCGTACAAACGAAGTGTACGAGGTGCTTGTATATGTGTAGCGTTATTTCGAGCAAAAAGGGGTGAGAACGAAGAAAGTAAGAGAAAGAGAGGAAGAAAAGGAAAAAGTGGCAGGAGAGGTCGATGCGAAAAAAGGTCGGAACATGATCTTAATTCCGTCGAATAGGGACCCCCACAAATCTCGATCTTCCTGCTTAGCTGAGTTGTACCCGGTAGAACAGAAAAGGCAGAAGGGAGAAAGGAAATAATTTCCCTAGGTCGACCTGGTTAAGATTCATAATTTACGATCTTGGAAATAATCCGTGGTGTAGAATAGAAGGGAGAGGGGACGCGGATAAAGGGGAGAGGAAAAAGTGTGTGTATGAAAAAAGAGAGCGGAGGTAGGACTTATCCTTTGATCCAGGATTTATTTAACTACGGTCCTAGCGCGAGCTTATCCCGGGGGAGGTTTTAGCCATCGAGGGGCCACGCTATTGATTTTTAGCTCGAGGATTAAAAGCGCACTTCCGTGATGCTGTGTGCAAGACAGCGTATGTGTGCATTGTGTACATGTGTTACAAAATAATCATCGATATACAAGGCGAAAAAAGATAGATATAACATTTACATTCAACATTCTTGTAATATTATATACTATGCGATAATGAGTAAATTGTATAATATGTTATACTTTGTATATGATCTAGAGAGAGAGACAGAGACAGAGATAGAGACAGAGACAGAGAGAGAGAGACAGGGACAGAGACAGAGACAGGGACAGAGACAGAGACAGAGACAGAGAGAGACAGAGACAGAGACAGAGAGAGACAGAGACAGAGACAGAGAGAGTGGATGTAAGAGTAATCGATATTTTTTTATACAGGAAATAAAATATATAATATTATCTTGGCATTTATTAAAAATTATTGCACCGAGAAATATGATCGTTACAATAATCTATTGTATAACTGCAAATTGTTCAATATTATGTCAGAATTAATATAAACTGGACACATGCTGGCTATTAAGCTCCAGCATCATCGTAGTATGGAAGGACAAACTTGGATAAAATTCGGACTTGTTCGATACGTATTGTATTTTTCAAAATATACTGGTCAAGTATTTACTGTTCGTTGTTAATGTAGTCGATATTAACAAGCTTAGAAATCTATTCTGTTCTCATTCAATGATTTTTTCATGTGAACACGAAGTGCTATAAACATTTGTACTTAATAATGATGTAATGTTCAAATATATATGTACATTTATCAGTAATCTAAAGAACAAAATTTGACGAGAAGCTCATGGAGATTTCTCAACTGAAGTGAAGTAAATAATACTATTATAAATACTACCGTGGTTAGTACAAAAATATGAAAATAAAATGTAGCAATAAATAATATCATTTCAATAATGAGTTATAAAATAAAACAAACTTTGAGGCGCATTGCGTAATAATTACAAAATATAGACATAAAGAAGATTTACATATTGATATATTTGAAAGAAAATAGAATAGATTCCCTTACATTCTGAAATTTAGTTCTGTTATATTGTGACCTGTTAGTTCCATCTATGGTGAAGGAGCCATTTGTAAAAATCTAAAAGTTTATTTCGCTTCAGGTCAAGCAAGAATAAAAAGAACCCTGCAGCGTCATACACTAAATCTCTGGTAAATCTAGTTAATTCAACTAAGTGGAAATACTTACATATTTAGCAATTAAATAGTCAATGTGAAATCGCATAATAAGTTCCTTTCATACATAATTATATTAAATTTAAATAATCATATACGTTTCAACAACAATAATTCCAATCTTTAACAGTCACATATACTTTAATGAAACGCCAATAGTTACTAAACTGTAATAATGTGTTTCGTTAAACCTTTCTACTATAAAAAGAAGTATAATTTTGTAAATTTTCTAATACCGAAGGTTTAAATAAAATTGCAGCTCGAAATAAACAAATATTTATAATATACGTGTAACAAAGTACAATTTTAACGAAAAATTGCTGAATGTATAGCAAGTATGTTTATACAGAGTGTGGTACGGATTGATCATAGCGATATTTGAACTGATACTCAACTTAACGTCACAAAAGCATTTTTCAAGCGAATGTTCATTGACATTAATTGAAGAGTATATTAGTACTTTTTTTTTTATAAAAAAGCTGGAATTTTTTGAATAACATTGTATGGATTGATCATAGCGATATTTGAGCTAATTCTCAACTTAACTTCACAAAGCATTTTTCAAGCGAAGGTTTATTGACATTAATTGAAGAAGATATTAGTACATTTTTTTATAAAAGATTGGTTCCTTGAATAACATTGTACGGATTGATTATAGCGATATTTGAACTTTCATTGATATTAATTGAAGGAGATATTAATACATTTTTTTTTTTATAAAAAACTGGAGTTTTTTGAATAACATCATGTACTTCCCTTTTCTTAATCTCAAACTGATATGTGCATGATATATGTATTTTCAAAATAATTTCTCCTTATAATCTAAGAACATGGAGAAGATATTCTATATCTGTTTACAAATGTGATAAAACAATAGAAGGGTTATGTCTGTACATTGAATAAGAAAGAATAAAATAGTCATCCAGGAACGGCTATATAGCTCCATTAGCTATGGAGTTTCAAAAAACCAATTTTTGGAATTTTTGTCTGTCTGTCCATCTGTCTGTTTGTACTTGCATCGCGTAAGAACTACTGAACGGATTCTGATGGGGCTTTCTCTGTTGTATAGCTTAGTGTCGGAGAAAGAAAATAGGGTACGTTTCGTCTTAATCCGTTTTGTAGAAACTGAGGAACAGCCTAACATCTGAGTTGTATACGTTCCCATGTTTTGTGGAAGACGAGCAACGATTACGTTATTGTTCACGTCATATTTGTTCTGAAATCGAACCTTTTCGTAATTTAATATTTTTTTACTACGGAAAATAATCTAACTGATAGCACAAAAGGTATCTGGATTTTCATTCATAAAAATTCATCTGCTCAAAAATCATTCCGTATATTAATAGTCCACGCCAATGAAGTCGCGGGCAAAGTTAATTCTGTTTGAAAACCATAAGATGATTTCGGTTTATCATAGAGAGAAAATATTCCTTCTACACCAATAAATTCCTGCCTTCACTCGATGCTAATTATCTTTTGTTTGAAATAGTTTTCAAAGCTCAAATATCATGATGATTGATGCGCGTTTTACCCCGTATAAATATCCCGTAATCGACTTTAAACACGGTCTTTGCTAAAACGGATTTTTATTCTGAAAAATGAAAATTCCATTGACAACGATAAATCCAAAGCAAGTTTTGAATTAACACATAATCTCACGAGTATGTAAATGCACACATATAATAATATGTATAACCGAGCATGATCTTGGGTATAGTTACACAAATGCGTAGCACGCTAATTTTGAAGTGTAGGATTTAGTGATCGCTGTGGGTGATTCGATGAGATTATCTAATTTCATGGTGTCAGAAGTGGATCTCAATTTAAAATAATGACGTATTTTTTGCTACGAGAATGGTTACAAGATAATAATCAAGCGTTATCATAATTTTAGAAACGAGGTCACCGATATTCTAAATGGAATTTCACACTTTTACCTAATCTCTTGATCTTCATCATGTTACATTAAGCTCGTGTCACGTTATCTTATTTTTATCTGTATTATTGTTTACGATTAACCTAAGATGCAGTCAATAAAATTAATTCTTTGAACAAAGAGAGTGATTCACGCTACATTTCGTGGTTACAATATATGTACATTGTGCATATAGCATTTAAAATGTACGTTGTCATATGATTTACTTTTTAATAAACTGTGCAAATAATGTATGTATAATCTGTCAAATCCATAACGAAATGGTGCTTGTAATCTTTCAATATAAAATTTAATAGCGCTACAGTTTTATAGGGAATAAAAATGATCGATAATATCACTCTGAGAATATCATTTTCATCAGATAAAAGCTTCGAAATATACGTACGTTTCTTATTTTTCTTCTTTAATACATAATTCAGTACGTCACATTTACGATTAAGTGTTCTTAAAACGCATCATACGCGATTTTTAATTTTAAAATGTTTAAATAATTTTCGCAAGAAGATAAGCCTCTACGTGGTATTCTATAAAAAAAAAAAAAAACTCGTTCTCGGCAAATAATTTAAATGGCAAAATTCTTTTTCTCGTTACGCACATAAAGTGTATAATAAAACCAATCGTTTGTAGTTTCTTGAAATATATCTTCGCCCGAAATTGGACAGGCTCTGAAGCGATTATGAATATTGTCGAAATTTAGACTAATGAAAAATGGCGAAAGATGGGCATTGTTGCAAGCTGCGGAACAGGTAGGTACAGCATCCGCATGCAGAAACCGCTCCTTCCTCTTTTCTCTCTCAACGTCTTGTTTCGCTGGCCGATGAATGCGTTATCTGGAACGCGATTCCTTGCGGCGTAAGCGCGTGCGAGCAGCTGAAAGTGCAATGAACGGCACATCGGAAATCCGAAAGCTAACGATGCAACGCACGAAAGGGGTTGATAAAAAAGTCGCGGCTTACGAGAAGCGCATGGACGACGAACCGATCGACGGCTTTAGGAATATACGGCCGGTTATCTTCACGGGTCACCGGCCACGGCTGCTGGCTTAATCTTCACCAACGTCTGACGAGAGGAAGAAGACGAAGGAGTCTCACAATCAGAAGAAGAAGGGTCGACACTTATCTTTATCCGAGCGACTAACAACCGTTGAGTGCCACTTGGCTCCTTCGTTTTACCCGCCGCGCCATAACAACGATTAGCCGCTATGTTTTAATCTTTTAATCGGTCCTTGCAGTTTCATCAATCTGTAATATCTTGTAGTGGAATAGCGGCGACATTTCAATAACATCTCAGTCTTTGTCGTTTCTTATCGTTAAGATGGGAGAAAACTGCCGCCTTCTTGTCCGATTGAGTCCATCCTTTTCCTTCGTTCAAGTAATTGAATTAACATTGTAGCATCAAAGAGTAGTTTAATCTTCCTTGCCAAAGATCTCGTTGGTGCTTGTTAAATAAAAATTTTCATTAAAACTACCCTCTTCGTTCTTGAGATTCTTATAGATTGTTTTTAAAATGTCAAGATAGAATTTAAATTATTGCTTGCTGGTTTTCACGGATAAATACGTATATTTTATATAATTTTTATATATATATTTCGATAAAAAAACATGTTTATTACACTACACCTGTAATGCATATTGTATGTTATCATAATATAATATGTTACACTATGTTTAATGCAAATATGTTTCAGATTAAAAGGAAGAAATAAGAATTAAAATATACGTTAACGTAAGGTAATAATCTTTTCGTATATACAATATACAGAGCTATAAATGTATACCTAGAGTAGGAGAGACGAAACGATACCGCGAGATTGGCCAAGTCCGATGCCTTACTAATAAAGCTTTCCATCCCAAGCTTGTAAATCATTGATTTTAAAAGACACGATTCAATGAATTTAATGAAACTGTAGAATATTTCACATTGTCAATCCCTCTTAACATTTGAAGTTGTTTGCTACATTACATATCATGCGTCTATAATTAACTATATGAGTATCTCTCCTCCTAAACTATAACAATAGTCACGTATTTTACGCCGCTAAATCATAACCAACCAAAACAACCTTAAGGTACACCAGCTGTGTGTTCAAAACTTATTTATATCTTTCAGCACTTGCTTTTTAATCGTTATTTAAATTTATACCAGTACTCTGGCTGTATACTTTTTATGACTTAATACGGTCACTATCTCGGCTACACAAGTATTAGCGTTTTATATTAATCATATTTCGCTGGTACGATTTATCACTGAATCATTATCTTCGAGCTTTCCATAACAAATTGAACAGCCCCTGCTTATTAATATTTCTCCGAAAGACAATGTAAACTATCTCGAATAAAATGATGATTTATTCGACATCGGTATCGGTTAATTAAAATTCTTGCGGAACGCGAGGCGCCCTAGCGACAGTCAGGTGCAATGTCGCGAATGGTTATGGGCGTCAGCGAATAATGTGTGCGTCCCTGCGAGCACGAGCTGTGTAAATCGTATTAGGGATTATTGCACGATCAAAAATATCCCCGTAGGATAATCCTCGAAGGTGGCAACGATGTGTGAGTGGCATTAACTCTCGTGTGTACCATGACGCGTGTAGGTATACACTGATCCCCTCATCTTCGCTCTTTCTCTTTCCACTGTATCTCCAACTACGTTTTCCAATGTACTGGTGGATACGAGTTTGTGTGTGCATGCCACCACGTCGGCCTCTGCGAAAATCCACGCCTCTGCATCCTGTTTTCGATTTATCTTTCTCCTCTTTCAGGCTCACGATGGGGCAGGTGATGTCATCGATGGGTGCCTCCGGCCCTTTCCGTAATCACGCTTTAAATGTTTATTCCCGGGCGTCTATTCGATTAGATTCCAAGTAAAAAAAATCTTTAGGAGCAAGGCAAATACCCCGAATTTACCTCAGTCATTCTAGCACGCGTGGGACTACAAATTATTATGTTGTGTATTAACTTTTGTACAAGTCTAGCGTAAGGTATGCATTAACATTTTAATTTGAGTAATATTTGTAAGATACTTTACACGTGTTTGATGCGACGCCAGTATTCATTACAATGGATATATTAGATATTAAATAAATTTTTACTGTGTTTCTTCGTCTTTTATCACTAGAAGATTGTATATAGAATATATGGTCTGTTAAAAAAGGTATTAGCATACGAGATCTTTATTTAATGTTTCAATATTTATTTTTCAATAATTTTTCAATACTTATATAACGCGTATTTATCCAATTTAAGTAAAATATGAATATTTAATACAGGATGTTGGTATGTATTAGATGTTTCCACAAATTATTTACTCAAGCGACATATTTTTATTTGTATTTTTGTTTGCTCTCCAATTAGAAAAAAATACTACTAACTTGTTAGAAAGGATATACAAAGTAAAACTTATATTTTTTAACACAAGAATATTACTGTGTTATTATAATGTAATACGTTACATGATGATAAATGCAAATATGTTTTAATCGTATCGATCTTGGATTTGTAGGGATATTATAACAGAGACAAATATTTTATTGCATATATAAATAGATCAAGAAAAATATGAAACTTTTATATTAATAGAAATAAATTTTAAGGCGACTAAATTTCAATAACGGTAATTTTCTTTTGAAGTCGTCTTAGGAACCTTAAGAATAGCCTGAAGCAGGATATAAAACAGAAAGAATGTGTCGTTGAATTACGAATTTGCTCTCATTGTATAATCATAATAGTCTCTTCTGGAGCCTTAATATTCTAAGACTCTTATAAATATAGATATAAGACAACATCAAGTCTCCGTCGACAACGTTTCTTGACTTTATTTTTAATAGGATTTGTTAATTGCTTTTTCCTTATGTTGCAACGCGCATGGACAAACAAACTGTATTCTGGATCCGCGACGTATTATAAAGAATTTCTCCACTCGAAAGCTGATATCATAATTATTTTCACATTCACATCGTCCGAATTTAGATACTTATGTTTAACTACTTAATTTTCAGACGTGATTAAACCCCTAAGCCAAAATTTTGTACACCAGTTAGAGAAGAGATTCTTAATATCGATTACAGATTTTTAATTTAATTTGAAACTTGGAGGATAATCATTCTCGTAGATAAAACGTTTACTATCGATATAATAACGTACTAACAAGATAAAATAAATAGCATATCGACAAGCGAATAAAATAAAATTTGAAAGCTATAGACATTGATTACGTGAGTTACAGAGTCCAAAGCTTCAGGTTCAATCTTATAGGTTTTGAAACACAATTACCAAATTGTATGTTAAATATTTGTATATTATAAAATTGTTAAATTTGTATTGTATGTTATAAAAATATGTACAAGCATTTTCGTTTATGCGAAAAGTAATTTGCTTACTTCGTATTATCAGAAGTGTGCTATGTAATTATAAAGTTTCGAATTCTGTTATTGATATTGTAGTGCTGACACCGGGAATTATTGCAAAACATTTGAACTAATTAGTACAGACGGATATGAAGTACACGTTAAGTTTATTATTTTACATCGAATAATTACTATTCGATATTTCAATTATTCAAGTTTTTTCATGGTAAAATTTATTGGCGTATCATAATTGAAAATGGAAGAGGGAATCTCGATCCTTTATATGAAATTTAACAAATCCACGATTAAATTGTATTAAATGTGGAGCGAGGTATATGAAGATATTTTCGTACCAAAATCGATTAATTTCCTCGGCACATGTTATGCAAAGATAAAAAGTCGTGAGATTCAGTCATATTATGTTGAAATTTTGATCCATTCACTAACAACGTGATAAATTATAATGAAGACAATGTGGTCCACTCTGTGCTTTAAACGTTTCTAGCACTTCTGATATTACATCTACCGAATCAACTAAACATTATGCCGATTTTGAAATTTTTCCAGGATAAGAAGCAACGAATCGCTCTTTTGGCAATCGTCAATTATGTAATGTACTTAAAATATTGGCGAACTGATGCAATTACTTACCCATTGAATTGAACCAATAATCTGTTTCTCGATGTTAATATATCGTTTATACATATTTGGACATTTTCATATTATTTATATTGTATAATAAATAGATAAAATATATTTTTTAAATAAAACCACATTAACCTAATTTTGAGCCATGATTTTGAATCTCAGCCAACTGCGTACAGTTAGTAAATACCGATACATAAATAAAAGAACAATATTTAGAGTTGGATAAAAATTAGTTCTACGAAGATACCTGGATCTAGTGACTTTAAGTAGTTGTAAACTGAGTTTGTTCAACGTTAAGGTTTTACAATTGCAGCGATTAAAACACATGCTTCTATATACCTAGATTCTACAAGAGCATATAGATTTTATAAAGCGTCAGCCATTTCTTACAAATAAATATAAAGCTAAAGTAACGTAATATGCAGGCATATTACTTATTTCAGCTTAAGATTATCAGTTTTTCATTTAACTCTAGTTATGGAATACTTTTATACTATAATTCAAAAAATGTAACAAAGATACGAATTTTTTATATCAAATTGCATCAGATGCTGACATAATTTATGCACGGTAACGTACACGATTACACGAATGTAACCAAACGATTATCTTGCGCCTGACATAAAATTAAACATAGCATGTTGCCAGCTGTTCCGGTGTAGTAAAAAAAAAGTTACACTTCTATGAATTTTCTAAGCTAACACTTCTAAGGTGACGCAAAAAGAGATCGCATAAAATAAAGAGAGCCCCTTGGCATCTGCTACTTTTTCGAATGAAAAGGTTTCTGATCTGAACGTATGCAACACGGAACTTCGATTCTTTAAGAAACACATTGGCAGTGTGCGAAAGAAGACGGAAAACGGCTCGTCACCTTCGAACAGGGGCAGGGCAATCCTATTTCTTTCTTATGCAAAATCTTCGTGCGCGTAGCCGTGTTAAGGGATTAAAAGTCCGCTCCGCAGGGTCAGCCGAAGGCTTAGAACGCCTAACAAGATT
Organism: Bombus pascuorum; assembly: GCF_905332965.1. Classification (NCBI taxonomy): domain Eukaryota; kingdom Metazoa; phylum Arthropoda; class Insecta; order Hymenoptera; family Apidae; genus Bombus; species Bombus pascuorum. Next base: position 7,182,647 of record NC_083494.1, on the reverse strand, counting down.
AGCTTAAGACGCCGAGTCCGCATACCCCGAGGATTACACATTATGTATTCACCTGGATGTATTCACGCAGAGATCTAGTTCGAGTTCCTGTTCGCGTCGAAGACGATGCTCGCGAAAGCGCGGCTTACCAGAACGACGCGTCGGTGACCGCGCGATTCGATCCGTTCAAGTGATTTCCCGACCAATAGACTTGCGTATTAGGCTTCCCGTAAGTGATAAGTTTTTCTTCGCAAATATTCTTGCAGGTTTAAGACCACGAAACAAATAACTAGGCGCTGCATGCAGCTCGTTGCTGTAATGCATGTTACAGAAAGAAAAGTTTCAAATTTATCGAGCTTCTGCTGCTCACCGAGAAAAACATAAAATACGTAATTGATAGACTGTGCATGTTTATGCATTTATGGGGAATTCAAAGGAGAAAGAGACAGATAGAATGCGCATGCGAGACAAAAAGGCATGAAACATCAAGAAGTATAGTATTTGTTATGATATTTATATAGTGGCTTGTTTCAGAATCTATATTGAAGAAATACGTATTAGGTTATTTTTCTTTGTGATACTCTATAGATTACATATTAGAGATTATACACATTTTTCGGTATTTTTATTTACATTTCAATTTGATACATATTATGCTGAAACTAGCAATGCAAATTCATAAGAGGGAATAAATAAATTTCATGTAAATGTTTTGAACTATGATCGAAGTAATTAACTTTATTAGAATCATAGTCGTGTTAAGAACAGATAATATGAACAGAATAATTAATAGTTTGTGTTTAATCATATGTCGTTTTACAGTAGAAAATTATTTTCTCAAAGATTTCTCTTACCATCTTGTGAAAATATTATTTACGTTTATATTCGAAAGTCGTATGTTTTCAAGCTCTATGTTTGGAAATAATAAGCACAACAATAAAGTTTGATTATGAGTGATTACAGTGTACGCTTCGGTATTTGGCATAGATTTAAGTAGTAATATGTTAATCCTAACATATCCAAGTAACGATAAAATAAATAAAGGCAGTGTTTATTCGTAAGAGAATTTTTTTTTAATTAATTTAGAAAATTAATTTAAAAGAAAGAAAAGAATAATACTTCCACGCAGTAGGGAATACATTAAACCTTCGATTATTAAGGTGTTATCTAATGCCAGGGAAACATTTTCATAGGATACGACATAATCTTCTGTGGAAGAAGAAATCACACGCGACTCTGTTGAGCTCGGCTGAGTGTATTGTAATAATAGAGTGCGTTTAGACAGCGATCCTATAAGAGTAGAAGAAAGAGAGCAGCGTCGAGGGGGAGCCTTATCTTCCCTGGTTGACTAGAACTTTATTTCGAGGCGAGATACGGGGTCTCTCCGCGGCTTTTAATGTCTTTTCTCTCCGTGCTTTGATTAAGAGAAGCAAGCTCCGACAAAGGTCCCGTGGCAAGAACGTGGAAGAGAAAAGGAAGAATGCGAGTGCCGGAGATAGTGCGCTGGCTAAAGTCTTGAGTAATTGTAGCCTTATGGTCGTCAGCTCGTCAAAAGTCACATTTACCTGTAGCAGCGTGACAATTCAAAACAGAGGTGAGACTTTATTATCCGTTATTCCCTGCTGGGAATTCTATCAGATAACGACAATTGATGATGTGCAGGAATTGTTGTAACTACGTGACAAATACGTAATAACGTATAGGAATTTATCCATGTTATATTTTCGAAGTTATAATCGAATATGAAGTCTTATATTAAGAATCAATTAACAGTTATACGCGTATAATAGGCATACGCGTATGGCAATTAACTAAATGCATATGTAAAAAAAGTATATCCATCGTAGTAGGCGGAAATTCAACACAAGTAAATATCACAAAATATTTGTAATAGCGACGATTCTTTTACCCTAAGTTACCCTAACGTTTATGACGTTATATAATATTTAAGCAGTGCGTAAACGTAGTTTTTTCTAGAGGGCTGAAGAAAAAATAGCAATAAAAATTTTCTTAGGCGGATACCACTGATATCAAGCAAGGATGGTACGAGTAAGTGGTGGTTTTGGCAAGGGGATGTTCTGATGCGATTTCACGCTGGATTTGCCTAAGATCTCCGCTAAGGAGCCCTTTAACCCTCCCCTTTTACCCTCCTCCAGCCTTCACCCTTCCATCACCGATTCGATGCTCGTGGCTGCCGTCTTCTTCGACCCCTCTCTCTTACCGACCTTAGCTTGCTCCGACCAGCGTCACTTCCCGAGAAACCCCCGAAGATTACGTGCCTTAGCACAATGTCGCATAAAATGCCTTCATTGTTCAAAAGAACCGACGAAACTGTTGTGTTTCAATTATAACCCTTCCTGCGTGGTATTTCCAGTTGTGCGAAAGAAGAGCGATTAGCCACAAAAATGTAACAGAAACGTGGGAATAATATAAGTAAATTATACATATGATGTAATATAATCGATATTACGTCGATGGTAACGTGAAATATTACGTTAATAATACGTAATATATTAAATTAAAAAATTCTCCATAAATGTTTACTGTTTGCAATTAAACACAATGTTAAGATTTTTTAATATTCTACAAAATGGAAAGGGACGAGACTCAAAGAAATTGAAAGATAGAGGTTTAAAACATCATTAGCAAAATGAAACTCGTCGGTCCTCCGGGAACCCATAAGCTCTTTGAAACGTTTATTTTTCCATGGCAAGTCGAGAAGGAATCTCGCTCAGTTCCTTTGCATATCCGATCGTCTTTGATGTTACTTCAGAACGCACGCAGCTCTCATCGATCTCCCTAAATATTTTAGATCGTCCGAGCAAGTGGAATAGCTAAATCCAAAGTGTTCCTCGGCCGATGGCGGGTTCAGGTTTTGCTGAAACCCTCGTGGATTAGGAGCATTCGTGTTGCGCGTATATCCGTATTTTAAGGACGCGTGCAAGCCACTGTATACAGTACGTTTGCTTGTGTGTGTATCCTGATTTGTGCCGGTCTCTCTCTCTGCGCGTGTATGCAAACCCTTATGGCTTAAGCTAAGGCTAAGGCCGAGGCTCTCCCGTGGGATTACTACGTCATTCTGCAGGACTCTCCGGTCGCCGGAAGGATCAGCTCTCTTCCTTCTGAGGATTTCGTGGAGGACTCCATCCCGTTTCTAAATCAGGTTGTCAGCCACAGGCTGAATCATTTCATACCGTTTAGCGCTTCTTTCTTTTAAATAATCTTTGATAACTTTCTTTTTATTATAGCTGTAAGGTACATATATCTCTAGAAAATAGGGTACATCTTGAAGGTTGTGCGACATTAAGGATGCACTGCATATCTTGTACAATTATAAATGGCAATTTGTATAATTAGACATTCGCATTCTAATACTGTAACGCATTTAAGCTCGGTAATTGCGTTGGAAAGTATTTCTTGATAATTCTTTCCGTAAGATTTATATTCATATTTAATGAGTTTTGACAAAATGTCTAAACGATAATTGAATGTTTCTCAATTGCGAATCATCTGATATTTTTTTGACGAGAATTGCTTTCTTATAAGAGAGACTTTGTGAAATAATTTCCTAAACAAAGTAACTTGTACAGGTGGAAATAATATTTTCTAATCTTCCTCTTATAAAATCTTCTTTCCCCTCTCTTTCGTCTTTCACTGTAAAGGAAACCTAAGTTTTCTATAATACGTTTTTTAATTTTCGAATTTCCTTCTTTTTTCTTCCTCGATTGTTTTGAATATAAAATAAAAATTCTATTTGTCAAATATATTTCATCCTTCATTTATTTCAGAAATTTTACATACAGTCCTATATAAGTTATATTAATTTTTAATTTTTAACACTGTGATTAAATGTCTCTATCTAATAGAAACAGATATTTCGAGGAAGGTGGGCTTCCTACAATTTTCCAATTGTGTACATCTAACGCGAATACGACAGCTGAAAATCATTTAGAAGCACGTTCTTTCGATGCATTGACATATACAGGGTGCGCCGTTAGAATCCGGACAAAAGAAGTTTTGTGCAGAAAGTTGTTTATTTAAGTCAATACACAAAAACACATGAAAATGTTGTTATATCTCATTTAAAGGGTCCTTGCTGAGAACTTTTATTCTATGTAACCACCCTCTGCCTCTATGACCTGCTCTATTCTTGCTCTAAAGCGCGAGCACGCTGACTTCAACTGGTCGCGTTTAATTGTCGCGAATTCTGACTCGATAGCAGCTCGTAGGGAGTTGACGTTGGGGTGCCTGCATTTATTAGTTTGTCTCTCGATAACGCCCCACACGTAATAGTCCAATGGGTTTAGGTCGGGACTGTTAGGAGGCCAGAAATCTTTCGACCAAAACATGTCCACATTGTCAGAGAGCCAATTTTGAACAAGATGACTTGTGTGAGCAGGTGCGCCATCTTGTTGAAATAAATACGGCCTTCCAGAAGCCGTAATTTCCATCCACGGCTTTATTACTGTCTTCAGGACCTCCAAATAAACCTCCTTTGTGATTCTTTCGCCTTTTTGGAAGAAGTGCGGAGGCATGACGTCGCCCTCACTTGAGACAACGCTCAAAACGTGAACACTTGCTGGAAATTTGGTTTTGCCCACAACAGGAACATCTTCGAGATTGTGGGCCAGCCAACGGTCGTTCCTCCGATTCACTTTGGCATCCACCCGGCGCGAAGACTTTCTATAATCGCCGCTCTTCTATCGTATTCCGGGTTTTGCTTAACGAGTTCTGTCATTTTGAGGTTATAGAAGACTTATTGACATATTTAACTAACTTCAGAGTCAATCAGCACAAACATCTGAATTCTAATATGGTGGGAACTACAAATTGAATTCTGTCCGAATTCTAACGGCGCACCCTGTAAACGTCTGACACTTACAAGAAATTCCTGCTGTATAAACACTGGCTTTAGCCGAAAACAGTTCAACGGCATTCGTCAGACACTTGCAAGGAACCCCACGTTAAGCGAGATTGATTGTCAACATTCCAATTTTCGAAATTTTAAGATTGTCTATATTTTTTGACGACTTTTGAAAGTTTGAAATTTTAGACTTTTACATTCTTTGAAACGAGACAATTCATCGACACATAAGAACATTTCTCGTAGAAAAGAATGAAATTACACTTGTGTGATATATTGAGCTTCGACTAATTCTTAACGGCACATTGCTTCATTTACAGTTTGTACGTACATGAAAAAATGGAATTCCATTAACTTATCTAAATAAATAAATTGATAACTTAATAAATTAATAAATTATAACTGTATAATTGTAAACAATTTTGGAAATGATTTTTATTCTGTAGGATATGATACTTGGAAATAAAATTTAATTTGTTATCGTACAAGGAAAGAATCGATGCGTATGCGTCCCAACCCAATAGAATTTATCAAGAATCATACGATTACCTATAAGTAAAGAACAGCATTTGATTTGTTTCTCCAAAGTGTGTAAAAACGAACAGTAATAATTTTTGATAGTATTTTAAATGAAATATACATTTACGCGGAACGTATCGTTCGCGTCATACAGGTCTCCGCTGTATGTACAATTGATAAATTTTATGCAACAATAAAATTTTTTTGGATATGTTATCTTGTTTATCCTCTCGCTACAACGCGTATGTGACGCACTAGTTGCTTATTACAGTCCTATAATCACACATACGTGACGCATTCTAAAAGCTCCTTGGATCGTCTACCTATCATTTTTTTTTATTATTACATATATACGTAAAAATATATGACACATTATGTAACATGCTGAAAATTGGAAACTCGAGCTGCGAACAGCGACTTTTGCCTTAAACGGCGGTAGCGAAAGTGTTAAATCAATGCCGAGAGCCTGAAATTTCACAACTTAAAATCCTGAGAGACGAAGCTATTGCTTATTGAATTGTTAAACTTTGCAAACTGTTTCCATACAGTCAAACAATAACGAAAATATTGCAAATGCTTAGGATGACCTATATTCTTTAGAAACGTGACATGAATATAATATTTAGCGTATAACCCATCATGTGGAAAATAGCGCAAAAATTAATTCAATGCTCAAAATCGATGAAACAAATTCATACAAACGATATGTTCGATTCAGATTACAAACTTTGTATTTCCCACGTTACGTGAAGGAATGGTCATATATACAGAATCGAGAAACGTCAACCTATGTGTAGCTATCCTTAGGGTGAATAAGATAGTATCATTTGTTTTGCTAGCCTACTCAAAAGTATTATTTACTACAGTACAGTACAACGGTACAACAATTAATTCCTCGAATGTTTTTCACATATTGAATCGTACATAAACACGGTATGTTTGCTGCGGTATATACATTTCGTACATACATATCTCTGTTTCTTAATCTAGCACTATAAACCCTGCGTAAAAACATCCTGATATAACTCGTCAAATTAACATATAGTATTTAACGTCGTTTACGCTACTACGTTTATTGTACCCAGAATCGAAGCGAAATAATTACTTGTTTAAAAGAAATCAATTAAATTTATGCATCAGGTAGGCATCGCGGTTTTTCCACAAACAGCATATTCTTATTTATAGACAATATTGGTTAACATTGCATAACTAGGGAAAAATCCATCCATCAGCTTCCACCCCGATATCTCAGGCTCAAATTAAACAAATAAACCGAATCTCATGTTAGCTGTCTTCTCTGATACGCTGCAAGACTTTCGAAAGCGACAGGCTGGTACCGATAAGAAGTTTCACGATATTGTTCTTGAAAATCCAACGAATAATCCGTCCATCGCCTATCGGTAATAGACGACCGGAACCTGTCCTTGGTGCCACTTAAATCATCCCCCAATGAGTTGGCGCTTACAATAACTCGTTACCGAAAATCCAAATTAAGCTCCTTAGTCGAGAAATTTACGAGACGTTCTCCCTCTTCGAGAATCCTGTCCCCGCCTGCCCCCCGTTCCCTTCTAGTATCTTACGAAGTTTCCTTCCTTTTCCTTCGTTCGACGCAGTTTACCAAAGTAATTTTAATCTTTCGAGTATAGTGCGTGCACACAAATGTCAGTTACCGCGACGAACGACGCGAAATCGTACGAACCTGTGCAGATGTTGGAAAACAAACTCTTCGCTCGTGATGTGTGTGCGTGTAAGCGCGCGTATACGCGCGTATTCCGCATATAGATACACGCATATGCAAAACACCTATATACATACAAACGGATATACATACAGGGAAACGGTAGCGGAGTACGAGCGAACAACGCCCTTCTCTTATTCTCTGTCTTGTATAAGAGCTTACTCTCTAAGCGTCTTAGGGCAAGTTTTCACCCTTGCTTTCATTCAACGGCGACGCATACGTTGAGAGAATGATCTCGACTATCGAGTAAAACGCGCTTCGGAGGTTCGGATCGAGGTTCAGCGAAATACAAAGAGATTAATATTTGCACGACACAACTAATGAGTCCGGTTCAAAGAGAGAGAGAGAGAGAGAGAGAGAGAGAGAGAGAGGGAAGATCACGTTGTTATATCAAAAATGGTCCTAAATAAAAGATCACGGAGACGTATTAACTCTGCATCCTTGCCAGTTACACACTTGTCTTTCATCCGTTTAAAGCTTACATATTTTTTATTTTCAAACTTTTGATACGATTTATTCTTTTCATCCCTGCATTATTTTTATAAAAGAACTTGAAGCAAACTGGGAATTATTTTTAAATTCTACGTATAGCATATAAACTTGTTACATTCGTCTCTCACATTCTTCCGTCTTCTATAGTACACAAATTAACTGAGATAAAAAGTCATTAAAAGACAAGAAACAAAAAGTGTCGATGAAATCCAGAAGAGAATGAAATCCCATTTCATTACGATCCGCTATTTCGCGCATTTTTCAATCGTATACGGTATTGAGATGTGTTTTTTAGTACGGTGCGTGATCCTGTCTCTAAGAATCGGCTAACACTTAGATTTAGAAGGTTTCGTCGCGTGGTTGGTGATCTTATAAGCCACGCTAGCCGTGAGGTTATCTCATTACATCTTATCTGGTGCTTTCTCCCCAACGCGAGCTTAGCGGTGCTGTAGAGCTTAAATAGCACGCGAACTCACGGACACAACCTTTGCATGCACGCAAATGGAGCACGACCAAGCGATATCAACTTCTGATTTTTTTATGTCGTGAACATTACGAAGAATCTTCTTGATCGAACATTTGTCGTAACGCTTAATCCATAGTGGAAAGGCATGATCTGTAATACTAAATTGCGTTCCATTGCTATTGCGAATCGAATGTTAGACTGTATCGATATTTTCTAAATTAATCAGACAGAGCATGAAAATTGGCATTGCAACTGTTAAATCATATTGCAAACAATATGCTATGTTGGGATAAAATTGAAAACACGACACGGAAGATTGAATAAACGCGAAAGGGAAAGACTTCGAAAGAGGACGGGTGTAGATAAAGAGTTCGAAAGAGTTGGTCGCTTATCTGTAAAGGCCGGCATCCGCCGGATCAGCTTCAGATACCAAAACCGCCCACACTTTCCTTCTAATGTACGCGCTTAGGTTAAGTTTCAAGAACGGAAATGGCAGACTTCCATAGATCGCAAATTCCGTAACGTGCTAGGACGTGTGTGCCTCCAATATTTTTATAGATTCAGTTTTATTTGCAATCGACAAGATAGACGAACATTGAATAATTTAGACGTTTGCTCGTGCACGAATATTATGTCTCCTACATTAGCCTAGGTTATTATAGTAATAAAAGATACTCTCTTCGTACATGTAGAAAACATTTGCAAATACTTTCGTGATATTGTCTTTTATTTTATACGACAACAATAGACAAGATTTTTCATTTACTTATGAATTGTTTTCGTTTAAATTTTTACCGTCAAACATGGATTCTAATATCCCTATTCTTTAGTCGAGGCTTCGGGGCACAGCTTGATTCGATTTTGAGAGATTAGACAAAATCGTCTTGGATTACCAAGTCACCAAGACGAAGAGGAAACCTTAGGATCGAAGTCTTGGCCGTACTACGAGTCATCTGCATAGCTCTGCTCTTCCGGATGTAGAACATTAGATTTGGTGCGGATTTCTGTTCTTGAAACAAAGAACGTAAATTGTTGGTAGAATTTATCAAATGTTCGAACAAACATAATATTTTGATTTCTATAATACCGTTACAAAAATCATTCAATTACACGTAATATGTATTTCCAATGAATTATTTGCAGTACAAACGAACTGATTTATATTAAAACGAAATGTAAATGCACAAATATCGTAGTTAATCTCAATCCATCTCCACTCTGTAATTTGCAGATTTCATGGATATAAATATAAATATAGAATTGAATATATAATAGAATTATGTGTATGTATACGTATGCGTATTATACATATATGTGTGTGTGTATGAATAATGAAAAAAAATTTCGTTTTCCACTGTTAATTACTTAACCAAAATTTCCCTGCAACGAGGCAAGGAATTTTCTTTTCTCTATCGATGTATCTAAATAGTCCAGAGGATTTTTCGACAGTGATTTAAAAACGTTCTCACCAATCTGATATTATAAATAATCATCCCCAAAGAAGGAATAGGGGTCGAAGATATAGAAGAAATATTCAGTAAAGATTTTTCGTCTCGTTCCCCTGGCAGCTCCGTGTGCACCTAAAGAACCCATTATCACGGTAGCGTGGAATGGGTGATCACGGGGTGTCGAAAAATATGTTCCAACTTTTTATCTTGTATCTGCACTGCCGACTTGGCAATGGGTGCAAGAACCAGTCCGTTAATTTATCGTGTAGAACTTCGTTAAACGTTAGCTATGTGAATTACGTTTACAAGGTATATTCAAATATTTATCGGATCGCTCATATATTTTCTTATACATATATACTGTACAATTTCATTTTCTGTAATACGTTTTATCTAAATAACAATCATGACGTCAAGTATCTTTTTTTATAAACAATAGTTATTCGATACAAGATGATTTAAATTAAATGATAATCTTTTAATACAATTTTATTTATTTTCTATACGAATTTACGAATATTAGATTCATATAATACAGACGTTATGCACTATAAATAATTACTTGCCAAAATTTATATGCGAGTATTTTAAAATTTAAAAGGCGGTATTTCACTACAGTACTCATTTGCGATTACGTAGAATTATTAAGTTTCAGCTTGCAACTGGATATTATTTTTAACTTTTCCGTTGAATATTTCTTACAAACGTATTCTAAAAAGACACGTCCGAAATTTAATTTCAATCTCTCCAATTTCACAAAAAAGGCGATTAACGCTTTAAAAGATCATTAAAATATATGCAATATACGTGTAGAATAGATACCAAACACAAATATGATAGATTAAGTCGTTCGTTGATCGATTTGAAAATATAGCAACTTTCGTAAACGAGAGAAATCTATCAAGAGAAAAGTTGTTTCGTTTCTTCAAGGGTTGTCTTTGGGATGAATCTTATCTTGTAGCGAGAACTGTCAAAGACGAACCGTCCTGACGCTTCCGTCGTGTTTCCTTCACAGCGCAAACGGGGAGATAACCGGAAGCCCGATAGGGTCTGCACCAGAAATGAGAAATGTCTTTGCCGCTGCAGAGATTAAAGATTTTGCGGATGAGTGGTTGACACTTTTTCTCCTTCTTTCTTTCTCTCTCCTGTATTGAAAACAAAAAATATATGGAAAGCTACGTTACTGATATTTTCAGCGAAACTTCAAGCACAATGAGCATTAACATCGTAACGGATATTAACAATACATTTTGCTATATCTGTATTTCTTTAATTTAATGTCACCTAAATCGAACTTTTAAATTTTTCTTTCTAGGTTTTATTATCTATTATATAGATGTTATTTTATTGACTATATGTGATCTTCATTTTAGTAATATTGATTTAAAAACCGAACACGTTCTTATGGATATTTTGTAACGGAAAGAATAAGAAAAATAAATATATATATAAATATTAAAAGTTGACGAAATAAATATCAAAGCAGTAGATTACAGCAGCGGATCTGTGCGTATCAAGAAAGCTTGCTAATAAACAGACCGCATAATACCGGCTGGTCGTGGTCAAATCTGCGGAGTATATGCCTACCTTAAACCAGCTGATCCCCATACAGAGACGACGCTAAGGCAGGGCACCTTAATGAAAACTATACGTCCCTGGATTAAGGTGGCCACTGGTCAGCTTTCGGTCTTCCTAGGTACGACCTGTCTTATGCATCCTGGGGGTAGACCCTATAGCAACCAGCGTATTAGATGGAAGTTTAGGGCATTAATACCTAATATCATGCCACCGGCAGTAAATCCTTTGTTGGTCATCTTACTGAGAGACTTAGCACCTTACATCACCGAGTATTGAGAACATCCTATATCAGTTTATGATTTAATATGTAAGTCGATCAACACGTTCATAACGAAGAAATCATGCATATTGAAAATAGTTCGTGGTAAACTTTGATATTTCATATTTAATTCGTATAATTGAAACGCGGAAACAAAGGAAATTAGTAATTAGATGATAAAAATATTTAGTAGAGCACAATGTAGAAATTATCCTTCCTTCTGTTTGTGTATTCATGACATTACAGAAATTTTATCCTTTAATATATAGACAACTATATGAAAATTTATTGGTTATATTTACATACAATTATTTAATTACCTATTTAATACGACTATCTATTTTTCTTATGCTCGTATATCGTAGCAAAATAATTTGCCCTTATAACATTAAAAATTGAGAAAATAGCAGAATTTCTCAATTACTTAATTCCTTACTGATTGTGTATTCGTATAACAAATAATCGACATCTATTCCATGGAGAATTAAAATTAAAAACGCCACATATATATCCTAGATAATTAAAAGTACGATATAAACCGTGACACAACGTATTTCCGGGATGAACAACTACTTGCAGTTATCGTTTCATTTTCAGCAGAGAGATACCGCCGGTATTTTGATTAATAAGTATTTCGTTGTTCTCCCAATGAAATCGGCAAAACCAAGTTTCCTTCCTTCTCCTTCTTTCGTTGTTTCCTCTCATTCTCCATTTCCTCAGTTTCGTAGAAGTCTGGGATTATAACCTGAAGTGGGATAGACTCTGGGACTTAAGTCAGGGTTACACAAGGATCGCAGCTATTGTGCCATCGCCCAGCTCTTATTGTCTCGGGATAGACGAGTGGATCTGCATATGCTTAGCACGAGAGTTAGACTTCTCTCAGCGATCTTCAGCTTCACGAATCATCTGGACCCTCGAATTCAAATCCTGAAATGCGAAAGCGTGTGCCTATTGTCGGTCGAATGTATAGAGCCGGAACTAGCTTGATTGTTCAAGAAGCCCTGTTCTCCATTTTGAACGATTGAAAACTTTTGTCGAAATACTCCGACTTCGTATTACGTTCGAATCGACTGTCTAATTGTCGAATTATACAAATTTATAGATTATTATAACACAGCACTACGAGTTATCTTGAAATATATACAAATATTGTAATTAATTAAATTTTTACTCTGTGAATTATCACTTGTAGTTTAGTATTGTTGAATATATATTATATTATTTTTTATTCGTATTTCTTTGATAATAAAACTGTACATTTAATTTAATTAACGTTAGTCAAAAACGGATAACAACTTATATAGGTACTTAATTTTTTTCTAAATCAGGTTACTTTTATTATTACTGCTATTAGAATTATTATTTATATTTATCATATTACGTCAAATACTAAACATTAAAGTATTTTGAATTCTGTAGAAGTAAAATTTTCTAACTAATGTGTCGACATTTCAGATATTTTTATATATTTCCGAATATTCCTATAAATTCGCGTCATACTAGAAAGTATCTTTTGACACTTATATTTGCGTTACAATAATTAAATGCTGAAAGAGTTTTACATACGAACTCTACAATTTTATGAAAAATGAAGTAAACATTTTGAGAAAATCATCATAGCAACAAGTTTATCAAGATTTTTTACAAATCATTTCTTATTTATGAAAAGAACTAATTTACTAATTTATGCGAATATAAACTCGAACGTCATGTTTGAGCGAATATTATATGAGAGAATCTTAAGAAAGAAAACAATGTTGATTTCAGGAAAAAATCTTCCAGTGCACTGCGTAGTCGAGACGATTCACAATATCGTAGAAACGCATGTAAGCAACTCTCGTGAGAACTGGCGGAGGCCTCAAGTAGAAACGGATTCTTACGTTATAATCCCTGTGGCTATGCCATTCCAAGTGAGTATTTCTTTTTTTTAAATGTAAAATTAAGTATTATTTTCTAAACACCAGCATTCATTTTTCGGAAAGTAATAACTTCAATCAGCAAATACAAAATTTTAATAAACATAGTAGTTACAAGCATAATTTCTACATAAGAATGGTTCAAAGTTCGTTTTCAATTTTAGCTATTTGAATATTACGAGGATAAAGTACATGATAAGTACATTTCTGTTTATTTTTTTTTATTGCAATACCACTTTATAACTAAGAACAATTTACTAAAACAAGCAGTATTTAAATGTCCTTGAATACTTTAATAATATGACAAGCGATATTTTTTAAATTACAAGGATGATAAAATACGTATTCAACTCTAAAATGAAATAGAAAGACATTTTTGACAACATTAAGTTAATTTACAATGTACTTGATTTTAAGACTGATACTATGTAAGAAATGGAAAATGTAACTTATCAAGTTCTTCCCTTGTAATCTCCATTTACAAATTAACAATTCAGTCTTCCGACGGTAGAAGAAAAAAATATAACAAAAATAATTTTAACTGTGATTTAATAAAAATAGTGTCATATAATCTGGATAAAACGATGCGTCTTTTATCCAGAGTTTACAGATTCCCTGTCTTTAACTTGCTTAAATTTAACCCTGTTTTTTACTTCGACTCTCACCACATATTCTAATAGTATTAATAAGATAATTCTTTCGTTTTTGCAGGATTTAGTAGGCGAGGCATTAGTACGTCTTGGTTATTCAAGCGATTTGATACCAAGCGCTAGGGGAAGTATCGTCATAAGGAACTGGAAACCTCTGCCAATGGAAAAAGTTGCGGACGGTCCTCTGTTAACAGTGGGTGATATTTTAGCTGAGCTAACATCAGTCGCCACTTTGAAGATTCAAGTATACCGATCGAGGCCGCCGCCGCCTAGTCCAGCGGCTGAAGTTAGAAACAAATTATTAAGATTATTATTACTCCATAGTCATGCACTTCTCGTCTCAGCTGGTTGTCCTCTAGACGAGGTAAGTTTATCAATTTTATATCAGCTTTTTCGTGTCTTTACGTTTAATACGTATGACAACGTCCAGAAGTACGTGGATATTTGTTCGTTTCTTTAAAATATTTAATTTAATTACAGTTATAAAATGGAAAGAATGGAAGTACTCATCCATAGAAAAATGTAGGATAATGTTATCCTTTATCAGAGCTGTCGTACAATCTCATGATATGATAAAATTCATTTTTAAACGTTAATATGCAATAAAAAAGATTTACATCTGTAGACGTTGAGCAACATCATATATATGTCTCTTGTGGAACATCTTTCTTCATCATCTTCGCTTGATTGTCAAGTTACGGATGAAATAGAGTAAACTACGAAGAATCGATTGATAAAAGAAATTCGTAAATTATGTTACGAACCGGATTAGGTCAGAATTAAATTATGAAGTATGTTAGTATGGAAAATTCACCGTTGTTGATTAAATTGGTTGCCAAAGAAAATATACGCGGAGATGAACCCATGCAACGTGTGGTTAACGCTGGGAGCCGCAGGAAGTGTTACTCGTAGGCCTCGTAACGTTAGCTAATCGGTTACTCGAGCGGCAAAGGTATACCGTCGTGGAGTTTCTCAGCGAATATTATAATTTGATATAATGGTATATAGTAGAGAGTACTGTATACGCATATTCTGTAAACTGGGACATACAATTGTTCGGTGTAATTATCACGATTTCTATGTATTGACTCTAACTACAGATCACAAAATAAGGGTTGCAATAAGTTCGATCGTGACCTTGATACCTGATCTTCCAGAGTTTTATGATACAAAGAGTCTTGTCCAATTGAAGTCACTTAGCTCTTGTTCCTATTCTTTTTATAGCCAAAAAATTAAGAAACAGAAAAGTAATAGGAGAAGAAACAGAAGAAATGTATAGATGAAATTTATGCATTACGCGGGGTTTCCGCGGAGAAGCTGCATGCTTCGCGTTGATCTCACCTCACAGAATCCAAGCCGAGCATCCAATCCTCAAATAAGAAAATTAGCTATATAGCACGAATGTAACAGTTAATTAATATTAGTTAATAGATTAGATTATATTAAATAAACAATTTATATTTTATATGACATTATCCGTTGACTCCATACGTAAAAATAATAAATATTGCTATCATCAATAGTTCCTCGTTAATTCCTATATTTTAGTAACGTTCATGTATTATTAATACAAATCAAGTACAGTGTCCACATACTTACGAATAGCAGTATACATTCATATATCGTAAACAGATCTGGTCTTATCCGTTTTAAATATTTCCGCAATATTGCTACATATTTCTATACTGCAACATTGTTTCTTTTTTATTTAATAATATTTATTTTATAATATTTTTGGAAAAACTTTTCCAAACAATATTTTTTGTAACTAAGCTAGAAATATAATAGCATTACCCAGTGTGAAACAGTATCATAATGACAATTAAAGACATAAACAAGTCATTGAATGTTTACAAGATTACAAATTAAATTAACAACAAGTTCAATCAGTTGTCCGAACAAAGATCAAGATCTGCTAACGGTGTTAAAGCATTAAACCGCGGAATTTAAGAACAACTTAAAGATCAAGCAGCCGAAAGGAATCTCCGTGTAAGACCGCTTAAAAATGTTTAAAATGTAAATCTAACCAGAAAGTGCTTGTCTTCGGGACACCTAATCTCATTAAGAAGTCCTCCGTCTTGTGCTCTTGTTCGTCCTTTAAGAACTAACAGTAATCTTTGCCAGATTTTTGGTCTCGATCCCCGTTGATCTCCGCTTTAAATAAATGTTTTCCCAGTTTCAAGCTACCACAATAGTATCTAAATCCTCTTTGTTCAATATAAGAAACATTCCCAATTAATTAAACCTACTGTTAGTTAATAATTCTACAATTTATTTTGACTTATTTTAGCTCATTTACTGACATTTCCAACATTTACACGACATACTACAAACCATTGATACATTTGAACAAAAATGGAACTATAGTATGTATTTCATATTCTAAGCTTTCACGATGATTAATTAGTATATTTGTGATTTTTTCAATCGTATTATTAGTACATTGCGTTTTCAGGTGAAAGGTTTTTAGGTCTGAAGAAGTGATACTAGCGGGATACTAGTACTAATAACACTAATACATGCAATACTAATAACACGATCGAAACCCGAAGAATCACAAATATATAGTACACTATAGCATTGTTATCCGTGACCATATGTCCTACGAGTATTTATATTAATATTTATAAAATTATTCTCTACATATATGTATCTATAACGCAATACAAGGATACTCGTTTTAAAATTGATTCATCTTTACATTTCGAGATTTCAACAACTTCTAACAATTTTTGTAAATTTATTTAATCAATATCGATTTTCTTCTTAATCCCCTTCTTGACTTACTATCGCGATACATATTGCTTCGGACATTTCACATTGTGGCTATCAAAATGATACTCGTAAAATAATTTATAGTACCAATATATCTACTGATCATAACTTACCATGTATACCATACATCTGAGGAACGTAACAGTTGAATAAAGTAATATACATTTTTAAGACAAATAAAGTTCCGAAAACCTAGGTGATCTTAAAAATATCATGTTTAATTTATAATTGAAATGATCATTCTCATCGATTGTCCAGAATCACGTTCAAAAGAATTCTAGCAACCGAATCATCGAAATAGAGACATTTTTTCTAATTCCTCAGAAGAGATAATCCAAAGAACTGAGTTTACTGGACTTCGTTTCTTCGAAGATTGAAGCATCATCGTACGATTTCCATGAGAGAGCAACGCGAGCGCGCCCTTTCGACGGCAACGAAGATCTCATAGCATGTGATAGGATTACCCTTTACTCAACCAAATTCGCATCCTTCATCAAAAGCCCCCTCGATATCGGAAGAAGGAGAAGGGTGATGGGGTATGCCACCCCCTTCGGGCGGGCATTATCTAAGTGCACTCTCTTTGAAGATCCTGCTATACTCGCCCATCCCTGAACTTTAATGCCGCTCGCGGTGGTCTATGATTACCAATTTTCCCTGACAGACGTTTCCTGTTCGAGTTTCGGCCCGTCGACTAATGGCGAACGGCTGTGATGGAGAATCACCGACTCGAGTTCATGCGACTTAATCTGCCGATCATTTGGCCAAGACTCGACATTCGCGGCCAAGACTCGACATTCGCGCTAGCTAACACTTGCTAACCAACCGATTTATGAAGTCTCGACAAATTTGCATGATTAGCTGTCATGCCTAGAATTGCCTTCCTTAACGTTTAGTATTATTGCCTGGAGCTTCATTGTTCCAGCAAGGTCTTTATGTAGACTCGGATCAATCACGAACGCGAATTCATCGTTCCATAAATGTTAGATTTCAATAATTCTCTCTAGTTGCGCATACAAAATGCAAAAACGGTAGACTTGCTCTATGCTTGGTAAATATGTACATACATATGTATACCTCATACATGATTTGGAAAGAAGAATTTTTGAAGATATATTAAGAGAAAGTGTAATAGCATTTTTCATCGTTATTTTTATCATGTCATATCATACCATTATAGGAGAAGAACGTTGTATATATAACGTTAGTTCATTATTCTGAGTAGTAAACAACTAGTATATTAAGTAAGTTGTAGGTAATATCCTCATCCGTTTCCATCACGATAAAGTGAGCAAACACAACACTACTACTTATAAAGAAGTAAAGAAACATATCAGCGGAGATAATAATTTGTACATTGACGTACTGTGTAAGAAAGTAGTACTAAGAACGATATGCGTAAGTAAGAGACAGCGGCTGGTAACATTAACGAATCTAGAATCTCGCAACAACAAATTTAAATCCTTGTCTAATTTTCTTGGTGGTTTTCCTGCTGTGTCTCTCGCTAGTATCCAACCGTTAGCCTCTGTATTACGAAAAAGTCTACATTGGAGCATTCGTTGACAATATCATGAGTTCAGTCGAGAATATTTGATCATCAGAATATTTGATATCAGTTCTTGCGATGACGATTGATTTACTACCACCCTGCGGATGATCAGCTGACGCTACTGCGTCATCTGGAAATAATAAATAGGCGTAAATCAGTGCTCGAATTACAGCGCGATGTCGTCAGATAAGCTTGGGTGGCCCGTCTTTTTTCTTCGACGGTGTTTACATGTATATCAACCGATTTCTGAAATCTCATGCCCTGTCAACCGCTTTGTGTCTCGACTGCCTACCTGAGTGATTAAGTGCTGGGTTGTAAAATTCGTCGGATGAGAAATTCTAACGGGTGACAGCCTGTGGATAATAATTGTTCTGCGCCGTATCTGACGCTACCAAGGTGCCATGGATACGCGACGGATTACCGCGTTATTAAAGTGGCGTCGAGCAACTTGATCCTCGCGGGCGGAGATATTTGTTCTTATAAATCATTGTCCAGATAACGCACACGTTTGTCAAACCTCGTACTACTTCCTACGAATCTAAACTTTTCCATAATCTGGCTTCTTAATGCCACACCACCGGTGGAATTATATCGCGTGAACAACGACATGTATATATTTACCTCGATACCCTCCTAACTCGTATTATCACTCGATACAGCAATACTTATAACTTTATTACTGTGTAATTTTTATGGACGTCATAGATATTATTAACAACTATTTTCATACTGTACGTAATTTGTAAAGAGCAAATAAAGTCGTATAAATAAAAGTGTAAGATACATACATTTCCAGGGTCGCTTTGAATTTGAATAGCATTGTAAAAATCACATCGTACGCGTTAAATTGTTTGTTACATTACTTATCTTTTATTAATCATTTGTTATTTTAATTGAATAAATAATTTCCTATATAATTTTGAATTCACTACTTATGAAGCAATGATTAATTTTTCAATCCAACCATATTTTGTTCCGTTTTGTGCTCTACTTTTGTTGTATATATTTGTATTACGGATAATAATAAATAAAAAGATAGAACACTTTAAAACTCGCAATTAAAAATCATTTCGATGAACTTCTGAGACATATGCTTCTGAAATTTTTTCCACATTTCTAGAAATTTGTTGTACAAATACGTGAATATGAAAGTATTTCATTTAGCACTCGTCTTTCTTCTTTCATTTAACATTTGAATAATTAGTTTATATCTTAGTTGTTCAGTTTCTACTTCCGTTATATACGAAATTTTACAATCCCTTCTTTGTTAACAAAATTTTTAAACTCTCCAGGCACGGCACAGCGTTCCCTTTTCTTTTTCGTACGTCTAGTGAGAATATAACATACATTCGTAAAGAAGTATCTATTGCATATAATGTTATAATTTTCTTTTAAATTATATAAATTATATAGTTATATATCTATTAAATTATATAGTTTTTTCAATGTATTTATTTGTTTCATTCGTCGCTTATTTCATCAAGTCCTAAATGGAAAACAATTGAGATATTGTTATTAAATTTACCACGCTCAACAGACATTCGGTGTTATTAAAAAGGAAGCAACGTACTTACAAATATAGCAACAGAATAACGTTCATCGGCAGATGCATGACAATCGTTTATGTATCTGTAACATGTATAAATGAACTTAACCGCGTGTACGCATCAATTTTTATCCGGCGCAAACACGCGCGATATCGCCACAAGTACGCACGTTCATATACATACATACATACATATATTTCTCCATGTAATCTAATGAACTGTTGAGAAACGCGCGTGAAACCTTCGCGTGAATTCATTCGTCCGTCGACTCTTAAAAGACACGATTCCTCGTGAGTTTTCTATGATCTTTATGAGATATAAAAATGCATAGCTTTTCAGCAAACATTTGGCGCTTCGGTGTTTGAAATAAACATTTCCTCAAATTCATATGTAGCATTTAATCGCATCTGCAGTTGTTTCACCGCTATCATTATCACTAATGGCACTATTGTATCGCGAATTCGTTCTTAGAATCACATTATGTTCATTATATTTACTTGCATTTGCAATTTTTCTTGTACCAATATCCTTGTTTGTCAAAATTATAGCTGCAACTGATAAAACTGAATCGCATTTCAATGGTGTCCTGTGTGTAATTTAAACCGTTTAAAAAATTCAGCTATCTTAACGTACAAGGGTTCTCGACCAAGAATAAACCGAAAGAAAGGATCTTAAATTAAACAATAACAATCCGGGAGGCGGTAAATATATTTGGTCATTTATTTTTGCAGCCAAATTTGAAAGTTATTTAGACAGAATTATTACTGTTTATTAAGAAATAGGAAGTCTAGTTACGATTTTCTGATAGACATAACCGTGGTAAGGCTTTAAATAATTTGAAATAAAAACTGGTTGTACCTTCGCGAAAATGAAATTTAATGTGGTAATTAATGATATCGTGAAACTCAGTAAGAAAGTCTGACGGATAAATGGAAAATTAATGTGGCTTGGAAATAGTGAAAAGAGAAGTTTAGTGGACTTATTTTCGTACAGCTGAAAATTAATCAGATGACAATTTACATTGTAAAATGAGAAAAAAAGACAGTTTGGATGTTATTCGAAGTCACTAAAATATTTCCTGCAAATACCAAGAAATCCGTACGTTTTTTCGTTTGCGATCATACAAGGAACGCAATTTTATTCTCACACGCTTGAAATTTAGCCACATAACAGTCCAATGTATGAAGTAATGAAAAAAAATAGTCTGGCTGTCATTTTGAACTACCAAAGACAAGCCAGGCTCGCCAAACGCATTAATTGGCGAGCGCTGTAACTCTCTATTGTTGAATGAACAGAGGTGACCGCGGTCTATTTACTTAATTCCGCCTTTTAAAAATTTTTAACGCAACGAAGACAAGTATGCACAAAAATGAAGAAAATTTTCAAATTATTTTGTTACAGCAATTGCTGGAGTCTAGAAACAATTTGTTGAAAATAAATGCACTAACTTCTTTCTGTCAAATCTTTAAATTATCGTTAAACTCGTTCTTCAACGTGGTGCATCAACCAGGTTGTTGTTTTACGTGATTTCATAATAATATTAATAACTAAAAAAATTTTCGTATATGCGAAGATAACTGTACCATACCTTGGAATCAAACTGAATTTTTTAAATCCGTTGTACTTTTTAATTAAAATTTTTTAAATAAAAAATTTTTAATCGAAAAACGTTGCCAGATTGCAAATTCCATAATCGGAGATCAGTCACACTACTTTTCTACTAAGTTTGATGGTAGTATTGATAGTATTAATTAGTATGTCAAGTTTCATGTATGTGAAAAGAAGAACAACGTATTTATACTTTTGATATATCGTTTTCATCAGTAATCAATAGTCAGACTATTCATTCGTTAATTACCATCATTAAATAGAATTGGAATTGCTGTAAGTAGTGCGTACGAAAATAAACGATCAAAAATTCATTCACTGTTTCCCGATTTATAACGTGATAAGCAAAAATCGTTAAATAAGACTCAGTACCACATGCCAGCACTAAAATACCTAGAAAATGTGCTTTCAAAGAGAAAGTTACGAGGATGCTATCATACTTATTATTTAAGCAACAACGAAATGCATTGCAACTGAAAGAAGGTTCTCATCTTTGTTGCAAAGCAATTGTTTCAGTTACTCAAGTACAACTTATTGTTTGATTTGCAGATGACATTGTTATCTCTCTGTAGAGGTGGAAACGATTTATCAGAGGAAACTAAACGAAACTTCGAATCTTGGTTGCAACAGCAACAGTTGGGTTTAGGTCTAAACCCAATGGTACCTTCCTCCAACCATCATCAGCATCACACGCAGAGCCCTCAGCCGGACGGAGGCGGTACCATTGGATCGGCAGGTGGTACGATCGGTCCTCCGCATCCCGCGCTTCTTCAATACTCACATAAAACTAGGATGAGAACGAGTTTCGATCCCGAACTGGAGTTACCACGGCTTCAGCGATGGTTCGGTGAGAATCAACACCCGTCACGTCAACAAATTCAACACTACGTCTCGGAATTGAATGCCCTAGAGTCTCGACGAGGCAGGAAGCCCCTGGACGTAAATAACGTTGTCTACTGGTTCAAGAATGCCAGAGCCGCTCAGAAGAGGGCTGAGAACAGGGGTGTCAATGGTTACAGCCCTCCTGGGCTCAGTCCGAGAGGCGCCAGTATTGTCAGCGAAGATTGTACGGACGAGGAAGAGGATTCAAGGAACCAGGTATGTGCCGAAACACGAAAAAATTAAAACAACTGTTGCTTCTTTAGCAGAGATACGGAGTCAACAGATTTTGATTAAAGCTCATCTTGATACAATTGAAAACGAAGTTGTAATTTTTTCAAAAAGAAGAGCAAAATATTCGATGTTATAATAATAAACCAAGTATAACCCTAATTTTTGGCAAATTTATTTTTCAAACAAATATTAAAACGAGTGTTGGTCTTGATCGCTTCTAAAACGAATATCAGATACGATACAAAATTCAGTTAGTAAACATACGTTTTTAAATAAAGTATAAGGTCCAACAAATTTACTATTGGTATAACGATTGCCACGTAGTTACCAATGTTTAATGTGTAATTATTATTATGCATTTGTATTTCAGTCGACATCACCTTCTCCCTGTCCACCTGGCAGCCCACCCGTTGGTCCATTGTCACTTACAACCAGACCCGAGGATCAACAACCTGCACCTTCAACGCCATCCTCGGTAAAACAAGAAGATGCCAGGGTATCCTCCGGTTCAGAAGATGACGAGACAAGACCGACCGGTCCATTGCCGCCTGGATTTTCTCTGGTTCCTAGTTCAATGTTTGGTCATGGAATAATGTATATGTCACCTTATCTGCCGCCACGTGGATCTGCTGGTTGTTCCACTAGCATGTTGGACGAGAGGAGGAAAAGGAACCGGACATTCATTGATCCTGTAACGGAAGTACCGAGACTCGAAACTTGGTTCACTCACAATACTCATCCCAGTCACGCGGTAAGTTGAACGATGCTATTTAACCATCGACATGTACATTTGTCACTACTCGGCATTAATACTCATCTAGTCATTGAAACAGTTTTACGATATTTCTTGGATGCTTGAAGCTAATACTATTTTTGAAAACTTGAATAAATATATTCGTGCAAGTCGAGCGAGAATGATCAATAATAATGTACAATATGATGGCCAATCTTTTCATCTAGGTAACATTTAGAATTACATCTTTTTTCGTTTTCTGATTTCATGTAATAGGTAAAAATAGCACTCATGATTGCTCAAGCTTAAAGTGTTAGTACGTTTTAAATATGATGTTAGTAAAAAATTGATTTAACATCGCTATATTATTTCATACATCCTTATACGTGATTTTATCCTTTCTATGTCCTTGATTGTAACGAAGATGTAGTCAGAATTGTAAATTGCATTCTCTTAAAGATTATGCGTTTAATTCCCGTGGCTGTGAATAAAAAAAATATAATACAAAAAATATAAATTGCACACTTTTATATAAAATGGTTCACTCAATGTAGTATTTATTGCATATTCATTCACATAATTTAAATACTTTCTAAATTATAGTCAAAAATTGTTATATACCAAAGTTACGTGATTTCAAGAAACACGTAATCTGCGTACTTTTTCGTGGAATTATTTCCTTCGAAAGATTTAATGGTCAACTTTATTTGAAACAGCATTATATTTCTTGTACGGTTTGTTATATTTTTTATACCAAAATTTTAACAATTCTAAATAAAATATCTGCTTGTATTTATACTGACATATGTATAAACCAATTAATTAACCGAATTTTTTTGTCTACTATATGAAAATATATCTTATTCCTTTAGTAGCGATAATATTCTCAGGCTTCTTATGCGATTACGAAAAAGAAAAAAAGAACTGATATTCTGTATGAAAAGATAGATATTTATGTTCAATTGTATAAAAAAAAATTTTTATGATATTTACATGAAATATTATTAAAATGATGATGGAATAAACAAAAAATTACGTAAAAGTACAAATTATGCCAAATAAATACTCAAAAAATGAAGCCAAACATTTTCTAAATTATTAAATTGAAAGTTATCTAGTGCTAATACATTTTTGTACAGATTTTTTTATACTCTAAAATTTTTTTTAAATTTGAACACAAAAAATTAACATCCTATTTGGGAAAATAAAGTTCAGCTTAAAATCTCCGAAAAGATTACACGTGAAACAAACCATATCCCATGTGTTTATCACATAATAAATTTAGATGTTACGCAAAATATATGAGTAAAATAAATTACATTGTATATTTTATTATTAATAAATTTCCAGTCTTACACTTACCTTTTACGAGGGTGACTCAAATATAAACGAGACTTTATTTTTAAAATAATTTTATTCAGTGAAATAACATAGCCAAGCACATATTATTTTTCAACATAGTCTCCTGCTTTGGAAATGCATTTTTCCCAGCGGATTGGGAGATTTTTGATCCCAGCATCGTAAAAAGAAGAGTGCTGTGTCAGAAGCCAATTGCGCACAAAGGCCTCCACCGCCGCGTCGTCTTGGAATCGTTGTCCTCCTAGTGCTTCTTTAAGCGGTCCGAAGAGATGGAAATCGCAGGGCGATAGGTCAGGACTGTAGGGAGGATGATCAAGTGGAGTCCACCTTATTTCCTCTAATGTTGTGCAGGTTAGAGCTGCTGTATGAGGCCTGGCGTTGTCGTGGAGGAGAATGACGTCTCGAATCGGTTGGTTACGCCTTTTCGAACGATAAGCAACCTTTGCCTCCCTCAAAAGCTCACAGTAATAAGCAGCATTTATTGTGCGAATGTTCTCCTCCGTAATGCTGGTTCGAGGACGACGATCATGTTCCACATTTTCAACCAGTTCACGTCCTTCCTTGAACTTCTTATGCCAGGCAAACACGCGAGCCCTTGACAGTGTCTGATCCCCGAACTGTGCAGTCAATCTTTGCAGAATTTCTATTGGTTTGACGCCTTCATGTGTGAGAAATTTAATAATAATGCGTTGCGCAACTGAGAGGTGTACTTGTTGCTCTGACATCTTGAATACTACCGCCAAACGTGTCTGAACTGGACAACGGCCTGCTCTCCCCACTCCTGACATCCCAACCAATGCACACTAGAAGCGGCCGCTCGCTCCCTTTAAATTTACGCGCTCAGAAACAAAAGTCTCGTTTATATTTGATTCACCCTCGTACTTCGAAAATTCAATAAGAATCAAGACGTAACTAGAATCTACTTTGTTTATAATTTTCACCCCATTTTGTTACTTTCGTCAATCAATCGATTATTTTAAGAGGTTTAATTTGTTTAATTCGCAGTTGATTCTGAAATATACGGAGGAGCTGAATCGGATGCCGTATCGACAAAAGTTCCCGCGACTGGAACCAAAAAATGTACAATTTTGGTTCAAGAATCGCCGGGCCAAGTGCAAGCGCTTGAAAATGGCCCTTTTTGAGGGCGAATCACCACAAACGCACCCATATCATGCAGACTAGCTCGTCCCCTCATGTAACGTAAAGTAGGAACAACTAAGGTGTCACAAGACACGATCATTTATGTACCGTAAAACGGAAGAAAAGAAAGAAGGAGGATTGAAAACGTCGTTAATCAACCTGTTATTCTTTAATATCGTTGACTTGTGACCATATTCGCCGGTTACACTTTTGTTGTAATTATCGCGTAATAATTAATATAATTACTATGGACCTTAATAAGTGTACATAATGAGAATACTGTCGAATAAAAACTATACGTCATGATTTATAGCATCGTCATTATCCTTCTTAAATAGTATCGATGTGTGTATACTTCCTTGTTTGTAAATATTCTTCTCCTCGTCTGTTATGGCTTAAGGAACAAATAAATAAAGAAACTTTTCAAACATGCGATGCATTGAGATATTATTATACCCATTTCATAATATTTCTTTTGTTTAACCATTTACTTATGCTACCAATGAGGCATAATTGGATAGTAAATGTTATATATGTAATTATTTACTTGAGGAATGAATTTTGTTGAACTGCGAGACAAATTTTTCACTTTTATGTATTATTAATAGCAAGAATGCGGATTTTTTTATATTTCTACTATGATTTTGCATAATTTACTAGAACTTAAAAGTAATTTTATCGAAAACATTGATACATTTATCATTTAGTTAATCGTTAAAATGCATTAACCTGTTAAAGTGCAATGTTGGATATATGCAATATCAAATATGTGGGGGTTAAAATTGATACAATAGTTTTCACATACATCGATGTGAGAAATATTTATTCGTATAAAGACGAATATACTAAAGACAAAAAAGCATTTGCTTAGTTTTAGTTCTATTTTGTATTATTTTTATATATTTTTATTATATTTAGTTCTATTCAACACATAGTCCTATTCAATATCTAATTAAGGGCGATATGTAAGATCTGATACAGACCAGGGTAAATGTCTGTAATAGTGTCTGCGAGTCTCGAAACATAGACTCTGCAGGGTTGAAATCTCACTCCAAGATGAAATCAGTCGGAGTCAACTCCGACTCAAGCTTTACAATAATAATCAAAGTCTTTCTACAGATGCGACAAAGGACTATACTTGTCACATCAACATTAAATTATCACTTCTTATCTTCAAAATCAATACTGCAATTTTATAGTATGTACAATTCGACGTTTAAACCATTTTTCTTTTAAATAAAGTGTACGTGCATGTTTCGTTACAGTTCATAATCTTAATTATGTTTTTAAGTAAACTGGAGATGTTTATTAATTTTAAGGAATGTATATGAAGAACTTTATTAACATGTACTAACTTATTTAAGATCTGTAAACATTATAGCAGACTATATATCTTAAATAAACAAACATTTTAAAAGAGGATCTTATTCAACGTCATTTATTTTTATATATAAAATCTACAAAATTTTTAGATGTAAATGTATATAAATCGTAACGTGACGTACACCGACACTGAGCACCATTAAAATTTGTTTAATTCAATACAAGATGCAAATTGTTGCCAAATTTCTTTCAAATTTATTTTCGTTCAGTTAAAACAAAATCAAATAAATTTCTCGTCCTTAAATAATGCCAAAATTAAAAAAACCTGATGATACAATTATAAGAGTCAACTAATAACTAAGATTTAAATCAACTTTATAGAAAACATAATATTTAACTACACGTTTTTCCCCATGGCGAATAGTATGCAGAACTAATGATTAAAGAGGAAACGGATCTTTCTATCGAAGTTCCTGTGACGGTATGAGCGAATCTGATCAGAGGATATCAGACTTTCGACTCCGTTTAAGTCGACAATGCTACACGAAGATGACGAAGGGGAAGTGCTTTCGTCATCTATGAGATACACGCATAGGACGACAACAGGGAGATCGTACTGAAGTCAGGGCGGATTTAATGAGGATAGGCGGATTTGTCCAATTAAAATGTCTTGTAAAGATCCACGTAGGTCGATGCTCGTTCATTCGCAAAACATCGAAATTCGACTTCACCGCAGCAGCCTCTTCTTATCCGAGACTATACAGGTACAAACTCAAACTGTTATCCCTTTCGTTACTGAGATTCGTCTCTCGAGTGAAGCGAAGTCGAGACATCGTTAAGAGAGCGGCAAAGATTTAGGGACGTTCTTCAGGAAATCGGGACTATTTTACCGATATCGGATGAATCGTATAAATATCAAATAAGTTTCACAGAACTTGGAAATTCATTAATTTTTTTACTTCAAGATTTCTCTTACCTTTAAAATAATAAAAAGATAATATATTAAATAAATTACAACAAATTATAATGAAATAAATAAATTACAATGTATTGAGATCTTTTTACGTCTTTCTAGTACATTCGATAAACGGATAACAATTTGTTCGTAACAATCGATACGCTGTGGCAAAAATTTATTCAATTCACGTCACCAAACCTTTGATTTTACCGGTGTAGTGCTTCACGTAAATACATACGTATCTTCGACGATTTTCCTTGCATTTTAGTAAAAATTGTGTTATATAAAGTTGAACTATATTTAAGCTCTCGTACTTCAGTAATATCGCTTTTGCAATATTGATAAATTATCATTTTCATCGGTAGCAAGTTAAAAGGGAAAAGATAAATATGTGTACATAAAAATTTGTACATAAGAATAATCATCTTTTCCGAAATATAATTTTTGGTTTCAAAAAGCTTTACTGCAAAAGAATACTGGAGTTACTAATTGAACAATTCAAAATGTTGTCTGCAAATGAAATAAGAAGACATATTAAGATCAAGCTAAGCGCATGGATAACCATGTTTTTTATTTAAATTATGTTGGTGCTCGTTAATTTTAATGATCAATAACAAATTAATGAGGTACCACACTATTTCATTCCATTTTTATGAAAGCTTACAAAGTTGAACGAAACGATGAGTTATCTTCGTTCCTTATTTTTGCTTGCAGGACGCATGGACATTATTTGTGCGAAAAACCTTTGAGAACTCTGCGTAACACTCGTTTTGTTTGAATTATAATATACATATAAACTAGACGTAATAAACATTTAATCATTCTATACAAACATTTTTGTGTGTTGTTAAAAAAGTGTGTAATGAAATTAATCATCTTCCTTTAATGATATGAAAAATAAAAACACACTGATGTAGCCATACTGCATTAAGCTTTAATTTTTAAAAAATCTGCCTCACATATTTCCATAAACAATTAATTATGATTAGGAATAATACGAACGTAGATTTATGTGTAAGCACTTATTTGTAAATTTGATGTTCATGGTATATTTTCTACGGAATTTCGTCACTTCTTGTTGAAAAAGATAATCACCATAACGCGTTAAACAATTTCAACTTTTGACTAACGATGACGTTTCCACAAACGAAATAGGAATACAACTAAATAATTAATTCTGAACTAGGCATTAAAATTTCACAAATCTTAAACGCATTTCGAATATTTGATTCGAAAAACGCTAGAATGAAGATTCAGAAACAGAGACGGAAATATTAGACTGTTCGGACGGATAAGAAAATTGAGGTCGAAGAGTATGGAAGAAAGAGGGTGGAATGTAAGAAGCCGGTAGGGTGGCAGGCCGATGCCTTATGAAAATCTAAAAGTCAGCAGCCTCGAGGATCATCTCTCTATCTGATCTTAATTTGTCAGCCGACACAGGAATAATTTAAACCACACCCTCGCTAGTAAATCGTTATAAGGAATGACATTCTCGCCCTGGAAATCTTTCCCTTTTCTGTTCTTCGATTAATCCTTAATTAATATTGAATTTTTATTGGATTTTTAAACAACAGATACGTCGAGGCTCCGAATGAAATGTAAAAATCCTTCTAATGATATCGAAAATTTACATGTTTTTATAAGTACATTGCAAGATTTAAGAAGATCCCAAAAATATAATCAATCATTATATAGTTCATTTACAAATTCTAAAGTCGTGTCATTTATTTGATTTGCAATATCCTTTCATATTTCTACGCTTGTCTTCGTTGACATTCCCACTTTACTAATGCCTATTACTCTGCTTGACTTGAAATATGCTTTCAAGTGATATTGAGGCTTTTCCACTAGTGCATACCTTCAATTTCAGAGACTGAAATGATTTATTATTTTTAGTTTCGTGTTTGCCAACATTGGCTACTTATAAAGTCGATTTCTTTTAAATTTAGTGCTCAATCATATACTGAACATCTTCATTATGCTTACAATCATAATTCGCGTTGCAATTAACATTTCATATATGCAAATACCGCGTAGAATCGGGAAGAAATCTCGACTTGTCACGCGATGTTATATTCTTTGTTTTGTATCTATGTGACACTTTCAGCTAATTAACACAATTAACTTTACGATTGTATCAATTCTACTGAAAACGATCAATTAAGTCTGTATTTCGTTCAGAGGACTTCTTTCCAGCTCTGCACATATATAGCCATTTCCTTTAACGTCATTTTCCATTAGATATCAATGTGACGTGATTCACCTAATCTAACCAACCGATGCTCAACGAGACAATCGATGAAACACAGAAAATGAATTCGGAAGCGGTCGACAAATCTGCGTGAATAACGAAAAATCGGGATTTCGGAATAAGAACGTTCATGTTATTCGGTAAACTATGGCCTCGTCGCGATTGTACGCTAGGAAAGTAACCACGAGACGTGGGTACACGTCGTTCCAAAGGAGCATTGTGCGCGCTTCGGCATTCAGAGGACGTTCTTATCTGCCTATCCGGAGAGCTGTCAGCAAAGTTCCTGAATAATAACGGAGAACAAGACAGAGAGATCGAGAGAAAGAGCAAAACGGAGAGCCACGCTGTTCTCCTATCAGCCGCGGTTAGGATATGCCTAACTATTCTGTTTCCATGCAGCTGCCGGACGTTTCGTTGTAGATAATGTTGTCCATGATGACTAGATCGTTGGATGCGATCAGTAAGAGCAGTAAAAGTGTCCTAATACTGTTACGTATCCTATATAAATGCAGAAGGATTTATACGAGAATAATGATTAAGGATAATGACCGAGTAATAGCCAGGTTATGATTATGGTTATAGCTTAATCTGTTGAAGATGTGACGACGCAGTACAATTTCTTTATTTGCATAGCTAAAGAAATTCAGTATTTTTTGGAAATATCACTTTTCCGTTATAATTCTGGAACGTACAGGCTTACGATGAATCATCGACATTTTTATACGTTTCTTGGTTTTGGCACAATCTTAAAAAGTCCCTATCTTTTATCTGTCAATCTTGAAAGCAGAGTAGTAACTAATTAAGATAATTTATATAGCTAATTAATACATAATCATGGTCTATTTACGAGTATTTTCATCCGCACAATCGACTTTTATATTATTGCATTTTATGAAAATTTAAAATTTTGAAGATGTATTTGCAATTGTTAGCGCCACTGTATCAGAACAATTTTTCAGCAATGAGGCAGCGTAATTTCTAATTGCTACAGTATGGATTCTGGATCATAAGTTCTTCCTTTCTTAAGATAGAAATAAGAATTGTGTAAGAACTATCAATGTTCTGCTCTCATTCATTTCTTTTTACTATTATCCTTAAAAGGAAAATTTTGAATCTGCTTGTCTACGTTTAAATAATCGATATAATAGCATTGCTGCTCAAATTCTGCGATATGTAGATCGAAGTAATTACTTATATTAAATTCGATTAGTTACTTATATTAAATTAGATTAGAAAACTACTGTCTATCGTGAAAGTACGTGTTAATGTACAAGTAGGTCAACATTGATCTTCATCATGTGACCATAAGTAAGAAGCAAGAAATGGCCTTCCTCCCTAACATATTTCTATGAGTTATAAATTAATATAAAAAATAAATATCGTGAAGTTCCGCAAAACTAAAAAAAAAGAACATTGTCTATATCAGATACGATAAAGCAGCATTAAATAAGTTGGAGAAAAAACGAAATTGTTTGAGGTGTATATATTTTCGTGTCTTTTTAGGATTGCGCGTAAGAGCAGAAAGACAAGGAAAACAAGGACGAAACGACTAAAAGGCAGATGAGAGGATGGTTAAGACGAAATCGCAGAATGTTAAAGGGAGAATTCGAGAGTTCGCAAATTAGCCGCAGGATTGGCCTTATAATCCTTAAGGGATGGTAAGGTCGGCGACGCAGCTATTCTCTTTGACTCTTACTCTCCCTCCTGTTATCCCTTAACTTCGTCCTTTTCATTGGCCGATGAAATCGTGGATGAAGTCATATAAACGAAGTCTGACCTCCTCTTTCTTATTCTTTAATCCCACCCCAACCTCGTCAGTAGCTATGGTAAAAATTACGAGCAGCGGGGAAGAAAGGACGACAGAAAGAAAGAGACAAAGAAGAGAGATAGATAAATAGAGAGAGAGAGAGAGAGATATTGAAGTGCTGCGATTGAAAGTAATGAGCCGTGGAAGGAAGATCGCCGAGAATGGTAGGCCGTATCCCTCGGCTCCGTTAAATCCGAGGGTCGGATAATTAATCCCGTTAATTTATCGGCACCCGCTCTACATCTTGACCGTGCGTGTAGCGAAAGACAACCCCCTATGAGAGAGAAAGAGAAAGAAAGAGAGAGAGGTCCACGAGAGACAGATTTTTATGATTTATATAATATCCGTGGGTGGCTTACAAACTTACTTATACATATATCTCACATAAGGTTGTAATATTTAATACGGTTGATTTTGTACATGTTTAATTACTAAAAGAGACATATTAAAATACAATACTTTGATTAAATAATAACTTTTTTGAAACATACCTGTAATATAATGTAATGTAGTAACATGTTAATTAGAAAAAGAATAGAAAATTATTTTCTATGGTGATTACGTTAATATCTTATTCTTCCTTCCTTAATTTCTTATAAAGCATATCCTTTTTATATATTTCTTTTTATTATGATCATAATATTATGCGGAATATTCAATATATTGGTAACATCCCATTATGATAAAAAATTGTATTGATGGAGGTATTTTGTTTTCAAAATCCTTTCATATAGTTTTTTAAATATCGTAAAATTGTAAATTGTAGAAGTACTGTTTTTTAAGCTTGTCCATAATTGCGTAAAATTCATGTATTCAAATTTTAATCCACGTAATAAATTAAAATGGACATTGCTTTTCATTTATATTTCAAATATTTACATACATCTATAAATGTAGTATTTAATTCATATACATATAATTAGAAGCATGAGACGTTATTTAATTTGTAGTTTAATTCACATGTATAAATATAATTAACATGCCCTGAGTATATAAAAATTTACAATTTGATCTGGTGATTACTTGAGTAACAATTGATTATATAAATAAATGCTGCCAGAATTGTTATTAGTGTAGATATATTGCGTATTCGTATTCTTTCTTTTATTCGAAATAATTAGTGCTTACTAGATAATTTCCTTTGCACCAGAAATAATTAACTCACTTATTATCCAAAACTGAACAATAAATTTTATGTTAGGTAGTTTTCCAATTAAAACAGTATTTCTAAATATTAAAAGAATGTTATTACGTTTCTTCTTTTACATATCATTTCTTTATGCATGCAATTCATTTGGAAATTAGCAATGCAATGAGTCACTAAAGGTTGACTTAGACGTAAGATTGAAATGGTTGGTTGATAATAACCTCTGGTTGCAGATTTTAATCAAACGAAGTTGATAGATATTTAAATTTAAATGATTACATGACTTATAGGACTTACAGAACAATTTAGCAATACCTTTTTCGTTTGCGATTTTTTTAAATCTTTAATAAAAAATCTTTCACGAACACTTAACTTTTATTTGCTATTCAAATTCTTAGATTTATGATACTCTTATTTGATTTTTACTCTTATTTGAAATTCAATGTTTCATTTTCAACTAAGTTTTAATGCGGAATAATTTCATGTATTGGAGCTCACCTATGTTAATAACTTTTATACCTTTATCTGATAAAAAATAAGAAACAAGAATTGGGTATAATAGAGAGTTATGGGTGATTATGTTTCGTGATCGATATAAGAAAGTTGCTGGTTCGGAGAAAGGCAACATCGCCTCTTAATTGATCTATAGTCGAATATTACACGATTGGACAGAACATTAAGCCTCCAAAAGTGGCCGCTTAGTCGGTCATTGGCCGAGATCTATCGTAGAAGTAGAGTCATGAGGAGAGAAGATCATACCACTTAGCCCGACCAGCAAAGGAGCTCTTTTCGCGATCGTAAATAAAAGAAATCCTTGTAATGGCTTTCGGCGAAGATCTTGCCAGCTTCCCTTCCTTCCTCTCGGTATTTCGCTTGCCCCTCGCACGGGCTATTAAGCTCCCAGAGGCAAGCACCCTGCACCGAGTCGTATCAGAACCCTGTAGGCTCGCAACAGTCCAGCCAGCAACCACAGTTAATTCCTTAACCCTTATAGACTTCGAGAAAATTTAGGGACCCGCGGAGGAGGTACTGTTGGAACGTATAAACTGCCACCGAGAAGGAGGGCTAAAGAAGGAGGCGGAGGAAGTCTTGGAGAAACCATGAGCCGAAGTAGGAATACCAGGTGCTCCTGGGATCTTGGAGGCATCTTACGCCCGGACGATACATAATTTATGTTGCGCTCTGGTGGGCTTAAGACAGTATTAAGATCGACCGAACACCAACATTCTACTCCTTACACCTCTCTCATCTCTTCCTCTCTCTCTCTTTCTCTCTCTCTCTCTCTGTTTCTCTCTCTCTCTCTCTTTTTATGCCTGCATAATCACTTATATACGCAAATATAAAAAACCGCCTCTGTCGTACGCAGAAAGATCATTTGAATTTTAGGAGCCACTGAAATTGCAAGATCAATAAAGACTGGTAATTCAAGTGCTAAGTTTCTAATGTAGGATTTATGGTTGATCTGTGTATCAAGTACAAATTTGTTATTTCGTACGAAATTCTCTAAAGTGTACAAAATATCGGAGAAGATAATTGAAATAGAGGACAGGTGCACTCATAAAAATGAAAAACAAGATGTACATATGATGATGATTATTAGTAGCGCGTATAATAATATCTTAAAGTATACTATGCTTTAAGGAATTTAAAAACGAAGCAGTGGATAAGAGCGAATGTCATCGTTTATTTCATTTTCGATACACTCAAGAATGCTGATTAGTTAGTATTTTAGGAGGATCAGCGGGAATTTCATACAGCTTAAGGCCCGTTCTACTAGAAGATCAGGGTTCGACAGAGGGGTTGTTGATACGATACCAATAGCTTTTAGCCATTTCATGATTGGCCAAACAGAATCTTTTCTCTCTTGACATATGATCGTGTCTTTTTGATCCGATAGACGTGTCTTTGCTAGGAAACGGTAACAAGAGACGTAATCACAAACCGTAGAAGAATTTTCCAGTAGAGACTTTCAACAAGTTCATCCCTTTTGTCATATTTATTTAATGATAAATTTAAATTTACACTTACAGTATTTTCTAAACATTTTTATTATCGAAACCGAAGAACCAAGTCTTTTTGCTTAGTGAATTTAAAAAAATTCTTCAATCTTCTTTCTCTGTAAACAGTATACGCGTCGTTTGTTTTTCTGATAAAAGAAAACTATGAAGTGTCTCGAATGTACCTTATTTTCTATTATTTTAAGTTGGTCGCGAAATTAGTACAAATAAACTTACTTTAAACGTTTGTATATATAAGGAATCACTAAGTTGTAAATTATACAACAGTTAATCCAACTATCTCTCTTAATTTATTGTATATATAAACATAGACAGTTTACAAGCGATTTATAAAAATCGCTGTTATATTTCTTATATTGTCTTTAAATATATCCACAAACATAGTATACTGAAATTGATGTTCCAATATTCACTGCAGAGATTTAATTACATAAATAGATGCTTTTTACAACTGACTGTTGTTTAAAATTAATACAATAATAAACTTACGCAATAAGTCAACAACTAATAATATCAGTGAATTTACAAGATTAATGATGCTATTGTTCGAAAAAATTCATTAGCATACGTAGTTTGTAACTTGTAACGTAACTTGTAAAATTTCATTAAAACTTCACTAATAATATTTGCTCGATCGTACAAGTGGTCCTGATGACTTTTACAAATTAGAAAATGTTTTTATACAAGAACAAATATGTGTATAATTAAACGATAAGAATCGGTTTAGAGATTTGAGTCTCCACAAACAGGCGACGGCGAAAAGTGGCGTGATCCCGCGGGACAGGGTAAGGAGAAGAGGACGAGACAGGGGATCGAAGCAGTCGAGGATGGAAAAATAATTGAAAATTTTCGGGCGGTCAAACCGGTGCGATGGGTTGGGTACAACGCCAACGATGTCTTGGCTGGGCGACTCGTGATAAAGCAAAGAGCCTGTGCTAAATACTTACATAAATCTGTATTGCCTTGCGCAGCACGAGAGAAGCTTATACTACTCCTACACGGTCGCGATCACGTGTACACAAACTCACGTGTAAGCGAACATAGAAAGACATCCCCACAAGAAACGATGTAATCGGTAACCTTCCGAGGAATCGAGAATCGTCCTTTGAAAATTAGATGCATTGAATCAACGTAAGAATTCCTTCGATCCCTTTGCTTCTTTGATTTCCACATTTGGATTATGTTTGCAATTCGTAGAATTGGTTAATTACGACGCAATAATCAAGGTGTAGAATTTTTAACTTTTCAACATTTACATTTAACTATGTTTACAATACACAGAATTGGTTAATTACTATGTAATAACCAAGATGTGGAATTTTCGACACTTTTCAACAGAATTTATATTTTTTTCTTTGTTCGTTTGTATATATAGTCTCCCATGGAACAAATTTGAGTCATCCATGATGTTTTGTAACGCAATGAAACCTACTTCGGTAATCGATAAAAAATGCAAATATGATAAAAGAGATAAACGTCCTGTTTGATCTTTTCCCTCAGATATAACCATTTTTGTCTTTCAATTGCGTGAAACTGCTTATTTAAATATTGTGCTCGAGCTGTGATATTCACTTTGGACCTGAATGCAAGTCTGCAATTAAAATTTATTAATTTGACAAACATTCCACGAACATTTATGCAATTTTGTATGGAAACAATTTCGCTAAGACAGTTACGCTATATTAATTTATTATTATAAATTGTTTAGATCAATAATATGCTCATATGAATCTTTCTTATTGTCTTTATGTAAATTATATGATTATACGATTATATTGTATATGAAGAAACTTAGCAAAACTTGACGAGAGTTTTTCTAGGTTCATTTTGTATCATACTAAGTATATCTTCATGAAAAAAGTGAAAGTGGTATGCATTTCTTACACGATTTCGATGAATGACGAGAATGAACGAAATAAACATAGAAACTAAATAACGCGAGAATTATCATCTTATCCCTTTCTTTTATATCGAATAATTTTATGTTATAATTCGCTAGAATCTTCTAAATGACAGCCTCTAGATTAATTGTAAGGTTAAGAAAATGGAATTTAACATTTGAAAGTAAAGATTTAAAAGTAAACACGCTTATACTTATCAGAAAATTGCTACTGGATCTTATTGCCTTCTGAATGTATTTATACAATTTTGATAAATAATAATTTGTCTGTCTTTTAGATATTGTTTTAATAAAAAGAGAAGTAGTAGAGAACGAGGTACGTTTATACGAATCGGCTGTAAATCGAAGGTAGTATACATTTAATGTTGAATATATAACGACAGTGGTAGCTTCGAAGCTCGCTTGTAATATACAGGCAGCCATAAATATCGAAACACACACCCGTCGACGGCCTCCGCCAAGAAGCGGAGGGTGCAGAATGGTATCTGTAGGGTAGTTCCACAAGAGACTCAATTGATAAACGGATAAAAGCGGAGCCACCGTGGTTTCGTTTCATATAGTGATAACAAAAGCGTTAGCTTCGAAATTATCCTAATTATTGATTGCGTAAAAAAGGAATAAATAGAGAAATAAAGAAATTAGTTTGCAATGTATAAGTTGCCTGCTCATTTCATCCTTACTTTTATTAATTATTTCACGACTATCATCAAATTGAAATGAAACAAAGTCATTGTTATTGAGAAATGTAATTCAAAATTAAAAACACAATTCAACTTAACCAAAATAGACATTTATGTGAATATGACAAGAGAAAATTGTGCTCAGTGCCTGATTAAAAGATAGATCATTTACATATATACATAATAATTTATAAAAGTGTTTTGTTAATTAATAGGACCTTACTTACTTCGCAGTTACAAATTTGCAACAATGTTAACCAAGCGTTAAAGGTATCGACAGCGAATATTCATGTAGCAAGTTCACGTAATCCGATAGACAGAAGGCCATCAGAATCGAAGAAAGGAAAAAGTTGGAATAGGCAAAGAGATTGAGTGTTGCCAAAGAAGAAAGGAAACGATAGCAAGCGAAGAGAAAAGGAGAGGGTGGTGGTTGGTTCCGGAGCTTCGCTGAATCCGCGGGTGTCAGAGCAATAAATCTGGCGGGTATATCTGAGCTCATGAATGTTATTAAGATACAACCCCCCACGAGCTGAACGGAGCATAGAGCATGGGGTGTATACGTAGCATCGTAGGGAGATATAGGCAGAGTCGAAGAAGGAAAGACGCTGCTGGTAGATCGCAGGACCAACCAAGAGAAGGCCAGCCAGCCGAACCTGGTGGGAACGACGAAGAAGAGAAAAGAGAAGCAACCCGGAGAAACGGTTATGAAGAAATACCGCCACCGGTAATCCCACCATAGATCACCGCCTCTGGTGGCCGCCTCTGTATCTTCGCCTCTTTTCTTCCTGTTCTTCTTCTTCTACTACGGCGTGTTCCTCTTAGTCCTCCCCTTCTTCCTCGTCTTAGCTCTTTCTTCTTTCTTCTTCTTTATGCTGTCCTCTTCGTCTTCGAGGTCCGTG
This sequence comes from Bombus pascuorum, assembly GCF_905332965.1. Taxonomy (NCBI): domain Eukaryota; kingdom Metazoa; phylum Arthropoda; class Insecta; order Hymenoptera; family Apidae; genus Bombus; species Bombus pascuorum. The sequence goes on along the minus strand of NC_083494.1, from coordinate 7,143,934 downwards.
TCTTAATACCATAGACTTAACTCTCACTTTAATTCGACATTTACCAAGAATCATATCAGCGCAAAACATTTGATTGTCATTAAGACGATAAAAACGTTTAACGATTATAACGTTGAGATCGTTACGTTAAGGATATATTTTGATATTTCTTTATTTTTATACGTTCTCTATTAATATCGTCTATTAAAACAAGAAAGAATGATTTATTACGTTACTTGATTATTTAGCCACATAACTAAGATAGTATTGTAAAATATCAGTAAAGTATTTGTAATATTTCATGTATTTGTATTTTAGAATGAAACAAATTTAAAAAATATAGAAATCTCAAAAAGTGAAATATTATTTATTAAAGTATAAAAGAGAAGTGCGTCGAATTTATTATTGTAATGCACCTCAATCCTTGGGAAAAGTTTCAAACAGACAATAATCGTATTTATTAAATCATATGACTTAGGATAGTCTTGAAACTCTCGGACATATAAGTTCATCCCTCTTCATCGTTGCTTAATTAATTGAGCTTCCCAGTACGAAATGGACCACGTTCTCGACATCAAAGTGAAGCTTTCGGTCTTCCATTCGCCCCGAACTGCCTATCAAAGTGTCCTGCTTGCCAATTAATACCAGACCCAGATATTTGTCCACCGGTCTGCGACACATCTTATCTAGTAATAATAAGTAAATACGAAAATCTAGCGAATCATTGGGAATGCGGAAGGACTAATCTCTTAAAGCCTGAACATCCTTTTGACGTTATCGAATCTGAATTATACATATGTAATTGAACTTTCGTAGCTTCTACCGTATATTTGTTATTATTATTAGCTTCTGATTAATTCTAATATAATTAACCTCTATATTTTAAACCATGTAAGTGTCTGATGTACGTATCTACTATGTCACGAAGATGGAATCGTTGATTAAAATGCTAATTAAAATCGCCAGCTTGACGAGTTTAGAAAAATTGGAACTTTATTACTAACAGTATTGTGGACAATGGATGAAGTATCTAATAACAGTAATTTATTATATCTCAGTTAAATTAGATCAAACCAAGTTGATGAAACTGAAACTTAATTTCTAAATCAATGATAAATATCGAATGGAATAAAATTATATCAAGTAATGTGAGAAAGTTGCCAATGATGTTTCAATATTCTGATTATGATGCTGGTCAATAGATATTTGGCTAGCAAGTAGAATCGAGGGATGATCGTGATCACTGAGAGGGTTAAACTGTTACCAACTGCACCGTTTTGTTCTACTCATTCGCGAGTACAATTAATTATTAACAATTATAACTTTTTAGCGATGGAACAATATAGACTATAACAATGTTATTTAAGATAAATAACAATCGCATATATCCAACAGCGCCGTAACCCTATCACGATATAGTAGACTTACAGAAAATTATTTCCTCCGTCAGGATGTCTTGAGCTTCCAACGCCAAATACGGAAAATATTTTTAATCCTTCACGAGCAATAAATTTTAATAATTGCCTTGTGTATAGTAATGTTTAACATATAAAACTTATAGCCATCTCTTGAGTTGTTTTTGTGCTTCTTAAAAATATTACATACTTCGTAATTTTTCTGAATACTCTTTTTACTTCTTACGTACATGTTAAAGTTGCGTTGACATTGTTTCGTCATTATTAAGTCGGAACGACTCGAGAGTCACGTAAGATCGGCGTTTAACGGCTGGTTGTTAGTAGGACGATTCGATTCGCTGTCCGACATCCGGAGCCCTTTTCCCGGGCATCGAGAGGAGGGCATCCTTGTTCTCGCGAAGATAGAACGCGGAGAACGGTGTATGAAACGTATACGTGTAAGCTTGAAGGGTGGTTTATGTATCGCGGGGGCAAGATATCCGATGATTTAGCTGCGGTCTCGAGGCCGTTCCGTCGAGAGTACTCGCGCCGAGTGTCTTCTTATCTTGCGGCTGCCCGCAGTAACCGCGCTGTAATCTTTTATTAATTCGGCGACTTATGAAATTTATCGTGGCTTTTGTTTACCGTGGCGCCACGCCGTCTTAAATCTCCCTATTCGCTGCCTGTTCCTCTCTTCTTTTGCATTATCTACTCGGCCGGCACGGTTCCTGCGACATTCACCACGAGGAGCGCCGTTTTTGGAAATCTATGAAAACCTATCTTACTCATGGCAAGTTCTTACTGAAGGATACAAATGCTTAGAACTTTTTAAATATCAAACGCTTCTACGGTCTATTACAGCGTCTATTTGGCGTAAGATTCTATTTAGTATTTCTTTTCGAGGGTGAAATGTGTTTCTTTCTGTCACTTATAGGGTGTTTTTCAATAGAAACGAAAAATACTGCAAGATTAAATCACGAATTAACAGGAAAACTTTTAGAAACGTTAGAGGAATATGAAATCCTACACTTTTTGCGGTCATCTTTGCTGAGAATGGATGGAGTAATTCAAGATTCAAGATTATTGTGCGTTAGTCTATTAGAATCAATACTATTGTAGATTAGCATATTTCCTTATTAAAAGTATTAACAAGGAGTTTTCAGCTTCGTATATCAGTTGAGTGCATTGATTGTATCTTCTCCTTGGAAAACGATTGTAGATATAATTGAAGACATTACTTTACTATTAGCGTTTAGAGATCAAACCTTCCTACTCGTTATTTCGAAAAAACTTTTCTTGATAGTAAAAGGCTTAAAGAAACAGTCTTAAATCATATAAGTATTACAATATATAAACATTGTTTTAGTTAAAAAGTTCTACCTGGAATCACTCATAAATATGCAAACATTTCTTCGGTCACTTTGTAACGGAACTTTATCAGTTTGCGACGTTTAACGAATTAAATCTTATTGCTTAAGCTAATCACAATAATCTTCCTCAATCAGTTTAGCAGAATCTTCTTTATCTGAGAATCTACAGCTTAAAAACCAAACGAATCGAGGATAAAGAACTCTATTGGCATATTCTTACAGGTGTCAATTTCGGCATGTATGAAACAGTACTATACTAAATAGAAAGGATAAAATCGCCTTAAATCTTCAGCTCATTAGTTTTTTAATTTATATTTTTCTAATTAAAATACTTCATATGAAAAATACGCAATCGTCTGGACGAACGGTAATATATGTATTTGCATATACAATATATATATACTACTTTTACACAATATTTTTTAACCTTAACGCTCACGCACTGTCAGCTAAACGTCTTTAACGCGTTTGTGACACCAATGAACGATCGCATTTTCATATTTATAGAAACACCTTCTCACTTTCATTTCTTACTTTATATTTGGCGTCTATTTAAGTGTATTCTATAACAAAACATAATTTTTATTACCATTAAAATTTACGAAAAAGGAACATACTGCTAAGAAATAAATCCGCTAAAAAAAAAACTATGCATATTTGACAGGTCAGGTCGCAGAAAGTTGTACGTTAAAGGGTTAAATCATAGAGAATTCTTACCTATGCTATACAGTACATGTACTAGAATTCCATATAACGGTGGCGGAATGGCGCTATATTATTATTAGAGTCCCTTAAGTCTAAGAGCCTTAAATCTGCGATAAGTTATGGGTACCCCTTTCCCCGCGCTACCGTATCCAGCTACCCTGCAACCAACTCCCCCAGCCACCACCTTCCACACCTTATACCATTTCTCTGTAATATCTTAGTCTACGACGGCGCCTCTTTGGCCTTTATCTCGCATACATTATACGGCCCTGAGCGGGCTGGGCTACATTCAAACAGGGTGGGGATGCAACTGAAGGGGGTCGAAGGGTAATTGAAAATAACTGCCGTGTCTGAAATACGCCTAATCCTTTATATTCCGACTAAGATAAACCTGGTATGATCATCTGCAATTTTTGGTTATCGTACTTTTACCCATGTAATTTCCCACATGTGAAATATTGTAAGTATCCACAATTGAGATTAATCATTATTGTAGGAGGGTAAGTATTTTGCAGAAAATTTTTCTTTTGATATAAAATAGAAAATTCGTTATTTTGTTTATATTGTTTATACACCATAAAAATATATGATTTTTACATAGATAGACATTCCTTAAATGTAAAATGTTATAGTAAAAATGTTAACTTTACAAATTTTCTTGACACACTAAGATATAGATATATCGTTAAAATGTAACAATTTATTCACATTTACCTTTATTTTAAAAAAAAGGAAGTAAAGAAATATAAAATACAATGTTGTAAAAATTACATACACCTGTTATATTGACACGAAAAATTTTTGTAAGTAATAATAGGTTTAATATTAATATGTTTTAGCTTCCTCCTCCTTTTCCTAAAGTAAGTATAAATAATGATCTGCTATTTCTTTCGCGTTGAAAAAATTAAAGCTTTTGTAATTTTTGATATAACTTTATCCTAAGATTTTTGTGAATTAAACGTTTCAACTTTTTAAATTCCCTTTTAGTGTCTCCGGTTAGTCAGATACTCAAAATTCCATAGATCTATGTGGACTTTCGCGACTGACTGTAATAAGTGTTTGGACTAACTTTTACTTCAACTACAAATAAAAACAAGTTTAGTTTGCTAGTTAATTTATTTTCATCTTGAACACACAAGGAATTAGACAAGAATGCAATTGAACAAGCTCTGTAGTTGATCTTTTTAGTTCGACTGTGTGTTACAATCTTATTAAAAACTGAAAAATAAGAGGATTTACTTTTTTTAGTTTTATCTCTAAACTTATTAGGTATAATCCAATGTTTGTATTTTATGTATAAATTAATATCATGAACCAAAGTATCAACAAGCAAACTGATATTTTTAAATATTTTCTTTAAGTAAATACTTTATATTAATTTGAGTATAAAATTAGAATTTTTTAAAATTGTATCTCTGTTTTGGAAAAAATGTAAGATGAAGATGATAGAATTTGTAATACGATAATTTATTTATGATAAAGTCTGTCCACGATCACTACATATATGTACGCTCGTTTCAGACATCGCAGTTGAACGGATTGCAGATATGTAGGCGCACCGGCAATGAGTTAACGTGAGCAACGCAAGAATATACGTATTGTGATTAAAGTTGATATAATCTCTTTATATGCAGAATAAGTTTAGGTTGTGACGCGAAAGCTGATACGAAGTAGTACATTCTAATACGATCTTCATTAAATGACAGGCAAGGTTGCTTACCTTATCTAAGGAAAAAGTTAAAAACTTCTAGAAGGAGGTTTATAGGCGGAGATGGATCAAAGTTTCCAAGTTTCAAAGAACTGTCGAGGTTCTCTAAGTTAAGTTTTGCGGCGCTACGAACTTAATCGCAGAACGTCCTGATTGGCTCATTATAGGAAAGCTTTAAGCATAACGTAAAGACGATTTATCGAATTTCCATTGACGTTGAACGAAATAGCTCTTAAGGTATTGCGTTACCGAAAATTTTCTCAATAAACCGAACTATTCCTCTCTTTTTCCATACGTGATTCGAACTCTTTCGATAAAGTATGATTGATCTTTGATCAAGAGTATTTATAAAATTGCACTCTCATTTAATTAATTATATAGAAAACATAATGTTTCTTTATCATTGAAAATTTATATTACATTTATATTACGCAAGTCATTGATATTACTGAAAATAAATAAATAATAAAATTTTCAAAATGAAATAATAAAAGATCACATTATACAGAACTTAGAAAATTGTTTAATTCTGCAAATTATCAAAAAGATTAAATTTACGATTGCCACATATCGTTTTCATAACGTATCATTAAGGTATTTAAATTAACACTAAATTCATACTCACAAGTGCCTGATCTCTAATCTAAAATTCTAAATTTATAAATTTTTAGTGCAGATTGTACGAAAAAGTATAGCGTCGTAAGTAATATCACCTTAAATTAAATCGTTATTAAGAAATTTTACTAATTTACAATTTGAACGATATAACTAAAATACAATTTAAACCACGACAAGGTGTTTTTAATAAGGCGTGTCAAAATTATAAGAGAATGTGATGAACAACGTAGGAAATGTGGTGGAAATAACTCGATTATTATTAACAATATGCAATTCAAACTGTATCAAAACCATGTACATTAAGATATATGTACATTAAAATAAAATTCCAGATAAAGGTTGATTTTGCTGATTTAATACCAAGGTCAGTCCATAAATTCCTATAATTTTCATTTATAATGAAGCAATAAAAAGATACGATGTTCTGATTCATTTCAATCAATGATATAGCCATTCGTCATTATTTTATGCATTTCCTCTACATCTTGATAGCAGCAGTTTTATTCTGTCTTCTCAAAATGATTTTTATTATTCAAATGTTTTTAATAAGCGTACAAAGGTGCATACAAATTTGTGGAAAGATTTTATACAAGTATATATGTATATGCATATCGTAGTATCTATATTATGCAGACACATCAATGGCTTTAACGTAAATTAAGAGCAGTAAATCAATTCAGTTCTCCAATTCACTTTGATATATCTACAGTTTAGCTACATTTCGCATTATACCCGTATTGCGATCCTCAAATTTTATATCTGAATCAGAAATAAGAGGATGTTTAATGTAATTATAAAATTCGCGCAAAAAGATCAAAATGAAATATCACCCATGTCAATAACGATTATTTTATTTTTCCTTCAAACTTGAGAAATTTATTAACGATAAAAAAAAGCGTTCAATTTATACGTAATATATAAATATACAAATTTATATATAACGACATACAGATTCGTAAAATAAATCCTCAATTGCTTTTAAGTATGTAAATAGCCTTTTGTCTCGATTAACCCTTATCTGAACACTACAAAAGTTTATCTCATTTTTCCCTCTTTGCTATAAAGAAGATACACTCTGTCAAATCTGCAAGAGATTCAAACTTAGTCGCTAGTGCGTGCTACGTGGTACGAAGGAGCGAAACCGTCCATTAAGGAGCGGTACAGAAGTAAAGATTACATTCGTAACGTTTCGTCGGGTATTTTCTTGTTGGGGGTGTGAGAAGCAGACAGGACAGCCGCTTATCGCGGCAATAAAAAGCATCGAGCAAGATTGGCATGTTGCCTGGCGCAGACGACGCAATCTTTTCGACTCTTTAGGCATATTCGGATGTACACCGGTTCTCAGATAGCGCTATGAAATATGCTCATCCACGAAGAATGTTCTGACATCGCCGCCTCCTTAGCAGGAGAACGGTGTGACGATACTTAATTTACAGAGACATATACATAATATTTTTGTTATCTTTCATCGCTTTGACTTTAATAGCGTGCTAACGATATTTAGTTTGGACAGTTCTAACGAGACAGCGTGTTAGAAAATCTATTTTAATACATTTCGTTATACTTGAAAATTTTAACACCAATTTCACGACTGATGTACTATATAGTGGAATATGCTACAACGAACGAATACTATAGCGAATGATTGTTACGAACAGAATAAGAGTACATACACCAAATGAAGAGAAGTAATATCAACCCTATCGATTTTCTTACGCCATAAAAGTTTCTGCTTATAATTAAATAGAAGAAATTACCAATCGTCATCGTTTGTAAAATAGATTATTAGTTTATTTATTTATTCTTTAAACATGTCCTGATCTAGTCGAAACATATTGTTTATTTATTTTGCTATATAATTTTAACCACGAGGAAAATATAATAAGAAAGCTAATTGGTTCAGACATAGATACGACGTGTGAACATTAAATAAATTAATTTTACAACATTTTTATAGTTATGTTTCTCACTTTTCGTTAACATTTTCTTATTTAGATCTCGAAATATATAGTGCGTATTTCAATGTATTCTAGAACGGAGGAGGATCAAGAACGAATTAATTCGTTCTAACATATCAATTCTAGTTTTATTTGATGACACCAATATCTCGAAAATGAATTTACTGTTTAAGACATTCTTTACTGTTTGAGACATTGTTTTAACCAAGTTTTCAGGCTGTATATCTTGTATATTTTACATGAGTTCGATATAATAACACAATAACAATAATGACAACCAATGAAATGAATCTGTATCTTCGAACTTTTTAATTGAACTACTATAAATATGTGTGAACCTCTCACGGTAAGACAATTTATGGCAAGAAAATGCTGCAATGATAATTGTCAATTTATGGAAGTCACCAGATTTAACATACAACAAATTTTTAGTGAACATAATTTGAAATCAACATTCTAAGTAAATATCTTCCTTCAAAAAACCCTGATCTGAAAAAGTTAAATCTCGTATCTCTTCTTATTCACGCAGAAATTGATGTTTCTGCAAACTTTACCTGTATATATTTACCATGTATCTGTATCATTTCATGTATATCGTAAATATCGTGTGCGTGTATAAATTACTATTACATATGATGAATGTTACTGGTGGTTTCTTTGTATATCTATATTATGTCAACGGAGAACTCTGGCTGACATTAATTACTGCTTACTCAATTGTTCTATTAGTTTATGTAATTATTTACTTCTCATATTCCTTCCACAATGAATGTACATATAACATAAAAAATATCCACATTTTGTTTTCTAGCATTTCTCTTCTTAAATTATAAATTTCATCTACTTTCATGAAACAAGAGATTTTTTACGTATTCACATAATAATAATATAATTACTTCGACACAAAGATGATAACCCAAATTAAAGTCATCTGCAAATGTAAATACACCGCGATGTAATTCGATATTCTATCTTCTTTAAATTTTTCCTTACTCGATTCACACCACGCGAAACGATTTACTACCGAAATTGTGACATCAAAGTCTGATTTCCCTCGAATCTTAATTTGCACTCTCCTTAACGCGGCGCTTCTTCCACCTACGACCTTTAATCGTCACTCGCTCGAACAGGATCCTGTTTCAGGGTTACAGGCTTCGTGCGGAACTCCAATACGGATTTACATCGTCTGAGAGCAGGGAGACGAACGTAGGAAAGAGAAGGCGAATAGAAACGACAGCAAACGAAGGATAGGTCCGGACGACGATTAGACAATGCTACGGAAACATCGAGGATGCCAAGGTTTGGCGTGTCCTTCTCTTTCTCCATAGTTTGGGAGCACCAACAGATGTGCACGGTATCACGGACCCAACGTATATTTTATAGACGTGTATACGTAGACGGAGACTCAAACACACGCGTATCTTGCTGTGTACGTTGCACCTCATCCTCGCGAGGGTCCCGCACCTCAATGTCTCTGATCTTGTTAAAGACGCACTGAACCACAAATAGCCGGCATCCATTCAAATATTAGCGAGAAATCTACCTACATACTTAAGCTAGCTAGTTGCACGGCAATAACAACTTAGTGGTGAGTGATATCGCAACAGCAAAACAGAAAACGTATCGTTGGTTAACTTAACAAAGTGATAAATATGACAAAATTAGAACGTAAACTGTTTGGTGTCTAATCAGAGTCTGGTAAAGATAGCTGATAAACTTGATAGAAAAAAACTTGACACTTTTGTAGTTTTGCGTATATTTCACGAATACTAGCAAATTGTTGCACTACGCAATACAAGAAGTTTACTTACGATGTCTAAATGTAGCTAGTCTAATTACGTACATGTCTGCTATAAGAAGGTTACAAGGCTCAAATAAAGTTTTTTATATATTTACAATATCGATAACGTGTGACATAATTAGATTGTAATTACAGATATTTTATAGAAACATTTAGTAACAGGTAAAGTATTAAAATTTGTCATAACATACACACGACTATACTAAATACATACGAGCTAAACAACTCCATTTCCTAAAAATTCCTTAATTTTGGTATCAACATTGGTGTTTAATTTACCTAAAACCAAATAATTAACCTCGAAGGATTTAATCGGTATCGCTGTTGTACGATTCGGATGTGAAGCCTGAAATTAAAAAATTTTATATATTAATTAAATTCTCATATTTTATAATTTTCAATCCACTTTATTTTGCTACAATTAGCAAAAAAATCTTAAACTTTGTATATTGCAACTTTAACTCTTTGTGTACTTATCATCATCCGTAACACACAAAAATGCTGCATACATATGCATATATGCACACATTATCATCGAAAGTTCGCATATTATCAAAATATAGGTAATATATATCATAAAACACCTATAATTTCATACCTTCAAATGAAATAATTTTGGTGTTTTTTATTTTTACTTGTAATTTAATTGTTTCTTTACTCCTTTCGTTAAAAAATCTTTGTATTTATTATGTATTCCGATTTCACTAATTTTAGTAATGTATCAACACTTGGAATTACGATAACAATCCCAAACTTTGGAACGTAGGGTAAACCCGTAGGACAAAGCCACGTACAGGATACCGTAAATCTGTACGTACAATCTGTGCATGCTTGTCGATGCGGAAAGACCACGACAAACCGCTGGATTTAATTCAGATACATGCCACAGCAATTACGAGTGCACGTTCCGAAAGACGTCTTCTTTTACGCGCCCCCTTACAAGGCATAAAAGGTGGTGGGTAGGGTCGTTCTGAGGAGTGGAGTTTGCCTTTGTACAGACTCGCAGTGGCGTTGAAGCCGACAAAAGATAAGCCGTTATTTATAACCGAGCTTAGAGCCATTGCGTGGCGGGGGTGGCTTTAGGGAAAATAAAATCACTCCGGAATCTCACAACTCGCGTGTATAACCCCCGCAAAAGTATCTTTTCCCCGTTTCTAATGTCGAAAGGTGATAAACGAGTAAGTTAAGCATGAAAATTACCTTAATTACAACAATCAGTGCTTTTTGTAAAGAAAAAATAGTTTTGCATAGAACTTTAGGATATTTGTTCTTAAACTTCCGTCGAAACTAGTAGCATAAACTATACGTAAATAATTAGAGATTAGAGAGATATGTATCTCTAAGATATATGTATATGTAAGTAATTTCAATTTACGTTTCATTGTACTTTTGCATGAATTAGCAAGAAATTGGCAATTAATATGTAGGATTTAAAACACATTCAACGAATATGACACTCTCTTATTCGTATTTGATATCGACGAGTCAAATTTCGTGGCAGCATACTAATTTACAGTCTACTTTGTTCTACGAATAGATAAAACTAAATTCAATGCAAAACTATCTGTCGTCTTCTTTGCAACATAGAGTCGAAAATGATAAAAGTTTCTCGTAAGAGCAATTTTTTCTCGGGATAAATATGTAATAAGCATAAAAAGCGTGAGTTCGTCAAGCTTCCGCGTCAGACGGCTCTATGGTTCCAATCTTAACATGTTCGAAAAAACCAACTTGGATCTAACACGTAGCTACGTAATTCTCATTAATTCAACGAAATAAATATCATATTAAACACAACAGCAACGTAACATTCTGAAGAATTGCGGTTTAATCTTCAAAGAAATTCCACGTCGCAGTATTTCCAATTAAACGGTCCATAAAGTAGCTGTGGCAAATCCTGAAACGTCTCCTGAGAAGAAGCTACCGTGCAAACGATACCAATGCAAACTCGTCCCCGTTTTATTTCCGAAGAGCCTACTGAAGCGTAACCCGAAGACCCGAGCGGAGACGACGGCGATATCTAAAGATTCGTCTTCGATGGCTCGTAGCTGGGTCGCAGGGGATGGAGGCACGGTGGGTGGAGGGCAGTTGAAACTGCAGGTTGGCAGAGAGAAGGGGATGGAGGTGGAGGCGGATGGGGGCGTCACGAGCGACTCCGGTAGCCGGTGGTGAGGGTAAAAGGGAGGGGGTCGGTACAGGGGTCGAAGCTTCCAGTCTGCAGAGGGTGCACCCCCACCCGCTGAGGGTGGGTGGTACCCAGTTCTCGAACTGATCAATACCTGAAACACCGCGAGGTATCGTCCCGCTATTTCCGGTGTCCCAACGTGGCCGGAAATGAAGGCGTTAAAAATATATAGAGAGATGTATATAGTATATAGATATAGATATATATATACCTACGTAGACATACAGGACAGAATCTACCAGCCCAGATAGTAGCAACGTAATATCTTCTCCAGCAACTGTTTCGTATAGCTGGCCTCAATAGCGAGTTTGCCAGATGAATTTTTGTTGTCTGGATGGGCAGCGCCTTTACGATAATGATAACCGCGGCTTTGCCAGAAATATGCATAGAATACGTTTGTTACTTTTTGATTCTGTTTCTAAACGGCTGACAGTTGAGAATAGATATACTTGTTAATATTCTTCGAGATAACGGGCAAGAAGTGTGTATTTTCTCTCTTGACTTGTCATATCGAGATGATACATACTTTGGTCTCTGCAAGATTACATATTTTTCAAACGGGTATAGATGCGTTGATTCGAACATTTGCAGGGAAACATTTTTTCACCTAACAATGAAACATAAAAAAACTGAACAATATTACATATAGCAACTTTATTGAGAATAGAAAAACGTTCACTTCAAATCTGTCGTATTTGAATTAGAACTGTCTATTTCAATATATTCCAATGTTTAACTAAGTATATAAATTTTAAAATTTATATATGTATTGTCGCTTAATAATTTGTTAAATACTAAGCACGGAATCGTATCTTCGGACACCAAATATACTTTTAATCAAATTTTATTAATCAACGACACTTCACATTCTCCGTGTTAAAGAGCGCCAATTTTTTTTATTACAACTATACGTTGCAGTATATCCATCGGTTGTGACTTGAAATTAGAAATGGGAAATCGATACAGGCTTGATAATCAAACCCATACTGAAACCATTGAATAACCATCATCGTGATGCAAAGTACTCTTCGTTCCATAACCCAATATTTAACTTTTGCTTGGCGAATGCGTAGCGTTGTTCTAATAACGTAATGTTCGGCGTAAGATGATTAAAAGCTCGTAGCTTTAATGTTTGAAATTCGTAGAATCTGGTTATAACGAGTCAGAAGAGTAGGTGGAAAGTAGCAGGTACAAGAATGCAAGAAATTCTCGTAATCTTTAGGTTGGAGGGCGTGACTAAATATCTGGTGTGAAACTGTGGATTTGCAAAATCTCGACGAAGGGGTTGGTTTAGTATATCAACAGGTAGAAGTAGAGCGTCCTTGTCCCTACTGGATAAGCCGTCGGCTAAGCGCCGGCGCTGGCTAAACCGGTTGCACCCTCCCGAGGGTGTGACCTATCATCCCCATTGGACCAACCGGACGTGTGAAAAAGAGAGAGACACAGTCCTGCGCGGATAACGACTTTTTTAAATCTATCAACACGAAAGGAGGAGCCTTTATCGGTGCGTGTCACAGCTATCTAACTTTAACTAAATTCTTATCGCATGCATTGATTCACACGCTCTACATTGTAGGTACTTGATAAGTAGCGAGCATTCACTTTGTAAATCGTAGCTATTATTTTATTATACTAGGCTGTAATCTCAATAAATTTCTATACGTTTGTCGCTATCTGTTTTCTTACAGCAGCCAAGGATATGTAACGAGGTACGGGAATGAAGTGATTCACTAAAATTATAACTATCTTACGAGAAAGTTAAAATCGAATGGCGATATTCAGATACGAGTACTAACTGAAGTAAGGCTGTGCGATTAGAACTTGGAAATACAAACAAAAAAAACACCGAGAATTTTTATACTTTTATTTCTTAAATATCTTATGGCTTCACATCCAGCTCATCGCATTCTTGCTACTGATGTATTGACGTTGGTTATCGACATAATTCCGTGTTGCGGTTGTTCCAGTCTGAAGAAAACCTTAGATGCTGCCCTGTTGGATTGATAAAAAAAGGTTGTAATACATCGACAGTAGTTGGGGAAAGGGGAAAATATCCGCATGGGTCAGCCGAAAGAGACTTAGACTGCGGAGATGGCCGCCTCAATATCGGCTTTTCGGATGCTTGAGGTACTTATCTAATGTCTTATATTTTCCACTGGACTGCCCATTCAAATTTCAATTCACAGACGATTCACTGTATTCTTCTGTCAGAAAAATTTTCCATAAACTAGTTTTTTAAATATACTTCCCGTAATAGTTTATTATGAAATATTTTTACATACCTTTGAAAATTCCCTCTAAACGTTATTAATCCTATTAATATTTCTTAAGTATCAACGATAGTTAATCTTTCTATACTTTCTTTCATCACAATAAAATGTATGGAAAAATATGGTATATTTGTAACAATAGGTAGCAGTACTTTTCTAATGATTTTTTAAATATTCAATTTTTGTACTTTCCACTCTTCAAATTTTAGCACCTGGTAATTTGTTCCAGTAAATGTAAATAATTCATATATAATGATGGTCGTAATTTTTTAGACGAATAACAGGTGCATTAGTCGATATATCACTTGGATTTTTTCTACTATCACTGGAAATAATGTTCTCCACACCTCGTTGTACGCGCCAGTTATCTTACAGAGATATCATGTGGCATATCCCACGTTACTTATCAAAGATAAGTACTCAGTAGTTTTCAGGACGGTTCCGAGTACTGTTGGCCCACTCATTGATCCGTGACTGTCCATCTTCATTCCACGAAACTTCAAAGAAAAGAACAGTGAAAATGCACAATCGAAAGTTGACATAGAAATTCCTACCACGTTTTTATTAACAGGAATCGGAGTCCGCTTCCGAATGAAAATGTGATTTCTATGGAAGTTCACGCGATCGCGTATGATAGTAGACAATATGAAGGACCGGATAATGTCGCCTCATGGTTTGCTATCTTTGTTAGCCACGTACTTAGGAATTTTCTCGATCACGATGTGTCAAAGTACTTGCCCTACGAGATGTTTGTGCCACCTCAGCCAACAACCAAGAACTGTCATGTGTTCAAAACAAGGCTTGGAAGTGTTTCCTGAAAATATAAGCGACGTGGTAGGTGAATTCTCTCTGTAGGATTAAGCTAATAACGAATTCATCTTCGTAGTGTTGGAACGAAGAGAAAAAGTGTTTGCGAGTGTTGGTAATGGCGGTGTAACAGACACTTTCTATGCTTTATCGCGTTAATGATCGCGTTAAAAAAGCAACCGAGAATGAGTCATTGCTACAAATGTACCGGTAGAGAAAGAAAATGAGTATCTAACGAATATCTAACAAAGAGTATTACATATATCAAAATATGTAAAAAAAAATATGTCGAACTATGTAAAAGTAGCAATGTCAACGTACGTAGAAGTACTGCAGTATGAAAATATGCATGCATACACATGTTCGAAATGTTTCGTTCGAATCGTTAATACGTTTTTGCTTCAAGAATCAATCAACGTTATATAAATTCTATTCTGATATTATAAATAGCATTTCACATGAAATTTTATATTATCTATAATAACTTTGGACACAATGGATTTCAATCTTATGAGATATGAGCAATAATCTTTTATAGATTGATGTCGTGTATTGATCATAAAACGTTACGTACAAGAAATGATGACATACCAGTTACAAGAATGTGCATTCGATATTGGTAACGTTTTAAAGAACGATTTATTAACTATTTTTTGGCAATCGTTTTTTAATTATGTTTCAGGTAGAACAATTAAATTTATCCAACAATCTATTAACGAATATCAGCGATGACATTACGCGACTCACAGATTTACAATACCTGAATTTAGCAAGAAATAAATTAAGTTCGTTGCCCGAGGATTTAAGGTCTTTAAAAAGTTTACGACGATTGGATTTAAGCGGCAACAACATAAAAGACGTCGTTGACATCAGATCCTTAGGACAACTACCATCGTTAACGGTTCTACACCTATCCACAAATCCATTATCCAAATTGGAGGGATTAATGAGCGCCAGTATCGAGGCTTTGGATGCTAGTTACTGCGGTACAATTATATTTCATTAATTATATGAATACTTTCATAATAAACTTGTTACGTACTCTTAAATTATTCTCCGTTCATTGTAAACATGAATCTTCCAAGGCTTTTATTTCAAATAAATTTTCAAAGATATAAAATTCGAAATTCCAAATACAAGTACCAACTAAATTTTGTTTAATATTCGGAAGATTTATTTGTTTAATTTTTTCATTGAAAGCGACAATAGCTAAGTAATATATTTAATACGTATAAGGACACTGTAAATTTATTCGTCGATGTAAATATGTCTTTGAGAAGAAACTTTAATTGTTAACCACCGATTTTGTTTTTAATACTTTTTCATTTAACAGAGATACGGGAACTCACTAATACATCGTTGGATAATCTACCAGCACTGACTATGCTTACGTTAATGGGAAACCCACTGAAAAACATTGACAACACATGGAGTCCAAAATTACAGTGGCTCGATATGTCTGACTGTCTCTTAAATTACTTAAGACCCGATACTTTCAATGGATTTCCAGCGCTTGAAGAGCTTCGACTGTCCAACAATCCTACCTTAGTCTACAGCACGAGGTAAGCGATCGAAATTCTAAACAAAGAAACTATTCCATATTACATAAAAGATATAACTTAGAAAAAACGAAGCTGGCACTCCGCTGGGGGTAGCCACCCACATGCTATATTTATTTTTATTTTTTTTTTTTTTCACCAATAAGATATAACACTTTACCAAATGTCCATAAGGACAAATTGTAAAAAACCAAAATAAAATAATAAAAAAAAATAAAGAAACTATTCCTTAAGCCGAAGACAACGTTTGAGAATTAATCGTAATACTAAAGATGATTCAGTTTCGGTTATGGAGAAATATCCAAAACAAAAAATTAAAATCATGGTTTTACATGTGTAACTGTTTCTGCAACTCTGGTTGCGATATCAAGTTACGTTCGCATTATTGTACAGTATGATCGTTACGTCGTTATTCGCATAAAAAGTCCATTTTTTACTATACAAATATAAGAAATATTAAGAACATGTCACATTACACGATGGCGTTGAAAAGAATAAGAAACCGTAAGAACGAAGACAATTATTCGCAACTAATTAAATTTGCAGCCGTTATTCTAATTTTAATTAGAGAACGAACGAAATTTTATAATTTCTTCTTCAAATTAATATTATACGATTTAGAACATAATATTTTTTAAGAGGCATTAGTTTCTTTTCTTACCAAATTATTATCATATTATATACACCAGCCTTTTTCTATTCTTTCTCTATTCTTATTATACTATTAAATCTATTAAAATTATGAAGATGTTACATCCCCCTATGAGAAAGTAATACAAGTAAGGAGTAGTGAACTCCATAAGAAATATTGTTTTTGTGTAAAGATATAAAAATTGGTATCCTTATAACTATTTCGTCTTTAACTTTTAAAAATAAAAAAGAAAAAGAAATGATAAATGAAATTCAATTTAATATTTTAACAGTTGAGTATGTTACCGTATTTTACACTTACATAAACAATATCGTGAATATTTTATTTTCAGAAATTCGACATTGACACACTCGAAACTAAAGAAGCTGGACGTGTCGAGATGTAATCTGGATAGGCCAGGCCTACACGGATTTCCCTTATTGACTCAGGCTCGATTATCCCGCAATATGATTCGCATGCTACCGGACCGAATCTTCGCTAAAAATAGAGAACTCGGTTTCCTCTACCTTAACGCGAATGGAGTTGAAAAATTGAATATGAGCACGTTCGAGGGTTTAGTGAAACTGCAAGTATTAGATTTGTCTGCCAATTACTTGGAAGTGATTCACCCATTGACATTTCACGAAAATGTTGAACTCAAATTGCTCAACTTATCCTACAACGTTTTGTACGAGCTTCCAAACTTCACGTCAACGGTAGCAACGTTGGACGCATCGTCAAACTTGATAAGTGATTTAAATGGAAATTTCTTGGCAAACATGCCAAAAATAAGGAGCGTTATTTTGAGTGATAATCGACTACAAAGGCTTCCAGCAAAATTAAAATCCACATCACTGAAGAATTTAGATTTAGGGCGAAATAGAATAGTCGAGTTGCTCAACGATACGTTTCTTCAGTTACCGCAACTACTGAGAATCGACTTATCAGGTTTGATTTTTACTAGTTTATCGATAGATCTGCTACCACAACTATCTTGAGATCTTCAAGTATTTTTGAAACGTATCTCTTTAATGATTTACCTGCTCGTGTATCGTGTATAAATCGATCAATCGAAATACATCGTAGACGTTAATTTTCCAAACTAAATAATCAATAGATTTTTTAAACGATTACTGTTAATTTTAATTAGCATCTTATCACAATTAATTTATGATACAGAGGTAGCAAGGAAAATTAAATAATCAATTACTAATTTGCTCAAACAATAGTTGTTGATCAATTGTTTTGATAATATTTAGAATTATTCGAATTTTTTTAATGATAGCAAACTTCTTAAATTTTTAGGAAATCGTTTGACAGAAGCTATAAATCCAGAAATTTTTCGAAACAATCCAGATATAAACAACATAAAATTAGAGGATAACCCATGGCGTTGCGACTGTAAGGACTTATACGCGTTGCATGCTTTCCTAACTGAACGACCAGCAAAAACTGTGGAACAAACTTTGCTTTGTCAAAGTCCATCGAACGTATCTGGTTATACCTGGCTAACTGCTTGTTTCAACGTATGGAATGGATCTGTTTATTACAACAAGGACAGAACCTGGGGATTTGTGATGCTCATTATTCTTACGATCGTTGTTTTATGTGGAAGTTTCATATCTATCAGACATATGATGAAGATTAAAAGGAGAGCTATCGAACAAAGACAGCAATTGGAAACTTTAAGACTATTAAGGCAAAGAAGGTGAGGTAGACTCTTTTAAAGAATTCAGATTTACATGATTTATAAACTTAACTACACAAAAACTCTCTAAGAATAAAAAATATTATATTGAAATTTTTTATATACGATATTATGAATATCTAATTTGAAATGATTACTTATCCATTTAACGCTGACGATAATAATCACGAAAGTATTTCAATTCAAACGGGTTGTGCTATTAAGAAATTATTCGACTATAGAAAGCAAAATAACTATTCTAAAAAAAGAGTTAAAAATTTATAAGCAATCTGTTTTAAATAAATAAAGTGTTTTCCCTAAAGATAAAACAGATAGAAAAGAATTTTCTTTTAAAATTACGAAAACCAGAACTATACAAATAATTTTTTGCAATTTTCCGATATAGTGATATTAATTACAAAATTTAAAATTACAGTTCAAGAACATTTTCATTGTTTCTTAATTATCATTTTGCATCTGTCAATCTGTACAAATTACGATATTACCTATGTACAATAAATTAGAAATCTGTTTTACCTCAATGAAATAAGTTTATTTAAAAAGATCAAAGTATAGTTGCGGTTATAAATTAACGATTGTATACTTAACAATCCTTTATAAATCTCATTTACAAAAGCTAAGTGTCTCTTTTCGAAAGTTGTATTCATTTAAAATCCATATTATTAGAAAAATTTCAATGATTTTAATAAAAGTTATCATGGTACATTTAACATAATTGATGAAATCTCTTCTAAAGTTATCGAGAGAACAATTCAAATGTTTAATTGATTTTGTCTAATCTCATTTCAATTATCTACTCTCAATTCAATTAAATCGTTTTTATTAAATATATTTTTATCGCGAAAAGAAAAAGTAATTGTTGATTGTTCAACAGGAACCAAGCAACGCAACAACAGCAACAAGAACAACATTTGGAACGTGCACCAGAACCAAGAATCCATCCTCTCGAATTAATAGGACCACCTAGTTACGAAGAAGCAGTACAAATGCCAAGACTAGCCCGGTCGTTAGATAATTTGGATGACATTTCAGTAGAAACAAGTTCTGTGCGTGTTATGGGTTCTGCTGATAACATAAGATATAAATATAGAAGAACAAGGAGAGCAAAGAAGAGAATTCAGAGTGAGGATGATTTGCTTAGAAGGGAAGAGCGACGACACGAAAGAATCAGAAGAGAAAGAACTACCTCCGTCGATAACAGCGAAACCGTTTTACCACAGAATCAGAGAAATTCTAGAGCCTATATGGCACGTAGAGCCAGAAGGCAAAGCGTGATAAGTGATTCTGTAGAATCAGGAAGCGGAAGAATTCGACCCAGACCGCAAACACCGAACTCAAAAAAAAGGCGACGGAGGTACACAGTTTATGACGGGCACTCGACCGATGACGAAGACTCAGATATTCAACCAGTTGGTTCTAGTAGATCGATTGTGATCAGAGAACTTCGAAGAGAACCTAAGAGCGGTTACAGAGAATCTACCGCAGAACAAGATTCTTGAAGAACTATCTGTTATCAATTTCATTAAAATATTTTTTAAACGAAATGTTATTATATTTTGATATTTTTAATACCTAGTTTTTACGAAATGATCACAATCATAATCATTAATCTACCATCAAAAAATATTAAATAAAACTGATTACTGTCAACGAAAAAATAATTTTGTAATAACGCACTTGCATTGTTCTTCAGAACCATCAAACATATTTTCGCTACTGTTGCCAAAATAGTTAAATAAAGATGAAAAATGAAATTAACCATGATTACGAATTATTAGATCACGCAATAAAAATATATTTCTCTCGAACGTCTTTTATGCCAAAATTGTTGATGAAAGCTTACCTCTTATTAAATTTTATGAAATTCATATATTTAAGAAATTTAGTGGTGATAAATTATAACTGCTTAGGAGATTTATTATTTAAAGAAATTTAAAAGTTAAAAAGCGACGAATATAATGTTTTAAAGATCATACAAAATGATATAATGTGTAGCATTAATAAGTCCAAGTATTTATTAATAAAAATCGACGAATTAACTCGACAAAGATAGGACAAAGTAAATACAAGGAATCTCTTACACACTATGATTATTTTATATTTTTAATTGGAAATTTTCAGATTACGTTAAGTACTTAATTTTTGCACGTACGTGTATCATATCACATTTATCTTATCTTTAAGAAGTCGTCATTCTCAAAATTGCAATATTTCCTTGTAACCTGCAAATAATTTTTTACACATGCTACGTGATATATTAGAGTGGATCTAAATTTTTCGTAAGTAATAGATAACATTAGTTTAACTTATATATGTAATAATAATTTTAATGTCTTAATAAGGAAGTCAAAATATTGTATGAAAATATTTTTCTACGGTTAGATGTAAAGATACATTTTTCATCTAACACAATGCAAAAGATTTAAAAACATTATATATATGTGCATGTGCGTGTGTGTATAGAATTAATAACGAAGTGAAACTTACAGTTGATTATATTTTTACGCACGTGAAACAACATATTTCATTGAAGGATTAGGATTTAATCAAGGAACTGTGAAATTACAGTAATTTCAGATCAACTTGAATACAGTTAGAGTCAGCTTGGCACCGTAGCCGGTAATTTGAGCAATAAACGTATCATTTATCGTAACACATGAAACGAAGAAAATTCCATAGTTGTTCAGAAAAATGTAAATCTCTTAAATAGAAAACAATGATGTTAAGCAGACATTTTGTATCTAGGAATATAACGTATTTTGTCACAAAGTTGATTTTAATATACGTATAACAATCATTATATACGTATAATAGTCATTTTTGGATATTTTCAATATCATTTCTATTTACAATTTTTAAATATTTCTATTTCTCACAAATTTAAGTTATTATGAAAGAGATAATTATACATATACGTATATATAAGTTATACATATACATAAAAAATATTTATATCCTTTTTCTTGTCATTACAAAACAGTTACAGTAGTCAATAAAAACATCATCATCTTTTTCGGTACTGTTTTATGTTTTTTCTCTACATTTCGTACGTTGTTATTTATTTCCTTATAAATTATAGGTACTATGGATTAAGCATTTATACTTAATTATAATTAAACGGTACTTTAACAGGATTGATACAATACTGACGAAAACAACCATGTATTTTATAAATATTATCATTTTATTTCGCATCCATTGTTCAAAATTATAAACGCATGAAAAATATATCGATATGATTGTTTCAACTGTATATTCGCTATCATACAATTTGTACCTATATATATATATATGTAACAATGTATATTTCATAAATGTTGCATAGGAAAACTTATCTAGGGAACAAAGTTAATGGCGAAAATAATGATGATATGTCGATGATAAAACGAAGGATCGAATATTACCTTCTCTTAGCGTTTCAGTGATAATCACAGCATCAATGAGATAATTCTCTTTGCTACAAGTTAAACTGAACACGCTTAAACGAAATCAAAACGCTTCGTGTTTTGCACAAACAGTTTGCTGCCATAATGCAAGGACGCATAGGTTTTCTTTGGAAATAATTTTTACAAGGAGATTTGCAAAAGGTTTGCAAAAGTTAATAGAAATTTGGTGTAGAAGAATAAATACGATCAAAGCGACAAGTTTCAGAGAATTATTTTTAAAAATACTTTTTCCTCGTTTAAGAGGAACCCCATAATTTTTTTTACTGAATATTATTATCCAGCAATTTTAACGATAATTCTCATTGTTTTCAATGCACCGTAACAAATGCTTAAACAATATTTAACACTAACGCTTTGTAATGTTGATTTTCATAAATAGATTATTCGCATTTAATAATATTTATCCTTATGGAATTTTAAAGAGTAGTAAAAAGGTTGTTCAACAGTTGAGGAGTTGCTAAAAAATGCAAATGATGAGTCTTATGCGAACTCGTGCGGATACAAGACACACAATTGACATTTTATATTTGAAACGTTAAAGTTTCAATTTCCTTTCCAAACAAATTTCAAATAACTGCTTGTCTCCTATAAATTACATACACTCTATATTATCTTACTTTATATCGATATTTTATTTAACATCATCGGTTCGATGAGGATGATATGATTAATTTGGAATGATTATTATAAATACATAGGATATAGATTTTATATAAATTAATTTTTTAATTATTAAGTGTTAAGTTTCGCTAGCGAAAGTCAAACCCTTTTGTATTCTTCCAGAAGAACATTTAATTTTTTATTTAATATCACAAAACGAAACATTCGTTTACTATCAATATATTATAATATATCTCAAGAAAAATTTAACGAAAACCGTACATGTAGTATTATGTAAAAATTGAACCAGTTAGAGAAAGATTTTGACATTATATATGAAGATTCTTATAGTTTTAGCATCACTCGTGTTATATTGCAACAATAATGGTATACTTCGAGTATAAAGAATTCTAATGGAACTTATCGTATTCAAATTCCATTCGAGTTTACACAGGAAGGAAGATGCTTAAGAGAACTGACTAGTGTGCTAATATTGCATAAACGTATATAAAATGTATCAAATAGTATCCATCCACAAACTTTGTTCAAACAGCGGAAGTATTATCATGTACGACTATTATTTTCAAATATGTACAAACAACATTTCGCAGAATCGTTCATTCCTCCTATTATTCTCGATTAAACGAATCGTCAATAAACTGTACGTCTACAAAGCTGGACTTTCATTTAAAGCAATCCGTTTCTTAGTCAAAACACAGATTCGATGATGGTATAATTGTCTATCTCACAATATCTTAAAAATCCATCGAAATCAAGGCCCATTCGGCATGGATTTAGGAACACTGGTGGCATTATGAATCCGATAATTCGGCACACACGAACATACCGATCTCTTCTTCGTCTTCGTTGATTCTCCTGTGGATTCAAGTTTTTCATCCGATTAAGGCCCTTCAAATCTACTTCATGGCGTCTTGACTAGATTCTCACCAGCCATTGTTCTCGTGATGAGTATAGGCGTCCTTGGCACGCTGTCAGGATTTTCTTGCAAAGTAATCTTCACTCTCTGAGCACCGGGACTTAAGGGAGGTTGGATCTTTTCTGGCGAAATCGGGCTGCCATTAACTACTGGATCTATAGAATCTGTCTGTAACGACAACGTATCATCTTTCAGAGAATTTCCATCTTGACCGGTCGTCTCTCCGATTCGTTGATCGTTTTGCGGAGTAATCGCTCGCGGTGGTTTTACTGGTTCTGTATGGTCGGAAATACCGTTCGGAGATCTTGGTATTTCTGCCGTAACTTGGTAGTTATTCGAAATCCTTATCTCATCGTGATCTGTCGTGTCTGCGACCAAAGGCGTGCTTTCCACACTTCCGTTCGAAGCTATCTTTGGTTGCGTTGAACTTCCCGTTTCCAACAAAGCTTTCTGCATGTCTTTCAATTCAGTTCCATTTTCAACATCATCACGTTTCCTTCCATTCCTGCAAAAGTCACCTTTGTAAGCTGCAAATCCTATGAGAGTCGCCAAAACCGCCAATAAAACGGCTAGAACAACGTAAGAACCCATTCCTTTCTTTGATTGTTTTGCTGGAGATACCGTCAATTCGTCATCCGTGTCTTTCTCGTCCACCTTAACTTTGCCTAATTTCGTCATCTCATTCAACTTGCTGTCGAATAGTTCAACTCCATTAACAGGTGTCGTTACATCAGCTTTGGTACTCATATCAGTAGTACCTGGTACTGCTTCGTCGGAATCCTTTTTTGATACACCTACTGCAACCGGATTTGACACAGATTTGTGGACTAATTGTTCTTCTTCATCCTCGATACCTTTAGTCGAAGACGCGTCGATAAATTCTTCCTCTTCCAAGTTAGGTTCCTTTTTCGCTTCTAAAGACGTCGTTGATCCCGTAAATATAGTGTAGAATCTCTCGAAAAGAGAAATTTCCTTCTCTTCGTCGTTTGTTTGAGGTTGGTAACTTGTATTCCAGTCACCAGTATCTATGCCTGTTCCAGATCCTTCTCCAGAACCATCTTCTCCATCGCCTGAACTTTCTGTCGGATAAAATAGACCATCTTGGTAGACTTTCTTTCTCTCCGTTGTCGTACCCACCGTAGTAGGATTACTTCTTTCTTCGGAATCGAAAAAGATCTCATCGTCGTTGGTGTTTGTCGTTTTGGTAGCATCTGTTGGTTTGCTAGCATCTGTCGGTTCGCTAGCATCTGTCGTTCGAGTCGAAAGCTGTAATTCAGTTGTTTTTGATTCAAAACTCGAAACGGTAGTAGCAGGAATTTCTGGGAATGGTGTTTCAACTGCGATTTCCTTCGGAGTTTCGGTGGTTGAAGCTTCTATCGAATATTCCATGCTCTCTTCCTCTGTATCGAACAAATCTCCAGAACCATAATCTTCCTCCGAATACGTAGATGCCTGATCATTTTGCATCTCGCGATCTTGTTCCTCGAATTCACAAATAATCGCGGTATCTAATTTGAATAATGATATTCCTTTTACATTTTTCGGACTAGCACATAGAACTTTCTTCGAGATTTTCGTGCCTCTTTTTACGATCAAATCTTTTACCCTAAGTGTTGCACAATTACATTCCAATGAATTGCCTTGAACGTCGAGATGTTTCAGAATTTTTAAGCGAGCCAAGGCTGGTGGCAAGTGTCGAAGGTTGTTCTTACGAAGATTTAAACTGTGCAAATGATTTAAACCATCTAGAGAAGCCAGTTCAAAATGTTCAATACGATTATCCGCAAGGTTTAAACTTCTTAAATTCGTCAAGTGGCTAAAACTTTTTGGTTCTATTTGTTCGATGGCATTTCCTGAAAGATCTAAATGCCGAAGACTGGTCAAATTAACGAAAAGATTTGGCCCGAGGGTAGATTTCTCCGTGGAAGCCTTCAGCAAGTTAAGGGCAGAAGTGTCTATATATTTGACATCTTCGAGTTCGTGGCAATGAGCTGTTGTACCGTTCTCCAGAACGCAAAGCCCACTGGTCCATCCTGAATAGCTCAAGAACGTTAAGAACAATGGCAACAGTATTCTTTGCATCTTTCAATCCGATTCACCTGCTGAAAAAAAAAGAATTTATAATTAGTTTATTTGTAATTTTCATCGTTCTGATTTTAAGATTAATAACGGCAGATGTTAGAAAAATCATAAAAATCATTCCATATTCATAATAGATAATTAGAATGATAAGATCATAGTAATATTTATAAAGTTATTTAATTTATCTTATTCTATAGCTATATTTCAAGTATTTTATTTGAAATAAATCTGCGTTAAAAATATAAATAAGGACACTTTTGTCCTTTGATAAAAAATTAAAATTGATAAAATTGATAAAATTTTTATAAAATTCTGTCTTAATTATAATTTTATCATAATATCATTTCATATTTTATCCAAATTGTAATTTGTAAAGAGAGATTGTAAATCATATCATCAAACATGTGAAACACTCGAATCGATGACATTGCTTCTTTAACGATTTCAATGCTAATTGATGCTTTAACACGAATAACCCACTTCATTAATATACAGATATCTTGAAAACTTTTATATCCGCTTTATTGTAGTTCAGAGTTGATATAGGATTATTTTATGCAGCAAACTTATATTTCCAGCCTCAAAAATTACCATAGAATGCAGCTTTCTCAGTTTAAATTTTTTCAAACGTATGTTGTTTAACGAATAATGTTTGTGAATACTGGATATGCTTTGCACTATAGTAACTTCATTATCTACTATGTTGTATTATTTACATATATATATCCTATACGTTTTATTATTTATTGGTAAAAAATTACATAATATCGTTATATATGTATGGATATTTATATACTGCAGTTTTTCAGTAAATTATCATAATTTCTTCTATCAATAGCTTTCTAAGAATAAATTGCCAAAGCACATAGAAGCCTATCAATTCTATGCTAGAAATTATTTTCCTTTGGAATAAATATACATTTGAATTTGTTCCTTTTCGATAATTTATTCTTAATTGGTTGTTTAAATGTAAACTGATTTTAAAGTTAGCAAACATCTCTTGGAAAACCCATAACTCAAGTAGGCTTGCAATCGTGAGAAACAAGCGATAAAATGTCGACTAGTTTTGTAGCCGTAAATGCCACATTGAACCGCTAAATCATCGTTCCAGTCGTTCTATAGATAGATGAACCAAAGGTGAGTCTATTACTTTTGGCATTACTACGTTATTTGCATTATTTTGCATGTTACCCACGTTGACGACATTATGTACCGCCACCAGTAATTACCATATACACACATCGTCTTCTTCAGATGAAAGGAAAGGAAAACGTCATTGTTCGGTATGCGAAGCTTTCACGAGAATGCATAAGCACTGAACTGCTTTTTTCGATTATAATCACATTAATTTGCGACCACGATTGCACACACTACACGTTCTTTGTATGCCTTGAAATTTCTCTGACTGCTAATATGCATATCAAGTACCCTTTAATATCAGGGCGATAATTCAAATAATTGATGCCATTGTTTGCCTTTATTTTGTGCATTGTATATCATACAAACTCTAACGTGAATTAAACGAACATAAAGATAAGAAACGAACGTTTTAAGATTAGTGAAAATTAATGTATAGACTGGATTCTGAAGATGTTCAAATATTACAGAACTTTAATATAGAAATGTAAGATCATAGGTTTATTACAGAAATCTAAAATTTCTAAATAATTGTTAAGCAAATAAATCAACCGAATGAATAACTTAGTTCTAAATAAAACTACATGATAAAACTATATAAAAATACGTATATGTGCCGATGAAGCGTATTTTAAAAGTGTGCGCTGCCCATTGGATAATTCCATCGATCTAAAGTCCAAGTGATGTGTGTGTGGGTATTCTTATGACAATTTCTACGCCTGATGTGCAAACAGACGCGATCAGTTAATAGAATTTAAGTAGTTACGTGCTGCGCAAAGCAGTCTCCAAGTGTTTTGTTCGAACGCGTGGGTGGAGATAGGTCATGGCCAATAAGATAAGGAGATTTTAATACAGATTCTACAATCCTTTCTCGTAAGCGGTATAAAATTCAAGCATCTGTTGATTCTGCTATTTATTGATTCGAGAGTGTCCGTTTTTAGAATAATTTCGAGCACAGCAAGAGATATTTGTAATAAAATACTCACGATATATTTGATCAGATGTAGCCTTAGCAGGACTGTGGTTTCGAAAGCATCTGCAGCAAAGTGAAAAATATAAAAATAGAATTGCTACGTAAATATAGTTTATATCAACGATTATCAAATATACGGTGTTATAATAAATAGTTATAGCCATTAAGGTAAAGTAAGCGGATCTCATTAGTAGTTCAAGAAACTTTTCTCGGAAACGTCATCGTAAGAGATCAAGAGCCAACAGCTAAGAGAAATTCCTGTCGTTTAGTTTACTTTGTCACCAGCTTCATTATACATATGTTATACGACAAATGGATTCTTCTCGAATGACGTAACTTTTCGATAAAAATATTCAGTCCGCAGAAAAGTGACGAACAAAAGTGAGTAGAATCGAGAAATAAGTAATAGAATCGCGTTATGTTCTTCTATACTGACAAAAATATTATAACAAACGATGTGTTTGTATAACATCAAGCCACCGCTACTTTTATTTACCGTATTAATTTGTCTATATATCAAAAGTAGCTTATATTATTAGTTCTTCGTAAAATAATATTTATGAATCAGGAATTATGTTTCGCTAACAATAAGTTATACACAATGGAATACACGAAAAAAAAGAAGAAGAAGAACGGAAGGAGAAAAATAATACTAGTCAGACTCGCACTATAAAAGCATAAGTGAAAATAGTTGCCTCATACACATTCAGTAAAAGTTATTACAGGGGAACTACAATTACCGAACAAGTTAGTTTCTCTTAATGTTTTACAACGTTCTTACATTCTTTTATATTACTCAATTCTTACCGCAAGACAACGTTAACCGTTTTGAGTTCAAAGGATAACGTTATTATGTCTGCAACCGCTACTTACATACCGTACATGTTTAAACCTACTTATTTATATTCTCATGCTATACTCTAAGTAAAAATCCTTTTTTAATAAGCACCTAATCCTATTGAATTACAATTATTACAAATATTTATTACATTATTATTATTTATCACAGTTAACATTTATTACAAAATAGTGAAACGAGAGATATAAATCAAACCTGTTATTGGAAATCATTCTATGATTATTAGGCATATGTATTCTACGTAATGTTATGTAAATTTTTGTTGGAAATATTTATTGGACACCAAAAGATAATACTATCTCCTACTTAATTAAAATGGATTACGATACAGCTGAAATTTGTATTACTATTACGCAAACTTCTCTCGTTTCTTTTATTGCTAAGAAATTTATTCAGATTCACTACAGCTTCCACTTTCTGAATTATCATATAAAAAACTGATTTCGTTGAGAAGTTTATTAGCGAATACAATGGTTCGATTTAAAACAGTTAGAAACAGTGGAAAGGTATATAGAACTCTATACGTGAACTATTCTCCTCAGACATTATTCCCAGCTTTGAAAACCGCACTGGAAGCCTTCATCTACGGACTGTTTTTGGTCGATCTGTCGCAATCTTTTCAATATTGTTTACAGTTCCAAGATAAACAGTCTTTGAGATCGGTCCTAATGTTTGAAAGCAAGAAAACGGAGATACCTTTCTAGAAATCACATAGAGTGTGACAGAAAACTTTATTATGATACTTGAAACCTATTTTGCATAAATCTTCCTCAGTTCAAATTGCCATGAACAGCTAGCGCAATTCAAAACATTATTTAGATTTAATGTACAAAACTATACTTTAGTGAACATAAGGTATTTTAAATTCACGTCGCGAAATTTCGAAAATTCTTAGAATTTTACGAAGTACGTTAATTTTTCTTTTTACAAAGGCGACAAGATAATATACAAGTTAAATAAAGTAACTAAACATCAGCATCTATTTTTCTTCGAAGCAGTATTATTTTGTTCACGTTCGATTGAAAAAAGGTATTATCGCGAATGAAAGAAACAACGAAGAACTGATTCATCCTAAATTGTACAATACGAATACAGGAAGTGACAATGATTCCAATAGGACTGACCAGGAAATCCGAGGTTGTAATGAACGTGGCAACGAGCATACACACCCGCTTTGGTCATGCCTCTACTTTTTGCCGGTTGCGCGCTTAACGGTACCTTCGCGGCCTCGTGGTCCAGTTCACCACGTGCTTCTAACAGAGTCGGCAATTCCAGAAGTCGTTTCAAGAGGTCGTGTACCTTTCGATACGAGGAAGACGAAAGTGTCTGTACAATTCCATCTGAACTCGTCGATCTCCATGAAATCAATGAAAAAGAGTTATCGGTTTCACGATTTAATCGGCTATTTTTCTTTGTTAAACGATAATGTCTTGTCTACATCAATGATGAAGCTATGATATTGATCTTGAACAATGCATGCATAAATTACGTTAATCTGAGATTACATTATACTTTGTACCGAAACGTAGAATTATTGCTTTCCGAAAGATAATAAACAGTACGTAAGTGAAGATTTGCCAAATTAAGATAAAAATTATTTATGTATATATGTATACGTCGTTTTAGATCTGAAGCTACCAATAGTCGAATAGCATCACGATGGGAAGTAAACTTCTCTCTTGCTAATGAGCATAGACTTCTTGTTGTTACCAATAACCAACAAAAATTAGCTTTCCGTTTCTGTATCGTTTATTGCATACTACTAAAAAAAAAAAAAAGATAAATGTACGTGTATCGTATCAAAAATCTACTAATCTACGAAATTTCAACTGCCATACGCTATCAAACAGTAATGGATCTAACTGATTTTTGTACCAAACCCTTCAATTACATATATAATATGACCTTTAACACGTAGCTTATTCTTTAATTGCTTGGATAGTTACAACGCTACCGATTCTTAAAATAACCTCATGAAGATAGAAACCACACCAAAAAAGAAATACTTCTACAGTAGTATGTAATTAGAACGTGCTTAAAGCGTATCGAAATTTGTAATATAATCATAATGGGATACAAAACTCATTGACTATTTTCTACTACTGCCATTTAATAGAATTACACCCTATTAAATAAAGCATAAGGTTACGCGATGATGTGGACGAGCAAATTATTGAACATAATGTATTAAGTTAGCGGATGGAGGATGGAATGAACGCACCTGTATAATTATTACGCGGATGTTGCACATATAACGTAACTACAGATTTAGTATCTGCAGTATCCATTTAAAGGAATGCCAAGGTGTTTCACGGGAGCTCGAAGACATGGTAGGACCCCGGCAGCATGAAGCGCAACGAAGAGGTACAGAGGGGAAAAAAGGAACAGAAGCGGAACCGAGGAAAAAGGAAAGCGGCGCGAGGGAATGCGGGCTGGTATAAGTCAGGGGGAAAAGAGAGGGAAAGAGCGAAAAAGAGAGACGCAGGCCACACAGGGAGAGTGTCTTAACCACGCAGGTATCGCGGTATCGATGGCAGCCGGTCGTGCGAAACGATTAGCAAACCGTAACGCACCAGAAATCAGGATCGAACCATACGTCAGGACAGGTCAATCAACTCAAAGTAATCGGAAATAACGATTTCATATTTGCTATTCTAACGAGCCTTCCTATTTATGAATCGCCGCTTTCGATTAATCATTCGGACTCCGTGATCGCCAGCAAAAATGTAACGACAAGAGAGTTGTATTGTTTTTCCATCGAATGACGGTACGAGAGAATTGTTTAAACTTGTTTGTTGGTCTTTTGAGCATTATTAAGTAGAAATTAAGGAAATCGATAAGATCTCTGTATTGTGCAAATAATTAACGTAATACGTAATATCAAAGATTATAAGTAATGGAAATTAGTTGTAATTATCCGTTGGCAAACGGCATTAACTTCAATTCGATAGAAAGAGTATTATTATTGTATACGATCAATCAGAAATACAATATAAAGAGTAACTTTTGGTTCTTATCGAATGGAATCTTTATTATAATATATATCGAAAAAGAAGTCGAAAAAATATTACAAAAAAAAATATATTCCATGATGCTTGATAATAAGTGAAAGTAATGTTTGCACATATTTAATGTTCAAAAGAAACTGAGAAGTAAGAAAATTATGCCGAGGGAATGAATCATATAATTAGCAATATCAGTCATTTGCTTGTACTATAAAATATAGAATTTACAAAAAACAGTTTCTAAAAATAAATACAAAATGAAAGTACACGAGTGCTTTTGCAGCAAAAGGTAATGCGTGGTTACAATACATATTTCCGCGAGCAGTGGTACCACTTGTGGAATAAAATTTGTTTCTATAAATCTTAGCTACATCATAAGACTATATTAACATAAAATGTAGATAACACCGATATAGATAACGATGATAAGGATAAATTAGCCAATTACCTAAAATTAAAACATTAGCGTTATCTTCAACTGTATAACGGAATATTAATGACAACTCCTATACAAGTACAAGATCAATAGCACTTTATCTTTTGTAACAAGAAAATTGCATGGAGGCAAGATCAAAGCCGATGGAACTTTAATTTCTCTTATACGAATGTACTACTATGTAAATTAATACTAAAACTAGATTCTCTTGCATTCATATACGCATGTAACATATTAATTATTAATTTTACGATTATCATTGACCGTTGACAAGTTGTTTGTAATACAATGAAAAAATAATCCCGTTATCACCATGAAAACTGGTTTTCCGTAACTGATGAAAGCAAACTAAATAGTATATTACTTGGTAACGTCAAAATTTTCGATAATGCTTTGCGGTTACACCAACGTCTTCAAATCTATTTGAATTATAAGAATCACATGGTCAATACTTTTGAAATAGTTCTTATTGACAACCAATAGAAGCAATTAAGAACGATATCTTGCTGCTGACATACATTTCGTAGCGAAGCAAGTGGTGTGAATGTCGCACGTGTCATTCGGCTAAGAGAGCAAGGCGAATACCAAATATTTTTATATCTTTCTTCATCTGCTAATAATAAATATGAAGAATTACAAAATAATGATTTGTGATCTGACCCGTTGAAACAGTAGTTTTAAATTATAAAAAAATTATGTATTATCGTATGTATGTATAAAATACAGAGGATGATCATTTCTATGTGTAAAATAAATAAATCAGTAACACAATACTAAAAAATCATGCT
The DNA here is from genome assembly GCF_905332965.1 of Bombus pascuorum. NCBI lineage: Eukaryota > Metazoa > Arthropoda > Insecta > Hymenoptera > Apidae > Bombus > Bombus pascuorum. The sequence continues at coordinate 7,110,981 of NC_083494.1, read as the reverse complement.
TCTCTGCAAAAAAAAATGGTACTGAAAATTATTCATAGACTTAAATAAAAGATGTGAGTCACGACACTTTTTATAATAGAACAGAGGTCAACTCAATTTCCATACTATTTTAAGAGTTACAATCTAAGAACAAAATCTTCAACTTTCCTCCCCCCCCCCCCCTCCCATAAGCCCGTCATCACTCTGATAACGATTTAATGTTAAGATCGCTTTACGATTACATTTTAAACAGTTTACTAGTCGATCTTAACTTTCTATTTATTTGCGTGGACCAAACGTAACAAATCCGATGTTTGCAATTACCTCAAATATTAATGAGTGTTTACCATTGAATTAAATATGTAATCATACTAAAATCAGCAGAAAAAATGTAATATTATACATAAAAAATAGTAAAAACGTAACAGATATTTAATTAATAAACAATACAATTAAAAAATTCAATTAAATACGTGAAAAACATGATATTTGTAATTAATATTCCTATAGATGGTATTGTTATAATTATTATCAAACGATTTTTAATTTTCAAGATTATCGGATTTCTTACTGTATGCGTTATTTATGGTAAAATCGAAAAGAAAATGTATTAATTGAAGATTTTCTGTGATATCTTTTCTTCCTCGACGGCATCTTTCAGGGGAAAAAACGTCATTGGATATGTATAATGTACATACTGTTACATAAATACATACAAATTCGCAAAGCATTAAGGAAATACAGATATTTTATTTAAACTTTCCGGACGTCTTTGAAGTCTCGGAAAGTGGATTTCTTTGAAATCTTACATGTTAAACACAAATCGATAGAAATCTAACTGCATATTAATAAAAACTAAATTGTTCGCAGTTAAGTCTCGAAAGCTGATACATGTGTATATATGTATATCGCACCTCATTAAAATCGATTTTTATATCGCTGTAGAAAAGATCGTGTAACAAAGTCAAATCAAACCACTATGAACCATTTGCTTCATTTTACTTTCATTCGTGACCTGTGCAGGAAGAGATCCGTTGATCTCATATACGTGTAGACGGTGTGTTTCGGCATGAAATTAGATCTCAAAATGTTATTGTAACACCTCGATCGTTTTTCAGCTTGGCAATCGGCACGCGTCTATATCAAAAGGTTATGTAATTCAATCTAGTTAAGAAAAAGATATAAAAGTCGACAGAGAGAAACAATGAAAAGTAACAACTAATATAATAGATATGATACATAATAGTAGATAAAATACCAATAATAACTAGTTATAATTTTATTAAAAATTATTCCATTACTATTACATTATTAAATCACTAAATTAAGTAAAAATATTACATTATATTAAATTAAATAAAAATTCAATCAAATAAAATTAGATCCTTATAATCCAAAATGCACTATAAGGAAATAATTTTTTTATTTTCTATTTTAAATACTGCAAAAAAAATACTAAAAAATATGAATTATCTCAGTAGGAGTGTTTAGAAGTCAGTGAATAACTGTAAAAGAATTTTATATAAATACACATCTAAGGAATTAAATATTAAACACTATTTTATTTTTTACGATTATACAAAGAGAAATATATTTTACTATATTTTCTTATTTATATTATTTCTTATCTATATTATTTTATATTATATCTTATATTATCTATATTATTTCTGTTTCAACTCGAAAAGATCGTTGTATAAAATTGTTTTGCCAATTCAACAGCGAAATTGTAAAAAAAAGACTACATAAGTGAATATCGCGTTATATTGAGCCATCTTCAAATGAGTGAAAAAAAAGTAACAGATAACATAAGGAACATAAAAGTTATCTTATCTTATCTAAAGCAATCTTTGAAAAAGTTGCCCTTTAGGAATAGTTTCTAGCACACGAGGTATCTGAACAATGAACCATTTCTATTAATGAATTATTTCCCATACATGTAATATTAACGCAAATAGTACACAGTTTTGTAAAAAATATCAATATGATGGAAAAAATAATTTATTTTACTTCTTTCATTCAATAAGCAATAATTTGTTAACGTACAGATAAAAATTCGAGAAGAATATTTTCAGGATAATATTTAACATCTCCATTAATATCACGTGATATAACACATCTAAGTAATTTATAATCGTCGATTAAATGACGTCGATATTCGATAACTCATAATACGTTTACTTCGTTTTTACATGATTTCGGTTTTTCTCTATCATTGTGAAGTATAATATTTGCATAAATTTTAACTTTGCACATCTTGATCCTTTGTGCTGAATAATTGTCACTTTATATTTAAATCAAAGTATTTTATTTATTGTGTCTAGACATATATATAAAGAAAATTTATAAAACACGGTCAATACATTTCAACGATATTATAAATTTGTGGGATATAACTCATTTCAGATAAGACTATATTTCAGATTAGTAAACATGTAGTTACACTTCAAAACTTTCAATTGGAATAATGTAATACCTACTGTTCAATCATCTCGTTACACTTTGCCCATGTAACTGTGAAATTTTGTAAAGGAAGTTCCGCAAACAAAATTTTTCCTAACTACATTTTTTATAACTACATTTTGTCAAACAAAGTATGTATTCTTAAAATATTTTGTTCTTTAATTGCTTATGAATATTAAAGAACTAAAACGTATACACCGGCCGACATTCAAGTATAAATAACTATTTGCTTTTAATATTCTATTTGAATTGGAGATTTAAACATTCATATTATTCAGTATACTTTTAATAAATAATGATAATAATTTCGGTATTTCAACTATAATATTTTCTGCCAATAATAAAAATCTACTAAATATAAAAAACATATATCATTTGAAGGATTAAAATATTTTTAATTATTAAATCACTCTTTTGATATTACATACAATCGATTAATATTTCTTACTGTCTCTATCGAAGGTATTTCGTCGGCAGTACAGAATTTCGTTATCGTTCCCAATTCTTGAGAAAAATTCAAGGTGTTCTGAACATTTTGGCACGTTACGTGATTCGTAGGTTGCACAACATATTGTATCGTGATATTACATCAGAATTTTGCTGTATACACTATGCTTTCGTTGTTCACTAGCGATTTCGTATACCGCGAACGGGAACGGCGAACGTAATGTGGATTACGCACAGTACTGCAAACCGTTTCGAACTATGTAAAACACGCATACGAACAAAATAAAAAGAATGAGACTGACCGGGAAAACTAAAATAAATATGTAGGGGTCGTAGGTCACTTTGTCGACTTCAGAATATCAGCATTGCTAATGTCGTCAACAATGTCTATTCCTGTTTAGCCTACCAAGTAGATGAAAATACACTATCCTTTTCCTTTCTGATATCTTTTACTTCTTACAATTACTTACGTAAATGTTATACAATGGGTATCGATGACTATTAACCTCTTCGACATAAGCGTTGGACTAAAGTCGACAATTGCAAAAAGCATACAATTTACCATTGCCTTCGGGCAACTGTTTATATCCTCTTGTTTTGTCATTTCGATCGCGTAACTATAAGTAATCTGTCAACTTTTGTGCATATTAAATAATTATTACAGTTGCCGTCAAGCGACGGACGAACGTCGTATAGAAGAAATTAATTGGCATACGTTCGTTACAAAGTTACTTAAGTAGGAAGAATCTGTTTTACAATTATCTTGTATAATAAGCTTAAAGCTTGTTGCTAGGATATTATACTTTAAATTCTTTTCGCAGAATATATTTCATATTATAAATCTATTTGGTTTAGATTATACTTTTTCACCATTCAGTTTGTACAAAAAGTATTTCAAACTATAAAATTGCTTAATTTAAATTGTACTTATTTTACTTATTTTTTTACTTGTTTTCGCATATAAAATAACTTCTTACTGATTGTTTATTCATAGCTAGTCGGTAATTAGCCGAGTTCAAGCATAAAGTGACGAGTTTTTAAACTCGTTTTTTTCGAAAACTGAAACTGGGACAAAAAAATTTTCTTTTATATCTTCTTTCCATTTTTTCTTCTTTTTTTTCGTAAAGAATCATCGCATGCTCGCTTATACATATTTTTAAGCCCGTCTCTATACATTAAGCATTTTTAGTACGAAAGTAAATACATATTTAACTACAAAAGCAAGAGTCAATGTTTTCTTTTCTTCGTTTAACATATATTATCAAATCCTTAATATTTCTTTTATGCACATGTCCGTTATGCTATGGGCTATTTTTAATATAAAATTTTTCATGTGATGTTTAAATTTCTGACCATAATTATATCCATTCCTCTCACTTGCTTTCTGTATTTTATTCTCCCTTCTTATTCTTCTTATCTTCCAAATTTCTTCTTCCTCGTTATATCTCAACTTTTCACATGCTAGTTATTGCGGTCAGTGTTTTTTTTTTTTTTTTTTGTTCAAAGGTACATAATCTTCGTGAAAGTTCACAGTAGATGACACGTGCGTTGAAAGATCAGAGAAAATCATGAATTAACCAAGATCAGCCGAGAAACAAGCTCTACAGTTAATTGCTTCCACATTTCTGTGTAGTTCGAGGTGTTGCGTTAACGTTACCTTCGACGGAGTATATAACATAAGCGGACTTGCGGTTTTGTGGGATATGTTTAATCGAGGATTTGTAATTAATATCGGAACGAGATTTCGATAAAAATGATAATATTTGAGTAATTTCTATATTAATTATTTGTAAATTGAGAAGGCACGTAGATCAAACATAAAGTCTTTAAGATTTTTAAGGCAATATTTACAGGAGAAAATAGGTAGGTACATACCCATATGTACCTATGTCATGTCGTGTAATCTAAATTTAAGACGATACTACTATTACCACCACCATTTGAAATATTTATTACGTTTATAAGCTAAATTATTATTAAAATAGAATATTAAATATAAAAAAAATTATTATATACTGCATTACATATTACAGAGGCGACATTATATGTATGTTACGTAACTCCCTTTAAACACTTGTTGTGAAACTATTACATTTTCTTTTGAGTAACTCTAGAGTTTTGTAAGGTTGCTGCAATACGGTACATCAAATCACCACTATATTAGGCAGTTTCTAAGAATTACATAAGAGAATTACTTATGTATATTTATATATAATTATTTATAGTTTTAATGCCATCTTACACAGTTTTTAAATAGCACTACATTTGAAAAATACTCGATTTCTCAATAAATTTTCAATCATTTTGATTACATAAGAGATATTAAGACGTTGTTATGTATGAATACCAATTAATTCGTATTATTAATACGAATTATGAATCAATAAATTGGTACAGTAACTGATGACACAAGTGGGTATGTATGTTTAATGATTATTAAAAGTAAAGTTTTGCATAGATAAATGTCTGGAATTTTGAACTACATTAATAACAGATTTTTTGATTTGTGAGTTAAAATCAAGGAACTTCTTAACTCTATTTCTTTATTTAATATTATCGACATATGTACAAATAGAGAATTTAAGGTTAATAAGTTATCATTAACACAAAGAAATAACATAACTTACATGTGAAATTTTATAAATATTATATAAAATTATTGTAAAAGGTTATAGCGAATTAATCGCTATACTATTTTCTCGCTAAGAATTAGATAAATGGTCTGAAAACTACTATTCCTTAGTTATCTGTATAGTTGTTTTAGTCTTAACAAATACAGTACATACTAACGCATATTTCTATATCACATAAATGATATTGAAGATTTGTGCGATGTGCTGTGAAAAAAGGAGATAAAAGTTGCGGTATTTTATGTTTACCACATATAACGATAACACGCATTGATAAATTTATGATAAAAGGTACGTAAAATCTGCAAACGTTCCAAGAAAGCTTCAGCTTGTTCGAATTATGATAATTACGCATGATGTCACATAACGATAAAAGTATGTTCGTTGGAAAACTTTCAATTTATCACCTGCAGGTATACATGAACCTCCATTAAATTAATAGCAACGCATTACATTTATATGCTCTCCATTATTATGCTTTCTAATTTCTATCACTAATTTCTACATCACGCCATGATTCCGTTTATTTTTATAAATGTTATATTAAATTTTAATGTCAAAATAAAATCCATTACTCCCTAACTGACCCTCCAGGTCATTAACAAATAAACGACAAGAGAAACGTAAAGCAGATAATCATGAAATCTGTGAGATTGTAACTTGCGTAATTATACAGAATATTACGTTTTCAAACAAAAAAAGTAAGGTAATATACGCATTATCTTAATATATATTATCTCTTTACGTATCACAATCAATGAGTTGCAGAATGTACTACTTTGACAAGCTTATCGTAACAGCAAAAGAGTTGTATTACTTAGATCGAAGTTTTTTTTACGGAAGTAGTCACGAAGTCAGAAGTAAGAAATAATCGAATAATTGTTATCATATGTTGCTGCGATAAAACCTTGAAATTCCAGTAACATAACTGCGTAAGTGTGTAAATATTACATGATACAGAATGAATTCGTTTCAGAAGAATTTACCAATGCTAATGTAAAATAAATATACAATAAATATAAAATATAAAACAGATTAGCAGCGCAAGATTAATAACACGGAAGTATACCAGCAAATTTTTTTGTTTCTAACATTTTTATATTTTATATCATGTTTTATATTGTAACAACATACATAAGCAGTATTACATGAATAAACAATTTTCTGTAAGGCTATACGTTTCCTACATGCGCATACTTGAAAATTTCTGATAAAAATAATCAAGAACTAAAGGGAAACACGTAAATAAAAAGTAAAAATAAAACGTATCGTACGATACATACAAACATCTACAAGGGGAAGACTGAAGTAATAAAAAAGTGACTTCGATGACGTTGTTTGGTTTCGCTATAAACACCTGAGAATTTATCATGATATCATAATGTGGACATATTCTGAGTTACGTCAATTGGACTTCGAGCCAAGACTCCTTCAATTCGATTCGTTTTCGCAAATATTATTCGCACAAATACAAGATGAAATGAGATAAAAGCCAAATAATGCCATCAATGACTTGATCTTCACTTGTAAAATAGTTTCTCTTAATCCTTTTATATTATACTAATTCTTATTATTATATTATGTTATGTATGTTATGTATATATATCATGTTGTTATATTCTTATTATATTATATTATATTATGTAATATATTATATCTTTCTTAATAAATTGAAGCTATAGGGCAAGAACTTTTCAACAATACCCGCCACATAACAAAATAATAAAACACTCTAAAAACATTGCAAAATATTACGATTGAACTTTATTTGTTCTTTTACAAAACATTCTTATTGACTGTGACAACAAATATATTTATCGGAATATACTAGTATGCAAGGTGGTCAGGTATCTTCCGCAAAACGAAGCTAGCATATCCTATGAGTAAAAATGGAAAAAACTGTTGTAGCATAAATATAGGCTCATAGATGCTCTATTAAATTCTTATAATAATAATACAAAATAACAACGCGGGAATTGTTCTTCGTCTAACTCAAATGATTAAATAAACATCTATCTTGGATATCGATCCAACCTATGATCGGGAGATCATTAGATCATCAAATGTCTGTTACTATGTAATTTAAAGAAAAGAATACACAACAAGCATTAACATACGTTTTAGGAATTAATATAATTGCAGTGCATTTATTAAGGACTCAATAAGAAATTCGCAGTATAATGAATTCAATTCATTTTATCCATAAAATATGTTAACTTTATTATGCTGAAAAAGCCTCGAGCACCGAATACAATCTAATTGTCACGTATTTTTATTATATGTACATATCAGCGAATGTTCCACGATGTTATTTTATTTAGATTTCTACTTGCTATAAATTCTTAATTGACCTATCGAAATAGTGATTGCAAGGAAATCGCCCGTGAAATATTTATAGTCGTGATAATAGACAAAACATTCATGTTTAATTTGAACAACTCTTCCATACACAGCAATAAATATTTCTAAGGAACAAAAAATTGATTTACCGACAAGTTTACAGTTATTACAAACATTAAGCTATTAAAATGAAAATATAATAGCTATAAATCTACCTAGACTGTGAATATTTACGCAAACTCATATTTTTCAAAATACACTAAATATATTTTGTACAGAAAAGCAGAACATCGATGGAAAATTGTTTTTCCTACTAAGTATTATAGAAGGTACTATACTTTGGATATTTTATTTATATCTTTTCATATTATGCATATCGTGAGCAATTTTGCATTTTCAAATTTCTTATAAATACATAATAATCCGTATTGTTATAATTGTTATATTTATATATAATATATATATATACTATGTAAGTAATATTTCTGTTACACTATTTAGCATCTATTATAAGCCAATTTACGCGTCACTTATATGAATTTCTATCAATTGTCGATCAATATCAGCAATCACTTTCAATCAGTATCATCCTAATTAAGTAATGGTATATCGATGTTTTAAAAGGGTTGAACATTTCACTCGTAGGAGAATATTTGCAACATATAAAGCTACATTCCCTTAATCGAACATATTTACAGTGGGATAAAAAGTTGATAAGATATAGTAGATTCACATATGAAATACCGATACTTCGCACTTTGCTTTCGATACAAATAATGTTTTTTACAATGCATTTTGCAAAAGTATTTTAGCAAAAAAGAAATGTTTTATGAATTTTGTATAATCTGCAACTAAACTTTTCTATTTACTTTTATAACTTTACTATTACAACAAGTAAAAATCCATTTTTATGATAGATTTTTGTGATATTTTACGTGGAATAAATAATATTTAATTTACTGAAGTATTTATATATTAAATATATTTAGGAGAATACTAAAAATATTAATATTATAAAATTCTAACACAATATAACTAACATTAATGTACATATAATGTTGACATTAATATTATTAACTAATTCCTGTTGTTTAATATTATTATTACTATAAATTATTAAGGTAAAATTTTATAATTATATTATAAAATATATAGAACTTATGTATTCTAGGGAAATACCTATATGGAATTGTGAAAAATATCTGTTTATAAGTATAAATAATTTTTTGTTTTACAAATTGCCCAAATACAAATTTCATGGAGAATATACATCTCTTATTAACAAGAACCAAAGAAGCTATATCCATTGGACATGAATACAATTTTCATGCTTAACGTTTGTGGAATATTTAAATTTTCGTCTATATAAATTTGTAAAGAGAAATTACTGAATGAAGCAATTTTACATACGTAGACACGCAGTTACGTCTTCGGGATTCATTATCTTTTAAGCTTATACTTGTGCGACCTCAAGTTCTTGTTGTGGCCTGAATAAGTATTGTGCAACATGTTAATCAAAAGCAGCGTATAATCCTGAGCCTGCCTGTCTACAAGAAATCCAACGTCATCGTATTCTCACATAGGAAAATGGAGAGTTCTAGCCTGTTTGCCCTTGAAATGGAATATTCGTATCTTTAGTGAAGCTATTTAGAACCAAAATAACTCACTATGGAACAAAACCACTACAAGTTGGGTGGCCTTTAAGGGATCTAATAATAGCTACATACCTTCGAAGAATGACAATGTAAATTTTCATACGAATTTTTATTGAGTGGTATTGAACGGAATAGTACCGAAATTATTATTTATTTGTGATACAACTTCAGTTTTACTTACAAGAATATATATACATTTAAAAGGAAGATAACGAATTGAACAGGTACTTGTACAAATCCAGAAATGCAATGTATCGTGACATAAATCCAAGATGATAATAATTTTTTTAAATTGCTTGTTTCCCAAGTCGAGTGAAAAGTATGCTTCGGTGGCGTGACTAATCATGACGTACGTGGCAATCCAATCACGCATATACCTGTTAACCCGTCAGTAATATCCCAATGTCGAAATAAAAATAATTTCCATTCACACGGTAAGAAAAAGTTATTAAATCCTACTTCTATCATCATTTCAATGGGAGCTGTAACGTTCGAACCGAAGGAACTATCAGTCGGTGGATAACTGCATTTGTTATATTACGTAAAAATGACGAACGAACAGCCAATGTCTTCAAATAAGAAAAGTAATGAATGAAGTAGTTGTAGGAGTAACGGAGGTGTGTCAACCATCTGACATCATCATAACAGTTTCCCTTTCTACTACTGTAATTTATATATAAAGCTAGGTATGTTAACAATATAAAATCATTTTGCAAATATTGACATTGATTCAAAGCTATCTAGTTAATATTAAGAAGCAATGTGCACTGCGTACACTAAACTATGACAATTCAATGTTCATAAACTATGGAAATTCACTGTAAGATGCCCTGTACATATTTCGAAAGTAATAATCCCCAACTTGGAGTACAACACAAATTCGGTATAAGATTCAATATAATTTTGATGATAAAATATAATCACTAGCTATTGAATATAAAATCGCTCATTTATCTTTTTAAACTGTTCAGTAAACAACCTTTAATTATTTAAAAACGTTACTTTTAAGGTAGAACATTGCTGATATAAAAGTTTCACGTAGTTATTGACTTTTTAAGCTTATACGAATTCAATATAAATGTGTTGAACATAAAAACTATGAATATGCTGATTTATAAAAAAAGGAATGAAAAATGGATCATTAGCATTTATGATTAATTTATTATGGAATTTATGCAAATGTTTATGTACATCGTGTTGAAAAAATGTGTCTTAGTAGTGTTCGTATTTTTATATACATTCTGTGTTTGTATTGTTCATGAAATTAAGAATACTTATTAAAATGTGCACGATTATGATGCGCACTGGAGGCTTTTAGGTAGATATATTAACTTAAAAGTATTAAAAAGGTAATTATTTTATTATTTTGAGGCAGGTTTTTAAGTGTAAAATATACGAGTAAAGTGAACAATATCTTAAAAATATTCAACACTAAATAAATTGTAGAAAGAAAAAATTTTGTACACTTTTCTACTTGTAAACGATTATGGAAGTAAAAGGTATATGTTATATAAATATTAATTTTAATGTAACAATAAGCTGCAGGTACTTCTAATAGAATCTGGATAATATACTTTTTCAAACTACCTTTCTATACCAAGACTTATCTCTTTATTTTATAAAAGTATTAATACGATCAAGATAAAATCAGGAAGTACTGCACTATTATTTGTGCACAGTTGAATAATTTTAGAATGAAATAAGGAAGTAGAAGTAAAATAATTATTAACGTTGCTGTTTTAAAAATGTAAATTATTGGAACAAGTATTTATGCAAAAATTTAAACTAATACAGCAATACAAAGTAAAAGAACTGGTTGTTAATATGGATTAAAATTTTATTCAAACAAGTCGAGATTTATTAAGATTTTTATTACTTAGTTTAAAGTAAATCTGTTAATTTTGTAATGCTAAGACACAGAACCATAGCCTAATAACCTATTATTACCTATCATAAATCAAAATACGACCGAACTACACTTCATTGACCGACCCTGACTGTCTCGAGGTTACGTTACTTGATCTCTAACGATTTATTCTAAGTTTAGAGAAATACAGCTCGACCGTCGATGCCGGAAATACAGTCTTACAAAAATCATGAGATGCAAGATAAGAATTGAATTTAATCTACACAGGACACAGGTATAAATAGCTATTCATTTGGGTTACAAAGAAAGTGCAGTTAGCTATAAAACTAATGGCTATGTTACATACGTATTATCAAGGAACTAGATTTAGATCACAACTAAGATTATTAAATTTATAATCATAGATCGTGCTCACGATAAAAGCGCCCGTTGGAAGTTCCTTTATCTTCTGAATTTTTCATTTCTTTTAAACTTTACATTTTTGTCAAAGGTTCCATTTCCGCGAAGCGTTCAGTTGATGAAACATTCAAATACGCTAATACGAAAATAAAAAATGAATTTCATCGTTCATTTCTGAGAATTTGCACAAAACTGTATTCGTTACAGTCATATTACATTCTATACGTACATACGTACATATACGTACATACATACATTAATACCAATACTACTCGAGACCTGTAGCTAGTAAATGACAGAAAACTGACTTAGCAAAAAATTTTAATCCCAAATTAATTGGATGTCACGATCTACTTGGAAACGCGATCTTCCATTCACACTCGATTTCTCGAATTGATTCGCTTCCAACTGAAATGAGGTTTCTCACAAACGAAGGCCAACTTCCCTAGAAGTCTTGCGAAACCACGTGTCCTTACCTCCTAAGTTCCAGTCTTTTGGTATGTTATCCTACCAAAGAATCCTTGAAACAGCAAAGTATCCTTGAATAATTGAATTCACCAGCACTCGGAAAAGAAGAGGAAAGAACCGTTTCGGAGGAACGTTATCGACGCGAGGCGCGATAAAAGAAAGGTATCGGTAGAGTTTCGATGATACTTGAAGGTCGTTCGATCGGTCGCAGTTGAGCGAAGAGGTCAGTCAGGACCGGGACAAGCTGACGCGCGCAAGATGAATTCGCGGCAAGATCGAACCGACGTAAGATACGATCTATCGTAGCCTGAGGCCGAGTTAGGACTGTGGACTCTGACAGTCCATGAGCGAGAGAACGTAGTCAGCGGGCAGGCCTACCAACTCTCCGCTTGCTCTCTCGGCGGCCCCACCACGATTCACGATGCACACTTGGTAGCGATAGGTGTGCGCGATATGTCTCGGGGAACCGGTGAAATCGTTTTGAAGAACGCCGATCTCCCTGGTTTGTCCTTTATATATGCATGATGAAATACTAAACAACTGCGAAATCATGTTCCCCTGTTCTTGTATCCTTTTTCTATCAATCAACGTATAATATATGATCCATCCAAATTTCTACTTAATCGATAACTATTTGTGATCAATTAAACTATTATTTTTTATTCAGCTCTCTACCTTATTGTATGAAGTTATTTTATTTATCTTCGTAATTAATGAAACAGAGGAAAAAGAATTTAAGCAATAAGTTTAGTAATTGTAAAAAATGATGGGAATACGATTTAAAGTGAGTGAAATGTAAAATATGATGTATTAACTCAACCGATACTTATAGATAAAGGAAAAATAAAAGAAACATCGAATAATATCGAATTACAAATTCTCATCTTGGAATTTCAAATAACGGGAATGGATAAGTATGAAGATTCTGCATATACATAGTTGCAAGTAATGATTCACAATAATTCTGATCAATCCATTACCTGGAACACCTTTAATCATTCAATTACTGTTAGCAACCCACGCTATTTGCAAGATTGAAATTGCATAACCCTAAATCATAGTGATTATAACATTCTAACGGTACAATTACATTTGACATTAATGCTAGATATATAGATATATCTATACACACCCTCTTATATATGAATTATTTAGGCCATGTATGTTCATAGCTACTTTATTAAAGAAGAACAACTGAAGAAAACAATAGCTATTTGAACCTAATAAAATAAAATTTCTAAATAAATTTTTTGTACATATACAAAAATGTACTCAAAAATGCGTGTAACTAATGCATAATAAGATTCAATGTCCATTTACGTGTGTAGTATCAATCTTTTTAATTTTGCTAAAATTCATAATAAAATCTGAGAAAATAAAGTTAATTGCAGCAATGTAAAATAAGGAAGCAACAGTTTTGTAACTGTGAAATAACACGTTTTCAAATGTGTGGGTGAATAAAATGGTAAAAACTTATATCTAATCTATTATACGTAATCCATTATCTGTAATTTCTTACTCCAGAGAGTGAAACTTATAATATCGTAATTTACACAGATCTTAGATATAGAAATAAATTCATTGTATTGAAAAACATTTCATGAATGTAACAAATATAATGACCTATTAATATTAATTATTTATTATTTTATCTATTTTTGCTAAAGAAATCAGTGATATACTCTTAACTACGTAGAGTACAAAATATTCTATTCCAATTCAGTCTAATTATCAGTTACAGGTACAAAATATAACGTTCCAAACAATCACTGAAATCATAGCAGAACTTTAAGGTACGATTAAAAGGAAAGCGACGCACAGATTCGTATCATCCACGGGCAAACTTCATAATATCCTACCCAAGATCACACTAAAAATAAACTGCTCGTGCATAAAACATAATTTTCAACGAATGAATCGTAACAGAACGACTTTACGACAAAAAATAGAAAAGACGTTAATTTTTCACACGATCTTCGGTAGTCTTGGTTAGCAATGACTGAGCATTCGAACTTAGGATATTCGATTATCGATTATCACTTATTCGTGTCTCCATCATCTCAAGCACTGGTACAGCGGAAAGAATTCTCCAAGGTGGCTTCTAGTCTATGACTTATTGTTAGTCATATCGACCGACACTCGTCGTATATTTTCTGACCCAGAAAGAGATTCTTACGAGCGGAGAAGCGGAGTCGAGAAACAAGTAGTGGATCGAGTCGACCTAAACGCCTAACACGTCTATTGCTTCACTGCCGGCAAGCATACGCTTATTACAAACCAACGATTAGGGCGTTATTACAAATCAAACATTGTTACGAAGTGAGGATTCACTAACGAATTTTTTTCACATCCAATATTTACTCATATTTTTTATTATTATTATTGATACTGAAACGTAAAAGAAAAATCAAAATTTTATAAAGTACTATCACCTGCACGCTGATATTAAATATCTAATCAATCAATGTTTGTTTAGTTTATTTATTTAATTTCCACGTTTAATTCCCAGTGCACATATGTGAAATGTATACATACATACATCCATTTTTTAAAGTACTTATATTTTAAATATTTAATATACATATATTTCGTACATTTTATGTCAACACTATTTGATATTTTATAGAAATATTTTTTTATTATTATATATTTACCTTTAAAATGATATAATTTATTATCTTTATTACGTAGAATAATGATACTGATAAAATATATCAGTATTATAGAAAAAAAAAATAGTATAAAACGAGTTAACCACCTTTATTTGTTTTATACTCTTTACTATATTAGTAACACTTTCACTACTTTAGAAGAAACTTACAAATATCGTATAAATCGCGTATACATACATATATGTAGATGTCCGAATATAAGATTTCTTTTATAGAGAACTGAGGAAATTAAATACCTCACTACTATACAACTTCAGAGTTTCTATTATTTAAGATTCACAATTTACATTACGGACAATTGGTCATAATACAAATACTAATGCAAATACTAATATCGTTTTGCGTTACAACCTTGGCATGTAAAGCAACCAGTAACACAGGTGCGAGCGTGATATAATATCATTTCCTTTAGCATCGCAACCTACGTTTGACTCACGAGATAATCAATTATGGTTTCTGTTAAGAGAAAACGAATACAGCAAGTATATATTCACTGACATCTGCTTGTTAATTTAATTGACAGATTATCGGAAGAAAAGGAGAAACAGAAGAAAAATATAGAAATATCTTTTCAAATTATATGACAGAATATTGTAATTCAAAGATTAAATTTTGTAATTGTTTTTATTTTTTATTCTAATTTTAGATAGTGCCTATCTATCAGAGTAAATATAGTAATACAGCGTAGGTACACATAAACAATATCTAAAGAACATATTCTCATTCTCTCTAAAAAAGCTCATAAAAAAATTACTTTTGTAAGCTGCTTAAGCGCGTAACGCGTGGAGCAATCATACTTTTAGAAGGGTTAGTTATAATACTTACAATCCCATTAAATCTACATGCAACCGATTACACGATAATGAGCATGAGTTTGACAAAGTTAGGGGAACTAGCAATGATTATAGTTTACTATATTACATATCGGGTATAATTTTTTTGTAGCTTTTTGCTATTTTCAAAATATTTCGAATTAACACTAATAACGTAGACTGTACAAAGTATTTTTTCCATA
Source organism: Bombus pascuorum (assembly GCF_905332965.1). Lineage (NCBI taxonomy): Eukaryota > Metazoa > Arthropoda > Insecta > Hymenoptera > Apidae > Bombus > Bombus pascuorum. The sequence goes on along the minus strand of NC_083494.1, from coordinate 7,095,046 downwards.
AAGAATTTTTTTTTGTAAAAGAGAACATTTACTAAATTGTGTCTTTTAATCCAATAAACTAAATAAATAAATTTAAAAATCAACCTAATTTCTATATCTTTTACATTTACAGTAATCGATATATATGAAATGTACTAAACATGATCTTAACTTCGTTCATAATTGCACATCGTTGAAAACAAACTAACCTTAAAAATATAATTTTTATTTAAAAGCGTGTTAAAAGAGAAACTACAATACAAATGTAAGTTTCTTCCGCTTTCTTATTTTCTTCTTTCACAGAGTCGCTGGAACTTCTGAATACAGACACAGCTTATATATTTTAGACGACGTGTAATTGTGAAAGGTTCCTTCTGTGTTACAGCACAATGAAATCGAAATAAAGAAATCGTTGTGAGCACACCTTTACACAGTGTCTTAGAGAGAGGAACCACTTAGGTAGAGTCATAGTAACTCTATAACATAAGCGTGCCAGTTGGTGGCAAATTTGCGGATGCGTGCAATTGGCATTGCCTATGCCCTGCGTATACCTATATGTTGGCAATGGCAAACCGGCTGTCCAATCGGCAGCTATGAAGCAGTTAACTTAATATAGGCGCACTCGGAATGTGTGCCATCGACGACCTCGAGGCCTTCCCTAGGTCAGTGCTAATTCTCCAGAACCGACCACCTCTTCCGAATTTCCGGTCAACCTCCAAGACGTCGCCGACGCTGATCAGAAGTCACTATCCTATTATAACCGATCTCTCTATCTCTCTTTCTCTTTTTGTTTTCTATCTCTCCATCCTATCTCTTCAAAATATGAGCAAGAATTTCTTCTCTAGTAATAACTGTAATTCTATGAATTGATTTTCTATCGATGAAATCCGTATTTCATAGTATTTTATTATTCATTCATATTTTCCTTTGATAAATAGAAGTGGTAACTAAAGTGTAATAATACAGAGCCAACGGTGATTGAAGAAATTTACTTTACACAGCGTAAATAGGAATGATAACGTGGAATATAGTGATTCACTGATTCCTGAATTAAAGTTTTATCAACAGTTGTTTATACAGTATACGGAAAATACTATGAAAAACGCTTATTCTATAAATATCAAATGAGTTTCAAAACTATTATACAAATATAGGTGTAAATTATTACGTATGTATAAAACTACATATATTCGTTTTTAGAAAATCAATGAAGGTTTCCAGATATTATTTGGAAATATGAAACATGCTATATTAATTTTTCAAATAATTCAATCCTCTGAAAATGTAGATGACGAAACATATATTATATGAAGATATATAAACAGATTTCAACAATTTCTTATTTTCCGATCTTCATTTTCAGTTTAATATTTTTTCACCATAATTAACTTGCAATTCATGTAGCAAGAATATAATATTAGTATTCATAATACCACGGTTGACTGACAATATCGGATATGACGTACTTTTCTTTGCGAATAGCGTCTCTTAGAAATGTATCAGTCTCCAGCGTATGAAAAGTCGCGTTGTCTGATTCCAAGAATATTTCGTATTTATCCACCTACCTATTCCTGATATCGATATTACCAGGCAATCGAGGAAATTGGCAGCAACATATTTGCAGTACGAACGGTAACCAATAACGACGAACTGAAGAATGTAATTTCAGTCAAAGAATTGATGAGTAACTAATGAAATTTTAATGAAATCCTACAACAATTTCTATACAAATTCTTTCATTACTATGTAAAATTGTATATATATATATATATATATACAATTTTATATATATATATATATTTTATATATATATATATATATATATGTATGTATGATGTTAAATTGGTACAAGAATCGTTTGTTTCCTTTTCTTTGATCGTAGGTGTTTCTTAGTCAAGTTGCGTGTTATAACATCAAGAGGGTCAATTTAGAGACCCATGTTTTCTCAGTAAATAGAATAATTGGATAAAGTGCAGATTTTTGTACGTAAAATTCAAGCTAATGTAATGATTCAATAGAGGATTTATAATTCGTAGAAATACACAAATGATAACATGATACAATACTATTACGCTTATCGTAAATTATTTTCATCCAATCATCGTTTAAGTAAGTATAATTTTATACACGCAAATGCTTACAACACAGTCATTTAATAAAATTCATGAATGAGATTATCTCTTTGTTATGAAGCTTGCAATTCCCTATTTTATGTATATGTATTATCATTTTTGCTCAATATATTTTTACTGAATATACGTGTCATAAAATTGTATTGTTATATCGTTGTTTTCGGCTTAGTGATTCATAAATCAATATGTATTTTGATATGTTCGAATACTTTACAGCGTTTACGAATGTGTGATGTGTGATGTGTGAAGTGTGATAACAAAAATGAAGATAATATTTCAAGAATTTTGCTAAAATCTGTATTTATAAAAAATTTGGGACATTATTGGTATTATGATAATAATGTTTGAATAATTTATTTTCGAATGATGAAGATAATATAGAAATATGTTAGTTTATTTGAAACTAACTTTCACCTGACAGACCATGTTTATTAAATTATTACACAGCTTAGGCAAAGTCAAAATTAATTATCTTTTATTACTTTCCAATCTCTAACGTACTACCAATACTCCCTTACTATTAGTCATTCTTGACATTCTTATCGAAATTTTTTAATAATGAAGTCCCACAATTTATGATATTACTGCCTAATAAAGATATCTGTGAAAAGAATTTTTAAGCAATTATATTACATAATAGAAGATAGTACTAATTTATGTACATAATCATTTTCTTTTTTTGATGTACAATGATATGCAGAAGTCTTTGATATTCCTTCTAACTAGTTCTGAATATATACATATGCAAACATACATATGTATGTTGTAATAACTGCTTCCGTCTTTCTACCATAGGTCCAAAAAATTTTTAATTCAATATGAATTAAAATTTCTTTAATGTTTGCTATCGAGAAATATAAACGATTGTATTTATTACAGTATTCATATACTAATTAATTACGTCCAACTATATTAAAAATTGGTATCGTTTAGTAGTAAACAATTATTACTGTATTAAAAAATTATTACTGTGAATTCGTAAGTTTATATCATCGTTTACAGAATGTTTTTTAAATAAAATCTAAATTTTTGATACTTTTTAAATTAAAATTAAACTGCAAACTTCTTCTCTTATAAAATTGCTTAATATTTAATCGCGAAGCACGTTGTAATCTAAACTTACTTGTATACATCATCGTACTGATTGCGAGTATCATTTACGTCAAGATTAATGACAAAAACATTACCACATGTACACAAATCATTATTAATCTAAATTATCGATGTTAATGCGAATCGACTTTTACATAATGCAGTGTTCAGTCAACAGAACTTATACTCTTCAATTACAGACACATATGTCATTTCGGTACGAAACATTCCTTAACAACAGATCTAATTACACGACTGGTCAATTAAAAGAAACCAGCGAAACTAAAGCAGCGAATTACATCGGAGGTTGATACGTTAACTAAATTTTATTAATAGTGTATCTTGATCTTGTTGTCATGCAACGAATATAGGAAAGATTAGCGTGCCTTTTCCTACAGCCTATTTCAAACCTCGAGCCGAGAGAAGACAAATCAAAGGGAAATCTAATCTATCGTCGAAATTGCATTAGTTGTCCGTGGCGGTTGTTATAGATATGTCTTGCGTAACACTGTATCGCAGACATGGTGAGTAAAAGAAACTCGGATAGAACTTTAATTATAAGCTTTAAAAGGTACCGTAATAATAAAAAAGGGGAAACTGATAAACGGAAAATTAGTAAGAAATTAAGAGAGATAGAGAAAGCAATATAAAAATAGAAGAATAAGATTCGTTAATGTTATACGTATCATTATATTCTTATTTGAGTTTCTCGATGCTGTATCTACTTTATGAAATAAGCTTTTATAATATATATACATATATGTATACATATTCATTATTACACATACAAAAATAAATATATGTGTATATATTGCATATTTGTATTACGTATTAAACTATTTTCTATTTTATGTAATTAGTTTAAATATCTTTATGCAAGACAAACTTATACATATAATTTTATATTTTAAACTTTCATAAAATGACATAAACGTATCAGTAGTATATTGCGATTTTGCGACGTTTTGTGAACATTGCAAAATAAATTTTAAACGATTGAGGCCCGAAGCATCAGAAATCACAAGTATGTTATGTAATTATTTTATATGAAATTAATATAAAAGATAATTTTCAAAAATAACAAAAATAATAAATTTGAGAAAATGACATACCATTAACTGGGAACAAGAACGTGGAAATTTCCATCTTTTTATTCCCTATATTACTTTTACTTCCGGATTTGTACTATTCACTCTGATGTTTAAATATCTGTACTTGCAATTAGACTATATGAATTATCGTATTTAATATAAGAAACAATACTATTGACTTAACAACAATCTTCCGTGTATGCGTCATGCATGTAAGAGTATTTCACTTAGTATAAACATTTCAAGGATTTCGACTTTCTCCTTAAACATTTCCCGCGACATATTTTATCGTGTTGCTAACCGAAAATTTGTAAGTGTATCGCTTACTGCTTTTACTTGTATGAATGAAGGCAGAATTATAATGATAATGCAGTTGCAGTTTTCTACAAAGAGAAAATTTAGTATTAAAATAAACTATTTAGATAGATATATTTTATATGGAAGATGTTTATGACACCCTACTCCCTACAACTATGCATTTTATTCATAAAAATAATAATAATACTATGAAAAAATACGAAAAATGAATCTCCGTAAGAAATGTATCGTATTCTAAGGGTTTATATCATAAAAATGAATAAAACATTGATAAACTAAAATTAAATAACAATCTAGGAAAGAGAAAAATGTATATTATCTAAGAAACTTCATAAATGTTCATTTTCATGCGTTTTTACATATTTCCGTAATTCACTCACACGTGTACATTTCACTACAAAACTAGAAGAAAAGAATTATAAAACTGCTCTTCATGAGATACTAATTATAAAGCTTCACGTAGTAAAGCAAACACTAATTGATAGAGAAGATTTAATATCCCGTAAAAGAAAAAAGATAACTTTAATCAGTTTTTCCATAATACAAAAGAAGCATAGAAGATACAATGGTACAATGATACAATAGTTCTATCTTTTAGAACTTTCTATTACACGGCCATGATCATTCTGATTTAATGAATTCTTCAAAAAGAGAAATAAATTATTACTTACTTCTATCGGATATCGCGGCGTGATTAGGGTGCAGAATAAAATACAGCTACATGGTGCAAAGCCTTCGAAGCTCCTTCTAACACGCCCGAAGATGGTACCATTACTTGACCTGAACCCGAAATTTTAAACAATCAATCAGTACCGTACTGGCCACCTTATAATATATTATGAGGAAACGAGTAATTTAATTCTGAAGAAAAAATTTCTTTTAGATATACTTTACACATTGATTTTAATATCAAATTACAGTTAAATAAAATAAACAGATAAACAAATCCAGAATCTGAAGTTATGAGCTTCTACATGTTTTGTCACTTGGTTGCTGACAATTCCAATAATTGATGTCGTAACGTCTACTTAGATACTTGGAAGTATGTGCCGTCTGATAAAATGGTCCACGCGAAGGTATTACGTTACGCCCACGTAATAAACGGCGTTAACGCGAGAATGTTAAGAGCTAATGGACCAACTTCCCGGACACGACGAGTTTCAACGGCCGCGGCCGTAGCGAATCCTCTGGCAATGACATTGCCGTCTGTCACATCGTCGACGCCGAACAATTCCTCGTTATCATCTTACTGTGTTAACTATTTATATCATTGAAACCATAATATTTCTTTGCACTCTTATTTGTCAGCAATGAAAACAATATTTTTCTGTTGCAAGAATATATAAATTTCGTTCTATCTTATTCCTAGCAGGCAATTTATATATCTCAATTTTTACTACCTACATATATATTTAATTGTAATGGGCATAATTGATTTTATCAAGAGATAATGAACTACAAATTTTCTACTCAAAAAACGTGCTTTAATTATAAATTTTAACCAGGTTAATTACAGCGCGAGTTTCAGTCAAAAATACTTTCAAACAATTTTAATTGTTAAAAAAATTAAAATAAATACGTAAAATAAAGGGTATATATATGACATAGCACTATAACTAGCAATCATTTTCCTCACAAATTGAACACGCCCATGACTTACAATTTTACTATCACTTACCTTATTTATTTGTAAATTAGAAAATAGTTTCCTAACGACTTTTGTATGATTTTCACTAAATTTCGAGATTGTATGTCTTAAAAACTGTATGAAAGTGTACAGCAGTGTAATAGGTCAAAGGTGTCCTTAATATGACTTTACCTGCTGATACCGTTCGATAGCTCATCATCCTACACTAATTTTCAAGCTTCTATTTCGATCGGAAAGCTAATTATAGAATAAATTCTGATTGTCAGTTTTTACCTTACTTTGCCTATTTAATGGTACGCAAAAATCTTGAAAAAATTTGGAAACATCGTAGAGGCAGTAATCTGAGCTAGAGAATCTTTTTAGATTTTTCTGTGCGAATTCCAAGTATACGAAATAGAAAACTCTAAAAATGCTGGAAAATACAGATTTCGCATTGAAGTTTTAGAACGATCATCTTTTTATTTCTACAGTAGCGGCATATTAACATGATTATTACCTTCAAGCTTCTTCGGAATTTTTGATAGAATGTACCGTAATTAAAAAGATAAAAAACCGGCTTCCACGAGGTGTTTCGAGCAAAAACGTGATCAACACTTTCGATTTTTGCATTTTTTTTTATACACTTGAATATATTACATGATTTTTAACATTCTTACATTCGAAAGGATATTTATGTAAATGAAAGAAATTAAGCTGGTTTAATCAATCGAAAATGACGTTGATGACGTTGAAATGACGTCACTTGACGTTGTATCTATTAAAGTATCCAACTGCGGAACCGCTATGAACTTTTTTCCTCTTAGATTCGATGCAAAGCATCCCAATAAATCTCTTAGGAAATATGTATCTATATTTAACACGATGAGTCATGACCTTAGTCGATAAGAACATTTCCATTCTTCTGTGTATTGAATCGCAAAATATTGTACAATAAACCGACGTACGAATTGAATTACTTAATCTATTCATGAAACATAGAGCAAAAAGGTATTAAATTTGTTTCTTGACTTTCTCGTGCATCGTGACATTTCGTCATACAATAATTGATATTAAACGTATATTGAACGTAATTTGATTCTCTACACGTAACTTTAAATGTATAGAATTACATTACAAATGTAAGACATCGTAAGATCTTTTGATTCCAGGAATCAAATATCTGAGGATTCGTTGAACAATTAGAATAGCATATGATACATAAAATTAAAAGCATGTAGTTAAGATAGTTGTATTTGTTGAATAATACAGAATGTCCATTTAAATCGAACATCTAAATAAGAAATAGACCGTGGATAATTATGTATCTATAAGATATTTATAAACACATATATGTATAGAATGCTACATGAAATATTCAAAAATATATAATATATTGAAAATAAAATATTTATAATATTTATAATATTTATAATATTTATTTGATAAAACAAACTTTTGCTTCAGTTGCTTCAGTTCCATTTTTTGAGTTGTGTATATTCATAGAGCTAGATACATAAACAACCGCCATCTAATGAGAAAAAACGAATAATTGTAAGAGGGATTTAAATGATTTCAAAGGGTGTATTTGATAGTAATAAAAAAGAGCCCAAAGTCGTCTTAAAGGTTGCTCAAAAGTTATAGACATTTTTTTACATATTAACATCTATTTTGTTTAACAAATGCTTTATTCTCTAAATTTTGCTGTATTACAATGTTCTCAGACGGCTGTAATTCGAATAGTGTACTGATATAATTCAAATATTTGGAAAAATGATGATATTAGATTGATGAAGAATTGCGAGGAAGTTTACTGAAGACAAAATATATCATTATTGTGAAGAAGGAAAAATAAGTATCTATATATCAAGTGCATTATCGTTATCGTCTTCATAATTTGAAAACAAGATGAGGAGCACCAAACTCAAACTAAAGGTATTGTGTATATCGACAAGATACTCTCATAACTTTAAGAAATGAAAACAGAAGACAAGTATGAGAAAAGCTTTAATGTTGAAACTTAATTATCGAAAATTATGTGCACAAAGAAGAATTTTAATATTATAATACGGGAAAAACGTTTTGATTTATTAAAATCATTATTAAAATAATATAAACAATAAGCAGACTAAAAAATTGATGAAAGCCATCCTAAACCACCAGAAATAATACGGTCTTTTAAAGAGCAATGAAAATGGTACGAAACAGGGAAGACAATAAGCTCATAGTTGCGAAGAAGAGATAATCTTCCACGAATGGTAAATGAATCATGTCACCAGTTAATATAATATAATCAGTAAAATGTATCGTCGTATCTTGTTTTTTTTTTTTTTTTTTACTATTTTTTACACAATCATTCTGTCAATGGAATAAACACAAAAATTTTACTGCAATCGCCAATCAGTTAATTTTATATATTTTGAAGATTAAAAAAACTATAAAAAATTTCTTTGAATATTTTTTTCTTCCTGTTTCTTATATTTTATTTACATATTAATTCAAATGCAAAACATTCACGTAACTTATGTAAATTATTTATAGCAGGTATTCTCCAGTTAATCAGTAACCCAAACTAAATCAAGAAATTAGTCGGTTAAAATGATTACATATTTACTCCTCGATATGTTTACCAACCAAGTTAATTTAAATTAACGTTGTGCTGTAATAATATAGAGTTATAGGATACATTGTTTATCGTATACGATTACAGGAAATGTATAAGTTGGCCTACTTTGTAGCGATATTCAGGGAGAAGCAGGGTTTGAAAAGAATCTATAATGACAGTTGAATTGAAATTGATCTGACGTTAAACGGAACCCTTGGTGAAACTTGTCACGTTAGATTAAGCTTTAGAATTATGGATATTGTTAACTAACAAGAACATTAGCTTCAGCGATACCCGCGCTGGAAACGATGATTTGCGAATACACATTCTAACATATCCATCCATAAAAATACAAGCGGTATTACACAGTTCTATTGTAAAGTGATCCACCGTATCTGTGACCACTGTCTGAGGCCAGGTGTTTGTAAGTAATCCATTCTCAGACAAAAGTGCAAAATTCAACCATTCAACCACTCGAAAGAGACAAATTGAAATTGATCCTCGATTAGTCACGATATTTATTATTTTGGTTCACATGAATCTGTTACCAATGATATAAACGTTATTTTAAGAAATGCTGTAGTTTTGCACTTTTTTTCATCGAATATGCGTGTTCCACTGCAAGCCTAAATATAAATTGCGTTATCTGATAAGAATCCTCGCGATATCATATACAAACTAGATAAAAATCTTTTCCTACTTGCCGCTCATATGACGAAAGAATACCAAGGATGATACTTTATCGAAAAGTTAACTTTAAGACTAACTCATTTCAACATACTGTACAATGCAATGTAATATGCATTAAAACTATTTTTAATTTGCCTTCCTTGTGTTGAATTCAAATACTTGTTAATGCTTTAACATCAAAAATTTAGATCGTTATAAAAATACTTATGTTAAAATAATAACATTCTACTGAATATAAAGAATATTAATAATATTAACACAGATTAAATGTCAATGAGGAATCTATGATATTAATTTCATTAACCTTATCGAAATCAAAGCATAAATAAGATACGGATTAGATGTATGGTGGTAAATAGGTCTGCATAAGGTGTTTGAGACTCAAATGAGACTTTGTGTCATATGTTCTGAAATACCGATCGTGCAAATGTCAGAAGTGTTGTTATGCCATTGACTAAGGATTGGATAGACGTGACATTAAATGGGACTTCGTGTCTCATGTTCTGGAATACCGACTTCAAAGAAGATCAGAATGTTTCTTGCGCCCTCTAAAATTTGCTACGAGAAGCACAGAAATTATGTACATTCAATTCAATTTACAACTGCAATTTAATTTCAACTCAAACGAAAACGAAACCACTAACTATGAAATGATCCTCATCTGTTAAAAGTATAAACGCACAGGTGATATCTAATCATATTTTTAATGATTCATAAAAGAAAATTACGACATTAGTTATGGCTGGAATTAAAATTAAATTTTATTACAAAATTATGAAGAATACAATTGCAATACGAATACTTCTACATTCATACTAGCACAGAATTAAATGTAGAATTTAATATATTGTAGACTAAACTTCAAGAAATATAATGCTAACTTTTGAAATTTTTATGGCTGATATTTTATACTACCATATTATTGTGATATTGAGCATGATTACATACTGTTGGTGAAACTGCATCAGATGATCCAGGAACTGGAGCGTGCTTCCACAGTTCAGTGAAAGAAAATTGGGCATGATATAGGTGCAACACTATTTTAGAAAACGCGAACATTCATCAACGCAACTCTGATTAAAACAATCCCAATGGAAGGACACACACAACACTAATTCTTAAAACAAAAATAAAATTACTATCTATATACGAAGAAAAAGTTAATTCAAATATTGTACTACTAAAATCCGCAATACTATGAAATTAATAAAACGTTAGCGTTTCTAAAACTAAAAGAAGCAAGAAAAACTTCAACGTGTATTAACTCTACAAAATTCTGACAATTCATAATCAAAGTTGCTAAAGACAATCGCGATGTCATACTTCGCAACACTAAAATATACACGAATATTATTTTTTCGCAGTACTAAGATATCATTTTATTAAAACTCTAATTCAAGAACTCTACTTAATTTCTCGCAACACTACTAAAAAGACCGCGACTTGCCCGATGTAATGGAGGGACGACATATAGTATATCGATAAAAAAAAAAGAAAAATACTACAACTACAAATACTAGAACGAAGGTTAATGGCAAGTAGTAATGAGAATGGCTTTCCATTCTCCGGATGATCCAGAAGATAGAAAACCATTAGTAGTTGCCCTTTTCTATGGCAAATTTTCCGGGGCAGTTACCCGTATCGATTTGGACCTTTCATTCTATGACATCTTATGAGTAACCAGAGGAACAAAAATGCATGTGACTCATAATTAAATGCGAAGATCGTTGTCAACGATATTGTTGTGCCTCTAAGGAAATTACCATCAAGTCACCATCAAATCGAAATCATCGAATTCAATAGAAGTGAAGACTGGAAGAGGCTTAATAAAGCATAAAATATTATAATTATTCTCAATGACAGTGCTAATTATTTTGAAAGTTTGAAATAATAAAAGACTGATCTCCATTGAATAGAAAATTTTAATGATAATATTCAATTCAAGAATGAAAGATTTACACTTGTCAAATTTCCAATCAGATTCTACTTTTTAATTAATAATAATTATTGTAAAACACAAGGAATAAAATTAAATGAAGTACAAAATAAGAAGATACTTACATGTTTTACTTTTAAAGCACCATTAGGTCCTTTCCGAGGATCGGAAAGAAAAGGTAAGAGTGATATTCCTTTAACAAATAATGAATTATTATAATTTGTTCTCAGAAACAATAATCATTGTTCGAACAATTTGAGATAATAAAGTATGAAATTCTACGAAAACTTAGAACTTTAATAGCAAGAAAATTCTGATTGTAATAAATTCTAATTTCTATAAGAATTGGAACTCTAATATATAAATTTAAAACCAGGCTTTATTTTTTAATGAATAGATAATAATTACAGCAAAATATAAGAATATACAAAAATTCTTACATGCTTAAAACGGAAGCCTTAATTCATTTCGACGACGAGTACATTTCTTTTATTCTAATATAAAAAACAACAAATCGCAATAAATTGTATTAGGTTACGAATATAAAGTTAATCAAATTAAGATCCTCATCATTTTGAAGCAATAATTTTGTGTCGTATATTAAATTTTCCATATTTATGACGAACCCTCTACAGTTGCTTCCTTTTCTCGATATGACGCCGCGCTAAATGATGTAATTTCAAATTTTAATCTCAAAATTTATCACCAGGGTGCACTTAGTTCAGGAATGTAACACGTTCTATTAGTATCCGGATATTGTGTGATTTTTTTTTAATTTATTTCGATATTCGTCTGTTTACATGGAAATACGATAAATCACTATAAATTATGTTAACATATTGCAGATTAATCGTTTTTCCTACTCGGGATACAGTTAAACTGTTCTTTTCTAAAAGACAACGATAAAAATATAAAAATTTTCGTGATCGGCCTCAAGCATCGAAATAAACACGACGATTCTCAGAAACATGATTCGTCCTTAATGTGTTAATAACTGTAAATACGAAACAATTTAAATTAAGTTTCTCACCATTTTGGAGCAATGACATGTCGATGTGTATTAAATTTTTCACATTTATAACAAACTCTCTGTGGTTGCTTCGACCTTTCAATATAACACCGCGCGAAATGATGTAATTTCAATTTTTAATTCCTATTTCTGCCACCAGGGCGCAGATGATTCAGGTACGTATTATATTATTATCAGTTATTTAATAAATAAATTAATTTAAGTCATTTTAACAGTATATATGGCTGTTACAAACAGAAGAAGAGGATTTACTTGTGTTGATTTTATTAACTTCGGCGGTTAGATGTAATATGATTCCACTAACCGCTCTAAATCATAGATGGCATAACAAAACCTGTAATTTTTGCACGATCGATATTTCAGAACACACAAAATTCCATGATGCTGTTAGATTTATTCTGTCCTTGATCTATTATTACATTTGTTACTGATACATACATAATATAAATAAGAGAGTATTTAAGTAGTAAAATAATTTTATGCTTCTATCGTATCTTATCCAAATAATTTTGTGAAGTTTTATTTTTCGCATTTATCTTATATATAATGTACAAGAATGCATAATAAATATGTTTACTATATAATGAAACAATCATTTTTCGTTAAGTTATTGCATTATTTAAATGTTAATTTTCATGTTCAAAATTATCATTTAACATAATTAGATGTATGTACATACATTTTGTTGTTTGTATATATATTTTTAAAAAATTAAAATCTCATTTAATTTCTTTTATGATTTTTTAGTTTTCTGATGCAAACATTTAATTATAAGGGATATTATTTTTACGCTCTTATGAAAATAAATGCATAATAAAATGTAATGTTTAATAGAAAATTTCCCAATAAAAATGATTAAATTAGTGTTTAGTTAACGAAAATTCAATAATATTAGCTATTATAATTTCTCAATCATTCTGCACATCTTTATAATTACACATTTTAAAGAAAGGATCCAGATGTTCTAAAAAGTTTCAATATCAATTTCGCTAGATGGCACAACGACAATCACCTGTTACCTGACTTTTACCTGAACAACTTTAACATCAGGGACCAATTGACCAATCAGTGACGCGACCCTAGGGCCTTACTAATCCCCACTCTTGGCCGCCTGGCTTGAGTGCAACAGGCTACGTAGTCCACAAATTAAAACCGTCGTAAGCACGCAAGAGGAACGTCAGGTTTCGGTGCTCGTTCCATTGTAGTTGCATTATTGCATACAATCTTACGCGTGTGTAGTTTATCCATGTCCGTGAAGTACCAATAGCGGAAACGAACAGGTGAGTGATCTCTTTATATCCGTTAATGTTTTTCCAACTGCGAAGTATATTCGACACCCATTCCTCGTTGAATTGGTATCGAATCCCCGCTATTCGACTGTAAGAGGAATTTCTCCAGTAGCACGCCAACTAAGGACATTCCGTTGAATCGTTCCTTGCCATCCTTCAGAATGTGAATACTCGTGGGTGTATTTCCATTAGCTACAGCTTGCTTCTTCAATATGCATTCTTTCTCTGCATACTATCATCTTAGCTGTATTTTTCGATTAAGGTCATGTCATTCCTCGTATATTTATTGCTGCCATGTTTGAAGAACAAACTTGCACGAACCGTGCTACCATGTTCTCCCTGTACCTTTTTTCACGGCTGTCGAAAATTTCATTTAATATCCTATTATTTTTTACTATATCGCTGACAAGTTTAATTTGAGTGGGTTCGATTTCTTATTTATGATCAAAATGCAGTTGCAATATTGTCACGATACACATATGTATATATATAATACAGTCTTAGGAGTTGATACACCAAAATCTTAATACAAATTCATTGGATTGGTATATTTTGAATTGCTATTTATATTTTCCAATTAACGTTTATTAAATTAAAATATCAATTATCAATCAGATTATAATCATAATAATTTTTATCATTAAAACATGTAAGAATGTATCATTTAAAAATGTAAGAATGAGCTTTGATATTCGTTTTATTTCGTAAGTTTAATGCTTTGCTTTCATTTTTTACGATTGAGTGAAATTTTAGAATTATTGTGAACGTATGCAACTTCTAGAACTATCTAAACTAAATTTTATATAGTGATTATCAAAGGCAAAACAAGAATAATAAAATTTCATATATGTAGTTATTCGTATTGCGCAGTAATTTGCGCGACAAAATAACATTTATCAGGCAACATTAGCCAACATTAATAATAATTTTAGGCAACGGTTTAGTGTCGTTGAACGCGTTTATTTATTCATCTTATTATTTACTTGCATTAAATTTACTTACATTAGTCTTGCATCTAAATAGCGCTTGTTATTCATATTATTGTTTAATTACCATTTGTTATAATCCATGTTTCAGAAAAATCTTTTTATTGAAAACAATACATTCATTTCTAAGTAATTATAAGATTATAAAATGTTATCTTAAGTATATGGCGCATTTTACGTTAATATTTTCAATATCATAACTAATTTTTCAACTGAGTAATGTTAACTAATCAGTCGTGGTGAAAATGCAAACGCATACGTAAGTAAAATTGATAAAAAGGACAATCTGGTTATGCTTCAGTTTACACGATACTTTGTTCAATCTAAAATAACAGTAACGGCATTGGAATAACTGAGCGTAGATTTCGAACTCGTGGGAGAGTTAAATTCTAATATGACTAAATACAGATGTTCGATTGCTGCTATATACATACATTTGCGTATGTATTAGCAGCCATAGATTAACATATATTTTTGTGCCCTCGTTGGCGCCATCCAGCTTTGAAACAATGAAGCCGATAAGAAACAAAAGACAAGGTAATATGTTTGTAGCAAGAATTTGAGTCATTCTAGAAGTTTCTGTCATGTCGCGAATGAAATTTCCTTCATTTTTTAGCTCTGTGTTCATATTTACTTATAGAAAAAGAAAAAAAGAATATATATATATATATATACTAAAAGTATGATGACACATACATGTGTATGTATATATGTAGGTATATATATTATAATGTGTATATACATATACATATATATCTGTCTATGTATTTAGTGCAATAATCATGAAATATATTCCGTTTTTATATTATAAATATTTCAAATGGAGATAACAGTGAAATAGGATTTTAATATAGATAGTTATCAAATAATTCTCCGTTCAAAATACATTCAAAATAACTACGCAATATTGATGATTGGTTACTACAATTCAGTTAAATTCAATTACGTTGAAATTAGGAATAAAAATTCTGTCTTATTTATTGTTGTAAAATGATAAATATGATTTTCAATAAAGGATGTAATTCGTGGATACTTTAATAGAAACTTTAATTGAGCTTGAATTCAATATTTAGTTTGATGCCTACTTTTAGTTATTTTTATATTATACAGTATTTTTAATTGACATTTATTAACTCTAAAAATTTAACTAATTAAATATTATTTAATATTTTATATTATACAATATGGTTTAAATTATAAGATCACTTTTATTTGTAACGTTTTACAACTTACACAACATAAATTATTTTCGATACTATTAGCGATGAAAAATGAAAATGTATAAACTTATTAACTAAGATTTATACCTCGCAACTACCGTGATACACACGAATTACAAATGCAATAGAATCGTGTATTCATATAAGTATAATGGAAGGTCACAAAGAATGAAGGGTTTTTGTATCATTTAAATACTACGGTTGATTCAAAGAATATGCGTAGTTATAGTAAAGGACATTAATATTAATATATGCCAACAATATTTTTGCGTAAGCAATGTATATGTTCTGTCGTCGCATAGTACGCAGTAGTACGCACACGCTATGCGTACTCTGTGTATGTTAGATTACGATTCAAGAGTTGGCTGACAGTTACTGCACGTTGCTGCAACCAAGAAAACAGATCCATCGCGTGTTCTTTTCTACAATGTTTGTGATAAAATTTTGATTTGGAAAACAAAAATTTACGAAGATTGTGGTGAGTCTTAATTGTTTAAAATCGTGAATATTCAAATATTCCAAAGCTTATTTTATTCATTTTAATTGACTTCTTTAACAAAAACAAATATGGGACAAGTTAATGAATGTCAATTAAAATAGCAGAAATAAAGTTTATAGTGTTATATAATTCAATTTGTGAATCTAATTTTTATTGTTATGATACGGTTACTAAGTCTATTTATTTTTATTTCTATTTTCATTGTCGAGCCTAAATTTATTCCTGTCTAAGAGAAACATTAACTTTGTAAAACATAAAATGATACAATAAGGTCAATCGTAATGAAATGTATTTTAAAAATGTGGCACGTAATTGTCACGTGCCATTATCTCGTCATTGTAGAATGTTTTTAATGCGAAAGTTTAAATATCTAAATGCTATACATATAGTTACTATTTGTTTCCATAAATGTTTACAATCTATATTAGTACATAAATATTCATATTAATTGGTATAGGCAGAAAATATAATATTTTTAAACGGAAAGTAGGCTATGACTGAATAGCACATAACTTCTCTGTTGGATCCTGTGTTAAATATTTTAATTATATTTCAAACAGGACAAAGAAATATAATATGGGAAACTTCGTTTATTGGGCGAAAGTAACATCTTATTTATTTTCATAAAATCTATTGTCACCATGTCCACAACAATGCTATCTATCGGCGGAAGAATGCTTGCTATAATAATATCTCGCATCCTAGCGTCAAATTGTTTGATTGCACAATAGCAAGGTCAGTGTCCATTTGAATAATCTATTTTTATCCAAGAGAAACACTGAAACTTGGTCTATGCCTGATTGACGTTAGTGATTGTGAAAGCTGGCGGACTGTCTGGAATGACGGTCAAGGTAGAGCGCCATTCCGTCATTACTTGCAACGATTAGGGATGCTATTCTGTTAATGTAGCTTGGTATCCGATTTTTTCTTATCTAAAAGCTAAACGCTAACTATTTTCATAGTAGAATTAAAAACTGCCCAAATTAATGAGGAGAGGAAAATTATTTTATCAGTCGGATTAATGATATATCGAATACAATTCTTCTTTATTTAGGGACTCCTTATATTTTTACATTGCGTTTCGTTCGTGTTAAAAATTAATTACCTATGTCGTATTTATATATGTGAAGATGTAAAGGTTAAAATCAGCGTAATTGAAGTAAATTTGCTTTTATTAATGTCCAAATTTAGTTACACGAAATTTGATATGTTTTATAATATATATGATAATATACATATATGTACTTATTTCGTGTATCGTAGATTGTACAACAATTACGTATATTTTTTGTCTTTTCGTTAGCATAACGTTAGCATTAAATTAGTTAGTTAGTATTAGTATATAATATGCAGAGCAGGGTGCTCTAGGAGGATCAATATACTAAAATAGATTATTCATTATACGTAAAAAAATAAGTCTAAATAAGGAGTAAAAAGTTTTTTCATTGCATGTTTGAGAAAGTCAAGCTTAAAATGAAGTTTTAGCAACTCATATTACGAACTGCATTTTCTTGGAAACGAGCCGGTAAACAACAAGAATTTATTGTACTTTTATTATATACCTTTTTATGTATTATGTATTAGGTGGATATAAACATTCTGTGTTTGCCTGCATTATCTACAACTAACATCTATAACTATCTTTTTATTGGGTAATCATGGACAGAAATAGAAACTAGTTCTGTATAATAACTACAAATGTCCTACTTTAATAATATACAAGAATATAACTTTTTACTTATTTTATGCCAACAATCAAAGTGGAGGATATCCGAGATTAAAGTTCATATATGACATTGCATCTAATGTGAGTTTAAGTTTAAGAAAAGTAACGTTATAGCACAAATCTGCAAAGACATTTATCAAATGTCTGAAGATGAAACTATAAATAAAGAAACATGCCAACAATAGTTCGTTTTGTTTTAAATGATCGAAAATTTGTATATACAGAGAAAGTCAAACTGATAATTCTATAGATTCTAAGGAACAACAGTTCTTTTTATATAAACTTGTAAATAAGTTGTTATATTTTTATTACGTAAAATTAACAGAACTTTTACACTCGCTTACTGTATACGTAGATTGGCCTCCACTCAGGGAGTGTCTTCCGACTTCGCTCACCATATGTATATCTCAATGTCAGTCAAACATTTCGAAACAGTACCTACATACAACTCAAAAAATTCTTTCGTATCGATACGTCACTTATAAAAATTTAACGGTATTAAAATCTTCAAAATAATAGATAATATCATAAATATACAGACACAATCCAATATAATAAGCAACATTTATTATAACAATAACTTATACATGTAACTATACATGTAATACATACAATATATATTATTATATTGTAATAGTTGCATAAATTAATACATATTATGTAAACAGCAATTGTATATATAATGGCTCATGAAAGTATTTGAACATTTACTATAGATTTTATAAAGAACGTCGATTTTATTTGAACAGTCAATGACTGATTTGATTAATAGGTTAGAATATTTCTGATGAGGCTATTTTTAACACTAATTAATACATCTGTTTAAGGCCATTATCTATACTACATATTGGGATCGTACGTTTGCAGTAAATGTAATTTCCACAATGTTCTACATACATATCTTTTCGCACTGGCTCCTAATTTTATTAATATAATCATTATAATTACGTGTTATCATAATGCTAGTGAAATTTTACAAAATTTTTATATAGCACACATAGTATATTCTATGTTAAGTATTCAAATACTTTCGCGAGTCACTGTACATTCGCTGTCGGTCAACAAAATATTAGTTCTCGAATAGAATTTTTAACTGTTTGTAAATCTGTAGTATTTTATACTCTACTCTTATGAATTATTCTTCCGATATTCCACAAAATATTAAGATCCCCCCACACACAATTCGATCTGTTAGTTAAATATAGTATCATATGGTTTACACTAATTGTATGATTTTTATTATTATGATAATGATTTTCGACGATAAAAGAAATCGAATGATATTAGAGTTATCTTCTTAGAATATATTTCGCTTCGTAACTTTGCACTGCAATAGATAAATATAAATACTGATTTATTATTCTATTATATAAATATATTAGAAACCTACTTCGTCATAGATAGCAGAATGTTTCACCACGGGTAAACATCAATTTATCAATTGATTTAGACTATGAATCAAAACAGTAAATGTTACATAATATGTCCATGCAAGTCAATGGTTAAGAAGATGTTCTTAATGAAAGTCGTCAATTGTTGATGTAATACCAATTACTTTTAGATGAATCTTCAGATGTATAATAATACAGATTTAATGATTTATTGCAAATAATTTAATGTCCAAATGGTTTACATATAAAAGATTAACAAAATCTATTATAATAAGAAATTATTAAAAAATGTAATATTTTTCTTTATTTTTCTAAAGTAATATTTTACTCAACAAACCAAACGTAACTTGAATCTGGTACAGACAGCAGAGAAGTAATTTTATGTGTTATGTTCTGTCTTAAGTTACCAACGCGCTTTATAATCAACGTTCGTTAACTAAATTTGCTTAATTATTACTGAGCCTTCCTGGCCCATATTCATATAATGTTTTCTACTTGGAATGAGCATAATTTGAATCAATTGGCAAGTTTTGGTTCATCCATAGTAAAATATACAAGCTGTCTCATTTTAACTTATAAATGCCCAATAGCCACGTAACCGTTAAGTGTAATGAAAATGTTTGATTTACAAATTAAACGGTTTCCACATGGAATGTGGTTAATGGTTCCTTTGGAGAAGCATGTAATTATGTGTAATTAATAATTCTTTTGAGGTGACCGCATAGAAAAAATATAAAGACCAACTTGGTTTTTTTCATTTTTTAAATCCAATTTATCATTTCCTGTGAAAAGAAAGCATTAACCTGTTTATGTTGAAAAATTGTTAACTTGAAAGATACTTTATACTTATATGTTTTAAAGACATGGTATTTGTTTTTATAAAAAGATAATAGGGCGAATTCAATTATTTTAATATTTTGTACGATTTTATTTAAAAAATTTGAAAGCATACTTCCAAAAAATAATGTTATTCATACATAAATTGATCGGACGAATTGAGAGCTTACTTTTACTTACTTTTAGTATGCGTCGTCAGCGTTCTGGATAGGCTCAAAAAAATTGTAGAAGTCATATACAGGCATTCAATCTATCCGCCTACCGATCTGTCGTCAGCAGTATTATACGAAAATTCTTTTAGATCGCCGATTGATTGTTCTATCCAAACCAACGTTGGTGACACGAATAATAATTTTTTAGTCGATTCAAATCGTGAAAACCATTTGCTTTATTTAAATTGAAAATTTTTAACTTTCTTATTTGTCCATAATATTTAACATAAATGAAAGAAGAATGATTTAACAATAAATACATATCTCTATTTATTTTTCAACAAACATTTTATCTAATAACTTGAATATACATGACTCTTGTACAAACCATTTTGCAAATACTTTATGTACTTCAAATAAAACAGTTTGTGGAAGATCATTCATCTGATTATTTTTAGAGACGTTTATATCCTACACAATTAATAAAAGCTGTTTCAAAAACATAATACAATAACATTTGTAACTTTAGCACACCTTAGTTATGATAAATTTATTTTCTCACCTGTTTAAATAATCAATAGTTCTAATTTATTTCTGTTTATTTATATTAATCGACAGCAAATTGTTAAAAATTTTCGTATAGCTATTTTTTCACTTGTGTACTAATGCAAATAGTTTCTTTGTTGACTATATATTATATATGTGTCTCATATATTGTTCGTACTTTTTAATATTATTATATGTCTATATTTATAGTAGGTGGTTACAAATGGTAAGAAATTATAATGATGAAGTTCTATCTGATGATCACCACAATCTATTTTGAATAAAGCGATATGTTTTTTTCGATATTGGTTTCATATATATATATTTATCATTTTCAACCCATTGTTTCGAACTTTTCTGTTTGTCATGAGTGATACGAGACGATATGTTTTAAAAATGGATTGTTTCTTTCTTTGAAATAATGAGGTGGCTATCTCCATTAAATCTCTTTGTCCGTTTTCTTTATTATCTCATTTGAATCAAGTCACGAATAATTGTCGAATGATTTACTTTCAGTTGAGATACAATCTCACTTCCTGTTTGTTTTTGGACTATTTTCAATAATCTTTCTCATAACACTATTGTCGATGAAATTTTCTTCCCGGCTTTCATTTCTTAGTGGAAAATTATTAACAGTCTTGGATTTCATAAAAAGACTGTTTTAACATTTAGTTAGCTGATTTATGGTTTTGGCAGCTTTTTCAACGTCGTCCAAATTTAAACTGATAAAAAAGTTAAACGAATATGGCAACAGAAAATAAATTTCTAATATTTCTATTATAAACCTTACATTTGTTTATTTAGTGACTATGATTTTTATGTATGTCATTTGGTTTAAAAGGGCTTCAATTGGAATAGTTTTAAAAATATATATGTACATATATTTCTTTTAAAAACTTCACGGTATTTTCGCACTATGTTTTATTCCCTAGGAGTGATTGGATGTTGTTAGATATTTTATATTCTTCCTTCTATCATAAATTTTGTTAGCATTCGATACACGTGTATTACAGTAAATCTAAACGATGTTCTTTTTATAATAATGACTAATATAATGACTATAATAGTGACTAATCGTAAATAAAATGCATAACATTTAACTATGTAAATTCTTAATGAAAATAGGCGTTGAGAGATATAGCAGCATAATGTTAGAAGTTATTATTGCCAAAATATACTTAGGTGATTTCGTAATAAATTAATTTAGTGTCCTCTTAACTATATACTTCAAATATTTAAATGGCGTAATTATTATTACGTTTTTGTTTACTATTGCATGTTTATAACATAAATTTTATTTATTCTGAACATTAACATACTTCCGTTAATTTTAATATAGTATAAAGGTATTTAATTTAATATGGAGGTACCTATATAATATTGTTATTATATTGCGTAAAATTACTGGAATTTAACTGTCAGCTGACACAATATCTTTAATGACAGTAATTTTTTCACAGACGAAAATTACTTCTTTAATACTTTACAATGTATATAACTTGGAACTTACATTTTTAGACTCTTTATTTGTTTATTTATCATTGTATTTCATCAGTATACTATTACATTGACACACAATAATCTGTTTATGACAATTACTACTGCCTAATTTGTTATCACAACGTGAACCTACAATTAATTCGAATTTCTAGTTTCATAAACAAGAATAATTCCATAAAGTATAGAACTATTAAATTAACTTGGATAACTAAGTTTGATACATTTTTCTGCATTGTATTTTTCTCTTATACTATAGAATGATGCAATTTTATATCAACATGCTCAATATATTGTGTAATGTATGTACAATATACATACAGACAATCATGTTTTGCAAAGAATGCACAACTTCTATAGATGCACTTGTTGGTTATCTTTGATGTTGAACAATTTTTATTTAGTCCTTATATCGTTTAGATCTTTTTTTTTTTTCTCGCTGACACAAAGCGTGCTATTTTAAAATATACATTCTCATAAATACTGTTGAGCAAAATTTGATCTTCTAAACGAAAATATCAGAGAAGCACAACATTTCAATTTTTATCTCATAAACTTAGCATAATTAATTTGTACATTTCTCTATAGTTAAATATTTACATTTTATTCTATTATTACTTTAAAACATATCTATAATTTAAAGACAATAGAAGTGCTGATGTCGGTAAATAATACTAAGTAATTATTCAAGGAAAGTGACTAATTAAATGATTAATTCGATTTGTAACTGTTTGAAAGGTTTACTTAAAATGACTAATGTCCAGATTATTGCTATATTCTTCGTAACATATCGTTACGAAACACTAGATATATTTATTTTGTACCTAGATACCTATTACCACTATATACGCGCATATAATGATAATATTTCACATTTCGATTATTTAAACGAATAGCATAATAATGGCTATCAATGAAAACAACATTAGAATGCGATACATAATAGAATTTTACACTTAAATCACTTAACACTGCATTTTTTTATTCTAAAAAAAAAAATACCTACTATAACTGTACTTGGTAGAAAATACACGAAACACGATTTCTAAACACGACTGACATACTTGTACGAAGGATCGAATTCGGTTAAAATCCGGCTATTGTATGCTCCATAATTTCATTCTCCTGCTGATACTTTCAGTCAAGATCAGAAACGATCGTTCCCGGTCCCTGAATGAATAAATTCCGAGTGGAAGAGCCGGTTCGCCAGATGCTTCGATTATCTTCTTTTTTTCCCCCTCTTTGCTTTTTCTTCCAGTTATAAACACGATACTCTTGAATCATGGAAAGTGGAGTACTTTGTATATACTTCGAAGTTCATACTTCATTAATCATCGATGAATAATTCCACATATATATTATTTCTTATATTTTTTATATTAATATATATATATTACGTATAATATTTATATTACTATATATATATATTATATTATATATTATATATTATTATAATATGTAAAAAATATTGACATATTCGAAATGTATTAAAAATTCTATAATATCATTTGAATTAAATTTCTTACAAAGAACTATTTAAATTATGTATTCTGTTTTGTATAAAAATGCATTTGTAATAACACGTATGTGCATGATATTTGCAAATTTAATTTTATTCGTATAAATTTATTACTATAAACGTTCCTGCACGATATATTACATAATAGCACACATTTAGATATATTTGTGATAAAAATACTTGGATGTGAGTCATAATTATATCGTTATAATTTTATACAGCAGCAAAAAAGTTCTTGATAGATTATTTAATAAAAGACTGATTTCATGAATTTCACAAATTTTTGATATCTTTCAAATTAATTACATTATCTTTTACGTCTACGATGTTTTACGTAATGTAGCATCATCTTTTTATGTAGATTTTTTCTCTCTGTTTAGGAAGCTAAAAGTAGATGATATAATTAATCGCATGCTAATTATTTATAAGATAATTCAGTAATGAATAAACGATTATATGTTGCTTCTATTTCATTATAACCTTTTGGAAATCTGTTATTTGTTCGTACATGTGTTACATTGTAAAAATTTGTTGTAATCGACAATAATTAAATCATATAAATACATGCGTATAATGGAAAAGAACTTTACAACATGATTTACGATTTGCTGGAAATTATATAAAACTGAACAAATGGAATGCAAAAATTGATTGCATAATCTTGAAAGAATTGACTTAGATGTTAAAAATTTAACCGCATGGAATTTATTCGTGCAATTAGACATAGAAAATCGTTAATTGTTCAATTCTTTATCAAAATTGACAAGAAATTCTACAGTTTTCTGTCATAAGCGGAGATCGATTATTATAATTGTAAGAAACTTGTTCTAGCAATGGGAGTGTTTAAGGCATAATAAATTAATGCATAGTAAAGTCGTATTGTCGCATTTTCCTTATGCTGAACCGATCTTTGGAGCATAATTTCCTTATTTATCAATTCGAAGGAGAACTGCAGAAACTCCTTCCTAAGCAGCAAAGCTTCCAGGAAATCATTGTAAAGTATTATCTTTTCATTGCAAGACTTGTATGCGAGTTATATTATAACATTGAGGTAGTTGCGACTTAAATCCTTATTTATAAGTTTTTTCGTTTATCCGTCAATTGTCACTTAATCTTTGGAATGTAAATGTTTAACTAAATTTCTGTTCCGTTTATAAAAGTTATTTTCAATATTGTACAGCTAATATCTAAAATTCTAAAGATGGAATACATGATTGGATGTTAATTTTAAGTTAAACGATTTATAATGTGTTGAGTTTTTCATTGCAGATTGTATATACAGGGTGAGTTCTAAATACAGTCTCAATAAGAAGTATTACGTAAAACTACTCGTTACCTATTGGTTTTATCGAAAAACGTCTTAAATGACCTTGAGTTTTTTAAATCGTACCATATATTTTTTATAACATTAATCGATACAGCTGGACATTCTTTGCAAAAAAGTATTAACCTATTTATGCTAGAAAACTATTAGTTTGGCAAATATTTTAACTTTCATTTGCCGAATTTAATATATGGAAGACTAAGAAAGAAGCGAATTGGTCGTACTTGTTAGATGATAAAATCCGACCATCCATTCGATGAGTCCCTTTAGATACAGCATAATGTATTTCAGACATTTTTCGATACAATCAATAGGCAACGAGTTATCTTAAATGGGAGTTCTGATTGACTTACCCAGTATATAATATACAAAAGTAATAAAGAATGATGTTTAAAATTTTCTTCTTCATCGAGCATTGTAATCCTCTGTGAGAACTGAAATGCGTTCCTGTATCAAAAAAAAAAGAAGAAAAAAAAAAGGGAATCCTACATTGTAGATATGCAATATAATCTCATTTTAATCGCCGATTTCTATGTATGCAGTACGTATGTTTACATATGTACTTGCATTGCAACACATTCTTCTTGTAACACTTGGATTGTGCTAGAATGTTATAAAAGATCAACAACCTGAGCCGATCTTGGTTGGTGCTAACAGAAAAGATAGTAGAAAGTATCAGTCAATTCTATAGGTTTCTAGAAACAGTTTTTTAATCTTTTGTGCTATGATATAACATAATATTTTTTAACTGTTTTCCATTTCTTCCCGATTGCTTAATTTCTGACAAAAATAAATATTTGCGTCATAAATGAAAAACTTGGATGAAAAACATTTCGATAAATGTTGATAATTTTGATCTTCTATTGAAAATTTATTTTAAAATTAACTCAAACTTTCGTATTATTGAGATTATTATATAGAAATATGTATGAAAGCTAGCTTTTTCTATTGTTTGTTTTTCGGTCTTTCTAGAGAGAGACTAAAGTTAAACGCTTAGCTCGCTTGTTTTCTTTCTTCCTCTAAAGATAATTTGATAAAGAATCTGCGTAACAAGATTGCAAATAATTTCACTTTGTTAAACATAATGTTAAACAAACATTTGTTACTAAGTGGGACAGCTGCAAGCTTAAGAAATCCCGAAAAGTTTGCAAAAATTGCATTGGGTACATATTTACAGGTGCAACAGTATCACAGCTTCAAATATAAGCTATAAAGGCGTAAAAAAAGCAATGGCGTAGTCTCAGACAAAACAAATATATTATCAGTAGGTATAAGATAAACGCAGCGATAAGATACACCGACGATAAAATCCTATGTATATTGTGTGATAAAATGGTAACAGCGTACTAGCTAGCAGATGAAATGAAGTCTAACAAACGTTATGTTGTTAAAATGAAAAAGGAAATTAACGCTTACGATAAACAATTCTGCCGCACTACTTTTAAAAATTTAATTCTAATAAAGACATAATTTTGGGACTCTGTGAGTAACATTGTGACCTTCTCAATACGGTTCAATGATTAACAATGAAATACAAAAGAGGAATAATTATTACCTTGAAACTTATTGGTAACATGTTAACAACATTTAAAGGCATTTTTTAATCGAATCGAAATGCTTCTGATTCGTTCGGACATTCATGCAAAGCAATAAAATGAAAAGAGCCGAGTACATAATATATACATACAAGCTGCATGCCCCTAATTTCACATACAACAGTAACACATTACGTAAGTGACTATTATCACGCAGAAACATTTATATGGTGAAACGAGAGCAGCACGATTAACTAAGCTAAAGGAGGAAATCAGGCGCGCCTACTAGTCAGCAACTCCTCGAATCTGATATTTTCAAGAAGATATCGCAAAAAAGATAGAGAGCAAAAACATCTTTGTTTCCATCAATTCTGTGCTAAGAATTCACTTATGATATATCTTGTCACATATAAGAAAAATATCTCTTACCTATTAAAGAATAACTAGCATATAAATTCTCCTTTTAAGCTTTCAATGTGAATCATTTCATTTGTCTTTAATTAGATACTTGATACTTTTTGTTCATCGCGAACAATAGCAATCAAAAGATCCAAGAAACGATAAGTATGATTAAGTACGACGTCGATTGTACGTGACGATTAATTAAGAAATATACTGATATTTTCTTGAAAGGTAATTCAGCGAAGTAAATACATACTCACTTATGAAATGGGTAGGTACTTTTACTGTTATCGACACCAGATTGCGGCTGTTATGTTATAATAACGCTATATAATAATGTTCCTCTGTAGAGAGTGTCATTTGAGCCGGTTTATTTCACAAGAAGTCGCCTTACGGTCATACGACGAATTAGTAGCGCAGGGATTTAATTGAATCGAGATGTAAATATGACTAGCAGAATGCTTCGATAGAACACCTCCTCGAAGGACGCTACCATATAATAATTATCCAACGCACGTCCACAGAATATTTTCTACAAGACGAAACGTTTTATTCGACAGACGCGATGTCTTAATAATATTTATCTGTTGAAAGAGTAATTTCTTTTTGTTTTAATTTAAATGATCTGCTTGCTTTAATTTTTTTGTTTTAATTACACAACAAAGATTTCGCAGTAACTAGAAGCAAGAAATAATAAGTTAAGCGTATCGTTCTATTTCGTTTAGAATAGAGATTTTTCTTCCGATATATTTTTGTACATGATCTTACGTTGATAATTATCTAGTAATCACAGATACAATAATAAGATAAAGATTACAAATCAAGTACTGACAAACCATCTTTTTTTGTAACAACAAGAAATCATATATTTCGTGACGTAATAGAATATGTAACTTTTTATTATAACTACGAAACAACGATGCATTAGCGTGGTATTTCCTTTATAGTTCACGTGTAGTAAAAATTGCATACTTTTAACTAATTTACATTACGTAATGTTGTTTTTATACATCGTGATCATGAAAAAAAGTTCCAAGAAGACGCCTAATTTTTTTTCATCGCAATTTTTTTATTTCAGCTAGATCTTATAATTTTATAGAAAAAGATAGAAGTATTCGTAGTACTATGATATTGTTGTCATTCATAACACTATTCTTTATAGTCACGGAAATTTTGTTTCTGGCGCTAATTTAAAATATCTATACGATAATTAGATTTCTAAAATATTTATCACGTCAATGGTTCATTTGTGTTCGTATAATAATACACTCACGCAATTCTTCTTCACAGCTAGAAATTTCCTTGGAGTAACAATAACAAAAGATTATTATACGAAATAGTATTTGAGCATTTGTTTGTACAAAATATATCCGGATTCGTTTATCTAATCTCACGTCAGTCCATTTAGATTCATCATCGACTGCATAGGTGGGCCAAAAATGTCAATCGAAAGATTTACAGAGACCCCCTTTGGGATAAAGTAGCTACGCCTTTTATGCGTGTTTGTTGCGCACCAAATTGAAATGGAAAAGCAAAAGGGACCACCTGCGTTATGCTCGAAGACAGGTAACTCTACCTGGTTTTAACCGCAGAGATTTTTTTAGAGTCGAACAAAGAACCCAACTGGCACTCGTGCACCCTACGACCTAAACCCACCATCCACCTTTTAAGGCAACATTCACACGTATATGCCTGATCGTTTTGAAGCCCACCTTCCTTAGATTACATTCCATCTCCGATGACTCTTGCCGTCTGTTATTTAGACATACCTACATTTCTAACATGCCTGTCGATGCACAAAAGATAAATTTTCCTCGATTAGAAGTTTGCTTGGAACGTAGCTTACAAAGCGCGTATATATAACGTGTCCTTCCGCCTATGATCTTATATTGTTGAAGAATTATTTAATTCTAATAATGATGACGCTTATGTACGTGCGACTTGTCCAAATATAATAAACTATTTAAGCATTTTTAATTTAGGCTACAAAGGAAAGAAAAGGAACAGTTTAGAAAATACAGTTATTATTACTGTTAGCTCTATTTAACAAATTGCTATATTTTTCTTGGTCTTGATCATTTTGAAAATACAATAATTATTACATAGTAAGATAGTTGGGCGTTATAAAAGTCAACATACAAAGAGATGTATAGCTATTTACGAATAGCAATGTATTCGAGTTACATCATACATAGATAATAATTCGCTTACGTCAGTACGTTTTACCTTGGTAATATGAATACTATTGAATATATTCAAATACACCATGAATTACGTTGCATGACTATTTTATTAGAAAGTGTGTTTTTCCCCAATTGATAGCATTGTACGTTTGAAAATTAAGAATAATATTTCGAACTTTATATAAAAAATGTGACTGAAAATTTAATTATATCGCACGCTATTTATACAATTTTATAGTTTGGACTAATTGAAATTATTATGACTGAAAGAAACGCTTTAACTGTAATTGTGCCTCTCTTGCAATAAAATGATTCGTCTCGTTACGAATTGAATTATAGGTTAAAAAATGATTGTGGTAGTTGAACATTGAACACGATAATCATACAGCGCTGACAATGAGACGCGCTTCACGATAACAATGGCTATATCAGTAATGTCATGGTGTAATGCATCTACATCTACAAAACATTATTTTTATGAATCTCGTTAACTCCTATCTCACATTTTAAAGTAATATAGCGACAAATTAAAGTAATTAATTTTATTCTACTAAAAAGTAATGAATAAATTTTTTAATTATTAATTCATCATTAATTTCTACAATTTCATCAAAGACTACCCAATTATTAACGTGTGCAATTATACAGGCGTATAAATATATTTATGCAGAAAATGTAAACTAAATTCTTTAAACTGCACCATTAGACCATTATTATTTACCGTCGGAATTATACCATTAAGAATTAATTACATTTCGTAAACAATGAAATGAGTGATAAAACAGAATGTTTCATATATAAAGTGTATTTGAAGATTGCAGCATCAAAAATCAGTTCTTCAAGTTCTCCTTCACGATGTTTCCGTTATAATACCTTGAGCGTTCTTCCGTACTCTATAATCACTAATTAACACTATTTAATTTACATGAGACGTATTTCCAATGCTATAAACAGTATCATTTTTTTTTTTTTTTTTTGACACTAAAGCTAAAGCAGGAGAGATCCAATACGTATTGATAATATGTATTATTAATCGCGTGCAAGTGATATTGAAGGGTTGGGTTTGGATACCGATGCAAATTGAAATATTTTAAAATTCAGGCGTCGGTACTGGCAAGTGTCGGAGATACTAGTAACGATACTGACTCTATGCGATCAAAGTCCGATATTTTTAATGAATATTCATAGCGTTGACTGTAGGAACATTTGAGTTTTGTGTCACGATGAATACTCGCTACACGTTAGCTACATACAAAACATAAACAAGAATAATTCGAATCAAGATAAAGTGTCGTACCTCAACTTCGAAAAAAAATGTTAAAAAATGGCCATTTTTGTAGCTCCTCGCGGACGAAAAATTCGTACATGACATTTAAGAATTTCTCTTAGGCAACAATAAATGTATTATATGTGTAGTATTTATCCGAAATGTGATAGGAGAATTGAAAACAATGAATTACGCTTAATCTTCAACTTCTTTACATGCTGATCCATCTACAAAATTATTATCCATCTATATCGACATGATAGTTCTTCAATCATTGTGTTGACGAATCAATTGAAGTTTAATGTCAAGCGTACTGTTATAATAAATGTATCAAAGTATCCGAATGCTTTGAGCGCTAGTGTAGTGATTCAAGATCTAAGTACAAGGTCAAGAGAGTAGAAACTTTTCTTGGTTCAGTTACCCGAATGCATTTTCTTTTTTGGTGTAGATAAGTACTTCCTTCAAAACCGGTTGTAGTTACTCGAACTTACCTATAAAACATTAGGTACATGTTAGGAAGCATTTAGTACGAATGAAATAAAGAAAGAAGCTATATTTCTATTATCATTACTATTACTTATATTATTATAATATAAGTCTATTGTTAAATTTACATTTTATATTTATATCATTATTTGTAATCATACAATTATTCCGTAATATATAAAATAGAAATGAGAATATTTGTTTTATGTTCTTTTTTTTTTAATTTATCTACAAACGATAGATCCCTATATCATGACGCCGTGTCATTCATGCACACTATTGAATTTGTAATATAGACGATATATTTATAGTGTGTATTTTTTCAACTGTAAAGTCTAACTATTGTTCCGTGTAGAAGACAAATAAGAGGAACTTTAGGAACTTCTTCGCTTCTAAAAATATAACATAGGTATCCTTCATTTAACATTGTTAACGTCTTCGCATCCATCAACGAAACGTGTCGGTATCCAGATCTATTGACAAGATGTTTCGCGTCTCAACGTGAAAACATTGTGAAATACATATTGTGAAAGCGACGCACAATGATATCAAAAATATTAATCATGTAATTCAGATTCACTAGAACGTAATCACGTTTATGGTATTAATTTCATTTCGTCAATTTAGTCAAAATGCTTGTAAGCGATATAATTATAAACAAATTTTATTTTTTCCTCTTGATGATTCAACACTCAGATATCGCCAATCGCAAGTCGAAGATATCGCGTCCCTCCTTCTGGATTGTAAATTTTATCGAAGGAGGTAGGTGTTTTGACGTATTCTTGTTTTGAGTACATATTGAGTACCGAATGAAAGCAGTGAAAGCAGTTGCAAGGTAGGAATAACTCGGCGAACACGACTGAACACGAAGCATACTATGCATAAGTATAGGATCTAATACTGATTATTATATAATTTAAAGTTTTGAGAAACACTATGTAAAACGAAAATACCAGACAAATGATATTACTTAATCTAAATGACTTTATTTAAAACATTTTCTATACAAACTATTCATTTTTGTATATAAAACGAGCAACATCTGTACACAGAGAACTTCTTATCTAAGTTATGATAATAGTCGTCATCCTACAAATTATTGTTTTACTAATTAATTAACTTGTAATTTATGGTCGATTTATGCTGAATTTTGTCGATAAGCCGAAGATTAAAAACAAAACGACTTATCTTACTTTCTCAAATTATATCAAAAAGCATGTCAAGTCTTTGAGAAAGTAAAGTTTTCAAGATGCTATGTGTATGGTATACTAGTTATATATGTATACAATAATGTTCACAATTCAAAATATATTTTTTATATATTTTTATATAAAAATGTTTTTATTTATAGATTATAAAATGAAGACCCTGAGCATTTTGCTGCTTACGGTACTCGTATCTGGAGTGGTTCCTCGAAGTAATGCTCTATCTGATCCTAATGACGCAATATCATCTACAGACGTATCGTTAAACCGTATAGAAGATTCTGCAGAATCATCAAAAAAATCTTTACTTAAGACAAGCGATACGTCCGGGAAAGTGTCTTATTCCACTGTCGCAACAATAAATGGAGAAACGAAAGACAAGACGTCCATTTCGGATGATAAGAGGGTAACTTCAAAATTAAAAAAAGATGATCTACAGCTTTTAAAACCTTTCCTTGGTCCTAAGGATTTACTTTTGCAAGAAATTCATATTTTAGACGAAGAAGCTTCTAATTCTAAGGTGATTTGTAAGTTCTTACATACAACTGACAATCTGACAGTGACTGAAATGATAAGACAAGAGAAATAACGGAGATGCACAATATACATATATCTGTTACTTTATGATATTGAGATGCTTGTGCGTAATAATAATTTTAGCATATTGAAATTTTTATTAATCCAATTCTCTGATAATAATTAATAAATATCCTTTCTTCCTTTCTACTTTCGTCTCTTTTTAACGTAAAGATATTGGAATAATGGTAGCTAATTTCATCTGATCATAATTTTATAATAACATTGTGATGAAAATAATTGCAGACTCAAGATGGAGCCAAAGTGGAAGTTAATGGTGAAAAACGCGTAAATTTAACATCCTCCTCAAATTCATTAAGGACAATCGGCGATAATAGCATAACCGAAAGCAGTGCTAAATCAAAATTAGGTAAAGATGAAGACGCACCCTACGAAGATGATATGAACGAGGACGAAGAATATGAAAACGAAGACGAATATGACGATACCGATGAAGACGATAACGAAAACGACCAAGAGCCCGAAGATGATGAACAAGTGATGACACAATGTCCCGATTATTGTAAATGTAGTGGGGAGTATGCAGCTGTATCGACTGCCACGTACGTTTCTAGTTTTTGACGATAACATAATATAAATTAATTATTTCTTTTATACTAACGTCAGATAAACACAATATTAATTTAATAAGTATTACATAACGATATTAATTTGATAATTTCTATATAACAAAGAATTGATAAAGATATTACTTCAAATTTAGAGACATATATAATTAAAAAATTTTTCCATTTGTTCTGTATTTAGATGCACCAAACTCGTGGATCATCAATCTTTTGACAGAAATATTGTACATTTGCGTATAGAAAATGCTGGTCTAATTAGTCTTGGCCCTCATGCATTTCAGTCACGAGGTTTCCAACAATTGGAATCTATTGTGATTTCTGACACGAGAATAGTTGAATTAAATCAAACTGCGTTTGATGGAATACCATACTTATTTTCTATAAATTTAACACGTAACGATATTCAAGACATTCATCCGAATACTTTCCAAAGCAACAAACAACTATCATTACTTGCAATTTCTGGAAATCCGTTAAAGCATACGCAAGATTTGAAATTGGCAAAACATGGCCTGTTTGACGCTCCATCAGTTACAGAGTTTGATTTCTCCTTTAATGGTTTGACAAAACTGAAACGTACAGCGTTTTCAAAAATGAATGGTCTGACTTATGTTAATTTAAAAGGTAACAAATTAAAGGAAATTGACAGCGATTCTTTTAGCACGTTGGAATCACTTCTGGAAGTGGATCTTTCGAACAATATGTTGAACGAACTTCCTGTTGATCTCTTTTCTAACAGTAGGGTTCAAACGCTTCGTATTGCTGGTAAGATTAATATAGTTAATCGTACACGTTTTACTATTTCATTGATGCAACATAAATGTTCTTATGGGAAAATTATTTACTAGCATTCTGTTCAATAAAAATGGAAGAAAAAATTTATTAAAGAAAACATATATTAGTTAGGGAAAGACAAAAAAGCACGAGTTCTCTTTTTGTTTCAGCACGATAAACTTGAACTTCGTGATTAATATCTATAATCATCAACGATAGTTATTAGAAATTAATATTAATATCTAATGACTAATAAATTAGTTTATATTAGTAATTAAATAACAATTTATCTTTTTTAATCAAATTGTATATATTTATAAATGTGTATTTAACTTTTAGGAAATAATTTGACCAATTTGAGTACTATACAAGCACCGAGAGTGAAATTATTAGATGTATCTAACAATAAAATCAAGATAATAGCAAAAGATGACTTTTCTGATGCAACCCTATTGGATACATTGACAATTAGATCGAATGGCCTCAAGAGAATTCATCAACATGCTTTTACTAATCTTAATCAACTTACCAATCTTGATATTAGTGATAACAGACTAACTTCTCTGACAGAACACCATTTAAGAGCTAATTCGATGTTACAAGTTTTATTAATGAACGACAATCCCGAATTGGAGACCTTACCAATATTCAAAGCATCAGGACCTGACTCTAATACATTCAGGTAAGGCTACTTTTTTAAATATTCACTATACATATATAATATTTATTAACATCGTAACTTTTCTAATAAGTAGATATACATATGTATACGTATAATCAAGAAACAGGGATAAATTATATTTCAAAATTAATTTCTTCATTAGAATAACTTTGTTATTGGCAAATATTCATAAAAAGGGAGCCATATCCGATTTTGATAATTTTTTAACATGTTGCCAAGGTCATCATCCTGAGTAGTATTGTAAAGATCTTCGCTAGGGATCGCCATTTATTAAAAACATATCAAAAAATCATTTTTTGTATTTTGATGCAATAGTACATCAATAACTAAAAAGTAATGATCTTAAGATCATATTAAAAAATTATCGAAATGGGTGGCTCGCTTTCTGTAAATCTTTACCTTTTTATACATAGATATAACTATATATAATGTTAATGTACATATAGCAATATGATAATAGAATTTTCCGAACTAATGTGACGAACGCGGTACAATAAATATGTTTAAATAGAAAATTTATTATCGAATTTTGCCAGCATAATTTCTTCAGTACGACATATAGATTTTTACAAAAATTAAGTCATAATTTAAATATATTTAATAAATGCTCTAGACAAGATTAATTGAATTAATTTAATATTAAATTAACATAAACGTAATATCTCAAAAATATATTATTTTATCATCTCACGATCTTTTATTTCTCTGTTAATTAAATACTTTTATTTTTCCTAGAATTCTTTAATTATTGTTTTATATGCTTCTTTTAGTTAAATTCTATACTTTATTTTTAATCCTATCAAGAATTTTATTATTTACAGCATAAACATATATACATCCAGTTCATTCATATCATATATATAAATAAAATTAACTATTTAGATAATGACTAATTATTATATAATATATATGATATAATTGTATATAATTAACTTTTCACATATATAAAATCGCACTTATAATTGAATTCATTTTTACAGTGTATATCGATTTGAATGCTCAAATTGTGGTTTGTATTTCCTCGAAGAAGGAACTTTCAACGCTATGCCAGCAATAGCACGATTAAATTTATCTAGAAATCGTTTGACTGGTCTTCCCGACGGACTTCTGAGTCGCCTCTCGTCTTTGCGAATTCTTGATCTTTCTGACAATATAATTAGTACTTTAGAAAGTAATATGTTCCGTGGTGCCACTAGTTTAACTAAAATCAATCTTGCGGGTAATCCTTTGACAGCATTACAAGTGACACCATTCCTGATGACTCCCAGTCTTAATAAACTCGATGTAAGCAGATGCGCTTTGGAGAGAGTTTGGTCTGAAGCTAGACTTCCACTGAATAGTTTACGGTACACATATTTTTATCACAACAAACTATAATACTGACTATTTTATATATTATTTATTTATTTTAAATTAATAATTTTTCCTAGTTACATTTCTCACATAAACTAAAAATATAAAGATAACAATTCTAAAATAAAATGAAATAATATTGACATTAAATCAAAATAATTGTAATAATATATATATTGCATTTTTAGATCCCTGTCAGTTCGGCAAAATCTTCTTCGTCGGATTACTGTAGAAGAACTAAGAGCAATGCCAAATATTGTTGGTTTGGACTTATCATATAATCCTCTTTATTGTGATGTTGAGTTTAAAGATGCTGTACAATGGCTCACGGATCATGGTGTGACGCCACTTGTATTGTCAAGGTATTTATTCATTTTATAACATATAATTAACTAATATTTAAAAATTTATGATAATATCAACTTTCAAATAAGTCATAATCGCAATATTATCGAGGTATATAAGAATAAATTTTTATATAATAATTCAAGAAAGTAAATTTAATTATTGAAACTTAGTTTAAAAATACGTAAAAATGAAATAGTAAAATCATTATCAGTATCATTTTATTTCGTATAATTTAATACTAACCATAAACATTATGCAATATTATTTTCACATATATTAAAAAGGATTGAATAGATATTAATAAAAGTAAAATCAAATAAAAGAATTATTTTAAACTGTTCCATCATAAAAAAGGTAATAGTCTTGTAGGATTTTTAATGATAGGTCTTTTTTTTTGGAATAGTAAAACAGAGAATCTTTTCTCTTTTAAATAAAGCTTCATTTTTGCTGATGATTCACATAATACGAAGTTATAAAATTTTAAGCAAATTCGACAGTATTGCTTTTCTTAAACCATTTTAATAGAATCATATCAATAGGAGAAACTTTAAATGTAAGATATGGAAAGCGTATAAATTAAATAGAATAATGTGCATTTGTATAATTTACAGTTATATAAGCAATTATGGTGATAGTGACAACTATCAAGACTCGGAAGGTATCAGTCAATGGACGGATTTGGCAAAAATAGTTTGTAAAGACATTAGTTCTGGACCACGACCGAGACCAGTTCCCCATAAAGAAACGAAGTTGAAAATTTTCCTTGGTGGATTTGACACGTCAGTAGATTCAGACCCTCTACTGAGAAGCAGTGTTGAAAGTGATGAAGTATGCATAAATTTTATAATTTTCTCTATTTTGATTAATGATAGAATATGATAAAGAAATTTATACAAAATAGCCCACAAATTACTTTGCCATTTAAAATTTGTATAAATTTTCTATTGTATAGTTATAAACGTTTGTTTAAAATATTTAATATTTATTTTTTTGGAAATTTGCAATTAAATATTATAATAATAATGAAAAGTTCACAACAAGAAAAAATAATAGATTTTTATTCTGGAAACGAATGCTACATTATTCTAACGCTATTCTAATGGTATACGAAGCCCACTTTTACTTCAATGGATATATTAATAAGCAGAACACAGCAACCATAGTTGGGGTGCTAAAGAGCCAAGAGTTCATCATCGTGAGTTGCATCCTGTAAAGATTACAATATTACAGTTTGATGTAACGTTATGTCGCAAAGAATAATCGGGTCTTATTCCACGGATTTTTACTTGTTGCTTCGTTCTGAAATTTTCAACTATATATTTCCAAAAACAAATTTCAAGAATTTGAAACAGAAATTTAGAAGTATACAGTAAGAAAGAAGTTATGTAGCTTTTAAATGTGAAAGTAACGGTATAGACAAGTTTAATATTATCTTTTTAGTGTTGTCAATACTGTATAAACTAAAATGTAATTGTAATTACACTTATATATATAAATTATTTATCAGATACTATGCTCCTAAGTCTACTATAGCATTTTCGATCATTATTATATTTTGTTAACAGAGATTATATGTTAAGAAATATTTTGTATAGTGATTTTTATACATTTCTTTCTCTTCTTTCTTGTCAAAAATATTTTTAGTAATCATAGCAAAATTTGAAGTTATATATATTTTTATATATACAAAAATTATACAAATTTTTGGTTCTAATTATTATCAATGAAAATTAATTGATATAATAATGAATATAAAAATTATAAGAAAATTATATTGCTTTCAAGAGTTACAATCAAATACAATTAACATTATGAAATTGTATCTGTATACTATACATACCTTCTACTTTTTAATCTTAACTTCTTTTAGGAAGCGCTAATTATATTTTATTTTATAAAAACTTTTTAACAATCATAAGGATACTTTTATATAAAAAATTACTTCAATCACGAATAATAAATTGTTCTTTTGTATTAGGACTTTCCTAAACTGGATAACTTTGATCACGGAATACAGTCAAATGAAGAATCTGAGAAAACCTGGACAACTCAAGATCAAGAATATGAAGACTTTGTTGCATCCGAAAATATGGAATATCATCCTTGGTACACTAATGCACTTTGGCCTGTAATTATTGTGATTATCATAATTTTGTTGATTCTTCTACTAACGGCACGTATTGCAATTCATTTGACCAAACGGCGAGGTCAGGGACCTGTTATCAGGCCACCAATGATCCTTCGACAAGGCTTAATTGACAACAAGAACTGCGGTTTAGTATATAAGCCGCTTCAAGAAGAAATTGCTACACCGCATGTTCCGAAACGGGGAAGCTTTTACTCCAGCAGCACATTCCATTATGACAAAATAGTGCCGGAAAGTGTTTAGAATTCGTCATGAATTACAGTTAAATAATTAATTATTTAGCAACCAATATATTTGAATTTAAAGAGGGTAAAAAATATTTAAAAAGATAGAAAATATTCTTAAATATCGATGCGCAATTTAATTATACTCAGAAAAACGTGCCATGTGCAAAAATATTATACCTTTAATAATAGACATAAAGGGAACATATAGACTTCTACACTTAATATTATAAAATATTCTTACATAATGATAAAATTACGGGCAAATATTTTTTAATATAATTAACTAAAATAACTAGATTAGGATGAATACTAAAAAGCACGTTTTTCAGAGTGCTTAATGTCGTTGTAATTCCAAGAATTTTATGATACTTAATAATATTTTGAAAGGAAATTTATACATTTTATATGAAACTCTTACTTGCATAAACAACTAATATTCTTTTAATTCAAATAAACAATTTTTATTATAAATTGGAATGTTATAATAATAACTCAATTGGACGAACATTTAATTAGTAGTGCATAATTACCATACTTTTATTGGTTGATATTGATAATTGTCATTTATAAATAAAGAAATGAGTTACTGTAAAAATAACTAAAATCAGAAAAAACAGAAATCGGCAACAGTTAAAAAAGCAGGATTTTAAAACACAACGAATGTAATTTTATATTTTAAATTTAGATAATTCTGTTCAATCACAGTAATATATACAAACTATAAGATACATGATTCATAATTACGTTGATGGTAACAACATCACTTGTAACATTTGTTTAAGCCATAGAAAGTTAAGTATTCGTACCAAGTACTACATATAGTACCAAGTGAACTAATTCCTCGTAGTATAAATAGTACATTATGATGTGCTATATTATGCTACATGTTGTAAATAATGTATAACGTTTTAATAAAATTTTGATTATAATAAAAGATGTCAATAAATTTCTTCCTTTGTAATATTTCATTATGTCTGAATAGAGATAATAATCATCTTAATTTATAAAAACAATATGATACTTTTACTGCAACCTTATACAGGTATTATAATGATATGATATATTAAAAATGCCAAAAATATTAATAGATGAATATACTTCATATATTCTAGAGTAATAATAATATTATTTTTTATATGTATAACTATTCTCTACTGTCATTTTTTACATAATGAATATTTACTATATTAATGTATAATGTATAATATGAAATCAAATATTAATATGCCTAGTGCAAAAATATTTTAATCATTATACTTTTACACACTATACTTATACATATGTATATATATTTATGTGTATTGTTATACATTTGACTTTAAATATTTAAAGAGAATTTGATTAAATGGTAAATATAACATATCTAAAAGAAATAAAATTTCAAACTATAAAATAATAGAGAACTTTCAAAATATTTTAGATTTGAAATATATCATGTACATATATGGTAAAATTTAATGGTATAATTTAATGGAACATACCATATGATGTATGGTTCGATTCGTGAAAACAATCTCAATATATAGTTAACATGTTTTGCTTCTATTATCAGTGACGCTGGTAATATAATATAATAATATAAATAAACCGATAACATGTACATATTTTAATCAGCTTGTTATCTAACTATAGTTACGGCATAATAATTTTCGAATATACATATTTTGTACCAGTTTATACATATAATATAAAATTCAAAAAAAACTACGTTATTAATTAAATGTATTAATTTCAATTAATAAACGATATGTATCATTAGAAGTTAATACGACTAAATTTTATTAAACATTTACTAAATGTTATTAAACATTTTTTGTTAGTGGGAATGTAAATGATAATATTAATACGGCACTGACTGTTATCTACGTAATACTATGTCACACGTATGCGTACATACAGTAGATAACTAGAAGAGAATGATATCTGAAGGCTCAGTAGAAAACAGCGCAAGAGATCAAAGAATACTTGAAACATATAGTCAACACTTTTGCTTTAAATCCTTGTTTTATTTTATAATTATACATTATATTACGAAAGGATGATTTCCAAAAAACGTATCATAGATCTATTACGAATTATTTCTTTTCAATCGTGAGTATATATATATGTAATATACATACACATGTATATATACATATGTATATTGTTTTCATATTGTTTCGTACTCTAAGTATACAAAGTTATACATATACTATACACTTAATCTACATTAAAACAATTTCACATCATTTTTTATATAATGCTTAACAGGATATTTAATGATATTAATATTTACGCAATATACTAAAAGATACATTTTATAATATTGACATATGATATAAAAAATATAAAATAATTTATACTACAAATTTTAAATAATTATATGTTTATATATAATTAATGTGCCTGATAATAAATAAATAAATTTGTATTATTTAACAAAATTATTACATTGTACATAACAAATTTAATTATATATAATAATATGTGCTTAATACGTATTTAATATATTCATGTTACAAGTGTACAAATACTGCAGATTTTTATATATTTTGAGATCAATAATTTTGTTTCTTCATTGGCATTCTTATTGTATTTTAAGTTAATTTTAATTAAACATTTTTGGTATTAATTGATGAAAATTGTAGATGTAAATGTCCAGCTCATGGAAATCCAGGAGGTACAACTATACATGAATTAAGAAAAGCTCGTAGTACAGTAGCTAATGCTATACCAGCAAAAGAATATGCATTTGAAGTATGTATTTTCAAAATTTCATGACAAATGACCTAATATTGAAGCTAAGTCTATTATTGATTAAATGACTATAAAATATAAAGAAGATCGTAATTCATTCAAATATTAACTATCATATTATGCTGTCATATGAAATTTATAGTAGAATCCAACATATATATTTAGATCTATTGTGCTTTTTCCAATAGTCTGTGATGTCTATATGATAGAAATTTAATAATAAATTGAATAACAAATCACTCTCCTTTATTTTACTCTTTTGATTCATATTTCTCAAATAAAAAAATATTAAAAAATAGCACTGGAATTAAATTTATACATCTTTTATTCATTAAACTTTGACTAAATATTAGTTTTATTAATTTCATCTTGATTAAAATAATTGCAGATGGCTTGTTCTACAGTGCGGTATGGCGTTGGTGTCACAAAAGAACTCGGTATGGATATGCAAAATTTTAATTCAAAGAATGTGTGTTTGATGACAGATTCCAACTTAATAAATTTACCACCTTTTAAAACTGCTATGGACAGCCTTACTAAATATGGAATTCAAACTACAGTCTATGATAGTGTACGTGTAGAACCCACAGAACAAAGTCTGAAAGATTCCATTGAATTCGCTAAACGTGGACAATTCGATGCTTTTATAGCGGTAAGAGACAAATATATGCACAAATCTTATTTAAAAATTATCAGTCTTCTTTTTCTAAAATATATTTAGAACATATTTTTATGTTTCTTAACTAGCAGGCAGCAATTCTGTATTTTGAGAAATAAAAAATTAGGAAGATAATTAGTTTTATTAAATCTGCATTGTAAGAAGAAAAAATTAAGATAATTACTCCTATATTTTTAAAATTTATAAGATTAGCTATAGTTTTAATTGCTGTAGTTATAAATTAATAACACATTATTTATTTGCTATGAAATTTAATATAGGTTTAATATTATTATTAGGTAGGAGGTGGTTCAGTGATGGACACTTGTAAAGCTGCAAATCTTTATAGTTCTGATCCACAAGCAGACTTTTTAGATTATGTAAATCCACCAATTGGTAAAGGAAAACCAATTACAGTGCCATTAAAACCATTAATAGCAGTACCAACTACCTCTGGTACTGGTTCAGAAACAACTGGTGTTTCTATCTTTGATTATCAACCACTTAAAGCCAAAACTGGAATTGCTAATAGGTAACTTATTATCAATGATCTTATGAGTAAATGTGTGTTATATATTATTAAACTTTATTTGTAATTTAAATTATTCAGAACAATTATTTATTTTGAAAATTTTAATTACTATAGAGCTCTGAGACCTACCTTAGGTCTTATTGATCCAAATCATACATTAAGCATGCCAGAAAGAGTCTGTGCTTATTCTGGTTTTGATGTGCTTTGTCATGCTCTTGAATCTTTTACTGCAATACCATATACAGAAAG
The DNA here is from genome assembly GCF_905332965.1 of Bombus pascuorum. Classification (NCBI taxonomy): domain Eukaryota; kingdom Metazoa; phylum Arthropoda; class Insecta; order Hymenoptera; family Apidae; genus Bombus; species Bombus pascuorum. The sequence continues at coordinate 7,051,617 of NC_083494.1, read as the reverse complement.
AGCTTGTCCTCCCAATCCAATTCTTAGACCAGCCTATCAAGGTAGCAATCCTATTAGTGATGTGTGGGCAAAATATGCTCTTCAAATAATGTGCAAGTATGTAATTGTTTTTGTTGTAAAAAAAGTATATAACGATTATAATAAACAAGTAGAATATCATAAGAATATAAATTTTAACATTTTTAATATGGCCTACATTAACATAATTTACATTCTTTTTATAGTTTTCTTCAGGATTATTTATATTTGTATAGTTTTCATATTGTATCTCTATTACTTCCAATTATAAAATGAAGTTAGCAATAAAGTAACAATTGTATAAATTAAAAAAAATTTTTTAAATATAATATTTATACTTTCTCCACATAGGTATTTTAAAAGAGCTGTATATAACCAAGATGATCTTGAAGCTAGAAGTAACATGCATCTTGCAAGTACCATGGCAGGTGTTGGATTTGGTAATGCTGGAGTTCACCTTTGTCATGCACTTTCTTATTCTATTAGCGGAAATGTACATAATTTTCAACCAGAGGTATGTACATTTAATTTTAAATAATAGAAAAGATAATAATTTTACCAACTTGTTCGTAAAAACAAGCCATTAAAACCATTATAGTTATTAAAACCAATAGTTAAAACCAATAGTTATTAAAACCATTAATAGCACATATTAAATGCATTATTACACAGTTTTCTGTACTTAAATTGCTACAATATAAAAGTGCAAATTTTTATATTACACAAAAATGTAAAAATTAAGAAAAATGTTAATTATCAAAATTAAAGTAGGTATGATTTGTGACATTAAAATCATATCTTATGCCATATACAATAGATATAAAATAAATGTACATATGTATTAAACACAACAGATAGTTATTGACAATTATTGTCATTAAATTATGTTGTTGCCTATATAATTATATAGGGTTAATTACATTTAATATATCCAGATAAATATTTGTTGAATTATAATATTGATGCATTGTTTATTGTAGGGTTATAACAAAGATCATCCTATAGTGCCACATGGTCTTTCAGTTGTTATATCAGCACCTGCTGTATTTTCTTTTACTGGGAGTGGATGTGCAGAAAGGCATTTAGAAGCTGCTGAATTACTTGGTGCTGATATTAACCGAGCTAAAAAAAGTGACGCTGGCAAAATATTAGCAGACGTTGTAAAAGGGTACATGCAAGTGATGAAAATTGAAAATGGTTTGACTGAATTAGGTTTCAAAAAGGAAGATATACCTAATTTAGTCAAAGGCACACTACCACAAGTAAGGTTCATTATTACGATATGAATATGGTGCGTTTTCTGACGAATTAACGTTCTGACATTATTAAGAGATATATAACATAGTTACATCGTCCTTGAGATGTTTCATTCGTCAGAATACACATTCATTATGATCATGGTCTTATTTCGCTCTTTTCCTTTTACATCTTTTCTAAGGCACAATCAATCAATTATTGTCACTGAATTAATATTAGATAGAATGTGACATATAATTATGTATAGTGTCCTATTTAAATCGATTCCTGCAAATATTTCCAAAATGCATTAATCGATCCGTCTTTGAATAGTTTCAATAGTCTCAATAGTTGAATAGTTACATAGACAGATCGATTAATGTATTAAAACATAGGGTCCCATCTAAAAAAGCAAAGTTGACCTCCATATGTTTTTTCTAGCATCATAAATAAATTCGGAGATATTCGCAGGGACTCATTTAAATAGGACACCGTATTTATAGTTATTATAGCTCAATTCGGTTATTGCACATTTTTCACTGATTATGTAAATGAATTCAGGAAACAGAAATTTCAGACACATTTTCTGGTTTTTAAAAATTGTTAAAAAGGAAAAAGTTATAAGCAATTAAAAATTTTAAAAGCCGAACGTCTCCGACCACATACCGAATGTACCCGAAGAACGCGTAATGTTACACGCTGCGAAGACGCTACATATTTTCTTAACAAGCTATATATATTACTCCGACAACCGGCGTACGCACACACCAGAGCACGGTCGTTACGTATACGGCCATGCATGAAAGAAACGGATTCGTGACGTTACAAAGATGGCAACTAAGAAACGCGCGTTTCCACGCCGCTCAAATATCAGCAAAGTTTTAATTTTATTATTTTGATTAATAAGTAAATATATGTAACAAAAATCTAAAATAATTGCTTCTAGGAACCCAAATTTTTGTCTTTAGTAACTTTCTAAATAAAAAACGGGAATTTTAAACAGATAAACAGATAACAATTTCTTGCAAATTAAAATATTTTTCTTAATTTCAATAATCTCATTAAATCGAACAGTTTAAGATTATCTCTCACTCAGAAAACATGTGTACATATTTTGGTAGATAGAGAAACCACAATCAATTTGCAATAGTGATTTATTAGTCACTATACATTATGAATTATGACAATCAAATAAATTTGCCATATTTTTTAAATTTCATATTGTTATATATGACAAATTCATACAATTGTCACATAATAATATATATTTTTACATTTTATTATTTGTATGATCATACAATATCTTTTTCATATATTTTAAAGCTTAAATTAATAATCTTTGAACTTATTTCATTACTAATCCAGTCTTACATTATTTTCAGCATCGTATTACAAAATTGGCACCACGAGAACAATCAGAGGAAGATCTTACACAGTTGTTTGAAAACTCATTTACAATTTATTAAAAAAAATAATGTTTCTCAATATGTACTGTACGTATTTTCTCAAAGACAACATTTGATCTATTTTTTAATATCTACTTTTTCTACATGAAATTTTGTTATTTTTAATATATTTTATAAACAAAAATAAATGTTTTTTAATGAGTATATATAATTATATTTATTAATTGTTATATAAATATTAATCTGAACAAATAAACTAAAAGCTAAGTAGATAACACTAAATATCTGAAATATTAAACATACCAGTTATATTATTTTTAAAGTCATTTCATCAGAAAATCCTTTATAAAGCACTCAGCATTATAATAATGATGAAAAGGATTCCTGAATTTAATGACTTATAGTCTGTGATACAATTATTTATAAATTTTTACTTCTATTCTAACATTGTACATAATTTTTATTTGATAACATACAGAATTCGATTACCTACGCCAAATACGTCACATATTACCATTTTATTATCGACAGTAAAACTTTTATATATAAGAAATTAGAGATTAGCTACAGATTAATATTCATCTGAAGCAGTCAAATTCTCTTTTATAAATTTAACTAGATATTTAATAAATCTTTTCAATTATTTATCATAAACTTTAGGTGGAAACAGTTCGTCTTGTTTATAATATATGTCATCGAAAAATGTAGGACAGTCATAAGGTGAGTTGACCGATTTTACACACTTAAGTACTAATATTGCACCAATAGCGCAAATGAAACATTTTATTAATTTTTTTTTATTATTTAATATTTGAAAGATGACTTTTAGTTATTTTATGAAATGTATTGAGCATAAAATTTATTAGTACCAATTTTTTTAATATATAAAAATTGTACATGTAAAATATACAAATTAATATTAAGTCATTAAAATATACAAATATCATTTGTAGTATACTGAATAAGGTTTTGTAAAATATTTTATTTTTAAAAAGTTGAAATTAATTATTTACTGTAGCAATTATTTTAATGTGCAAATGATATTTCTAATTTTTAATAATATTAATTTGCATTTAGGAACGTGTATCATGAATTTTTATATTAAAAAGGAAGGTACTGATAAATAATTTACTATATGATTATATACATTTCACAGTTCAAATGAAATTAAGGCATTGTCTTTATTGTGTCAAATATTCCCTTCCTTCTATTCTGTACTATGACGCAACTTCATTTTTCATATGTAGTGCAAAATTTGTTTGATATAATAAAGATGTACGAACAAACATTGAGTTTTTTCTTGAAAAATTTGTCTTTTATGATGAATGTTATTAATGAAAAATATTTCTTTTAATTTACGAATATCCTTCTCCGGGCCGAAGTTGTTTAAATGATACTGAAATTTATGATATTATTTATGAATATAGCTATACGTAATATGATTTATCATATCGGTGTAATTCAAAGTTAAGTATTGCAACAAATTACCTTCAACGTTTTATTAGAAGGCCATTTATATCTTATTTTTTGTGTAATTTCCTGTAGCGAACCTTCCATCTTTAATTGGTATTAGATTACGTTACATTTTATTTTAAATTATGAATTATTTCAGGTCTTCTTCAAGCTACAAAATGTTAGAAATGCTTCATAATTTATTCATTTCTTCATTTTAATAATATATATAGTGTACACATTCTACTATTACAATATTACAAATTTTATCGAAAATAATATTAGGTCACTTACCGTCGAACCTCCTTAAATAAATACCGTTCTCATAATAAATGTCCATTTCGGTACTTTACAGCTTGAACTGACTTCCTTGACTGCGAGCATGTGTAATACTGTTCATCAAGGAACGTCTTGGGATTAATTCTCTCTTGTAACAATGTTGATGTTTGCTTTTCAGTATCAAACTATTTCGCATTTCATAATGGTCGTAGTAGATATGTATGGGCAAAAAAAAAAATAATAATAATAATATTACTACTGTCGTCTCTCTACGATATTCGTTCAAAGGATATTGAAAGGAAGATTTCAAAATACACATGTATACATATATATACCATACTGTGTATACATTCAGAACATTTAATTCACATTGCTGTTAATATTTATAAATGTTGATATCGACAGAAATGACCGACATGAAATCGTACGCACATTTAATTAAATCAACTAATACGAATATTTGACGAATTTTCAAAGTCTGCTTTCTGTTACATGATGCTTCGTACTGAAAAATTTTTACCTATTTTTACATGAATTTTTAAATTAATTTTTGTTAAACATAAGTTGAACGATTTTGAAAACATGTATTTCTATAAATAGTATTATACATATACAGGATATATGTATGCATGTGTGTACTATCCTATTCTTATTACGATTTTTCAAACCCTTATTTTTACAAAAAAGTTAAACAAATTTCAACTGGCTACAAATTGCGATATAAAAAATTCCAAAAAAAGTTATTTTTCGACAAGAAGCCAAGCTCACTTTGACTTCTGTAAATGACACTACGTATTTTCGATTTCATACTGTTGTACTTGATATTAAGACGTATTATATATATATATATAATATATATATATAATATATATGATAGTATATATATATATATACATACTATCATACTATGGCTTTGAAATAACCTTGAAATAACCTTGAAAGTTGAAATGTTAGCTTAACCAGTGCTGTATTTTTATACCAACAACCTTAAAAATTAAGTTTTATACACGAATATTTCTTAATATTCCTTACATTTCGGTTAAAATTTATTTTATTCTTAAGATATTATTTTATACTTTCAAATTATCAAGATGTTATCTAAAATTCTAAACAATGACAATTTATTTTATAACCGAATTTAACATTCTTTCATTAAATTTTTCATTAAACATGATATGACAAGTTTATATTATATATTCTTTCTGTATATCATAAATGTTTATTATATTATGAACAAATTTTGGTAAAAAACTACTTTCCGATATGTCTATTTCAATTTCGTATACAAATTCGCACTATTGACTTTTTGACGTTTCGGAACAACTAAAATAAGTACAATACAAATGCGGTATATAATTTTGAAATATTATAAACTGATACTAGGAAGCATTTTCGTAAAGTTATGGCATTTGTAGGAATTAATGGATTTGGAAGAATAGGAAGAATGTGTTTACGTGCTTGTCTTGAAAAGGATGTTACGGTAACGAATTAGTAAAAAATTACATTTACATGCAAATATTTTTATATCAAGCAAGTGTAAAACAAATATATTGTATTAGGTTAAGATGATTAATGATCCGTATATTTCAACCGATTATATGATATATTTATTTAAATTTGACTCGACTCATGGCCCTTATCCTGTAAAGCTGGAATGTGAAAATGGATTTATTATTATCGGAGGTATATTTAATAATTCATACATTATATTTTACTTGAGTCAATTTAATTAATGCTGGCGCTGAACAAATTTTGTATTTAATATTATATATATATTGTATTACTGATATAATGAAGTAAATATGTCATTATAATATAAGTACAAAAGATCCATTAATAAATTATAGATTCACAAACTTACGAAATTAATACTTGAATCAATTTTTTCTTTTGAAGACAACAAAATAGCTACATCTCAAGAAAAAAACCCATGTAAAATAAATTGGAGAGATGCAGGTGTAACATATGTAATTGAGGCTACTGGGCTTTTTACTACCTTAGAAAAAGCAAGCGTAAGAAAAGAGATTGTTCCTCCATAGCTATTATTTATAATTTTTGTATATTTATTAATAGTTGTATTACAATCTCGATTTAATATTTATAATCGTCCATATTATAATGCTAGAAAGCTTTCGTTTATTATCCAAACTTCGTAACTCATTATAAAGAATAGAAATTTTTCTATTTCATGAAAAAACTGAATTTATATGTAATGCATAGGTAAAAAATTTATAAACATATATTTAAATTCTATTACATAAGATAAATGTCTAGATAATAAAGGAAACAACTGTCTCATTTTAGTTACATATGGACGGTGGAGCTAAAAGAGTAATTATTACCGCACCTTCTATAGATGCATCAATGATAGTTTATGGTGTAAATCATGCTTGCTATGATCCAAAAAAAGGTAAAATAATATCAGCTGCTTCTTGTACAACAAATTGTGCAGCACCTATCATTCGATTGATGCATGATAAATTCGACGTTATTGAAGTAATGATCAGTAGCGTACACGCTTTAACATCGATGCAACGAACTTTAGATGGGCCCCTAGAGAGAGGAAAGGTATTTACGAAATATTTTATCAAACTCTCTTTATCCACGAAGACCCGTACTTTTAATAGTTATAAATTCGTTGAAGCAATTAGTATTATTAATGTGTTACATAAAAAATATTACAGAAATAAAATATGCTACTTAATAAGAAAAGTATTACGTTCCTAATATAGCAATAAAAACACTCTTTAATAAAATAATGTATTTTTTGCCCTTAGTATCGCAGCTATTAAAATAAATCAAATTTTGTCGTCGAATCTAATATTTACGTTACTTAAAAAACAATAATTTTATATTATGTATTAATAGAGATAGTAACTAGAAATTGATTACGTTTAATGATTAACTTAATAAGTTCCTTCATTTTCATATAATATTAGAACGAACGAAACTAATTCGAACTTTAACATTTACTGATATAACTTGTGCATATTGATTTATTTTACTAATTTAAGAAAATATGTTATAATTGTATCTGTATTGTAGTTGTGGAGAGATGGTAGGGGTGCTCTCCAAAATATTATTCCGACGTCTTCAGGTGCTGCCAAATCATTGGACAAAATTATCCCAGAACTGAAAGGCAAAATATCTGCTATAGCCTTTAGAGTACCAATTCCAAATGTTTCTTTATGTGACATGACTTTTCGGTAATGCCAATTACAATAATTTACTTGATTACAGTAAAAATTTTATTACATTACATATATATCACATACAATATTACAAGCTTTCAAAACAAAAAACATTAATTTTAAAGAACATAGCTTTATATCAATAGTAATTAACTTTCCTTAATTTATAAAATTAATACGAACAAATATCAAATGGCAACATGTGTCATATTTATACAGTTTTATTAATGTTAGAGTTAATAAACCGACAACATATGAAGAAGTGAAGGAAGCAATGAAAACAGCGTCAGAAAATGATCTAAACGGTATATTGGGTTATACAGATGATGATTGTGTATCATCCGACTTCAATAAGACAAGTTTTTCGTGTATTTTCGATGCCAAAGCTGGAATTCCCCAGACAAGCACATTCATCAAAGTTGTTGCCTGGTAATTATCAAGTTAAATTATTTCATAAACAATATTTCTGACTTTTGTGAACTTACCGAATCATTTCTTCTATTAATATAATAATCAATTTAAATAACAACACAAGCAATATAAATTTTTCTTAATTATTTATTATTTATTCGTATATGTACATAAATTACATTTATATGCATTTGAAATTTATATATACAGATATAAGTACAATTATCAAATTTTTTTTGAAATCGTAAAATAATAAATTTTATGTTCAATTACTTTAGATTATTTTGTAACAAATTTTCAAACTGATTAATCTTTAAATATAAATACATAACAAAATTTAACATAAAATAATTAATAAAGTAAATATAAAGTTTGTCAATTAATTAACGAAAATATAAATATTTGTAGGTATGACAATGAATATGGTTATGCACATCGTATAGTGGATTTGATACAATACATGTATCAAGTTGATTCCGGTAATATACCAGTACCTGTACAGGAGTTAGATGAAAGTGAAGATTAATAACTTCCTTCAGTAACAAAAATGTATTATAAGATTACGTTTTATGCAAGGTAATCTTAATATGTATTCTATTCATATCTGCTATTAATTTATATATCTCTTATAAGTTTAATCCCTTATTAATTTTAAACAAAAGATTACTATTGCATTAAAGTTTCATTTATTGAATTTTGTTCTATGTATGTATGTATATCTTGTTTGCTAAATAAAATTGTTGAATAGAGAAGGTTTATATATTGTATAAATATAATGAAAATAAATCTGTATTAATTTTATCTATCTAATTCATTTTTTAAATACACAAATGTTACACGAGAACAAATTTAAATCTAGCGGCTTCTGAATACGTCGATAGGAACGTGTACTCACGTGATCCGAGAATAGCCGATGATATGCGAAAATAAGAAACGGTTACAGCGCATACGCCTAAAACTGGTACCGGTTATATTAACGTTGCCTGCCCTTCAAATGACACTGCTTTTGCGGTAAGCGTAGCGTTCAGATTGTTCTTTCACGTAAGTACTACTAGCTTATAACTTACTCTTAATTTATCGTATGTTTTCCTACAATTTAATTTTTCCACTACATCATATTTATATACAATAAACTACAGTCTTTCAATTGATGCTAATAAAACAATAATAAAATTCAGAATTTTGCTTATATCTAGAATTACATAGCATGTTCTTACTACATATATATGTACGTTTTATTCACACCGGTTGATATGACGTCATTCAAACTAAGTATCTTTCTATAATAATTTTTGCAATAGTAGATACAAAATCTGTCCCAAAATCTTTGCGAAAACGTGTACTGATAACTTTCTAATATGCCCGAATTTATCTTTTTATCGAATCACATTATTTCAATTTTTATTAGCGTTGGTTTTATTATATTTGTTACATATATGCTATGTATTTCATTCCTACTCACGTAACCCAACTTTTTTACTTACTACGAATTTGTTCGATTTCGACATTGCACAACATTAATTATTTAAAAACGAAATTCAGAATTCACGAACTTTATTAAATATGAAATTATTAGTAAAAGATTTTGATTTTATGAAAAAATCTACTTTTATGCGTACATATGTGCTGTTAATTTGATGTAACACAATCTCTTACAACAATAAATTTTGTTACCGTTATATCAGTATTTTTATATGTTTTGAAAGAATCTAGAAGCTATATTTTAAAATTCAGACAATTATTAAAAGTTTTATTTTAAATATAAATTACAGTAACGAATTTTTAAATCGAATAAGATAGTAATACGGTTCATTCTACATATTAATATACATTTCGCTACATACATTTCTTTTGTAATGTTTCAATATTATTACACATAATATTGAATATAAACTATGTGTATTTACTACATATATCATCGTAAAAGTTGAAGCATGAATATGTGAAAAAGATCACGTTCGTCTTTAAGTACAAACTGGCGTTGAGAGATCTTATTGACCTTGAGTGACCTTTAGTATTAAACCTTGTTTTATAAGACAAATATCTGAATTATAATGTTATTTCTGTTTGTAATAAATTATTTAATTTAATAATGCATACTACAGAAATTATTTTTAATATCAATGCAAGAATATTAGAAATATCCAACTTTATTTGATATATCTATGTTTATACATTAAATTATTCATGTTTTCGTTAGAATAGTAATATTTACAACAAAACACAATTGAATTTACAATAAATCAGAATATGCATATATGTGTATTTTACTGTATAAATTATTTATTTATATTTCAATATGTTTATATTTGTAATCTAATTAAAAAAATAATGTTATGCTTTAAATTTAATTATACCAAATAACATCCTGAATATAAAGTCATTATAAATCGAAAAAATATATTACGCCTATTTGAGGTTATGCCGTTAATATTGAGATTAACTTCACTTATATCGATCACACAAAAATTATTTTATAAAAGCAAATTGGTATATGCCGAGTCAAAAATATGTTATCAAAAGTTAAACCGCACATTTTCCAGTTGCACAGAAGAAGACGACGACATGAGCAAAATCGGAATTAACGGATTCGGTCGCATTGGCCGTCTTGTGCTTAGGGCCTCTCTTGATCGTGGTGCCCAGGTAAATAATTTGTTAATTTCATATGCTTTTGTACTTCCAATTTTTTTCATTATAATAATTTTAATAGGTCGTAGCCATTAATGATCCTTTCATTGGTTTGGACTATATGGTATATATGTTCAAATATGACTCCACTCATGGAAGATTTAAGGGAGAGGTCAAAGCCGAAAATGGTTGCTTAGTTGTCAATGGCAATAAAATTGCTGTGTTCAGTGAGCGTGAGCCAAAAGCTATTCCATGGGCAAAAGCTGGAGCTGAATATGTTGTAGAATCTACTGGCGTCTTTACTACCATAGAAAAGGCTTCTGTATGTACAAACCTGTATATTTGTTTTAAAAAGAGAGAGAGGGAAAGAAATGTATTCATATATAAATAATTATTTTAATCTTTTAGGCTCATTTGGAAGGTGGTGCAAAGAAAGTTATTATTTCTGCACCGTCAGCTGATGCACCTATGTTTGTTGTCGGTGTTAACCTGGAAGCTTATAATCCAAGTTATAAAGTTATCTCTAATGCTTCCTGCACTACTAATTGTTTAGCTCCTCTTGCTAAAGTTATCCATGACAATTTTGAAATCGTTGAGGGTCTTATGACTACTGTACATGCTATTACTGCTACTCAAAAAACTGTTGATGGACCTTCTGGAAAGGTATATCAAATTTTTTCTAATAATATATTTCTTCACTCTATAATTGATTTTTGTTTCATCATGCCTAATGTTTCCTATTTTGTTTCATAACAGTTATGGCGTGACGGTCGTGGTGCAGCACAAAATATTATTCCAGCTGCAACTGGTGCAGCTAAAGCTGTTGGTAAAGTCATTCCAGCCCTTAATGGAAAACTGACTGGTATGGCATTCCGTGTACCGGTACATAATGTATCGGTCGTTGACTTAACGGTTAGACTTGCCAAACCTGCGTCCTATGATGCTATTAAGGCTAAAATAAAGGAAGCTGCTGAAGGACCTTTGAAGGGAATTTTGGGATATACAGAAGATGATGTAGTATCTTCCGATTTTATTGGTGATAACCACTCCAGTATTTTTGATGCTAAAGCCGGTATACCTTTGAATGATAACTTTGTTAAGTTAATTTCGTGGTATGATAATGAATATGGTTATTCTAACCGCGTAGTTGATTTAATTAAGTACATACAAACGAAAGATAATTAAAATTTTACGAATATTTATATGTAACACATTTCGTAAACTGTTCTATATGATAATGTTATATGAGTTATATATCGTTATTTTATAGATCAAATTAAATAACATTTTAACCAGTAGAGTTTCCAACCAACAATTGAAAATGTAAGATTGAGAATATTTTTAGTAAACCGTTTCTTTCGCACACTACATAGTTGTAACTAATAATATCTAGGCAAAGCAAGTACAAAAGGAAGCTGGTTTTAGGGTTTGTCACATTACTTAATTCGAATTTCTGTTTATGGTTTTCAAATATGTTCATAAATATATTCACGTGCAAGTATAATGCATATTTATGACAGTTACGTAGTCAACTGTAACGTAAGTTATTCTTGGATCATATATAATATTATCTAGTAAGAGTAATGTATGTTACATTCAATTACTTTATATCATTTTGTTCATTCATCAACATTCACAACCAAGATTTTAACATATTTGTGATTTCTTCCTGTAATATTATTTGCCATTCAACACATTGATATCAATAAAAATTGTTATGAAACTAAGAGAATGTTTTATTTAGTCTTTGAACATTTCTTTATCTTCTTATATATTGATACATTTTTACAGCATTATATGAATAGTAGGAATGGAATAAATCAACAGTTAACTTCCGGTTAACTTACATAATAGTTAACTCATATACTTTCTGTACAACTTCTGTACATTTACAAAAAGATATTTTAATATAATTATTGATTGGAATATTTCTAAATAACTTTAATAAAAGTCCTGGCCATCAGAAGTGGCTGCAATATTAATTACAATATTCTTAAAGTATTGTATTATATGGCACAAGGAATAGTTACTTTATATTTCTCATTTATATTAAATTAGTTTTTATAATGAGATATCGAACAAAACATTTTGCAGAATATTACGTTTATATACAAATTAAGTCATACGATTTATGATGTTGATATTTTTTGTTCCGATTGAAAACAATACGTTGAATAATCTAAGTAGAACAAAAGTAGTCCATAAAAATTGAAAGTATCAACGTTTCTTTTTAAAGTATATTTATTCTTTGAGTGTTCTGTTCCTGCAGACTTCATTTTCTCTCATTCCTTGTTCTATTTCTATTTGCTATGTACAATTATCATCATGAAATGAAATACATTGTTACACTTTAGGAATACCAATTTGTTATGCCATGCTGTGAAAAATTTGATGGTACAGCAATACGAAAATACAGTTTTATTTTGTTGTCGTAAACAATAAATATCTATCATTCGCTTTTATAGTATGTTTTTTTTATAGTTTTGTAGTATACAATAATCATCAAGCTTTCACTATAGCTTGATGCGATTATTCAACTTTAAAAACCTTGTAATATATAAAGAACTATTTCTCAGCAATTTAGTACAGTACTATGCATAAAAAATATAAGTTTTTAAAATTATTTGAACGTTAAAATGCTGTAACATTTGAATACTAGAGAGTGGCAGATGTTACTACAATATTTGTACCCACGCTTCTATAATGCACACTGGAATTATCTGTGAAAGAGGACAAAATGTGAATAATAGCGTAACCACAAAGAATTTAATTGATATTTCTTCAACGTTTCTGTTCTAGAATGAAAGAAATATCCATTTCCTTTCACTAACACAATTATTCAAGAGCAATTTAAATATTTCTATTAGTAAACCATACATTATTAAAACATGGAAAATATATAAAGGGACATTTAAAATTTAATATTTTAGTAATCAACGATAGAAATAGGTTGAATATTTAACATTTGATAATTTTTATTATTATCTGCTCTGTAATGTTATTTTTTGGTTACGCTAACTGTTGTGGATGTACGAAACTTTGCAAAAGGAAATACTCTAGACTAGCATGACACATGAGTTACTCGATTTTACAACAAATTTAGGAAAAATTAATAATTCATAGTTTGAAGTTTTTACAAATGATAACAAATTACATCATGTTAAAAGTAAAAGCTTCGCACGAAGATTTATACGTTCCTGAAGTGCGCTAGCTAATTCTCGTGTTAATTCTTCACAAACTAATCGCAGTTCGGCATTTTTCTCCCGTAATTCTTGTAATGTTAATTTCTTTGATTCTTCTAATTCATCTTTAGGAGCATCTTCATCTCCTTCTCGCTCTGTAAATAAAGCAAAAAGTTAAGAGATGATAATACTCTGTACATTGAAATTCAAATAAGAAAAATAAAGAAAATGAAAAACTCACTTGGACTGGGTTTTCTATAAATATGAAATGCACCACAGACACCAGTAAATTGCTGTGATTGTGGAGTTTCCAGAGGTGGATTTTCAGGTAGTTCGCTCTTTGGAGAAAAGTGAGAAAAATCAGCAACAAAACCTTGACTTTCATTTAAGGCTTTTTGTCCTTCTCCCTCACTTTTTTGACCAACCAATTTTCGAGGTGAAGTCTGTAGTAGAGATACATGACAAAATTTTCTTTATAACAATAATTTTGCCTACATATTTTAACTTTCCGAATCCATAACATTGTTAACATCTAAAGTATCTGAAATATCTACTGTGCGGATCCATAAAAAGCAGCTTAATTAAATGTAGTTCTCATTATTAATAATTTTAATCTAGGTGTTTGGTAATAAAATGATTAAAAAATAGATGAAAGTACTTACAATTCCAGGAGAGATTCTTGGTGGAACTAGCGGAGGTGCTCCAAGGAAACTTTGACCATTTTTCCCTACAAGAACGCGCACAGTTTGAAGCGTAAAACTTTGCTTTCTCAGCCACAGATGAAAAGTATCGCAGAGTATTGGTAGCAACATATACCTAATTTATTAAGATCAAGACTAGAACTTCTTGCATGTGTTCTGTATGGTCTGGGTGGTGGTGGAGGTGGTGGTTCCTTCTTTGGAGTTACTATAATAGCTTCTTCAGGAGGTGGAGGTGGTTTTTTTATGAGAGGTCGTTGCACCAATGCACTTGCAGTACGTTGGAGATCGTCATCTCCCAACGTAGTGCAGCTGCTACTGTTACCATTTGCTCCAGAGGCAAGAATCGCTGCTTCAGGTGTTAAACGTAATGGTACCGGATGTAGAATTTTAGGATCTTTTTCAACAGCAGATTTTTGAAAATCAAAATTCACTAATTGCAAACCTGGGCTAGTTAAAGAACTGCTAGTCCCAGTTGGTGAATCAACAAATTTTGTCCATTCTTTATTTCTTTCACGAGTACCAGTAGTATTAGGTGGAGTTTTTTGAGTAGCTGTAGTTTGTGGAATAGGTGGTGGACCAGTCTTTTGCTTAAGCAATGGAATTAATAAGGGTGGAGGTAAGACATCAGGTAGAGGCACATGATTTCTTCGTAACACAACAAGATGCATAGCCACAAAAAATTCTTGTAAACTCAACGCTCCATCTCTGGTAATATCTGCGAGTTGCCAAATGCGACTAAGTTCTCCTAAAGGAAGTCCAGACTTTTCAAAAAATGTTCTGGCTATGGGACCATGTAAAAGCCCCTCAGGATCAAGTTGCAATTGTGTAAATTGAGCAGCGTAATATTCACGCTGTTCATCGCTAATTATCCATACTTCTTCAGGTGGAAACGAGCCATCACCATCTCCTTCACCTTCATCACTGCTATGACGTTCTGAACTTTCTTCTTCGGTTCCTAGTAATTGCCTCTGCTCTTCGGATACCAACAATCCTTGCCAACCTCCAGATACAGAATCTAATATAGTTTCACCACCTATGTCATTGTTTCTTTCCTGTATTATACTATTTGTTGGAGTAGGTGAATCTGTACTACCGCCAGTTTCCCTTGGAGATTCTGCTTCACTTTCACTTTCTGTGGTACTCTCAGGAGCATGTCGATGACCTTTTAAAGCTCTGTTTGAATCTGAACTTCTTCTACCATCTTCTTCCCCAGATGCTGGCCAAGTAAATCTTGGTAAGGTAATAACATCCAAGGGCATAGTAATTATATCTTTACGGATACTAAGTCCTGCTTGATGAGCTGCTACAAGTTTCAACAGTACATAAAATTGTTTCTTTCCAAGATGTGTACCAATGTGTGCTGCTTCAGTTCCAAAACAGATATCCAATATCTATAAATCAGAAGAATTTATTTTCCAAATAAACATAATTAGTATTTTATTTAAATTTATCTAATTTAAACATAAATATTTTTATATCTATAGTTGTGTATATCTATAATACATTATTTACAAATAATGAATATCATACAAGAAGCAATAAATTACATTAATATATATATAACACATACTTACGAAAGTAATATAAAAGTTTCTTATGCTCAAATAACATTTGACAACATTTTTCAAACAATTCATACTTTTATTTTATATTCTACTTTGTTTATCAACAAAATAAAATATCTTAAATATTATCATCAATCTACTTTATTTGAAATAAACTATTAACATGAGGTTCGTTTCATGTATTTTAAAAATATTGTTTAAATTTGAGAAATTTGAAATTTCTAGTTACTTTTGATGTATTCTTTAAATTAATTTGCAAATGTACCTTCATACATTCGATGATCATTGTAATTTTCATTTTTTAATTTTATACTAGAAATTTTTAACACATACATATTTAGAATAATAACAATTCGGTATTGCCATTGTGACAAAATTGATCATTAAACTATTGTAAAAATACTGACTGATTTTTTATGCGGAAATGTAAGTACGTAACTGTTTAGTTGGTCATTTAATTAGGATACTTATAATCACTTCGTAACAGTTCCTTAATTCTAACCTTCACAAGCCTTTGTAATTTGCCGATATCACGTCACGTTCGACAAATTAAACGCCCACTTCTATACGATTAAAGAGATGTTATGATCTCAATATTGCAATCGCGTGTGTGACAGAAAACCAACAGCTGACAAACTATGTACAATGAGTTGATATAATTTACCTTCATCGTGACAACCCCTGGTAAATTCGCCGAGCGCAGTAGTTCGGCAACTTTGATCACCGGCACATTGTCGCTGTCTGCATTTTCACAGCAATAACTAAAAATATCTTCATAATATTGATGTTCGGTCATCGTCAGGTGAAGACTCGCCATCGTAATCGACTCCCAATCCATCTTGGCGACAAGTCAGAGCGGAGCAATGAACCGCTTCTACACTCGTTCTCGTTACGTACAAACTGGGTCCGTTCTCTTTCTCTACTCTCCTCCTCTCTCACACCTTTTAGCTTTTCTTCTATCCGTCTCCGTTGTTGTCCTTCCGTTCTTAACACGGTCTGCTTCACAGGACGGTCGTCTCCAGTATATAGTCACATTGCACGATGATATGATGATCTTGACGAATCCCTTGGGAATGTAAGGCACACTATTTGTAGACTACACCCCATGCATCACAAAATTACCGCTCGACCGCCATCTTTCTGTTCCCTCTGTGTTTGACATTATTATAATCCATGTGCGCATACTACCTGAACTGACATTTCTACGGTCTGTGCGCATTAACTTTACTGGATTATAGAGGCTATACTGCGCATGCGTTTTCTTTCATCGCGATAACGCGGGATTTTCCATTTTTTTTCAACTATTTTATTTGATCAATTTTTTATTTGCTTGACAGTACAATTTTATATTATAGTAGTTCTTTTTTTTTCTCGTATAATATATTTCACGCATATCGATCACATTACAAATGGAAAATTATTTTATTCTTATAATATTTCAATCGTTTTCACTATTTTCGTTTAATGCTTTATGCTTCAATCTGGATGAACGACAAAATGCTCAAATTATTTTTCTTTTAGTAATAATTGAGTATTCTCAAGTTGTGGGTTATGATCATTGCAACGTTATTAAGTAATTCGTATTACTATCCTTTTTCATATATATATAATATCAATGATATAAAAAGAGCAATAACTATCGTCTTGTTTCGCATTTAAGATGCATTATCTTATACGGAGGTATGTATCAGAAAACTAAGCGTTTAAACTTTCACTTGTTTGAAAATAGACGAAAAATATTTTAACGTAGCAAGCTGTATTACGAAAGAAAAACCGTAGAACGCTTACAATGCGACAACAATACGAACTGATGCGTGACTAGAGCGTATTATTATGACCGATCCTTACAGATATACTTAATTTCGAATCTAACAATTTTACATAAACTCGATGCAATCAGTTATCTGTTAATCTAATAGTAATATGAATTATAGGTGCACAACAAAATGTCACCATGAATGATAGACACGATAATTCTCCAAGCGCAGTTTGATGTCGCAGAAAGCATATACTCTAATGAGCAATATTATATGTTATCGGTAATCGAAGAAGATGGACATTTCTTCGTGTTGCCGTAACGCCCAGTTACCGGTTTTTGACCAGCCGTCTTAAATCGATGCAGCACCGGCGAACTTTCTCTTGGACTACCGCTAATATTATCGAAGTCCCAACTCGCAAAATGTTCCTCGAATAGTTCTTCGAGTTTCTTCGACAGTATTTCAATTGTCTTTACTCGATCATGATCATCCTGCGATCAGATGATTAAGGGAACTTTATAGTCGTAGTAGAAATAAAAGTTTTCGATAACACATTCGAAGATTGCAATAGGTCTTTATTCAACTTTATTCAAATTCCTATGCAATATTGACTGCATTATATCCAAGATGAATATTAAATACTATTTATTGAAAAACTATATTAGTTCAGACCATATATCGTAGCTCAATTATATTAATTTGATTCTCTACATATCTAGCAAAGATTAGAAAATCAATAAATAAAATAGCCTGCGTACCTTGTGATATAATTTTGAATTATAAACGATACGACGAAAGTCTCTAACCACATGTTCTACTTTATGGTAAACTCGATTCTTTAGTTTGTATTCAACCGTTTCCAGGAACATCGGACTTTTAATAACTTTACAATAGTCTTCGATCTAAAAGAAGATTATATAATTATCCATTTACGATTTAGAGAAATGGGCATATGCAAAGAAACTAACCGTGTGAGAAGAGGATTGTTTTCCATTACTGCTTCCTGAGGATGGACACTTGAAAATTTCTGCTTCTTCCATTTGCCAAACTGTTTGATGTATCATTTCTAATTTGCTAAGCGCAAGTGGACTTAGACTCTGTTTTCTTTTCGAGCTATACCATACGGACCAACCTCTGTCACTGGCTTTCCCACCAAATTTCCCGTCTAAAAATTCGATGCATCCAGAATTCTCCCGTTTCTTCCCGTGTTTTGTTGCGATTGTAGATTTCGATGTTCCCTCCACTTGAGTATCATTAACCTCGAAATTTTTCGTAGCTTTCTTCCCGGAACATTTACGAGATCTATTATGCAAGAGATAATATGATTTTTCGAAATCTTTTCTTTGACACTTGCGCCCAGGGATCGGTATTACAGTGTTACAAATCGTCGATACGTTGGCGATGTTTAATTTGCTCTTCTTGCAGAATTCTTTCTTCTCCGAGAAGGATGTACTTAAGGATGCGCAACGTCGAAGAGTCTCCGAATAAGTTGCCTTCCCTATGACACGTTCGGCCTCTCCCAACGTTGTTTGGCCATTGTTTAAGGAAATGCACGAACTTTTCCTCGAGCAAATAGTCTGTTGAAGATTCTTCACCGTCGTAGTTGTTGCGACCGTAGTTGTTACGGTACTGTTGGTCACTAACGAAACAACGGGAGCCGGCTGTTCATTCTCTGTTACGGAACTGTTTGACGATTCTGAGCTATGTGGAATGGCATTGTTTTTTCGTCGTTTCTGCTTGTTTGCCATGTTAGCGTTGTTCAAAGTTTTGATTAACCACGAATCCGTTTTTACATTCATTTTACTAGAACCTGTTAACGGGTAGCTGCATAAAATATTGCGATATTTAATGCTGGAAGAACGGAAGTATTGCCTTAATGTGACGTCAGACACATGTTTCCATTTACTTTTCTAAATATTTTAATATTTTATATGTACGGAACAGATACATAGTAAAGCTTGTTTTACTCTAAATATATTGTATTATTATTATTATTATTATTATTCTTTAAAGCAGATTTACTCTCTCTCTTTCTCTCTCCCCTCTCTGTTGCGTCTATGTTAATTTACAATTACGTGTTATGAAAATCTAAAGTTCTCAAATTTCCGTCCTTCTAGTATTAAAGCGATTAAATTTTATTTTCACTAAACAATTAGAATTAATGCTCGACATTGAAAGTAATTAGATACTCTGCTTGAATATTATAGTAATATGATAATCGCGTAGAATGTATAGAATACGCAGAATACATACGACTTACGTTTTTAGTTCCAAAGCGATATATGAATGTTTCGAATGAAAATATTTTTCCGATAGAAGCGATATTTAGAATAAACTTTAAGCGATTATAATTATTACCATTTTTATTACCAGACAACTGTAGAGCTTCGTTGATACTTGTGTTGAGAGAAAAATGATTCGTGGAGCCCGAGTCATCTTCGGACGCTTCGTAGCTCGAAACGCCTCCGCAACCATCGTTACTGTCCTTCAAATTTTTCGAAAGGCTTTCGTCTAATCTTTCACGATTCTGCGCCGCTTGGGACGTTGTATCGTCGTTCTCGTTCTCTTTCACACTTTCCAACTTTTCGCTAATGTCAACTCGATCGATCTCTGTTTTCTTAAAGTCCGTATCCTCTTTTACGTTCAACGCCTCTAACAGAATCTCGGCGGAAGCGCAGGCTGCTTTCCAAGTAACATCTTCCGAAACGGTATAATTTGATGTATCGGATCGTTTTAAAATCCTAGGTGAATTTTCAAGGGAGAAGGTAGGAGGTGGTACGATCGGAGTCGCCGGGAAAGGTACTTTTATTGTATTTGCGCAATTATTAACATCGCTAGATATAGGAGTTGCGGTAGGTCGAGACACAGGAGTAGACGACGCTGGAGCGCAAAACGTTTTCTCTTTGTTGGTAACGTAATGATTGCGGTGATTGTTCGAGGACCCATTGGCAGCGTTTCGAGATGCGGAGCTCTCTAAACGACGATTTGATCTTCTTTGATGTCTTTTTTTTGGCACGTTGTAGCTTCCTGGTTTCATGTATACTCGAACATCTTCGGAACTGTCATATTCTTCGGGTACCTGCTGCACTTGAACGCGATTATTGATCAAATTATAAGTGTTCCAGGGTGTAGTCTGAACGCTCTGTATATTTTGCAGCGTCTGGAACTGACGATTTGCGTCGATATGCAACTGTCTGATGCAGCTACCGAGATCCATCGTATTTTTTGATATTTCTGCGCGTGTCGACCCACGTGGCACAACGGTCTCCGTATTCACATCCGCCGGATTCATAAATGGCATTTGTCTATTATCAGTGTTTCTCATACTGGCGAACCAAGCTGACAAATTGGCAGTCATCTCTTCCGATGATTTCTCCGGGATACTCGGTTCGATTTGGCTAAGCAGCGTCATCTTATCCTTTGGCACAGCCGCTAGCTCCAATTGACTCGTGGACGATTTGCCAACATAAACCAAATCCATATTTGTTTTATTCCTGTGATTTTGTTCGGAGCTCTTTGAATTTTTGCTACCGTAATCTACCGTATAGGGCGGACAAATAGCGTAACTAGGATAAAAATTTTCGTGGTCGTTGGTGGGTGGAAAGTATATAGATTCTAAACTAATGGAAGGGTTCAGAAACGAAGATTCCACCCTCGATAAACATTTTTGAGCATAATTGCTCTCACAATTTTCATCTAACTGTCGCTGTAGTCTAAACACGGTATCGGCATTTTCCTGCGGCGAAACTTTATTTTCGGGGAATTCTTGTTTCTTCTCCTTGAATAACCATTGTCTAGAAGGATCCTGATTGCTTTCCGTAAGAATTTTGCTTCTCAGGTGAAAAAACTCTGCGTTCAACGATTGCGTGGATGTGTCTGTCTTGGCAGAGGACGAGCTTCCTCTCGAACGAAATCTACTATTCGGTTGACCTGCAGGTTCCGCGTGCCCTAAGAACATATCAGGCACGGATTTCGTGCTGTCTATTGTCGTTAGGTTCTCAGTAACGGTCCACTTACTTCGTAATTTCGATTCTTTTTGGGACGACTGTTTCTCCTGGCTCGCATTGTACAGGCTGAAATTTCGTAGGCTGCCGGTCGATAGCTGCGCACCGTTACTGGAATCTCGATTGTTCTTTTTATTATCGGGCTTCTGTTTCGATGTAATCATAGTTGAAGATGGATCAAACAAGTCGCGATTCGTGTAAACTGAAACGTCACCTGGAAAAGAGGTTCCAAATGATTCTGGTCTTTGCTCGAAATTAGAAGCATTGCTGTTTTCTTCGAGCTTTAAGAAGGCGTGGATGATCTGATTCAGTAGCTCGTGTGTGCTCTCTTCCCACAAACGAAAGCATCTCAGCAACTCGCAGTCGAATTTATCGTTCAAGCTTGGATAGTGCTGCTTGTTCAAATAATTATCAAGAACAAGCCACCCGTTGCTAATGCGCAACAAAGCGTTTATCAGATCGCCGACGAAAACACGATCTCCGGCGAAAATTGGGAAACAAGTGGAAGATTTGGTAACTGCTGTTTTAGTGGCGGTAGACAGATTTTTCAACCAACTGCATCTGGCGTTTGTTTTGCAACTATCGTTTAAAACGATTTCGGCTTCCGTGCATCCCCAGTAAACGACTTTTCGCAACAGTTCCGGATACTGTGTCCTATCTAGGCACGGTCCGTCCGTTTGAACAGCTATTGACGTACCACTCCCATAATCCGCACAGAATTCGGTGAACCAAGTATTCTTATTTGACGCGGTATCGCCAGCTCCGCTAAACAACGGTGTCGAATTGGATTTCTCGGTTTTCGTTTCCTCCTTATTAATATCGTTCGAAGATATGTTGCAAAGCGCTGAAACCATCTTTTCAGCCTCGATCGTAAAATCGAAGCTGGTAGACGATTCGTCGGAATAATGTTCCTCCTGTGCTTTTGTACATACGTTCGATGTAGCTTTTTCCGAAGAACTCGTCTTGGTTTCTCGGTTTGCCTCATCCTCTGTACTCGGTTTTATGTTGAACAAGTCGTTGCAGGGAGAGGTAATCGTTTGAAGGGGCCATTCGTCGTAATTTTCAGAAGATATCGGGGTAACTCGAGAGGTATCGTCTGTAGGTATTTTGCTTTTGCCGACTTTAAGGGGCGCAATGTCAAGTGTGGCAGCAGTGGCTGCAGGTTTGTCTCTTTGTAGGCTACCGTAGACTAAACTCGCTGGATGATTAGGGTAGATTTGATTAGAGTGTACTGTTTGAACAGGACCCGTGACTTGGCCGTTGGTGAAATTTGTCGTAGCTGCGTAAGGACTGAGATTAGGAAATTGAAACGCTGAATTGCCATTAATTGCTTGCAAGTTGCAAGTGTTTGTAGCTGAGATATTATAATAGGAGCTGTGCGATGGTTGTTCCTGTTGCTGAATATTTTGTCGATCTTGAATTAGACAAAACGTTTGTACATCTGGAGGCTTAAAGTAGGGCTGTGGTATCAACGTAATTCCGGAATTGTTGTACTGATCGCCAGAGAAAGAGCCATGCGTGTACGTCGAGGAAGCAATTAAAAAGGAAGTAGTTGGTGGAGGTATCGGAGCATTGTTCGTCGTTTGATCATACAGAACCAAAGGTTTCGGGCTGTAGGATAACTGTTGTTGAATATGCTGCTGCTGCTGTTGTTGTTGGCAATACTGTTGATTTCGTACGAGTTTATTTTTGGCTGGCCATCTGCTGCTTTTGCCTATATTCATGGATGAGTTTGTACGAGAATCTTAGAAAACTGAAACCATTATTTAACATAAACATTGATACCGATAATTGATAACAATTAATATTTTCCACCAACGATAATATCATTCTCATTCTACAAAATTCATTTTGTATATCTGTTATTAATTATTAATTCTTTCTTTCTTTTCCAATAAAAAAATATTCTTGGAATTAAAAAAAAAAAAAAAAAAAGAAAAGGAAATATAATCGATAAAAGCAAGATTCTATTAACTCGATCAGTGATAAAACGAATTCTGTGGCTGTCGATAAAAAGATTGCAGTCGGTGGAAGTATGTAATCGTTGATCTGGTGTAAATAACGCTCACATCTTTTATTCGTTTAAAGATGAACTAATTATTGTAATATTTTTTTAAGTTATCTTTTTTTTTAAGTATTTAAAATGAATCAAATTTTAAAGGGAAACGTAGTTACACCTTGTATATGCAAAGGAGCAGGATTAGCGAGACCAGCGTTACGTTGCGCTCCTGGATAAATACACGAGGGATGCAGACCACTTCCGCATGCTTGAAGAGTCAACGTCGGATTAGCAATAGGACCATAAAGAATTTGTTGTTGCTGCGGATGTACGAGGGACGACGGGGTTGATGCGGACGGAATCGAAGATTGTATGGACGATCGACTAGCTCGTGCAGCTGTAGGGTGCATGATCCACCTAACCCCGGCTGGAATACGATCCTCTCGTTGTCTTCTTACTTTTCAACCTCTGTTTAAGAAAATAATTTGTTCTATTTATCACACGCGCCTAAGATTCATAATTTCGAATAGATGAGCGAAGCATTGACACTTTTGTATTAAATCATGTTCAATTAAAATAAAATAAAATTGAAGAGAAATGTTGTTAACAAACGATACGTATAGCTAACGATGTTTTATCCAAACGAAATGAACTTGGCTACTATGTCAGCTGTTATTTGACACGTCGTTAACCTAAGCACATTTCTCTTTGATTTATTTTATGGATATATAACGACGAAGAAGTTTCGTTTTACCTGATATTCAGATGCCTCTTTGTTCCTCTTGAGTAAACCATTTGTGTTCGATAAACGATGCAATAATATAATTGATGACGAAATAATTGACAAAGTAAGGGAATGTCTTCACGGGGACGACAGGTAATGAGATAAAATCATATCGAGCTTAAATAGGTACAGTACAGGAGAACAGAGAAAGGAAAGGGTTTAAACTCTTAACGAATGAACTTGCGGTTAAATCAAAGAACTCGATGTTAATCCAGGATTTTCCAAAATTGCTCCACCCCTTTCTCGAGTCAACAAATGTACATGTTATCGTTTTTCTCGTCTAACGTTTCTTCTCTCACGGAAACAAATCGAAATTCCTTGCGAACGAGAAATGACCAAACTTATATATACATATTGAAAGGCAAATGGTAATCTACGAAATGAAAGTCAACGAACATCACGAAGAAAAATGGCAGATTACTGGCTGTTGACCTAAAACAAAATTCTCTACACGGAACAATGAAACGAGCGAAAAATTTGACGTACGGCGTGGGTATTTTTATCCATGAATTATCTAACGTTTTCAACGTACCTGTTAATCTTGTATAAATTTCAAATACTTTCGATCCCACTAAATCACATAAAAGACAGATATGTTTCGCGATCGATTTTAAGAATAAAGTAAATTATAAAATTTGACGCATTTACAGCGATTTCAGATATAAATAATTCCAACGAATGTCGATTGCATTTTATTGAAATACATGTAACGTAAATCATGCTAGACTGTTTAATGTACCTTTTTCGCGTATAAAAAGATTCTCTCTCTAACGTCTAAGGAAAGCATGAATTCATTCTCGATACGAGTCGATACGATTTTGTTATATTGTTTGATAGGATGTAAGGAAAATAAGAGACTCGGTATTCTCCGCAACGGCAACCCTGATATATTTTTCTCGCTTCGCACAAAAACATATCATACAGATGTTTTTTTTCGCGAAGGTTGTCACAACATATAGACTTTCAACAAGTTGCGTAATTATTAGATATGTAATATCATTCTTAAGCTCTATGCAGAAAATTGTCGAGTGAACACAATGTGACTGTCGTCACACCTTCAGCACCTAAATTGAAGATTTTCAAGAAGATTTATGCATGATCGAGGAGTGCTCGCCAAGCTGTTCGACATTTCGCAAAAAGTACCAAAGATCACGCCGTTCCTGAATCTCTGCACGATCTTTTCGTGAAAGCTTGTCTAAGATATGTAAATATCTAAATTATCTCGTTAAAAATTTATATACGAATATCACTATAGAACGCGTTAGCAGATGTATGTATGCGATACTTTCTCGATAGAAATATCTATTTACTTTCCTAAGACACGCTCTTATATATTCTTCGATTATTTCTATAGCGATATTATCAAAGCAATTATACGTAAGAGATTAGTAATTACATTAATTTTTCTCCTTGGTATATTTCACTTGGAAACGTCCAGATAATCAGGAACAGCGGGAGTATCTCGTCTAAAACTACTGTAATCTTGAACCGATGGACAGCCGGAGGCAGAAAGCCACCGCAGTGTCTTTAGAATCTCGAATGAAGCGTATTCTCGTCGAGAATTTTTCCGTTCGTTCGAACATTTCGATATCGCCAGCGTTTGTTCTCGAGATGCAACGTGAAATTCTAGATAGAAGAAGACATTTTGCGCTTTAAGTGCTGTTTCGATTGTTTTATACGCTTTTTTCTTTCATTGATGACGAAAGTGTGGGAAGTGTGTGAGATAGTATTCGCTCTGAAACGCATCGTCCTCTCCACTTTCGCTTACTTCCGATCCGTTAAAATGCGAAGTCGAAGCTGCTTGCAGGTACTAACGATCTCGGACGCATTTCTTCGTCGACTGGTCGAGAGTATATTAATTTTCTCAAAATTAATTACGAATGTATGCTAAAAGAACACTGCCAATAACACACGACAGAATCAGAGACGTCGGTGGTAAAACGTTTGGTGTTGCTGTGTTACAAAAGTCTGTCAAACACGAACAGACTTCCTGACGACCGCCAAAACCGCTTCTTTGGTAACACCTTCCTTTATAACTTGATTCCTCCCATCCGCAACCTCTTATGACTCGGGTATCAGGTGGAACTGTTTCAAACACATAGTAATAGTTCAGTCTATATTATTTACTAATAATCGATACGATATCATGAAACTAATAAGTTATATTGGATGTTGTGTGCGAAATATCAAATTACTTGAGCCAGTACCGTATCATAACTGATATTGCGCTAATCACGCTGGTGCGTGACCACGTATTGCAATTTTCTACAACGTAATAAGGATACTGTATTAGTCTAGGTTAATAGTAATAGCGCACTAAAGTTATAGTAGCCTATTAAAGTTACTGGTTCTCTAAAGAATTGGTATTGTTAGCATCGTAGTTGTTACAGTTGCCGTTCCCTTCATCAATTTTTTGTTGAAACGTATCTTAATGGTATCGAAATAAGATAACATAAAACGAATATAAATAAAGACGATTAAGAATTTATATTAGAGATATTTCATATTAAATGAAATATTAAAATAAATTGAAGAATATTTCAGAAATATTATAAGAACTATAATTTAAGAAAGATTTTCTTTTTCCAAGGATCTAAATGTCACTTACGTCCATTAACGCTGAACTCAATTACTTGCGTAATCTTTCGGCACATGGTATACTTCGAGCCGTTTTTGAGGTCGGAGCAATCTTTTTTGAGGGCGTCGGGTGGAGTTTCATCGGCGCATCGACTATCGTTGTGACTGTTGCAAAGATAGCATTGCATCGCGTTTATGCCTGGAACATAATAATAATTTGCTTAAAAATTCTTCCCTCACAAAAGATTATTCTCTTAAAGCTATAAATAAATTTCGGGTGTCCATATATTTATGAAAAATTAAAAGCTGTAAAAATGCACAAAAGAGAACAATAGGCGAAGAGATAGTAGGCAAAAATATACGAAAGAAATGAAAAGAAATGAATCTCCGAGTAGGTTCTA
Source organism: Bombus pascuorum (assembly GCF_905332965.1). Taxonomy (NCBI): domain Eukaryota; kingdom Metazoa; phylum Arthropoda; class Insecta; order Hymenoptera; family Apidae; genus Bombus; species Bombus pascuorum. The sequence goes on along the minus strand of NC_083494.1, from coordinate 7,024,026 downwards.
TTTTTTGCAGTTGTTTTGTCGACTTCTCGTCGTATAAAAATACAGATTTGGATAACTAGTTGTGATTTCGATATAACTACATCTTCCATATTAATGAAACTTATAGTATCTTCATTAGCGCAGATAAATTTACATGACAATTGTTTTAATATGACTCGGTATTATCCGCATTGCGGTAGCATAGATAATTTATATTCAGTTTCGTAATTACATGAAACACGAAGGTGATAAAAATATTATCGGATGGTTGATAAGAGAGGTCACTGTGAAACGAAGATAATACAATAATTTAAACTTTTATACTAGGGGGATCGTGGTACTATCTTCTTCCAAATGCGTTTTATGTCAGCACAATTGAATAATTTGTTGTCGTTATGTATACGCGTCTGTTTATATGGGTCAACGTTTGGACACTCGGATTACCATAGAGCATCGTAATTTAGCTGTCTTTCATGAAGTTTGTTTTATAAAAACCAGGAAACGTTTCGAAATGGTATACATTCTCATTGAATAAAGGTTCATTGTACTTCCGACCTTACTGATATAAAAATCAATGCAGCTATCTGGCCTGGAAAGGCATAGCTACAATAAGTTTACGCGTTTGTCTTCGTGTTTTAATCTTGTCTCTACGGTCATTCATTTTTCTGAGCGTAACAGGACATAAATAACGAACGTCTAACAGTAAAATTTAAATAACGAACTAACATAGCAATAAACATCATAATCACCTAAGAGATTAAACGGACTGTAAATTAAGAAATGTTAGAAGCGAAAGGATAATTATAAAAGTGTCGAATATCATTTCAATATTGATATCGATGTAAGTAACCACTTTCTGTTCTTGAGTTTTATATTCCACGATAAACATGAAATTTTATACAAGTGGCTTGGAATGTATCGTGTATGTGAAAACTGCTTTGCGCATAGCTGGTCGTCATTGATCTCACTAACGTTCCCACCAGTTCATTTGGTTAAATCAAACCGCGAAATTATAGGTACTTTTTGGAGCATACAATTTCGATCGTTTAACTTCATGAAGATTATTTAATATTCAATTGCTTCCGCAAACATACGGCATATTATACACGCTCGTCCTTATTATTAAATCAGCTGAAACAACGATGTCGCATTTAAACGCTTCCCTCGAACGAGGAAGCTAGTTGATCCACTTTTTGAATAGGGTATACCATCACTTTATTGACGAGAGTTAAAAGGAATAGGGCAAACATGGAGGAAAAGGGAATAAGAATTATATATTAAAAGCAAATGTGTCGCGAATTTCGATTAATTTATGTTATATTTTTCAATTGTATTTAGGTAGTCGTGGCCAAGAAAGATATAAAAAACATAAAAGAAAAATTACATAATATACTAGCACATTGTACAATCAAATCGAAACAAGTACAGTAATTATGTTTTCAATTAAAGAATGTAAGTTAACATAACGAAGTGTTATCGTAGAGCAACGGAAAACGAACTATTTATCAGTTACGTCACACACTGAACGATGCGATTCAGGAGATGAACTTTTATACGATTATACGACTATAAAAAAAAAAAAACAAAAAACAAAGAAAAAAGAAGAAAAACAAGGAAATGGCGATGAAAGTAGGTCTGTTAGAGAAGGATACGAGGATCGATAAGAAGCAGTCTCGTAAACCCGCCCCGATCGTTGAACCAAAGACAGCACAGACTCGACGCGTAGACGCTTACCATAAAAACCGAGAATGACCAATAGGCAAACGACAAGGATGAGAAAGCGCTTCATGTTGGTTTCGGTATTATCCTGGCACGTCCTTCTACGATTAACGTTCCTCGCGGTCACTGGCGTAGATTACGCGCGACCGAGCGGCGGGAAAGAGAGAGAACGCGGTCAGATCAGGGGTTGACGAGGCCAACCATCCGGCCTCGACAGCTGCTGAAGCACTGTTCGCGTTGGCTGTCGTTCGGCGCGATTGCAGCGCAAGCCCGCAACTAAGGCGACGATGCTTACACCACTGATAGAATCATGAATACGTGATTGCGCGCGAGGAATACTAAGGTCGATAAGACGAGGCGAGACGAATGGGAAAAACGATCTCGCCCCAACGAATAATCCAAGGACCAAACGATCTAGCCACGGTCGCGCGAAAGCTTCGTCGCTTCTTACGGTCCGCGATTTGGATTCCCGTTTTCCACGTTGCGTTGCACAGATTTTCTACCGTTGTTGCTATGCTCGCCATATCAAGAAATCAATATTTTTAACCAACAGTCAGTAGAAGGATTGCTGCTACCTGGGATTGATTTTTACTGTGTTTCAGTGATTACACGCTTTTTATTTTCGCTAAAAATATCGCTAGTAACGATAAGTCTACGTATAAAATACTCCATAGTCCTATTGATGGTAACTAATAAATACCAGAAATCTAATTGAAGTATTTTGTTACAGGAGATGCGCGGGGTGTTTTGGAAAGTGTCGTAGAATTATCAAGCAGGGTATGATTTCTTATAAAAAAAAAAAAAGATTGGTTCGTAACAAAGACCGACGTTCTCTTAAATAAGGACTGGCCTTCGAGAAAGTTGATCTGGAAAATGTAGCAAGTATGCCTGCGTTTTATCCAATATCGATAAACCAATTCAAACTGATAGCTCGTATCGGCAACTGGTAGGATGGTAAATAACAATTTACAACATTATTCGTGATTATGAACACAATCGTGTACAGAAACAGAGGCGAACATTGAAATCAACACTTTAAAGTTAAATCTATTTTGCGAAACATCCTGTATAATTTTTCTTCTTAAATTATCATGAAAATCGAGTTCACCCATGCGCACTAATATGCTCACTTAATTTGGCAGTCTTTCTCCGATACGATTTTGCAATCTCGACGTTTATGTCATACAAATGGATAGTATTACAATTTTTTAATTTACTCAAGATAATTCGTTAATTTTTAAAACGATTTTGAAATTGTCCGCGAAATCTCTTAAAATTTTGCCAGCGTATATCATCTCGTCGTTTCAGAGGTTCAGAATTGATTATCCTTGGGATGAACCATACAAACGTTGTCTGTCTATCCTGTTTCAACGAAATTCAAATTAATTTTTTAAGAAATATCAAAAATGATCCAGATGTAACGTTAAATATACTATGTATGATAATAAACAACAAATATCGTTGGAATGTTCCTGCTTCCTACTAGGAAGTTTAATTAGAATGTTAACTTTCTGTAGCAATCTAAAGCCTTAATCGTCCATAATAAAAAATACGATTGTTTTGACGGATAAGGCAGGGCTGGATGTTAAATAGGGAAGGCCGTGGGCGGTACGAAGAGCTTTATGTTCAAATGGAGCGTAAAGTGGTGGTTTGGAATACTCTAAGTGGATAATATCCCTTTTCCTGTGACACACTGAACGTCATGAAATGTCATGGAAGCTACTGTAATAAGTTGCACGCGAACAATACGGAAAGGAACGTGAAGGATATCTTTCCACTCTTGTTATTAAGCTTCTGAATCATCGTTCCTTATGACCTATTTTTTTAAATTCGCCAGCGGAAGTAACGAGAACAAAATACTTAAGCTTATTGTTATTTGTCCTATTTGGATATAAAGATAAGTCTTTTATATGTTGCTAATTAAAAACAAATAAAAAAAGAGAATAAAATTGGCAGTAATATATAATAACAAATAATGTTCCGTGCTCCAGGGAAATACTGATTAGAAAATAAGAAATATTTCGTTGCTTAATTATGAGAAATATTTCTGCCTGTATAACTAGATTGACATTTTTTATGTGCGTATTATTATTATTTAATGTTTGCATTAATTTAGAACACGTATATGTTTTTTCTTAAGAATATGATATGGAATGTTTCTTCTTAAGAATATGGTGTGGAATGTTTCTTCTTAAGAATATGATGTGGCTAATGTAAACAGTGAAATTATTTTCGCAATAAAATCTGTGAAAATGTTGCAGAACTGAAACGTATTGAATTTACTGAAAGTCATATATATGATCTGATGTTCACTGCACGTTGCTCGTCGCAGTTAGTATTTAACTTATTTAGCAACATAGTGAGTCCCTGACACCACTTCGATGATTATGCTTTAAGTGATAAGTGTTCTGAAATCTTTTAAAAATGTAACAATGTGATAACTTCTCTACTAACAATGAGCAATCTGTTACTGTCAACGAATATTCTTTTCAATTTTTGCACGTTATTTCAAGAATTTACGTGTAATGATTTATATGTATCATAATTTATAAATAAATATAATATAAATTATAAATTCTATGCATTCTAAGAGATAGAAAAGTTCCATAATATCTTTAAGACGAATTATGAATATTTTAATACTTTCTTGTAGAAGATCGATTACATTATTTAGGCCACTCTACTCAAAGGTACAAACTTCAGCCTCCACGTGTCAATAAATAGAATTACATAACAGTACAATAAAAATACATCTTGTAAACGATGTAAAATACAGTATAATGACACTCTTTCATTATTAACTCGCCTGTCGTTTAAGAAAATACATTTCGTTTGAATTGTGTTAAACATTCGTGTATCTTAATAAACATAACTCAAAACAAAATCTTTTTTATAGTATTTGTATTTACATCGAACTTACATAAGGATATAAAATAGCGTGCATGATAAACATTTAGTTAAAGTTTTTCATCCATATTCGATAGTCTTACATAACGATATTGAAATAGATATTTCATATCTTGAATATGAAATACGTATTTCTCTTAAAACAACTAGCATGTATATAACGTGTGCTGTCAACAGTACAAAGTTGCCCTATTTTTAGGTATTCAACAAATTTATACATTTCATCATCATATTTGAATCAATTGATAATTGTAGACATTTCATATATAATATTATCAATGTTATAATATATCTAAATATACTCATATTAAAAATGAGATTACACGAATATTTATACCACACAAATATTTTTAATGTGATATTACCTCTCCAAGTAAGAAACAAAATAGGAATTTAATTCTACGTTTTTATTAAGCATTTAAATAATTTTCAAATATTAATTTACTTGCAAATTTTTCCACATAAAATTTTTATTCCGTAACAGTAACAAATACGTTATCTTATATTTTATCTAAAAGAACTGAAACTATCCTATGATATAAATATTAATATTTAAGATTTTGAAATTTACTATTTAGCTAAATTATTATAATTACACTTTTTTGTATGAAGATTCAAATTATAATAATTTGAATTTAGTCTTTAAAAATAAGTGAAACTATAATAAATTAAGCTATCCTCCTTTTTAAATTCAACATTTCTAATATTATTATTTTTGTTTCAATGAAACTTTATAGTTTCTCTCATTATTCTATAGTTCTTTGTATTTTAAGGTTGTAGTGGTAACACTGTTTAGTGATAACATGAAATTAAATTTAAAGACACTTTAGAAACAAATTTTTCCACGCATCACGAAAATAGCTATGTATTGATTTTGTCACGTTTACGTCTAAGAGGCAATTACTAAATTTTTATGTCAAAGTTAGTGAAAAATTGTTAAATTAAATTAATTGTTTCTGTTTCGCTTGGGCAATATTTATTACTGTATAAGTTAATATATAAAAAGTTGTGTAAAGCGTTGCAATACGTGGATAAAAGTGCAGAAAATAAATTTTCCATTTCGGTCACATTTGTCAAGGTATGATTATATAATATTTTAATCATTATTATTATTACTCTCAATAGTAATATTTATTCTCATCATTCTTTCAGCTACATATTACGATAGTCGAATAAAAGATAATGTCGCAGTAATTTAGATAAAATGACTGTAATTTGAGAAAATTCGACAATTGGTGAACAAATGTTAAATAAATTGTAAATATAGAAACGAAAAGAAAGTTTAAAATGCATGTAAAAGTAAATATATTACATGTACTGTTGCTTTTATTTGTATTCCAAAGAGGTAAGTTTCATAAAAGAAATATCATGTTTATCAATTGTAGATAAAACAGAATATATTTTTATCAATTATGAATAAAGCAGAATGCAAACATATATATATACTGACTGTTAGTATAATTGAAGCAATAAACCACACAAATAAAGCAAACAATACTTTTAGAATAAGTTTCTTTTTGAATATTTTCTTTAATGCTCTATTAATCGTTTCGATTTTCTTTATGGCTATTGTAGGAAAAATTTTCAAACGTTTCTTTATTCCAAATTTTGTTATATTCTGTTTTATAAATATAAATAACAAATAAAAATGAAGAAGCGCGTAAGAAGTTTGCTATATAAAATATGTTATTCATTAATGATGTTAATACTATCGTACTTTGTATTAATCTTATTATATACGTAAATTCGTTTCTGATACGTTATTGACACGCATAAGAAGAATCGAAAGCTATTACGTGTTATCAATGTAACAGTAAAAGGGATCAAGATTGCACTATTAATACGGCGGATATAAGATATTTGAAGCCATGCTCCTCGTCACAAGCATTTTGTCGTAAAGCTGTGTACATATGTAAGTTGATAATCATAATTTCTCTTTCACATTTCTTTTCTTATTATAATATTCTTATCTATTCTTTCTTTATTATAATTATTTCTTTCTGTTGTTTTGAAAGTTCCATTATCTTTCACTCGTATCACGTACATTAAACTATTATTTCTTTGCTTTTGGAAATATTTTTGCGATATAGAAGATAAGTTGTAAACCAATCATAAACTAATCACATAATTTTTAGATTATTTTATGAATTCTCACGAGTACATAATAATACGCGAGTGTGCAAAATGGGGAAGTGCTGACAACGAATGTTATAGAGGTCGTTACCCACGCGATAGTTATCAATTTGTATGCGAATGTAAGAGTACAGGATGCAATCGATCTACGACATTCTCATCCATGACGACCACAGTTCTGTATGTTTTGTGTCAATTTATAGTTTTTCTCGTTAGAAATCCTACCTGACACGAACACATCGTTGAAAAAGAGATATTTCATTTCAATGATATCGTCACGATGAAAGTTACTCAATCTCACGAATAGAGTCTGGAAAAATGGCATTTCATTACTAATATATTATGATAAAGTAAATAAATAAATAGATAAATCTAATTGATCGTCCGGATAATAGAAAATGTAATAAAAATAAAATATGTATATTATTAGAAAGAGTATCTATTAAAAGATATAACAAGTGCGTGAAAACGATACTGTTTAAATTAAAAGGAAAATAAAACGAAACAAAAAGTGGTTTTATATATATTATAAATAAAAAAATACTGCGTCACTGTACATTTTTGCAACTTACGCAATCTAAAGTAATTGGTACATACAGTCGCCCCGGAAAGTAAGTTAACGCTTCCGCTGGAAGTTTAAACGTAAGATCGTTAACTTACTTTCTAGAGCGCCTGTAAATAGACTTTATTATTTCTAGCCCATCCCCCGGTACTTCGCTTTCATTTTACAAGAAACCGAAACCAAGTAAGTTATTCTATTTATTTAATATAAAATAATATAACTCTTAAAATCTAATTAAATCTGTGATATATTCGCAAATAATCTATGATATATGTATTAGGTTGTCCGGGAAATGTCTTTTTTTTACAGACATGTCTTTTACAACGATGCATTTTTATACAAACATGAAACCTAATCTATCAAACGTTCTGATCTTTATCTTGATAGAAAAATATGGATCATATGTAATTCAATAAAATAATATAACACGAAAAATGTTGTACATCCCTTATTTCCTTATAAAACGAAAGAAACATTTCGGACGAACTAATATATTATAATCTAGAGTAAATTGTTTTAATTTTATCTCAAAAGAATAAGAAGTTCAAAAAACCAAAAACATGAAGTGAAAATTTTTTATTTCTTTTATTCTTTAAATTTATATATATATATATATATATATATATATATATATATATATATATAAATATATATATAAATTTAATATAAATATATATAAATATAATATAATATATATAATATAAATATATATATATATATATATATATATATATATATATATATATATATATATATGTCGGAGATGAAAGAATACCGGCCCCCTCCCATTGGAATTACTTGGAAAAACCCCAATACTGTAGCATTTATAAATAACCCAAACACAATCGTTCGAAACTTGAGATAATGAGCTTAGGCTCGAGGTAGCCGCGGTCAAGGGATGAACGTTCCACCTAACAGAGATATAGAGTTGCATATCTCTTCTTTAAAGAATTAGCCGTACCGACCCTTAACAATAAACATTCCAACGGCCCTGTGGCTCGCCACACACAGACCCCATTCTTTGGGTAAGATGATCGCCACATCAAGATGATGTCGATGCATCATTCACAGTTAATGTTCAGCTAGCCTGAGGACCCGCTACAAATCTTAGGATTTAGTTAACTAAAGTCCTTCAGATTGACAAACAATTTATATTCTATCAGCCCGTAAATATGTCACCTATTGTGGGAAGATACGGGAGATCTGCTTTCATCACGTACGACGCTTCCCGCTAGAAACTCTTTCTCAAATGCGGCTAGCATTCTTTTCTAATCGCCAACATAGAAATTAACCAATTAACAGCAACGTCCATTTCCCTCACCCTCCCAGCGGAGACTTTCCTCGATGAATCCGATGATTCCGTGCCCTTAGGCACACCTCATTATAGTCTTCCTCTGCAGCGTCATCGTGAAGGAAAGTCATTCCCTTTCTTGCAGTCTCATTAGTCAGTTACCTAGTGTGTTTGTACGATCGGTGAATGATCCACGTCGCAACAAAGAGTTAATCAAGCAATCCTTGTATCACGAGGAGTATGTCGAGTCCGACTTAGACTTTGAAGCAAAGTATATCCGTTATCCCGTGGACCGTGGATTCGACGCATCGAACCTAAGGTCACTGTCATTAGCGTCTAGTTACCGCGGCCGCTTGTCGATCTTGTACCATCTATACCTGTGTTAATAAATGTTACCTCGATTGTGCAACAACGATGAATAACCCAGGCGAAGATTCATTACGCGCCCTTAACCCAAGTCCTAACGCCAACCCGACATGTATATATATATGTCGGGTTGACGTTAGGGGCGTTTAATGAATCTTCACCAGTGTTGTTCATGGTTGTCGCACAGATATTTATTACACAAGTATGGCTGATACAAGATTGACAATCGGACGCGGTAGCTGGACGCTAATGACAATGGCCCTAGGTTCGATATAGCGAATCCACGGTCAACGGGATAACGAATATACTTTGCTTCAAAGTCTAAGTCGGACTCAACTTACTACTCGTGATACTAGGAACGCTTGATTGACTCTTAGCTAATCGGATTGCCAGAAAAGAATGGCTCTCCGTCGCGACGACGCTGCAGAGGAAAACTATGACGGGGTGTGCCTAAGGGCACGAGATCATCGGATTCGTCAAAGAAAGCCTCCACTCGGAGGGTGAGGGAAATAGGCGCTGCTGTTAATTGGTCAATTTCTATGTTGGCGGTTAGAAAAGGATGCTAGCCGCCCTAGAGAGAGAGTTCCTAGCAGGCAACGTCGTACGTGACCAAATCAGGCTTTCCCATAACTTCCCGCGATAGGTGACAGATTTACAGGCTGATAGAATAAAGACTGTTTGTCAATCTGAAGGACTTTAGTTAACTAAGTTCTAGGATTTGTAACGGTTCCTCAGGTTATCTGAACATAAACTGTAAACGATGCATCGGCATCTGGCGATCATCTGGCCCAAAGAATGGGGTCTGTGTGTGGCGAGCTGCGGGGCTGTTGGAATGTCTTATTGTCAAGTGTCTGTACTGCCAATTCTTTAAAGGAAAGCTATGTTACTTTATATCTCTGTTAGGTGGAATGTTTATCCCGTGACCGTGGTTACGCTCGGCGACCGGTTGTCGCCTCGAGCCTAAGCTCATTGTCTCAAGTTTCGAATGACTGTGTCTGGGTTATTTCGTAGATGCTACAGTATTGAGGCTTTTCCAAATAATTCCAACGGGGGGGCCCGGTGTCCTTTCATCTCCGACATATACAGTAGCGGACAAAAGTTTAAGACGAAATGGAAGAAATAAATAATTGATTTACTTTCCATAAAAAATATAAATACAGTGTTCTACATTTGGTATTAACTAATTAGGCATTTGTTTATACACTTACAAAAAAAATTTCATTTTGATATTTTGCTCAGTAGCGAAGTTACAAAAAAAGGAACGAAATCTGTATAATATTTTGTCGGTCAAAAGTTTAAGACTACACAAAAAATATTAAGTTTTGGTAAAAAAATATGCACAATTTTTGTTTAAATTCAATATTTTGTCCAATATCCGTTATTTCTTATCACTTCGGTACATCTTCTTGGCATTGAATCTATTAATTTTTTACATTGATCTACCGTAATATTACTCCAAGCTGTTTCAATTGTAGAGTAAAGTTCATTCAAATTTTTCGGTTTATAACCTTGTACTGTCTTTTTTATGATGCTCCACAAGTTCTCGATTGGATTAATATCTGGTGATTGGGACGGCCACGGCAGCACGGTGATATTTTCTTCTTGAAAAAACTGTTTCACAACCCGAGCCGTGTGCTTCGGATCATTATCATTTTGAAAAATAAAATCATCACTCATATTGTTGCGTGCAAAAGGTAACATTGTGTTCTTGAGTATGTCCTTGTATTGAAAACGGTCCATAATTCCATTGATACGACATATCGGACCAGGGCCGCTTCGAGAAAAACACGCCCACACCATAACGTTGCCACCACCATGTTTAAGAGTTTTTAAAACGCACTGTGTTTTCAAACTTTCGCCAATTCGACGTCTAACGTACCGTACCCCGTCAGAAGAGACGCGACTGAATTTCGATTCGTCAGAAAACAATACCTTTTGCCAATCTTCACTTGTCCAATGCTTATGAGCTTTAGCAAATGCAAGTCGTCTTTTTCGATTCCTAGAACTCAGCAGTGGTTTCTTTTGGGGTTTTCGTCCTCTTAAGTTAAAGTCTTCTAATCTTCTCCTAACAGTTCTAGCACTAATTTGTGTATCGTTTTCATAGTTTATCTCCGCAGCAATATTATTTGCACTACGAAAACGATCCTTTTCGCTCAATCGATGAATCCGGCGATCCATTTTCGGTGTTGTTTTCCGTGGTCTTCCGTTTTTCGGTTGATCGCAATACATGCCTGTCTTTAAACATTTATACCAAGCTTGTTTACAAGCTGTTTCTGACCTGTTCACTATATTTGCTATTTCGGTGAAGGTTTTACTTTGCTTTCGCAGCCTTACGATTTGTTCCCTTTCGTTTTCAAGTAAATTCTTTGATTTACCCATAGTCTGTTCCTACCTAAATGAATTTTAAGCAATAAAAGGTACACTAAACAATGATTTTGACATTCCAGAATCAAAATGTTCAAAAACTGTACTCGTACTCACGTTTTACACAGATCGTCTTAAACTAATGTCCACTGTTTCCAAGTGCTAGGCGGTAACTAACTGTTGTAACTCCTACATTGTTTGTATTTAACAACTGACTGTCTGAGGTTACGAAGGTCAAACATACAGCTACGTTATTCCAAAGAGACAAACCGAATAGAAGAACAATATGCGTATAAGATGTTTGTAATCCGGTTTACAAATCATCGTCTTAAACTTTTGTCCGCTACTGTATATATATATATATATATATATATATATATGTATACATTATAATAATATATAATAATGAATATACAGTTAGAAAAATAATTTTTATAAGCTACTGTATGAAGTTTTGTGGTTGAAATGTTTGCACCAAACTGTAATAATATATAAATCATCTTGTAAGAAGATTATTAAGACATAATAAATATGAAATAATTAATAATTACGAATGTTGCAAATGTACAGCACTTGACAAAAAGAAAACAACGATCACTAATTAATTTCAGTTTATAATTTTTGTAATTATAGGCCACACATTTTTTATTTGTATAATGAGGACGATGCAACAAAGTTCATCTCACAATCAAAATGGAAAGAATAGCTAACATTTTCTTGTTTTTAACAAAGTAAGAAATCTTTAAAGTACATTCAGAGTGGTTTCGGAGGAATCATGAAAATAAATCTAAGATGAAAGATATGACAAAACATATGAAAATATATTGTGAAAATAAAAACTCGATCTTTTACCGTTTTCCAAGGTCATCACATATCTTTTTCGAGAGAAGATGTATATTTTTTATCGCGTCTTGTTACGGATGTTATAGCTGTATTCGAGCATTTACATATGTACGTATGTCTGAATCATGGCCTCTTAAGACGACTCTGAATATCAAAAAAGGAATGAAATTCCAGGACAAGGCTAAGGTGTTAAGAACATTGAACGTACGGTGGCTGATACACTTTCTAGGATGAGTAATCATGAATTGTAATATCTTCTCTGTTTCTGACATAATAGTCTTCTACGATGCATCATGTTTTATAGAACGATAGAAAAAGCTGGCCACCATATATGTATGTTTCAAATTGGCCACGATTACACATAAGAAGATTATGTATTATTACATACAATATGTACAAACTATATGTATAAAGTATTTTGTTTATTTCGAATTCCTTAAGATTTTAGTCACATTTACTGATATACATAAAAGACATAACTTAGAAAACACGAAGTTGGCACCCCGCTGTGGGTAGCCACCCACATGCTATATTTATTTTATTTTATTTTTTTTATTTACCAATAAGATATAACACTTTACCAAATGTCCTTCAGGACAAATTGTAAAAACCAAAATAAAATAAAAAAAAAACATTTACTGATAAAAGAGTTGTGTCTGCGGAAGTTCTTCGATTCAGAACGACGAATCCTCTAAATCGCGTCTTGAACTAAGACTATTATTTTTCAAAGTGACGCTACATGTTTCTATATTTTACGGATCAATACGCGTGTTTTCTCATTCCGTATAAGAAAATACTAAGATATCTATGTTCGAAAAGATTAGTTTGAAAAATATTTTAATTAATTTGAATTTTGTAAAATCTACTTTACGACGGATAAGAGCAACACGAACACAAGAACACGCTTTTTTCTTATCTTTCATACGATAAGCTTCGCATTAACATTATTTTAATTCATATTGCTAATATAGAACAAGAAGAAATTACATTTAATTATACACATATTTGCGGATGTTTTGATGCGAACAGAATTTCAATGTTCGTCGTTCAATCAATATAACATCATTAATCTGAAACTACTGATAATGAAAATGAATGAAATAATCTGATTTAGGACCAAAATACCCCATAGTGTGCATACATAGTGTGCAGTTATTTCTTATTTAATTATATTAACGATAAGCAAAACTGTTACTTAACAGGTAATCTGCCACGGGGATGTTTTGCACCCTGCCCTGGGAGCTACAATAGATTCAAATATGCTCCGTAACATTTAATTTTTTGCAAAATATTATATCATACTTGCGCGCATTTATATCTCGATCATTCGCATCGTCGACAATTTTTTAATCGATGAAATTTATCTTAATCGTTTCAAACGATTTAACGAAATCAGAGTCACTGATGACCATCGTGGCAGCAAATCGATACATGTAGTTGGAATGTGAACGAATTAGCCAGTTATTCCCGCTAAACTTAACGACAATTTGTCGGAAACAATCGTTAGACAAGCCGCATTCCGGTCGTCCACCCACGTTGCCCTTATTGTTACATCTGGTTGGCGGAACTTCTTCGAAGGAACATTTCGTGGATGTCGTTTGCTGATTTATCAGCATGAGAAAAGTTTCTTGTTTCCTCCTTTAATATCTTGATACGACATTTTTCCGAAAAGCAGGATATCTCTCGCGACGGACGTCAGCTAGCGCAAACTGCTACCACATAATCGTCGATATGCGCGCGTAGGGAACAGAATTGTTTTTTTCCGCTTCGTCGTACGGGTATAAGCGCGTACGTTTGTCATCGCGAAACAACGATAATGTGGAAAAGCAAACAAGTAACGGAGCAAAGTGTTATCGATGTGATGGCTTCGTAAAATCATCGACTTCAGACAACGAATAATAATGTTACGTAGAAGCGGCTCACTACGTCCAAGGTTCAAGCAAATGTAGGTAGTGTACGGTCATTCTTCCTTGTCCTCCATCACTCGCAACAGCGTCTCCGACCCTCCTTCGCCGGCGGTATTATTACTATTTGGGTCGCAGCAATGTGGCGCCGAGCATCCTGACGCTCCCCGAGCAGTTTTCACCAGCTATACTTTCGTTAGTGTGCATCAACGATTCCTCCTGGATTACGAGAATCTTATAATACATTTGTCTGTACATAGCCGTTTTCTCTTCAACACAACTACGAAAATTGTTTCAACAGATCCTAATAGATTCTAATATATGCAGGTTTTGCAACATTGTAAACACAGTTCTGTAAACGCTATTTGATCTTATTTCTGAGTTAACTTAGTGCTTCAAGAATTCTTCTTATAAACAGAGTTGGTATACTTTACTTAATCACTTATTATCGATATTTCTTTTCTCGTTCGTTATTTGTCAATAACTCTCTTACGGCGTGAAAAATTATAAATGTGCATGTCTCGGAATTCTTTTTAGGAGAAATGTTAAATATTTTAAACAGCAGCAGAAATTTGCTTTTATTAAGCGAATAAACTGAAAGGATTCATAATGTACTAAGGAAGTACGTATTTATGAACAACGAGGTTTTATCCAGGTAAAATATAAAGTATTGATAAGATAATATCTGCAGCCTTGAATATTCTTGGAATACAAAATTACCTTCTAAACAAAGTGGAACGAAACAAATATTTATAATGCTTTTTGCTGGTTTTTTCTTAGTTACGCTAGTATATTTTAAAACATTCTGTATATCGAAATTAATAATGGTAAAGAATAAATCGGTACAGAGTTCTTCAAAGTTTTACTTATTAATTATAACTTGTTTTTTGCCACTGTAACAATAAATGCATAGTAAATATTGTATACAGGAGATAATCATGCGCGTACCTTTTTATGACTGAATGGTATATTAGATAATTCTGAATATGAAATAGTGTATTTAATTTATTAAAATATTTAGTAAATAAATCAAAAGCGACTGAAATTAACGAAATTCGTTAGACGTGTTACTTTTCACCGGAAAAAAATTCTGTACATATTCATCCATTAAAAGATTTCTCAATGAACAATTTCTAGATCTATAGTCTAACTTTATTAACGAATTTGAACATACATAGTAGCTACATATGTACGTATAATAATTTACTTTTTTCTTTTTGTTAACAGGTCTGTAATATTTTTTTAAGTTTGTCACATCCTATTAGATTTTTAATTAAATTTTAATTAAGTATTTTTACTAATGGCATATATTCATAACCTGTTTCTAGAATCATTTAACTATTAATCCGAGATAATGAGCTACATCCATTGTTCGAAAATTCGTTGATTGTCTGTGAAAACGATGCTCAACGCGCGTTGAACGTATGCCAAGGGCATTATCTGCATTACAGAACGTTTCTCAGCTGCGAGGATAACTTATTACTAAGGTAACGGGTATCATAATGGTGATACGACTTTGGGCTCAAATTTATTAGTTTGTCGTAATACTTTCTAATATATCACCGAGAAAGGATTCACATGTACACATATACATATACATGTACATATACATGAAAACTGTCTTTAACTTGCGTTTATAAATTTGGATAAGATAGAGACGATTTTTAAGCTACTGAACCTACTTTCATTTATAATTTATTTATGATTTATAATTTATGATCAATGAAATATACGTTTGAGACACGCAAATTAATATGTCTCGCAAGAGTTACACAGTCATATTGCTTTATTATTTCCATTTTTATAAAAAAATTTTATTACATTTACACTCTATAAGAACCATATAAGACGTTCTAGCTATAAGGCTAAAATTTGTTCCCTTCGAGAACTGCCTTTGTTACTATCATATCGTGTTTTATTTTCTCCTCCTTTTTCTTTTTTTCATTTTGACGCAGAAAAATATATTAGACAAAAATCGAATAGCTACAAAGGAGACAGAATTTGACAGTGTAAATGAACATGTAGAGCATATATGAATTAGCGTATTGAAAGAGTCTAGGAAGAAATTGCTCAAGACACACCCAGAACAGATCATTCTGATACCGTTTGAAGAAATGTAAAGGGGCAAACGTTGAAAATTTTGAACACATATTCTGAATAAAAATATTAAGAGTAAGTGAGCCAACCGTACTCGATAGTTTCCAACGATTCGATAACTGATCGTTCCGTTAATCGGTCTTCTCATAATGGTTTGTGAGCTGTTTTGTCGTACTTGAAGCGACAAATTTGAGGAAATTAGTTACTACCTTTAGCACTATTTTTACTTTTTCCACTTTTCTCCTAAAGGCAGTGAGAAAGAGACTTTTTTCTTTGCTATTTTATATAGAATAATATATAAATATTTATGACATAAAAATATTTATAATACGTATAAGAACGTATGGAAAGAATAGTTTGGAAAGAAAATTCAGGGATGAGGCAAAAGATATTAAATGCAACCTTTCATAGCGCTGAAACTCGTTTATTAATCATTCAAAATTTATCACATTTTGCTGTTTAAATACTATTTATCTTGAATGTGACTTATAAACGTATGATGTGGTTTAATGATGTAACTATTATGCAACTAATATGCAATATATCGCAACGTTTATGAACTGTGGACTGTGGACTGTGGACGAAGTATCGGCACTTCAGTTTTTTCGCGACATTGTTTATAGTTCGCCCGATATCTCTTAGACCTTTCAACAATACTACTAGTGGTAGTAATATAACACGATACTACAATATTTTTCAGAGAAAAACAGTTTTCTTCGTTTGGTATGTCTCAAGGACCACGCTTAATACTTTCCTTCCTTTTTTAAAAATGTAAAATATTTTCTCGAATTAAGAATTAATATCGTTAATTAAGAGCTATTATTTATAACGTATTAAAAAATAATGTTCAATAAAACAAATGGCCATCATCAAAATTTTTTACAATTGATCTTGTGAGTAACAAATAATCTCACATTTTTACAGTTTGGAATGTTTTTAGCATGTTTTCCCTGTATAATTATGCGAAAATTATTTCTTATTTCTTCCTATGCAAATTATTATAACTTTAATTATTATTATAGTTGCTAATTATTATAATTATTATAATACAGAGCCAGCAACATTACCGAGAGCTACCTCATTTTATGTGTACCTACTGTATTCGCAATCATCATTGCCTGCACACAAGGATTTGGGAAATTCATAGGAAAGATCAGACATAAAAGTTTGGTCTCACAGAGCTGCTAAATAAATAAAAAAATACAAGCTTATCGTTCATGTTCTCTGATTAAATTTCATGGATTCGCCGTAATGATAATTTAAAGAATGACGTATGATTAATATCAGAGTTCAAAATTGCAAGAATTAGGAATTATTCTCTAATAATTAATATAAATTGAGGATTTAATATAGTATACGGGCAGTAAAATTCTTATTCTGAATGTGTTTTTCCGGTAGTGTTTTAGGTCACTAAAGCTGAAAATGAGTGTCATTTTCTACAGAAATTAACGGTTTTAACAATTCGTTCTTATGAACGTTTTTTTACGAAACATTCGTTGTTACGAACATCGACAAAGGTCATTGGACATACAGAATGGATATATAGAGCGATAAGCGGTAAGTGGAAAAACAAAGGTTGACACAGCCAATGTCAATGTTCCAAATGCCAATTTTGCTGCTCACCGCTTACCGCTTTCTGTTTGGTCGTGACCTCACGACGCGGAGAGCGGAAAACAAAAAAGATAAGCCAAACCTAATCCAATACTAACGATTCAAACGCATACAGAGTAATCCTTCTGCGGATTTAGAGAACCAAATTTTGAAAAAAGTACTATCAAAATCCATAGGGACGTTACACATTAATAGATCGATTACAATTTTTTACGCGTTACTTCCACGAAAAACGACCCTCATTTTTGGCTCCAGCGACATCAGAAATCCCCAAAAAGTGTTATTCTAGAGGAATATTTTGCAGTCTGGGCACTATACCACAGTCCAAATTGATATAACTGAAATATTGTATAATCGGTAAGTAAAATGAATGAATATACTGTGATAATCAGTCAAATATAATCGATGGATTAATGTATGATCAATGTAATTTTAAATATTACTTTTTATTCGCAAAATATTTTTAAACTGCATTCTTCGTCATAAATCCTAATACTATGCAATCTCTTATAGTCAGAAAACGAAGTTTTCGTAACTTGTGACACAAACTATCTAGAAAAACATTAAGATATATTATAAAAAGCTTTTACAATTTATTTACAAGAATTGAATTTACATATTAATGAAAACACTCTTTTTAAACAAAAATAAAATACATTATACTATTACGCTATTAAGAAAAGATTATTTCTTAACATTTTTCAGTTCGAATATGATTTTGCAATTTTTTATGTTTTAAAAGTTATGCAAGCGAATGATGAAAATTTTTCACCTGAACCAACATTGCCAGGTGTTTGACATACACACGTATTTCTGAAGGATACGTAAGATGAATTAGAGCGTACTATATTTACATATTTCTCGAGTTTTTCTTTCTTCTTTGTTTGGTCTAATAACTCGCGTTCCTGTTTATAGGATTACATAAATACTAAAGAACGTAAATGATATACCGGTCATAATTTCAAAGACGAGAAGAGAAGCTTTTGTATTAACTTTTCCAGAATTTAATATAATTTCTATAATTTGCATTTACTCTTTTGATTTTTCGTAAAATGTTAAATCTCTTGATGTATTATAAAAATATGGGGGTTGATTTCTACTCTCTTTCTCTCTCTCTCTATTTGGTATTAATTAAACAAAATAAATCTATTTCGTAGTTCAATATATTTCTGAAAATTGCTTCATTGCACAGCATAAACAAGTGTCTGAATATCAGCAGGATATGAAAACAAGACAATTATTGTAAGTGATAAATGATAGGATTGAATTTTATTCTTATGAAGCAATTGTTTACGTATCTTCACGTTACAATGAACGATTCGTATTCTCTTAGAATAAGTAGCACAATATTTTACCCTTTCGAGACTATTGGGACAACACGTCCCAAGATAACCTTCAGTATGGCAACTGGGATATATACTCCCGAATTCATTTGCTTATCTTTATTCACGTCATAGATATATGACATGCAAGAGGTCCACAATAGTGAGAGCAATGCATAAATGAACGAAATAAAAAAAAAGGAAATTCACGTCGATAGTCTCATGTTATTAACATAACCTTATATATATGTACATACATTTACAGCCTTATATTTATGTACATATATAATACAATTTTTCCTATTCCCACCAAGGCCTGTTGGGACATATGACTCCACTGTGAAGAACTGATGAGACTATATATCTAAATTTCAAAGATACGCTTAACTTAATTTTTTTAACCATAGAATATACTACGGTACACGTTATATTACTGCTTCAAACGGGTTAAATCATTCCCTCTTGTATACAAAGCAAGAAATACAGGAACAGTGCTGTGTTCGAAGTGATTAACGCAAGTAATTGTATATAATTATATCTTATCACTGTACAGATTTTTATTTAATCATTTGTCGAATGCGTATTATTTATTATTTGTACAATATTTATATTTAACTATTTAACTATTGCCATAAATTTCGTGGTTACTATTCAAAGGTAACGAATAAATGATACGAAAGAAAATCGATTAATATCTATTACAAAGTTAATCAAGAGAAGCACAATATTTGTCTACAGAGGATTATGTATTTGAAAATAATTTGTTAAGACAAGATTATTTGCAAGAATAGAAAATCAAAGAAATATTTGAATAGATCGATTTGCAAACTGTGATGACGAAAATAAAGGAAATTCTGTGCTAGATCTTATAGTAATTGCTAAATTCAAAACTGAGCTAGACGCCGGCGTCGTTCGCGTCGTGGATAGGCGCCGCGGTGCCGGACGTCTCTCGTTTTCATCCTTCCCCTCCTTTATCCTGTTTTCTTTGCTATACCGTACTGATTTTACGCAAGAACGAAGTTTACGACGTATCCGACTACACAGCGAGCAAAATGACTGGACAACGATTAATGATGCTGTCTAATGAAAATTGCAGTACAATTTTATAAGCAGCAATTTTCTTGGAAATTTCAAAACTGAAAACATTTGAACGAAAGAGGTCATAGCGAGCATAAATCGTAGGCGAAAAACACGCACTTTATTAAATTTTCGTTCAACCGTAAAACTGAAAGAGTTCTAGTCATAGACGTACACTATTTATATAGACTATAAATGGGCAGAATAGCTTTAGCAGTTTACGAGGCGCAGCATAAACAATTCAAGTAACTGAGCCAAGTCATTTGTGAAATTCGGTTATTATTATTCTCATTTGATTATTTTTAATCTAATTAGCATTATCAAAGAGTATTAGCGTAGAACAATATTTCTATACGTACAGTTTTTATTGCCAATATATAATCATATTTCAATCGTTATAAATTTTATTTATTTCTTATCGTCGTTAAATTTTAGTAAGTATCCTGATAAATTAAAGTGTATATCCTTTTTTAAATAAGAAAAGTAGTGAATGTAGCGAACAAGCAAGGTAGGCGTAATTAAGTGGAATTAAACACTGCGTATTATCATGCCATATCTTAGCATCCTTGTGCTTTGATGCGTTAGGCTGTCCTCAGACGATCAATACATATTGTCAATACAGCACTGTCAATATTTATTGATAAACCGTGTCTTCGTCGAGATCCTTGAAATATTGACAGTATTATTGATTGTCGAGGGAGACCGCTACAGAAATATGATTGCATGCTTTTATTGTGCGTAACGAAACTTCTTTCGGTATATTAATCCAAGTAAATGCAAACAATGATCTTTTAATAATTTCCGGATAAGTGATTACTTTTTGTTTATTAACTTGTCAAGAAGATTGACAAGGGAAATTTTCAATTACGCTAGATGTTGACAGTAGAATTTTGAAGAATTAGGAGTGAAATTTTACGCTAGGTCTATAACATAACAGACAATAAACGTAATGTATAATAATTTTGAGGTACTTAGACTATCTGAAAAAGTAAACTTAAATCGAATTAACGAAACTGATACTATCTAATCCAATTTGTACTTCATACATAAATATTAAGTGTTTTAATATTTTACCAGTAGTGTACATTTCTTAAAAATCACAAAGTTATTTGAATAACTAATACCATTATACTAATAAGTTTCAGCATTATTAGACTATTCGTATCATGCTAATTTCTTTCTAAAAGCACGTTTGGAATAAACGTCTAAAACTAGTAACTTTTATACATATACTCAAATTGATTTCAAATTTTACTAGCATAGCGATATTTCATTACAGTGTTAATGAAAAAGATTTCAAAAAGTTTTATATAATACCTACAAATTAATACACTGATAAAATTCTCTGTAAGCGTTCAAATACTTTTATAAACCATTGTAGAGTTCATAAAAAAGTACGTTAGAATTTAGTATTGAAGACGAGTTTAGAAAGACTTTATTATTATCATTTGGCAAGGATGAAAATAACAGAAGCAGAAAATATTGAATACATGAGAGACCACATTAAGGAAATTAAGGAAAATTGAAAATAAGTTTCATGCTTCGTAGACAATTATTTCAAGGTTTTTACAAAAAGTTTCTCGATATCATTGTATGAAAATGAATATCAACGAATCCTATTAATTTCTTCAATGAATAAGTGTCTTGTTGTCACTGTACCAATAGCACTCGATCAACGTGTGATTAAGAATGCATTAATGTTGCGTTAGAGAATGCGATGAGAATGTTGCGTTGTCATAGATGAGTATCTATATCTAAATTACTTACAATAATTTTAAATTGATGCCACTTACGTTCTCTGACGTTAAGTGAGCGACAGTGTTCATATTCAGCACGGTCGGAGGTCAGATCTAGGGTCAGATAGAGGGAAATTCTGCGATTTTGTCAAAAATCGTCTAGAAGCTCATATCAGTGCAGACAAGGTTTATCTCTTCCACGAAAAGGCATACTAAGAGTGAGTAGAATAGAAAAACGTTTGCAGTACTATAAAAGGATACCAATTGGAAATCACCTGTATTCTATAGGAATTATTGGTATACTGAAAGTGTAGATATACTTCAGTATACATATTTACAGAAACTAGACCAGGAATTACAGTAAATGGAAGGGACATGGCGGGATAGTAAAATTGATCAGTGATTAAAATTTACAAATTTCGATGATCGCGACAATTACTATAATTTGAAGTGGCAGTCGTAAAGAATAGAGCCTCGCCTACGAATGTATCATGTCAACTCAGAATTAGATCTTCCTTTACGCTGCCTGGATCGAGAAAAAGCGTATCTCCTTGTAAAGGGAACGATTAGATCAGTTGGACTAATACGTGCTGCAATTAAATCTATAACTAACGTGAGAAGATTCATACTTGGTAAATATATTGATTTGTAAACTCCATTAACAACGAAACTGTTAAATAGGCTAATAATAATTAGACCAAATAATACAACAATAATTATGATTACTATTAACGAATTTTGTGACTGTATTCTATTAGATATGTTTCGCTTTAATTGCACCGAACATAATAATTATAATATATAATGACCATAAGTGACAATTAATAGTAAACAGTCAGTAAGACGGAACTTTCGTTGAAAGAAACAGTGGAAGATAAAATGTCTGCACTATTGGTCCTGTTATTAACTCATGGTAAGTCCTCGTGTACTGTAAGTGTTATCAGAAGAATGCGTTGTTTTCCTATTTTCCTATATAAGGGGAAATATTTCTAAAAGAAATATAGAAATTAAGCACTGGAGTGGTTAAAATATCTTCTCTGATGAAACGCATGAGATCGTAGAATGACCTGGCACGTTATCTACAATCTATCTATGTGATATTTACATACACCGTGGGCCGTAATTCGTAGTGCGAGTGAAGTTGAGAATATTCTGCGTTTCAAGATAAGATGAAAATGAAGAATATCAGAATCGCTTTGTAGGTATCATTTTTTAGAGAATCAAGCTTAAAAACTTGTCAAATATACGTAAGCTTGGTTAATTCCCCTGCTTGTAATTGACCATCGGTTAATTTGTTTTAATATTATTCACGACTTGCCTTATGAACAGAAATTTGATTTCCCTTTAAAAAATTCAAGACGATTTAGAGCCAGTTATTCGAACCAATTCTTCTTCTTCTTTATTAGACAGCCGATGGAAATAAGGCGTGAAAATGTATAAAAGGCGCATAACGCGAGAGAGTATATAAAATATTCGAATTCAATATTTCGTAATATTTAGTTACTAAATAATTTAGTAGTTTTTATAATATTTAGCAAGTGAAAC
The DNA here is from genome assembly GCF_905332965.1 of Bombus pascuorum. Classification (NCBI taxonomy): domain Eukaryota; kingdom Metazoa; phylum Arthropoda; class Insecta; order Hymenoptera; family Apidae; genus Bombus; species Bombus pascuorum. The sequence goes on along the minus strand of NC_083494.1, from coordinate 7,000,570 downwards.
AACAAATCTCTATTTCATTAGTTCACTGAATTTATGGTTGTTTCTGTTAAAATTTTACTATGCTGTTCTATGTTCTACAGTATGGTCACTTTGCATTTAAAGAATTACATTGAAGCGAATAATTTTTAAGAAATATATTTTCGTGTTTCGTACTACAAAAATATGGTCTGTATACCGTCTTTGTCATGGATATCGCTAGCTTTAATTAGGCTAATAGACAATTAACGTTCTTCGACGTATTCGCGCTGCCCTTCAACCCCCACGTCAATCGTTACTGCCGCAATTTATACGGTTCTCTTTAGTAATGTGTTACTTTGATGTGATCTGCAAGGAAACGTATTTGGAATTCTTGCCAACTAGTTTTAAATGTATTTCCCACGTGGATTGTATACTAAATCTTAATTCAATGAGAGTTATACAATCCATGACTCATAGTTGATTAAACAGATGTGTACGTGACTAAACATATTAAATGATAAAGTGTCTCATTCATCGTGTTACGTAATATTTAAATTAGATAATGTTTAAACTAGGTAAATAAATTAATATTTTTAACTGTACTGTATCAGGTATGTACATATATGAGAAATCAAAAATGTTTAATAAGATGTGAGGACTTCCAGTAGTAAATTCAATCACTTTATCATGTCACGTAATTGTCGGTTGATGAAAGATTTTCTGAAAGGAAGTATTCGCTTGTAACTAATGTAGCTAGTCGTCATACATTAAATTTATTTAAAGTCTGACTTTGGTGACTAGCGATTAATAAAGGTTCAGTTTTAATTATTAAAAGTTATTGTAAATTATAGCGACAAGCAGTGTTGCATAAGTTCATATTATCGATTTATTATTAATTACGTAACTTAACCAGTTTAATACTAAAGCTACCGGCGCGGTCAAATTAACCGCTCTCGCGACTTCTACACAAATTTAACCACATTTGAACTTTATCATATCGCTTCATAATTTCTGACTTTTTCTAAAACATGCATACAATATATTTTTCGGTATTTAATTTTAGTTTGCTCTTTTATTTTCTGACAAAAATTTGTACTCTGCCTTGCCTACCGTGATCGGTCATTTTGACCGCCCGACAATATATGTTAGTTATTCTTAAAATAAATGCAATCAGTACAAAGGCTATTTCAAGGTCAGATGACAAACAAAATCAATAATAGCAAATAATAACAGTTGTTACACCCGTAATCTTGTCATAAAACAATCCATCCCTCGATCAAGATAGCCATCTGCTGTCAAGACATATCAACTCAGGCCCATAATAATCCTAAGGAACTGTCACAAAATTTAGCATTTTTTACAGTCCATTGTTACAAATATTTTAAAAGTTGAGATGTTTCTTAGGGTTATTGCTAATTGCTATAAAACACGGGAAAAGCTTTTCCAAAATATCGAATAACCGTTGGTGATCATATTTTTACTTGCTATTGTCTTTTCGACTAGAATACATCTCGACTTGTTAGTCAATTAGTCGATATCTAAACTTGTTATCTCTAAAACTCAGACAGAAAGCATCTCAGAGCGTTTTGTGTAAAATTGTTATAAAAGGAAAAGTAAAGCATATTAAATTTGACAATAATTTTGTATTCTGTACATGGTATTATTTTGTGATAAATATTTGTCCTAAAAAAGTGTCGATTTAAAAAACAAATTATAAAAAAAAATAATAGACATAGAAGAAGATTGTTCAGTGTGCGATAAACAAGAAACCTCAACAACTGAAAAAGGCATGGAAACACATGCTAGTTACAAAGAAAAGTTAGTTAGTTAGAAGCTAGAAGTTAGTTAGCTAGTTAGTTAGAAAAGCTAGTTACAACCGAATCAGAGTTGAATATTATAAATAAGCGTTTACGTAAGGGCAAAAAGGAAAGAAATTATCGTTGACAGCAGAGAGTGAAACTGGGCCCGATGGAACAGTTTGGAAAGAAATAGATGCAAGTCCCAAATCTGGCATGACATCAGTTCATAATATTTTTAGGGGTATGCTAAACGGCATATAATGAAAGGATAAGTAAAGACGGCATATTATCTTATCATAGATCACCGTATAAGGGATCATATAATAAAATGTACGGAAGTAGAAGCATTTAGAGTATTGGGGACTAAGAGGGAGTTAAATGCAACAAAACTAGATGCATTTATTGCTCTGATATATACCCGCGGTGCATATCAGGTAAAGAATTTAGATGTCTTATATTTGTGGAATAATATTTGGAGACCTGCATTTTTTCAAAAACAGTGAGCAGGAATGACTTTTCTGAAATTATGAGGTTTATACGATTTGATAAGAAGAGCAAAAGAATCTAACGTTTAAAAACCAATAAATTTGCAATGGTATCTACAGTATGGGGCCAATTTACAGAGAATTCATAAAATTGTTATAAACCTAGTGCATACATTACTTTTATATAAAGAATCGGGGAAAAAAACTATGCAACAAAACTATCAACAAGTTCAGATTCATTACTAAAAAAAACTTGTCAAGTAAAAAATTGTAAAGGTTACAAAATTACGAAAATTTGTTTAAGATGCGGGAAATATTTATGCGACAAATGTACATTTGATAACAAGATAATTTGGAAAAAATGCAGCAAAGTTGAATAAGATATATCTCTATATAAATAACAGTGTAATTCTATTTAAGTCTATAATTGAAATTAAACAAAAGTAAATTTGGACGAAATTTTATGAAAGTTCATCATTTTATATACATTTAGTTATAAATTAACCATTATCTAAGTTAAATTATAAAAACTATTACTTCTTTAATCACCGGTCATTTTGAACGCACACGGTAGGAATAGGTATACACGAAGTGTCGGTAGGTTTAGTGTTAATAGAAGAGGTCGGTAAAGTTCGTGTATAACAAAATATTCCAATTATGATAAAAAACGAATTCCATTTATAAAATTCAAAGTTACTTTCGTATTTTGTCGAAGATTTTTTTTTATAAAAAATTATTTTTACAACGTGAGTAATAAAATGTTTACAAATTGTAGACGTAAATGCTATAATATTATAGTACACAGAGGATTTTTAATAAAAATGTAAAACGTGTTCCTGAGATTGATTTCAACGTTAAAATTGGTTTTAATTTAACCAATTTATTAATTTTTACGACTTGATTGATTCCACTGTAATGAGTCCTAAAACATACCAGATGTAACATTGTCATTGTTTCGCCTTCAAACATAGTATGATGCTAGATATTTAATACTTTTTATTGTGATATTTTATAATCCGACCACGAATTTAATACTGTACCAGTTCAGGGTTAATCAGCTTGTTTGCTCAATTATGTTTCATTCTTTATGAACGAAGTCTTGCACTATTTGAAACGTAACAATTTACGGATACAATTACAACAATAGTACACAAAAAGTAGAGAAATTGAATAAATAGAGGAAAAACAAAAAATATAGAGGAAATTAAATATCTAAGGATCTTAAAAACACATTTTGTGTGATACGTAACAATAGTGAATTTCAACAGAAGTTTCATAGAACTGTTTACCTTCACAATTGCGTCTTCACAAGAGACGTGTGTGTGTATGTACATGCGTGAAATGTTAGTACAATTAACATCAGTATTTAAAGGTATCGGTACAGATAGACTTTAATGTAACGAGAAGGCAACGAAACGACTGAAAAGGAAAAAAGATGTTATTACAAATTTTCATAACAAGTGCGAAGTTCTGCACGAAGTTTCTGAAGTTGGAAATAAACTAAGGTCAACAATTCAAGGAATCATAGACAGATATAGCGATGGAAGAATTACAAGAGAAAATAAACCAGGTAACAAGCGTTTAGGAAAGGGAAACGAATATACCGGTCTGTGCATAATTGGCAAGATAAAACAGCAGAAAACAAATGCGATGAAAATAGCATAATGGGTTTGAAAATTGTTTTAATGTTGATGTACAGTCTGCCATAAAAATATTCGGCCATCATGTAATCTGCAGTTAACGTAGACATTTTATTCCTTTATTAAATATTAAATAGCTTTTCAAATACTAAATTGCAAATGGGAAACGTCCAGTTTTGACGTTACAAAAATATTCGGAAATACTTCGCAAAGACTATAGGACATTAATTTATATCTGGAATATAAAGTATAGCGACAAAGAAATATTAAACACGGCAGTCGACTATAAAACATGATGGAGAATAAGATCAGTCACAATTTGGGGTTATGTGAATGCCAACTAGTTTATGGTATATCTTATTTATCTTAAATTATCTTATTTATGTTATATTGTCTTATTTATGATGTATATTTATGAACCATAGAGCGCGTATCGATATTTTGAAAGAACATACTCAAGTTAATGCAAACAAAATTGGGCTACAAGGTAATTATATTTTCTCACAAGATAATAATACGAAACACGATGTTTATAAATTTAGATACGATGTAAGATGAAAATCCAAATTCCAGTTTATCAATATTTTGTACAATTATTTCAAATTTACACATGTACATTTTACGATAAAAGTATGTTAATTTTTATTATCATTTTTAAACAAATGAATTTTTAAAAGTCCTACTTACGCAAATGAATTCCTTCTTTAAAAACAACCAATTTTGATAGTTGAACCACTTTTCTAAACCCAACAGTTTTCGAGATATCCTGCGAAATATGTTCCCAACCCCCAACTTTCTCTTCATCCCTTCAACGTGAATATGAGCACGTAAAAGAAAACGTATCTGTCAAATATTTTTCGAGAACTACAACATACATAATTTTGGTTATAATGTTAGATGAGGTAATTAACGCTTGGAAATGTTCCCTTGTTAGTCTTGATATGAAACACCTTACACATATTTCGTTAAATGTATTTATTTCCACATCATTCTCCTTGAATTCAATTCAGGATATTTTTTAATCAAATTATATTTTATAATGAGTTATCATTTCTAATAAACTCTTATTTGTGTATCAAATCTTATTTTTATCTTTTTTCACTAGTGAAAAAATGACCTGTCTCTGTTTAGTAATTCGAAAATTTATTATGATTACATACAAGGATTTGTCGTTTAACTATAGTTGGGAAGGGTTTCATTGAATTCATCGACACAATTTTTATCGACACTGTTTTCACCGATAACAATCCACCGGCGATAGCTTTAACTGACAAGCAATATTAGCACAGAGAAATAAGAGAGGGTTTTTGGTTACGTAGGTTTATTGCTGCAGATAGTTGATAACCGGCTGCCTTACGGCGATCGGATTAAAAAAATTAACCCAAATGCAATACAGAGCACGACCTGACCAGCAATTAAATAAATTATGCTTTTCTTTCAATTAATTTACGTTCGTAAGTTCTAGTGTAATCTTAACACAAATCAATATCAAATTCATGGTCCGTGTTAGGTTTGAGATGGCATTTTTAATGCAACGCGACGTGAGGCAGCCGATTATCATTAATTACAGCAATATGTAAAAAAAAAAAAAAAGAATAATAAAAATACAGCAAAGGTACAATAAATACAAGTACGGCGAATAAGCAAAAATACCTACATAAGTGAAGATCTTTTCCTATTTCCCTTTGCTAATACTGTCAATTACTTGAAGCAGTAGTTAGTCAAAGCTGTTGTTAGCGAAGTTTGGTGTCGATGAATTGTTGTCGGTGATTTCAATGGGAACCGATTGAAAATGATTGAAAACATCTCAATGATTACATGTTTCAATCTTAGAGGTAACAATAGAGTAACTTGCTTCTTATATATTTAATACGTATATCCCATTTTATATAATTTTTAGAATCCAAGTCAATTTTATTAATTTCAATTTTTCACGTGAATAGAACAGATTATATTTCAACTGTAAATTTTCCATACATTTAGGTTCTAACAAAAGTACCTTTACTAAAAGAAAAAAGAAAAAGCGAACAAAACTAACTATAGAAAAAATGTATATACAAATTAAAAAAAAATTTTGTTTATTAAAATATAAAAATATAAAAAATTTTAACTAATTCTCGGTCAGTAGTTTAAAGTAATTTTTCATTTATTTCCACATTTTTCTTTAAATTTCGCTTTGCTTAAGAAAGTTACGTCAATACGTAGCAATGAAAATTATTGCATGATATTCTAGAAACTTGGAAGAGTATTCAAGAACTTCAGAGGCTTTTACAAAGCACAAAAATCCAAAAAAGGACTGTATGGGCTTAAACGACCCAGTATTCGGACGACGTCAATAAAATAAGATTGCAGACGAATTAATAATTAATAAGGTTGAAGACGATTAATAATTACTGCATAAGAGATTAGTTTCCTTTTCGGAAAATAAGAATTCAAATAAGCATTTGATGAAGCTGAATGCGTAATACTGATCTAGACATCGAACGATCTAGAGAAAAGGCTTCTGAGGGAAAAAGAAGCTAAATCTCTACGCGACTTGCGCGATTATGCGATCTGTGGAGGAGAGGCGAAAAACAGTGAGGAGTGGTAAAAAGAGGAGAGGAGGTCGGTGAGTGGCGTGGTGAGTGGCGGACCTCGCAATCTCATACTCGCGATCAGGCTGTCGACTCGGCGACAATCCTTCCTTGTGCCAGTGCTTCAACCCCCGTCACGAATCGCAGTTTGTATTCTGCTCCCCGAGAGTAAACTTCTTCAGTTAAAACCTTGTCTCTCGCAACTCCCGGGATGTATCGAAGAATCCTAGTGTTAATTGTTAGTCTCGCGTTCGTGTTGACGGCTCGTGCAGGTGATTATACTGAAAATTTACTTTTTACAAAACGATGCGAAAAGATTTCTTTTTTTTTTTCAAATATGGTGGAACACTAGTGAAAATGCAAATGAAAGTTTGTTAAGCAATACGTTGATTTTACAAGCTGTTGGTGTGCCAATATGAAATATTTACATTTTATGTTTTTAACATTGATTCTATGTTGTGATTAATTTATTGAACGCTTTTCTTTGCAATTTTTTTTATAATAACGCTCATAGGATATATGGTGGTTTATAAAATACAGTCTATTAGAATAATAGGATAAACATACCAGTACACATACTGTGTATATAATATATGTATGCATTATTCTTATATATATATGTATATAAAGTATTCCAAATTTCTTCCACCAAACTTCTGCGTATTCTATGAGTAACAATAAAACTTATATATAAGCTCATAAATATTTTGTTAAACACTTACAGGAAAAGTAGGAAATAATACTGGACTAGTTTTTCGATTAAAAAAGCATAAAGGCATGTGTATTAGCGGTATTTACGTTAATTTCATTTCAAAGTATTGTTCGATTTTATAAAATTATAACTGATGGAAGTTGAATTTACTACGTTACGAACCGTTCATTCGTTTCTTTAAATTTCCTTATATTAATTCTTTGTGTTGATCCTTTATATTATCTCTTTGTATCAATTCTTAGTGTACAATTAATTTTTATCTGGCAAATCTTTCGCTTTAAAGTTTCTTACGAGTAAGAATGACATAATATTTGCTCATATGAGGGGGCGAATAATTGGCCCTCCTCAGCTTGTCGTTCAGGTTAATGCTGGTTTAAACATTTTATCAAACGAAAATCCACTTTCCTGTTGTTTCGTATTTTTATTATAATCTGTGTATGACATTTTTTCTTATTTTTATTTTAAAATGTAATAGTAGCGTTTGACGGTAAGACTTCAGACGCTGTATATACACATTATATATGGTACTTATTGTTGATATATGCATAGTAATATGTTTGTATATGTATATATATGATAAAAATGTGTTAGCTTAAAATTTTTATTCGTAATATCCTATACAAATTCATGACATTATTAATACGTATTTCAATTAAAATTAAAAAAGATGTAAATATAGAAAAGCTCGTTAGAAACTAGGTAATTAGAAATTTTTATTTACGAAATAGATATATGAAAGTAAGAAATTAACTATGATTACTAGTATAATGTATTGGATTATTTCGGAAACTATGCAGATAGATTTATTAGACAAATTATTAAACATCATAGTCCTTTTATTTTTGCTACAAAGAAGTTCTCATTACCTATTTTATGGTTTTATATTATTATGATTATTTCCAATCGTTATGTTTCTAAACCGTAAACATTAATTTCGATACCAAAAATTGATATAACATTTAACTCTTACAAGAATATATTTGCATTTGTACTTCAGAAGTACTGTGATTAAGGGCGTTGAAACAAATATTCTTTACCGAATAAATATATATTTCTGATCTTTTTGCATTGCCTTTTAGCATAAAAATTTCAAAAATACAAAGGTACCCCTACTGGCAGGCAATTTGTCATACATAAGCCGCCCTAGATATTTCGATAATGCTTTGAGTAACAGATTGCATATTTCCTGATTTAGAAGCTGTACGTATTTAAATTTTACTATTGACTAATTATATCAATCACAATATTTTTGTAAATATCAATAGAAATTTCATCATGTTATTTTCATATTGATTTCGGAATAACCGATTAAAGATGTTCCTTACAATCTAATGAATAGACAATATTAGCTACTAGATTCTGCTATAGTTGTGCACTATAATAACTGCTGAAATTATTGGGAACGTTAACAGTACAGTGTTGCCTTATACACGTTGGTATAAAGATATTCTAATTAATATTGCCAATTGTGTTAAAATTAATGTACATAAGTTAATTATCATATAGTATCTAAGCAGTATAGATAATGCAATTTTTATATAAAATATGTTAAAATTCTATACATATTCTATACATTGTATAGACGTTAGGCTAGTACATGGCAACTTAACGTCAGTAAACGTCCCTTTGCAGGATCAAAAATGTTACCGGAGGCTATGACTAGATCAAATATATGTAAATTTGCCGGTCAAAGATATTTCCCAATATTTCGCATTGTTCAGCTTTCGATTAGCTATTTGTCCCGTGTATATAGTAATCACATTTACAGTTGACGTTAATTAACTGTCAGAAACTCTTGATAACTTCGCGATGTCTTTTATTATATATTTATGAGACAACGTGAAAATAAAAAAGATAAAAAAACCGTTACTCTCGAGTGGCGGATATTATCAATCGATTTGAAACAGTCTGAAACTAGATGGGTAGTACGTAGGAGTAGGTTAACTATCGTTTGTCGAACTACGAGATATGGAACAATTTGTAGGGGTGAGTAATATAGTGTCGCGACTCTTGGCGCCACAATACTGCGACCCAAATAATAACTACATTGAACATGCGTATGTTTGAAAACGGGACATTGGAAATATATGCTCGATTATAAACATTCTCACAGTACGTAAGCACCATCCATTGGTTTGTTAGAATTATGTGCGACAGTAGGGAATGTTCCGACGTCGTAGAGGCGTCTACCAGGCGCCAGAGGAAATAGATTATTTACTTCTTCCGGAAAACAAACAATCGTTGAATTGAAATGGACTATAATCTAGAAAAATGGCTTCTATATTTTTCTAAGGAGATTCATACGTTATTACTCTGGAACATTTACGTCTTTCTCTATTTTCTTACCGTTATTGTACTAGATATACGCTGAACAAGAGTGAAAAAGATTTCATCTATGTAAGATTAATTTTGGAATCTATACGTTGCTGTATATATTCTTATTTGTTTGGATTTCAAAAATAATTATCGTGATCTTTTCACCTTCTTATTTTATGTAACTTTTTAATTCTATATGTTGTTCACTGACTTTTTTACCATATTGTTTATATCAACTTAGAAAGTTGCAAGAATCGTGGCACTTAGTTTTGCAATGACAACGGTTTAATCTAATTATTTGAGCGTAATTTTAAATAGTTAGAAAGCTAGTAATATCTTTTTTATTATTTGTCGAACAAAATTTAAATTTGTTATTAGCTCTTATCAACTCTTTTGTCTGTTAAAACTAAAAATCCAGTGTTTTATGAATCAAAGATATATAAAATCACTTAATTATAATTTCATCTATTTCCTAAAACGTGAATTTTATAGTGTTTATAATAACGGAGTGGTGGGCTGTTTTGATTTTTAAGTAATACAATTTCTTGCTGAAACAAACATTAAGCAAATGCATACAACCGTGGCCATATCTTGTAAATATTTCGTGTCAAACATGAAACATGTAAAGTACTTGTGAAAGGTGTATGAAAATACTGCAATGTCAAACTCAACAACTTTCGAGTGATACAAACGTTGAAGGTGAAGAATCGCGAGATAATGATGAAAGAAGTGACTGTTCGTGCACAATGGGAAATGAATTTTCTGATTGTAATTAATTAAAGAAGTTCAAATGTTTTGATATTCTATTTACTCGACGAAATGGAACTCTTGTAGATTTGTCTTAATTTCCAAAATTCAATTAGAACAGAAAAATCAACGTTTTGCAAAAATATCAATTATTCAAATAAATGTTACAAGTGAACTACCTGATGTATGAAAACAAGGTATTGTTTATTAATTTTCTGTTGTTGAACGATTACTGCAAAATATACCATGTTCATGTAGTTTTATGTACATTTACTAGATGTAAGTAGAATTACAAGCAATAACGTCATTAATGGTACGCTTCTACTTAATATTAGGTTGTCCGAAAAGTTTCTTTCGTTTTATGAGGAAATAATAAACGTACAGTGTTTTTTGTTTTATATTATTTTGTCGAATTACGTAGGATTCATTTTATTCTGTTGAGATAAACATCATGACATTTCACAGACTTGGTTTTACGTTTGCTTGAAGGTGCACTGTTGTAAAAAACACGTTTACGAAAGAAAGACACTTTTAGGACAATCTAATAATTACTTCATTAAATAATCAATTATACTGTATTATTTCATATCATTACAATAAAACTACTGGGGTATTCATAATCCTCAGAAACCTAACAATATCGAATCTATATTATCATAATGTTGCATGATCCATCAGTAAAATCCGATATCTAGGGAATATCTTTTGAGATTATATTATTTGAGAAAAATGTTGTAAATCAATGTTTCAAGGCTTTAAAAGTTCTATTGAATGTTCATATTCGTTTGATCTTGAGTGGATCTAGGTCATGTCAAGATTGACATGATTTTTGCAAATGGAATACCCCATTTTTTATTATGCAGTGTTAGAGCTGACGGCAATATGACCTTTCCAAAACACTGGTTGATGACCTATATTTCTAAAGAATTACTTGAGTGATTTAGAAGTGCCGCCAGCACTAGCATTATCCAGGTTGCATCTCGTGCCACGAGGTCGAATTTTATGGTTTTAAAAGATCATATTGACTTTGATGCAACCTTGGCCTTAAAACTTTAGTTCGAAACATTTTTGGAAAAATATTTCAAAATATTTGGCCGTTTTCAGGCTTATCTAATGTCCAGTACGTTTAATATTATGCGACAGAAATAATTCTAATTCTGCAAAAATTAATTTTATAAGAACGTATTTTGTATTACAAATAACTGTTCTTTTTGTTTCACAGATAAGAATGTAAGATGCTATGTGTGTACTTCATTAACGCATCCTAATTGTGAAACAGATCCTAAGGCACATAACCTTGAACTTGTCGAATGTACTTTAGACCACATGCTGGATTGGAAACTGAAAATTCAACAGCACAAAGCTTTAAATTGGGCAGCTCCAATTTTTGAGTTTGACAATTTGGATCACGAACTTGTCGCTCCAATGGCGTGTGCTAAAATGATTTTGAAGGGTAAATTATTCAGAGTATGAGAATTTTAGCTCTTCATCGTGATAGATTTCAAATTTAGAAATGGTGTGAATAAACGAGCGAATGCGTGAATACGAGGGTGAAAGTACCAAACGAAAATCTGTTGCGCCATACTTCTGCTGTTATCTTTATATTCAAACGTATAATTATTATTCAAATTATCATTTATCTGATTAATTACCTACCTGATTATTTAATTACCAATTATCCACCGAACGAATGTAAGCGAAGGAACTTTTATTTATGTTTATTAGATAAATATCAAAACATCACAATGAGAAGTTGCCAAACAGCGAAGACAGAGGCCGTTGACCCGTGCAAATCGATAAATGCAATGGTCCCTACATTAACTACGGACGATAAGAAGCTGGAATTTTGTGAATTATGCACGGAGGACGCTTGCAATAGTTCGATTACAATTTCGCCAACAATTTCCTTTACTTTGTTGTTCGCTCTTGGAGCTGTAGTTTTGGGCTGTCTTTATAACAGCGCGTAACCTTTATATATCAAAATATAGAGTTGATTGCGATCGGCCTTACAGGCGTTGCTCGTTAATCGATTCATAGCGTATTCTAAGACTTGAAAACACACACATTAAGCATATACATTGTTCACTAATATTTCACATCGTGCCACGAGTATGTATCATACAATGGATATTTGAAAAAAAGAAAAAAAAAATTAAAAATTTAGCGTTGTTAGATTAATTTTTGACTAACGAATTAATTATTTTTCTGTATATTTTTATCGTTTTCTATATACGTACATAATTTTTATTTATATTTTCTGTAGCGAGATCGTAATTTCCTATTTCGTACAGACGAAAGATACAAATTATTAAATAATCACTTCTTTTCTCGGTTAAATTAAACTCACGATAGTCTATAAGGGAATTCATCAGATTTGTTCCATTATTTTAGAATGACTTCTGATATATATAAACGTTTCTGTCTTGTTTCTTTCCTGTTTCATAGTGAAATGAAAACAACGAAATACATATGAAAGAATTCCAGACAGAAATGTGACTTTCCACACAATTTCTATTGTCCAAATTTTAAGAATAAATTGGCTAGCAGATTTTGTATATCGAATACTTCGAGAAGCCCATTTCTATAGAATTATATTTAACGACTAATAACTTTATGCTGATTGAGCAATGGTCATTGCCTGTATGTGTGTTCATTATAAAAATTCGGATGTATTATGTATATTTGTCAAATTGCATTTGCGATTAACTTCATTAAGCACGACTTTACAAGCATAAAGAAGTAAATATATGTATATTGTATATGTACTTGAACTTATATGTGTATTATACATACAAACGAAGAGGCTTATGAAATATCAAATTTGGCTAATGTTTATATCACGGAATGCTACTTAGCTTCTAAAGATGGAATATATTATTATCGAAAATTGTGACGAGCAATAAATATATATCGACCTATTGCACTGTTTTATCGTTAAAAATTCAATCCGCAATTTTTCGACAAATACTAAGCAGTAAGAATTTTAAACTTTGTACATAAATGTGCGCATTAGAAAAATATAAGTAATCCGTGAGGTTTCTCTAAGCGGATAAGAACGATGTCTTTCCATATTAATGGAAATATACGTTTTCGAGAAAAATTTTAAAGAAACAATATTCTTAAACGTAGAAACGTAGACTACTAATTTAAAGCTTATCAAATAGTGAAATAAATGAACATTTATGTATGCGTGGTTCTTAAAAGAAACGATAGATGATATGCGGTTAAAACTTGTCACGGCATTATCTATTTTATTCACTTTCCTATTAATGTTATTTGTAAATATGTATTAATATTCACACTTAGTTCTAATATTAACACCGTGTTTGTTTACAATAATTCGAAAGATATTACAGCTTGATTTTTAAATATGTATTCTAATGTAATATCTGTGCACTATAATTCTAAACAAGAAGAATTTAAAAAATATATGATTGGAAGGGTTTGAAAATGCAATTACTCTGTACAGTTTTTTATGGGACTTACTTTATGATGATTATTCAATTATTAAATGCAACACTGAGGAACAATGTTGTTTGATAATTTTAACATTTATAGATTATTACGTACACGAGGAACATTGTATGCATAATATGTATGTATTTCTTAATACGTTTAACATCTGCACTGCAGATATCTGCTACAGTTCTTACCTTTATTATCATAGATAAGATAGCAGGTAGAACCAACATGGCTGCACAAGTTAGTTTGGCGATAATAATTGTTCTCATGAATTTGGGTAAGTAGAGCTTAAATCGGTAGCTTTTAATATTATTTTTGTGCAAGCGTTCAATGGAAATGACACTTAGTTAAATTTACTATTAACGCAATTCATAAGTATTAGGATAATTCAAAACGAATTTAATAGACAGTAATTATTGCAAGTACTTTGTTATAATTCTTAGTCGAAAAAGTTTAGTAATTCACGAAAAAGTCACTTGCGATTCACAAAGAATAATTGCAATTATGCAAAGTGTCACCACCATGATATTTATTAATATCTTGTATATAGCTGTAATGATTTACAGTTAGATTAATTCCGCTACTTCACCTTTAACTTTGTTTACTTCTAAGCTTAACATTCTTTTCAACCTTACTTGTTGACTACTTTAAAATCGAGAAAATTCAACCACTTAACAGAATTCACGACAGGAGGAAATCTATGGTGTTACCAATGCAATACCGATTTGACAAACGGACATACAAGAGAGTGCAACGATCCTTACGTCCCGACGCCTTATTTCGACTTAGTTCTCTGTCCCCAAAACGAGTCGCAGAATTGTCTTAAAAGCGTCATCGATTGTGCGTATAAAGTATATCCAATTGTAAATTACTGTTGCGTGCGCTCACCTTTATTACGTGCACGCATCGTATACATGTATGCAAATTGCATATGCACATATCTACTACGTGCTTATATTAACGTTGATTGCATTCGCACACGCTTCTACATACTAAACAGCTAATACATTGGTAGTCCTTAGACTATGTCAAGAAATGTGTTTGTATTGTCAAAATGTCATATAAGTGACATATGCGAATACTTACAAATGAAACGTTTACTTATTTACAAAGCGTTTCGGTTCTTTCTTGCAAAACTGTCGGTATATTTCATGTATGAGTAAGAATGAAAAAAATGTTATGCAAATGTGACTCGTATATGCTTTATTAGCAAATTTACTGCGGAAATACAAAATGGTAACAAATTATTTTTCATCTAAATATAGTAATTAAACGAGCACAAGCTTAATATTAATGCAACTCACATTACTAGACATTGCAACATTAGATTTTTCATTGCATAAAATATCAAAAGAAAACGTTTGCACGATAAGATTAAGGAATTTTTTTACAATGGAAATAAAAAAAAAAGATCTTTTATGTGCATACAGTGGTTGCAAAAGGTATTTGTGCTATTTTTGACCTACATTTCATTTTCGCAGAACGAATTTTTTAACAAAAAAAAAAAAAAAGAAAGAAAATGCTATGATAAATACAATGATAAAAGAAAATGTATTAGGGGGAAGGACTTTATACACCTAATGATGTTTATATTTATGGTGATATATAGACATGTATCTATCTATCGTGTACAGGCTCAGAAAAGCTATACTTTATGTAGCTCACTCTGTATATCATGTTTCTAATTACAAATATGCAAATTTCAAATTAAACAATAATGTCACGTATTCAAAATTAATGTACATTTTGCAATTAACACAGCACAGATGCTTTACACTTTTCAAGAGTATATTCAGTTTTTGATGAATTATTTATTAATTGTGATACAAAGTGTTTCAATTAAAAACTGGTTATTATATTATAATGCAATAACACCATAAAGGATTTTTAATTATATTTTCGTAGCTTAAGAAACATATGATTTTATAATGATTATGTCATAATTCAAAATCATGTAATTTCTATTATGGTCTTTAATTGACTTGTAATATTTTTGAAACATATGCCACAAACTACACGCGTACTCTTTATACGTCTGAATTTTCAGTTAAAACTTGTTTTATGCTTTCACTAGTCATTCTTTTTTATTTCATAGTGTTAGTTTTTCTTTAATTCAAGTCTTCTAATATTGCTTTTCAATCATTTAAAATTTCCCATGTAGTCTACTCTCGGTTACACTTCTCCATGATTTACAATTATGTATTCATAATTTATTCATAATTAATTCATAATATCATATTTATTCATAATTATCATCTCATGATTTTGAACTTTATCTTATTTCAAATGTTTACGCCACTCGAACAATTGATTACTTTAATTGTTCCTTTGGAATACGCATAGGAGCATTTGTTCTGTTCAGAATATATTAAAGATTTCGTGAGATTTTCGCGAGTAAAACTTACCAGCATGGTCACAAAGAAAGAATACTTTTGAGCTGGAATCATAAAATATTATTTTTTAGAAGTTTTAGTTTCTTTTGCAACCAATAATCGGCGTACTAATATAATAAACGAAGTGTTATATGTAAACTCAATATTTTCGAAGGATAATATAGAGACACGTGTAAAGATACAAGCTGCTGAAGTTTCTGACTTGGATAAAATATGACTAAATTTTCGAGAAATACAGATTATTTCACGTTATGTCAATTCAGATACCACCACACACCGGAAAAGGGATAATTGACTTTTTAATAATAATCATATGTTTACTAATATATGTATGTATCCTAAGCATACTAAGGGTATCTTGGACATTCTGAACAAAATCCACACTAGGCGTCTTTTAACATTCAAAGCACGAACGTTAAACAGGCACTTAGGCATCTTTTAACATCTACGAAGTAGACATCTTCTACTACTAACAGAGCAAACATCAAGCGAACACACAAAGATACATTCTATATTTACAGGAACACGGTTATTATAAACATATATAGTTATGTATAAAATATTATGTAATAAATCTTTCGCATCTAAATGACAGATACGGACTTTTGAAGGATTAATGAAACATCAAAATACGTTTGAATTCTTAATTTTTTTCTCATAAAGGGATATGTCACTTTCAATACTGTATTGAATAATATAAACATAAATTAACAAAATTATCGATTTATAGAATTGATAAATAGATATATCACCGATATTTATCACTTGTATTGCTTGTCACTACAAATCAATTACAGACGTGGAGTATACGTATGCGTTTACTCGATGAATTTTTAATTTCGATTTTTTCAAAACCGAAGCTTCTGTGGACAGACGTTACATTTATTTTTTCGATTTATTTTTACATGCAAAATCATTCTTTGAAGTATCACTTTCCAAAGACGATAGGATAATGCTTACGCTTAAACATAAACATAAAATTTATGATTGTATAATAATTAAGTCATTTATTGAAAACCACAACAAAGATCTATCTATGTTAGATGAGTGACATAAAGTAGTGATAACAATTTATCGTAACTATATAAACATGGAAATATTTTTTTATTTACTGTTAATTTGTTAGTAAAATCAAAATCACATTCAGTTCTCACGTTTGTAAGCAATTATATAAAATAAATACTTGATACGCTACATTCAACGTTAATCTTAGCAACGCTGGTATCCAATCTTGTAATTCTTGCTTTTTATCACCGTCACATTGATTTTCATTTAGCTTAGCTTTAAGCTTTTTCTGTTTATGATGCTGTCGAGATTATAAAATAACTACATATTTCCTTCATGATGTAGATGGGCACATATTGGTAACGGTGCGAGGTTGCGTCCCGTCACGAGAAATCGATGGATACTGCCAATTAGAGGAATATTTTCAGGGATCCACAATTGCGTGTTCTTTCTGCGAAGGCTACGCTTGTAACAATCAAAATTCTACTCGTGTATTCCTGCTACACAATTTAGCATTTCTTTTAGTTTCTATCGCTATAATATTGTATTTATAATAATATTTACTTTGCGTCTTATTTAATTCTTAATTATTCCATTCCAGAAATATTAAATTGCAACATACGATACGATCGATTTCACAAACACGAAAAATGTTTCAGTGTAGTTTTTTAGTGTAGTTAAATGTGTAGTTAAATATGTTAGTAGCCTGTAATCAATGTTAATATTTTTATGATTTTAAAATAAATGTAAATAATAATTCCTCGCCGATATTTAATTTTACAAATAATCTGTCATTTAGTATTCTGATGGTGATGTAATTAAAAGAAATTTAATATGCGCGATGACCGTTCCGTTTTATATTTTGCATACTGGATTTTTTTCCGTTATTAATCAGAAGTCCAATAAAAACGCCGAAGTTGCGGAACCGATTTGTATTCTCGTTAGTAATACACATTACATTAACGAAGTGATATTAAAAATTTGTCAACAAAAAGATTTAATTCTGTATGAAAATTTGTACGTCTTAATCTATGAGAAGATAGAGATTCAAAAACGATAAAAATTATCGAGTTAAAATGAAATTTAATCATTGATCATTCTGGAATATTTCAAGTTTTGGAAATAAAGATTTTGTGTAACAAAAAAACGTGAAATGTAAAATTAAAGGTATGAAATTGTTTTGTACACTCGATGTATCACTTTTAGATTTGAAGCTATCCGGATACGACATGATCGGTGTTTTATCAGTTGCTTTATTTTAAAATGACAGGAATTGCGTCGATACGGATCATAGATAAGAATCAAATTTGTGTGCTTTTTCTGTATAAATTTGGAATTGGTTATATCACAGTGGAAGCTATTCACCATATTGACATAGGTTTGAAAAAAGATGTAATAAATGAACATACCTAAGATGAGGAGATTCAAATGTCGATGACCAAACCAAACAAGTTTCGGATTAAGTTCAATTAAAGATTTTAATTGAATATCGTATGCGTAAGTTCACCAAATGTTGTATACAAATTAGATTTATACAACACATTTGTGTCATCTATCAGCCACAGAGAAAATCAAAAGTTAGCCTAATGATTTTATTATGTTTAGAAGCAATAATATTTAGAAATATATAAACTATATTTTTCTCTTGTACAAAATAAAAAATTTAAGCATTTATACACAAAAAGGCATAGCTTATCAATTTCGTTCACTTTGATATATACCAAATATATAATGAATTTAAATTTTTTAGTAAAAATGCTTAAATTATTTTATGGGACGATAAGACCCTATAGAATTTTATATTTATATTTAATTAATTATTTAATTATAATATTAATATTTAATTGAGAGGATTTGTAAATTTAAAAAACTTTATTTTTAAAATAAACTTTGATTTTAGAATATAAATTTGATCTTGTATTATAAATTAAAAGAATAAATTACCTTAGGAATAACAACGTAATATCTTTATAAGATCATATTAATAAAGATGTTTGCGACCTCGATGTTGAATTAAGATAAATTTTAGATGGTGAAATCTAATAATTAAGTCTGTTCGACTTTTAAAATCTTACATGATTTGAGTTCAAATCGACGTAAGTCAGATTGGTTTCTATCTATAAAAATAAATAAATTATTTGTACGAAAGGACTATAATTTATGACTAAATCATAATTTTATTAATAAATATATAGTAAATTATATTAGCATATTAGGGCATTAAATTTAGAATTTAATTAAATTATATTTGATTATAATATATAATAATTAAAGAATTAATTTTGTTATGTATTTTTTATTTTATTAATTTTAATTAGAGTAGCTATTTTAACTTTATTTGAACGAAAAATATTAAGATATATACAATTACGAAAAGGTCCTAATAAATTAGGCTTTAAAGGATTATTACAACCTATTAGAGATGCTTTAAAATTATTGATAAAAGAATTTTTTTTTTTAAATTTTAAAAATATTTATTTATGTAGACCAATAATTATATTTTTTTTAACAGTAATATTATGATTTATTTATCCTTGAATTTATTCATTTTATTATATTGATAATAGAATTATTTATCTAATATTAATTTTAAAATTAATAGTTTATCCTATTTTACTAATTGGATGAGTATCATTTTGTAATTATTCAATTTTAGGTTCATTACGAACAGTTTCTCAAATAGTTTCTTTTGAAGTTTTATTGTTTTTAATATTTTTTATATTAATAATAATAATTGAAAGTTATTGTTTATATTTTTATATTA
The DNA here is from genome assembly GCF_905332965.1 of Bombus pascuorum. Lineage (NCBI taxonomy): Eukaryota > Metazoa > Arthropoda > Insecta > Hymenoptera > Apidae > Bombus > Bombus pascuorum. The sequence goes on along the minus strand of NC_083494.1, from coordinate 6,980,716 downwards.
TATTATTGTTATTTGTTTATATTATATTGTTTATATGTTTATATTTTTTTCTTCACCAACAAGATATAACACTTTACCAAATGTCCACAAGGACAAACTGTAAAATAACCAAAATAAAATAAAAAAAAAAAAAAAAACACGAACCAGCTGGCAGCTGAAACGTGCAACACAACAAACATCGCAAGAAGACTAAGAAGGAAATACCCAATAGACCTCATAAAAGATATAACTTAGAAAAAACGAAGCTGGCACCCCGCTGGGGGTAGCCACCCACATGCTATATTTATTTTTATTTTATCTTTTTTTCCTTCACCAATAAGATATAACACTTTACCAAATGTCCATAAGGACAAATTATAAAATAACCAAAATAAAATGAAATAAAAAAAAAATGTCCCAAATATCACGGTTTAATAAAGTAGTTTCCAAGTCGAATTATCGGCCAAGATGTTCTTGATGTGCTTCATGTTCTTTATGTTCTTCATGTTTCTTTTCCTCTCTGAGAGCCATGGTAATTACTTCTGCTTGCAAAGTAGAGAGCAAATTAAGATAAGGGGCTGTTCGAGGGTCGGTTGGCGGCTTTGGCAGTATTCCCATCAGATGGTACATAAGGTGACGTTGCAGGGGAAACTTTACAATGTATTGACCACACGGGCAATTATACTCCATAAGAACGTAATCTGGTGGTAGATTTCTCGGAACTAATCGTAAGGTGTGCAAGTCGTTAAATCCAAGTCGACATACCGCCATCGTTTCGTTATAAGGCACAATCTGGAAAAATAAAATAGACAAAAAAAAAAATTTACGAATTGTTTGAAAAATCAGTGGAAGAAACGATTGAAAGGAAATAAAATATTTACTGCTCCAAATGTGACGAAGATGTATAATGACGCTTCCAATCGTGAAGAATTTTTAAACGTTCTGCTCGATATTCGAAATGGAAATGATACCCTCGAGCTAGGTGCCGAGTTTATATAATCGTCAGTGGGTTTCATTTGTTCGTACATGTATTAGGACTTTTGGGGGGGGGCCCTAAGCGGATTAGGTAAAACCCAAGTAACTGTTTATTTGTTTGCTGTATGAAATATTGTTTAAGGGACATACGAATTGTCGGAAATTACGAAGAGATGGAGGAAAGTGCGATTCTAATTTATTATTAGTCATCGAGAAGGAAGCGAATACATTGCTTTTTTTTAATTTACGCTTTTTAATATATAATAATTTATGTGTTACTTCTATATGGATTACATGGTTATTATCACTGTGTTATTGGAGCAATAATCGTCAAGGGCGGTAGTTTATGTTTTGTCTATTCATTCGTGGGAGTCTGCTAATATTATAATTATGAATTATTCGAAGTAGATATATCGCTTAAATATATTCGAACGAATAATATACTTATATAGAATTGTATACTGAAACATTGAACGATACATCTACCATTGCTTTATTATTTCTTATGCATTAAATACACAGTGGTCGTATTACGTATATAGTAAGTACAGTAGAGAAGTATTTGATCGATATAGTTGTCGCTTGAACTATTCCGAAGATTGCATTGTAAATATCGTTTAGCTTTGAATATATTTTCTTATTAAGGGACAGCTTTTTGTCGTTGGTATTTGGCGGAGGATAACGATTAGTCAATAATTAATCGTGAACTCCTTTTAGACAGATTCAGGGAGAGGACAAGAGGTAGCTATATAATTCAAAAGCATTAATAGTTCCCGTTTTCCGTCTGCTTGAAAGAATGATTCATTGTCAGTAGATATAAAGAGCATATTATTCAATTTTTATTACGAACGTATATTAATACAAGTTTGGCTTATAGAACTAAGTTGTAGAAAATAACGGCAGTAATTGTTTAATGCGAGTTTCGAAAATTAAATTTCAATTTCGATGTTCTTGGATTTATTAATTATTTAGATTTCTAACAATTAATTTTAATATGAAATAAACTAGATATTGATCCTCTTATATTGCGTAAAATATTTTTATTCCTTCTTATTTCAACCGTGTTATTATTTTCAACATATTATTTCAATTTTCAGCGTGTATTGTTGAATAAGCTGTTGGACAAATAATCGAAGTTATCTTAATTATTCTCGTATAATTAATATTATCAAATCGGCTCATTCAGTTTCCTTTATAACGTTTTATATCGTTCCAAAACGGGTAACTCAAGCTCTTAGAATTTCACAAAGCTATCCCTTATTAAACGTACGACAGTTCGCCATTCAGCTTTCGCATTTTATCGCTAATTATCATGAATATACAGACTGAATATCGTCTCTACAATTACATACTGTCGACTATCACATTAAATAACGAGAGCTTTAGAAAAATTGAATTTGATCGCGTATCTATCGTCGTCTTAAGCATACAAGTCGATTAAATTAAGCAGAAAAAGGAACGCTTTGTCGATTATCGTTATTATGCTCGTTAATTTTACAGGAACAGCATGTTGAGGTCGATGTTGAATAATTTCTGACGAAATGCAACAAAGTTCCCGGATATTATTGATGTAGAGAAACTCTCGTCGCCATTTGTTACGTCTATTACATATATTTACATGGTTAAAATCGCCAATACGTTCGAAATACGTTTATTTGCATTTGTACTCTTCGGTACGCTCTGTTCACGTTTCACAATGCACGCGGCAGCACCAGAGAAATTTGCATTTGCATTGCCACGTTCTCGTGAATTGATGTGTATTGTAGCCGTGACCACAGCACATTAGATCGCATCCGTCCGTACCTGAAACATTAATCGCTTTTACGATCATCTAAATTTAAGATATTGCATCACTACGAAGCTTCTCGTTAAATAGCCTGCGATAAAAAGATAGAACGTCGAATATCACATATGACATATTACGGTACGTCACCTTTGCTAGTATGATCGCAATATCTGCCTTGGATTCCTAGACTACCTTGCGCTAAATCTGGTTCACAGTAATCAGGCGAGGGTTGTAAAAATATATGGTCGCTTCTCTTTGGAAACTTTTTTGTCTCACACTCGAACCCCCGCACAACTTTGTCCTCTTCAATACCAAATGTAGCCTCCTTGGTTTCGTCGTTTTCTTTGCGGGTTTTTGGTCGTGTCGAGTCTTTCCAACGTCGTTTGGTTTCCCCTGAGTTTTCGCGTCGTTCCCCAAGATCGGCACTATTTCAGTCAACGTTGAATGCAACGTATCTATACTTTACGAGAACAGCAAGAAACGATAAAATTATTACTCGTAAAAATAGTTTACCAATTATTATGTCAATTTGCATCTCTATAAATAAAAATTCACAAATATTTCCAGTCTTATTATTTTTCAAACATAATTTCTGATTTTAAACAATTTCGCCGTAAGAATATGTTACAGATACTAACCGAACGTATGTATAAGAAGATTCAATTTGTATCTGTAAGAGTCGTTGTGCCATTTAATTTCCGATATCGATATCAAATATTAAAAAACGTAAATTATCATTGAAAGCGTAACATTATTTCCATAGCCGCTAATAAGTTACTAACTACGTAAAAGAATGTTAACCTATCCTTAACGAATCGCTTTCTATATTCGCGCAGAAAATTTGTATTTTTGCACTTGCATTATACGCACTAACCGCGTATTAATTCTATATATTCACGCAACATAGTGGAAAATAGGCTTATTATATGTAGCGATGTAATCGGTTGGCGTTGCAATCGTCTATAGAATATGATCATACGTTACGCCCTGGCAACGTCGACCCACTTTTACAGAAATTACCTGCATCGTAGGGGGTGGTGGTTGGGTAATCGCTATCACGGGCCTGGCACTGTAATACTTTTTCATAAGTGCATCGCCGATCTGACGAAAACTGGGCAAGGTTCGCCAGCAGGTAATCACGGTCCAAGAACCGGACACGCCGTGACATTTGCACTCTGTTTGCAGCAGAGCTTTAACTATCTGCAGTGAAACAATACTCACGCAATTCAGTATTTCATCCATGCCATTTATAGCAATATAATTTCAAATTTCTATCTTTCGTACTACGTTAACGATCGATTATACATCGAATGCGATCGACGCGTACTCTTTAAGTTACGTTCCTACGAGATCGCAAAATAATTATGCTATCGTTCGCTATTTTAAAGCTTGGCTAACTATTTTTCACGAGCATACGATTTTGGCATTCGTATCGTAAAGAAATATCCATTCTTCGAAGTCGACAATCGGGAAAATGCGAGAACGTACTGTGATTCGTTCTGTGATAAGTTGTTTGTTACATTTATCATTTTCATATCGTAATTCTATCATTCATGTGCTGCATCTGTCGTAGGAGATCTGCATCGATCGTAGTCTGTGGCAGCTGCAGTTCCAACGATATCCTACGAAAGGGTTGAAACGCTCCATCTTTATAATATAAACTGCTATATTCAATTATTACATTCTGAATCGTTACCGACGAACTACGATTTTGCAAAAACTGCGAAACTCCTCTCTTACGATTGGAACACGTTCGCACCAGGTTCGAACTGTTCGATGCATACGTGCCTCCGTCTCTTCGCTCATTGTGTGTCCGACGATCGACGCATATGCTCAGAAAACTGGTTTACATTTCGAACCATTGGGATACGGTGAGGGGTGGGTTCAGGGATGGGTTGAAAAAAGTTGTCTGGAAGATAAAATATGCGTTGCGGCGAGGCGATCGACGTTAAGAATAAATCGTTAGTAGGCGCGCGTCTGTACACGCGTGCACAAATCGTACGTGCACGCGCAAGGCAACCACGCGATATTTTTTTTTTTAATTTTATTTTGGTTATTTTACAATTTGTCCTTGCGGACATTTGGTAAAGTGTTATATCTTGTTGGTGAAGAATAAAAAAAAAATATAAATAAAAAAATAATATAGCATGTGGGCGGCTACCCCCAGCGGGGTGCCAGCTTCGTTTTTTTTTTCTATGTTATATCATTTATGAGGTCTGTTGGGTGTTTCCTTTTTAGTCTTCTTGCGATATTTGTTGTGTTGCACGTTTCAGCTGCCAGCTGGTTCGGGTGACTTTCTATTCTTGTTCTGTATCTTGTTGCGAATCTGGTAATCTCCTCCTTGACCGTTGGTATTCCGAGGTCTTTTCTTATGTCCTCGTTTCTAACGTACCATGGGGCGTTTACCATTGTTCTAAGGATTTTGGCTTGGATTGTTTCTATTTTGTTTATATGGGTCTTTGCTGCTGTTCCCCATAGTGGAATTCCGTATGTCCAGATTGGCTTTATGATTATTTTGTATATTTTCAGTTTGTTTTCTGTGCTTAGTTTGGATTTTCGGTTTGTTAGCCAGTGCATTTGTCTCCTTGCTGTCTGTATCTTGTCTATTATCGATTTGATGTGGTGTTTCCATGTGAAGTGTGTATCTATGTGAAGTCCAAGGTATTTGACTTGCCTTGTTTGTGTTATTTGCGTGCCGTTCAGGAAGATGTTTGGTGTTATCTGTTTTCTCAATGTGAGTGTGATGTGGTTGCATTTGTTAGGGTTAGCTTTGATTTGTTTGTCCTGTAGCCACTTTTCTATTTTTGTGATGTGTTCTTGTAGTATTGTGGCTGCTGTTACAGGGTTAGTGTGCCTGACTAGCACGGCTGTGTCGTCCGCGAATGTCAGTATTTTGCTATTGGTAGTTGTTGGAATGTTGGCCGTGTATAATGTGTATAGTATGGGTCCTAGGACGCTTCCTTGTGGAACACCTGCTTTGATGTCTTTTGCTTCGGAGTGTGCGTCCTTGATTTTTACTGTGAAGGTTCTGTTGCTTATGTATGATTTTATTATTTGGTATATTTTTTCCGGGAATTGTTTCTTGATTGTTTGTATTAGGCTTTCGTGGTTTATTTTGTCGAAAGCTTTCTCTATGTCCATGAATAGGGCTGTGCAATATTGTTTGTTTTCTATTGTGTGTATTATTTCGTTGACAAGCCTGTGCATTTGTTCTATGGTGGAGTGTTTATTTCTGAATCCAAATTGATGGTCTGGTATTAGTTTTTCCTTCTCTATTATTGGTTTTAGTCGGGCGTATATTACTTTTTCTAGTATTTTGGAGAGCACTGGGAGTAGTGATATTGGTCTGTAGGATGTTGCTTCATGTGGGTCTTTGCCTGGTTTGGGTAACATTATGATTTGTGCCTGTTTCCATAATGTAGGATAATATTGTATTCTTAGTATTGCATTGAATATTATTGTGACTAGCCGTATCACTTTTTGAGGGAGGTTTTTCAATATTTTGCCATTGATTAGATCGATTCCTGGTGCTTTGTTGTTTTTTGTTTTTTCTATTATGTTTCTTATTTCTTGTGCTGTTGTTTTGGGTATGGTGTATTGCTTGTCGATTGCAGTGCTAGTGGCTATCGCGTCGTCGTCCGTATGGCTATTGTGGTTGCTGTTATTGATGTTGTGTGGTGTAAATGTGTTGCATAGGTGGATGGAAAATTCTTCGGCTTGCTCTTCGTTGCTTCTTGCCCATGTGTTGTCTGCTTTTCTGATTGCTGGGGCTGGTTTTATCGCCTTCTTTATTTTTTTTTGTGGCTTTCCATAGTGAGTAGTTGTAGTTCTCGTGTGCAGATAGTGACTCTATGAACTTTGTGAATTCGTTGTTGTTGTGCTCTTTTATTTCGTTTTTTATTTCCTTTGCGAGTTTGTTTAGGTGTTTTTTGTTTTCTTTTGTTCTATGTTTTTGCCATTTTGCTTTCGCTTTTCTTTTATCTCTAATTTTTTCGAGGATGTCTGATGGGATTTGTTTTGTTTGTCTAGTGGTAGTTGCTGGTTTTGTGGTTGCCTGTGCTGCCTCTTGTATAGTTTTTGTAAGTGTTGTTACAGCTTGTTCGATGTGTTGGGGCGTTTTCAGTGGGATGTTGCAGTTGATTTTGCTTTCAATTATTTCTTTGAAGGTTTGCCAATTAGTGGATTTGTTGCATAGCGTCTCTGAGTTGTTGTAGAGTATTGGCTTGTTTCTGTATGTTATTATTATGGGTGTATGGTCGGAGCTAAGCTCGAGGCTGGATGCTATATTTATTTTATTTCCATTTAATCCCTTTGTGACTGCAAAGTCGAGTAGGTCAGGGATTTTGCTCAGGTCTGTCGGCCAGTATGTCGGTCTTCCTGTGGATAATATATTGAGATTGTTTTTCCAGGGTTCTGCCTCGAGGTGTAGTGATTCTTGATCCCCATGTTGTGTGCTTTGAGTTGTAGTCTCCTGCTGCGATAAACTTGTCGCCTAGTTGTTGGAAGTATTCTTCCCACATTTGTGCTGTAATTTTGTGTCGCGGTGGTGCATATACTGCTGACAGCTGTAGACGGTTGCTGCTAGTTTGTACGGTAACGGTAGTTGCTTGTATGTGTTCTTTACTAACTTGGCTGTGTAGGTGGTGTTTAATGTTGTTTCTTATTATCACTGCGGTTCCTCCGTGTGCTTTTCCTGAGGGGTGCTTGGTATCGTATATGGTATAGTGCGGTATTTTTGTGTAGCTTTTTGTTGTGAAATGCGTTTCTGATACGAGTAGTATGTCTATGTTGTTGTGGTATAGGAATGCTTTGGTTTCAATGGCCCTTTGTTGTAGGCCGTTAGAGTTCCAGGCAGCTATTCTTAGTATGTCCGTTTTTACTTTTTGCTTAGCATGGTTGTTATCAGTTGTATCATAGCTGTGATTTGTAATGATTTGAATGTTTCGTTTAGTTCGCTTATCGTTCTTGTTAACATGTCAATGCTTTTGATGGATTGTTTTAATAGTTCTTTTATTTCTGTAGCGTCGTTGGTGTTATTGTTGTGGTTTTGGTTGGCTACTGGTGTTACTTCCTTGGTTGCTTGCGCGTAGCTTCGACTGCCAGTGGTGTTGATATTGTTGTGGTTGTTGTTCATTACGTACTGTACTTTTATTGGTGTCTCAGCTTCTGCCCTGTCTTGCTGTGTGTGGTGGTAGTTATATGTCCTGCTTCTAAGCGGCGGAAACAATTTACGTTGGAGTATTTTTCTGGCTGGGCAGCCTTTGTAGCTGGCTGGGTGGTTTCCGTTGCAGTTGTAGCACTTTACCTCGTTTATTTTTCCCGTATATGGGCAGTAAGTTGTCAGGTGCTTTTCTGCGCATTTGACGCACACCGGGTTTCTGTTGCAGTAATTTTTTGTGTGCCCATATTGTTGGCACCGCATGCATTGAGGTATGTCTTTTTTTTTGTCTGGGTGGTTCAACTGTGATTATTGTGTTTAAGATTTGTTTAATGTCATAGATTTCCTTGTTGTTTTTGTTCGGTTCTAGTTCTATTAGGAACAGCGGTAGTGGTTGTTTGGTATTAAATCTTGTTATGTTATTTATTACCCTTACCTGGTGTCCGATTTTGGCTAGTTCGTCACATATGTTGCTTGTGTTTGTCTTTGGGTGTAGTCCTCTGATAACTGCTTTATAGCTTTTGTCAGTTTTGAGTTGGTAGGTATGGTACCCGGCGTTTTTTTCTTTTAGCACTTTTACCACTTTTCTGTAGGTTTCTGGGGCGTTGGTTAGCACTTTTACCTGGTACAGTTTTAATTGTTTTATTGAGTAGTTTTCTTTGCCTGCCGTATTGTTTAGCAGTTCGAGGAGGGGGTCTATTACTTGCGCATCGATGTATATTGGTGGTGGTTTGGCGTTGTGTTTTGGTTTTTCAGTTGTTTCTGGTTCCTTCTCTTGTGGTAGTATGCTGAAGGGGTTTTGTAGTGGGATTTCTTGGAGCCACTGTTTACTTTCTGTTTCTGCAGCCCTCCTAGTATTTGCGTTTGTTGTAATTTTTCTTCTTTTGCTGGGAGTTACGACCTTCCAGCTTCCGTCTTGTTGTGTCATTTCGTTGTTGTTGGCGTTTGTATTGTCACGTAATTTTTAAGTAATTACACGACTGTTGATTTTTTTAGTATAGTCTTTATTCTTTAGACTCAGAGTTTTATTACAAAGGTCAATATTGTGACTGAATTGGAATTAGAAATAGAACCGGATTGAAATTAGAAATAGAACTGTCTAAACGGACTCGTACCATCAAAGAAGAAAGCTCGGTGTGGGTGTTCCCTTTGGAACTCAGAACGCGGATTCGTTGTCCACACTTTTTGGTGGAAAAGTGAGGGTAACGATCCGCGATGCCCATTGGTAAATGAATTAGATAGTAAAGACAAGGAGAGCTAGATATGGCTCGTGGGCATCCTTGTTCGTGGAAAAACTCTTATCTTGCCAGACACCCGCTTTCTCCGTATTAGGTAAGAGTCGAGTGCAACAAACATAAACCGAAAATATTTACGTGAAGGAAACTGAAACTGAACAGATTCGGTTTATGTTTGTCTTCCTAGGCCTGTTGCGAGTTAATAGAACAATAGATAAGTCTTGGCGTCCGGACTACGTGGAATTTTACAAGGACCGTCACATCTGGCGTACCACATGGCAAAAGGAAAGTTGGTACGTGACAGTATCGTCGCTCATTCGAGCGATTTCCATTTCGGTTTCTGTAGATTCTTGGATTTCCATATTTTTGTGTACGGCATATGTTTCGCCGTTGCTTGATATCCTGAGCGGTGGCACTCGTTGCATTTTTTGTTTTCCCTGTTTTTCGCACTTTCGGGAACACTTTCTCTCCACGTCCTGTTTCGAGGGAGAGACCTCTCCGGGCACCCGACACGTCTGCACTCTTCGGCAGTCAAAAGGGAACTGATGTACCGACACTTGACAATAAGACATTCCAACGGGCCCGCGGCTCGCCACACACAGACCCCATTCTTTGGGCAAGATGATCGGCAGATGCCGATGCATCGTTTACAGTTCAGATGGCCTAAGGAACCGCTACAAATCTTAGGACTTAGTTAACTAAAGTCCTCCAGATTGACAAACAGTCTTTATTCTATCAGCCCGTAAATCTGTCACCTATTGCGGGAAGATATGGGAAATCTGATTTGGTCACGTACGACGCTGCCTGTTAGGAACTCTCTCTCAAGGGCGGCTAGCATACGTTTCTAACCGTCAACATAGAAATTGACCAATTAACAGCAACGTCTATTTCCCTCACCCTCCGAGTGGAGGCTTTCTTTGACGAATCCGATGATCTCGTGCCCTTAGGCACATCCCATAATAGTTTTCCTCTGCAGCGTCGTCGTGACGGAAAGTCATTCCCTTTCTGGCAGTCTCATTAGCTATACGCCTAGTGTGCTAGTACGATCGGTGAATAATCTACATCTTAACAAAGAGCCAATCAAACGATCCTTGTATCACGAGAAGTAAGTCGAGTCCGACTTAGACTTGGAAGCAAAGTATATTCGTTATCCCGTGGAACGTGCATCCGCTATATCGTACCTAGGGTCATTGCCATTAGCGTCTAGTTACCGCGTCCTCTTGTCAATCTTGTATCAACCATATTTGTGTAATGAACATCTGTGCGACAACAATGAACAACACCGGTGAAGATTCATTAAACGCCCCTAACGCCAAACCGACAGGTATATCCTTCTAACGTATAACGTTATATAGTATTACGTTATAACGTATAACGTTATATGCTATTACGTTATGACGTATAACGTCATATACTATTACGTTATGACGTATAACTTTATATACTATTACGTAATAATGTATAACGTTATATAGTATATCCTTATAACGTATAACGTTATAAAGTATATCCTTATATCGTATAACGTTATATACTATTTCGCAATAATGTATAACGCTATATAGTATGTCGGAGATAAAAGGACACCGCCCCCCCCCCGTTGGAATTATTTGGAAAAGCCTCAATACTGTAGCATTTACGAAATAACCCAGACACAGTCATTCGAACCTTGAGACAATGAGTTTAGGCTCGAGGCGACAACCGGTCGCCGAGCGTAGCCACGGTCACGGGATGAACGTTCCACCTAACAGAGATATAAAGTTACATAGCTTTCCTTTAAAGAATTGGCAGTACCGACACCTTTTTTTTTTTTTTTTTATTTTGGTTATTTTACAATTTGTCCTTGCGGACATTTGGTAAAGTGTTATATCTTGTTGGTGAAGAATAAAAAAAAAATATAAATAAAAAAATAATATAGCATGTGGGCTGCTACCCCCAGCGGGGTGCCAGCTTCGTTTTTTTTTTCTATGTTATATCATTTATGAGGTCTGTTGGGTGTTTCCTTTTTAGTCTTCTTGCGATATTTGTTGTGTTGCACGTTTCAGCTGCCAGCTGGTTCGGGTGACTTTCTATTCTTGTTCTGTATCTTGTTGCGAATCTGGTAATCTCCTCCTTGACCGTTGGTATTCCGAGGTCTTTTCTTATGTCCTCGTTTCTAACGTACCATGGGGCGTTTACCATTGTTCTAAGGATTTTGGCTTGGATTGTTTCTATTTTGTTTATATGGGTCTTTGCTGCTGTTCCCCATAGTGGAATTCCGTATGTCCAGATTGGCTTTATGATTATTTTGTATATTTTCAGTTTGTTTTCTGTGCTTAGTTTGGATTTTCGGTTTGTTAGCCAGTGCATTTGTCTCCTTGCTGTCTGTATCTTGTCTATTATCGATTTGATGTGGTGTTTCCATGTGAAGTGTGTATCTATGTGAAGTCCAAGGTATTTGACTTGCCTTGTTTGTGTTATTTGCGTGCCGTTCAGGAAGATGTTTGGTGTTATCTGTTTTCTCAATGTGAGTGTGATGTGGTTGCATTTGTTAGGGTTAGCTTTGATTTGTTTGTCCTGTAGCCACTTTTCTATTTTTGTGATGTGTTCTTGTAGTATTGTGGCTGCTGTTACAGGGTTAGTGTGCCTGACTAGCACGGCTGTGTCGTCCGCGAATGTCAGTATTTTGCTATTGGTAGTTGTTGGAATGTTGGCCGTGTATAATGTGTATAGTATGGGTCCTAGGACGCTTCCTTGTGGAACACCTGCTTTGATGTCTTTTGCTTCGGAGTGTGCGTCCTTGATTTTTACTGTGAAGGTTCTGTTGCTTATGTATGATTTTATTATTTGGTATATTTTTTCCGGGAATTGTTTCTTGATTGTTTGTATTAGGCTTTCGCGGTTTATTTTGTCGAAAGCTTTCTCTATGTCCATGAATAGGGCTGTGCAATATTGTTTGTTTTCTATTGTGTGTATTATTTCGTTGACAAGCCTGTGCATTTGTTCTATGGTGGAGTGTTTATTTCTGAATCCAAATTGATGGTCTGGTATTAGTTTTTCCTTCTCTATTATTGGTTTTAGTCGGGCGTATATTACTTTTTCTAGTATTTTGGAGAGCACTGGGAGTAGTGATATTGGTCTGTAGGATGTTGCTTCATGTGGGTCTTTGCCTGGTTTGGGTAACATTATGATTTGTGCCTGTTTCCATAATGTAGGATAATATTGTATTCTTAGTATTGCATTGAATATTATTGTGACTAGCCGTATCACTTTTGGAGGGAGGTTTTTCAATATTTTGCCATTGATTAGATCGATTCCTGGTGCTTTGTTGTTTTTTGTTTTTTCTATTATGTTTCTTATTTCTTGTGCTGTTGTTTTGGGTATGGTGTATTGCTTGTCGATTGCAGTGCTAGTGGCTATCGCGTCGTCGTCCGTATGGCTATTGTGGTTGCTGTTATTGATGTTGTGTGGTGTAAATGTGTTGCATAGGTGGATGGAAAATTCTTCGGCTTGCTCTTCGTTGCTTCTTGCCCATGTGTTGTCTGCTTTTCTGATTGCTGGGGCTGGTTTTATCGCCTTCTTTATTTTTTTTTGTGGCTTTCCATAGTGAGTAGTTGTAGTTCTCGTGTGCAGATAGTGACTCTATGAACTTTGTGAATTCGTTGTTGTTGTGCTCTTTTATTTCGTTTTTTATTTCCTTTGCGAGTTTGTTTAGGTGTTTTTTGTTTTCTTTTGTTCTATGTTTTTGCCATTTTGCTTTCGCTTTTCTTTTATCTCTAATTTTTTCGAGGATGTCTGATGGGATTTGTTTTGTTTGTCTAGTGGTAGTTGCTGGTTTTGTGGTTGCCTGTGCTGCCTCTTGTATAGTTTTTGTAAGTGTTGTTACAGCTTGTTCGATGTGTTGGGGCGTTTTCAGTGGGATGTTGCAGTTGATTTTGCTTTCAATTATTTCTTTGAAGGTTTGCCAATTAGTGGATTTGTTGCATAGCGTCTCTGAGTTGTTGTAGAGTATTGGCTTGTTTCTGTATGTTATTATTATGGGTGTATGGTCGGAGCTAAGCTCGAGGCTGGATGCTATATTTATTTTATTTCCATTTAATCCCTTTGTGACTGCAAAGTCGAGTAGGTCAGGGATTTTGCTCAGGTCTGTCGGCCAGTATGTCGGTCTTCCTGTGGATAATATATTGAGATTGTTTTTCCAGGGTTCTGCCTCGAGGTGTAGTGATTCTTGATCCCCATGTTGTGTGCTTTGAGTTGTAGTCTCCTGCTGCGATAAACTTGTCGCCTAGTTGTTGGAAGTATTCTTCCCACATTTGTGCTGTAATTTTGTGTCGCGGTGGTGCATATACTGCTGACAGCTGTAGACGGTTGCTGCTAGTTTGTACGGTAACGGTAGTTGCTTGTATGTGTTCTTTACTAACTTGGCTGTGTAGGTGGTGTTTAATGTTGTTTCTTATTATCACTGCGGTTCCTCCGTGTGCTTTTCCTGAGGGGTGCTTGGTATCGTATATGGTATAGTGCGGTATTTTTGTGTAGCTTTTTGTTGTGAAATGCGTTTCTGATACGAGTAGTATGTCTATGTTGTTGTGGTATAGGAATGCTTTGGTTTCAATGGCCCTTTGTTGTAGGCCGTTAGAGTTCCAGGCAGCTATTCTTAGTATGTCCGTTTTTACTTTTTGCTTAGCATGGTTGTTATCAGTTGTATCATAGCTGTGATTTGTAATGATTTGAATGTTTCGTTTAGTTCGCTTATCGTTCTTGTTAACATGTCAATGCTTTTGATGGATTGTTTTAATAGTTCTTTTATTTCTGTAGCGTCGTTGGTGTTATTGTTGTGGTTTTGGTTGGCTACTGGTGTTACTTCCTTGGTTGCTTGCGCGTAGCTTCGACTGCCAGTGGTGTTGATATTGTTGTGGTTGTTGTTCATTACGTACTGTACTTTTATTGGTGTCTCAGCTTCTGCCCTGTCTTGCTGTGTGTGGTGGTAGTTATATGTCCTGCTTCTAAGCGGCGGAAACAATTTACGTTGGAGTATTTTTCTGGCTGGGCAGCCTTTGTAGCTGGCTGGGTGGTTTCCGTTGCAGTTGTAGCACTTTACCTCGTTTATTTTTCCCGTATATGGGCAGTAAGTTGTCAGGTGCTTTTCTGCGCATTTGACGCACACCGGGTTTCTGTTGCAGTAATTTTTTGTGTGCCCATATTGTTGGCACCGCATGCATTGAGGTATGTCTTTTTTTTTGTCTGGGTGGTTCAACTGTGATTATTGTGTTTAAGATTTGTTTAATGTCATAGATTTCCTTGTTGTTTTTGTTCGGTTCTAGTTCTATTAGGAACAGCGGTAGTGGTTGTTTGGTATTAAATCTTGTTATGTTATTTATTACCCTTACCTGGTGTCCGATTTTGGCTAGTTCGTCACATATGTTGCTTGTGTTTGTCTTTGGGTGTAGTCCTCTGATAACTGCTTTATAGCTTTTGTCAGTTTTGAGTTGGTAGGTATGGTACCCGGCGTTTTTTTCTTTTAGCACTTTTACCACTTTTCTGTAGGTTTCTGGGGCGTTGGTTAGCACTTTTACCTGGTACAGTTTTAATTGTTTTATTGAGTAGTTTTCTTTGCCTGCCGTATTGTTTAGCAGTTCGAGGAGGGGGTCTATTACTTGCGCATCGATGTATATTGGTGGTGGTTTGGCGTTGTGTTTTGGTTTTTCAGTTGTTTCTGGTTCCTTCTCTTGTGGTAGTATGCTGAAGGGGTTTTGTAGTGGGATTTCTTGGAGCCACTGTTTACTTTCTGTTTCTGCAGCCCTCCTAGTATTTGCGTTTGTTGTAATTTTTCTTCTTTTGCTGGGAGTTACGACCTTCCAGCTTCCGTCTTGTTGTGTCATTTCGTTGTTGTTGGCGTTTGTATTGTCACGTAATTTTTAAGTAATTACACGACTGTTGATTTTTTTAGTATAGTCTTTATTCTTTAGACTCAGAGTTTTATTACAAAGGTCAATATTGTGACTGAATTGGAATTAGAAATAGAACCGGATTGAAATTAGAAATAGAACTGTCTAAACGGACTCGTACCATCAAAGAAGAAAGCTCGGTGTGGGTGTTCCCTTTGGAACTCAGAACGCGGATTCGTTGTCCACACTTTTTGGTGGAAAAGTGAGGGTAACGATCCGCGATGCCCATTGGTAAATGAATTAGATAGTAAAGACAAGGAGAGCTAGATATGGCTCGTGGGCATCCTTGTTCGTGGAAAAACTCTTATCTTGCCAGACACCCGCTTTCTCCGTATTAGGTAAGAGTCGAGTGCAACAAACATAAACCGAAAATATTTACGTGAAGGAAACTGAAACTGAACAGATTCGGTTTATGTTTGTCTTCCTAGGCCTGTTGCGAGTTAATAGAACAATAGATAAGTCTTGGCGTCCGGACTACGTGGAATTTTACAAGGACCGTCACATCTGGCGTACCACATGGCAAAAGGAAAGTTGGTACGTGACAGTATCGTCGCTCATTCGAGCGATTTCCATTTCGGTTTCTGTAGATTCTTGGATTTCCATATTTTTGTGTACGGCATATGTTTCGCCGTTGCTTGATATCCTGAGCGGTGGCACTCGTTGCATTTTTTGTTTTCCCTGTTTTTCGCACTTTCGGGAACACTTTCTCTCCACGTCCTGTTTCGAGGGAGAGACCTCTCCGGGCACCCGACACGTCTGCACTCTTCGGCAGTCAAAAGGGAACTGATGTACCGACACTTGACAATAAGACATTCCAACGGGCCCGCGGCTCGCCACACACAGACCCCATTCTTTGGGCAAGATGATCGGCAGATGCCGATGCATCGTTTACAGTTCAGATGGCCTAAGGAACCGCTACAAATCTTAGGACTTAGTTAACTAAAGTCCTCCAGATTGACAAACAGTCTTTATTCTATCAGCCCGTAAATCTGTCACCTATTGCGGGAAGATATGGGAAATCTGATTTGGTCACGTACGACGCTGCCTGTTAGGAACTCTCTCTCAAGGGCGGCTAGCATACGTTTCTAACCGTCAACATAGAAATTGACCAATTAACAGCAACGTCTATTTCCCTCACCCTCCGAGTGGAGGCTTTCTTTGACGAATCCGATGATCTCGTGCCCTTAGGCACATCCCATAATAGTTTTCCTCTGCAGCGTCGTCGTGACGGAAAGTCATTCCCTTTCTGGCAGTCTCATTAGCTATACGCCTAGTGTGCTAGTACGATCGGTGAATAATCTACATCTTAACAAAGAGCCAATCAAACGATCCTTGTATCACGAGAAGTAAGTCGAGTCCGACTTAGACTTGGAAGCAAAGTATATTCGTTATCCCGTGGAACGTGCATCCGCTATATCGTACCTAGGGTCATTGCCATTAGCGTCTAGTTACCGCGTCCTCTTGTCAATCTTGTATCAACCATATTTGTGTAATGAACATCTGTGCGACAACAATGAACAACACCGGTGAAGATTCATTAAACGCCCCTAACGCCAAACCGACAGGTATATCCTTCTAACGTATAACGTTATATAGTATTACGTTATAACGTATAACGTTATATGCTATTACGTTATGACGTATAACGTCATATACTATTACGTTATGACGTATAACTTTATATACTATTACGTAATAATGTATAACGTTATATAGTATATCCTTATAACGTATAACGTTATAAAGTATATCCTTATATCGTATAACGTTATATACTATTTCGCAATAATGTATAACGCTATATAGTATGTCGGAGATAAAAGGACACCGCCCCC
Source organism: Bombus pascuorum (assembly GCF_905332965.1). Taxonomy (NCBI): domain Eukaryota; kingdom Metazoa; phylum Arthropoda; class Insecta; order Hymenoptera; family Apidae; genus Bombus; species Bombus pascuorum. Next base: position 6,963,824 of record NC_083494.1, on the reverse strand, counting down.
CCCCCGTTGGAATTATTTGGAAAAGCCTCAATACTGTAGCATTTACGAAATAACCCAGACACAGTCATTCGAACCTTGAGACAATGAGTTTAGGCTCGAGGCGACAACCGGTCGCCGAGCGTAGCCACGGTCACGGGATGAACGTTCCACCTAACAGAGATATAAAGTTACATAGCTTTCCTTTAAAGAATTGGCAGTACCGACACCTTTTTTTTTTTTTTTTTATTTTGGTTATTTTACAATTTGTCCTTGCGGACATTTGGTAAAGTGTTATATCTTGTTGGTGAAGAATAAAAAAAAAATATAAATAAAAAAATAATATAGCATGTGGGCTGCTACCCCCAGCGGGGTGCCAGCTTCGTTTTTTTTTTCTATGTTATATCATTTATGAGGTCTGTTGGGTGTTTCCTTTTTAGTCTTCTTGCGATATTTGTTGTGTTGCACGTTTCAGCTGCCAGCTGGTTCGGGTGACTTTCTATTCTTGTTCTGTATCTTGTTGCGAATCTGGTAATCTCCTCCTTGACCGTTGGTATTCCGAGGTCTTTTCTTATGTCCTCGTTTCTAACGTACCATGGGGCGTTTACCATTGTTCTAAGGATTTTGGCTTGGATTGTTTCTATTTTGTTTATATGGGTCTTTGCTGCTGTTCCCCATAGTGGAATTCCGTATGTCCAGATTGGCTTTATGATTATTTTGTATATTTTCAGTTTGTTTTCTGTGCTTAGTTTGGATTTTCGGTTTGTTAGCCAGTGCATTTGTCTCCTTGCTGTCTGTATCTTGTCTATTATCGATTTGATGTGGTGTTTCCATGTGAAGTGTGTATCTATGTGAAGTCCAAGGTATTTGACTTGCCTTGTTTGTGTTATTTGCGTGCCGTTCAGGAAGATGTTTGGTGTTATCTGTTTTCTCAATGTGAGTGTGATGTGGTTGCATTTGTTAGGGTTAGCTTTGATTTGTTTGTCCTGTAGCCACTTTTCTATTTTTGTGATGTGTTCTTGTAGTATTGTGGCTGCTGTTACAGGGTTAGTGTGCCTGACTAGCACGGCTGTGTCGTCCGCGAATGTCAGTATTTTGCTATTGGTAGTTGTTGGAATGTTGGCCGTGTATAATGTGTATAGTATGGGTCCTAGGACGCTTCCTTGTGGAACACCTGCTTTGATGTCTTTTGCTTCGGAGTGTGCGTCCTTGATTTTTACTGTGAAGGTTCTGTTGCTTATGTATGATTTTATTATTTGGTATATTTTTTCCGGGAATTGTTTCTTGATTGTTTGTATTAGGCTTTCGCGGTTTATTTTGTCGAAAGCTTTCTCTATGTCCATGAATAGGGCTGTGCAATATTGTTTGTTTTCTATTGTGTGTATTATTTCGTTGACAAGCCTGTGCATTTGTTCTATGGTGGAGTGTTTATTTCTGAATCCAAATTGATGGTCTGGTATTAGTTTTTCCTTCTCTATTATTGGTTTTAGTCGGGCGTATATTACTTTTTCTAGTATTTTGGAGAGCACTGGGAGTAGTGATATTGGTCTGTAGGATGTTGCTTCATGTGGGTCTTTGCCTGGTTTGGGTAACATTATGATTTGTGCCTGTTTCCATAATGTAGGATAATATTGTATTCTTAGTATTGCATTGAATATTATTGTGACTAGCCGTATCACTTTTGGAGGGAGGTTTTTCAATATTTTGCCATTGATTAGATCGATTCCTGGTGCTTTGTTGTTTTTTGTTTTTTCTATTATGTTTCTTATTTCTTGTGCTGTTGTTTTGGGTATGGTGTATTGCTTGTCGATTGCAGTGCTAGTGGCTATCGCGTCGTCGTCCGTATGGCTATTGTGGTTGCTGTTATTGATGTTGTGTGGTGTAAATGTGTTGCATAGGTGGATGGAAAATTCTTCGGCTTGCTCTTCGTTGCTTCTTGCCCATGTGTTGTCTGCTTTTCTGATTGCTGGGGCTGGTTTTATCGCCTTCTTTATTTTTTTTTGTGGCTTTCCATAGTGAGTAGTTGTAGTTCTCGTGTGCAGATAGTGACTCTATGAACTTTGTGAATTCGTTGTTGTTGTGCTCTTTTATTTCGTTTTTTATTTCCTTTGCGAGTTTGTTTAGGTGTTTTTTGTTTTCTTTTGTTCTATGTTTTTGCCATTTTGCTTTCGCTTTTCTTTTATCTCTAATTTTTTCGAGGATGTCTGATGGGATTTGTTTTGTTTGTCTAGTGGTAGTTGCTGGTTTTGTGGTTGCCTGTGCTGCCTCTTGTATAGTTTTTGTAAGTGTTGTTACAGCTTGTTCGATGTGTTGGGGCGTTTTCAGTGGGATGTTGCAGTTGATTTTGCTTTCAATTATTTCTTTGAAGGTTTGCCAATTAGTGGATTTGTTGCATAGCGTCTCTGAGTTGTTGTAGAGTATTGGCTTGTTTCTGTATGTTATTATTATGGGTGTATGGTCGGAGCTAAGCTCGAGGCTGGATGCTATATTTATTTTATTTCCATTTAATCCCTTTGTGACTGCAAAGTCGAGTAGGTCAGGGATTTTGCTCAGGTCTGTCGGCCAGTATGTCGGTCTTCCTGTGGATAATATATTGAGATTGTTTTTCCAGGGTTCTGCCTCGAGGTGTAGTGATTCTTGATCCCCATGTTGTGTGCTTTGAGTTGTAGTCTCCTGCTGCGATAAACTTGTCGCCTAGTTGTTGGAAGTATTCTTCCCACATTTGTGCTGTAATTTTGTGTCGCGGTGGTGCATATACTGCTGACAGCTGTAGACGGTTGCTGCTAGTTTGTACGGTAACGGTAGTTGCTTGTATGTGTTCTTTACTAACTTGGCTGTGTAGGTGGTGTTTAATGTTGTTTCTTATTATCACTGCGGTTCCTCCGTGTGCTTTTCCTGAGGGGTGCTTGGTATCGTATATGGTATAGTGCGGTATTTTTGTGTAGCTTTTTGTTGTGAAATGCGTTTCTGATACGAGTAGTATGTCTATGTTGTTGTGGTATAGGAATGCTTTGGTTTCAATGGCCCTTTGTTGTAGGCCGTTAGAGTTCCAGGCAGCTATTCTTAGTATGTCCGTTTTTACTTTTTGCTTAGCATGGTTGTTATCAGTTGTATCATAGCTGTGATTTGTAAAGATTTGAATGTTTCGTTTAGTTCGCTTATCGTTCTTGTTAACATGTCAATGCTTTTGATGGATTGTTTTAATAGTTCTTTTATTTCTGTAGCGTCGTTGGTGTTATTGTTGTGGTTTTGGTTGGCTACTGGTGTTACTTCCTTGGTTGCTTGCGCGTAGCTTCGACTGCCAGTGGTGTTGATATTGTTGTGGTTGTTGTTCATTACGTACTGTGCTTTTATTGGTGTCTCAGCTTCTGCCCTGTCTTGCTGTGTGTGGTGGTAGTTATATGTCCTGCTTCTAAGCGGCGGAAACAATTTACGTTGGAGTATTTTTCTGGCTGGGCAGCCTTTGTAGCTGGCTGGGTGGTTTCCGTTGCAGTTGTAGCACTTTACCTCGTTTATTTTTCCCGTATATGGGCAGTAAGTTGTCAGGTGCTTTTCTGCGCATTTGACGCACACCGGGTTTCTGTTGCAGTAATTTTTTGTGTGCCCATATTGTTGGCACCGCATGCATTGAGGTATGTCTTTTTTTTTGTCTGGGTGGTTCAACTGTGATTATTGTGTTTAAGATTTGTTTAATGTCATAGATTTCCTTGTTGTTTTTGTTCGGTTCTAGTTCTATTAGGAACAGCGGTAGTGGTTGTTTGGTATCAAATCTTGTTATGTTATTTATTACCCTTACCTGGTGTCCGATTTTGGCTAGTTCGTCACATATGTTGCTTGTGTTTGTCTTTGGGTGTAGTCCTCTGATAACTGCTTTATAGCTTTTGTCAGTTTTGAGTTGGTAGGTATGGTACCCGGCGTTTTTTTCTTTTAGCACTTTTACCACTTTTCTGTAGGTTTCTGGGGCGTTGGTTAGCACTTTTACCTGGTACAGTTTTAATTGTTTTATTGAGTAGTTTTCTTTGCCTGCCGTATTGTTTAGCAGTTCGAGGAGGGGGTCTATTACTTGCGCATCGATGTATATTGGTGGTGGTTTGGCGTTGTGTTTTGGTTTTTCAGTTGTTTCTGGTTCCTTCTCTTGTGGTAGTATGCTGAAGGGGTTTTGTAGTGGGATTTCTTGGAGCCACTGTTTACTTTCTGTTTCTGCAGCCCTCCTAGTATTTGCGTTTGTTGTAATTTTTCTTCTTTTGCTGGGAGTTACGACCTTCCAGCTTCCGTCTTGTTGTGTCATTTCGTTGTTGTTGGCGTTTGTATCGTCGCTCATTCGAGCGATTTCCATTTCGGTTTCTGTAGATTCTTGGATTTCCATATTTTTGTGTATAACGTTATATACCATTACGTAATGACGTATAACGTTTATACTATTACGTACTAACGTATAATTTTATATAGTATTACCGTATGACGTACCACATTATTTACTATTACGTACTAACGTATAACGTTATATACTATTACGAAATGACGTATGGCGTTATAAACTAATACCTAATGACATATAACGTTATGTAGTATTACCTTATGACGTATAACGTTATATACTATTACGTACTAACGTATAACGTTATGTAGTATTACCTTATGACGTATAACGTTATGTAGTATTACCTTATAACGTATAACGTTATATACTACTACGTACTAACGTATAACGTTATATACTATTACCTACCAACGTATAACTTTATGTAGTATTACCTTATGACGTATAACGTTATGTAGTATGACCTTATAACGTATAACGTTATATACTACTACGTACTAACGTATAACGTTATGAACTATTACGTAATGACATATAACGTTATAAACTATTACGTAATGACGTATAACGTTATAAACTATTACGTAATGACATATAACGTTATCTACTATTACGTAGTAACGTATAACGTTATAAACTATTACGTAATGACGTATAACGTTATGTAGTATTAGCTTATAACGTATAACGTTATATACTACTACGTACTAACGTATAACGTTATAAACTATTACGTAATGACGTATAACGTTATATACTATTTCGTACTAACGTATAACGTTATTTACTATTACGTAATGACGTGTAACGTTATGTAGTATTACGTCATAACGTATAACGTTATAAACTACTACGTACTAACGTATAAAGTTAGAAACTATTACGTAATGACGTATAACATTATATACTATTTCGTTATGACGTGTAACGTTATATACTATTACGTAATGACGTATAACGTTATATACTATTTCGTAATAACGTATAACGTTATATACTATTACGTACTAACGTAAAACGTTATATAATATTACGTAATGATGTATAACGTTAGGTAGCATTACCTTATGACGTATAACGTTATTTAGTATTGCCGTGTAACGTATAACGTTCTATACTATTAGGTAATAACGTATAACGCTATATACCATTACATAATAACGTATAACGATATAAACTATTACGTAATGACGTATAACGTTATATACTATTTCACAATAACGTATAACGTTATATACTATTACGTAATGACGTACAACGTTATGTAGTATTAGCTTATAACGTATAACGTTATATACTACTACGTACTAACGTATAACGTTATAAACTATTACGTAATGAAGTATAACGTTATATAGTATTTCGTACTAACGTATAACGTTATATACCATTACGTAATGACGTATAACGTTATGTAGTATTACCTTATGACGTATAACGTTATGTAGTATTACCTTATAACGTATAACGTTATATACTACTACGTACTAACGTATAACGCTATAAACTATTACGTAATGACGTATAACGTTATGTAGTATTACCTTATGACGTATAACGTTATGTAGTATTATCTTATGACGTATAACGTTGTCTACTACTACGTACTAACGTATAACGTTATATACCATTACGTAATGACGTATAACGTTATGTAGTATTACCTTATGACGTATAACGTTAAGTAGTATTACCTTATAACGTGTAACGTTATATATTATTACCTACTAACGTATAACGGTCTATACTGTTAGGCAATAACGTATAACGTTATAAACTATTACGTAATGACGTATAACGTTATATACTATTTCATAATAACTTATAACATCTAATACTATTACGTAATGACGTACAACGTTATGTAGTATTACCTTATGACGTATAACGTTATGTTGTATTGCCGTATAACGCATAGCGTTATATACTATTACGTTATGACGTATAACGTTATATGATATTACGTACTAACGTATAACGTTTTGAACTATACCGTAATAACGTATAACGTTATATAAAATTTCATAATAACGTAAAACGTTACAAACTATTTCGTTATGACGTGTAACGTTATACACTATTACGTTCTAACGTATAACGTTATATAGTGTCACCGCATGACGTACAACGTTATATACTATTAAGTACTAACGGATAAAGGTATATACCATTACGTAAATACGTATAACATTATGTAGTATCCCCTAATGACGTATAACGTTATGTAGTATTACCTTATAACGTATAACGTTATATACTATTACGTTATGACGTATAACGTTATATACCATTACGTACCAACGTATAACGTTATAAACTATTACGTACTAACGTATAACGTTATAAAGCATTACGTAATGACGTATAACGTTATATACTATTACGTAATAACGTATAACGTTATATACCATTACGTAATAACGGATAACGTTATATACTATTACTTAATGACTATAACGTTATAAACTATTACGTAATGACGTATAACGTTATATACTTTTACGTAATGAAGTACAACGTTATGTAGTATTACCATATGACGTATAACGTTATGTAGTACTACCTTATAACGTATAACGTTATATTTTATTACGCACTAACGTATAACGTTTTGAACTATACCGTAATAACGTATAACGTTATATAAAATTTCATAATAACGTAAAACGTTACAAACTATTTCGTTATGACGTGTAACGTTATACACTATTACGTTCTAACGTATAACGTTATATAGTGTCACCGCATGACGTACAACGTTATATACTATTAAGTACTAACGGATAAAGGTATATACCATTACGTAAATACGTATAACATTATGTAGTATCCCCTAATGACGTATAACGTTATGTAGTATTACCTTATAACGTATAACGTTATATACTATTACGTTATGACGTATAACGTTATATACCATTACGTACCAACGTATAACGTTATAAACTATTATGTAAAAACGTATAACGTTATCTACTACTACGTACTAACGTATAACGTTATATACCATTACGTAATGACGTATAACGTTATGTAGTATCACCTAATGACGTATAAAGTTATGTAGTATTGCCGCATAACGTATAACGATATATACTATTACGTTATGACGTATAACGTTATAAACTATTACGTACTAACGTAAAACGTTATATACTATTACGTAATGACGTATAACGTTAGGTAGCATTACCTTATGACGTATCACGTTATGTAGTATTGCCGTGTAACGTATAACGTTCTATACTATTAGGTAATAACCTATAACGCTATATACTATTACGTACTAACGTAAAACGTTATATACTATTACGTAATGATGTGTAACGTTATGCAGTATTACGTTATGATGTATAACGTTATATACTATTACGTACTAACGTATAACGTTATGTAGTATTACCTTATGACGTATAACGTTATGTAGTATTACCTTATAACGTATAACGTTATATACTACTACGTACTAACGTATAACGTTATAAACTATTACGTAATGAAGTATAACGTTATGTAGTATTACCTTATGACGTATAACATTATGTAGTATTGCCGTATAACGTATAGCGTTATATACTATTACGATATGACGTATAACGTTATATACTATTTCATAATAACGTATAACATTATATACTATTACGTAATGACGTACAACGTTATGTAGTATTACCTTATGACGTATAACGTTATGTTGTATTGCCGTATAACGTATAGGGTTATATACTATTACGTTATGACGTATAACGTTATATACTATTACGTACTAACGTATAACGTTATGTAGTATTACCTTATGACGTATAACGTTATGTAGTATTGCCGTATAACGTATAGCGTTATTTACTATTACGTTATGACGTATAACGTTAAGTAGTATTACCTTATAACGTGTAACGTTATATATTATTACATACTAACGTATAACGGTCTATACTGTTAGGTAATAACGTATAACGTTATAAACTATTACGTAATGACGTATAACGTTATATACTATTTCATAATAACTTATAACATCTAATACTATTACGTAATGACGTACAACGTTATGTAGTATTACCTTATGACGTATAACGTTATGTTGTATTGCCGTATAACGCATAGCGTTATATACTATTACGTTATGACGTATAACGTTATATGATATTACGTACTAACGTATAACGTTATGTAGTATTACCTTATGACGTATAACGTTATGTAGTATTACCTTATAACGTATAACGTTATATACTACTACGTACTAACGTATAACGTTATAAACTATTACGTAATGAAGTATAACGTTATGTAGTATTACCTTATGACGTGTAACGTTATGTACTATTACGTAATGACGTATAACGTTATATACTATTACGTTATGACTTATAACGTTATATACTATTACGTACTAACGTATAACGTTATGAAGTATTACCTTATGACGTATAACGTTATGTAGTACTACCTTATAAAGTATAACGTTATATTTTATTACGCACTAACGTATAACGTTTTGAACTATTCCGTAATAACGTATAACGTTATATAAAATTTCATAATAACGTAAAACGTTACAAACTATTACGTTATGACGTATAACGTTATATACTATAACGTTCTAACGTATAACGTTATATAGTATTACCGTATGACGTACAAAAGTTATATACTATTAAGTACTAACTGATAACGTTATATACCATTATGTAATGCCGTATAACGTTATATACTATTACGTAATGACGTACAACGTTATGTAGTATTACCTTATGACGTATAACGTGATGTAGTACTACCTTATAACGTATAACGTTATAGTTTATTACGTTCCAAAGTATAACGTTATAAACTATTACGTAATAACGTATAACGTTCTATACTATTAGGTAATAACGTATAACGCTATATACTATTACGTACTAACGTAAAACGTTATATACTATTACGTAATGACGTATAACGTTATGTAGTATTACCTTATGACGTATAACGTTATGTAGTATTGCCGTATAACGTATAGCGTTATATACTATTACGTTATGACGTATAACGTTATATACTATTACGTAATGACATACAACGTTATGTAGTATTACCTTATGACGTATAACGTTATGTAGTATTGCCGTATAACGTATAGCGTTATATACTATTACGTTATGACGTATAACGTTATATACTATTACGTAATGACATACAACGTTATGTAGTATTACCTTATGACGTATAACGTTATGTAGTATTGCCGTATAACGTATAGCGTTATATTCTATTACGTTATGACGTATAACGTTAAGTAGTATTACCTTATAACGTGTAACGTTATATATTATTACCTACTAACGTATAACGGTCTATACTGTTAGGTAATAACGTATAACGTTATAAACTATTACGAACTAACGTATAACGTTATAAAGCATTACGTAATGACGTATAACGTCATATACTATTACGTAATAACGTATAACGTTATATACCATTACGTAATAACGTATAACGTTATATACGATTACGTAACGACTATAACGTTATAAACTATTACGTTATGACGTATAACGTTAAGTAGTATTACCTTATAACCTGTAACGTTATATATTATTACCTACTAACGTATAACGGTCTATACTGTTAGGTAATAACGTATAACGTTATAAACTATTACGAACTAACGTATAACGTTATAAAGCATTACGTAATGACGTATAACGTCATATACTATTACGTAATAACGTATAACGTTATATACCATTACGTAATAACGTATAACGTTATATACTATTACGTAATGACTATAACGTTATAAACTATTACGTAATGACGTATAGAGTTATATACTATTTCGTACTAACGTATAACATTATATTCCATTACGTAATGACGAATAACGTTATGTAGTATTACCTTATGACGTATAACGTTATGTAGTATTGACGTATAACGTATAGAGTTATATAATATTACGTTATGACATATAACGTTATATACTATTACGTACTAACGTATAACGTTATGTAGTATTACCTTATGACGTATAACGTTATGTAGTTTTACCTTATAACGTATAACGTTATATACTACTACGTACTAACGTATAAAGTTAGAAACTATTACGTAATGACGTATAACGTTATACACTATTTCGCTATGACGTGTAACGTTATATACCATTACGTAATGACGTATAACGTTATATACTATTACGTAATGACGTACAACGTTCTATACTATTAGGTAATAACGTATAACGCTATATACTATTACGTAGTAACGTAAAACGTTATATACTATTACGTAATGACGTGTAACGTTATGTAGTATTACCTTATAACGTATAACGTTATATACTACTACGTACTAACGTATAACGCTATAAACTATTACGTAATGACGTATAACGTTATGTAGTATTACCTTATGACGTATAACGTTAAGTAGTATTACCTTATAACGTGTAACGTTATATATTATTACCTACTAACGTATAACGGTCTATACTGTTAGGTAATAACGTATAAAGTTATAAACTATTACGTACTAACGTATAACGTTATAAAGCATTACGTAATAACGTATAACGTTTTATACTATTACGTAATGACGTACAACGTTATGTAGTATTACCTTATGACGTATAACGTTATGTAGTACTACCTTAAACGTATAACGTTATATTTTATTACGCACTAACGTATAACGTTTTGAACTATTCCGTAATAACGTATAACGTTATATACTATTAGGTAATAACGTATAACGTTATATACTATTACGTACTAACGTAAAACCTTATATAATATTACGTAATGACGTATAACGTTATGTAGTACTACCTTATAACGTATAACGTTATATTTTATTACGTACCAACGTATAACGTTATAAACTATTACGTAATAACGTATAACGTTCTATACTATTAGGCAATAACGTATAACGTTATATACTATTACGTACTAACGTAAAACCTTATATAATATTACGTAATGACGTATAATGTTAGGTAGCATTACCTTATGACGTATAACGTTATTTAGTATTGCCGTGTAACGTATAACGTTCTATACTATTAGGTAATAACGTATAACGCTATATACTATTACGTACTAACGTAAAACGTTATATACTATTACGTAATGACGTGTAACGTTATGTAGTATTACGTTATAACGTATAACGTTATATACTACTACGTACTAACGTATAACGTTCTAAGCTATTATGTAATGACGTATAACGTTATATACTATTACGTTATGACTTATAACGTTATATACTATTACGTACTAACGTATAACGTTATGTAGTATTACCTTATGACGTATAACGTTATGTAGTATTACCTTATAACGTATAACGTTATATACTACTACGTACTAACGTATAACGCTATAAACTATTACGTAATGACGTATAACGTTATGTAGTATTACCTTATGACATATAACGTTAAGTAGTATTACCTTATAACGTGTAACGTTATATATTATTACCTACTAACGTATAACGGTCTATACTGTTAGGTAATAACGTATAAAGTTATAAACTATTACGTGCTAACGTATAACGTTATAAAGCATTACGTAATGACGTATAACGTTATATACTATTACGTAATGACGTACAACGTTATGTAGTATTACCTTATGACGTATACCGTTATGTAGTACTACCTTATAACGTATAACGTTATATTTTATTACGCACTAACGTATAACGTTTTGAACTATTCCGTAATAACGTATAACGTTATATAAAATTTCATAATAACGTAAAACGTTACAAACTATTACGTTACGACGTATAACGTTATATACTATTACGTTCTAACGTATAACGTTATATAGTATTACCGTATGACGTACAACGTTATATAATATTAAGTACTAACGGATAACGTTATATACCATTATGTAATGACGTATAACGTTATATACTATTACGTAATGACGTACAACGTTATGTAGTATTACCTTATGACGTATAACGTTATGTAGTACTACCTTATAACGTATAACGTTATATTTTATTACGTACCAACGTATAACGTTATAAACTATTACGTAATAACGTATAACGTTCTATACTATTAGGTAATAACGTATAACGCTATATACTATTACGTACTAACGTAAAATGTTATATACTATTACGTAATGACGTATAATGTTATGTAGTATTACCTTATGACGTATAACGTTATGTAGTACTGCCGTATAACGTATAGCGTTATATACTATTACGTTATGACGTATAACGTTATATACTATTACGTAATGACATACAACGTTATGTAGTATTACCTTATGACGTATAACGTTATGTAGTATTGCCGTATAACGTATAGCGTTATATACTATTACGTTATGACGTATAACGTTAAGTAGTATTACCTTATAACGTGTAACGTTATATATTATTACCTACTAACGTATAACGGTCTATACTGTTAGGTAATAACGTATAACGTTATAAACTATTACGAACTAACGTATAACGTTATAAAGCATTACGTAATGACGTATAACGTCATATACTATTACGTAATAACGTATAACGTTATATACCATTACGTAATAACGTATAACGTTATATACTATTACGTAATGACTATAACGTTATAAACTATTACGTTATGACGTATAACGTTAAGTAGTATTACCTTATAACGTGTAACGTTATATATTATTACCTACTAACGTATAACGGTCTATACTGTTAGGTAATAACGTATAACGTTATAAACTATTACGAACTAACGTATAACGTTATAAAGCATTACGTAATGACGAATAACGTCATATACTATTACGTAATAACGTATAACGTTATATACCATTACGTAATAACGTATAACGTTATATACTATTACGTAATGACTATAACGTTATAAACTACTACGTTATGACGTATAACGTTATATACTATTACGTTCTAACGTATAACGTTATATAGTATAACCGTAAGACGTACAACGTTATATACTATTAAGTACTAACGGAAAATGTTATATACCATTATGTAATGACGTATAACGTTATATACCATTACGTACCAACGTATAACGTTATAAACTATTACGTACCAACGTATAACGTTATAAAATATTACGTAATAACGTATAACGTTATATACTATTACGTACTAACGTAAAACCTTATATAATATTACGTAATGACATATAATGTTAGGTAGCATTACCTTATGACGTATAACGTTATTTAGTATTGCCGTGTAACGTATAACGTTCTATACTATTAGGTAATAACGTATAACGCTATATACTATTACGTACTAACGTAAAACGTTATATACTATCATGTAATGACGTGTAACGTTATGTAGTATTACGTTATAACGTATAACGTTATATACTACTACGTACTAACGTATAACGTTCTAAACTATTATGTAATGACGTATAACGTTACATACTATTTCGTTATAACATGTAACGTTATATACTATTACGTAATGACGTACAACGTTATGTAGTATTAGCTTATAACGTATAACGCTATATTCTACTGCGTACTAACGTATAACGTTATATACTATGACGTAAAAACATATAACGTTATATACTAATACATACTAACGAAAAACGTTATATACCATTACATAATAACGTATAACGTTATAAACTATTACGTAATGACGTATAACGTTATATACTATTTCACAATAACGTATAACGTTATATACTATTACGTAATGACGTATAAAGTTATAAACTATTACGTAATGACGTATAACGTTATCTACTACTACGTAATAACGTATAACGTTATAAACTATTACGTAATGACGTATAAAGGTATATACTATTTCGTACTAACGTATAACATTATATTCCATTACGTAATGACGAATAACGTTATGTAGTATTACCTTATGACGTATAACGTTATGTAGTATTGCCGTATAACGTATAGCGTTATACATATACTATTACGTTATGACTTATAACGTTATATACTATTACGTACTAACGTATAACGTTATGTAGTATTATCTTATGAGGTATAACGTTATGTAGTTTTACCTTATAACGTATAACGATATATACTACTACGTACTAACGTATAACGCTATAAACTATTACGTAATGACGTATAACGTTATATACTATTACGTAATGACGTACAACGTTATGTAGTATTACCTTATGACGTATAACGTTATGTAGTACTTCCTTATAACGTATAACGTTATATTTTATTACGTACCAACGTATAACGTTAAAAACTATTACGTAATAGCGTATAACGTTATAAACTATTACGTAATGAAGTATAACGTTATAAACTATTACGTAATGACGTATAACGTTATAAACTATTACTTAATGACGTATAACGTTATCTACTACTACGTAATAACGTATAACGTTATAAACTATTACGTAATGACGTATAAAGTTATATACTATTTCGTACTAACGTATAACATTATATTCCATTACGTAATGACGAATAACGTTATGTAGTATTACCTTATGACGTATAACGTTATGTAGTATTGCCGTATAACGTATAGCGTTATATACTATTACGTTATGACTTATAACGTTATATACTATTACGTACTAACGTATAACGTTATGTAGTATTACCTTATGAGGTATAACGTTATGTAGTTTTACCTTATAACGTATAACGTTATATACTACTACGTACTAACGTATAACGCTATAAACTATTACGTAATGACGTATAACGTTATATACTATTACGTAATGGCGTACAACGTTATGTAGTATTACCTTATGACGTATAACGTTATGTAGTACTACCTTATAACGTATAACGTTATATTTTATTACGTACCAACGTATAACGTTATAAACTATTACGTAATAACGTATAACGTTCTATACTATTAGGTAATAACGTATAACGCTATATACTATTACGTAGTAACGTAAAACGTTATATACTATTACGTAATGACGTGTAACGTTATGTAGTATTACGTTATAACGTATAACGTTATAAACTACTACGTGCTAACGTATAAAGTTAGAAACTATTACGTAATGACGAATAACGTTATATACTATTTCGCTATGACGTGTAACGTTATATACTATTACGTAATGACGTATATACAATTACGTACTAACGTAAAACGTTATATACTATTACGTAATGACGTGTAACGTTATGTAGTATTACGTTATAACGTATAACGTTATATACTACTACGTACTAACGTATAACGTTCTAAGCTATTATGTAATGACGTATAACGTTACATACTATTTTGTTATAACGTGTAACGTTATATATTATTACGTAATGACGTACAACGTTATGTAGTATTAGCTTATAACGTATAACGCTATATTCTACTGCGCACTAACGTATAACGTTATATACTATGACGTAAAAACATATAACGTTATATACTAATACATACTAACGAAAAACGTTATATACCATTACATAATAACGTATAACGTTATAAACTATTATGTAATGACGTATAACGTTATATACTATTTCACAATAACGTATAACGTTATATACTATTACGTAATGACGTATAAAGTTATATACTATTTCGTACTAACGTATAACATTATATTCCACTACGTAATGACGTATAACGTTATGTAGTACTACCTTATAACGTATAACGTTATATTTTATTACGTACCAACGTATAACGTTAAAAACTATTACGTAATAGCGTATAACGTTATAAACTATTACGTAATGAAGTATAACGTTATAAATTATTACGTAATGACGTATAACGTTATAAACTATTACGTAATGACGTATAACGTTATCTACTACTACGTAATAACGTATAACGTTATAAACTATTACGTAATGACGTATAAAGTTATATACTATTTCGTACTAACGTATAACATTATATTCCATTAGGTAATGACGAATAACGTTATGTAGTATTACCTTATGACGTATAACGTTATGTAGTATTGCCGTATAACGTATAGCGTTATATACTATTACGTTATGACTTATAACGTTATATACTATTACGTACTAACGTATAACGTTATGTAGTATTACCTTATGAGGTATAACGTTATGTAGTTTTACCTTATAACGTATAACGTTATATACTACTACGTACTAACGTATAACGCTATAAACTATTACGTAATGACGTATAACGTTATATACTATTACGTAATGACGTACAACGTTATGTAGTATTACCTTATGACGTATAACGTTATGTAGTATTACCTTATGACGTATAACGTTATGTAGTATTACCTTATAACGTATAACGTTATATACTACTACGTACTAACGTATAACGCTATAAACTATTACGTAATGACGTATAACGTTATGTAGTATTACCTTATGACGTATAACGTTATGTAGTATTATCTTATAACGTATAACGTTATCTACTACTACGTACTAACGTATAACGTTATAAACTATTACGTAATGAAGTATAAAGTTATATACTATTTCGTAATAACGTATAACGTTATATACCATTACGTAATGACGTATAACGTTATGTAGCATTACCTTATGACGTATAACGTTATGTAGTATTACCTTATAACGTATAACGTTATATACTATTACGTAATGACGTATAACGTTATGTAGTATTATCTTATAACGTATAACGTTATCTACTACTACGTACTAACGTAAAACGTTATATACTATTACGTAATGACGTGTAACGTTAGGTAGTATTACGTTATAACATATAACATTATATACTACTACGTACTAACGTATAACGTTCTAAACTATTATGTAATGACTTATAACGTTATATACCATTACGTAATAACGTATAACGTTATAAACCATTACGTAATGAAGTATAACGTTATATACTATTTCGTAATAACGTATAACGTTATATACCATTACGTAATGACGTATAACGTTATAAACCATTACGTAATGAAGTATAACGTTATATACTATTTCGTAATAACGTATAACGTTATATACCATTACGTAATGACGTATAACGTTATGTAGTATTACCTTATGACGTATAACGTTATGTAGTATTACCTTATAACGTATAACGTTATATATTACTACGTACTAACGTATAACGCTATAAACTATTACGTAATGACGTATAACGTTATGTAGTATTACCTTATGACGTATAACGTTATGTGGTATTATCTTATAACGTATAACGCTATATTCTACTGCGTACTAACGTATAACGTTATATACTATTACGTTCTAACGTATAACGTTATATAGTATTACCGTATGACGTACAACGTTATATACTATTAAGTACTAACGTATAACGTTATATACTATAACGTACTAACATATAACGTTATATACTATTACGTATTGACGTATAACGTTATGTAGTATTATCTTATGACGTATAACGTTATGTAGTATTACCTTATGACGTATAACCTTTAGTAGTATTACCTCATAACGTGTAATGTTATATATTATTACCTACTAACGTATAACGGTCTATACTGTTAGGTAATAACGTATAAAGTTATAAACTATTACGTACTAACGTATAACGTTATAAAGCATTACGTAATGACGGATAACGTTATATACTATTACGTAATAACGTATAACGTTATATACCATTACGTAATAACGTATAACGTTATATACTATTACTTAATGACTATAACGTTATAAACTGTTACGTAATGACGTACAACGTTATATACTATTTCGTTATAACGTGTAACGTTATATACTATTACGTAATGACGTACAACGTTATGTAGTATTAGCTTATAACGTATAACGTTATATACTACTACGTACTAACGTATAACGTTATAAACTATTACGTAATGAAGTATAACGTTATATACTATTTCGTACTAACGTATAACGTTATATAGCATTACGTATTGACGTATAACGTTATGTAGTATGTCCTTATGACGTATAACGTTAAGTAGTATTATCTTATAACGTATAACGTTATATACTACTACGTACTAACGTATAACGTTATAAACTATTACGTAATGAAGTATAACGTTATAAACTATTACGTAATGACGTATAACGTTATGTAGTATTAGCTTATAACGTATAACGTTATATACTACTACGTACTAACGTATAACGTTATAAACTATTACGTAATGAAGTATAACGTTATATACTATTTCGTACTAACGTACAACTTTATATAGCATTACGTAATGACGTACAACGTTATGTAGTATTAGCTTATAACGTATAACGTTATATACTACTACGTACTAACGTATAACGTTATAAACTATTACGTAATGAAGTATAACGTTATATACTATTTCGTACTAACGTATAACGTTATATAGCATTACGTATTGACGTATAACGTTATGTAGTATGTCCTTATGACGTATAACGTTAAGTAGTATTATCTTATATCGTATAACGTTATATACTACTACGTACTAACGTATAACGTTATAAACTATTACGTAATGAAGTATAACGTTATATACTATTTCGTACTAACGTATAACGTTATATAGCATTACGTATTGACGTATAACGTTATGTAGTATGTCCTTATGACGTATAACGTTAAGTAGTATTATCTTATATCGTATAACGTTATATACTACTACGTACTAACGTATAACGTTATAAACTATTACGTAAAGAAGTATAACGTTATAAACTATTACGTAATGACGTATAACGTTATAAACTATTACGTACTAACGTAAAGCGTTATATACTATTACGTAATGACGTGTAACGTTATATACTATTTCACAATAACGTATAACGTTATATACTATTACGTAATGACGTACAACGTTATGTAGTATTAGCTTATAACGTATAACGTTATATACTACTACGTACTAACGTATAACGTTATAAACTATTACGTAATGAAGTATAACGTTATATACTATTTCGTACTAACGTATAACTTTATATAGCATTACGTATTGACGTACAACGTTATGTAGTATTAGCTTATAACGTATAACGTTATATACTACTACGTACTAACGTATAACGTTATAAACTATTACGTAATGAAGTATAACGTTATATACTATTTCGTACTAACGTATAACTTTATATAGCATTACGTATTGACGTATAACGTTATGTAGTATGTCCTTATGACGTATAACGTTAAGTAGTATTATCTTATAACGTATAACGTTATATACTACTACGTACTAACGTATAACGTTATAAACTATTACGTAATGAAGTATAACGTTATAAACTATTACGTAATGACGTATAACGTTATAAACTATTACGTAATGACGTATAACGTTATAAACTATTACGTAATGACGTATAACGTTATGTAGTATTACCTTATGACGTATAACGTTATGTAGTATTATCTTATAACGTATAACGCTATATTCTACTGCGTACTAACGTATAACGTTATATACTATTACGTTCTAACGTATAACGTTATATAGTATTACCGTATGACGTACAACGTTATATACTATTAAGTACTAACGTATAACGTTATATACTATAACGTACTAACATAAAACGTTATATACTATTACGTATTGACGTATAACGTTATGTAGTATTATCTTATGACGTATAACGTTATGTAGTATTACCTTATGACGTATAACCTTTAGTACTATTACCTTATAACGTGTAATGTTATATATTATTACCTACTAACGTATAACGGTCTATACTGTTAGGTAATAACGTATAAAGTTATAAACTATTACGTACTAACGTATAACGTTATAAAGCATTACGTAATGACGGATAACGTTATATACTATTACGTAATAACGTATAACGTTATATACCATTACGTAATAACGTATAACGTTATATACTATTACTTAATGACTATAACGTTATAAACTGTTACGTAATGACGTATAACGTTATATACTATTTCGCTATAACGTGTAACGTTATATACTATTACGTAATGACGTATAACGTTATATACTATTACGTTATGACGTATAACGTTATATACTATTACGTAATGACGTACAACGTTATGTAGTATTACCTTATGACGTATAACGTTATGTAGCATTGCCGTATAACGTATAGCGTTATATACTATTACGTTATGACGTATAACGTTATATACTATTACGTACTAACGTACAACGTTATGTAGTATTACCTTATGCGTATAACGTTATGTTGTATTGCCGTATAACGTATAGCGTTATATACTATTACGTTATGACGTATGACGTTATATACTATTACGTTCTAACGTATAACGTTATGTAGTATTACCTTATGACGTATAACGTTATATACTACTACGTACTAACGTATAACGTTATAAACTATTACGTAATGACGTATAACGTTATATACTATTACTTAATGACTATAACGTTATAAACTATTACGTAATGACGTATAACGTTATAAACTATTACGTAATGACGTATAACGTTATCTACTATTACGTAATAACGTATAACGTTATAAACTATTACGTAATGACGTATAAAGTTATATACTATTTCGTACTAACGTATAACATTATATTCCATTACATAATGACGTATAA
Organism: Bombus pascuorum; assembly: GCF_905332965.1. Lineage (NCBI taxonomy): Eukaryota > Metazoa > Arthropoda > Insecta > Hymenoptera > Apidae > Bombus > Bombus pascuorum. The sequence goes on along the minus strand of NC_083494.1, from coordinate 6,943,012 downwards.
CGTTATGTAGTATTACCTTATGACGTATGACGTTATGTAGTATTGCCGTATAACGTATAACGTTATATACTATTACGTTATGACGTATAACGTTATAAAGTATTACGTAATGAAGTACAACGTTATATACTATTTCGTAATAACGTAGAACGTTATATACCATTACGTAATGACGTATAACGTTATGTAGTATTACCTTATGACGTATAACGTTATGTAGTATTACCTTATAACGTATAACGTTATATTTTATTACGCACTAACGTATAACGTTTTGAACTATTCCGTAATGAAGTACAAGGTTATATACTATTTCGTAATAACGTATAACGTTATATACCAATACGTAATGACGTATAACGTTATGTAGTATTATCTTATAACGTATAACGTTATCTACTACTACGTACTAACGTATAACGTTATAAACTATTACGTAATGAAGTATAACGTATTAAACTATTACGTAATGACGTGTAACGTTATAAACTATTACGTAATGACGTATAACGTTATCTACTATTACGTAATAACGTATAGCGTTATAAACTATTACGTAATGACGTATAAAGTTGTATAGTATTTCGTACTAACGTATAACATTATATTCCATTACATAATGACGTATAATGTTATGTAGTATTACCTTATGACGTATGACGTTATGTAGTATTGCCGTATAACGTATAGCGTTATATACTATTACGTTATGACGTATAACGTTATATAATATTACGTACTAACGTATAACGTTATGTAGTATTACCTTATGACGTATAACGTTATGTAGTATTACCTTATAAGGTATAACGTTATATACTACTACGTACTAACGTATAAAGCTATAAACTATTACGTAATGACGTATAACGTTATGCAGTATTACCTTATGACGTATAACGTTAAGTAGCATTACCTTATAACGTGTAACGTTATATAATATTACCTACTAACGTATAACGGTCTATACTGTTAGGTAATAACGTATAAAGTTATAAACTATTACGTACTAACGTATAACGTTATAAAGCATTACGTAATGACGTATAACGTTATATACTATTACGTAATGACGTGTAACGTTATATACTATTTCACAATAACGTATAACGTTATATACTATTACGTAATGACGTACAACGTTATGTAGTATTAGCTTATAACGTATAACGTTATATACTACTACGTACTAACGTATAACGTTATAAACTATTACGTAATGAAGTATAACGTTATATACTATTTCGTACTAACGTATAACGTTATATAGCATTACGTATTGACGTATAACGTTATGTAGTATGTCCTTATGACGTATAACGTTATGTAGTATTATCTTATAACGTATAACGTTATATACTACTACGTACTAACGTATAACGTTATAAACTATTACGTAATGAAGTATAACGATATAAACTATTACGTAATGACGTATAACGTTATAAACTATTACGTAATGACGTATAACGTTATAAACTATTACGTAATGACGTATAACGTTATGTAGTATTACCTTATGACGTATAACGTTATGTTGTATTGCCGTATAACGTATAGCTTTGTATACTATTACGTTATGACGTATAATGTTATATACTACTACGTACTAACGTATAACGTTATGTAGTATTACCTTATAACGTATAACGTTATATACTACTACGTACTAACGTATAACGTTATAAACTATTACGTAATGAAGTATAACGTTATATACTATTTCGTTCTAACGTATAACGTTATATACCTTTACGTAATGACGTATAACGTTATGTAGTATTACCTTATGACGTACAACGTTATGTAGTATTACCTTATGACGTATAACGTTATGTAGTACTACCTTATAACGTATAACGTTATATTTTATTACGCACTAACGTATAACGTTTTGAACTATTGCGTAATAACGTATAACGTTATATAAAATTTCATAATAACGTAAAACGTTACAAACTATTACGTTATGACGTATAAATTTATATGTTATTACGTTCTAACGTATAACGTTATATAGTATTACCGTATGACGTACAACGATATATACTATTAAGTACTAACGTATAACGTTATATACTATAACGTACTAACATATAACGTTATATACTTTTACGTATTGACGTATAACGTTATGTAGTATTACCTTATGACGTATAACGTTAAGTAGTATTACCTTATGACGTATAACGTTTAGTAGTATTACCTTATAACGTGTAATGTTATATATTATTACCTACTAACGTATAACGGTCTATACTGTTAGGTAATAACGTATAAAGTTATAAACTATTACGTACTAACGTATAACGTTATAAAGCATTACGTAATGACGTATAACGTTATATACTATTACGTAATAACGTATAACGTTATATACCATTACGTAATAACGTATAACGTTATATACTATTACTTAATGACTATAACGTTATAAACTATTACGTAATGACGTATAACGTTATATACTATTACGTAATGACGTACAAGGTTATGTAGTATCACCTTATGACGTATAACGTTATGTAGTACTACCTTATAACGTATGACGTTATATTTTATTACGCACTAACGTATAACGTTTTGAACTATTCCGTAATAACGTATAACGTTATATACTATTACGTACTAACGTAAAGCGTTATATACTATTACGTAATGACGTGTAACGTTATGTAGTATTACATCATAACGTATAACGTTGTAAACTACTACGTACTAACGTATAAAGTTAGAAACTATTACGTAATGACGTATAACGTTATATACTATTTCGTTATAACGTGTAACGTTATATACTATTACGTAATGACGTATAACGTTATATACTATTTCGTAATAACGTATAACGTTATATACTATTAAGTAATGACGTGTAACGTTATATACTATTTCGTAATAACGTATAACGTTATATACTATTACGTAATGACGTGTAACGTTATGTAGTATTACGTCATAACGTATAACGTTATAAACTACTACGTACTAACGTATAAAGTTAGAAACTATTACGTAATGACGTATAACGTTATATACTATTTCGTTATAACGTGTAACGTTATATACTATGACGTAAAAACTTATAACGTTATATACTAATACATACTAACGAATAACGTTATATACCATTACATAATAACGTATAACGTTATAAACTATTTCGTAATGACGTATAACGATATATACTATTTCATAATAACGTATAACATTATATACTATTACGTAATGACGTACAACGTTATGTAGTATTACCTTATGACGTATAACGTTATGTTGTATTACCGTATAACGTATAGCGTTGTATACTATTACGTTATGACGTATAATGTTATATACTATTACGTACTAACGTATAACGTTATGTAGTATTACCTTATAACGTATAACGTTATATACTACTACGTACTAACGTATAACGTTATAAACTATTACGTAATGAAGTATAACGTTATATACTATTTCGTTCTAACGTATAACGTTATATACCTTTACGTAATGACGTATAACGTTATGTAGTATTACCTTATGACGTACAACGTTATGTAGTATTACCTTATGACGTATAACGTTATGTAGTACTACCTTATAACGTATAACGTTATATTTTATTACGCACTAACTTATAACGTTTTGAACTATTGCGTAATAACGTATAACGTTATATAAAATTTCATAATAACGTAAAACGTTACAAACTATTACGTTATGACGTATAACGTTATATACTATTACGTTCTAACGTATAACGTTATATAGTATTACCGTATGACGTACAACGTTATATACAATTTAGTACTAACGTATAACGTTATATACTATAACGTACTAACATATAACGTTATATACTATTACGTATTGACGTATAACGTTATGTAGTATTACCTTATGACGTATAACGTTAAGTAGTATTACCTTATGACGTATAACGTTTAGTAGTATTACCTTATAACGTGTAATGTTATATATTATTACCTACTAACGTATAACGGTCTATACTGTTAGGTAATAACGTATAAAGTTATAAACTATTACGTAATATCGTATAACGTTATATACTATTACGTACTAACGTAAAACGTTATATACTATTACGTAATGACGTGTAGCGTTATGTAGTATTACATCATAACGTATAACGTTGTAAACTACTAGGTACTAACGTATAAAGTTAGAAACTATTACGTAATGACGCATAACGTTATGTAGTATTACCTTATGACGTATAACGTTATGTAGTATTGCCGTATAACGTATAGCGTTATATACTATTACGTTATGACGTATAGCGTTATATACTATTACGTAATGACGTACAACGTTATGTAGTATTACCTTATGACGTATAACGTTATGCGTTATATTCTTATAACGTATAACGTTATATACTACTACGTACTAACGTATAACGTCATAAACTATTACGTAATGAAGTATAACGTTATAAACTATTACGTAATGACTATAACGTTATAAACTATTAATGACGTATAACGTTATATACTATTACGTAATGACGTACAACGTTATGTAGTATTACCTTATGACGTATAACGTTATGTAGTAATACCTTATAACGTATAACGTTATATTTTATTACGCACTAACGTATAACGTTTTGAACTATTCCGTAATAACGTATAACGTTATATACCATTACGTAATAACGTATAACGTTACATACTATTACGTAATGACGTATAACGTTATATACTATTTCGTTACGACGTGTAACGTTATAAACTATTACGCAATGACGTATAAAGTTATATACTATTTCGTACTAACGTATAACGTTATATGCCATTACGTAATGACGTATGACGTTATGTAGTATTACCTTATGACGTATAACGCTATGTAGTATTGCCGTATAACGCATAGCGTTATATACTATTACGTAATGACGTACAACGTTATGTAGTATTAGCTTATAACGTATAACATTATATACTACTACGTACTAACGTATAACGTTATAAACTATTACGTAATGACGTATAACGTTATATACTATTTCGTACTAATGTATTACGTTATATACCATTACGTATTGACTTTTAACGTTATGTAGTATTACCTTATGACGTATAACGTTATGTGTTATTACCTTATGACGTATAACGTTAAGTAGTATTACCTTATAACGTGTAACGTTATATATTATTACCTACTAACGTATAACGGTCTATACTGTTAGGTAATAACGTATAACGTTATAAATTATTACGTACTAACGTATAACGTTATGAAGCATTACGTAATGACGTATAACGTCATATACTATTACGTAATAACGTATAACGTTATATACCATTATGTAATAACGTATAACGTTATATAGTATTACGTAATGACTATAACGTTATAAACTATTAATGTCGTATAACGTTAAATACTATTACGTAATGACGTACAACGTTATGTAGTATTACCTTATGACGTATAACGTTATGTAGTAATACCTTATAAAGTATAACGTTATATTTTTTACGCACTAACGTATAACGTTTTGAACTATTCCGTAATAACGTATAACGTTATATACCATTACGTAATAACGTATAACGTTATATACTATTACGTAATGACGTATAACGTTATATACTATTTCGTTACTACGTGTAACGTTATATACTATTACGTAATGACGTATAACGTTATATACAATTTCGTAATAACGTATAACGTTATATACTATTACGTAATGGCGTGTAACGTTATGTCGTATTACGTCATAACGTAGAACGTTATATACTACTACGTACTAACGTATAACGTTATAAACTATTACGTAATGACGTATAACGTTATATACTATTTCGTTATAACGTGTAACGTTATATACTAATACGTAATGACGTACAACGTTATGTATTATTAGCTTATAACGTATAACGTTATATACTACTACGTACTAACGTATAACGTTATATACCATTACGTAATGACGTATAACGTTATGTAGTATTACCTTATGGCGTATAACGTTATATACTACTACGTACTAACGTATAAACTATAACGTTATAAAATATTACGTAATGACGTATAACGTTATGTAGTATTACCATGTGACATATAACGTTATATACTATTACGTAATAACGTATAACATTATATACCATTACGTAATGACGCATAACGTTATATACTATTACGTAATAACGTATAACGTTATATACTATTACGAAATGACGTATAACGTTATATACTAATACGTACTAACGTATAACGGTCTATACTATTAGGTAATAAGGTATAACGCTATAAACTATTCCGTAATGACGTATAACTTTATATACTATTACGTAATAACGTATAACGTTATATACTATTACGAAATGACGTATAACGTTATGTAGTATTACCTTATGACGTATAACGTTATGTATTATTACCTTATGACGTATAACGCTAAGTAGTATTACCTTATAACGTATAACGTTATATATTACTACGTACTAACGTATAACGCTATAAACTATTACGTAATGACGTATAACGTTATGTAGTATTACCTTATGACGTATAACGTTATGTAGTATTATCTTATAACGTATAACGTTATCTACTACTACGTACTAACGTATAATGTTATAAACTATTACGTAATGAAGTATAACGTATTAAACTATTACGTAATGACGTATAACGTTATAAACTATTACGTAATGACTATAACGTTATAAACTATTACGTAATGACGTATAACGTTATATACTATTACGTAATGACGTACTAGGTTATGTAGTATTACCTTATGACGTATAACGTTATGTAGTACTACCTTATAACGTATAACGTTATATTTTATTACGCACTAACGTATAACGTTTTGAACTATGCCATAATAACGTATAACGTTACATAAAATTTCATAATAACGTAAAACGTTACAAACTATTACGTTATGACGTATAACGTTATATACTATTACGTTCTAACGTATAACGTTATATAGTATTACCGTATAACGTACAACGTTATATACTATTAAGTACTAACGGATAACGTTATATACCATTACGTAATGACGTATAACGTTATGTAGTATCACCTAATGACGTATAAAGTTATGTAGTATTGCCGCATAACGTATAACGTTATATACTATTACGTTATGACGTATAACGTTATATACCATTACGTACCAACGTATAACGTTATAAACTATTACGTAATAACGTATAACGTTATATACTATTACGTACTAACGTAAAGCGTTATATACTATTACCTAATGACGTGTAACGTTATGTAGTATTACATCATAACGTATAACGTTGTAAACTACTACGTACTAACGTATAAAGTTAGAAACTATTACTTAATGACGTATAACGTTATATACTATTTCGTTATAACGTGTAACGTTATATACTATTACGTAATGACGTATAACGTTATATACTATTTCGTAATAACGTATAACGTTATATACCATTACGTATTGACTTTTAACGTTATGTAGTATTACCTTATGACGTATAACGTTATGTGTTATTACCTTATGACGTATAACGTTAAGTAGTATTACCTTATAACGTGTAACGTTATATATTATTACCTACTAACGTATAACGGTCTATACTGTTAGGTAATAACGTATAACGTTATGTAGTATTACCTTATGGCGTATAACGTTATATACTACTACGTACTAACGTATAAACTATAACGTTATAAAATATTACGTAATGACGTATAACGTTATGTAGTATTACCATGTGACATATAACGTTATATACTATTACGTAATAACGTATAACATTATATACCATTACGTAATGACGCATAACGTTATATACTATTACGTAATAACGTATAACGTTATATACTATTACGAAATGACGTATAACGTTATATACTAATACGTACTAACGTATAACGGTCTATACTATTAGGTAATAAGGTATAACGCTATAAACTATTCCGTAATGACGTATAACTTTATATACTATTACGTAATAACGTATAACGTTATATACTATTACGAAATGACGTATAACGTTATGTAGTATTACCTTATGACGTATAACGTTATGTATTATTACCTTATGACGTATAACGCTAAGTAGTATTACCTTATAACGTATAACGTTATATATTACTACGTACTAACGTATAACGCTATAAACTATTACGTAATGACGTATAACGTTATGTAGTATTACCTTATGACGTATAACGTTATGTAGTATTATCTTATAACGTATAACGTTATCTACTACTACGTACTAACGTATAATGTTATAAACTATTACGTAATGAAGTATAACGTATTAAACTATTACGTAATGACGTATAACGTTATAAACTATTACGTAATGACTATAACGTTATAAACTATTACGTAATGACGTATAACGTTATATACTATTACGTAATGACGTACTAGGTTATGTAGTATTACCTTATGACGTATAACGTTATGTAGTACTACCTTATAACGTATAACGTTATATTTTATTACGCACTAACGTATAACGTTTTGAACTATGCCATAATAACGTATAACGTTACATAAAATTTCATAATAACGTAAAACGTTACAAACTATTACGTTATGACGTATAACGTTATATACTATTACGTTCTAACGTATAACGTTATATAGTATTACCGTATAACGTACAACGTTATATACTATTAAGTACTAACGGATAACGTTATATACCATTACGTAATGACGTATAACGTTATGTAGTATCACCTAATGACGTATAAAGTTATGTAGTATTGCCGCATAACGTATAACGTTATATACTATTACGTTATGACGTATAACGTTATATACCATTACGTACCAACGTATAACGTTATAAACTATTACGTAATAACGTATAACGTTATATACTATTACGTACTAACGTAAAGCGTTATATACTATTACCTAATGACGTGTAACGTTATGTAGTATTACATCATAACGTATAACGTTGTAAACTACTACGTACTAACGTATAAAGTTAGAAACTATTACTTAATGACGTATAACGTTATATACTATTTCGTTATAACGTGTAACGTTATATACTATTACGTAATGACGTATAACGTTATATACTATTTCGTAATAACGTATAACGTTATATACTATTACGTAATGACGTGTAACGTTATGTAGTATTACGTCATAACGTATAACGTTATAAACTACTACGTACTAACGTATAAAGTTAGAAACTATTACGTACTAACGTATAACGTTATGTAGTATTACCTTATAACGTATAACGTTATATACTACTACGTACTAACGTATAACGTTATAAACTATTACGTAATGAAGTATAACGTTATATACTATTTCGTTCTAACGTATAACGTTATATACCTTTACGTAATGACGTATAACGTTATGTAGTATTACCTTATGACGTATAACGTTATATACTACTACGTACTAACGTATAACGTTATATACTATTACGTACTAACGTACAACGTTATGTAGTATTACCTTATGACGTATAACGTTATGTAGTAATACCTTATAACGTATAACGTTATATTTTATTACGCACTAACGTATAACGTTTTGAACTATTCCGTAATAACGTATAACGTTATATACCATTACGTAATAACGTATAACGTTACATACTATTACGTAATGACGTATAACGTTATATACTATTTCGTTACGACGTGTAACGTTATAAACTATTACGCAATGACGTATAAAGTTATATACTATTTCGTACTAACGTATAACGTTATATGCCATTACGTAATGACGTATGACGTTATGTAGTATTACCTTATGACGTATAACGCTATGTAGTATTGCCGTATAACGCATAGCGTTATATACTATTACGTAATGACGTACAACGTTATGTAGTATTAGCTTATAACGTATAACATTATATACTACTACGTACTAACGTATAACGTTATAAACTATTACGTAATGACGTATAACGTTATATACTATTTCGTACTAATGTATAACGTTATATACCATTACGTATTGACTTTTAACGTTATGTAGTATTACCTTATGACGTATAACGTTATGTGTTATTACCTTATGACGTATAACGTTAAGTAGTATTACCTTATAACGTGTAACGTTATATATTATTACCTACTAACGTATAACGGTCTATACTGTTAGGTAATAACGTATAACGTTATAAATTATTACGTACTAACGTATAACGTTATGAAGCATTACGTAATGACGTATAACGTCATATACTATTACGTAATAACGTATAACGTTATATACCATTATGTAATAACGTATAACGTTATATAGTATTACGTAATGACTATAACGTTATAAACTATTAATGTCGTATAACGTTATATACTATTACGTAATGACGTACAACGTTATGTAGTATTACCTTATGACGTATAACGTTATGTAGTAATACCTTATAAAGTATAACGTTATATTTTTTACGCACTAACGTATAACGTTTTGAACTATTCCGTAATAACGTATAACGTTATATACCATTACGTAATAACGTATAACGTTATATACTATTACGTAATGACGTATAACGTTATATACTATTTCGTTACTACGTGTAACGTTATATACTATTACGTAATGACGTATAACGTTATATACAATTTCGTAATAACGTATAACGTTATATACTATTACGTAATGGCGTGTAACGTTATGTCGTATTACGTCATAACGTAGAACGTTATATACTACTACGTACTAACGTATAACGTTATAAACTATTACGTAATGACGTATAACGTTATATACTATTTCGTTATAACGTGTAACGTTATATACTAATACGTAATGACGTACAACGTTATGTATTATTAGCTTATAACGTATAACGTTATATACTACTACGTACTAACGTATAACGTTATATACCATTACGTAATGACGTATAACGTTATGTAGTATTACCTTATGGCGTATAACGTTATATACTACTACGTACTAACGTATAAACTATAACGTTATAAAATATTACGTAATGACGTATAACGTTATGTAGTATTACCATGTGACATATAACGTTATATACTATTACGTAATAACGTATAACATTATATACCATTACGTAATGACGCATAACGTTATATACTATTACGTAATAACGTATAACGTTATATACTATTACGAAATGACGTATAACGTTATATACTAATACGTACTAACGTATAACGGTCTATACTATTAGGTAATAAGGTATAACGCTATAAACTATTCCGTAATGACGTATAACTTTATATACTATTACGTAATAACGTATAACGTTATATACTATTACGAAATGACGTATAACGTTATGTAGTATTACCTTATGACGTATAACGTTATGTATTATTACCTTATGACGTATAACGCTAAGTAGTATTACCTTATAACGTATAACGTTATATATTACTACGTACTAACGTATAACGCTATAAACTATTACGTAATGACGTATAACGTTATGTAGTATTACCTTATGACGTATAACGTTATGTAGTATTATCTTATAACGTATAACGTTATCTACTACTACGTACTAACGTATAATGTTATAAACTATTACGTAATGAAGTATAACGTATTAAACTATTACGTAATGACGTATAACGTTATAAACTATTACGTAATGACTATAACGTTATAAACTATTACGTAATGACGTATAACGTTATATACTATTACGTAATGACGTACTAGGTTATGTAGTATTACCTTATGACGTATAACGTTATGTAGTACTACCTTATAACGTATAACGTTATATTTTATTACGCACTAACGTATAACGTTTTGAACTATGCCATAATAACGTATAACGTTACATAAAATTTCATAATAACGTAAAACGTTACAAACTATTACGTTATGACGTATAACGTTATATACTATTACGTTCTAACGTATAACGTTATATAGTATTACCGTATAACGTACAACGTTATATACTATTAAGTACTAACGGATAACGTTATATACCATTACGTAATGACGTATAACGTTATGTAGTATCACCTAATGACGTATAAAGTTATGTAGTATTGCCGCATAACGTATAACGTTATATACTATTACGTTATGACGTATAACGTTATATACCATTACGTACCAACGTATAACGTTATAAACTATTACGTAATAACGTATAACGTTATATACTATTACGTACTAACGTAAAGCGTTATATACTATTACCTAATGACGTGTAACGTTATGTAGTATTACATCATAACGTATAACGTTGTAAACTACTACGTACTAACGTATAAAGTTAGAAACTATTACTTAATGACGTATAACGTTATATACTATTTCGTTATAACGTGTAACGTTATATACTATTACGTAATGACGTATAACGTTATATACTATTTCGTAATAACGTATAACGTTATATACTATTACGTAATGACGTGTAACGTTATGTAGTATTACGTCATAACGTATAACGTTATAAACTACTACGTACTAACGTATAAAGTTAGAAACTATTACGTACTAACGTATAACGTTATGTAGTATTACCTTATAACGTATAACGTTATATACTACTACGTACTAACGTATAACGTTATAAACTATTACGTAATGAAGTATAACGTTATATACTATTTCGTTCTAACGTATAACGTTATATACCTTTACGTAATGACGTATAACGTTATGTAGTATTACCTTATGACGTATAACGTTATATACTACTACGTACTAACGTATAACGTTATATACTATTACGTACTAACGTACAACGTTATGTAGTATTACCTTATGACGTATAACGTTATGTTGTATTGCCGTATTACGTATAGCGTTATATACTATTACGTTATGACGTATAACGTTATATACTATTACCTTCTAACGTATAACGTTATGTAGTATTACCTTATGACGTATAACGTTATGTAGTATTACCTTATAACGTATAACGTTATATACTACTACGTACTAACGTATAACGTTATAAACTATTACGTAATGACGCATAACGTTATGTAGTATTACCTTATGACGTATAACGTATAGCGTTATATACTATTACGTTATGACGTATAGCGTTATATACTATTACGTAATGACGTACAACGTTATGTAGTATTACCTTATGACGTATAACGTTATGCGTTATATTCTTATAACGTATAACGTTATATACTACTACGTACTAACGTATAACGTCATAAACTATTACGTAATGAAGTATAACGTTATAAACTATTACGTAATGACTATAACGTTATAAACTATTAATGACGTATAACGTTATATACTATTACGTAATGACGTACAACGTTATGTAGTATTACCTTATGACGTATAACGTTATGTAGTAATACCTTATAACGTATAACGTTATATTTTAGTACGCACTAACGTATAACGTTTTGAACTATTCCGTAATAACGTATAACGTTATATACCATTACGTAATAACGTATAACGTTATATACTATTACGTAATGACGTATAACGTTATATACTATTTCGTTACGACGTGTAACGTTATAAACTATTACGCAATGACGTATAAAGTTATATACTATTTCGTACTAACGTATAACGTTATATGCCATTACGTAATGACGTATGACGTTATATACTATTGCGTACTAATGTATAACGTTATATACCATTACGTATTGACGTATAACGTTATGTAGTATTACCTTATGATGTATAACGTTATGTGTTATTACCTTATGACGTATAACGTTATGTAGTATTACCTTATAACGTATAACGTTATATACTACTACGTACTAACGTATAACGTTATAAACTATTACGTAATGACGTATAAAGTTATAAACTATTACGTAATGACGTATAACGTTATAAAATATTACGTAATCACGTATAACGTTATCTACTATTACGTAATAACTTATAACGTTATAAATTATTACGTAATGTCGTATAAAGTTATATACTATTTCGTACTAACGTATAACATTATATTCCATTACGTAATGACGTATAACGTTATGTAGTATTACCTTATGACGTATAACGTTATGTAGTATTGCCGTATAACGTATAGCGTTATATACTATTACGTTATGACGTATAACGTTATATACTATTACGTACTAACGTATAACTTTATGTAGTATTACCTCATGACGTATAACGTTATGAAGTATTACCTTATGACGTATAACGTTAAGTAGTATTAACTTATGACGTGTAACGTTATATATTATTACCTACTAACGTATAACGGTCTATACTGTTAGGTAATAACGTATAAAGTTATAAACTATTACGTACTAACGTATAACGTTATAAAGCATTACGTAATGAGGTATAACGTTATTTAGTATTGCCGTGTAACGTATAACGTTCTATACTATTAGGTAATAACGTATAACGCTATATACAATTACTTAATGACTATAACGTTATAAACTATTACGTAATGACGTATAATGTTATATACTATTACGTAATGACGTACAACGTTATGTAGTATTACCTTATGACGTATAAAGTTATGTAGTAATACCTTATAACGTATTACATTATATTTTATTACGCACTAACGTATAACGTTATATACCATTACGTAATGACGTATAACGTTATGTGGTATTACCTTATAACGTATAACGTTATGTAGTATTGCCGTATAACGCATAACGTTATGTATTATTACCTTATAACGTATAACGTTATATACTACTATGTACTAACGTATAACGTTATAAACTATTACGTAATGACGTATAACGTTATAAACTATTACGTAATGACGTACAACGTTATGTAGTATTAGCTTATAACGTATAGCGTTATATTCTACTACGTACTAACGTATAACGTTTTGAACTATTCCGTAATAACGTATAGCGTTATATACCATTACGTAATAACGTATAACGTTATATACCATTACGTAATGACGTACAACGTTATGTAGCATCACCTTATGACGTATAAAGTTATGTAGTATTGCCGTATAACGTATAACGTTATATACTATTACGTTATGACGTATAACGTATAACGTTATATACTATTAGGTTATGACGTATAACGTTATATACCATTACGTACCAACGTATAACGTTATAAACTATTAAGCAATAACGTATAACGTTATATACTATTACGTACTAACGTAAAACGTTATATACTATGACGTAATGACGTGTAACGTTATGTAGTATTACGTCATGACGTATAACGTTATAAACTACTACGTACTAACGTATAAAGTTAGAAACTATTACGTAATGACGTATAACGTTATATACTATTACGGTATGACGTATAACGTTATATACTATTACGTACCAACGTATAACGTTATAAAATATTACGTAATAACGTATAACGTTATATGCTATTACGTACTAACGTAAAACGTTATATACTATTACGTAATGACGTATAACGTTAGGTAGCATTACCTTATGACGTATAACGTTATGTAGTATTGCCGTGTAACGTATAACGTTCTATACTATAAGGTAATAACGTATAACGCTATATACTATTACGTACTAACGTAAAACGTTAAATACTATTACGTAATGACGTGTAACGTTATGTAGTATTACGTTATAACTTATAACGTTATATACAATACGTACTAACGTATAACGTTATAAACTATTACGTAATGACGTATTACGTTATAAACTATTACGTAATGACGTATAACGTTATATACTATTTCATAATAACTTATAACGTTATTTACTATTACGTAATGACGTACAACGTTATGTAGTATTAGCTTATAACGTATAACGTTATATACTACTACGTACTAACCTATAACGTTATAAAATATTACGTAATGACGTGTAACGTTAGCTACTATTTCGTACTATCGTATAACGTTATATACCATTACGTAATGACGTATAACGTTATGAAGTATTAGCTTATAACGTATAACGATCTGTAGTATTGCCGTATAACGTATAGCGTTATATACTATTACGTCATGACGTATAACGTTATATACTATTACGTACTAACGTATAACGTTATGTAGTATTACCTTATGACGTATAACGTTATGTAGTATTACCTTATAACGTATAACGTTATATACTACTACGTACTAACGTATAACGTGATAAAATATTACGTAATGACGTATAACGTTATGTAGTATTACCTTATGACGTATAACGTTATGTAGTATTGCCGTATAACGTATAGCGTTATATACTATTACGTTATGACGTATAACGTTATATACTATTACGTACTAACGAATAACGTTATGTAGTATTACCTTATGACGTATAACGTTATATACTATTAGGTACTAACGTATAACGTTATGTAGTATTACCTTATGACGTATAACGTTATGTAGTATTACCTTATAACGTATAACGTTATATACTACTACGTACTAACGTATAACGTTATAAAATATTACGTAATGACGTATAACGTTATGTAGTATTACCTTATGACGTATAACGTTATGTAGTATTGCCGTATAACGTATAGCGTTATATACTATTACGTTATGACGTATAACGTTATATACTATTACGTACTAACGTATAACGTTATGTAGTATTACCTTATGACGTATAACGTTATGTAGTATTATCTTATAACGTATAACGTTATACACTACTACGTACTAACGTATAACGTTATAAACTACTACGTAATGACGTATAAAGTTATAAACTATTACGTAATGACGTATAACGTTATAAACTATTACGTAATCACGTATAACGTTATCTACTATTACGTAATAACGTATAACGTTATAAATTATTACATAATGTCGTATAAAGTTATATACTATTTCGTACTAACGTATAACATTATATTCCATTACGTAAAGGACGTATAACGTTATGTAGTATTACCTTATGACGTATAACGTTATGTAGTATTGCCGTATAACGTATAGCGTTATATACTATTACGTTATGACGTATAACGTTATATACTATTACGTACTAACGTATAACGTTATGTAGTATTACCTCATGACGTATAACGTTATGAAGTATTACCTTATGACGTATAACGTTATGTAGTATTACCTTATGACGTATAACGTTATGTAGTATTACCTTATAACGTGTAACGTTATATATTATTACCTACTAACGTATAACGGTCTATACTGTTAGGTAATAACGTATAAAGTTATAAACTATTACGTACTAACGTATAACGTTATAAAGCATTACGTAATGAGGTATAACGTTATTTAGTATTGCCGTGTAACGTATAACGTTCTATACTATTAGGTAATAACGTATAACGCTATATACAATTACTTAATGACTATAACGTTATAAACTATTACGTAATGACGTATAATGTTATATACTATTACGTAATGACGTACAACGTTATGTAGTATTACCTTATGACGTATAAAGTTATGTAGTATTGACGTATAACGTATAACGTTATATACTGTTACGTAATGACGTGTTACGTTATGTAGTATTACCTTATAACGTATAACGTTATATACTACTACGTACTAACGTATAACGTGATAAAATATTACGTAATGACGTATAACGTTATGTAGTATTACCTTATGACGTATAACGTTATGTAGTATTGCCGTATAACGTATAGCGTTATATACTATTACGTTATGACGTATAACGCTATATACTATTACGTACTAACGTATAACGTTATGTAGTATTAGCTTATAACGTATAACGGTAAATACTACTACGTACTAACGTATAACGTTATAAACTATTACGTAATGACGTATAACGTTATATACTATTTCGTACTAACGTATAACGTTATATACCATTACGTATTAACGTATAACGTTAAGTAGTATTACCTTATGACGTAAAACGCTATGTGTTATTACCTTATGACGTATAACGTTAAGTAGTATTACCTTATAACGTGTAACGTTATATATTATTACCTACTAACGTATAACGGTCTATACTGTTAGGTAATAACGTATAACGTTATAAACTATTACGTACTAACGTATAACGTTATAAGGCATTACGTAATGATGTATAACGTCATATACTATTACGTAATAACGTATAACGTTATATACCATTATGTAATAACGTATAACGTTATATACTATTACGTAATGACTATAACGTTATAAACTATTACGTAATGACGTATAACGTTATATACTATTACGTAATGACGTACAACGTTATGTAGTATTACCTTATGACGTATAACGTTATGTAGTAATACCTTATAACGTATAACATTATATTTTATTACGCACTAACGTATAACGTTTTGAACTATTCCGTAATAACGTATAACGTTATATACCATTACGTAATAACGTATAACGTTATATACTATTACGTAATGACTATAACGTTATATACTATTTCGTACTAACGTATAACGTTATATACCATTACGTAATGACGTATAACGTTTTGTAGTATTACCTTATGACGTATAACGTTATGTAGTATTGCCGTATAACGTATAGCGTTATATACTATTACGTTATGACGTATAACGTTATACACTATTACGTACTAACGTATACCGTTATGTAGTATTACCTTATGACGTATAACGTTATGTAGTATTACCTTATAACGTATAACGTTATATACTATTACGTTCTAACGTATATCGTTATATAGTATTACCGTATGATGTATAACGTTATATACTATTAAGTACTAACGGATAACGTTATATACCATTATGTAATGACGTATAACGAAATGTAGTATCACCTTATGACGTATAAAGTTATGTAGTATTGCCGTATAACGTATAACGTTATATACTATTACGTTATGACGTATAACGTTATATACCATTACGTATCAACGTATAACGTTATAAACTATTCCGTAATAACGTATAACGTTATATACTACTATGTACTAACGTATAACGTTATAAACAATGTCGTAATGACGTATAACGTTATATACTATTACGTACTACCGTATAACGTTATATAACATTACGTAATGACGTATAACGTTATGTGGTATTACCTTATGACGTATAACGTTATGTAGTATTGCCGTATAACGCATAACGTTATGTATTATTACCTTATAACGTATAACGTTATATACCACTATGTACTAACGTATAACGTTATAAACTATTACGTAATGACGTATAACGTTATAAACTATTACGTAATGACGTACAACGTTATGTAGTATTAGCTTATAACGTATAGCGTTATATTCTACTACGTACTAACGTATAACGTTTTGAACTATTCCGTAATAACGTATAGCGTTATATACCATTACGTAATAACGTATAACGTTATATACCATTACGTAATGTCGTACAACGTTATGAAGTATTACCTTATGACGTATAACGTTATGTAGTACTACCTTATAACGTATAACGTTATATACCATTACGTAATAACGTATATCGTTATATACTATTACGTAATGACTATAACGTTAGAAACTATTATGTTATGACGGATAACGTTATATACTATTACGTTCTAACGTATAACGTTATATAGTATTACCGTATGATGTATGACGTTATATACTATTAAGTACTAACGGATAACGTTATATACCATTATGTAATGACGTATAACGTTATGTAGCATCACCTAATGACGTATAAAGTTATGTAGTATGGCCGTATAACGTATAACGTTATATACTATTACGTTATGACGTATAACGTATAACGTTATATACTATTACGTTATGACGTATAACGTATAACGTTATATACTATTACGTTATGACGTATAACGTCATATACCATTACGTACCAACGTATAACGTTATAAACTATTAAGTAATAACGTATAACGTTATATACTATTACGTACTAACGTAAAACGTTATATACTATGACGTAATGACGTGTAACGTTATGTAGTATTACGTCATGACGTATAACGTTATAAACTACTACGTACTAACGTATAAAGTTAGAAACTATTACGTAATGACGTATAACGTTATATACTATTACGGTATGACGTATAACGTTATATACTATTACGTACCAACGTATAACGTTATAAAATATTACGTAATAACGTATAACGTTATATGCTATTACGTACTAACGTAAAACGTTATATACTATTACTTAATGACGTATAACGTTAGGTAGCATTACCTTATGACGTATAATGTTATGTAGTATTGCCGTGTAACGTATAACGTTCTATACTATTAGGTAATAACGTATAACGCTATATACTATTACGTACTAACGTAAAACATTATATACTATTACGTAATGACGTGTAACGTTATGTAGTATTACGTTATAACGTATAACGTTATATACAATACGTACTAACGTATAACGTTATAAACTATTACGTAATGACGTATTACGTTATAAACTATTACGTAATGACGTATAACGTTATATACTATTTCATAATAACTTATAACGTTATTTACTATTACGTAATGACGTACAACGTTATGTAGTATTAGCTTATAACGTATAACGTTATACACTACTACGTACTAACGTATAACGTTATAAATTATTACGTAAGGACGTATAACGTTATATACTATTACGTACTAACGTATAACGTTATAAACTATTACGTAATGACGTATAACGTTATAAACTATTACTTAATGGCGTATAACGTTATCTACTATTACGTAATAACGTATAACGTTATGTACTATTACGTAATAACGTATAACGTTATATACTATTACGTTCTAACGTATAACGTTATGTAGTATTACCTTATGACGTATAACGTTATGTAGTATTGTCGTATGACGTATAACGTTATATACTGTTACGTACTAACGTATAACGTTATGTAGTATTACCTTATGACGTATAGCGTTATATACTATTACGTAATGACGTATAACGTTATATACTATTACGTTCTAACGTATAACGTTATGTAGTATTACCTTATGACGTATAACGTTATGTAGTATTGTCGTATGACGTATAACGTTATGTAGTATTACCTTATAACGTATAACGTTATATACTGTTACGTACTAACGTATAACGTTATGTAGTATTACCTTATGACGTATAACGTTATGTAGTATTACCTTATAACGTATAACGTTATATACTACTACGTACTAACGTATAACGTTATAAACTATTACGTAATGCCGTATAACGTTATGTAGTATTAGCTTATGACGTATAACGTTATGTAGTATTGCCGTATAACGTATAGCGTTATATACTATTACGTTATGACGTATAACGCTATATACTATTACGTACTAACGTATAACGTTATGTAGTATTAGCTTATAACGTATAACGGTAAATACTACTACGTACTAACGTATAACGTTATAAACTATTACGTAATGACGTATAACGTTATATACTATTTCGTACTAACGTATAACGTTATATACCATTACGTATTAACGTATAACGTTAAGTAGTATTACCTTATGACGTAAAACGCTATGTGTTATTACCTTATGACGTATAACGTTAAGTAGTATTACCTTATAACGTGTAACGTTATATATTATTACCTACTAACGTATAACGGTCTATACTGTTAGGTAATAACGTATAACGTTATAAACTATTACGTACTAACGTATAACGTTATAAGGCATTACGTAATGATGTATAACGTCATATACTATTACGTAATAACGTATAACGTTATATACCATTATGTAATAACGTATAACGTTATATACTATTACGTAATGACTATAACGTTATAAACTATTACGTAATGACGTATAACGTTATATACTACTATGTAGTAACGTATAACGTTATAAACAATGTCGTAATGACGTATAACGTTATATACTATTACGTACTACCGTATAACGTTATATAACATTACGTAATGACGTATAACGTTATGTGGTATTACCTTATGACGTATAACGTTATGTAGTATTGCCGTATAACGCATAACGTTATGTATTATTACCTTATAACGTATAACGTTATATACTACTATGTACTAACGTATAACGTTATAAACTATTACGTAATGACGTATAACGTTATAAACTATTACGTAAAGACGTACAACGTTATGTAGTATTAGCTTATAACGTATAGCGTTATATTCTACTACCTACTAACGTATAACGTTTTGAACTATTCCGTAATAACGTATAGCGTTATATACCATTACGTAATAACGTATAACGTTATATACCATTACGTAATGTCGTACAACGTTATGAAGTATTACCTTATGACGTATAACGTTATGTAGTACTACCTTATAACGTATAACTTTATATACCATTACGTAATAACGTATAACGTTATATACTATTACGTAATGACTATAACGTTAGAAACTATTATGTTATGACGGATAACGTTATATACTATTACGTTCTAACGTATAACGTTATATAGTATTACCGTATGATGTATGACGTTATATACTATTAAGTACTAACGGATAACGTTATATACCATTATGTAATGACGTATAACGTTATGTAGCATCACCTTATGACGTATAAAGTTATGTAGTATTGCCGTATAACGTATAACGTTATATACTATTACGTTATGACGTATAACGTATAACGTTATATACTATTACGTTATGACGTATAACGTTATATACCATTACGTACCAACGTATAACGTTATAAACTATTAAGTAATAACGTATAACGTTATATACTATTACGTACTAACGTAAAACGTTATATACTATGACGTAATGACGTGTAACGTTATGTAGTATTACGTCATGACGTATAACGTTATAAACTACTACGTACTAACGTATAAAGTTAGAAACTATTACGTAATGACGTATAACGTTATATACTATTACGGTATGACGTATAACGTTATATACTATTACGTACCAACGTATAACGTTATAAAATATTACGTAATAACGTATAACGTTATATGCTATTACGTACTAACGTAAAACGTTATATACTATTACGTAATGACGTATAACGTTAGGTAGCATTACCTTATGACGTATAACGTTATGTAGTATTGCCGTGTAACGTATAACGTTCTATACTATTAGGTAATAACGTATAACGCTATATACTATTACGTACTAACGTAAAACGTTATATACTATTACGTAATGACGTGTAACGTTATGTAGTATTACGTTATAACGTATAACGTTATATACAATACGTACTAACGTATAACGTTATAAACTATTACGTAATGACGTATTACGTTATAAACTATTACGTAATGACGTATAACGTTATATACTATTTCATAATAACTTATAACGTTATTTACTATTACGTAATGACGTACAACGTTATGTAGTATTAGCTTATAACGTATTACGTTATATACTACTACGTACTAACGTATAACGTTATAAGCTATTACGTAATGAAGTATAACGTTATAAACTATTACGTAATGACGTATAACGTTATGTAGTATCGGCTTATAACGTATAACGTTATATACTACTACGTACTAACGTATAACGTTATAAACTATTACGTAATGAAGTATAACGTTATAAACTATTACGTAATGACGTATAACGTTATGTAGTATTACCTTATGACGTATAACGTTATGTAGTATTGCCGTATAACGTATAGCGTTATATACTATTACTTAATGACGTACAACGTTATGTAGTATTACCTTATGACGTATAACGTTATGTAGTATTACCTTATAACGTATAACGTTATATACTACTACGTACTAACGTATAACGTTATAAACTATTACGTAATGCCGTATAACGTTATGTAGTATTAGCTTATGACGTATAACGTTATGTAGTATTGCCGTATAACGTATAGCGTTATATACTATTACGTTATGACGTATAACGCTATATACTATTACGTACTAACGTATAACGTTATGTAGTATTAGCTTATAACGTATAACGGTAAATACTACTACGTACTAACGTATAACGTTATATACTATTACGTTATGACGTATAACGCTATATACTATTACGTACTAACGTATAACGTTATGTAGTATTAGCTTATAACGTATAACGGTAAATACTATTACGTACTAACGTAAAACATTATATACTATTACGTAATGACGTGTAACGTTATGTAGTATTACGTTATAACGTATAACGTTATATACAATACGTACTAACGTATAACGTTATAAACTATTACGTAATGACGTATTACGTTATAAACTATTACGTAATGACGTATAACGTTATATACTATTTCATAATAACTTATAACGTTATTTACTATTACGTAATGACGTACAACGTTATGTAGTATTAGCTTATAACGTATAACGTTATACACTACTACGTACTAACGTATAACGTTATAAATTATTACGTAAGGACGTATAACGTTATATACTATTACGTACTAACGTATAACGTTATAAACTATTACGTAATGACGTATAACGTTATAAACTATTACTTAATGGCGTATAACGTTATCTACTATTACGTAATAACGTATAACGTTATGTACTATTACGTAATAACGTATAACGTTATATACTATTACGTTCTAACGTATAACGTTATGTAGTATTACCTTATGACGTATAACGTTATGTAGTATTGTCGTATGACGTATAACGTTATATACTGTTACGTACTAACGTATAACGTTATGTAGTATTACCTTATGACGTATAGCGTTATGTAGTATTGCCGTATAACGTATAGCGTTATATACTATTACGTTATGACGTATAACGTTATATACTATTACGTACTAACGTATAACGTTATGTAGTATTACCTCATGACGTATAACGTTATGAAGTATTACCTTATGACGTATAACGTTATGTAGTATTACCTTATGACGTATAACGTTATGTAGTATTACCTTATAACGTGTAACGTTATATATTATTACCTACTAACGTATAACGGTCTATACTGTTAGGTAATAACGTATAAAGTTATAAACTATTACGTACTAACGTATAACGTTATAAAGCATTACGTAATGAGGTATAACGTTATTTAGTATTGCCGTGTAACGTATAACGTTCTATACTATTAGGTAATAACGTATAACGCTATATACAATTACTTAATGACTATAACGTTATAAACTATTACGTAATGACGTATAATGTTATATACTATTACGTAATGACGTACAACGTTATGTAGTATTACCTTATGACGTATAAAGTTATGTAGTATTGACGTATAACGTATAACGTTATATACTGTTACGTAATGACGTGTTACGTTATGTAGTATTACCTTATAACGTATAACGTTATATACTACTACGTACTAACGTATAACGTTATAAACTATTACGTAATGCCGTATAACGTTATGTAGTATTAGCTTATGACGTATAACGTTATGTAGTATTGCCGTATAACGTATAGCGTTATATACTATTACGTTATGACGTATAACGCTATATACTATTACGTACTAACGTATAAAGTTATGTAGTATTAGCTTATAACGTATAACGGTAAATACTACTACGTACTAACGTATAACGTTATAAACTATTACGTACTAACGTATAACGTTATAAGGCATTACGTAATGATGTATAACGTCATATACTATTACGTAATAACGTATAACGTTATATACCATTATGTAATAACGTATAACGTTATATACTATTACGTAATGACTATAACGTTATAAACTATTACGTAATGACGTATAACGTTATATACTATTACGTAATGACGTACAACGTTATGTAGTATTACCTTATGACGTATAACGTTATGTAGTAATACCTTATAACGTATAACATTATATTTTATTACGCACTAACGTATAACGTTTTGAACTATTCCGTAATAACGTATAACGTTATATACCATTACGTAATAACGTATAACGTTATATACTATTACGTAATGACTATAACGTTATATACTATTTCGTACTAACGTATAACGTTATATACCATTACGTAATGACGTATAACGTTTTGTAGTATTACCTTATGACGTATAACGTTATGTAGTATTGCCGTATAACGTATAGCGTTATATACTATTACGTTATGACGTATAACGTTATACACTATTACGTACTAACGTATACCGTTATGTAGTATTACCTTATGACGTATAACGTTATGTAGTATTACCTTATAACGTATAACGTTATATACTATTACGTTCTAACGTATATCGTTATATAGTATTACCGTATGATGTATAACGTTATATACTATTAAGTACTAACGGATAACGTTATATACCATTATGTAATGACGTATAACGAAATGTAGTATCACCTTATGACGTATAAAGTTATGTAGTATTGCCGTATAACGTATAACGTTATATACTATTACGTTATGACGTATAACGTTATATACCATTACGTATCAACGTATAACGTTATAAACTATTCCGTAATAACGTATAACGTTATATACTACTATGTACTAACGTATAACGTTATAAACAATGTCGTAATGACGTATAACGTTATATACTATTACGTACTACCGTATAACGTTATATAACATTACGTAATGACGTATAACGTTATGTGGTATTACCTTATGACGTATAACGTTATGTAGTATTGCCGTATAACGCATAACGTTATGTATTATTACCTTATAACGTATAACGTTATATACCACTATGTACTAACGTATAACGTTATAAACTATTACGTAATGACGTATAACGTTATAAACTATTACGTAATGACGTACAACGTTATGTAGTATTAGCTTATAACGTATAGCGTTATATTCTACTACGTACTAACGTATAACGTTTTGAACTATTCCGTAATAACGTATAGCGTTATATACCATTACGTAATAACGTATAACGTTATATACCATTACGTAATGTCGTACAACGTTATGAAGTATTACCTTATGACGTATAACGTTATGTAGTACTACCTTATAACGTATAACGTTATATACCATTACGTAATAACGTATATCGTTATATACTATTACGTAATGACTATAACGTTAGAAACTATTATGTTATGACGGATAACGTTATATACTATTACGTTCTAACGTATAACGTTATATAGTATTACCGTATGATGTATGACGTTATATACTATTAAGTACTAACGGATAACGTTATATACCATTATGTAATGACGTATAACGTTATGTAGCATCACCTAATGACGTATAAAGTTATGTAGTATGGCCGTATAACGTATAACGTTATATACTATTACGTTATGACGTATAACGTATAACGTTATATACTATTACGTTATGACGTATAACGTCATATACCATTACGTACCAACGTATAAAGTTATAAACTATTAAGTAATAACGTATAACGTTATATACTATTACGTACTAACGTAAAACGTTATATACTATGACGTAATGACGTGTAACGTTATGTAGTATTACGTCATGACGTATAACGTTATAAACTACTACGTACTAACGTATAAAGTTAGAAACTATTACGTAATGACGTATAACGTTATATACTATTACGGTATGACGTATAACGTTATATACTATTACGTACCAACGTATAACGTTATAAAATATTACGTAATAACGTATAACGTTATATGCTATTACGTACTAACGTAAAACGTTATATACTATTACGTAATGACGTATAACGTTAGGTAGCATTACCTTATGACGTATAACGTTATGTAGTATTGCCGTGTAACGTATAACGTTCTATACTATTAGGTAATAACGTATAACGCTATATACTATTACGTACTAACGTAAAACATTATATACTATTACGTAATGACGTGTAACGTTATGTAGTATTACGTTATAACGTATAACGTTATATACAATACGTACTAACGTATAACGTTATAAACTATTACGTAATGACGTATTACGTTATAAACTATTACGTAATGACGTATAACGTTATATACTATTTCATAATAACTTATAACGTTATTTACTATTACGTAATGACGTACAACGTTATGTAGTATTAGCTTATAACGTATAACGTTATACACTACTACGTACTAACGTATAACGTTATAAATTATTACGTAAGGACGTATAACGTTATATACTATTACGTACTAACGTATAACGTTATAAACTATTACGTAATGACGTATAACGTTATAAACTATTACTTAATGGCGTATAACGTTATCTACTATTACGTAATAACGTATAACGTTATGTACTCTTACGTAATAACGTATAACGTTATATACTATTACGTTCTAACGTATAACGTTATGTAGTATTACCTTATGACGTATAACGTTATGTAGTATTGTCCTATGACGTATAACGTTATATACTGTTACGTACTAACGTATAACGTTATGTAGTATTACCTTATGACGTATAGCGTTATATACTATTACGTAATGACGTATAACGTTATATACTATTACGTTCTAACGTATAACGTTATGTAGTATTACCTTATGACGTATAACGTTATGTAGAATTGTCGTATGACGTATAAATTTATGTAGTATTACCTTATAACGTATAACGTTATATACTGTTACGTACTAACGTATAACGTTATGTAGTATTACCTTATGACGTATAACGTTATGTAGTATTACCTTATAACGTATAACGTTATATACTACTACGTACTAACGTATAACGTTATAAACTATTACGTAATGCCGTATAACGTTATGTAGTATTAGCTTATGACGTATAACGTTATGTAGTATTGCCGTATAACGTATAGCGTTATATACTATTACGTTATGACGTATAACGCTATATACTATTACGTACTAACGTATAACGTTATGTAGTATCAGCTTATAACGTATAACGTTATATACTACTACGTACTAACGTATAACGTTATAAACTATTACGTAATGAAGTATAACGTTATAAACTATTACGTAATGACGTATAACGTTATAAACTATTACGTACTAACGTATAACGTTATAAACTATTACGTAATGACGTATAACGTTATATACTATTTCGTACTAACGTATAACGTTATATACCATTACGTATTAACGTATAACGTTAAGTAGTATTACCTTATGACGTAAAACGCTATGTGTTATTACCTTATGACGTATAACGTTAAGTAGTATTACCTTATAACGTGTAACGTTATATATTATTACCTACTAACGTATAACGGTCTATACTGTTAGGTAATAACGTATAACGTTATAAACTATTACGTACTAACGTATAACGTTATAAGGCATTACGTAATGATGTATAACGTCATATACTATTACGTAATAACGTATAACGTTATATACCATTATGTAATAACGTATAACGTTATATACTATTACGTAATGACTATAACGTTATAAACTATTACGTAATGACGTATAACGTTATATACTACTATGTAGTAACGTATAACGTTATAAACAATGTCGTAATGACGTATAACGTTATATACTATTACGTACTACCGTATAACGTTATATAACATTACGTAATGACGTATAACGTTATGTGGTATTACCTTATGACGTATAACGTTATGTAGTATTGCCGTATAACGCATAACGTTATGTATTATTACCTTATAACGTATAACGTTATATACTAATATGTACTAACGTATAACGTTATAAACTATTACGTAATGACGTATAACGTTATAAACTATTACGTAAAGACGTACAACGTTATGTAGTATTAGCTTATAACGTATAGCTTTATATTCTACTACCTACTAACGTATAACGTTTTGAACTATTCCGTAATAACGTATAGCGTTATATACCATTACGTAATAACGTATAACGTTATATACCATTACGTAATGTCGTACAACGTTATGAAGTATTACCTTATGACGTATAACGTTATGTAGTACTACCTTATAACGTATAACTTTATATACCATTACGTAATAACGTATAACGTTATATACTATTACGTAATGACTGTAACGTTAGAAACTATTATGTTATGACGGATAACGTTATATACTATTACGTTCTAACGTATAACGTTATATAGTATTACCGTATGATGTATGACGTTATATACTATTAAGTACTAACGGATAACGTTATATACCATTATGTAATGACGTATAACGTTATGTAGCATCACCTTATGACGTATAAAGTTATGTAGTATTGCCGTATAACGTATAACGTTATATACTATTACGTTATGACGTATAACGTATAACGTTATATACTATTACGTTATGACGTATAACGTTATATACCATTACGTACCAACGTATAACGTTATAAACTATTAAGTAATAACGTATAACGTTATATACTATTACGTACTAACGTAAAACGTTATATACTATGACGTAATGACGTGTAACGTTATGTAGTATTACGTCATGACGTATAACGTTATAAACTACTACGTACTAACGTATAAAGTTAGAAACTATTACGTAATGACGTATAACGTTATATACTATTACGGTATGACGTATAACGTTATATACTATTACGTACCAACGTATAACGTTATAAAATATTACGTAATAACGTATAACGTTATATGCTATTACGTACTAACGTAAAACGTTATATACTATTACGTAATGACGTATAACGTTAGGTAGCATTACCTTATGACGTATAACGTTATGTAGTATTGCCGTGTAACGTATAACGTTCTATACTATTAGGTAATAACGTATAACGCTATATACTATTACGTACTAACGTAAAACGTTATATACTATTACGTAATGACGTGTAACGTTATGTAGTATTACGTTATAACGTATAACGTTATATACAATACGTACTAACGTATAACGTTATAAACTATTACGTAATGACGTATTACGTTATAAACTATTACGTAATGACGTATAACGTTATATACTATTTCATAATAACTTATAACGTTATTTACTATTACGTAATGACGTACAACGTTATGTAGTATTAGCTTATAACGTATTACGTTATATACTACTACGTACTAACGTATAACGTTATAAGCTATTACGTAATGAAGTATAACGTTATAAACTATTACGTAATGACGTATAACGTTATGTAGTATCAGCTTATAACGTATAACGTTATATACTACTACGTACTAACGTATAACGTTATAAACTATTACGTAATGAAGTATAACGTTATAAACTATTACGTAATGACGTATAACGTTATAAACTATTACGTACTAACGTATAACGTTATAAACTATTACGTAATGACGTATAACGTTATGTAGTATTACCTTATGACGTATAACGTTATGTAGTATTGCCGTATAACGTATAGCGTTATATACTATTACTTAATGACGTACAACGTTATGTAGTATTACCTTATGACGTATAACGTTATGTAGTATTACCTTATAACGTATAACGTTATATACTACTACGTACTAACGTATAACGTTATAAACTATTACGTAATGCCGTATAACGTTATGTAGTATTAGCTTATGACGTATAACGTTATGTAGTATTGCCGTATAACGTATAGCGTTATATACTATTACGTTATGACGTATAACGCTATATACTATTACGTACTAACGTATAACGTTATGTAGTATTAGCTTATAACGTATAACGGTAAATACTACTACGTACTAACGTATAACGTTATATACTATTACGTTATGACGTATAACGCTATATACTATTACGTACTAACGTATAACGTTATGTAGTATTAGCTTATAACGTATAACGGTAAATACTACTACGTACTAACGTATAACGTTATATACTATTACGTTATGACGTATAACGCTATATACTATTACGTACTAACGTATAACGTTATGTAGTATTAGCTTATAACGTATAACGGTAAATACTATTACGTACTAACGTAAAACATTATATACTATTACGTAATGACGTGTAACGTTATGTAGTATTACGTTATAACGTATAACGTTATATACAATACGTACTAACGTATAACGTTATAAACTATTACGTAATGACGTATTACGTTATAAACTATTACGTAATGACGTATAACGTTATATACTATTTCATAATAACTTATAACGTTATTTACTATTACGTAATGACGTACAACGTTATGTAGTATTAGCTTATAACGTATAACGTTATACACTACTACGTACTAACGTATAACGTTATAAATTATTACGTAAGGACGTATAACGTTATATACTATTACGTACTAACGTATAACGTTATAAACTATTACGTAATGACGTATAACGTTATAAACTATTACTTAATGGCGTATAACGTTATCTACTATTACGTAATAACGTATAACGTTATGTACTATTACGTAATAACGTATAACGTTATATACTATTACGTTCTAACGTATAACGTTATGTAGTATTACCTTATGACGTATAACGTTATGTAGTATTGTCGTATGACGTATAACGTTATATACTGTTACGTACTAACGTATAACGTTATGTAGTATTACCTTATGACGTATAGCGTTATATACTATTACGTAATGACGTATAACGTTATATACTATTACGTTCTAACGTATAACGTTATGTAGTATTACCTTATGACGTATAACGTTATGTAGTATTGTCGTATGACGTATAACGTTATGTAGTATTACCTTATAACGTATAACGTTATATACTGTTACGTACTAACGTATAACGTTATGTAGTATTACCTTATGACGTATAACGTTATGTAGTATTACCTTATAACGTATAACGTTATATACTACTACGTACTAACGTATAACGTTATAAACTATTACGTAATGCCGTATAACGTTATGTAGTATTAGCTTATGACGTATAACGTTATGTAGTATTGCCGTATAACGTATAGCGTTATATACTATTACGTTATGACGTATAACGCTATATACTATTACGTACTAACGTATAACGTTATGTAGTATTAGCTTATAACGTATAACGGTAAATACTACTACGTACTAACGTATAACGTTATAAACTATTACGTAATGACGTATAACGTTATATACTATTTCGTACTAACGTATAACGTTATATACCATTACGTATTAACGTATAACGTTAAGTAGTATTACCTTATGACGTAAAACGCTATGTGTTATTACCTTATGACGTATAACGTTAAGTAGTATTACCTTATAACGTGTAACGTTATATATTATTACCTACTAACGTATAACGGTCTATACTGTTAGGTAATAACGTATAACGTTATAAACTATTACGTACTAACGTATAACGTTATAAGGCATTACGTAATGATGTATAACGTCATATACTATTACGTAATAACGTATAACGTTATATACCATTATGTAATAACGTATAACGTTATATACTATTACGTAATGACTATAACGTTATAAACTATTACGTAATGACGTATAACGTTATATACTACTATGTAGTAACGTATAACGTTATAAACAATGTCGTAATGACGTATAACGTTATATACTATTACGTACTACCGTATAACGTTATATAACATTACGTAATGACGTATAACGTTATGTGGTATTACCTTATGACGTATAACGTTATGTAGTATTGCCGTATAACGCATAACGTTATGTATTATTACCTTATAACGTATAACGTTATATACTAATATGTACTAACGTATAACGTTATAAACTATTACGTAATGACGTATAACGTTATAAACTATTACGTAAAGACGTACAACGTTATGTAGTATTAGCTTATAACGTATAGCGTTATATTCTACTACCTACTAACGTATAACGTTTTGAACTATTCCGTAATAACGTATAGCGTTATATACCATTACGTAATAACGTATAACGTTATATACCATTACGTAATGTCGTACAACGTTATGAAGTATTACCTTATGACGTATAACGTTATGTAGTACTACCTTATAACGTATAACTTTATATACCATTACGTAATAACGTATAACGTTATATACTATTACGTAATGACTATAACGTTAGAAACTATTATG
Source organism: Bombus pascuorum (assembly GCF_905332965.1). Lineage (NCBI taxonomy): Eukaryota > Metazoa > Arthropoda > Insecta > Hymenoptera > Apidae > Bombus > Bombus pascuorum. The sequence continues at coordinate 6,909,252 of NC_083494.1, read as the reverse complement.
TTATGACGGATAACGTTATATACTATTACGTTCTAACGTATAACGTTATATAGTATTACCGTATGATGTATGACGTTATATACTATTAAGTACTAACGGATAACGTTATATACCATTATGTAATGACGTATAACGTTATGTAGCATCACCTTATGACGTATAAAGTTATGTAGTATTGCCGTATAACGTATAACGTTATATACTATTACGTTATGACGTATAACGTATAACGTTATATACTATTACGTTATGACGTATAACGTTATATACCATTACGTACCAACGTATAACGTTATAAACTATTAAGTAATAACGTATAACGTTATATACTATTACGTACTAACGTAAAACGTTATATACTATGACGTAATGACGTGTAACGTTATGTAGTATTACGTCATGACGTATAACGTTATAAACTACTACGTACTAACGTATAAAGTTAGAAACTATTACGTAATGACGTATAACGTTATATACTATTACGGTATGACGTATAACGTTATATACTATTACGTACCAACGTATAACGTTATAAAATATTACGTAATAACGTATAACGTTATATGCTATTACGTACTAACGTAAAACGTTATATACTATTACGTAATGACGTATAACGTTAGGTAGCATTACCTTATGACGTATAACGTTATGTAGTATTGCCGTGTAACGTATAACGTTCTATACTATTAGGTAATAACGTATAACGCTATATACTATTACGTACTAACGTAAAACGTTATATACTATTACGTAATGACGTGTAACGTTATGTAGTATTACGTTATAACGTATAACGTTATATACAATACGTACTAACGTATAACGTTATAAACTATTACGTAATGACGTATTACGTTATAAACTATTACGTAATGACGTATAACGTTATATACTATTTCATAATAACTTATAACGTTATTTACTATTACGTAATGACGTACAACGTTATGTAGTATTAGCTTATAACGTATTACGTTATATACTACTACGTACTAACGTATAACGTTATAAGCTATTACGTAATGAAGTATAACGTTATAAACTATTACGTAATGACGTATAACGTTATGTAGTATCAGCTTATAACGTATAACGTTATATACTACTACGTACTAACGTATAACGTTATAAACTATTACGTAATGAAGTATAACGTTATAAACTATTACGTAATGACGTATAACGTTATAAACTATTACGTACTAACGTATAACGTTATAAACTATTACGTAATGACGTATAACGTTATGTAGTATTACCTTATGACGTATAACGTTATGTAGTATTGCCGTATAACGTATAGCGTTATATACTATTACTTAATGACGTACAACGTTATGTAGTATTACCTTATGACGTATAACGTTATGTAGTATTACCTTATAACGTATAACGTTATATACTACTACGTACTAACGTATAACGTTATAAACTATTACGTAATGCCGTATAACGTTATGTAGTATTAGCTTATGACGTATAACGTTATGTAGTATTGCCGTATAACGTATAGCGTTATATACTATTACGTTATGACGTATAACGCTATATACTATTACGTACTAACGTATAACGTTATGTAGTATTAGCTTATAACGTATAACGGTAAATACTACTACGTACTAACGTATAACGTTATATACTATTACGTTATGACGTATAACGCTATATACTATTACGTACTAACGTATAACGTTATGTAGTATTAGCTTATAACGTATAACGGTAAATACTACTACGTACTAACGTATAACGTTATATACTATTACGTTATGACGTATAACGCTATATACTATTACGTACTAACGTATAACGTTATGTAGTATTAGCTTATAACGTATAACGGTAAATACTATTACGTACTAACGTAAAACATTATATACTATTACGTAATGACGTGTAACGTTATGTAGTATTACGTTATAACGTATAACGTTATATACAATACGTACTAACGTATAACGTTATAAACTATTACGTAATGACGTATTACGTTATAAACTATTACGTAATGACGTATAACGTTATATACTATTTCATAATAACTTATAACGTTATTTACTATTACGTAATGACGTACAACGTTATGTAGTATTAGCTTATAACGTATAACGTTATACACTACTACGTACTAACGTATAACGTTATAAATTATTACGTAAGGACGTATAACGTTATATACTATTACGTACTAACGTATAACGTTATAAACTATTACGTAATGACGTATAACGTTATAAACTATTACTTAATGGCGTATAACGTTATCTACTATTACGTAATAACGTATAACGTTATGTACTATTACGTAATAACGTATAACGTTATATACTATTACGTTCTAACGTATAACGTTATGTAGTATTACCTTATGACGTATAACGTTATGTAGTATTGTCGTATGACGTATAACGTTATATACTGTTACGTACTAACGTATAACGTTATGTAGTATTACCTTATGACGTATAGCGTTATATACTATTACGTAATGACGTATAACGTTATATACTATTACGTTCTAACGTATAACGTTATGTAGTATTACCTTATGACGTATAACGTTATGTAGTATTGTCGTATGACGTATAACGTTATGTAGTATTACCTTATAACGTATAACGTTATATACTGTTACGTACTAACGTATAACGTTATGTAGTATTACCTTATGACGTATAACGTTATGTAGTATTACCTTATAACGTATAACGTTATATACTACTACGTACTAACGTATAACGTTATAAACTATTACGTAATGCCGTATAACGTTATGTAGTATTAGCTTATGACGTATAACGTTATGTAGTATTGCCGTATAACGTATAGCGTTATATACTATTACGTTATGACGTATAACGCTATATACTATTACGTACTAACGTATAACGTTATGTAGTATTAGCTTATAACGTATAACGGTAAATACTACTACGTACTAACGTATAACGTTATAAACTATTACGTAATGACGTATAACGTTATATACTATTTCGTACTAACGTATAACGTTATATACCATTACGTATTAACGTATAACGTTAAGTAGTATTACCTTATGACGTAAAACGCTATGTGTTATTACCTTATGACGTATAACGTTAAGTAGTATTACCTTATAACGTGTAACGTTATATATTATTACCTACTAACGTATAACGGTCTATACTGTTAGGTAATAACGTATAACGTTATAAACTATTACGTACTAACGTATAACGTTATAAGGCATTACGTAATGATGTATAACGTCATATACTATTACGTAATAACGTATAACGTTATATACCATTATGTAATAACGTATAACGTTATATACTATTACGTAATGACTATAACGTTATAAACTATTACGTAATGACGTATAACGTTATATACTATTACGTAATGACGTACAACGTTATGTAGTATTACCTTATGACGTATAACGTTATGTAGTAATACCTTATAACGTATAACATTATATTTTATTACGCACTAACGTATAACGTTTTGAACTATTCCGTAATAACGTATAACGTTATATACCATTACGTAATAACGTATAACGTTATATACTATTACGTAATGACTATAACGTTATATACTATTTCGTACTAACGTATAACGTTATATACCATTACGTAATGACGTATAACGTTTTGTAGTATTACCTTATGACGTATAACGTTATGTAGTATTGCCGTATAACGTATAGCGTTATATACTATTACGTTATGACGTATAACGTTATACACTATTACGTACTAACGTATACCGTTATGTAGTATTACCTTATGACGTATAACGTTATGTAGTATTACCTTATAACGTATAACGTTATATACTATTACGTTCTAACGTATATCGTTATATAGTATTACCGTATGATGTATAACGTTATATACTATTAAGTACTAACGGATAACGTTATATACCATTATGTAATGACGTATAACGTAATGTAGTATCACCTTATGACGTATAAAGTTATGTAGTATTGCCGTATAACGTATAACGTTATATACTATTACGTTATGACGTATAACGTTATATACCATTACGTACCAACGTATAACGTTATAAACTATTCCGTAATAACGTATAACGTTATATACTACTATGTAGTAACGTATAACGTTATAAACAATGTCGTAATGACGTATAACGTTATATACTATTACGTACTACCGTATAACGTTATATAACATTACGTAATGACGTATAACGTTATGTGGTATTACCTTATGACGTATAACGTTATGTAGTATTGCCGTATAACGCATAACGTTATGTATTATTACCTTATAACGTATAACGTTATATACTACTATGTACTAACGTATAACGTTATAAACTATTACGTAATGACGTATAACGTTATAAACTATTACGTAAAGACGTACAACGTTATGTAGTATTAGCTTATAACGTATAGCGTTATATTCTACTACCTACTAACGTATAACGTTTTGAACTATTCCGTAATAACGTATAGCGTTATATACCATTACGTAATAACGTATAACGTTATATACCATTACGTAATGTCGTACAACGTTATGAAGTATTACCTTATGACGTATAACGTTATGTAGTACTACCTTATAACGTATAACTTTATATACCATTACGTAATAACGTATAACGTTATATACTATTACGTAATGACTATAACGTTAGAAACTATTATGTTATGACGGATAACGTTATATACTATTACGTTCTAACGTATAACGTTATATAGTATTACCGTATGATGTATGACGTTATATACTATTAAGTACTAACGGATAACGTTATATAACATTATGTAATGACGTATAACGTTATGTAGCATCACCTTATGACGTATAAAGTTATGTAGTATTGCCGTATAACGTATAACGTTAAATACTATTACGTTATGACGTATAACGTATAACGTTATATACTATTACGTTATGACGTATAACGTTATATACCATTACGTACCAACGTATAACGTTATAAACTATTAAGTAATAACGTATAACGTTATATACTATTACGTACTAACGTAAAACGTTATATACTATGACGTAATGACGTGTAACGTTATGTAGTATTACGTCATGACGTATAACGTTATAAACTACTACGTACTAACGTATAAAGTTAGAAACTATTACGTAATGACGTATAACGTTATATACTATTACGGTATGACGTATAACGTTATATACTATTACGTACCAACGTATAACGTTATAAAATATTACGTAATAACGTATAACGTTATATGCTATTACGTACTAACGTAAAACGTTATATACTATTACGTAATGACGTATAACGTTATGTAGTATTACCTTATGACGTATAACGTTATGTAGTATTGCCGTATAACGTATAGCGTTATATACTATTACTTAATGACGTACAACGTTATGTAGTATTACCTTATGACGTATAACGTTATGTAGTATTACCTTATAACGTATAACGTTATATACTACTACGTACTAACGTATAACGTTATAAACTATTACGTAATGCCGTATAACGTTATGTAGTATTAGCTTATGACGTATAACGTTATGTAGTATTGCCGTATAACGTATAGCGTTATATACTATTACGTTATGACGTATAACGCTATATACTATTACGTACTAACGTATAACGTTATGTAGTATTAGCTTATAACGTATAACGGTAAATACTACTACGTACTAACGTATAACGTTATATACTATTACGTTATGACGTATAACGCTATATACTATTACGTACTAACGTATAACGTTATGTAGTATTAGCTTATAACGTATAACGGTAAATACTACTACGTACTAACGTATAACGTTATATACTATTACGTTATGACGTATAACGCTATATACTATTACGTACTAACGTATAACGTTATGTAGTATTAGCTTATAACGTATAACGGTAAATACTATTACGTACTAACGTAAAACATTATATACTATTACGTAATGACGTGTAACGTTATGTAGTATTACGTTATAACGTATAACGTTATATACAATACGTACTAACGTATAACGTTATAAACTATTACGTAATGACGTATTACGTTATAAACTATTACGTAATGACGTATAACGTTATATACTATTTCATAATAACTTATAACGTTATTTACTATTACTTAATGACGTACAACGTTATGTAGTATTAGCTTATAACGTATAACGTTATACACTACTACGTACTAACGTATAACGTTATAAATTATTACGTAAGGACGTATAACGTTATATACTATTACGTACTAACGTATAACGTTATAAACTATTACGTAATGACGTATAACGTTATAAACTATTACTTAATGGCGTATAACGTTATCTACTATTACGTAATAACGTATAACGTTATGTACTATTACGTAATAACGTATAACGTTATATACTATTACGTTCTAACGTATAACGTTATGTAGTATTACCTTATGACGTATAACGTTATGTAGTATTGTCGTATGACGTATAACGTTATATACTGTTACGTACTAACGTATAACGTTATGTAGTATTACCTTATGACGTATAGCGTTATATACTATTACGTAATGACGTATAACGTTATATACTATTACGTTCTAACGTATAACGTTATGTAGTATTACCTTATGACGTATAACGTTATGTAGTATTGTCGTATGACGTATAACGTTATGTAGTATTACCTTATAACGTATAACGTTATATACTGTTACGTACTAACGTATAACGTTATGTAGTATTACCTTATGACGTATAACGTTATGTAGTATTACCTTATAACGTATAACGTTATATACTACTACGTACTAACGTATAACGTTATAAACTATTACGTAATGCCGTATAACGTTATGTAGTATTAGCTTATGACGTATAACGTTATGTAGTATTGCCGTATAACGTATAGCGTTATATACTATTACGTTATGACGTATAACGCTATATACTATTACGTACTAACGTATAACGTTATGTAGTATTAGCTTATAACGTATAACGGTAAATACTACTACGTACTAACGTATAACGTTATAAACTATTACGTAATGACGTATAACGTTATATACTATTTCGTACTAACGTATAACGTTATATACCATTACGTATTAACGTATAACGTTAAGTAGTATTACCTTATGACGTAAAACGCTATGTGTTATTACCTTATGACGTATAACGTTAAGTAGTATTACCTTATAACGTGTAACGTTATATATTATTACCTACTAACGTATAACGGTCTATACTGTTAGGTAATAACGTATAACGTTATAAACTATTACGTACTAACGTATAACGTTATAAGGCATTACGTAATGATGTATAACGTCATATACTATTACGTAATAACGTATAACGTTATATACCATTATGTAATAACGTATAACGTTATATACTATTACGTAATGACTATAACGTTATAAACTATTACGTAATGACGTATAACGTTATATACTATTACGTAATGACGTACAACGTTATGTAGTATTACCTTATGACGTATAACGTTATGTAGTAATACCTTATAACGTATAACATTATATTTTATTACGCACTAACGTATAACGTTTTGAACTATTCCGTAATAACGTATAACGTTATATACCATTACGTAATAACGTATAACGTTATATACTATTACGTAATGACTATAACGTTATATACTATTTCGTACTAACGTATAACGTTATATACCATTACGTAATGACGTATAACGTTTTGTAGTATTACCTTATGACGTATAACGTTATGTAGTATTGCCGTATAACGTATAGCGTTATATACTATTACGTTATGACGTATAACGTTATACACTATTACGTACTAACGTATACCGTTATGTAGTATTACCTTATGACGTATAACGTTATGTAGTATTACCTTATAACGTATAACGTTATATACTATTACGTTCTAACGTATATCGTTATATAGTATTACCGTATGATGTATAACGTTATATACTATTAAGTACTAACGGATAACGTTATATACCATTATGTAATGACGTATAACGTAATGTAGTATCACCTTATGACGTATAAAGTTATGTAGTATTGCCGTATAACGTATAACGTTATATACTATTACGTTATGACGTATAACGTTATATACCATTACGTACCAACGTATAACGTTATAAACTATTCCGTAATAACGTATAACGTTATATACTACTATGTAGTAACGTATAACGTTATAAACAATGTCGTAATGACGTATAACGTTATATACTATTACGTACTACCGTATAACGTTATATAACATTACGTAATGACGTATAACGTTATGTGGTATTACCTTATGACGTATAACGTTATGTAGTATTGCCGTATAACGCATAACGTTATGTATTATTACCTTATAACGTATAACGTTATATACTACTATGTACTAACGTATAACGTTATAAACTATTACGTAATGACGTATAACGTTATAAACTATTACGTAAAGACGTACAACGTTATGTAGTATTAGCTTATAACGTATAGCGTTATATTCTACTACCTACTAACGTATAACGTTTTGAACTATTCCGTAATAACGTATAGCGTTATATACCATTACGTAATAACGTATAACGTTATATACCATTACGTAATGTCGTACAACGTTATGAAGTATTACCTTATGACGTATAACGTTATGTAGTACTACCTTATAACGTATAACTTTATATACCATTACGTAATAACGTATAACGTTATATACTATTACGTAATGACTATAACGTTAGAAACTATTATGTTATGACGGATAACGTTATATACTATTACGTTCTAACGTATAACGTTATATAGTATTACCGTATGATGTATGACGTTATATACTATTAAGTACTAACGGATAACGTTATATAACATTATGTAATGACGTATAACGTTATGTAGCATCACCTTATGACGTATAAAGTTATGTAGTATTGCCGTATAACGTATAACGTTAAATACTATTACGTTATGACGTATAACGTATAACGTTATATACTATTACGTTATGACGTATAACGTTATATACCATTACGTACCAACGTATAACGTTATAAACTATTAAGTAATAACGTATAACGTTATATACTATTACGTACTAACGTAAAACGTTATATACTATGACGTAATGACGTGTAACGTTATGTAGTATTACGTCATGACGTATAACGTTATAAACTACTACGTACTAACGTATAAAGTTAGAAACTATTACGTAATGACGTATAACGTTATATACTATTACGGTATGACGTATAACGTTATATACTATTACGTACCAACGTATAACGTTATAAAATATTACGTAATAACGTATAACGTTATATGCTATTACGTACTAACGTAAAACGTTATATACTATTACGTAATGACGTATAACGTTAGGTAGCATTACCTTATGACGTATAACGTTATGTAGTATTGCCGTGTAACGTATAACGTTCTATACTATTAGGTAATAACGTATAACGCTATATACTATTACGTACTAACGTAAAACGTTATATACTATTACGTAATGACGTGTAACGTTATGTAGTATTACGTTATAACGTATAACGTTATATACAATACGTACTAACGTATAACGTTATAAACTATTACGTAATGAAGTATAACGTTATAAACTATTACGTAATGACGTATAACGTTATAAACTATTACGTACTAACGTATAACGTTATAAACTATTACGTAATGACGTATAACGTTATGTAGTATTACCTTATGACGTATAACGTTATGTAGTATTGCCGTATAACGTATAGCGTTATATACTATTACTTAATGACGTACAACGTTATGTAGTATTAGCTTATAACGTATAACGTTATACACTACTACGTACTAACGTATAACGTTATAAATTATTACGTAAGGACGTATAACGTTATATACTATTACGTACTAACGTATAACGTTATAAACTATTACGTAATGACGTATAACGTTATAAACTATTACTTAATGGCGTATAACGTTATCTACTATTACGTAATAACGTATAACGTTATGTACTATTACGTAATAACGTATAACGTTAAATACCATTACGTAATGACGTATAACGTTATGTAGTATTAGCTTATGACGTATAACGTTATGTAGTATTGCCGTATAACGTATAGCGTTATATACTATTACGTTATGACGTATAACGCTATATACTATTACGTACTAACGTATAACGTTATGTAGTATTAGCTTATAACGTATAACGGTAAATACTACTACGTACTAACGTATAACGTTATAAACTATTACGTAATGACGTATAACGTTATATACTATTTCGTACTAACGTATAACGTTATATACCATTACGTATTAACGTATAACGTTAAGTAGTATTACCTTATGACGTAAAACGCTATGTGTTATTACCTTATGACGTATAACGTTAAGTAGTATTACCTTATAACGTGTAACGTTATATATTATTACCTACTAACGTATAACGGTCTATACTGTTAGGTAATAACGTATAACGTTATAAACTATTACGTACTAACGTATAACGTTATAAGGCATTACGTAATGATGTATAACGTCATATACTATTACGTAATAACGTATAACGTTATATACCATTATGTAATAACGTATAACGTTATATACTATTACGTAATGACTATAACGTTATAAACTATTACGTAATGACGTATAACGTTATATACTATTACGTAATGACGTACAACGTTATGTAGTATTACCTTATGACGTATAACGTTATGTAGTAATACCTTATAACGTATAACATTATATTTTATTACGCACTAACGTATAACGTTTTGAACTATTCCGTAATAACGTATAACGTTATATACCATTACGTAATAACGTATAACGTTATATACTATTACGTAATGACTATAACGTTATATACTATTTCGTACTAACGTATAACGTTATATACCATTACGTAATGACGTATAACGTTATATACTATTACGTAATGACTATAACGTTATAAACTATTACGTAATGACGTATAACGTTATATACTATTACGTAATGACGTACAACGTTATGTAGTATTACCTTATGACGTATAACGTTATGTAGTATTGCCGTATAACGTATAGCGTTATATACTATTACGTTATGACGTATAACGTTATACACTATTACGTACTAACGTATACCGTTATGTAGTATTACCTTATGACGTATAACGTTATGTAGTATTACCTTATAACGTATAACGTTATATACTATTACGTTCTAACGTATATCGTTATATAGTATTACCGTATGATGTATAACGTTATATACTATTAAGTACTAACGGATAACGTTATATACCATTATGTAATGACGTATAACGTAATGTAGTATCACCTTATGACGTATAAAGTTATGTAGTATTGCCGTATAACGTATAACGTTATATACTATTACGTTATGACGTATAACGTTATATACCATTACGTACCAACGTATAACGTTATAAACTATTCCGTAATAACGTATAACGTTATATACTACTATGTAGTAACGTATAACGTTATAAACAATGTCGTAATGACGTATAACGTTATATACTATTACGTACTACCGTATAACGTTATATAACATTACGTAATGACGTATAACGTTATGTGGTATTACCTTATGACGTATAACGTTATGTAGTATTGCCGTATAACGCATAACGTTATGTATTATTACCTTATAACGTATAACGTTATATACTACTATGTACTAACGTATAACGTTATAAACTATTACGTAATGACGTATAACGTTATAAACTATTACGTAAAGACGTACAACGTTATGTAGTATTAGCTTATAACGTATAGCGTTATATTCTACTACCTACTAACGTATAACGTTTTGAACTATTCCGTAATAACGTATAGCGTTATATACCATTACGTAATAACGTATAACGTTATATACCATTACGTAATGTCGTACAACGTTATGAAGTATTACCTTATGACGTATAACGTTATGTAGTACTACCTTATAACGTATAACTTTATATACCATTACGTAATAACGTATAACGTTATATACTATTACGTAATGACTATAACGTTAGAAACTATTATGTTATGACGGATAACGTTATATACTATTACGTTCTAACGTATAACGTTATATAGTATTACCGTATGATGTATGACGTTATATACTATTAAGTACTAACGGATAACGTTATATAACATTATGTAATGACGTATAACGTTATGTAGCATCACCTTATGACGTATAAAGTTATGTAGTATTGCCGTATAACGTATAACGTTAAATACTATTACGTTATGACGTATAACGTATAACGTTATATACTATTACGTTATGACGTATAACGTTATATACCATTACGTACCAACGTATAACGTTATAAACTATTAAGTAATAACGTATAACGTTATATACTATTACGTACTAACGTAAAACGTTATATACTATGACGTAATGACGTGTAACGTTATGTAGTATTACGTCATGACGTATAACGTTATAAACTACTACGTACTAACGTATAAAGTTAGAAACTATTACGTAATGACGTATAACGTTATATACTATTACGGTATGACGTATAACGTTATATACTATTACGTACCAACGTATAACGTTATAAAATATTACGTAATAACGTATAACGTTATATGCTATTACGTACTAACGTAAAACGTTATATACTATTACGTAATGACGTATAACGTTAGGTAGCATTACCTTATGACGTATAACGTTATGTAGTATTGCCGTGTAACGTATAACGTTCTATACTATTAGGTAATAACGTATAACGCTATATACTATTACGTACTAACGTAAAACGTTATATACTATTACGTAATGACGTGTAACGTTATGTAGTATTACGTTATAACGTATAACGTTATATACAATACGTACTAACGTATAACGTTATAAACTATTACGTAATGACGTATTACGTTATAAACTATTACGTAATGACGTATAACGTTATATACTATTTCATAATAACTTATAACGTTATTTACTATTACGTAATGACGTACAACGTTATGTAGTATTAGCTTATAACGTATTACGTTATATACTACTACGTACTAACGTATAACGTTATAAGCTATTACGTAATGAAGTATAACGTTATAAACTATTACGTAATGACGTATAACGTTATGTAGTATCAGCTTATAACGTATAACGTTATATACTACTACGTACTAACGTATAACGTTATAAACTATTACGTAATGAAGTATAACGTTATAAACTATTACGTAATGACGTATAACGTTATAAACTATTACGTACTAACGTATAACGTTATAAACTATTACGTAATGACGTATAACGTTATGTAGTATTACCTTATGACGTATAACGTTATGTAGTATTGCCGTATAACGTATAGCGTTATATACTATTACTTAATGACGTACAACGTTATGTAGTATTAGCTTATAACGTATAACGTTATACACTACTACGTACTAACGTATAACGTTATAAATTATTACGTAAGGACGTATAACGTTATATACTATTACGTACTAACGTATAACGTTATAAACTATTACGTAATGACGTATAACGTTATAAACTATTACTTAATGGCGTATAACGTTATCTACTATTACGTAATAACGTATAACGTTATGTACTATTACGTAATAACGTATAACGTTAAATACCATTACGTAATGACGTATAACGTTATATACTATTACGTAATGACGTACAATGTTATGTAGTATTAGGTTATAACGTAGAACGTTATATAATACAACGTACTAACGTATAACGTTATAAACTATTACGTAATGACGTATAACGTTATAATCTATTACGTAATGACGTATAACGTTATATACTATTTCATAATAACTTATAACGTTATTTACTATTACGTAATGACGTACAACGTTATGTAGTATTAGCTTATAACGTATAACGTTATATACTACTACGTACTAACCTATAACGTTATAAACTATTACGTAATGACGTGTAACGTTAGCTACTATTTCGTACTATCGTATAACGTTATATACCATTACGTAATGACGTATAACGTTATGAAGTATTAGCTTATAACGTATAACGGTATGTAGTATTGCCGTATAACGTATAGCGTTATATACTATTACGTCATGACGTATAACGTTATATACTATTACGTACTAACGTATAACGTTATGTAGTATTACCTTATGACGTATAACGTTAAGTAGTATTACCTTATAACGTGTAACGTTATATATTATTACCTACTAACGTATAACGATATATACTATTACGTACTAACGTAAAACGTTATATACTATTACGTAATGACGTGTAACGTTATGTAGTATTACGTCATAACGTATAACGTTGTAAACTACTACGTACTAACGTATAAAGTTAGAAACTATTACGTAATGACGTATAACGTTATATACTATTTCGTTATAACGTGTAACGTTATATACTATTACGTAATGACGTATAACGTTATGTAGTATTAGCTTATAACGTATAACGCTATATTCTACTGCGTACTAACGTATAACGTTATATACTATGACGTAAAAACTTATAACGTTATATACTAATACATACTAACGAATAACGTTATATACCATTACATAATAACGTATAACGTTATAAACTATTACGTAATGACGTATAACGTTATATACTATTTCATAATAACGTATAACATTATATACTATTACGTAATGACGTACAACGTTATGTAGTATCACCTTATGACGTATAACGTTATGTTGTATTGCCGTATAACGTATAGCGTTATATACTATTACGTTATGACGTATAACGTTATATACTATTACGTTCTAACGTATAACGTTATGTAGTATTTCCTTATGACGTATAACGTTATGTAGTATTACCTTATAACGTATAACGTTATATACTACTACGTACTAACGTATAACGTTATAAACTATTACGTAATGACGTATAACGTTATGTAGTATTACATTATGACGTATAACGTTATGTAGTATTGTCGTATGACGTATAACGTTATGTAGTATTACCTTATAACGTATAACGTTATATACTGTTACGTACTAACGTATAACGTTATGTAGTATTACCTTATGACGTATAACGTTATGTAGTATTACCTTATAACGTATAACGTTATATACTATTTCGTACTAACGTATAACGTTATATACCATTACGTATTAACGTATAACGTTAAGTAGTATTACCTTATCACGTGTAACGTTATATATTATTACATACTAACGTATAACGGTCTATACTGTTAGGTAATAACTCTATAACGTTATAAACTATTACGTACTAACGTATAACGTTATAAGGCATTACGTAATGACGTATAACGTCATATACTCTTACGTAATAACTTATAACGTTATATACCATTATGTAATAACGTATAACGTTATATACTATTTCGTAATGACTATAACGTTATAAACTATTACGTAATGACGTATAACGTTATATACTATTACGTAATGACGTACAACGTTATGTAGTATTACCTTATGACGTATAACGTTATGTAGTAATACCTTATAACGTATAACATTATATTTTATTACGCACTAACGTATAACGTTTTGAACTATTCCGTAATAACGTATAACGTTATATACCATTACGTAATAACGTATAACGTTATATACTATTACGTAATGACTATAACGTTATAAACTATTATGTTATGACGTATAACGTTATATACTATTACGTAATGACGTACAACGTTATGTAGTATTACCTTATGACGTATAACGTTTTGTAGTATTGCCGTATAACGTATAGCGTTATATACTATTACGTTATGACGTATAACGTTATATACTGTTACGTACTAACGTATAACGTTATGTAGTATTACCTTATGACGTATAACGTTATGTAGTATTACCTTATAACGTATAACGTTATATACTACTACGTACTAACGTATAACGTTATAAACTATTACGTAATGACGTATAACGTTATGTAGTATTAGCTTATGACGTATAACGTTATGTAGTATTACCATATGACATATAACGTTATATACTATTACGTAATAACGTATAACGTTATATACTATTACGAAATGACGTATAACGTTATATACTATTACGTAATAACGTATAACATTATATACTATTACGAAATGACGTATAACGTTATATACTATTACGTACTAACGTATAACGGTCTATACTATTAGGTAATAAGGTATAACGCTATGAACTATTACGTAATGACGTATAACGTTATGTAGTATTACCTTATGACGTATAACGTTATGTAGTATTGCCATATGACATATAACGTTATATACTATTACGTAATAACGTATAACGTTATATACCATTACGTAATGGCGTATAACGTTATATAGTATTACGTAATAACGTATAACGTTATATACTATTACGAAATGACGTATAACGTTATATACTATTACGTACTAACGTATAACGGTCTATACAATTAGGTAATAAGGTATAACGCTATAAACTATTCCGTAATGACGTATAACGTTATATACTATTACGTTCTAACGTATAACGTTATATAGTATTACCGTATGACGTACAACGTTATATACTATTAAGTACTAACGGAAAACGTTATATACCATTATGTAATGACGTGTAACGTTATGTAGTATCACCTTATGACGTATAAAGTTATGTAGTATTGCCGTATAACGTATAACGTTATATACTATTTCGTAATAACGTATAACGTTATATACTATTACGTAATAACGTGTAACGTTATGTAGTATTACGTCATAACTTATAACGTTATAAACTACTACGTACTAACGTATAAAGTTAGAAACTATTACGTAATGACGTGTAACGTTATGTAATATTACGTTATGGCGTATAACGTTATATACTATTACGTACCAACGTATAACGTTATAAAATATTACGTAATAACGTATAACGTTATATACTATTACGTACTAACGTAAAACGTTATATAATATTACGTAATGACGTATAACGTTAGGTAGCATTACCTTATGTCGTATAACGTTATTTAGTATTGCCGTGTAACATATAACGTTATGTACTATGACGTAAAAATATATAACGTTATATACTAATACATACTAACGAAAAACGTTATATACCATTACATAATAACGTATAACGTTATAAACTATTACGTAATGACGTATAACGTTATATACCATTACGTAATGACGTATAACGTTATATACTATTACTTAATAACGTATAACGTTATACACTATTACGAAATGACGTATAACGTTATATACTATTACGTACTAACGTATAACGGTCTATACAATTAGGTAATAAGGTATAACGCTATAAACTATTCCGTAATGACGTATAACGTTATATACTATTACGTACTAACGTATAACGTTATAAACTATTACGTAATAGCGTATAACGTTATATACTATTACGTAATGACGTGTAACGTTATGTAGTATTACGTACTAACGTAAAACGTTATATACTATTACGTAATAACGTATAACGTTATATACTATTACGAAATGACGTATAACGTTATATACTATTACGTACTAACGTATAACGGTCTATACTATTAGGTAATAAGGTATAACGCTATAAACTATTACGTAATGACGTATAACGTCATATACTATTACGTAATAACGTATAACGTTATATACCATTACGTAATAACGTATAACGTTATATACTATTACGTAATGACTATAACGTTATATACTATTACGTAATGACTATAACGTTATAAACTATTATGTAATGACGTATAACGTTATATACTATTACGTAATGACTATAACGTTATAAACTATTATGTAATGACGTATAAAGTTATATACTATTAAGTACTAACGGAAAACGTTATATACCATTATGTAATGACGTATAACGTTATGTAGTATCACCTTATGACGTATAAAGTTATGTAGTATTGCCGTATAACGTAAAACGTTATATACTATTACGTTATGACGTATAAAGTTATATACCATTACGTACCAACGTATAACGTTATAAACTATTACGTAATGACGTATAAAGTTATATACTATTAAGTACTAACGGAAAACGTTATATACCATTATGTAATGACGTATAACGTTATGTAGTATCACCTTATGACGTATAAAGTTATGTAGTATTGCCGTATAACGTATAACGTTATATACTATTACGTTATGACGTATAAAGTTATATACCATTACGTACCAACGTATAACGTTATAAACTATTACGTAATGACGTATAAAGTTATATACTATTACGTAATAACGTATAACGTTATATACTATTACGTACTAACGTAAAACGTTATATACTATGACGTAATGACGTGTAACGTTATGTAGTATTACGTCATAACGTATAACGTTATAAACTACTACGTACTAACGTATAACGTTATGTAGTATTACCTTATGACGTATAACGTTAAGTAGTATTACCTTATAACGTGTAACGTTATATATTATTACCTACTAACGTATAACGATATATACTATTACGTACTAACGTAAAACGTTATATACTATTACGTAATGACGTGTAACGTTATGTAGTATTACGTCATAACGTATAACGTTGTAAACTACTACGTACTAACGTATAAAGTTAGAAACTATTACGTAATGACGTATAACGTTATATACTATTTCGTTATAACGTGTAACGTTATATACTATTACGTAATGACGTATAACGTTATGTAGTATTAGCTTATAACGTATAACGCTATATTCTACTGCGTACTAACGTATAACGTTATATACTATGACGTAAAAACTTATAACGTTATATACTAATACATACTAACGAATAACGTTATATACCATTACATAATAACGTATAACGTTATAAACTATTACGTAATGACGTATAACGTTATATACTATTTCATAATAACGTATAACATTATATACTATTACGTAATGACGTACAACGTTATGTAGTATCACCTTATGACGTATAACGTTATGTTGTATTGCCGTATAACGTATAGCGTTATATACTATTACGTTATGACGTATAACGTTATATACTATTACGTTCTAACGTATAACGTTATGTAGTATTTCCTTATGACGTATAACGTTATGTAGTATTACCTTATAACGTATAACGTTATATACTACTACGTACTAACGTATAACGTTATAAACTATTACGTAATGACGTATAACGTTATGTAGTATTACATTATGACGTATAACGTTATGTAGTATTGTCGTATGACGTATAACGTTATGTAGTATTACCTTATAACGTATAACGTTATATACTGTTACGTACTAACGTATAACGTTATGTAGTATTACCTTATGACGTATAACGTTATGTAGTATTACCTTATAACGTATAACGTTATATACTATTTCGTACTAACGTATAACGTTATATACCATTACGTATTAACGTATAACGTTAAGTAGTATTACCTTATCACGTGTAACGTTATATATTATTACATACTAACGTATAACGGTCTATACTGTTAGGTAATAACTCTATAACGTTATAAACTATTACGTACTAACGTATAACGTTATAAGGCATTACGTAATGACGTATAACGTCATATACTCTTACGTAATAACTTATAACGTTATATACCATTATGTAATAACGTATAACGTTATATACTATTTCGTAATGACTATAACGTTATAAACTATTACGTAATGACGTATAACGTTATATACTATTACGTATTGACGTACAACGTTATGTAGTATTACCTTATGACGTATAACGTTATGTAGTAATACCTTATAACGTATAACATTATATTTTATTACGCACTAACGTATAACGTTTTGAACTATTCCGTAATAACGTATAACGTTATATACCATTACGTAATAACGTATAACGTTATATACTATTACGTAATGACTATAACGTTATAAACTATTATGTTATGACGTATAACGTTATATACTATTACGTAATGACGTACAACGTTATGTAGTATTACCTTATGACGTATAACGTTTTGTAGTATTGCCGTATAACGTATAGCGTTATATACTATTACGTTATGACGTATAACGTTATATACTGTTACGTACTAACGTATAACGTTATGTAGTATTACCTTATGACGTATAACGTTATGTAGTATTACCTTATAACGTATAACGTTATATACTACTACGTACTAACGTATAACGTTATAAACTATTACGTAATGACGTATAACGTTATGTAGTATTAGCTTATGACGTATAACGTTATGTAGTATTACCATATGACATATAACGTTATATACTATTACGTAATAACGTATAACGTTATATACTATTACGAAATGACGTATAACGTTATATACTATTACGTAATAACGTATAACATTATATACTATTACGAAATGACGTATAACGTTATATACTATTACGTACTAACGTATAACGGTCTATACTATTAGGTAATAAGGTATAACGCTATGAACTATTACGTAATGACGTATAACGTTATGTAGTATTACCTTATGACGTATAACGTTATGTAGTATTGCCATATGACATATAACGTTATATACTATTACGTAATAACGTATAACGTTATATACCATTACGTAATGGCGTATAACGTTATATAGTATTACGTAATAACGTATAACGTTATATACTATTACGAAATGACGTATAACGTTATATACTATTACGTACTAACGTATAACGGTCTATACAATTAGGTAATAAGGTATAACGCTATAAACTATTCCGTAATGACGTATAACGTTATATACTATTACGTTCTAACGTATAACGTTATATAGTATTACCGTATGACGTACAACGTTATATACTATTAAGTACTAACGGAAAACGTTATATACCATTATGTAATGACGTGTAACGTTATGTAGTATCACCTTATGACGTATAAAGTTATGTAGTATTGCCGTATAACGTATAACGTTATATACTATTTCGTAATAACGTATAACGTTATATACTATTACGTAATAACGTGTAACGTTATGTAGTATTACGTCATAACTTATAACGTTATAAACTACTACGTACTAACGTACAAAGTTAGAAACTATTACGTAATGACGTGTAACGTTATGTAATATTACGTTATGGCGTATAACGTTATATACTATTACGTACCAACGTATAACGTTATAAAATATTACGTAATAACGTATAACGTTATATACTATTACGTAATGACTATAACGTTATAAACTATTATGTTATGACGTATAACGTTATATACTATTACGTAATGACGTACAACGTTATGTAGTATTACCTTATGACGTATAACGTTTTGTAGTATTGCCGTATAACGTATAGCGTTATATACTATTACGTTATGACGTATAACGTTATATACTGTTACGTACTAACGTATAACGTTATGTAGTATTACCTTATGACGTATAACGTTATGTAGTATTACCTTATAACGTATAACGTTATATACTACTACGTACTAACGTATAACGTTATAAACTATTACGTAATGACGTATAACGTTATGTAGTATTAGCTTATGACGTATAACGTTATGTAGTATTACCATATGACATATAACGTTATATACTATTACGTAATAACGTATAACGTTATATACTATTACGAAATGACGTATAACGTTATATACTATTACGTAATAACGTATAACATTATATACTATTACGAAATGACGTATAACGTTATATACTATTACGTACTAACGTATAACGGTCTATACTATTAGGTAATAAGGTATAACGCTATGAACTATTACGTAATGACGTATAACGTTATGTAGTATTACCTTATGACGTATAACGTTATGTAGTATTGCCATATGACATATAACGTTATATACTATTACGTAATAACGTATAACGTTATATACCATTACGTAATGGCGTATAACGTTATATAGTATTACGTAATAACGTATAACGTTATATACTATTACGAAATGACGTATAACGTTATATACTATTACGTACTAACGTATAACGGTCTATACAATTAGGTAATAAGGTATAACGCTATAAACTATTCCGTAATGACGTATAACGTTATATACTATTACGTTCTAACGTATAACGTTATATAGTATTACCGTATGACGTACAACGTTATATACTATTAAGTACTAACGGAAAACGTTATATACCATTATGTAATGACGTGTAACGTTATGTAGTATCACCTTATGACGTATAAAGTTATGTAGTATTGCCGTATAACGTATAACGTTATATACTATTTCGTAATAACGTATAACGTTATATACTATTACGTAATAACGTGTAACGTTATGTAGTATTACGTCATAACTTATAACGTTATAAACTACTACGTACTAACGTACAAAGTTAGAAACTATTACGTAATGACGTGTAACGTTATGTAATATTACGTTATGGCGTATAACGTTATATACTATTACGTACCAACGTATAACGTTATAAAATATTACGTAATAACGTATAACGTTATATACTATTACGTACTAACGTAATACGTTATATAATATTACGTAATGACGTATAACGTTAGGTAGCATTACCTTATGTCGTATAACGTTATTTAGTATTGCCGTGTAACATATAACGTTATGTACTATGACGTAAAAATATATAACGTTATATACTAATACATACTAACGAAAAACGTTATATACCATTACATAATAACGTATAACGTTATAAACTATTACGTAATGACGTATAACGTTATATACCATTACGTAATGACGTATAACGTTATATACTATTACTTAATAACGTATAACGTTATACACTATTACGAAATGACGTATAACGTTATATACTATTACGTACTAACGTATAACGGTCTATACAATTAGGTAATAAGGTATAACGCTATAAACTATTCCGTAATGACGTATAACGTTATATACTATTACGTACTAACGTATAACGTTATAAACTATTACGTAATAGCGTATAACGTTATATACTATTACGTAATGACGTGTAACGTTATGTAGTATTACGTACTAACGTAAAACGTTATATACTATTACGTAATAACGTATAACGTTATATACTATTACGAAATGACGTATAACGTTATATACTATTACGTACTAACGTATAACGGTCTATACTATTAGGTAATAAGGTATAACGCTATAAACTATTACGTAATGACGTATAACGTCATATACTATTACGTAATAACGTATAACGTTATATACCATTACGTAATAACGTATAACGTTATATACTATTACGTAATGACTATAACGTTATATACTATTACGTAATGACTATAACGTTATAAACTATTATGTAATGACGTATAACGTTATATACTATTACGTAATGACTATAACGTTATAAACTATTATGTAATGACGTATAAAGTTATATACTATTAAGTACTAACGGAAAACGTTATATACCATTATGTAATGACGTATAACGTTATGTAGTATCACCTTATGACGTATAAAGTTATGTAGTATTGCCGTATAACGTAAAACGTTATATACTATTACGTTATGACGTATAAAGTTATATACCATTACGTACCAACGTATAACGTTATAAACTATTACGTAATGACGTATAAAGTTATATACTATTAAGTACTAACGGAAAACGTTATATACCATTATGTAATGACGTATAACGTTATGTAGTATCACCTTATGACGTATAAAGTTATGTAGTATTGCCGTATAACGTATAACGTTATATACTATTACGTTATGACGTATAAAGTTATATACCATTACGTACCAACGTATAACGTTATAAACTATTACGTAATGACGTATAAAGTTATATACTATTACGTAATAACGTATAACGTTATATACTATTACGTACTAACGTAAAACGTTATATACTATGACGTAATGACGTGTAACGTTATGTAGTATTACGTCATAACGTATAACGTTATAAACTACTACGTACTAACGTATAAAGATAGAAACTATTACGTAATGACGTATAACGTTATATACTATTTCGTTATGACGTGTAACGTTATATACCATTATGTAATGACGTATAACGTTATGTAGTATTACCTTATGACGTATAACGTTATGCAGTATTGCCGTATAACGTATAATGTTATAAACTATTACGTTATGATGTATAACGTTATATACTATTACGTAATGACGTATAACGTTATATACTATTACGTAATGACGTATAACGTTATAAAATATTACGTAATGGCGTATAACGTTCTATACTATTAGGTAATAACGTATAACGTTACATACTGTTACGTACTAACGTATATCGTTATATACCATTACGTAATGACGTATAACGTTATGTAGTATTGCCGTATAACGTATAACGTTATATACTATTACGTTAAGACGTATAACGTTATATGCTATTACGTACTAACGTATAACGTTATAAACTATACGTAATGACGTATAACGTTATATACTATTACGTAATGACGTATAACGTTATGTAGTATTACGTTATGACGTATAACGGTATGTAGTATTACCGTATGGCGTACAAAGTTATATACTATTACATACTAACGAATAACGTTATATACCATTACGTAATGACGTATAACGTTATGTAGTATTACCTTATAACGTAAAACGTTATATAATACTACGTACTATCCTATAAAGTTATAAACTATTACGTTATGACTTAGAACGTTATATACTATTACGCACTAACGTATAACGTTCTATACTATTAGGTAATAACGTATAACGTTAAATACTATTACGTACTATCGTATATCGTTATATATTATTACCTTATGACCTATAACGTTATGCAGTATTACCTTACAACGTATAACGTTATATACTACTACGCACTAACGTATAAACAATAACGTTACAAACTATTCCGTAATGACGTATAACGTTATGTAGAATGGCCGTGTAACGTATAACGTTGTATACTATTACGTTATGACGTATAACGTTCTATACTATTTGGCAATAACGTATAACGTTCTGTACTATTAGGTAATAGCATATAACGTTATATACTATTACGTACTAACGTATATCGTTATATAGTAATACCTTATGACGTAATAACGCCTTACAGTATTACCTTATAACGTATAACGTTATATACAACTACGAACTAACTTATTACGTTATTTACTATTATGTAATAACGGATGACGTTATATACTATTACGTAATAACGTATAACGTTATGTAGTATTATCTTATTACGTATAACGTTATGTAGTTTTACCGTATGACGTGCTACGTTATATATTATAACGTACTAACGTATAACGTTCAATTATATTAGGTAATAACGTATAGCGCTATAAACTATTACGTAATGATGTATAACGTTATGTAGTATTACCTTATGACGTATAACGTTATGTAGTATTGCCGTATAACGTATAACGTTATATACTATTACGCTATAACGTAAAACGTTATGTAGTATTACGTTTTGACGTATAACGTTATGTAGTATTCCCTTATGACATATAACGTTATGTAGTATTACCTTATGACGTATAACGTTATGTAGTATTGCCGTATAACGTATAACGTTATATACTATTACGCTATAACGTAAAACGTTATGTAGTATTACCTTATGACGTATAACGTTATGTAGTATTACCTCATAACGTATAACGTTATATATTACTACGCACTAACGTAGAACGTAATATACTATTACGTAATGACGTGTAACGTTATGTAGTATTTCCTGATAACGTATTACGTTATATAATACTACGTACTAGCGTATAAAGTTATAAACTATTACGCTATGACGTATAACGTTATATACTATTACGTACTAACGTATAACGTTCTATACTATTAGGTAATAACGTATAACGTTATATACTATTACGTACTATCGTATATCGTTATATATTATTACCTTTTGACGTATAACGTTATGCAGTATTACCTTATAACGTATAACGTTATTTACTACTACGTACTAACGTATAAACAATAACGTTACAAACTATTACGTAATGACGTATAACGTTATGTAGTATTAGCTTATAACGTATAACGTTATATTCTACTACGTACAAACGTATAACGTTATGAACTATTACGTAATAACGTATAACGTTATATACTATTACGTAATGACGTACAACGTTTTATACTATTAGGTAATAACGTATAACGGTATATACCATTACGTAATGACGTATAACGTTATATACTATTACGTAATGACGTACAACGTTATGTAGTATTAGCTTATAACGTATAACGTTATATTCTACTACGTACAAACGT
The DNA here is from genome assembly GCF_905332965.1 of Bombus pascuorum. NCBI lineage: Eukaryota > Metazoa > Arthropoda > Insecta > Hymenoptera > Apidae > Bombus > Bombus pascuorum. The sequence continues at coordinate 6,883,065 of NC_083494.1, read as the reverse complement.
ATAACGTTATGAACTATTACGTAATAACGTATAACGTTATATACTATTACGTAATGACGTATAACGTTATAAAATATTACGTAATGGCGTGTAACGTTATATACTATTACGTAATAACGTATAACGGTATATACCATTACGTAATAACGTATAACGTTATATACTATTACGCTATAACGTAAAACGTTATGTAGTATTCCGTTAAGATGTATAACGTTATGTAGTATTCCCTTATGACATATAACGTTATGTAGTATTATCTTATAACGTATGACGTTATATACCATTACGTAATGACGTATAACGTTATGTAGTATTGCCGTATAACGTATAACGTTATATACTATTACGTTAAGACGTATAACGTTATATGCTATTACGTACTAACGTATAACGTTATAAACTATACGTAATAACGTATAACGTTATAAACTATACGTAATAACGTATAACGTTATATACTATTACGTAATGGCGTATAACGTTATAAACTATTACGTAATGACGTGTAACGTTATATGCTATTACGTAATAACGTATAACGGTAAATACCATTACGTAATGAAGTATAACGTTATATACTATTACGTTATAAACGTATAACGTTATATACTAATACGTACTAACGTATAACGTTATATAGTATTACCGTATGACGTACAAGGATATATACTATTACGTGCTAACGTATGACGGTATATACCATTACGTAATGACGTATAAAGTTATGTAGTATTGCCGTATAACGTATAACGTTATATACTATTACGTTATGACGTATAACGTTAAATACTATTACGTACTAACGTATAACGGTATATACCATTACGTAATGACGTATAACGTTATATACTATTACGTACTAACGTATAACGTTCTATGCTTTTAGGTAATAACGTATAACGTTATAAACTACACGTAATAACGTATAACGTTATATACTATTAGGTAATAACGTATAACGTTATATACTATTACGTACTAACGTATGTCGTTATATAGTAATACCTTATGACTTATAACGTTTTGCAGTATTACCTTATAACGTATAACGTTATATACTATTACGTAATACCGTATAACGGTATATACCATTACGTAATGACGTATAACGTTATATACTATTACGTACTAACGTATAACGTTCTATACTATTAGGTAATAACGTATAACGTTATAAACTATACGTAATAACGTATAACGTTATATACTATTACGTAATGGCGTATAACGTTATAAACTATTACGTAATGACGTGTAACGTTATATGCTATTACGTAATAACGTATAACGGTAAATACCATTACGTAATGAAGTATAACGTTATATACTATTACGTTATAAACGTATAACGTTATATACTAATACGTACTAACGTATAACGTTATATAGTATTACCGTATGACGTACAAGGATATATACTATTACGTGCTAACGTATGACGGTATATACCATTACGTAATGACGTATAAAGTTATGTAGTATTGCCGTATAACGTATAACGTTATATACTATTACGTTATGACGTATAACGTTAAATACTATTACGTACTAACGTATAACGGTATATACCATTACGTAATGACGTATAACGTTATATACTATTACGTACTAACGTATAACGTTCTATGCTATTAGGTAATAACGTATAACGTTATAAACTACACGTAATAACGTATAACGTTATATACTATTAGGTAATAACGTATAACGTTATATACTATTACGTACTAACGTATGTCGTTATATAGTAATACCTTATGACTTATAACGTTTTGCAGTATTACCTTATAACGTATAACGTTATATACTATTACGTAATACCGTATAACGGTATTTACCATTACGTAATGACGTATAACGTTATATACTATTACGTACTAACGTATAACGTTCTATACTATTAGGTAATAACGTATAACGTTATAAACTATACGTAATAACGTATAACGTTATAAACTAATACGTAATGACGTATAACGTTATGTAGTATTGCCGTGTAACGTATAACGTTATATACTATTACGTTATGACGTCAAACATTATATACTATTACGTAATGACGTATAACGTTATATACTTTTACGTACTAACGTATAACGTTCTATACTATTAGGTAATAACGTATAACGTTATATACCATTAAGTACTAACGTATGTCGATATATAGTAATACCTTATGACTTATAACGTTTTGCAGTATTACCTTATAACGTATAACGTTATAAATTATTACGTAATACCGTATATCGTTATAAACTAATACGTAATGACGCATAACGTTATGTAGTATTACCTTATGACGTACAACGTTATGTCGTATTGCCGTATAACGTATGAAGTTGTAAACTATTACGTTATGACGTATAACGTTATATACTATTACGTAGTAACGGATAACGTTATATACCATTACGTAATGACGTATAACGTTATGTAGTATTACCGTATGACGTATAACGTTATGTAGTATTGCCGTATAACGTATAACGTTATATACTATTACGTTATGACGTACAACATTATATACTATTACGTAATGACGTATAACGTTATGTAGTACTACCTTATGACGTATAACGTAATGTAGTATTGCCGTATAACGTATAAAGTTGTAAACTATTACGTTATGACGTATAGCGTTATATACTATTACGTAATGACGTATAAAGTTAGGTAGTATTACCTTATGACGTATAACGTTATGTAGTATTACCGTATGACGTACAACTTTATATACTATTACGTAGTAACGGATAACGTTATATACCATTACGTAATGACGTATAACGTTATGTAGTATTACCTTATGACGTATAACGTTATGTAGTATTACCTTATTACGTATAACGTTATGCACTATTACCGTATGACGTACAACGTTATATACTATTACGTAGTAACGAATAAAGTTATATACCGTTACGTAATGACGTATAAAGTTATGTAGTATTAACTTATAGCGTATAACGTTATGTAGTATTGCCGTGTAACGTATAACGTTATATACTACTACGGTATGTCGTATAACGTTATATACTTTTACGTAGTAACGTATAAAGTCCTATACTATTAGGCAATAACGTATAGCGTTACATACTATTACGTAATAACGTGTAACGTTATGTAGTATTACCTCATAACGTTTAACGTTATATACTATTACGTGCTATCGGATAACATTATATACTACTACGAACTAACGTATAACGTTATATATTATTACGTAATAACGTGTAACGTAATGTAGTATTACCTTATAACGTTTAACGTTATATACTACTACGTACTAACGTATAAAGTTATAAACTATTACGTTATGACGTATAACGTTATATACTACTACGAACTAACGTATAACGTTTTAAATTATTACGTAATAACGTATAACGTCATAAACTAATACGTAATGACGTATAACGTTAGGTAGTATCACCTTATGACGTATAACGTTATGTAGAATTGCCGTATAACGTATAACGTTCTGTACTATTAGGTAATAACGTATAACGCAATATACTATTACGTACTAACGTATAACGTTATATACTATTACGCAAAAACGTATAACGTTATATACTAATACGCAAAAACGTATAACGATATATACTAATACGTACTAACGTATAAATATATTTACTATTACGTAATAACGTATGACGTTATATACTATTACGTAATATCGTATAACGTTATGTAGTATTACCTTATGACGTATAACGTTATATAGTATTACGAAATGACGTATAACGTTACACACTATTACGAAATGACGTATAACGTTATATACTATTACGAAATGACGTATAACGTTATACACTATTACGAAATGACGTATAACGTTATATACTATTACGTAATGACGTATAAAGTTAGGTAGTATTACGTTATGACGTATAACGTTATGTAGTATTGCCGTGTAACGTATAACGTTCTATACCATTAGGTAATAACGTATAACGCAATATACTATTACGTACTAACGTATATCGTTATATAGTATTACGTTATGACGTGTAACGTTATGCAGTATTACTTTATAACGTATAACGTTAAATACTACCACGTACTAACGTATAAACAATAACGTTACAAACTATTACGTAATGACGTATAACGTTATGTAGTATTACCTTATGACGTATAACGTTATGTGGTATTACCTTATAACGTATAACGTTATATATTATTACGTACTAACATATAACGTTATAAATTATTACGTAATATCGTATATCGTTATAAACTAATAAGTAATGACGTATAATGTTAGGTAGTATTACCTTATGACGTATAACGTTATGTAGTATTGCCGTGTAACGTATACCGTTATATACTATTACGTCATGACGTATAACGTTATATACTATTACGTAGTAACGTATAAACAAAAAGTTACAAACTATTACGTAATGACGCATAACGTTATGTAGTATTACCTTATGACGTATAACGTTATGTGGTATTACCTTATAACGTATAACGTTATATATTATTACGTACTAACGTATAACGTGCTATACTGTTAGGTAATAACGTATAACGTTATAAACTATTACGTACTAACATATAAAGTTATAAATTATTACGTAATAACGTATATCGTTATAGACTAATACGTAATGACGTATAACGTTAGGTAGTATTACCTTATGACGTATAACGTTATGTAGTATTGCCGTGTAACGTTTAACGTTATATACTACTACGGTATGACATATAACGTTATATACTTTTAAGTACTAACGTATATCGTTATATAGTGAAACCTTATGACCTATAGCGTTTTGCAGTATTACCTTATAACGTATGACGTTATATACTACTACGAACTAACGTATAACGTTATATACTATTACGTAATAACGTGTAACGTTTTGTAGTTTTACCTTATAACGTTTAACGTTATGTACTACTACGTACTAACGTATAAAGTTATAAACTATTACGTTATGAGGTATAACGCTATATACTATTACATAATGACGTATAAAGTTAGGTAGTATTAACTTATGACGTATAACGTTATGTAGTATTACCTTATAACGTATAACGTTATATACTAATACGTGCTAACGGATAACGTTATATACCATTACATAATAACGTATAATGTTATATACTTTTACGTACTAAAGTATAACGTTCTATACTGTTAGGTAATAACGTATAACGTTATAAACTATTACGTACTAACATATAACGTTATAAACTAATACTTAATGACGTATAACGTTAGGTAGTATTACGTTATGACGTATAACGTTATGTGGTATTGCCGTGTAACGTATAACGTTACATACTATTACGTTATGACGTATAACATTATATACTATCACGTAATAACGTATAACGTTATATACTATTACGTATTCACGTATAACGTTATGTAGTATTACCTTATGACGTATAACGTTATATAGTATTACCGTATGACGTACAACGTTATATACTATTACGTAGTACCGAATAACGTTATATACCATTGCGTAATGACGTATAACGTTATATAGTATTACCTTATGACGTATAACGTTATGTAGTATTACCTTATGACGTATAACGTTATGTAGTATTACCTTATTACGTATAACGTTATGCACTATTACCGTATGACGTACAACGTTATATACTATTACGTAGTAACGAATAAAGTTATATACCGTTACGTAATGACGTATAAAGTTATGTAGTATTAACTTATAGCGTATAACGTTATGTAGTATTGCCGTGTAACGTATAACGTTATATACTACTACGGTATGTCGTATAACGTTATATACTTTTACGTAGTAACGTATAAAGTCCTATACTATTAGGCAATAACGTATAGCGTTACATACTATTACGTAATAACGTGTAACGTTATGTAGTATTACCTCATAACGTTTAACGTTATATACTATTACGTGCTATCGGATAACATTATATACTACTACGAACTAACGTATAACGTTATATATTATTACGTAATAACGTGTAACGTAATGTAGTATTACCTTATAACGTTTAACGTTATATACTACTACGTACTAACGTATAAAGTTATAAACTATTACGTTATGACGTATAACGTTATATACTACTACGAACTAACGTATAACGTTTTAAATTATTACGTAATAACGTATAACGTCATAAACTAATACGTAATGACGTATAACGTTAGGTAGTATCACCTTATGACGTATAACGTTATGTAGAATTGCCGTATAACGTATAACGTTCTGTACTATTAGGTAATAACGTATAACGCAATATACTATTACGTACTAACGTATAACGTTATATACTATTACGCAAAAACGTATAACGTTATATACTAATACGCAAAAACTTATAACGATATATACTAATACGTACTAACGTATAAATATATTTACTATTACGTAATAACGTATGACGTTATATACTATTACGTAATATCGTATAACGTTATGTAGTATTACCTTATGACGTATAACGTTATATAGTATTACGAAATGACGTATAACGTTACACACTATTACGAAATGACGTATAACGTTATATACTATTACGAAATGACGTATAACGTTATACACTATTACGAAATGACGTATAACGTTATATACTATTACGTAATGACGTATAAAGTTAGGTAGTATTACGTTATGACGTATAACGTTATGTAGTATTGCCGTGTAACGTATAACGTTCTATACCATTAGGTAATAACGTATAACGCAATATACTATTACGTACTAACGTATATCGTTATATAGTATTACGTTATGACGTGTAACGTTATGCAGTATTACTTTATAACGTATAACGTTAAATACTACCACGTACTAACGTATAAACAATAACGTTACAAACTATTACGTAATGACGTATAACGTTATGTAGTATTACCTTATGACGTATAACGTTATGTGGTATTACCTTATAACGTATAACGTTATATATTATTACGTACTAACATATAACGTTATAAATTATTACGTAATATCGTATATCGTTATAAACTAATAAGTAATGACGTATAATGTTAGGTAGTATTACCTTATGACGTATAACGTTATGTAGTATTGCCGTGTAACGTATACCGTTATATACTATTACGTCATGACGTATAACGTTATATACTATTACGTAGTAACGTATAAACAAAAAGTTACAAACTATTACGTAATGACGCATAACGTTATGTAGTATTACCTTATGACGTATAACGTTATGTGGTATTACCTTATAACGTATAACGTTATATATTATTACGTACTAACGTATAACGTGCTATACTGTTAGGTAATAACGTATAACGTTATAAACTATTACGTACTAACATATAAAGTTATAAATTATTACGTAATAACGTATATCGTTATAGACTAATACGTAATGACGTATAACGTTAGGTAGTATTACCTTATGACGTATAACGTTATGTAGTATTGCCGTGTAACGTTTAACGTTATATACTACTACGGTATGACATATAACGTTATATACTTTTAAGTACTAACGTATATCGTTATATAGTGAAACCTTATGACCTATAGCGTTTTGCAGTATTACCTTATAACGTATGACGTTATATACTACTACGAACTAACGTATAACGTTATATACTATTACGTAATAACGTGTAACGTTTTGTAGTTTTACCTTATAACGTTTAACGTTATGTACTACTACGTACTAACGTATAAAGTTATAAACTATTACGTTATGACGTATAACGCTATATACTATTACATAATGACGTATAAAGTTAGGTAGTATTAACTTATGACGTATAACGTTATGTAGTATTACCTTATAACGTATAACGTTATATACTAATACGTGCTAACGGATAACGTTATATACCATTACATAATAACGTATAATGTTATATACTTTTACGTACTAAAGTATAACGTTCTATACTGTTAGGTAATAACGTATAACGTTATAAACTATTACGTACTAACATATAACGTTATAAACTAATACTTAATGACGTATAACGTTAGGTAGTATTACGTTATGACGTATAACGTTATGTGGTATTGCCGTGTAACGTATAACGTTACATACTATTACGTTATGACGTATAACATTATATACTATCACGTAATAACGTATAACGTTATATACTATTACGTATTCACGTATAACGTTATGTAGTATTACCTTATGACGTATAACGTTATATAGTATTACCGTATGACGTACAACGTTATATACTATTACGTAGTACCGAATAACGTTATATACCATTGCGTAATGACGTATAACGTTATATAGTATTACCTTATGACGTATAACGTTATGTAGTATTGCCGTATAACGTATAACGTTATATACTATTGCATTATGACGTATAACATTATATACTATCACGTAATAACGTATAACGTTATATACTATTACGTATTCACGTATAACGTTATGTAGTATTACCTTATGACGTATAACGTTATGTAGTATTACCGTATGACGTACAACGTTATATACTATTACGTAGTAACGAATCACGTTATATACCATTACGTAATGACGTATAACGTTATGTAGCATTACCGTATGACGTATAACGTTATGTAGTATTGCCGTATAACGTATAAAGTTGTAAACTATTACGTCATGACGTATAACGTTATATACTATTTCGTAATGACGTATAAAGTTAGGTAGTATTAACTTATGACGTATAACGTTATGTAGTATTACCTTATAACGTATAACGTTATATACTAATACGTGCTAACGGACAACGTTATATACCATTACATAATAACGTATAATGTTATATACTTTTATGTACTAACGTATAACGTTCTATACTATTAGGTAATAACGTATAACGTTATGTAGTATTACCTTATGACGTATAACGTTATGTAGTATAACCGTATGACGTGCAAAGTTATATACTATTACGTAGTAACGAATAACGTTATATACCATTACGTAATGACGTATAACGTTATATAGTATTACCTTATGACGTATAACGTTATGTAGTATTGCCGTAAAACGTATAACGTTATATACTATTACGTTATGACGTATAACATTACATACTATCACGTAATAACGTATAACGTTATGTACTAATACGTATTAACGTATAACGTTATGTAATATTACCTTATGACGTATAACGTTATGTAGTATTACCGTATGACGTACAACGTTATATACTATTACGTAGTAACGAATCACGTTATATACCATTACGTAATGACGTATAACGTTATGTAGCATTACCTTATGACGTATAACGTTATGTAGTATTGCCGTATAACGTATAAAGTTGTAAACTATTACGTCATGACGTATAACGTTATATACTATTTCGTAATGACGCATAAAGTTAGGTAGTATTACCTTATGACGTATAACGTTATGTAGTATTGCCGTGTAACGTATAACGTTCTATACCATTAGGTAATAACGTATAACGCAATATACTATTACGTACTAACGTATATCGATATATAGTCTTACCTTATAACGTGTAACGTTACGCAATATTACCTTATAACGTATAACGTTATATACTACTACGTACTAACGTATAAACAATAACGTTACAAACTATTACGTACTAACGTATAACGTTATGTAGTATTACCTTATGACGAATAACGTTATGTGGTATTACCTTATAACGTATAGCGTTATATATTATTACGTACGAACGTATAACGTTCTATACTGTTAGGTAATAACTTATAACGTTATAAACTATTACGTACTAACGTAAAACGTTATATACTATTACGTATTAACGTATAACGTTATGTAGTATTACCTTATGACGTATAACGTTATGTAGTATTCCTGTATGACGTACAACGTTATATAATATTACGTAGTAACGAATAACGTTATATACCATTACGTAATGACGTATAACGTTATGTAGTATTACCTTATGACGTATAACGTTATGCAGTATTACCGTATGACGTACAACGTTATATACTATTACGTAGTAACGAATAACGTTATATACCATTACGTAATGACGTATAACGTTATGTAGTATTACCTTATGAGGTATATCGTTATGTAGTATTGCCGTATAAAGTATAACGTTATATACTATTACGTTATGACGTACAACATTATATACTATTACGTCATACCTATAACGTTATGTAGTATTACCTTATGACGTATAACGTTATGTAGTATTGCCGTATGACGTATAAAGTTGTAAACTATTACGTAATGACGTATAACGTTAGGTAGTATTACCTTATAACGTATAACGTTATGTAGTATTGCCGTGTAACGTATAACGTTATATACTACTACGGTATGTCGTATAACGTTCTATACTGTTAGGAAATAACGTATAACGTTATATACCATTACGTACTATCGTATAACGTTATGTAGTATTACCTTAGGACGTATAACGTTATGTTGTATTAATTTATAACGTATAACGATATATATTATTACGTACTAACGTATAACGTTCTATACTGTTAGGTAATAACGTATAAAGTTAGAAACTATTACGTACTAACATATAACGGTATAAATTATTACGTAATAACGTATATCGTTATAAACTAATACGTAATGACGTATAACGTTAGGTAGTATTACCTTATGACGTATAACGTTATGTAGTATTGCCGTGCAACGTATAACGTTATATACTACTACGGTATGACGTATAACGTTATATACCTTTACGTACTAACGTATACCGTTCTATACTATTAGGTAATAACGTATAACGTTATATACTATTACGTAGAAACGAATAACGTTATATACCATTACGTAATGACGTATATCGTTATATAGTAATACCTTATGACGTATAGCGTTTTGCAGTATTACCTTATAACGTATAACGTTATATACTACTACGAACTAACGTATAACGTTATATACTATTACGTAATAACGTGTAACGTTATGTAGTATTACCTTATGACGTATAACGTTATGTAGTATTGCCGTATAACGTATAACGTTATATACTATTACGTTATGACGTTTAACATTATATACTATCACGTAATAACGTATAACGTTCTATACTATTAGGTAATAACGTATAACGTTATATACTATTACGTACTAACGTATATCGTTATATAGTAATACCTTATGACGTATAACGTTTTGCAGTATTACCTTATAACGTATAACGTTATATACTACTACGAACTAACGTATAACGTTATATACTATTACGAAATAACGTGTAACGTAATGTAGTATTACCTTATAACGTTTAACATTATATACTACTACGTGCTAACGGACAACATTATATACTACTACGTCCTAACGTATAAAGTTATAAACTATTACGTTATGACGTATAACGTTATATACTATTACATAATGACGTATAAAGTTAGGTAGTATTAACATAAGACGTATAACGTTATGTAGTATTACCTTATGACGAATAATGTTATGTGGTATTACCTTATAACGTATAACGTTATATATTATTACGTACGAACGTATAACGTTCTATACTGTTAGGTAATAACGTATAACGTTATAAACTATTACGTACTAACGTAAAACGTTATATACTATTACGTATTAACGTATAACGTTATGTAGTATTACCTTATGACGTATAACGTTATGTAGTATTGAAGTATAGCGTATAACGTTATATGCTATTACGTTATGACGTCTAACATTATATACTATTACGTAATAACGTATAACGTTATGTAGTATTACCTTATGACGTATAACGTTATGTAGTATTACCGTATGACATACAACGTGATATACTATTACGTAGTAACGGATAACGTTATATACCAATACGTAATGACGTATAACGTTATGTAGTATGACCTTATGACGTATAACGTTATGTAGTATTGCCGTATAACGTATAAAGTTGTAAACTATTACGTCATGACGTATAACGTTATATACTATTTCGTAATGACGTATAAAGTTAGGTAGTATTACCTTATGACGTATAACGTTATGTAGTATTGCCGTGTAACGTATAACGTTCTATACCATTAGGTAATAACGTATAACGCAATATACTATTACGTACTAACGTATATCGATATATAGTATTACCTTATGACGTGTAACGTTATGCAGTATTACCTTATAACGTATAACGTTATATACTACTACGTACTAACGTATAAACAATAACGTTACAAACTATTACGTAATGACGTATAACGTTATGTAGTATTACCTTATGACGAATAACGTTATGTGGTATTACCTTATAACGTATAACGTTTTATATTATTACGTACGAACGTATAACGTTCTATACTGTTAGGTAATAACGTATAACGTTATAAACTATTACGTACTAACGTAAAACGTTATATACTATTACGTATTAACGTATAACGTTATGTAGTATTACCTTATGACGTATAACGTTATGTAGTATTCCTGTATGACGTACAACGTTATATAATATTACGTAGTAACGAATAACGTTATATACCATTACGTAATGACGTATAACGTTATGTAGTATTACCTTATGACGTATAACGTTATGTAGTATTACCTTATGACGTATAACGTTATGCAGTATTACCTTATGAGGTATAACGTTATGTAGTATTGCCGTATAAAGTATAACGTTATATACTATTACGTTAAGACGTACAACATTATATACTATTACGTCATACCTATAACGTTATGTAGTATTACCTTATGACGTATAACGTTATGTAGTATTGCCGTATAACGTATAAAGTTGTAAACTATTAAGTTATGACGTATAACGTTATATACTATTACGTAATGACGTATAAAGTTAGGTAGTATTACCTTATAACGTATAACGTTATGTAGTACTGCCGTGTAACGTATAACGTTATATACTACTACGGTATGTCGTATAACGTTATATACTTTTACGTACTAACGTATAACGTCCTATACTATTAGGTAATAACGTATAACGTTATATACTATTACGTAATAACGTGTAACGTTATGTAGTATTACCTCATAACGTTTAACGTTATATACTATTACGTGCTAACGGATAACATTATATACTACTACGTACTAACGTATAACGTTCTATACTGTCAGGAAATAACGTATAACGTTATATACTATTACGTACTATCGCATAACGTTATGTAGTATTACCTTATGACGTATAACGTTATGTTGTATTAATTTATAACGTATAACGTTATATATTATTACGTACTAACGTATAACGTTCTATACTGTTAGGTAATAACGTATAAAGTTAGAAACTATTACGTACTAACATATAACGTTATAAATTATTACGTAATAACGTATATCGTTATAAACTATTACGTAATGACGTATAACGTTAGGTAGTACTACCTTATGACGTATAACGTTATGTAGTATTACCGTATGACGTACAACGTTAAATACTATTACGTAGTAACGAATAACTTTTATACCATTACGTAATGACGTATAACGTTGTGTAGTATTACCTTATGACGTATAACGTTCTGTAGTATTGCCGTATAACGTATATCGTTATATACTAATACGCTATGACGTATAACGTTATATACTATTACGTGCTAACGGATAACATTATATACTACTAGGTACTAACGTAATACGTTCTATACTGTTAGGTAACAACGTATAACGTTATATACTATTACGTACTATCGTATATCGTTATATAGTATTACCTTATGACGTATAACGTTATAATCTATTACGTACTATCGTATATCGTTATATAGTATTACCTTATGACGTATAACGTTATGCAGTATTACCTTATAACGTATAACGTTATATACTACTACGTACTAACGTATAAACAATAACGTTACAAACTATTACGTAATGACGTATAACGTTATGTAGTACTACCTTATGACGTATAACGTTATGTAGTATTACCTTATAACGTATATCGTTATATACTATTACGTACTAACGTATAAAGTTATTTACTATTACGTAATAACGTATGACGTTATATACTATTACGTAATATCGTATAACGTTATGTAGTATTACCGTATGACGTACAACGTTAAATACTATTACGTAGTAACGAATAACTTTTATACCATTACGTAATGACGTATAACGTTGTGTAGTATTACCTTATGACGTATAACGTTCTGTATTATTGCCGTATAACGTATATCGTTATATACTAATACGCTATGACGTATAACGTTATATAATATTACGTGCTAACGGATAACATTATATACTACTAGGTACTAACGTAATACGTTCTATACTGTTAGGTAACAACGTATAACGTTATATACTATTACGTACTATCGTATATCGTTATATAGTATTACCTTATGACGTATAACGTTATAATCTATTACGTACTATCGTATATCGTTATATAGTATTACCTTATGACGTATAACGTTATGCAGTATCATCTTATAACGTATAACGTTATATACTACTACGTACTAACGTATAAACAATAACGTTACAAACTATTACGTAATATCGTATAACGTTATGTAGTATTACCTTATGACGTATAACGTTATATACTATCACGAAATGACGTATAACGTTATACACTATTACGAAATGACGTATAACGTTATATACTATTACGAAATGACGTATAACGTTAGACACTATTACGAAATGACGTATAACGTTATATACTATTACGTACTAACGTATAACGTGCTATACTATTAGGTAATAATGTATAACGTTATAAACTATTACGTACTGTCGTATAACGTTATGTAGTATTACCTTATGACGTATAACGTTATATACTATTACGTAATAACGCATAACGTTATATACCGTTACGTAATGACGAATAACGTTATGTAGTATTACCTTATGACGTATAACGTTATGTAGTATTGCCGTGTAACGTATAACATTCTGTACTATTAGGTAATAACGTATAACGCAATATACTATTACGTACTAACGTATATCGTTATATAGTATTACCTTATGACGTATAACATTTTGCAGTATTACCTTATAACGTATAACGTTATATACAACTACGAACTAACGTATAACGTCATATACTATTACGTACTAACGTATATCGTTATATAGTTATACCTTATGACGTATAACGTTTTGCAGTATTACTTTATAACGTATAACGTTATGTACTACTACGAACTAACGTATAACGTTATATACTATCACGTAATAACGTATAACGTTATATACTATTACGTACTAACGTATATCGTTATATAGTTTTACCTTATGACGTATAACATTTTGCAGTATTACCTTATAACGTATAACGTTATATACAACTACGAACTAACGTATAACGTCATATACTATTACGTACTAACGTATATCGTTATATAGTTATACCTTATGACGTATAACGTTTTGCGGTATTACCTTATAACGTATAACGTTATAAACTATTACGTACTATCGTATATCGTTATATAGTATTACCTTATGACGTATAACGTTATATACTATTACGTTATGATGTATAACATTATATACTATCACGTAATAACGTATAATGTTATATACTATTACGTATTCACGTATAACGTTATGTAGTATTACCTTATGACGTCTAACGTTATGTAGTATTACCGTATGACGTACAACGTTATATACTATTACGTAGTACCGAATAACATTATATGCCATTGCGTAATGACGTATAACGTTATATGTTATTACCTTATGACGTATAACGTTATGTAGTATTGCCGTATAACGCATAACGTTATATACTATGACGCTATGACGTATAACATTATATACTATCACGTAATAACGTATAACGTTATGTACTATTACGTATTAACGTATAACGTTATGTAATATTACCTTATGACGTATAACGTTATGTAGTATTACCGTATGACGTACAACGTTATATACTATTACGTGCTAACGGATAACATTATATACTACTAGGTACTAACGTAATACGTTCTATACTGTTAGGTAATAACGTATAACGTTATATACTATTACGTACTATCGTATATCGTTATATAGTATTACCTTATGACGTATAACGTTATAATCAATTACGTACTATCGTATATCGTTATATAGTATTACCTTATGACGTATAACGTTATGCAGTATTACCTTATAACGTATAACGTTATATACTACTACGTACTAACGTATAAACAATAACGTTACAAACTATTACGTAATGACGTATAACGTTATGTAGTACTACCTTATGACGTATAACGTTATGTAGTATTACCTTATAACGTATATCGTTATATACTATTACGTACTATCGCATAACGTTATGTAGTATTACCTTATGACGTATAACGTTATGTTGTATTAATTTATAACGTATAACGTTATATATTATTACGTACTAACTTATAACGTTCTATACTGTTAGGTAATAACGTATAAAGTTAGAAACTATTACGTACTAACATATAACGATATAAATTATTACGTAATAACGTATATCGTTATAAACTAATACGTAATGACGTATAAAGTTAGGTAGTATTACCTTATGACGTATAACGTTATGTATTATTGCCGTGTAACGTATAACGTTATATACTACTACGGTATGACCTATAACGTTATATACCTTTACGTACTAACGTATACCGTTCCATACTATTAGGTAATAACGTATAAAGTTATATACTATTACGTAGTAACGAATAACGTTATATACCATTACGTAGTGAAGTATAACGTTATGTGGTATTACCTTATGACGTATAACGTTATGTAGTATTGCCGAATAACGTATAACGTTATATACTATTACGTTATGACGTTTAACATTATATACTATCACGTAATAACGTATAACGTTCTATACTATTAGGTAATAACGTATAACGTTATATACTATTACGTACTAACGTATATCGTTATATAGTAATACCTTATGACGTATAACGTTTTGCAGTATTACCTTATAACGTATAACGTTATATACTACTACTAACTAACGTATAACGTTATATACTATTACGAAATAACGTGTAACGTAATGTAGTATTACCTTATAACGTTTAACGTTATATACTACTACGTGCTAACGGACAACATTATATACTACTACGTACTAACGTGTAAAGTTGTAAACTATTACGTTATGACGTATAACGTTATATACTATTACATTATGACGTATAAAGTTAGGTAGTATTAACATATGACGTATAACGTTATGTAGTATTACCTTATGACGTATAACGTTATGTAGTATTACCGTATGACGTGCAATGTTATATACTATTACGTGGTAACGAATAACGTTATATACCATTACGTAATGACGTATAACGTTATGTAGTATTACCTTATGACGTATAACGTTATGTAGTATTGCCGTATAACGTATAACGTTATATACTATTACGTTATGACGTTTAACATTATATACTATCACGTAATAACGTATAACGTTCTATACTATTAGGTAATAACGTATAACGTTATATACTATTACGTACTAACGTATATCGTTATATAGTAATACCTTATGACGTATAACGTTTTGCAGTATTACCTTATAACGTATAACGTTATATACTACTACTAACTAACGTATAACGTTATATACTATTACGAAATAACGTGTAACGTAATGTAGTATTACCTTATAACGTTTAACGTTATATACTACTACGTGCTAACGGACAACATTATATACTACTACGTACTAACGTGTAAAGTTGTAAACTATTACGTTATGACGTATAACGTTATATACTATTACATTATGACGTATAAAGTTAGGTAGTATTAACATATGACGTATAACGTTATGTAGTATTACCTTATGACGTATAACGTTATGTAGTATTACCGTATGACGTGCAATGTTATATACTATTACGTGGTAACGAATAACGTTATATACCATTACGTAATGACGTATAACGTTATGTAGTATTACCTTATGACGTATAACGTTATGTAGTATTGCCGTATAACGTATAACGTTATATACTATTACGTTATGACGTTTAACATTATATACTATCACGTAATAACGTATAACGTTCTATACTATTAGGTAATAACGTATAACGTTATATACTATTACGTACTAACGTATATCGTTAGATAGTAATACCTTATGACGTATAACGTTTTGCAGTATTACCTTATAACGTGTAACGTTATATACTACTACGAACTAACGTATAACGTTATATACTATTACGAAATAACGTGTAACGTAATGTAGTATTACCTTATAACGTTTAACGTTATATACTACTACGTGCTAACGGACAACATTATATACTACAACGTACTAACGTATAACGTTCTGTACTGTTAGGTAATAACGTATAACGTTATATACTATTACGTACTATCGTATATCGTTATATAGTATTACCTTATGATGTATAACGTTATGCAGTATTACCTTATAACGTATAACGTTATATACTATTACGAACTAACGTATAACGTTATAAACTATTACGTACTAACATATAACGTTATAAATTATTACGTACTAACGTATAGCGTTATAAACTAATACGTAATGACGTATAACGTTAGGTAGTACTACCTTATGACGTATAACGTTATGTAGTATTACCGTATGACGTACAACGTTAAATACTATTACGTAGTAACGAATAACTTTTATACCATTACGTATTGACGTATAACGTTGTGTAGTATTACCTTATGACGTATAACGTTCTGTAGTATTGCCGTATAACGTATATCGTTATATACTAATACGCTATGACGTATAACGTTATATACTATTACGTGCTAACGGATAACATTATATACTACTAGGTACTAACGTAATACGTTCTATACTATTAGGTAACAACGTATAACGTTATATACTATTACGTACTATCGTATATCGTTATATAGTATTACCTTATGACGTATAACGTTATAATCTATTACGTACTATCGTATATCGTTATATAGTATTACCTTATTACGTATAACGTTATGCAGTATTACCTTATAACGTATAACGTTATATACTACTACGTACTAACGTATAAACAATAACGTTACAAAATATTACGTAATGACGTATAACGTTATGTAGTACTACCTTATGACGTATAACGTTATGTAGTATTACCTTATAACGTATATCGTTATATACTATTACGCACTAACGTATAAAGTTATTTACTATTACGTAATAACGTATGACGTTATATACTATTACGTAATATCGTATAACGTTATGTAGTATTACCTTATGACGTATAACGTTATATACTATCACGAAATGACGTATAACGTTATACACTATCACGAAATGACGTATAACGTTATATACTATTACGAAATGACGTATAACGTTATACACTATTACGAAATGACGTATAACGTTATATACTATTACGTACTAACGTATAACGTGCTATACTATTAGATAATAATGTATAACGTTATAAACTATTACGTACTAACGTATATCGTTATATAGTAATATCTTATGACGTATAACGTTTTGCAGTATTACCTTATAACGTATAACGTTATATACAACTACGAACTAACGTATAACGTCATATACTATTACGTACTAACGTATATCGTTATATAGTTATACCTTATGACGTATAACGTTTTGCGGTATTACCTTATAACGTATAACGTTATAAACTATTACGTACTATCGTATATCGTTATACAGTATTACCTTATGACGTATAACGTTATATACTATTACGTTATGATGTATAACATTATATACTATCACGTAATAACGTATAACGTTATATAGTATTACGTATTCACGTATAACGTTATGTAGTATTACCTTATGACGTATAACGTTATGTAGTATTACCGTATGACGTACAACGTTATATACTATTACGTAGTACCGAATAACGTTATATGCCATTGCGTAATGACGTATAACGTTATATGTTATTACCTTATGACGTATAACGTTATGTAGTATTGCCGTATAACGTATAACGTTATATACTATTACGTTATGACGTATAACATTATATACTATCACGTAATAACGTATAACGTTATGTACTATTACGTATTAACGTATAACGTTATGTAATATTACCTTATGACGTATAACGTTATGTAGTATTACCGTATGACGTACAACGTTATATACTATTACGTGCTAACGGATAACATTATATACTACTAGGTACTAACGTAATACGTTCTATACTGTTAGGTAATAACGTATAACGTTATATACTATTACGTACTATCGTATATCGTTATATAGTATTACCTTATGACGTATAACGTTATAATCAATTACGTACTATCGTATATCGTTATATAGTATTACCTTATGACGTATAACGTTATGCAGTATTACCTTATAACGTATAACGTTATATACTACTACGTACTAACGTATAAACAATAACGTTACAAACTATTACGTAATGACGTATAACGTTATGTAGTACTACCTTATGACGTATAACGTTATGTAGTATTGCCGTGTAACATATAACGTTCTGTACTATTAGGTAATAACGTATAACGCAATATACTATTACGTACTAACGTATAACGTTATATACTATTACGCAAAAACGTATAACGATATATACTAATACGTACTAACGTATAAAGTTATTTACTATTACGTAATAACGTATGACGTTATATACTATTACGTAATATCGTATAACGTTATGTAGTATTACCTTATGACGTATAACATTATATACTATTACGAAATGACGTATAACGATATACACTATTACGAAATGACGTATAACGTTATATACTATTACGAAATGACGTATAACGTTATGCACTATTACGAAATGACGTATAACGTTATATACTATTACGTACTAACGTATAACGTGCTATACTATTAGGTAATAATGTATAACGTTATATATACTATTACGTACTAACGTATATCGTTATATAGTAATACCTTATGACGTATAACGTTTTGCAGTATTACTTTATAACGTATAACGTTATATACTACTACGAACTAACGTATAACGTTATATACTATCACGTAATAACGTATAACGTTATATACTATTACGTACTAACGTATATCGTTATATAGTATTACCTTATGACGTATAACATTTTGCAGTATTACCTTATAACGTATAACGTTATATACAACTACGAACTAACGTATAACTTCATATACTATTACGTACTAACGTATATCGTTATATAGTTATACCTTATGACGTATAACGTTTTGCGGTATTACCTTATAACGTATAACGTTATAAACTATTACGTACTATCGTATATCGTTATATAGTATTACCTTATGACGTATAACGTTATATACTATTACGTTATGATGTATAACATTATATACTATCACGTAATAACGTATAACGTTATATACTATTACGTATTCACGTATAACGTTATGTAGTATTACCTTATGACGTATAACGTTATGTAGTATTACCATATGACGTACAACGTTATATACTATTACGTAGTACCGAATAACGTTATATGCCATTGCGTAATGACGTATAACGTTATATGTTAATACCTTATGACGTATAACGTTATGTAGTATTGCCGTATAACGTATAACGTTATATACTATTACGTTATGACGTATAACATTATATACTATCACGTAATAACGTATAACGTTATGTACTATTACGTATTAACGTATAACGTTAAGTAATATTACCTTATGACGTATAACGTTATGTAGTATTACCGTATGACGTACAACGTTATATACTATTACGTAGTAACGAATCACGTTATATACCATTACGTAATGACGTATAACGTTATGTAGCGTTACCTTATGACGTATAACGTTATGTAGTATTGCCGTATAACGTATAACGTTCTATACCATTAGGTAATAACGTATTACGCAATATACTATTACGTACTAACGTATATCGATATATAGTATTACCTTATCACGTGTAACGTTATGCAGTATTACCTTATAACGTATAACGTTATATACTACTACGTACTAACGTATAAACAATAACGTTACAAACTATTACGTAATGACGTATAACGTTATGTAGTGTTACCTTATGACGAATAACGTTATGTGGTATTACCTTATAACGTATAACGTTATATATTATTACGTACGAACGTATAACGTTCTATACTGTTGGGTAATAACGTATAACGTTATAAACTATTACGTACTAACGTAAAACGTTATATACTATTACGTATTAACGTATAACGTTATGTAATATTACCTTATGACGTATAACGTTATGTAGTACACCCGTATGACGTACAACGTTATATAATATTACGTAGTAACGAATAACGTTATATACCATTACGTAATGACGTATAACGTTATGTAGTATTACCTTATGACGTACAACGTTATGTCGTATTGCCGTATAACGTATAAAGTTGTAAACTATTACGTTATGACGTATAACGTTATATACTATTACGTAATGACGTATAAAGTTAGGTAGTATTACCTTATGACGTATAACGTTATGTAGTATTATTTTATGACGTATAACGTTATGTAGTATTGAAGTATAGCGTATAACGTTATATGCTATTACGTTATGACGTACAACATTATATACTATTACGTAATAACGTATAACGTTATGTAGTATTACCTTATGACGTATAACGTTATGCAGTATTACCGTATGACGTACAACGTTATATACTATTACGTAGTAACGAATAACGTTATATACCATTACGTAATGACGTATAACGTTATGTAGTATTACCTTATGAGGTGTAACGTTATGTAGTATTGCCGTATAAAGTATAACGTTATATACTATTACGTTATGACGTACAACATTATATACTATTACGTCATACCTATAACGTTATGTAGTATTACCTTATGAAGTATAACGTTATGCAGTATTGCCGTATAACGTATAAAGTTGTAAACTATTACGTTATGACGTATAACGTTATATACTATTACGTAATGACGTATAAAGTTAGGTAGTATTACCTTATAACGTATAACGTTATATCCTACTACGAACTAACGTATAACGTTATAAACTATTACGTACTAACATATAACGTTATAAATTATTACGTAATAACGTATATCGTTATAAACTAATACGTAATGACGTATAACGTTAGGTAGTATTACCTTATGACGTATAACGTTATGTAGTATTACCGTATGACGTACAACGTTATATACTATTACGTATTAACGAATAACGTTTATACCATTACGTAATGACGTATAACGTTATGTAGTATTACCTTATGACGTATAACGTTCTGTAGTATTGCCTTATAACGTATATCGTTATATACTATTACGTACTAACGTATAAAGTTATTTACTATTACGTAATAACGTATGACGTTGTATACTATTACGTAATATCGTATAGCGTTATGTAGTATTACCTTATGACGTATAACGTTATATACTATTACGAAATGACGTATAACGTTATACACTATTACGAAATGACGTATAACGTTATATACTATTACGAAATGACGTATAACGTTATACACTATTACGAAATGACGTATAACGTTATATACTATTACGTAATGACGTATAAAGTTAGGTAGTATTACCTGTTGACGTATAACGTTATGTAGTATTGCCGTGTAACGTATAACGTTCTGTACTATTAGGTAATAACGTATAACGCAATATACTATTACGTACTAACGTATAACGTTATATACTATTACGCAAAAACGTATAACGATATATACTAATACGTACTAACGTATAAAGTTATTTACTATTACGTAATAACGTATGACGTTATATACTATTACGTAATATCGTATAACGTTATGTAGTATTACCTTATGACGTATAACGTTATATACTATTACGAAATGACGTATAACGATATACACTATTACGAAATGTCGTATAACGTTATATACTATTACGAAATGACGTATAACGTTATACACTATTACGAAATGACGTATAACGTTATATACTATTACGTACTAACGTATAACGTGCTATACTATTAGGTAATAATGTATAACGTTATATATACTATTACGTACTAACGTATATCGTTATATAGTAATACCTTATGACGTATAACGTTATGTAGTATTGCGGTGTAACGTATAACGTTATATACTACTACGGTATGTCGTATAATGTTATATACTTTTACGTACTAACGTATAACGTCCTATACTATTAGGTAATAACGTATAACATTATATACTATTACGTACTAACGTATATCGTTATATAGTTATACCTTATGACGTATAACGCTTTGCGGTATTACCTTATAACGTATAACGTTATATACTACTACGAACTAACGTATAACGTTCTATACTATTAGGTAATAACGTATAACGTTATAAACTATTACGTACTAACATAAAACTAGATAAATTATTACGTAATAACGTATATCGTTATAAACTAATACGTAATGACGTATAACGTTAGGTAGTATTACCATATGACGTATAACGTTATGTAGTATTGCCGTGTAACGTATAACGTTATATACTATTACGTACTAACGTATATCGTTATATAGTAATACCTTATGACGTATAACGTTTTGCAGTATTACCTTATAACGTATAACGTTATATACTACTACGAACTAACGTATAACGTTATAAACTATCACGTAATAACGTATGACGTTATATACTATTACGTAATAACGTATAACGTTATGTAGTATTACCTTATGACGTATAACGTTATGTAGTATTAACGTATGATGTACAACGTTATATAATATTACGTAATAACGAATAACGTTATATACCATTACGTAATGACGTATAACGTGTCACGTACCAACTTTCCTTTTTGCCATGTGGTACGCCAGATGTGACGGTCCTTGTAAAATTCCACGTAGTCCGAACGCCAAGACCTATATATTGTTCTGTTAACTCGCAGCAGGCCTAAGAAGACGACATAAACCGAATCTGTTCAGTTTCAGTTTTCTTCACTTAAACATTTTCGTTTTACAGATGGTCCTTATGTTTGTTGCACTCGACTCTTACCTAATACGGAGAAAGCGGGTGCCTGGCAAGATAAGTCTTTTCCCATGAACAAGGATGCCCACGAGCCATATCCACCTCTCCTTGTCTTTACTACCTAATTCTTTTACCAATGGGCATCGCGGATCGTTACCCTCACTTTTCCACCAACAAGTGTGGACAACGAATCCGCGTTCTGAGTTCCAAAGGGAACACCCACACCGAGCTTTCTTCTTTGATGGTACGAGACCGTTCAAACAGTTCTATTTCCAATCCCAATCCAGTTCTATTTCTAACTTTAATATTGACCTTTGTAATAAAACATTGAGTCTAAAGAATAAAGACTATACTAAAAAATCAACAGTCGTGTAATTACTTAAAAAAATTACGTGACAAACGTTATGTAGTATTACCTTATGACGTATAACGTTATAAACTATTACGTACTATCGTATATCGTTATATAGTATTACCTTATGACGTATAACGTTATGCAGTATTACCTTATAACGTATAACGTTATATACTACTACGGTATGTCGTATAATGTTATATACTTTTACGTACTAACGTATAACGTCCTATACTATTAGGTAATAACGTATAACATTATATACTATTACGTACTAACGTATATCGTTATATAGTTATACCTTATGACGTATAACGCTTTGCGGTATTACCTTATAACGTATAACGTTATATACTACTACGAACTAACGTATAACGTTCTATACTATTAGGTAATAACGTATAACGTTATAAACTATTACGTACTAACATAAAACTAGATAAATTATTACGTAATAACGTATATCGTTATAAACTAATACGTAATGACGTATAACGTTAGGTAGTATTACCATATGACGTATAACGTTATGTAGTATTGCCGTGTAACGTATAACGTTATATACTATTACGTACTAACGTATATCGTTATATAGTAATACCTTATGACGTATAACGTTTTGCAGTATTACCTTATAACGTATAACGTTATATACTACTACGAACTAACGTATAACGTTATAAACTATCACGTAATAACGTATGACGTTATATACTATTACGTAATAACGTATAACGTTATGTAGTATTACCTTATGACGTATAACGTTATGTAGTATTAACGTATGATGTACAACGTTATATAATATTACGTAATAACGAATAACGTTATATACCATTACGTAATGACGTATAACGTGTCACGTACCAACTTTCCTTTTTGCCATGTGGTACGCCAGATGTGACGGTCCTTGTAAAATTCCACGTAGTCCGAACGCCAAGACCTATATATTGTTCTGTTAACTCGCAGCAGGCCTAAGAAGACGACATAAACCGAATCTGTTCAGTTTCAGTTTTCTTCACTTAAACATTTTCGTTTTACAGATGGTCCTTATGTTTGTTGCACTCGACTCTTACCTAATACGGAGAAAGCGGGTGCCTGGCAAGATAAGTCTTTTCCCATGAACAAGGATGCCCACGAGCCATATCCACCTCTCCTTGTCTTTACTACCTAATTCTTTTACCAATGGGCATCGCGGATCGTTACCCTCACTTTTCCACCAACAAGTGTGGACAACGAATCCGCGTTCTGAGTTCCAAAGGGAACACCCACACCGAGCTTTCTTCTTTGATGGTACGAGACCGTTCAAACAGTTCTATTTCCAATCCCAATCCAGTTCTATTTCTAACTTTAATATTGACCTTTGTAATAAAACATTGAGTCTAAAGAATAAAGACTATACTAAAAAATCAACAGTCGTGTAATTACTTAAAAAAATTACGTGACAAACGTTATGTAGTATTACCTTATGACGTATAACGTTATAAACTATTACGTACTATCGTATATCGTTATATAGTATTACCTTATGACGTATAACGTTATGCAGTATTACCTTATAATGTATAACGTTATATACTACTACGTAATAACGTATAAACAATAACGTTACAAACTATTACGTAATGACGTATAACGTTATGTAGTACTACCTTATGACGTATATCGTTATGTAGTATTACCTTATGACGTATAACGTTATATACTATAACGAAATGACGTATAACGTTATACACTATTACGAAATGACGTATAACGTTATATACTATTACGAAATGACGTATAACGTTATATACTATTACGTACTAACGTATAACGTTCTATACTATTGGGTAATACCGTATAACGTTATAAACTATTACGTAATGGCGTATAACGTTATGTAGTATTACCTTATGACGTATAACGTTATATACTATTACGTAATAACGTATAACGTTACATACCATTACGTAATGACGTACAACGTTATGTAGTATTACCTTATGTCGTATAACGTTATATAGTATTACCTTATAACGTATAACGTTATATACTATTACGTGCTAACGGATAACATTATATACTACTACGTACTAACGTATAACGTTCTATTCTGTTAGGTTATAACGTATAACGTTATATACTATTACGTGCTAACGGATAACATTATATACTACTAGGTACTAACGTAATACGTTCTATACTGTTAGGTAATAACGTATAACGTTATATACTATTACGTACTATCGTATATCGTTATATAGTATTACCTTATGACGTATAACGTTATAAACTATTACGTACTATCGTATATCGTTATATAGTATTACCTTATGACGTATAACGTTATGCAGTATTACCTTATAACGTATAACGTTATATACTACTACGTAATAACGTATAAACAATAACGTTACAAACTATTACGTAATGACGTATAACGTTATGTAGTATTACCTTATAAGGTATAACGTTATGTAGTATTACCTTATAACGTATAACGTTATGTAGTATTACCTTATAACGTATAACGTTATATACTACTACGAATTAACGTAACACGTTATAAACTATTACGTTATGACGTATAACGTTATATACTAATACGTACTAACGTATAACGTTATATACTATTACGTACTATCGTATATCGTTATATAGTATTACCTTATGACGTATAACGTTATATACTATTACGTAGTAACGAACAACGTTATGTAGTATTACGTTATGACGTATAACGTTATGTAGTATTATCTTATGACGTCTAAAGTTATGTAGTATAACCTTAAAACGTATAACGTTATATACTACTACGTATTAACGTATAACGTTATAAACTATTACGTTATAACCTATAACGTTATAAACTAATACGTAATGACGTATAACGTTATGTAGTATTACCTTATGACGTATAACGTTATGTAGTATTGCCGTGTGACTTATAACGTTATATACTATTACGTAATAACGTATAACGTTACATACCATTACGTAATGACGTACAACGTTATGTAGTATTACCTTATGACGTATAACGTTATGCAGTATTACCTTATAATGTATAACGTTATATACTACTACGTAATAACGTATAAACAATAACGTTACAAACTATTACGTAATGACGTATAACGTTATGTAGTACTACCTTATGACGTATATCGTTATGTAGTATTACCTTATGACGTATAACGTTATATACTATAACGAAATGACGTATAACGTTATACACTATTACGAAATGACGTATAACGTTATATACTATTACGAAATGACGTATAACGTTATATACTATTACGTACTAACGTATAACGTTCTATACTATTGGGTAATACCGTATAACGTTATAAACTATTACGTAATGGCGTATAACGTTATGTAGTATTACCTTATGACGTATAACGTTATATACTATTACGTAATAACGTATAACGTTACATACCATTACGTAATGACGTACAACGTTATGTAGTATTACCTTATGTCGTATAACGTTATATAGTATTACCTTATAACGTATAACGTTATATACTATTACGTGCTAACGGATAACATTATATACTACTACGTACTAACGTATAACGTTCTATTCTGTTAGGTTATAACGTATAACGTTATATACTATTACGTGCTAACGGATAACATTATATACTACTAGGTACTAACGTAATACGTTCTATACTGTTAGGTAATAACGTATAACGTTATATACTATTACGTACTATCGTATATCGTTATATAGTATTACCTTATGACGTATAACGTTATAAACTATTACGTACTATCGTATATCGTTATATAGTATTACCTTATGACGTATAACGTTATGCAGTATTACCTTATAACGTATAACGTTATATACTACTACGTAATAACGTATAAACAATAACGTTACAAACTATTACGTAATGACGTATAACGTTATGTAGTATTACCTTATAAGGTATAACGTTATGTAGTATTACCTTATAACGTATAACGTTATGTAGTATTACCTTATAACGTATAACGTTATATACTACTACGAATTAACGTAACACGTTATAAACTATTACGTTATGACGTATAACGTTATATACTAATACGTACTAACGTATAACGTTATATACTATTACGTACTATCGTATATCGTTATATAGTATTACCTTATGACGTATAACGTTATATACTATTACGTAGTAACGAACAACGTTATGTAGTATTACGTTATGACGTATAACGTTATGTAGTATTATCTTATGACGTCTAAAGTTATGTAGTATAACCTTAAAACGTATAACGTTATATACTACTACGTATTAACGTATAACGTTATAAACTATTACGTTATAACCTATAACGTTATAAACTAATACGTAATGACGTATAACGTTATGTAGTATTACCTTATGACGTATAACGTTATGTAGTATTGCCGTGTGACTTATAACGTTATATACTATTACGTTATAACGTATAACGTTATATACTACTACGAACTAACGTATAACGTTATAAACTATTACGTACTAACATATAACGTTATAAATTATTACTTAATAACGTATATCGTTATAAACTAATACGTAATGACGTATAACGTTATGTAGTATTACCTTATGACGTATAACGTTCTGTAGTATTGCCGTATAACGTATAACGTTATATACTATTACGCTATGACGTATAACGTTATATACTATTACGTGCTAACGGATAACATTATATACTACTAGGTACTAACGTAATACGTTCTATACTGTTAGGTAATAACGTATAACGTTATATACTATTACGTACTATCGTTTATCGTTATATAGTATTACCTTATGACGTATAACGTTATGTAGTATTGCCGTATAACGTATAACGTTATATAATATTACGTTATGATGTATAACATTATATACTATTACGAAATGACGTATAACGTTATATACTGTTACGTACTAACGTATAACGTTCTATACTATTGGGTAATACCGTATAACGTTATAAACTATTACGTAATGACGTATAACGTTATGTAGTATTACCTTATGACGTATAACGTTATATACTATTACGTGCTAGCGGATAACATTATATACTACTAGGTACTAACGTAATACGTTCTATACTGTTAGGTAATAACGTATAACGTTATATACTATTACGTACTATCGTATATCGTTATATAGTATTACCTTATGACGTATAACGTTATAAACTATTACGTACTATCGTATATCGTTATATAGTATTACCTTATGACGTATAACGTTATGCAGTATTACCTTATAACGTATAACGTTATATACTACTACGTAATAACGTATAAACAATAACGTTACAAACTATTACGTAATGACGTATAACGTTATGTAGTACTACCTTATGACGTATAACGTTATGTAGTATTACCTTATAACGTATATCGTTATATACTATTACGTACTAACGTATAAAGTTATAAACTATTACGTTATGACGTATAACGTTATATACTGCTACGAACTAACGTATATCGTTCTATACTATTAAGTAATAAAGTATAACGTTCTATACTATTAGGTAATAACGTATAACGTTATATATTATTACGTACTAACGTATAAAGTTATTTACTATTACGTAATAACGTATGACGTTATATACTACTACGTAATATCGTATAACGTTATGTAGTATTACCTTATGACGTATAACGTTATATACTATTACGAAATGACGTATAACGTTATACACAATTACGAAATGACGTATAACGTTATATACTATTACGAAATGACGTATAACGTTATACACTATTACGAAATGACGTATAACGTTATATACTATTACGTACTAACGTATAACGTGCTATACTATTAGGTAATAATGTATAACGTTATAAACTATTACGTACTGTCGTATAACGTTATGTAGTATTACCTTAAGACGTATAACGTTATGTAGTATTGCCGTATAACGTATAACGTTATATACTATTACGATATGACGTATAACATTATATACTATTACGAAATGGCGTACAACGTTATGTAGTATTACCTTATGACGTATAACGTTATATACTATTACGTAATAACGTATAACGTTACATAGCATTACGTAATGACGTACAACGTTATGTAGTATTACCTTACGTCGTATAACGTTATATAGTATTACCTTATAACGTATAACGTTATATACTATTACGTGCTAACGGATAACATTATATACTACTACGTACTAACGTATAACGTTCTATACTGTTAGGTTATAACGTATAACGTTATATACTATTACGTGCTAACGGATAACATTATATACTACTACGTACTAACGTATAACGTTCTATACTGTTAGGTTATAACGTATAACGTTATATACTATTACGTACTATCGTATATCGTTATATAGTATTACCTTATGACGTATAACGGCATGCAGTATTACCTTATAACGTATAACGTTATATACTACTATGTACTAACGTATAAACAATAACGTTACAAACTATTACGTAATGACGTATAACGTTATGTGGTATTACCTTATGACGTATAACGTTATGTGGTATTACCTTATAATGTATAACGTTATATACTGCTACGAATTAACGTATAACGTTATAAACTATTACGTTATGACGTATAACGTTATATACTAATACGTACTAACGTATAACGTTATATTCTATTACGTACTATCGTATATCGTTATATAGTATTACCTTATGACGTATAACGGCATGCAGTATTACCTTATAACGTATAACGTTATATACTACTACGTACTAACGTATAAACAATAACGTTACAAACTATTACGTAATGACGTATAACGTTATGTAGTATTACCTTATGACGTATAACGTTATGTGGTATTACCTTATAATGTATAACGTTATATACTACTACGAATTAACGTATAACGTTATAAACTATTACGTTATGACGTATAACGTTATATACTAATACGTACTAACGTATAACGTTATATACTATTACGTACTATCGTATATCGTTATATAGTATTACCTTATGACGTATAACGTTAGGCAGTATTACCTTATAACGTATAACATTATATACTACTACGAACTCACGTATTAACAATAACGTTACAAACTATAACGTAATGACGTATAACGTTATGTAGTATTACCTTATGACGTATAACGTTATGTAGTATTACCTTATAACGTATAACGTTATATACTACTACGAATTAACGTAACACGTTATAAACTATTACGTTATGACGTATAACGTTATATACTAATACGTACTAACGTATAACGTTATATACTATTACGTACTATCGTATATCGTTATATAGTATTACCTTATGACGTATAACGTTATATACTATTACGTAGTAACGAACAACGTTATGTAGTATTACGTTATGACGTATAACGTTATGTAGTATTATCTTATGACGTCTAAAGTTATGTAGTATAACCTTAAAACGTATAACGTTATATACTACTACGTATTAACGTATAACGTTATAAACTATTACGTTATAACCTATAACGTTATAAACTAATACGTAATGACGTATAACGTTATGTAGTATTACCTTATGACGTATAACGTTATGTAGTATTGCCGTGTGACTTATAACGTTATATACTATTACGTTATAACGTATAACGTTATATACTACTACGAACTAACGTATAACGTTATAAACTATTACGTACTAACATATAACGTTATAAATTATTACTTAATAACGTATATCGTTATAAACTAATACGTAATGACGTATAACGTTATGTAGTATTACCTTATGACGTATAACGTTCTGTAGTATTGCCGTATAACGTATAACGTTATATACTATTACGCTATGACGTATAACGTTATATACTATTACGTGCTAACGGATAACATTATATACTACTAGGTACTAACGTAATACGTTCTATACTGTTAGGTAATAACGTATAACGTTATATACTATTACGTACTATCGTATATCGTTATATAGTATTACCTTATGACGTATAACGTTATGTAGTATTGCCGTATAACGTATAACGTTATATAATATTACGTTATGACGTATAACATTATATACTATTACGAAATGACGTATAACGTTATATACTATTACGTACTAACGTATAACGTTCTATACTATTGGGTAATACCGTATAACGTTATAAACTATTACGTAATGACGTATAACGTTATGTAGTATTACCTTATGACGTATAACGTTATATACTATTACGTGCTAACGGATAACATTATATACTACTAGGTACTAACGTAATACGTTCTATACTGTTAGGTAATAACGTATAACGTTATATACTATTACGTACTATCGTATATCGTTATATAGTATTACCTTATGACGTATAACGTTATAAACTATTACGTACTATCGTATAACGTTATATAGTATTACCTTATGACGTATAACGTTATGCAGTATTACCTTATAACGTATAACGTTATATACTACTACGTAATAACGTATAAACAATAACGATACAAACTATTACGTAGTGACGTATAACGTTATGTAGTACTACCTTATGACGTATAACGTTATGTAGTATTACCTTATAACGTATATCGTTATATACTATTACGTACTAACGTATAAAGTTATAAACTATTACGTTATGACGTATAACGTTATATACTACTACGAATTAACGTATATCGTTCTATACTATTAAGTAATATCGTATAACGTTCTATACTATTAGGTAATAACGTATAACGTTATATATTATTACGTACTAACGTATAAAGTTATTTATTATTACGTAATAACGTATGACGTTATATACTACTACGTAATATCGTATAACGTTATGTAGTATTACCTTATGACGTATAAAGTTATATACTATTACGAAATGACGTATAACGTTATACACTATTACGAAATGACGTATAACGTTATATACTATTACGAAATGACGTATAACGTTATACACTATTACGAAATGACGTATAACGTTATATACTATTACGTACTAACGTATAACGTGCTATACTATTAGATAATAATGTATAACGTTATAAACTATTACGTACTGTCGTATAAAGTTATGTAGTATTACCTTATGACGTATAACGTTATGTAGTATTGCCGTATAACGTATAACGTTGTATACTATTACGTTATGATGTATAACATTATATACTATTACGAAATGACGTATAACGTTATGTAGTATTACCTTATGACGTATAACGTTATGTAGTATTGCCGTGTGACTTATAACGTTATATACTATTACGTTATAACGTATAACGTTATATACTACTACGAATTAACGTATAACGTTATAAACTATTACGTTATAACCTATAACGTTATAAACTAATACGTAATGACGTATAACGTTATGTAGTTTTACCTTATGACGTATAACGTTATGTAGTATTGCCGTGTGACTTATAACGTTATATACTATTACGTTATAACGTATAACGTTATATACTACTACGAACTAACGTATAACGTTATAAACTATTACGTACTAACATATAACGTTATAAATTATTACTTAATAACGTATATCGTTATAAACTAATACGTAATGACGTATAACGTTATGTAGTATTACCTTATGACGTATAACGTTCTGTAGTATTGCCGTATAACGTATAACGTTATATACTATTACGCTATGACGTATAACGTTATATACTATTACGTGCTAACGGATAACATTATATACTACTAGGTACTAACGTAATACGTTCTATACTGTTAGGTAATAACGTATAACGTTATATACTATTACGTACTATCGTATATCGTTATATAGTATTACCTTATGACGTATAACGTTATGTAGTATTGCCGTATAACGTATAACGTTATATAATATTACGTTATGACGTATAATATTTTATACTATTACGAAATGACGTATAACGTTATATACTATTACGTACTAACGTATAACGTTCTATACTATTGGGTAATACCGTATAACGTTATAAACTATTACGTAATGACGTATAACGTTATGTAGTATTACCTTATGACGTATAACGTTATATACTATTACGTGCTAACGGATAACATTATATACTACTAGGTACTAACGTAATACGTTCTATACTGTTAGGTAATAACGTATAACGTTATATACTATTACGTACTATCGTATATCGTTATATAGTATTACCTTATGACGTATAACGTTATAAACTATTACGTACCATCGTATAACGTTATATAGTATTACCTTATGACGTATAACGTTATGCAGTATTACCTTATAACGTATAACGTTATATACTACTACGTAATAACGTATAAACAATAACGATACAAACTATTACGTAGTGACGTATAACGTTATGTAGTACTACCTTATGACGTATAACGTTATGTAGTATTACCTTATAACGTATATCGTTATATACTATTACGTACTAACGTATAAAGTTATAAACTATTACGTTATGACGTATAACGTTATATACTACTACGAATTAACGTATATCGTTCTATACTATTAAGTAATAACGTATAACGTTCTATACTATTAGGTAATAACGTATAACGTTCTATATTATTACGTACTAACGTATAAAGTTATTTATTATTACGTAATAACGTATGACGTTATATACTACTACGTAATATCGTATAACGTTATGTAGTATTACCTTATGACGTATAAAGTTATATACTATTACGAAATGACGTATAACGTTATACACTATTACGAAATGACGTATAACGTTATATACTATTACGAAATGACGTATAACGATATACACTATTACGAAATGACGTATAACGTTATATACTATTACGTACTAACGTATAACGTGCTATACTATTAGATAATAATGTATAACGTTATAAACTATTACGTACTGTCGTATAAAGTTATGTAGTATTACCTTATGACGTATAACGTTATGTAGTATTGCCGTATAACGTATAACGTTGTATATTATTACGTTATGATGTATAACATTATATACTATTACGAAATGACGTATAACGTTATATAACATTACGTACTAACGTACAGCGTTCTATACTATTGGGTAATACCGTATAACGTTATAAACTATTACGTAATGACGTATAACGTTATGTAGTATTACCTTATGACGTATAACGTTATATACTATTACGTAATAACGTATTACGTTACATACCATTACGTAATGATGTACAAAGTTATGTAGTATTACCTTATGTCGTATAACGTTATATAGTATTACCTTATAACGTATAACGTTATTTACTATTACGTGCTAACGGATAACATTATATACTACTACGTACTAACGTATAAACAATAACGTTACAAGCTATTACGTAATGACGTATAACGTTATGTAGTATTACCTTATGACGTATAACGTTATGTGGTATTACCTTATAATGTATAACGTTATATACTGCTACGAATTAACGTATAACGTTATAAACTATTACGTTATGACGTATAACGTTATATACTAATACGTACTAACGTATGACGTTATATACTATTACGTACTATCGTATGTCGTTATATAGTATGACCTTATGACGTATAACGTTATGCAGTATTACCTTATAACGTATAACGTTATATACTACTACGTACTAACGTATAAACAATAACTTTACAAAATATTACGTGATGACGTATAACGTTATGTAGTATTACCTTATGACGTATAACGTTATGTAGTATTACCTTATAACGTATAACGTTATATACTACTACGAATTAACGTATAACGTTATAAACTATTACGTTATGACCTATAACGTTATATACTAATACGTACTAACGTATAACGTTATATACTATTACGTACTATCGTATATCGTTATATAGTATTACCTTATGACGTATAACGTTAGGCAGTATTACCTTATAACGTATAACATTATATACTACTACGAACTCACGTATAAACAATAACATTACAAACTATAACGTAATGACGTATAACGTTATGTAGTATTACCTTATGACGTATAACGTTATGTAGTATTACCTTATAACGTATAACGTTATATACTACTACGAATTAACGTATAACGTTATAAACTATTACGTTATGACGTATAACGTTATATACTAATACGTACTAACGTATGACGTTATATACTATTACGTACTATCGTATGTCGTTATATAGTATGACCTTATGACGTATAACGTTATGCAGTATTACCTTATAACGTATAACGTTATATACTACTACGTACTAACGTATAAACAATAACTTTACAAAATATTACGTGATGACGTATAACGTTATGTAGTATTACCTTATAACGTACAACGTTATGTAGTATTACCTTATAACGTATAACGTTATATACTACTACGAATTAACGTAACACGTTATAAACTATTACGTTATGACGTATAACGTTATATACTAATACGTACTAACGTATAACGTTATATACTATTACGTACTATCGTATATCGTTATATAGTATTACCTTATGACGTAAAACGTTATATACTATTACGTAGTAACGAACAACGTTATGTAGTATTACGTTATGACGTATAACGTTATGTAGTATTATCTTATGACGTCTAAAGTTATGTAGTATAACCTTAAAACGTATAACGTTATATACTACTACGTATTAAAGTATAACGTTATAAACTATTACGTTATAACCTATAACGTTATAAACTAATACGTAATGACGTATAACGTTATGTAGTATTACCTTATGACGTATAACGTTGTGTAGTATTGCCGTGTGACTTATAACGTTATATACTATTACGTTATAACGTATAACGTTATATACTACTACGAACTAACGTATAACGTTATAAACTATTACGAACTAACATATAACGTTATAAATTATTACTTAATAACGTATATCGTTATAAACTAATACGTAATGACGTATAACGTTATGTAGTATTACCTTATGACGTATAACGTTCTGTAGTATTGCCGTATAACGTATAACGTTATATACTATTGCGCTATGACGTATAACGTTGTATACTATTACGTGCTAACGGATAACATTATATACTACTAGGTACTAACGTAATACGTTCTATACTGTTAGGTAATAACGTATAACGTTATATACTATTACGTACTATCGTATATCGTTATATAGTATTACCTTATGACGTATAACGTTATGTAGTATTGCCGTATAACGTAAAACGTTATATAATATTACGTTATGACGTATAACATTATATACTATTACGAAATGACGTATAACGTTATATACTATTACGTACTAACGTATAACGTTCTATACTATTGGGTAATACCGTATAACGTTATAAACTATTACGTAATGACGTATAACGTTATGTAGTATTACCTTATGACGTATAACGTTATATACTATTACGTGCTAACGGATACCATTATATACTACTAGGTACTAACGTAATACGTTCTATACTGTTAGGTAATAACGTATAACGTTATATACTATTACGTACTATCGTATATCGTTATATAGTATTACCTTATGACGTATAACGTTATAAACTATTACGTACTATCCTATAGCGTTATATAGTATTACCTTATGACGTATAACGTTATGCAGTATTACCTTATAACCTATAACGTTATATACTACTACGTAATAACGTATAAACAATAACGATACAAACTATTACGTAGTGACGTATAACGTTATGTAGTACTACCTTATGACGTATAACGTTATGTAGTATTACCTTATAACGTATATCGTTATATACTATTACGTACTAACGTATAAAGTTATAAACTATTACGTTATGACGTATAACGTTATATACTACTACGAATTAACGTATATCGTTCTATACTATTAAGTAATAACATATAACGTTCTATACTATTAGGTAATAACGTATAACGTTATATATTATTACGTACTAACGTATAAAGTTATTTATTATTACGTAATAACGTATGACGTTATATACTACTACGTAATATCGTATAACGTTATGTAGTATTACCTTATGACGTATAAAGTTTTATACTATTACGAAATGACGTATAACGTTATACACTATTACGAAATGACGTATAACGTTATATACTATTACGAAATGACGTATAACGTTATACACTATTACGAAATGACGTATAACGTTATATACTATTACGTACTAACGTATAACGTGCTATACTATTAGATAATAATGTATAACGTTATAAACTATTACGTACTGTCGTATAACGTTATGTAGTATTACCTTATGACGTATAACGTTATGTAGTATTGCCGTATAACGTATAACGTTGTATACTATTACGTTATGATGTATAACATTATATACTATTACGAAATGACGTATAACGTTATATACCATTACGTACTAACGTATAGCGTTCTATACTATTGGGTAATACCGTATAACGTTATAAACTATTACGTAATGACGTATAACGTTATGTAGTATTACCTTATGACGTATAACGTTATATACTATTACGTAATAACGTATTACGTTACATACCATTACGTAATGACGTACAAAGTTATGTAGTATTACCTTATGTCGTATAACGTTATATAGTATTACCTTATAACGTATAACGTTATATACTATTACGTGCTAACGGATAACATTATATACTACTACGTACTAACGTATAAACAATAACGTTACAAGCTATTACGTAATGACGTATAACGTTATGTAGTATTACCTTATGACGTATAACGTTATGTGGTATTACCTTATAATGTATAACGTTATATACTGCTACGAATTAACGTATAACGTTATAAACTATTACGTTATGACGTATAACGTTATATACTAATACGTACTAACGTATAACGTTATATACTATTACGTACTATCGTATATCGTTATATAGTATTACCTTATGACGTATAACGTTAGGCAGTATTACCTTATAACGTATAACATTATATACTACTACGAACTCACGTATAAACAATAACGTTACAACCTATAACGTAATGACGTATAACGTTATGTAGTATTACCTTATGACGTATAACGTTATGTAGTATTACCTTATAACGTATAACGTTATATACTACTACGAATTAACGTATAACGTTATAAACTATTACGTTATGACCTATAACGTTATATACTAATACGTACTAACGTATAACGTTATATACTATTACGTACTATCGTATATCGTTATATAGTATTACCTTATGACGTATAACGTTAGGCAGTATTACCTTATAACGTATAACATTATATACTACTACGAACTCACGTATAAACAATAACATTACAAACTATACCGTAATGACGTATAACGTTATGTAGTATTACCTTATGACGTATAACGTTATGTAGTATTACCTTATAACGTATAACGTTATATACTACTACGAATTAACGTATAACGTTATAAACTATTACGTTATGTCGTATAACGTTATATACTAATACGTACTAACGTATAACGTTGTATACTATTACGTACTATCGTATATCGTTATATAGTATTACCTTATGATGTATAACGTTATGCAGTATTACCTTATAACGTTTAACGTTATGTTGTATTACCGTATGACGTACAACGTTATATACAATTACGTAGTAACGAATAACGTTATATACCATTACGTAATGACGTATAACGTTATGTAGTATTACCTTATGAAGTATAACGTTATGTAGTGTTACCTTATAACGTATAACGTTATATACTGTTACGTACTAACGAATAACATTATATACTACTACGTACTAACGAATAACGTTCTATTCTGTTATGTAATAACGTTTAACGTTATATATTATTACGTACTAACGTATAACGTTATATAATATTACGTAATGACGAATAACGTTATATGCCATTACGTAATGACGTACAACGTTATGTAGTATTACCTTATGACGTATAACGTTATGTAGTGTTACCTTATAACGTATAACGTTATATACTATTACGTGCTAACGGATAACATTATATACTACTACGTAATAACGTATAACGTTCTATACAGTTAGGTAATAACGTAAAACGTTATATACTATTACGTACTATCGTATATCGTTATATAGTATTACGTAATAACGTATAACGTTATGTAGTATTACCTTATGACGTATAACGTTATATAGTAATACCTTATGACGTATAACGTTTTGCAGAATTACCTTATAACATATAACGTTATATACTACTACGAACTAACGAATAACATTATATACTACTACGTACTAACGTATAACGTTCTATTCTGTTAGGTAATAACGTATAACATTATATATTGTTACGTAATAACGTATAACGTTCTATACTGTTAGGTAATAACGTATAACGTTATATACTATTACGTACTATCGTATATCGTTATATAGTATTACCTTATGACGTAAAACGTTATGTAGTATTACCGTATGACGTACAACGTTATATACTATTACGTAGTAACGAGTAACGTTATATACAATTACGTAATGACGTATAGAGTTATATACCATTACGTAATGACGTACAACGTTATGTAGTATTACCTTATGACGTATAACGTTATGTAGTATTACCTTATAACGTATAACGTTATATACTACTACGTATTAACGTATAAACAATAACGTTACAAACTATTACGTAATGACGTATAACGTTATGTAGTATTACCTTATGATGTATAACGTTATGTGGCATTACCTTATAACGTATAACGTTATATCCTGTTACGTACAAACGAATAACATTTTATACTACTACGTAACAACGTATAACGTTCTGTTCTGTTAGGTAATAACATATAGCGTTATTTATTATTACGTACTAACGTATAACGTTATATACTACTACGAATTAACGTATAACGTCATAAACTATTACGTTATGACGTATAACGTTATATACTAATACGTACTAACGTATAACGTTATATACTATTACGTACTATCGTATATCGTTATATAGTATTACCTTATGACGTATAACGTTAGGCAGTATTACCTTATAACGTATAACATTATATACTACTACGAACTCACGTATAAACAATAACGTTACAAACTATAACGTAATGACGTATAACGTTATGTAGTATTACCTTATGACGTATAACGTTATGTAGTATTACCATATAACGTATAACGTTATATACTACTACGAATTAACGTATAACGTTTTAAACTATTACGTTATGACGTAAAACGTTATATACTAATACGTACTAACGTATGACGTTATATACTATTACGTACTATCGTATATCGTTATATAGTATTACCTTATGACGTATAACGTTATGCAGTATTACCTTATAACGTATGACGTTATATACTACTACGTACTAACGTATAAACAATAACGTTACAAAATATTACGTGATGACGTATAACGTTATGTAGTACTACCTTATAACGTATAACGTTATGTAGTATTACCTTATAACGTATAACGTTATGTAGTATTACCTTATAACGTATAACGTTATATACTATTACGTAGTAACGAATAACGTTATATACCATTACGTAATGACGTATAACGTTATGTAGTATTACCTTATGAAGTATAACGTTATGTAGTATTACCTTATAACGTATAACGTTATATACTGTTACGTACTAACGAATAACATTATATGCTACTACGTACTAACGAATAACGTTCTATTCTGTTAGGTAATAACGTATAACGTTATATATTATTACGTACTAACGTATAACGTTATATACTATTACGTAATGACTTATAACGTTATATACCATTAACTAATGACGTACAACGTTATGTAGTATTACCTTATGACGTATAACGTTATGTAGTATTACCTTTTAACGTATAACGTTATATACTATTACGTGCTAACGGATAACATTATATACTACTACGTAATAACGTATAACGTTCTATACAGTTAGGTAATAACGTAAAACGTTATATACTATTACGTACTATCGTATATCGTTATATAGTATTACGTAATAACGTATAACGTTATGTAGTATTACCTTATGACGTAGAACGTTATGTAGTATTACCGTATGACGTACAACGTTATATACTATTACGTAGTAACGAATAACGTTATATACCATTACGTAATGAC
This sequence comes from Bombus pascuorum, assembly GCF_905332965.1. Lineage (NCBI taxonomy): Eukaryota > Metazoa > Arthropoda > Insecta > Hymenoptera > Apidae > Bombus > Bombus pascuorum. The sequence goes on along the minus strand of NC_083494.1, from coordinate 6,839,837 downwards.
GTATAACGTTATGTAGTATTACCTTATGATGTATAACGCTATGTGGCATTACCTTATAACGTATAACGTTATATACTGTTACGTACAAACGAATAACATTATATACTACTACGTACTAACGTATAACGTTCTGTTCTGTTAGGTAATAACATATAACGTTATTTATTATTACGTACTAACGTATAACGTTATATACTACTACGAATTAACGTATAACGTTATAAACTATTACGTTATGACGTATAACGTTATATACTAATACGTACTAACGTATAACGTTATATACTATTACGTACTATCGTATATCGTTACATAGTATTACCTTATGACATATAACGTTAGGCAGTATTACCTTATAACGTATAACATTATATACTACTACGAACTCACGTATAAACAATAACGTTACAAACTATAACGTAATGACGTATAACGTTATGTAGTATTACCTTATGACGTATAACGTTATGTAGTATTACCTTATAACGTATAACGTTATATACTACTACGAATTAACGTATAACGTTATAAACTATTACGTTATGACGTAAAACGTTATATACTAATACGGACTAACGTATAACGTTATATACTATTACGTACTATCGTATATCGTTATATAGTATTACCTTATGACGTATAACGTTATGCAGTATTACCTTATAACGTATAACATTATATACTACTCCGAACTCACGTATAAACAATAACGTTACAAACTATAACGTAATGACGTATAACGTTATGTAGTATTACCTTATGACGTATAACGTTATGTAGTATTACCTTATAACGTATAACGTTATATACTACTACGAATTAACGTATAACGTTATAAACTATTACGTTATGTCGTATAACGTTATATACTAATACGTACTAACGTATAACGTTATATACTATTTCGTACTATCGTATATCGTTACATAGTATTACCTTATGACGTATAACGTTATGCAGTATTACCTTATAACGTTTAACGTTATGTTGTATTACCGTATGACGTACAACGTTATATACTATTACGTAGTAACGAATAACGTTATATACCATTACGTAATGACGTATAACGTTATGTAGTATTACCTTATGACGTATAACGTTATGTAGTATTACGTTATGACGTATAATATTTTATACTATTACGAAATGACGTATAACGTTATATACTATTACGTACTAACGTATAACGTTCTATACTATTGGGTAATACCGTATAACGTTATAAACTATTACGTAATGACGTATAACGTTATGTAGTATTACCTTATGACGTATAACGTTATATACTATTACGTGCTAACGGATAACATTATATACTACTACGTACTAACGTATAACGTTCTATATGTTAGGTAATAACGTATAACGTTATATACTATTACGTACTATCGTATATCGTTATATAGTATTACCTTATGACGTATAACGTTATGCAGTATTACCTTATAACGTATAACGTTATATACTACTACGTAATAACGTATAAACAATAACGTTACAAAATATTACGTGATGACGTATAACGTTATGTAGTATTACCTTATGACGTATAACGTTATGTGGTATTACCTGATAACGTATAACGTTATATCCTATTACGTTAGGACGTATAACGTTATATACTTTTACGTACTAACGTATAACGTTCTATACTATTAGGTAATAACGTATAACGTTTTGTACTATTACGTACTATCGTATATCGTTATATAGTATTACCTTATGACGTATAACGTTATGCAGTATTACCTTATAACGTATAACATTATATACTACTACGAAATCACGTATAAACAATAACGTTACAAACTATAACGTAATGACGTATAACGTTATGTAGTATTACCTTGTGACGTATAACGTTATGTAGTATTACCTTATAACGTATAACGTTATATACTACTACGAATTAACGTATAACGTTATACACTATTACGTTATGACGTATAACGTTATATATTAATACGTAAACGTATAACGTTATATACTATTACGTACTATCGTATATCGTTATATAGTATTACCTTATGACGTATAACGTTATGCAGTATTACCTTATAACGTTTAACGTTATGTTGTATTACCGTATGACGTACAACGTTATATACTATTACGTAGTAACGAATAACGTTATATACCATTACGTAATGACGTATAACGTTATGTAGTATTACCTTATGACGTATAACGTTATGTAGTGTTACCTTATAACGTATAACGTTATATACTGTTACGTACTAACGAATAACATTATATACTACTACGTACTAACGAATAACGTTCTATTCTGTTAGGTAATAACGTATAACGTTATATATTATTACGTACTATCGTATAACGTTATATAATATTACGTAATGACGAATAACGTTATATACCATTACGTAATGACGTACAACGTTATGTAGTATTACCTTATGACGTATAACGTTATGTAGTATTACCTTATAACGTATAACGTTATATACTATTACGTGCTAACGGATAACATTATATACTACTACGTAATAACGTATAACGTTCTATACAGTTAGGTAATAACGTAAAACGTTATATACTATTACGTAGTATCGTATATCGTTATATAGTATTACGTAATAACGTATAACGTTATGTAGTATTACCTTATGACGTATAACGTTATATAGTAATACCTTATGACGTATAACGTTTTGCAGAATTACCTTATAACGTATAACGTTATATACTACTACGAACTAACGAATAACATTATATACTACAACGTACTAACGTATAACGTTCTATTCTGTTAGGTAATAACGTATAACATTATATATTGTTACGTAATAACGTATAACGTTCTATACTGTTAGGTAATAACGTATAACGTTATATACTATTACGTACTATCGTATATCGTTATATAGTATTACCTTATGACGTAAAACGTTATGTAGTATTACCGTATGACGTACAACGTTATATACTATTACGTAGTAACGAGTAACGTTATATACAATAACGTAATGACGTATAACGTTATATACCATTTCGTAATGACGTACAACGTTATGTAGTATTACCTTATGACGTATAACGTTATGTAGTATTACCTTATAACGTATAACGTTATATAATGTTACGTACTAACGAATAACATTATATACTACTACGTACTAACGAATAACGTTCTATTCTGTTAGATAATAACGTATAACGTTATATATTATTACGTACTAACGTAAAACGTTATATACTATTACGTAATGACGTATAACGTTAGGTTGTATTGCCTTATGACGTATAACGTTAAGTAGTATTGCCGTGTAACGTATAACGTTATATCCTATTACGTTATGACGTATAACGTTATATACTTTTACGTACTAACGTATAACGTTCTATACAATTAGGTAATAACGTATAACGTTATATACTATTACGTACTAACGTATATCGTTATATAGTAATACCTTAAGACGTATAACGTTTTGCAGTATTACCTTATAACGTATTACGATATATACTACTACGTAATAACGTATAACGTTATAAACTGTTAAGTAATGACGTATAACGTTATATACAATTACGTAATAACGTATAATGTTATATACTAATACGTACAAACCTATAACGTGTTACACCATTACATAATAACGAATAACGTTTAATACTATTAGGTAATAACGTATAACGCTATATACTATTACGTAATAACGTACAACGTTATGTAGTATTAGCTTATAACGTATAAGGTTATATTCTGCTACGTACTAACATATAACGTTATAAATTATTACGTACTAACGTATAACGTTACAAACTATTACGTAATGACGTATAACGTTATATACTATTACGTAATAACGTATGAGGTTATATACTGTTACGTAATAACGTATAACGTTATGTAGTATTACCTTATGACGTATAACATTATATACTATTACGAAATGACGTACAACGTTATGTAGTATTAGCTTATAACGTGTAACGTTATATTCTACTACGTACTAACGTATAACGTTATATAATATTACGTGATGACGTATAGCGTTATAAACTATTACATAATAACGTATAACGTTATATACTAATACGTACTAACGTATAACGTTATATACTATTACATAATAACGTATAACGTTATATACAATTAGGTAATAACGTATAACACTATATACTATTACGTACTAACGTATATCGTTGTGTAGTATTACTTTAAGACGCATAACGTTATGTATTATTAACTTATAACGTATAACGTTATATACTACTACGTACTAACGTATAACGTTATATACTACTACGTACTAACGTATAACGTTATAAACTATTACGTAAAAACGTATAGGTTTATATACTATTACGTAATAACGTATGACGTTATATACTATTACGAAATGACGTACAACGTTATGTAGTATTAGCTTATAACGTATAACGTTATATTCTACTACGTACTAACGTATAACTTTATATACTATTACGTAATAACGTATAACGATATATATTATTACGAAATGACGTATAACGTTATGTAGTATTACCTTATGACGTATAACGTTATGTAGTATTACCTTATAACGTATAACGTTGTTTACTACTACGTACTAACGTATAACGTTGTTTACTACTACGTACTAACGTATAACGTTATAAACTATTACGTACTAACGTAAAACGTTATATACTATTATGTAATGACGTGTAACGTTATGTAGTACTACCTTATAACGTTTAACGTTATATACTACTACGTACTAACGTATGAAGTTTTAAACTTTACGTTATGACGTATAACGCTATATACTAATACGTACTAACGTATAACGTTTTATACCATTACATAATAACGAATAACGTTATATACTATTAGGTAATAACGTATAACGTTATATACTATTACGTAATAACGTATGACGTTATATACTATTAGGTAATAATGTATAACACTATATACTATTACGTACTAACGTATATCGTTATGTAGTATTACCTTATGACGTATAACGTTGTGTAGTATTGCCGTGTGACTTATAACGTTATATACTATTACGTTATAACGTATAACGTTATATACTACTACGAACTAACGTATAACGTTATAAACTATTACGAACTAACATATAACGTTATAAATTATTACTTAATAACGTATATCGTTATAAACTAATACGTAATGACGTATAACGTTATGTAGTATTACCTTATGACGTATAACGTTCTGTAGTATTGCCGTATAACGTATAACGTTATATACTATTGCGCTATGACGTATAACGTTGTATACTATTACGTGCTAACGGATAACATTATATACTACTAGGTACTAACGTAATACGTTCTATACTGTTAGGTAATAACGTATAACGTTATATACTATTACGTACTATCGTATATCGTTATATAGTATTACCTTATGACGTATAACGTTATGTAGTATTGCCGTATAACGTAAAACGTTATATAATATTACGTTATGACGTATAACATTATATACTATTACGAAATGACGTATAACGTTATATACTATTACGTACTAACGTATAACGTTCTATACTATTGGGTAATACCGTATAACGTTATAAACTATTACGTAATGACGTATAACGTTATGTAGTATTACCTTATGACGTATAACGTTATATACTATTACGTGCTAACGGATACCATTATATACTACTAGGTACTAACGTAATACGTTCTATACTGTTAGGTAATAACGTATAACGTTATATACTATTACGTACTATCGTATATCGTTATATAGTATTACCTTATGACGTATAACGTTATAAACTATTACGTACTATCCTATAGCGTTATATAGTATTACCTTATGACGTATAACGTTATGCAGTATTACCTTATAACCTATAACGTTATATACTACTACGTAATAACGTATAAACAATAACGATACAAACTATTACGTAGTGACGTATAACGTTATGTAGTACTACCTTATGACGTATAACGTTATGTAGTATTACCTTATAACGTATATCGTTATATACTATTACGTACTAACGTATAAAGTTATAAACTATTACGTTATGACGTATAACGTTATATACTACTACGAATTAACGTATATCGTTCTATACTATTAAGTAATAACATATAACGTTCTATACTATTAGGTAATAACGTATAACGTTATATATTATTACGTACTAACGTATAAAGTTATTTATTATTACGTAATAACGTATGACGTTATATACTACTACGTAATATCGTATAACGTTATGTAGTATTACCTTATGACGTATAAAGTTTTATACTATTACGAAATGACGTATAACGTTATACACTATTACGAAATGACGTATAACGTTATATACTATTACGAAATGACGTATAACGTTATACACTATTACGAAATGACGTATAACGTTATATACTATTACGTACTAACGTATAACGTGCTATACTATTAGATAATAATGTATAACGTTATAAACTATTACGTACTGTCGTATAACGTTATGTAGTATTACCTTATGACGTATAACGTTATGTAGTATTGCCGTATAACGTATAACGTTGTATACTATTACGTTATGATGTATAACATTATATACTATTACGAAATGACGTATAACGTTATATACCATTACGTACTAACGTATAGCGTTCTATACTATTGGGTAATACCGTATAACGTTATAAACTATTACGTAATGACGTATAACGTTATGTAGTATTACCTTATGACGTATAACGTTATATACTATTACGTAATAACGTATTACGTTACATACCATTACGTAATGACGTACAAAGTTATGTAGTATTACCTTATGTCGTATAACGTTATATAGTATTACCTTATAACGTATAACGTTATATACTATTACGTGCTAACGGATAACATTATATACTACTACGTACTAACGTATAAACAATAACGTTACAAGCTATTACGTAATGACGTATAACGTTATGTAGTATTACCTTATGACGTATAACGTTATGTGGTATTACCTTATAATGTATAACGTTATATACTGCTACGAATTAACGTATAACGTTATAAACTATTACGTTATGACGTATAACGTTATATACTAATACGTACTAACGTATAACGTTATATACTATTACGTACTATCGTATATCGTTATATAGTATTACCTTATGACGTATAACGTTAGGCAGTATTACCTTATAACGTATAACATTATATACTACTACGAACTCACGTATAAACAATAACGTTACAACCTATAACGTAATGACGTATAACGTTATGTAGTATTACCTTATGACGTATAACGTTATGTAGTATTACCTTATAACGTATAACGTTATATACTACTACGAATTAACGTATAACGTTATAAACTATTACGTTATGACCTATAACGTTATATACTAATACGTACTAACGTATAACGTTATATACTATTACGTACTATCGTATATCGTTATATAGTATTACCTTATGACGTATAACGTTAGGCAGTATTACCTTATAACGTATAACATTATATACTACTACGAACTCACGTATAAACAATAACATTACAAACTATACCGTAATGACGTATAACGTTATGTAGTATTACCTTATGACGTATAACGTTATGTAGTATTACCTTATAACGTATAACGTTATATACTACTACGAATTAACGTATAACGTTATAAACTATTACGTTATGTCGTATAACGTTATATACTAATACGTACTAACGTATAACGTTGTATACTATTACGTACTATCGTATATCGTTATATAGTATTACCTTATGATGTATAACGTTATGCAGTATTACCTTATAACGTTTAACGTTATGTTGTATTACCGTATGACGTACAACGTTATATACAATTACGTAGTAACGAATAACGTTATATACCATTACGTAATGACGTATAACGTTATGTAGTATTACCTTATGAAGTATAACGTTATGTAGTGTTACCTTATAACGTATAACGTTATATACTGTTACGTACTAACGAATAACATTATATACTACTACGTACTAACGAATAACGTTCTATTCTGTTATGTAATAACGTTTAACGTTATATATTATTACGTACTAACGTATAACGTTATATAATATTACGTAATGACGAATAACGTTATATGCCATTACGTAATGACGTACAACGTTATGTAGTATTACCTTATGACGTATAACGTTATGTAGTGTTACCTTATAACGTATAACGTTATATACTATTACGTGCTAACGGATAACATTATATACTACTACGTAATAACGTATAACGTTCTATACAGTTAGGTAATAACGTAAAACGTTATATACTATTACGTACTATCGTATATCGTTATATAGTATTACGTAATAACGTATAACGTTATGTAGTATTACCTTATGACGTATAACGTTATATAGTAATACCTTATGACGTATAACGTTTTGCAGAATTACCTTATAACATATAACGTTATATACTACTACGAACTAACGAATAACATTATATACTACTACGTACTAACGTATAACGTTCTATTCTGTTAGGTAATAACGTATAACATTATATATTGTTACGTAATAACGTATAACGTTCTATACTGTTAGGTAATAACGTATAACGTTATATACTATTACGTACTATCGTATATCGTTATATAGTATTACCTTATGACGTAAAACGTTATGTAGTATTACCGTATGACGTACAACGTTATATACTATTACGTAGTAACGAGTAACGTTATATACAATTACGTAATGACGTATAGAGTTATATACCATTACGTAATGACGTACAACGTTATGTAGTATTACCTTATGACGTATAACGTTATGTAGTATTACCTTATAACGTATAACGTTATATACTACTACGTATTAACGTATAAACAATAACGTTACAAACTATTACGTAATGACGTATAACGTTATGTAGTATTACCTTATGATGTATAACGTTATGTGGCATTACCTTATAACGTATAACGTTATATCCTGTTACGTACAAACGAATAACATTTTATACTACTACGTAACAACGTATAACGTTCTGTTCTGTTAGGTAATAACATATAGCGTTATTTATTATTACGTACTAACGTATAACGTTATATACTACTACGAATTAACGTATAACGTCATAAACTATTACGTTATGACGTATAACGTTATATACTAATACGTACTAACGTATAACGTTATATACTATTACGTACTATCGTATATCGTTATATAGTATTACCTTATGACGTATAACGTTAGGCAGTATTACCTTATAACGTATAACATTATATACTACTACGAACTCACGTATAAACAATAACGTTACAAACTATAACGTAATGACGTATAACGTTATGTAGTATTACCTTATGACGTATAACGTTATGTAGTATTACCATATAACGTATAACGTTATATACTACTACGAATTAACGTATAACGTTTTAAACTATTACGTTATGACGTAAAACGTTATATACTAATACGTACTAACGTATGACGTTATATACTATTACGTACTATCGTATATCGTTATATAGTATTACCTTATGACGTATAACGTTATGCAGTATTACCTTATAACGTATGACGTTATATACTACTACGTACTAACGTATAAACAATAACGTTACAAAATATTACGTGATGACGTATAACGTTATGTAGTACTACCTTATAACGTATAACGTTATGTAGTATTACCTTATAACGTATAACGTTATGTAGTATTACCTTATAACGTATAACGTTATATACTATGACGTAGTAACGAATAACGTTGTATACTATTACGTAATGACGTATAACGTTATGTAGTATTACCTTATGAAGTATAACGTTATGTAGTATTACCTTATAACGTATAACGTTATATACTGTTACGTACTAACGAATAACATTATATGCTACTACGTACTAACGAATAACGTTCTATTCTGTTAGGTAATAACGTATAACGTTATATATTATTACGTACTAACGTATAACGTTATATACTATTACGTAATGACTTATAACGTTATATACCATTAACTAATGACGTACAACGTTATGTAGTATTACCTTATGACGTATAACGTTATGTAGTATTACCTTTTAACGTATAACGTTATATACTATTACGTGCTAACGGATAACATTATATACTACTACGTAATAACGTATAACGTTCTATACAGTTAGGTAATAACGTAAAACGTTATATACTATTACGTACTATCGTATATCGTTATATAGTATTACGTAATAACGTATAACGTTATGTAGTATTACCTTATGACGTAGAACGTTATGTAGTATTACCGTATGACGTACAACGTTATATACTATTACGTAGTAACGAATAACGTTATATACCATTACGTAATGACGTATAACGTTATGTAGTATTACCTTATGATGTATAACGCTATGTGGCATTACCTTATAACGTATAACGTTATATACTGTTACGTACAAACGAATAACATTATATACTACTACGTACTAACGTATAACGTTCTGTTCTGTTAGGTAATAACATATAACGTTATTTATTATTACGTACTAACGTATAACGTTATATACTACTACGAATTAACGTATAACGTTATAAACTATTACGTTATGACGTATAACGTTATATACTAATACGTACTAACGTATAACGTTATATACTATTACGTACTATCGTATATCGTTACATAGTATTACCTTATGACATATAACGTTAGGCAGTATTACCTTATAACGTATAACATTATATACTACTACGAACTCACGTATAAACAATAACGTTACAAACTATAACGTAATGACGTATAACGTTATGTAGTATTACCTTATGACGTATAACGTTATGTAGTATTACCTTATAACGTATAACGTTATATACTACTACGAATTAACGTATAACGTTATAAACTATTACGTTATGACGTAAAACGTTATATACTAATACGGACTAACGTATAACGTTATATACTATTACGTACTATCGTATATCGTTATATAGTATTACCTTATGACGTATAACGTTATGCAGTATTACCTTATAACGTATAACATTATATACTACTCCGAACTCACGTATAAACAATAACGTTACAAACTATAACGTAATGACGTATAACGTTATGTAGTATTACCTTATGACGTATAACGTTATGTAGTATTACCTTATAACGTATAACGTTATATACTACTACGAATTAACGTATAACGTTATAAACTATTACGTTATGTCGTATAACGTTATATACTAATACGTACTAACGTATAACGTTATATACTATTTCGTACTATCGTATATCGTTACATAGTATTACCTTATGACGTATAACGTTATGCAGTATTACCTTATAACGTTTAACGTTATGTTGTATTACCGTATGACGTACAACGTTATATACTATTACGTAGTAACGAATAACGTTATATACCATTACGTAATGACGTATAACGTTATGTAGTATTACCTTATGACGTATAACGTTATGTAGTATTACGTTATGACGTATAATATTTTATACTATTACGAAATGACGTATAACGTTATATACTATTACGTACTAACGTATAACGTTCTATACTATTGGGTAATACCGTATAACGTTATAAACTATTACGTAATGACGTATAACGTTATGTAGTATTACCTTATGACGTATAACGTTATATACTATTACGTGCTAACGGATAACATTATATACTACTACGTACTAACGTATAACGTTCTATATGTTAGGTAATAACGTATAACGTTATATACTATTACGTACTATCGTATATCGTTATATAGTATTACCTTATGACGTATAACGTTATGCAGTATTACCTTATAACGTATAACGTTATATACTACTACGTAATAACGTATAAACAATAACGTTACAAAATATTACGTGATGACGTATAACGTTATGTAGTATTACCTTATGACGTATAACGTTATGTGGTATTACCTGATAACGTATAACGTTATATCCTATTACGTTAGGACGTATAACGTTATATACTTTTACGTACTAACGTATAACGTTCTATACTATTAGGTAATAACGTATAACGTTTTGTACTATTACGTACTATCGTATATCGTTATATAGTATTACCTTATGACGTATAACGTTATGCAGTATTACCTTATAACGTATAACATTATATACTACTACGAAATCACGTATAAACAATAACGTTACAAACTATAACGTAATGACGTATAACGTTATGTAGTATTACCTTGTGACGTATAACGTTATGTAGTATTACCTTATAACGTATAACGTTATATACTACTACGAATTAACGTATAACGTTATACACTATTACGTTATGACGTATAACGTTATATATTAATACGTAAACGTATAACGTTATATACTATTACGTACTATCGTATATCGTTATATAGTATTACCTTATGACGTATAACGTTATGCAGTATTACCTTATAACGTTTAACGTTATGTTGTATTACCGTATGACGTACAACGTTATATACTATTACGTAGTAACGAATAACGTTATATACCATTACGTAATGACGTATAACGTTATGTAGTATTACCTTATGACGTATAACGTTATGTAGTGTTACCTTATAACGTATAACGTTATATACTGTTACGTACTAACGAATAACATTATATACTACTACGTACTAACGAATAACGTTCTATTCTGTTAGGTAATAACGTATAACGTTATATATTATTACGTACTATCGTATAACGTTATATAATATTACGTAATGACGAATAACGTTATATACCATTACGTAATGACGTACAACGTTATGTAGTATTACCTTATGACGTATAACGTTATGTAGTATTACCTTATAACGTATAACGTTATATACTATTACGTGCTAACGGATAACATTATATACTACTACGTAATAACGTATAACGTTCTATACAGTTAGGTAATAACGTAAAACGTTATATACTATTACGTAGTATCGTATATCGTTATATAGTATTACGTAATAACGTATAACGTTATGTAGTATTACCTTATGACGTATAACGTTATATAGTAATACCTTATGACGTATAACGTTTTGCAGAATTACCTTATAACGTATAACGTTATATACTACTACGAACTAACGAATAACATTATATACTACAACGTACTAACGTATAACGTTCTATTCTGTTAGGTAATAACGTATAACATTATATATTGTTACGTAATAACGTATAACGTTCTATACTGTTAGGTAATAACGTATAACGTTATATACTATTACGTACTATCGTATATCGTTATATAGTATTACCTTATGACGTAAAACGTTATGTAGTATTACCGTATGACGTACAACGTTATATACTATTACGTAGTAACGAGTAACGTTATATACAATAACGTAATGACGTATAACGTTATATACCATTTCGTAATGACGTACAACGTTATGTAGTATTACCTTATGACGTATAACGTTATGTAGTATTACCTTATAACGTATAACGTTATATAATGTTACGTACTAACGAATAACATTATATACTACTACGTACTAACGAATAACGTTCTATTCTGTTAGATAATAACGTATAACGTTATATATTATTACGTACTAACGTAAAACGTTATATACTATTACGTAATGACGTATAACGTTAGGTTGTATTGCCTTATGACGTATAACGTTAAGTAGTATTGCCGTGTAACGTATAACGTTATATCCTATTACGTTATGACGTATAACGTTATATACTTTTACGTACTAACGTATAACGTTCTATACAATTAGGTAATAACGTATAACGTTATATACTATTACGTACTAACGTATATCGTTATATAGTAATACCTTAAGACGTATAACGTTTTGCAGTATTACCTTATAACGTATTACGATATATACTACTACGTAATAACGTATAACGTTATAAACTGTTAAGTAATGACGTATAACGTTATATACAATTACGTAATAACGTATAATGTTATATACTAATACGTACAAACCTATAACGTGTTACACCATTACATAATAACGAATAACGTTTAATACTATTAGGTAATAACGTATAACGCTATATACTATTACGTAATAACGTACAACGTTATGTAGTATTAGCTTATAACGTATAAGGTTATATTCTGCTACGTACTAACATATAACGTTATAAATTATTACGTACTAACGTATAACGTTACAAACTATTACGTAATGACGTATAACGTTATATACTATTACGTAATAACGTATGAGGTTATATACTGTTACGTAATAACGTATAACGTTATGTAGTATTACCTTATGACGTATAACATTATATACTATTACGAAATGACGTACAACGTTATGTAGTATTAGCTTATAACGTGTAACGTTATATTCTACTACGTACTAACGTATAACGTTATATAATATTACGTGATGACGTATAGCGTTATAAACTATTACATAATAACGTATAACGTTATATACTAATACGTACTAACGTATAACGTTATATACTATTACATAATAACGTATAACGTTATATACAATTAGGTAATAACGTATAACACTATATACTATTACGTACTAACGTATATCGTTGTGTAGTATTACTTTAAGACGCATAACGTTATGTATTATTAACTTATAACGTATAACGTTATATACTACTACGTACTAACGTATAACGTTATATACTACTACGTACTAACGTATAACGTTATAAACTATTACGTAAAAACGTATAGGTTTATATACTATTACGTAATAACGTATGACGTTATATACTATTACGAAATGACGTACAACGTTATGTAGTATTAGCTTATAACGTATAACGTTATATTCTACTACGTACTAACGTATAACTTTATATACTATTACGTAATAACGTATAACGATATATATTATTACGAAATGACGTATAACGTTATGTAGTATTACCTTATGACGTATAACGTTATGTAGTATTACCTTATAACGTATAACGTTGTTTACTACTACGTACTAACGTATAACGTTGTTTACTACTACGTACTAACGTATAACGTTATAAACTATTACGTACTAACGTAAAACGTTATATACTATTATGTAATGACGTGTAACGTTATGTAGTACTACCTTATAACGTTTAACGTTATATACTACTACGTACTAACGTATGAAGTTTTAAACTTTACGTTATGACGTATAACGCTATATACTAATACGTACTAACGTATAACGTTTTATACCATTACATAATAACGAATAACGTTATATACTATTAGGTAATAACGTATAACGTTATATACTATTACGTAATAACGTATGACGTTATATACTATTAGGTAATAATGTATAACACTATATACTATTACGTACTAACGTATATCGTTATGTAGTATTACCTTATGACGTATAACGTTATATTCTACTACGTACTAACATATAACGTTATAAACTATTACGTTCTAACGTATAACGTTATATACCAGTACGTACTAACGTATAACGTTATATACCATTACATAATAACGTATAACGTTATATACTATTAGGTAATAACGTATAACAGTATATACTATTACGTACTAACGTATATCGTTATGTAGTATTACCTTATGACGTATAACGTTATATTCTACTACGTACTAACATATAACGTTATAAACTATTTCGTTCTAACGTATAACGTTATAAACTATTACGTAATGACGTATAACGTTATATACTATTACGCAATAACGTATGACGTTATATACTATTACGTAATAACGTATAACGATATGTAGGATTATTTTAAGACGTATAACGTTATGTAGTATTACCGTATGACGTACATCGTTATATACTATTACGTACTAACGAATAACGTTATATACCATTACGTAATGACGTATATCGTTATGTAGTATTACCTTATGACGTATAACGTTATGTAGTATTGCCGTATTACGTATAACGTTATAAACTATTACGTACTAACGTATAACGTTATAAACTATTACGTAATGACGTATAACGTTATATACTATTACGTATTGCCGTACAACGTTATGTAGTATTAGCTTATAACGTATAACGTTATATTCCACTACGTACTAACGTATAACGTTATAAACTATTACGCAATGACGTATAACGTTATATACTACTACGTACTAAAGTATAACGTTATAAACTATTACGTAATGACGTACAACGTTATGTAGTATTAGCTTATAACGTATAACGTTATATTCTACTACATATTAACGTATAACCTTGTAAACTATTACGTAATAACGGATAACGTTATATACTATTACGTAATTACGTATAACATTATAAACTAATACGTAATGACGTATAACGTTATGTAGTATAACATTATGACGTATAAAGTTATGTGGTATTGCAGTATAACGTAAACGTTATATACTATAACGCTATGACGTATAACGTTATATACTATTACGTACTAACGTATATCGTTATATAGTAATACTTTAAGACGTATAACGTTATGCAGTATTACCTTATAACGTATAACGTATTATACTATTACGTAATGACGTACAACGTTATGTAGTATTAGCTTATGACGTATAACTTTATGTAGTATTACATTATAACTTATATCGTTATATACTATTACGTACCTACGTATAACGTTATAAACTATTACGTACTAACGAATAACGTTATAAACTATTACGTAATAACGTATAACGTTATATACTATTACGTACTAACGTATAACGTTATAAACTATTACGTAATGACGTATAACGTTATATACTATTACGTAATAACGTATAACGTTATAAACTAATACGTAATGACGTATAACGTTATGTAGTATAACCTTATGACGTATAAAGGTATGTGGTATTGCCGTATAACGTATAACGTTATATACTATAACGCTATGACGTATAACGTTATATACTATAACGTACTAACGTATATCGTTAGATAGTAATACTTTATGACGTATAACGTTATGCAGTATTACCTTATAACGTATAACGTAATATACTATTACGTAATGACGTACAACGTTATGTAGTATTAGCTTATGACGTATAACTTTATGTAGTATTACATTATAACTTATATCGTTATATAATATTACGTACCTACGTATAACGTTATAAACTATTACGTAATAACGAATAACGTTCTATTCTGTTAGGTAATAACGTATAACGTTATATACCATTACGAAATGACGTACAACGTTATGTAGTATCACCTTATGACATATAACGTTATGTAGTATTACCTTATAACGTATAACGTTATATACTATTACGTGCTAACGGATAACATTATATACTACTACGTACTAACGTATAACGTTCTATATGTTAGGTAATAACGTATAACGTTATATACTATTACGTGCTAACGGATAACATTATATACTACTACGTACTAACGTATAACGTTCTATATGTTAGGTAATAACGTATAACGTTATATACTATTACGTACTATCGTATATCGTTATATAGTATTACCTTATGACGTATAACGTTATGCAGTATTACCTTATAACGTATAACGTTATATACTACTACGTAATAACGTATAAACAATAACGTTACAAAATATTACGTGATGACGTATAACGTTATGTAGTATTACCTTATGACGTATAACGTTATGTGGTATTACCTGATAACGTATAACGTTATATCCTATTACGTTAGGACGTATAACGTTATATACTTTTACGTACTAACGTATAGCGTTCTATACTATTAGGTAATAACGTATAACGTTTTGTACTATTACGTACTATCGTATATCGTTATATAGTATTACCTTATGACGTATAACGTTATGCAGTATTACCTTATAACGTATAACATTATATACTACTACGAAATCACGTATAAACAATAACGTTACAAACTATAACGTAATGACGTATAACGTTATGTAGTATTACCTTGTGACGTATAACGTTATGTAGTATTACCTTATAACGTATAACGTTATATACTACTACGAATTAACGTATAACGTTATACACTATTACGTTATGACGTATAACGTTATATATTAATACGTAAACGTATAACGTTATATACTATTACGTACTATCGTATATCGTTATATAGTATTACCTTATGACGTATAACGTTATGCAGTATTACCTTATAACGTTTAACGTTATGTTGTATTACCGTATGACGTACAACGTTATATACTATTACGTAGTAACGAATAACGTTATATACCATTACGTAATGACGTATAACGTTATGTAGTATTACCTTATGACGTATAACGTTATGTAGTGTTACCTTATAACGTATAACGTTATATACTGTTACGTACTAACGAATAACATTATATACTACTACGTACTAACGAATAACGTTCTATTCTGTTAGGTAATAACGTATAACGTTATATATTATTACGTACTATCGTATAACGTTATATAATATTACGTAATGACGAATAACGTTATATACCATTACGTAATGACGTACAACGTTATGTAGTATTACCTTATGACGTATAACGTTATGTAGTATTACCTTATAACGTATAACGTTATATACTATTACGTGCTAACGGATAACATTATATACTACTACGTAATAACGTATAACGTTCTATACAGTTAGGTAATAACGTAAAACGTTATATACTATTACGTAGTATCGTATATCGTTATATAGTATTACGTAATAACGTATAACGTTATGTAGTATTACCTTATGACGTACAACGTTATATAGTAATACCTTATGACGTATAACGTTTTGCAGAATTACCTTATAACGTATAACGTTATATACTACTACGAACTAACGAATAACATTATATACTACAACGTACTAACGTATAACGTTCTATTCTGTTAGGTAATAACGTATAACATTATATATTGTTACGTAATAACGTATAACGTTCTATACTGTTAGGTAATAACGTATAACGTTATATACTATTACGTACTATCGTATATCGTTATATAGTATTACCTTATGACGTAAAACGTTATGTAGTATTACCGTATGACGTACAACGTTATATACTATTACGTAGTAACGAGTAACGTTATATACAATAACGTAATGACGTATAACGTTATATACCATTTCGTAATGACGTACAACGTTATGTAGTATTACCTTATGACGTATAACGTTATGTAGTATTACCTTATAACGTATAACGTTATATAATGTTACGTACTAACGAATAACATTATATACTACTACGTACTAACGAATAACGTTCTATTCTGTTAGATAATAACGTATAACGTTATATATTATTACGTACTAACGTAAAACGTTATATACTATTACGTAATGACGTATAACGTTAGGTTGTATTGCCTTATGACGTATAACGTTAAGTAGTATTGCCGTGTAACGTATAACGTTATATCCTATTACGTTATGACGTATAACGTTATATACTTTTACGTACTAACGTATAACGTTCT
This sequence comes from Bombus pascuorum, assembly GCF_905332965.1. Classification (NCBI taxonomy): domain Eukaryota; kingdom Metazoa; phylum Arthropoda; class Insecta; order Hymenoptera; family Apidae; genus Bombus; species Bombus pascuorum. The sequence continues at coordinate 6,820,519 of NC_083494.1, read as the reverse complement.
ATACAATTAGGTAATAACGTATAACGTTATATACTATTACGTACTAACGTATATCGTTATATAGTAATACCTTAAGACGTATAACGTTTTGCAGTATTACCTTATAACGTATTACGTTATATACTACTACGTAATAACGTATAACGTTATAAACTGTTAAGTAATGACGTATAACGTTATATACAATTACGTAATAACGTATAATGTTATATACTAATACGTACAAACCTATAACGTGTTACACCATTACATAATAACGAATAACGTTTAATACTATTAGGTAATAACGTATAACGCTATATACTATTACGTAATAACGTACAACGTTATGTAGTATTAGCTTATAACGTATAAGGTTATATTCTGCTACGTACTAACATATAACGTTATAAATTATTACGTACTAACGTATAACGTTACAAACTATTACGTAATGACGTATAACGTTATATACTATTACGTAATAACATATGAGGTTATATACTGTTACGTAATAACGTATAACGTTATGTAGTATTACCTTATGACGTATAACATTATATACTATTACGAAATGACGTACAACGTTATGTAGTATTAGCTTATAACGTGTAACGTTATATTCTACTACGTACTAACGTATAACGTTATATAATATTACGTGATGACGTATAGCGTTATAAACTATTACATAATAACGTATAACGTTATATACTAATACGTACTAACGTATAACGTTATATACTATTACATAATAACGTATAACGTTATATACAATTAGGTAATAACGTATAACACTATATACTATTACGTACTAACGTATATCGTTGTGTAGTATTACTTTAAGACGCATAACGTTATGTATTATTAACTTATAACGTATAACGTTATATACTACTACGTACTAACGTATAACGTTATATACTACTACGTACTAACGTATAACGTTATAAACTATTACGTAAAAACGTATAGGTTTATATACTATTACGTAATAACGTATGACGTTATATACTATTACGAAATGACGTACAACGTTATGTAGTATTAGCTTATAACGTATAACGTTATATTCTACTACGTACTAACGTATAACTTTATATACTATTACGTAATAACGTATAACGATATATATTATTACGAAATGACGTATAACGTTATGTAGTATTACCTTATGACGTATAACGTTATGTAGTATTACCTTATAACGTATAACGTTGTTTACTACTACGTACTAACGTATAACGTTGTTTACTACTACGTACTAACGTATAACGTTATAAACTATTACGTACTAACGTAAAACGTTATATACTATTATGTAATGACGTGTAACGTTATGTAGTACTACCTTATAACGTTTAACGTTATATACTACTACGTACTAACGTATGAAGTTTTAAACTTTACGTTATGACGTATAACGCTATATACTAATACGTACTAACGTATAACGTTTTATACCATTACATAATAACGAATAACGTTATATACTATTAGGTAATAACGTATAACGTTATATACTATTACGTAATAACGTATGACGTTATATACTATTAGGTAATAACGTATAACACTATATACTATTACGTACTAACGTATATCGTTATGTAGTATTACCTTATGACGTATAACGTTATATTCTACTACGTACTAACATATAACGTTATAAACTATTACGTTCTAACGTATAACGTTATATACCAGTACGTACTAACGTATAACGTTATATACCATTACATAATAACGTATAACGTTATATACTATTAGGTAATAACGTATAACAGTATATACTATTACGTACTAACGTATATCGTTATGTAGTATTACCTTATGACGTATAACGTTATATTCTACTACGTACTAACATATAACGTTATAAACTATTTCGTTCTAACGTATAACGTTATAAACTATTACGTAATGACGTATAACGTTATATACTATTACGCAATAACGTATGACGTTATATACTATTACGTAATAACGTATAACGATATGTAGGATTATTTTAAGACGTATAACGTTATGTAGTATTACCGTATGACGTACATCGTTATATACTATTACGTACTAACGAATAACGTTATATACCATTACGTAATGACGTATATCGTTATGTAGTATTACCTTATGACGTATAACGTTATGTAGTATTGCCGTATTACGTATAACGTTATAAACTATTACGTACTAACGTATAACGTTATAAACTATTACGTAATGACGTATAACGTTATATACTATTACGTATTGCCGTACAACGTTATGTAGTATTAGCTTATAACGTATAACGTTATATTCCACTACGTACTAACGTATAACGTTATAAACTATTACGCAATGACGTATAACGTTATATACTACTACGTACTAAAGTATAACGTTATAAACTATTACGTAATGACGTACAACGTTATGTAGTATTAGCTTATAACGTATAACGTTATATTCTACTACATATTAACGTATAACCTTGTAAACTATTACGTAATAACGGATAACGTTATATACTATTACGTAATTACGTATAACATTATAAACTAATACGTAATGACGTATAACGTTATGTAGTATAACATTATGACGTATAAAGTTATGTGGTATTGCAGTATAACGTAAACGTTATATACTATAACGCTATGACGTATAACGTTATATACTATTACGTACTAACGTATATCGTTATATAGTAATACTTTAAGACGTATAACGTTATGCAGTATTACCTTATAACGTATAACGTATTATACTATTACGTAATGACGTACAACGTTATGTAGTATTAGCTTATGACGTATAACTTTATGTAGTATTACTTTATAACTTATATCGTTATATACTATTACGTACCTACGTATAACGTTATAAACTATTACGTACTAACGAATAACGTTATAAACTATTACGTAATAACGTATAACGTTATATACTATTACGTAATAACGTATAACGTTATAAACTATTACGAAATAACATATAACGTTATAAACTACTACGTAATAACGTATAACGTTATAAACTAATACGTAATGACGTATAACGTTATGTAGTATAACCTTATGACGTATAAAGGTATGTGGTATTGCCGTATAACGTATAACGTTATATACTATAACGCTATGACGTATAACGTTATATACTATAACGTACTAACGTATATCGTTAGATAGTAATACTTTATGACGTATAACGTTATGCAGTATTACCTTATAACGTATAACGTAATATACTATTACGTAATGACGTACAACGTTATGTAGTATTAGCTTATGACGTATAACTTTATGTAGTATTACATTATAACTTATATCGTTATATACTATTACGTACCTACGTATAACGTTATAAACTATTACGTAATAACGTGTAACGTTATATACTATTACCTAATAATGTATGACGTTATAAACTACTACGTTATGACGTATAACGTTATATACTATTACGTACTAACGTGTAATGTTACATGGCATTACCGTATGACGTACAACGTTATATACTATTACGTACTAACGTATAACGTTATATAGTATTGCGGTATAACGTATAACGATATAAATTATTACGTAATGACGTATAACGTCATATATTATTACGTTATGACGTATAACGTTATGTAGTATTACCTTATGACGTATAACGTTATGTAGTATTACCTTATAACGTATAACGTTATATATTATTACGCATTAACGTGTAACGTTTTGAACTATTCCGTAATAACGTGCAACGTTATATACTATTACGTGCTAACGTATAACGTTATATGGTATTACCGCATGACGTACAACATTATATACTATTACATACTAACGTACAACGTTATGTAGCATTGCCGTATAACGTATAATGATATAAACTATTACGTAATGACGTATAACGTTATATACTATTACGTACTAACGTATAACGTTATAAACTATTACGTAATAACGTATAACGTTATATACAATTACGTACTAACGTATAACGTTATAAACTATTACGTAATAACATATAACGTTATAAACTACTACGTAATAACGTATAACGTTATAAACTAATACGTAATGACGTATAACGTTATGTAATATAACCTTATGACGTATAAAGTTATGTGGTATTGCCGTATAACGTATAACGTTATATACTATTACGTACTAACGTATATCGTTATATAGTATTACTTTAAGACGTATAACGTTATGCAGTATTACCTTATAACGTATAACGTATTATACTATTACGTAATGACGTACAACGTTATGTAGTATTAGCTTATGACGTATAACTTTATGTAGTATTACATTATAACTAATATCGTTACATACTATTACGTACCTACGTATAACGTTATAAACTATTACGTACTAACGTATAACGTTATAAACTATTACGTAATGACGTATAACGTTATATACTATTACGTAATAACGTATAACGTTATAAACTAATACGTAATGACGTATAACGTTATGTAGTATAACCTTATGACGTATAAAGGTATGTGGTATTGCCGTATAACGTATAACGTTATATACTATAACGCTATGACGTATAACGTTATATACTATAACGTACTAACGTATATCGTTAGATAGTAATACTTTATGACGTATAACGTTATGCAGTATTACCTTATAACGTATAACGTAATATACTATTACGTAATGACGTACAACGTTATGTAGTATTAGCTTATGACGTATAACTTTATGTAGTATTACATTATAACTTATATCGTTATATAATATTACGTACCTACGTATAACGTTATAAACTATTACGTAATAACGTGTAACGTTATATACTATTACCTAATAATGTATGACGTTATAAACTATTACGTTATGACGTATAACGTTATATACTATTACGTACTAACGTGTAATGTTACATGGCATTACCGTATGACGTACAACGTTATATACTATTACGTACTAACGTATAACGTTATATAGTATTGCGGTATAACGTATAACGATATAAATTATTACGTAATGACGTATAACGTCATATATTATTACGTTATGACGTATAACGTTATGTAGTATTACCTTATGACGTATAACGTTATGTAGTATTACCTTATAACGTATAACGTTATTTATTATTACGCATTAACGTGTAACGTTTTGAACTATTCCGTAATAACGTGCAACGTTATATACTATTACGTGCTAACGTATAACGTTATATGGTATTACCGCATGACGTACAACATTATATACTATTACGTACTAACGTACAACATTATGTAGTATTGCCGTATTTTTTTTTATTTTATTTTGGTTATTTTACAATTTGTCCTTGCGGACATTTGGTAAAGTGTTATATCTTGTTGGTGAAGAAAAAAAAATATAAATAAAAAATAATATAGCATGTGGGCGGCTACCCCCAGCGGGGTGCCAGCTTCGTTTTTTCTAAGTTATATCTTTTATGAGGTCTATTGGGTGTTTCCTTTTTAGTCTTCTTACGATGTTTGTTGTGTTGCACGTTTCAGCTGCCAGATGGTTCGGGTGTGTTTCTATTCTTGTTCTGTATCTTGTTGCGAATCTGGTAATCTCCTCCTTAACCGTTGGTATTCCGAGGTCTTTCCTTATGTCCTCGTTTCTAACGTACCACGGGGCGTTTACCATTGTTCTAAGGATTTTGGCTTGGATTGTTTCTATTTTGTTTATATGGCTCATTGCTGCTGTTCCCCATAGTGGAATTCCGTATGTCCAGATTGGCTTTATGATTATTTTGTATATTTTCAGTTTGTTTTCTGTGCTTAGTTTGGATTTTCGGCTTGTTAGCCAGTACATTTGTCTCCTTGCTATCTGTATCTTGTCTATTATTGATTTGATGTGCTGTTTCCATGTGAAGTGTGTATCTATGTGAAGTCCAAGGTATTTGACTTGCCTTGTTTGTGTTATTTGCGTGCCGTTCAGGAAGATGTTTGGTGTTATCTGTTTTCTCAATGTGAATGTAATGTGGTTGCATTTGTCAGGGTTAGCTTTGATTTGTTTGTCCTGTAGCCACTTTTCTATTTTTGTGATGTGCTCTTGTAGTATTGTGGCTGCTATTACAGGGTTAGTGTGCCTGACTAGCACGGCTGTGTCGTCCGCGAATGTCAGTATTTTGCTATTGGTAGTTGTTGGAATGTTGGCCGTGTATAATGTGTATAGTATGGGTCCTAGGACGCTTCCTTGTGGAACACCTGCTTTGATGTCTTTTGCTTCGGAGTGTGCGTCCTTGATTTTTACTGTGAAGGTTCTGTTGCTTATGTATGATTTTATTATTTGGTATATTTTTTCCGGGAATTGTTTCTTGATTGTTTGTATTAGGCTTTCGTGGTTTATTTTGTCGAAAGCTTTCTCTATGTCCATGAATAGGGCTGTACAATATTGTTTGTTTTCTATTGTGTGTATTATTTCGTTGACAAGCCTGTGCATTTGTTCTATGGTGGAGTGTTTATTTCTGAATCCAAATTGATGGTCTGGTATTAGTTTTTCCTTCTCTATTATTGGTTTTAGTCGGGCGTATATTACTTTTTCTAGTATTTTGGAGAGCACGGGGAGTAGTGATATTGGTCTGTAGGATGTTGCTTCATGTGGGTCTTTGCCTGGTTTGGGTAACATTATGATTTGTGCCTGTTTCCATAATGCAGGATAATATTGTATTCTTAGTATTGCATTGAATATTATTGTAATTAACCGTATCGCTTTTGGAGGGAGGTTTTTCAATATTTTGCCATTGATTAGATCGATTCCTGGTGTTTTGTTGTTTTTTGTTTTTTCTATTATGTTTCTTATTTCTTGTGCTGTTGTTTTGGGTATGGTGTATTGCTTGTCGATTGCAGTGCTAGTGGCTATCGCGTCGTCGTCCGTATGGCTATTGTGGTTGCTGTTATTGATGTTGTGTGGTGTAAATGTGTTGCATAGGTGGATGGAAAATTCTTCGGCTTGCTCTTCGTTGCTTCTTGCCCATGTGTTGTCTGCTTTTCTGATTGCTGGGGCTGGTTTTATCGCCTTCTTTATTTTGTTTGTGGCTTTCCATAGTGAGTAGTTGTAGTTCTCGTGTGCAGATAGTGACTCTATGAACTTTGTGAATTCGTTGTTGTTGTGCTCTTTTATTTTGTTTTTTATTTCCTTTGCAAGTTTGTTTAGGTGTTTTTTGTTTTCTTTTGTTCTATGTTTTTGCCATTTTGCTTTCGCTTTTCTTTTATCTCTGATTTTTTCGAGGATGTCAGATGGGATTTGTTTTGTTTGTCTAGTGGTAGTTTCTGGTTTTGTGGTTGCCCGTGCTGCCTCTTGTATAGTTTCTGTAAGTGTTGTTACAGCTTGTTCGATGTGTTGGGGCGTTTTCAGTGGGATGTTGCAGTTGATTTTGCTCTCGATTATTTCTTTGAAGGTTTGCCAATTAGTGGATTTGTTGCATAGCGTCTCTGAGTTGTTGTAGAGTATTGGCTTGTTTCTGTATGTTATTATTATGGGTGTATGGTCGGAGCTAAGCTCGAGGCTGGATGCTATATTTATTTTATTTCCGTTTAATCCCTTTGTGACTGCAAAGTCGAGTAGGTCAGGGATTTTGCTCAGGTCTGTCGGCCAGTATGTCGGTCTTCCTGTGGATAATATATTGAGATTGTTTTTCCTGATGTGTTTTTCCAGGGTTCTGCCTCGAGGTGTAGTGATTCTTGATCCCCATGTTGTGTGCTTTGAGTTGTAGTCTCCTGCTGCGATAAACTTGTCGCCTAGTTGTTGGAAGTATTCTTCCCACATTTGTGTTGTAATTTTGTGTCGCGGTGGTGCATATACTGCTGACAGCTGTAGACGGTTGCTGCTAGTTTGTACGGTAACGGTAGTTGCTTGTATGTGTTCTTTACTAACTTGACTGTGTAGGTGGTGTTTAATATCGTTTCTTATTATCACTGCGGTTCCTCCGTGTGCTTTTCCTGAGGGGTGCTTGGTATCGTATATGGTATAGTGCGGTATTTTTGTGTAGCTTTTTGTTGTGAAATGCGTCTCCGATACAAGTAGTATGTCTATGTTGTTGTGGTATAGGAATGCTTTGGTTTCAATGGCCCTTTGTTGTAGACCGTTAGAGTTCCAGGCAGCTATTTTTAGTATGTCCGTTTTTACTTTTTGCTTAGCATGGTTGTTATCAGTTGTATCATAGCTGTGATTTGTAATGATTGCTGCTTGAATGCTTCGTTTAGTTCGCTTATCGTTCTTGTTAACATGTCGGTGCTTTTGATGGATTGTTTTAATAGTTCTTTTATTTCTGTAGCGTCGTTGGTGTTGTTGTTGTGGTTTTGGTTGGCTACGGGTGTTACTTCCTTGGTTGCTTGCGCGTAGCTTCGACTGCCAGTGGTGTTGATATTGTTGTGGTTGTTGTTCATTACGTACTGTACTTTAATTGGTGTCTCAGCTTCTGCCCTGTCTTGTTGTGTGTGGTGGTAGTTATATGTCCTGCTTCTAAGCGGCGGAAACAATTTACGTTGGAGTATTTTTCTGGCTGGGCAGCCTTTGTAGCTGGCTGGGTGGTTTCCGTTGCAGTTGTAGCACTTTACCTCTTTTATTTTTCCCGTATATGGGCAGTAAGTTGTCAGGTGCTTTCCTGCGCATTTGACGCACACCGGGTTTCTGTTGCAGTAATTTTTTGTGTGCCCATATTGTTGGCACCGCATGCACTGAGGTATGTCTTTTTTTTGTCTGGGTGGTTCGACTGTGACTATTGTGTTTAAGATTTGTTTAATGTCATAGATTTCCTTGTTGTTTTTGTTCGGTTCTAGTTCTATTAGGAACAGCGGTAGTGGTTGTTTGGTGTCAAATCTCGTTATGTTGTTTATTGCTCTTACCTGGTGTCCGATTTTGGCTAGTTCGTCGCATATGTTGCTTGTGTTTGTTCTTGGGTGTAGCCCTCTGATAACTGCTTTATAGCTTTTGTCAGTTTTGAGCTGGTAGGTGTGGTACCCGGCGTTTTTTTCTTTTAGCACTTTTACCACTTTTCTGTAGGTTTCTGGGGCGTTGGTTTGCACTTTTACCTGGTCCAGTTTTAATTGTTTTATTGAGTAGTTTTCTTTGCCTGCCGTATTGTTTAGCAGTTCGAGGAGGGGGTCTATTATTTGCGCATCGATGTATATTGGCGGTGGTTTGGGGTTGTGTGTTATTGGTTTTTCAGTTGTTTCAGTTGTTTCTGGTTCCTTCTCTTGTGGTAGTATGCTGAAGGGGTTTTGTAGTGGGATTTCTTGGAGCCACTGCTTACTTACTGTTTCTGCAGCCCTCCTAGTATTTGCGTTTGTTGTAATTTTTCTTCTTTTGCTGGGAGTTACGAGCTTCCAGCTTTCGTCTTGTTGTGTCAGATCGTTGTTGGTGGTGTTTCTCTCGTCACTCATCTGAGTCATATCCATTTCGGTTTCTGTGCATTCATGGGTTTCCATGGTTTTGTATATGGCGTATGTTTCACCGTTGTTTGATATCCTGAGCGGTGGCACTCGTTGCATTGTTTTGTTTTCCCCGCTGTTCGCACTTTCGGGGGCACTTTTTTCCACGTCCGATTTCGACGGAGAGACCGCTACGGGCACAAGGCACGTCTACACTCTTCGACAGTCGAAAGGGAACTGATATTGCCGTATAACGTATAACGATATAAACTATTACGTAATGACGTATAACGTTATATACTATTACGTACTAACGTGTAACGTTATAAACTATTACGCAATGACGTATAACGTTATATACTATTAGGTAATAACGTGTAACGTTATGTTGTATTGCCTTATAACGTATAACGTCATATATTATTACGTACTAACGTATAACGTTATACACTACTACGTAATGACGTATAACGTTATATACTATTACGTAATAACGTATATCGTTATATACTATTACGTAATGACGTACAACGTTATGTAGTTTTAGCTTATAACGTATAACGTTATATTCTACTACGTACTAACGTATAACGTTATAAACTATTACGTAATAACGGAGAACGTTATATACCATTACGTAATTACGTATAACATTATAAACCAATACGTAATGACGTATAACGTTATGTAGTATTACCTTATGACGTATAAAGTTATGTGATATTGCCGTATAACATATAATGTTATATACTATTACGTAATGACGTATAACGTTATATACTATTACGTACTAACGTATAACGTTATAAACTAATACGTAATGACGTATAACGTTATATAGCATTACCGTATAACATAAAACGTTATATACTATTACGTAATGACGCATAACGTTATATACTATCATCTAATAACGTATAACGTTCTATACTATTTGGTAATAACGTCTAACGTTATATACTATTACGTAATAACGTATAACGTTATATACTATTACGTTATAACGTATAACGATATAAACTATTACGTAATGACGTATAACGTTATAAACTATTACGTACTAACGTATAACGTTATAAAATATTACGTAACAACGTATAACGTTATATACTATTACGTAATAACGTATAACGTTATATACTATTACGTTATAACTTGTAACGTTATATACTATTACGTAACTACGTATAACGTTATAAACTATTACGTACTAACGTATAACGTTATAAACTATTACGTAATAACGTATAACGTTATATACTATTACGTACTAACGTATAACGTTATAAACTATTACGAAATAACATATAACGTTATAAACTACTACGTAATAACGTATAACGTTATAAACTAATACGTAATGACGTATAACGTTATGTAGTATAACCTTATGACGTATAAAGTTATGTGGTATTGCAGTATAACGTATAACGTTATATACTATAACGCTATGACGTATAACGTTATATACTATTACGTACTAACGTATATCGTTATATAGTAATACTTTATGACGTATAACGTTATGCAGTATTACCTTATAACGTATAACGTAATATACTATTACGTAATGACGTACAACGTTATGTACTATTAGCTTATAACGTATAACGTTATATTCTACTACGTATTAACGTATAACCTTATAAACTATTACGTAAAACGGATAACGTTATATACCATTACGTAATTACGTATAACGTTATAAACTAATACGTAATGACGTATAACGTCATGTAGTATAACCTTATGACGTATAAAGTTATGTGGTATTGCCGTATAACGTACAACGTTATATACTATAACGCTATGACGTATAACGTTATATACTATTACGTACTACCGTATATCGTTATATAGTAATACTTTATGACGTATAACGTTATGCAGTATTACCTTTTAACGTATAACGCAATATACTATTACGTAATGACGTACAACGTTATGTAGTATTAGCTTATAACGTATAAAGTTATATTCTATTACGTATTAACGTATAACCTTATAAAATATTACGTAATAACGGATAACGTTATATACCATTACGTAATTACGTATAACATTATAAACTAATACGTAATGACGTATAACGTTATGCAGTATTACCTTATAACGTATAACGTAATATACTATTACGTAATGACGTACAAAGTTATGCAGTATTAGCTTATAATGTATAACGTTATATTCTATTACGTATTAACGTATAACCTTATAAACTATTACGTAATAACGGATAACGTTATATACCATTACGTAATTACGTATAACATAACAAACTAATACGTAACGACGTATAACGTTATGTAGTATAACATTATGACGTATAAAGTTATGTGGTATTGCCGTATAACGTATAACGTTATATACTATAACGCTATGACCTATAACGTTATATACTATTACGTACTAACGTATTTCGTTAGATAGTAATACTTTATGACGTATAACGTTATGCAGTATTACCTTATAACGTATAACGTATTATAATATTACGTAATGACGTACAACGTTATGTAGTATTAGCTTATGACGTATAACTTTATGTAGTATTACATTATAACTTATAACGTTATATACGATTACGTACCTACGTATGACGTTATAAACTATTACGTACTAACGTATAACGTTATAAAGTATTACGTAATAACGTATAACGTTATATACTATTACGTACTAACGTATAACGTTATAAACTATTCCGTATTAACGTGTAACGTTATATACTATTACCTAATAACGTATGACGTTATAAACTATTACGTTATGACGTATAACGTTATATACTATTACGTAATAACGTATAACGTTATGTACTATTACGTACTAACGTATAACGTTATAAACTATTCCGTAATAACGTATAACGTTATATACTATTACCTAATAACGTATGACGTTATAAACTATTACGTTATGACGTATAAAGTTATATACTATTACGTACTAACGTATAACGTTACGTGGCATTACCGTATGACGTATAACGTTATATACTATTACGAAATAACGTATATCGTTATATTCTTTTACGTAAAGACGTATAACGTTATATACTATTACGTAATGACGTACAACTTTACGTAGTATGAGCTTATAACGTATAACGTTATATTCTACTACGTACTAACGCATAACATTATAAACTATTACGTAATAACGGATAACGTTATATACTATTACGTAATTACGTATAACATTATAAACTAATACGTTATGACGTATAACGTCATATATTATTGCGTTATGACGTATAACGTTATGTAGTATTACCTTATGACGTATAACGTTATGTAGTATTACCTTATAACGTATAACGTTATATATTATTACGCATTAACGTATAACGTTTTGAACTATTCCGTAATAACGTATAACGTTATACACAATTACGTACTAACGTATAACGTTATAAACTAATACGTAATGACGTATAAGGTTATGTAGTATAACCTTACGACGTATAAAGTTATGTGGTATTGCCGTATAACGTATAACGTTATATACTATAACGCTATGACGTATAACGTTATATACTATTACGTACTAACGTATATCGTTATATAGTAATACTTTATGACGTATAACGTTATGCATAATTACCTTATAACGTATAACGTAATATACTATTACGTAATGACGTACAACGTTATGTAGTATTAGCTTATAACGTATAACGTTATATTCTACTACGTATTAACGTATAACCTTATAAACTATTACGTAATAACGGATAACGTTATATACTATTACGTAATTACGTATAACATTATAAACTAATACGTAATGACGTATAACTTTATGTAGTATAACATTATGACGTATAAAGTTATGTGGTATTGCCGTATAACGTCTAACGTTATATACAATTACGTACTAACGTATAACGTTATATAGTATTGCGGTATAACGTATAACGATATAAATTATTACGTAATGACGTATAACGTTATGTAGTATTACCTTATCACGTATAACGTTATGTTGTATTGCCCTATAACGTATAACGTCATATATTATTTCGTACTAACGTATAACGTTATAAACTATTACGTAATGACGTATAACGTTATATACTATTACGTAACTACGTATAACGTTATAAACTATTACCTACTAACGTATAACGTTATAAACTATTACGTAATAACGTATAACGTTATATACTATTACGTACTAACGTATAACGTTATAAACTATTACGAAATAACATATAACGTTATAAACTACTACGTAATAACGTATAACGTTATAAACTAATACGTAATGACGTATAACGTTATGTAGTATAACCTTATGACGTATAAAGTTATGTGGTATTGCAGTATAACGTACAACGTTATATACTATAACGCTATGACGTATAACGTTATATACTATTACGTACTAACGTATATCGTTATATAGTAATACTTTATGACGCATAACGTTATGCAGTATTACCTTATAACGTATAACGTAATATACTATTACGTAATGACGTACAACGTTATGTACTATTAGCTTATAACGTATAACGTTATATTCTACTACGTATTAACGTATAACCTTATAAACTATTACGTAATAACGGATAACGTTATATACCATTACGTAATTACGTATAACGTTATAAACTAATACGTAATGACGTATAACGTTATGTAGTATAACCTTATGACGTATAAAGTTATGTGGTATTGCCGTATAACGTACAACGTTATATACTATAACGCTATGACGTATAACGTTATATACTATTACGTACTACCGTATATCGTTATATAGTAATACTTTATGACGTATAACGTTATGCAGTATTACCTTATAACGTATAACGCAATATACTATTACGTAATGACGTACAACGTTATGTAGTATTAGCTTATAACGTATAAAGTTATATTCTATTACGTATTAACGTATAACCTTATAAAATATTACGTAATAACGGATAACGTTATATACCATTACGTAATTACGTATAACATTATAAACTAATACGTAATGACGTATAACGTTATGCAGTATTACCTTATAACGTATAACGTAATATACTATTACGTAATGACGTACAAAGTTATGTAGTATTAGCTTATAACGTATAACGTTATATTCTATTACGTATTAACGTATAACCTTATAAACTATTACGTAATAACGGATAACGTTATATACCATTACGTAATTACGTATAACATTACAAACTAATACGTAATGACGTATAACGTTATGTTGTATAACATTATGACGTATAAAGTTATGTGGTATTGCCGTATAACGTATAACGTTATATACTATAACGCTATGACCTATAACGTTATATACTATTACGTACTAACGTATATCGTTAGATAGTAATACTTTATGACGTATAACGTTATGCAGTATTACCTTATAACGTATAACGTATTATAATATTACGTAATGACGTACAACGTTATGTAGTATTAGCTTATGACGTATAACTTTATGTAGTATTACATTATAACTTATAACGTTATATACGATTACGTACCTACGTATAACGTTATAAACTATTACGTACTAACGTATAACGTTATAAAGTATTACGTAATAACGTATAACGTTATATACTATTACGTACTAACGTATAACGTTATAAACTATTCCGTATTAACGTGTAACGTTATATACTATTACCTAATAACGTATGACGTAATAAACTATTGCGTTATGACGTATAACGTTATACACTATTACGTAATAACGTATAACGTTATGTACTATTACGTACTAACGTATAACGTTATAAACTATTCCGTAATAACGTATAACGTTATATACTATTACCTAATAACGTATGACGTTATAAACTATTACGTTATGACGTATAAAGTTATATACTATTACGTACTAACGTATAACGTTACGTGGCATTACCGTATGACGTATAACGTTATATAATATTACGAAATAACGTATATCGTTATATTCTTTTACGTAAAGACGTATAACGTTATATACTATTACGTAATGACGTACAACTTTACGTAGTATGAGCTTATAACGTATAACGTTATATTCTACTACGTACTAACGCATAACATTATAAACTATTACGTAATAACGGATAACGTTATATACTATTACGTAATTACGTATAACATTATAAACTAATACGTTATGACGTATAACGTCATATATTATTACGTTATGACGTATAACGTTATGTAGTATTACCTTATGACGTATAACGTTATGTAGTTTTACCTTATAACGTATAACGTTATATATTATTACGCATTAACGTATAACGTTTTGAACTATTCCGTAATAACGTATAACGTTATACACAATTACGTACTAACGTATAACGTTATAAACTAATACGTAATGACGTATAAGGTTATGTAGTATAACCTTACGACGTATAAAGTTATGTGGTATTGCCGTATAACGTCTAACGTTATATACAATTACGTACTAACGTATAACGTTATATAGTATTGCGGTATAACGTATAACGATATAAATTATTACGTAATGACGTATAACGTTATGTAGTATTACCTTATCACGTATAACGTTATGTTGTATTGCCCTATAACGTATAACGTCATATATTATTACGTACTAACGTATAACGTTATAAACTATTACGTAATGACGTATAACGTTATATACTATTACGTACTAACGCATAACGTTATATAGCATTACCGTATAACATACAACGTTATATACTATTACGTAATAACGTATAACGTTATAAACTAATACGTAATGACGTACAACTTTATGTAGTATGAGCTTATAACGTGTAACGTTATATTCTACTATGTACTAACGCATAACATCATAAACTATTACGTATTAACGGATAACGTTATATACTATTACGTAATTACGTATAACACTATAAACTAATACGTAATGACGTATAACGTCATATATAATTACGTTATGACGTATAACGTTATGTAGTATTACCTTATGACGTATAACGTTATGTAGTATTACCTTATAACGTATAACGTTATATATTATTACGCATTAACGTGTAACGTTTTGAACTATTCCGTAATAACGTGCAACGTTATATACTATTACGTGCTAACGTATAACGTTATATGGTATTACCGCATGACGTACAACATTATATACTATTACGTACTAACGTACAACATTATGTAGTATTGCCGTATAACGTATAACGATATAAACTATTACGTAATGACGTATAACGTTATGTACTATTACGTACTAACGTGTAACGTTATAAACTATTACGCAATGACGTATAACGTTATATACTATTAGGTAATAACGTGTAACGTTATGTTGTATTGCCTTATAACGTATAACGTCATATATTATTACGTACTAACGTATAACGTTATACACTACTACGTAATGACGTATAACGTTATATACTATTACGTAATAACGTATATCGTTATATACTATTACGTAATGACGTATAACGTTATGTAATATTACGTAATAACGTATAACGTTATATACTATTACGTAATGACGTACAACGTTACGTAGTATGAGCTTATAACGTATTACGTTATATTCCACTACGTACTAACGTATAACGTTATAAACTATTACGTAATAACGTATAACGTTATAAACTAATACGTAATGACGCATAACGTTATATACTATCATGTAATAACGTATAACGTTATAAACTATTACGTAATAACGTATAACGTTATATACAATTACGTACTAACGTATAACGTTATAAACTATTACGTAATAACATATAACGTTATATACTATTACGTACTAACGTATAACGTTATATACTATTACATACTAACGTACAACGTTATGTAGCATTGCCGTATAACGTATAATGATATAAACTATTACGTAATGAAGTATAACGTTATATACTATTACGTACTAACGTATAACGTTATAAACTATTACGTAATAACGTATAACGTTATATACAATTACGTACTAACGTATAACGTTATAAACTATTACGTAATAACATATAACGTTATAAACTACTACGTAATAACGTATAACTTTATAAACTAATACGTAATGACGTATAACGTTATGTAGTATAACCTTATGACGTATAAAGTTATGTGGTATTGCCGTATAACGTATAACGTAATATACTATTACGTAATGACGTACAACGTTATGTAGTTTTAGCTTATAACGTATAACGTTATAAACTATTACGTAATAACGGATAACGTTATATACCATTACGTAATTACGTATAACATTCTAAACTAATACGTAATGACGTATAACGTTATGTAGTATTACCTTATGACGTATAAAGTTATGTGATATTGCCGTATAACATATAATGTTATATACTATTACGTAATGACGTATAACGTTATATACTATTACGTACTAACGTATAACGTTATAAACTAATACGTAATGACGTATAACGTTATATACTATCATGCAATAACGTATAACGTTCTATACTATTTGGTAATAACGTCTAACGTTATATACTATTACGTAATAACGTATAACGTTATATACTATTACGTTATAACGTATAACGTTATATACTATTACGTTATAACGTATAACGTTATAAACTATTACGTACTAACGTATAACGTTATATAGCATTACCGTATAACATACAACGTTATATACTATTACGTACTATCGTATAACGTTATAAAGTATTACCTGATGCCGTATATCGTTATGTAGTATTACCTTATAACGTATATCGTTATATACTATTACGTACTAACGTATATCGTTATATACTATTACGTACTAGCGTATAGCGTTATATACCATTACGTAATGACGTGTAACGTTATGTAGTATTACCTTATAACGTATAACGTTATATAACATTACGTACTAACGTATAACGTTATATACTATTACGTTATAACGTAAACCGTTATGTAGTATTACCGTATGACGTTTAACGTTATGTATTATTACCTTATAACGTATAATGTTATATACTATTACGTACTAACGTGTAACGTTATGTACTATTACGTAATGACGTATAACGTTATGTAGTATTACCTTATGGCGTATAACGTTATGTAGTATTACCTTATAACGCATAACGTTATATATTACTACGTACTAACGTATAACATTATATAATGCTACGTACTAACGTACGACGTTCTATACTATTACGTAATAATGTAAAACGATATATAGTATATCCTTATAACGTGTAACGTTATATACTATTACCTAATAACGTATGACGTTATAAACTATTACGTTATGACGTACAACGTTATATACTATTACGTACTAACGTATAACGTTATGTAGTATTGCGGTATAACGTATAACGATATAAATTATTACGTAATGACGTATAACGTTATGTAGTATTACCTTATCACATATAACGTTATGTTGTATTGTCTTATAACGTATAACGTCATATCTTATTACGTACTAACGTATAACGTTATAAACTATTACGTAATGACGTATAACGTTATATACTATTAGGTAATAACGTGTAAAGTTATTTTGTATAGCCTTATAACCTATAACGTCATATATTATTACGTACTAACGTATAACGTTATAAACTATTACGTAATGATGTATAACGTTATATACTATTACGTAATAACGTATATCGTTATATACTATTACGTAATGACGTATAACGTTATATACTATTACGTAATAACGTTTAACGTTATAAACTATTACGTAATAACGTATAACGTTATAAACTAATACGTAATGACGCATAACGTTATATACTATCATGTAATAACGTATAACGTTCTATACTATTTGGTAATAACGTATAACGTTATAAACTAATACGTAATGACGTATAACGTTATGTAGTATAACCTTATGACGTATAAAGTTATGTGGTATTGCCGTATAACGTCTAACGTTATATACAATTACGTACTAACGTATAACGTTATATAGTATTGCGGTATAACGTATAACGTTATATACAATTACGTACTAACGTATAACGTTATAAACTATTACGTAATAACGGATAACGTTATATACTATTACGTAATTACGTATAACATTATAAACTAATACGTAATGACGTATAACTTTATGTAGTATAACATTATGACGTATAAAGTTATGTGGTATTGCCGTATAACGTATAACGTTATATACTATAACGCTATGACGTATAACGTTATATACTATTACCTAATAACGTATAACGTTATATACTATAACGCTATGACGTATAACGTTATATACTATTACGTACTAACGTATATCGTTATATAGTAATACTTTATGACGTATAACGTTATGCAGTATTACCTTATAACGTATAACGTAATATACTATTACGTAATGACGTACAACGTTATGTAGTATTAGCTTATAACGTATAACGTTATATTCTACTACGTATTAACGTATAACCTTATAAACTATTACGTAATAACGGATAACGTTATATACTATTACGTAATTACGTATAACGTTATAAACTATTACGTAATGACGCATAACGTTATGTAGTATAACATTATGACGTATAAAGTTATGTGGTATTGCCGTATAACGTATAACGTTATATACTATAACGCTATGACCTATAACGTTATATACTATTACGTACTAACGTATATCGTTAGATAGTAATACTTTATGACGTATAACGTTATGCAGTATTACCTTATAACGTATAACGTATTATAATATTACGTAATGACGTACAACGTTATGTAGTATTAGCTTATGACGTATAACTTTATGTAGTATTACATTATAACTTATAACGTTATATACGATTACGTACCTACGTATAACGTTATATACAATTACGTACTAACGTATAACGTTATAAACTATTACGTAATAACATATAACGTTATATACTATTACGTACTAACGTATAACGTTATATACTATAACATACTAACGTACAACGTTATGTAGCATTGCCGTATAACGTATAATGATATAAACTATTACGTAATGACGTATAACGTTATATACTATTACGTACTAACGTATAACGTTATAAACTATTACGTAATAACGTATAACGTTATATACAATTACGTACTAACGTATAACGTTATAAACTATTACGTAATAACATATAACGTTATAAACTACTACGTAATAACGTATAACTTTATAAACTAATACGTAATGACGTATAACGTTATGTAATATAACCTTATGACGTATAAAGTTATGTGGTATTGCCGTATAACGTATAACGTTATATACTATAACGCTGTGACGTATAACGATATATACTATTACGTACTAACATTTAACTTTCTATACTATTAGGTACGAAC
Source organism: Bombus pascuorum (assembly GCF_905332965.1). Classification (NCBI taxonomy): domain Eukaryota; kingdom Metazoa; phylum Arthropoda; class Insecta; order Hymenoptera; family Apidae; genus Bombus; species Bombus pascuorum. The sequence continues at coordinate 6,799,927 of NC_083494.1, read as the reverse complement.
GAATAAGGTTATAAACTACTACGTAATAACGTATAACGTTATAAACTAATACGTAATGACGTATAACGTTATGTAGTATAACCTTATGACGTATAAAGTTATGTGGTATTGCCGTATAACGTATAACGTAATATACTATTACGTAATGACGTACAACGTTATGTAGTTTTAGCTTATAACGTATAACGTTATAAACTATTACGTAATAACGGATAACGTTATATACCATTACGTAATTACGTATAACATTCTAAACTAATACGTAATGACGTATAACGTTATGTAGTATTACCTTATGACGTATAAAGTTATGTGATATTGCCGTATAACATATAATGTTATATACTATTACGTAATGACGTATAACGTTATATACTATTACGTACTAACGTATAACGTTATAAACTAATACGTAATGACGTATAACGTTATATACTATCATGCAATAACGTATAACGTTCTATACTATTTGGTAATAACGTCTAACGTTATATACTATTACGTAATAACGTATAACGTTATATACTATTACGTACTACCGTATAACGTTATATAGCATTACCGTATAACATACAACGTTATATACTATTACGTACTATCGTGTAACGTTATAAAGTATTACCTGATGTCGTATATCGTTATGTAGTATTACCTTATAACGTATATCGTTATATACTATTACGTATTAACGTATATCGTTATATACTATTACGTACTAGCGTATAGCGTTATATACCATTACGTAATGACGTGTAACGTTATGTAGTATTACCTTATAACGTATAACGTTATATAACATTACGTACTAACGTATAACGTTATATACTATTACGTTATAACGTAAACCGTTATGTAGTATTACCGTATGACGTTTAACGTTATGTATTATTACCTTATAACGCATAACGTTATATATTACTACGTACTAACGTATAACATTATATAATGCTACGTACTAACGTACGACGTTCTATACTATTACGTAATAATGTAAAACGATATATAGTATATCCTTATAACGTGTAACGTTATATACTATCACCTAATAACGTATGACGTTATAAACTATTACGTTATGACGTACAACGTTATATACTATTACGTACTAACGTATAACGTTATGTAGTATTGCGATATAACGTATAACGATATAAATTATTACGTAATGACGTATAACGTTATGTAGTATTACCTTATCACATATAACGTTATGTTGTATTGTCTTATAACGTATAACGTCATATCTTATTACGTACTAACGTATAACGTTATAAACTATTACGTAATGACGTATAACGTTATATACTATTAGGTAATAACGTGTAAAGTTATTTTGTATAGCCTTATAACCTATAACGTCATATATTATTACGTACTAACGTATAACGTTATAAACTATTACGTAATGATGTATAACGTTATATACTATTACGTAATAACGTATATCGTTATATACTATTACGTAATGACGTATAACGTTATATACTATTACGTAATAACGTTTAACGTTATAAACTATTACGTAATAACGTATAACGTTATAAACTAATACGTAATGACGCATAACGTTATATACTATCATGTAATAACGTATAACGTTCTATACTATTTGGTAATAACGTATAACGTTATAAACTAATACGTAATGACGTATAACGTTATGTAGTATAACCTTATGACGTATAAAGTTATGTGGTATTGCCGTATAACGTCTAACGTTATATACAATTACGTACTAACGTATAACGTTATATAGTATTGCGGTATAACGTATAACGATATAAATTATTACGTAATGACGTATAACGTTATGTAGTATTACCTTATCACGTATAACGTTATGTTGTATTGCCTTATAACGTATAACGTCATATATTATTACGTAATGACGTACAACTTTACGTAGTATGAGCTTATAACGTATAACGTTATATTCTACTATGTACTAACGCATAACATTATAAACTATTACGTCATAACGTGCAACGTTATATACTATTACGTACTAACGTATAACGTTATATGGTATTACCGTATGACGCACAAAGTTATATACTATTACGTACTAACGTACAACGTTATGTAGTATTGCCGTATAACGTATAACGATATAAACTATTACGTAATGACGTATAACGCTATATACTATTACGTACTAACGTATAACGTTATAAACTATTACGTAATAACGTATAACGTTATATACAATTACGTACTAACGTATAACGTTATAAACTATTACGTAATAACGGATAACGTTATATACTATTACGTAATTACGTATAACATTATAAACTAATACGTAATGACGTATAACTTTATGTAGTATAACATTATGACGTATAAAGTTATGTGGTATTGCCGTATAACGTATAACGTTATATACTATAACGCTATGACGTATAACGTTATATACTATTACCTAATAACGTATAACGTTATATACTATAACGCTATGACGTATAACGTTATATACTATTACGTACTAACGTATATCGTTATATAGTAATACTTTATGACGTATAACGTTATGCAGTATTACCTTATAACGTATAACGTAATATACTATTACGTAATGACGTACAACGTTATGTAGTATTAGCTTATAACGTATAACGTTATATTCTACTACGTATTAACGTATAACCTTATAAACTATTACGTAATAACGGATAACGTTATATACTATTACGTAATTACGTATAACATTATAAACTAATACGTAATGACGTATAACTTTATGTAGTATAACATTATGACGTATAACGTATTATACTATTACGTAATGACGTACAACGTTATGTAGTATTATCCTATAACGTATAACGTTATATTCCACTACGTACTATCGTATAACATTATATACTATTACGTTATAACGTAAACCGTTATGTAGTATTACCGTATGACGTTTAACGTTATGTATTATTACCTTATAACGTATAATGTTATATACTATTACGTACTAACGTGTAACGTTATATACTATTACGTAATGACGTATAACGTTATGTAGTATTACCTTATGGCGTATAGCGTTATGAAGTATTACCTTATAACGCATAACGTTATATATTACTACGTACTAACGTATAACATTATATAATGCTACATACTAACGTACGACGTTCTATACTATTACGTAATAATGTATAACGATATATAGTATATCCTTATAACGTGTAACGTTATATACTATTACCTAATAACGTATGACGTTATAAACTATTACGTTATGACGTATAACGTTATATACTATTACGTACTAACGTATAACGTTATATGGTATTACCGTATGACGTACAACGTTATATACTATTACGTACTAACGTATAACGTTATGTAGTATTGCGGTATAACGTATAACGATATAAATTATTACGTAATGACGTATAACGTTATAAAGTATTACCTGATGACGTATATCGTTATGTAGTATTACCTTATAACGTATAACGTTATCTAGTATTGCCGTATGACGTATAACGTTATAAACTATTACGTAATGACGCATAACGTTATATACTATTATGTAATAACGTATATCGTTATATACTATTACGTAATAACGTCTAACGTTACATACTATTACGTAATAACGTATAACGTTATATACTATTACGTTATAACGTATAACGTTATATACTATTACGTTATAAAGTATAACGTTATAAACTATTACGTACTAACGTATAACGTTATACAGCATTACAGTGTAACATACAACGTTATATACTATTACGTACTATCGTATAACGTTATAAAGTATTACCTGATGACGTACATCGTTATGTAGTATTACCTTATAACGTATATCGTTATATACTATTACGTACTAACGTATATCGTTATATACTATTACGTACTAACGTATAACGTAATATACTATTACGTAATGTCGTATAACGTTATATACTATTACGTACTGACGTATAACGTTATATAGTATTACCGTATGACGTACAACGTTATATAACATTACGTACTAACGTATAACGTTATATACTATTACGTTATAACGTAAACCTTTATGTAGTACTACCGTATGACGTTTAACGTTATATATTATTACCTTATAACGCATAAAGTTATATATTACTACGTTCTAACGTATAACATTATATAATGCTACGTACTAACGTACGACGTTCTGTACTACTACTTAATAATGTATAACGATATATAGTATATCCTTATAAAGTGTAACGTTATATATTATTACCTAATAACGTATGACGTTATAAACTATTACGTTATGACGTATAACGTTATATACTATTACGTACTAACTTATAACATTATATGGTATTACCGTATGACGTACAACGTTATATACTATTACGTACTAACGTATAACGTTATATAGTATTGCGGTATAACGTATAACGATATAAATTCTTACGTAATGACGTATAACGTTATATAGTATTACGTAATAACATATAACGTGATATACTATTAACTTTCTTTTTTTTTTTGCATGAGAAGGGGAAAATGCTGTTACGCATGCCCAGAAACCCGCATCATTGGGTTATGTGGGACTCCGGCGGATGTTGTTGCCATACCCACTAAAAACCCCTCCTTCTTGTTCCTCTGCTTGGAGGACAGACAACCCCAGTAATACCTGTCGGCATTCGTCTGGGTTGTCCTTTCATGCCCCGATGTATCTTCTTCTTCGGGCAGTTACTGCTCGCGTCATCTTCTCAGCCAGTTCAAAATACTGGGCTGATTTCCTTCTTTGGTTCTTTGTTGTCCTGTATCTCTGCCATCACAGCTCCGCGTAGTTGTTGTTGCTCTCGTTCTCCTCCTTGCCTTCTCCATGGATTTCTCTATCACCTTCCTGTGAGACATGACGGTCCAGCAGAATTTCCTGAATTTATCCCAGCTCTCGTTCTTGGCGGTCACCGTGGCGATCAGATTGTCCACGTCTATCTTCTCGCCAAGGGCGTTCTCCAGCTCAATCCTTCTGTCCGTCCACTTCATGCACTCGTAGAGGGCGTGCTCTGCATCGTCGTTAGGGTCTCCACAGTCGAGACAGTTGCTGTCACTGTTCTTGCCAATCCTCTTCCTATAAACACCAAGACTTCCACGCCCTGTTAACAGCTGCATGGTATGATGATGGATGTCCATCTTCTTTTTGGTAAATCGCAGCGCATTCGGTATTTATTTTCTTGTGACATTCTCCTTTTTGTAGTTGTTCCTCCTTCTGCCACTCCTCTTTGGCCTTCTTGCGTATCGCCTCCAGATCCTCCTTCAGCTCGCTGCCGTTATCCTCGCCGATCCTGGTCTTGTGGATCTTGTTCCTCTCGTAAGTCTCTCCGAGCATTTTTATCTTTATGTAGATCGGGAGATTCCCGTTCAACACGCAAGGTGCCGCGTGGGAGACGGTAAGGTATGCCGTCCTTGTTATGCACAGGGCCGTTCGTTGTGCCCGTTTCAGCTTCTTCCTATTCTTATCGGTATTCGCTGCTCTGGCCCACACCGGTGCTCTGTAAGTTACGAGGACTCCCACACATTGTAGTATAGCCTACGAGCCAAGCTGGGCGGCCCGTTGATGTTAGGTAGTATTCCCCTAAGGGCTCCTATTAACTTGTCGGCTCTATTACACACCGTCTCGATATGCACACCGAACCTCCGACTGGTGTCGATGATGACTCCAAGATACTTGATGCGGTCGGCTGTTTCGATGTCCGAAGAGCCCAACTTGAGTTTCACCACTCTTGGCACTTACAACCTAGTGACGAGCATGACTTCCGTCTTCTCTCTCGCCAGCGTGAGACCGACACTCGTGCACCAATCGTTGGCGATCCTTAGTATCGTGTTGACCTTGGCGGTGGCCTCTTCGTTCTTCCCGACGGAAATATACTATTACCCTATAACGTATAACGTTATGTACTATTACCCTATAACGTATAACGTTATATACTATTACGTTATAACGTATAACGTTATATACTATTACGTAATAATGTATAACGTATTATAGTATAACCTTATAACGTATAACGTTATGTAGCATTACGTCATAGCGTATAACGCTATATACTATTACAGTATACCGTATAACGTTATGTACTATTATATTAAGACGTATAAGCCTATGTAGTATCACGTTATAACGTATAGCGTTATATAGTATTACCTTAGGACATATAACGTTATATGGTGTTACGTTATAACGTTTAACGTTATATATTATTACATTCCAACGTATTACGTTATATAGTATTACGATCTTACGTATAACGTTGTATAGTTTTATGTTATGCCGTTTAACGTTGCATAATGTTATGGTAAAACGTATAGCGTTTTATAATATTGCGGTATAACCTATAGCGTTATATAGTATTGTGGTATAACGTATAGCGTTATATAGAATGGCGTTGTAATGTATTACATTGTGTAGTATTACGTCATAACGTTTAACGTTATGTAGTATTACGTTGTGTCGTATTACGTTAGATTGCGCTTCAGTATAACATGTGACGTTATGTAGTATAGCGATATAACGTATGATGTTATATAGTATTACTTATATGACGTATATCGTCATATAGTGTTACTTAATATCGTATTAGGTTGTATAGTATTGCGTTGTCACTTTTTATGTTATAATGTATTACGTTATAACGTTATATAGCGTTACATTACAACGCATGAGGTTATACACAGTATTACGTTATTATGTATAACGTTAGATATTATTACGTTGTAGCGTATTACGTTATATATTATTATAGTAGAACGCATAACGTTCTATAGTATGTCAGGGTAACATATAACGTTGTATAGCATTACGTTATATCGTATAACGTTAAATAGTATTGCGTTGTAACCTATTAACATCATGTAGTATTACGTTAAATAGTATCTCGCTATATTATATTACATTGTAATTTATTACGTTATGTAGTATTGCGCTGTAGAGTATTATGTTTTATTTTACTACGTTAGTTTATACTGCGTTACATTGTATTACGATATAACGTATTGCGTCATACAGTATTGCGTTATAATGCATTACATTCTATATTAATATGTTATTTAGTATTACGTTTAAATGTATTACGTTATAATGTATCACATTGTAACTATCAGATTTTAACTTTAATTATGGACGTTACGTATTGCTACTGTTTAGAACCTAGTGTTATCAAATGAAAAATTGTTTACACTTATAAGCGATTTTCGATCGATGTAACAATGCAGGATAATCTGGAGGGTATATAAGCTCACAATTAATAACACGATCAAGTAACAAGATGTCGGTAGGCTGCTAATTGTAGACTATTTTCTCTCTACGCTTCGTATATCTGCATGATGTTATTAATAATCTTATATATAAATTTACAAGAATTACGAAGTATATCTTCTTTTCCTTAAAAATGTTAGAATCATCGAAAAGTGTTTCCCATTACAAATTTACATTTATTTCACTTTCCTTACTCTGCGTGTAACCTATTCCAGATAATCTTAACGAAGCATTTTTTTTGTCAGTTTTCACATCATATACGTTTAATTTCTGAAAGAGAGTACGACGATGTTGATTGGCCGGAAAAGGTTGTTGACTTACAAGTCAGAAATTAAATGGCTTATGAATGAACAGGGAGACAGTCTACTCGATGTAACCTTTGTATCGATGATGATGATGTTCTAACCAACACCTATGAAATCGTGTATGCTCGGATGTACACATCTTTACGTATTGACGCATCTGGCCGCAGAGGGGGGAGGGGTTAAATGCTCGAGTCAATTCGGTAATGTCAGGCAGGGTTAAACGATCTTCTGACCCCTGACAAGTCTTTCTTAACAAGTCGGTAAATTCACTTTACAATCCTGTTATTGGACATCTGTAACCAATTGGAATTAAAATAGATTGAGAACATACACAATAGTTTTTCATGCAACTGATGTAGGGATGAAAGTTTAAAGTCATTGCAACAGGAATAAAATCACTGAATTCGATTTACAATTCAATCGAATATATCAAGAGTCTTATCAATCTTAACACTTAGCTAACCGAATAGGGAGATCTCCCCTCTGTAAAGTATAATACATTGCTGCGTGACCAAACAAAGAGATCTTCCCTTTTTACTTTTGCAACGCGTTTTCTTTTTCTTTTCTTTTGTTATTATCAGTTATTGTTTACCTGGAATTATTCCCAATTAATTACGTCACTTTTTCTGCTCTTATAAAGTACAGTATATAATAAAATATACTTATTTATTTATACCATATTGTTAAAAAATATTGAAATGCATTGTGAATTTATATTTCACGTTCTAGTCGTGTTACTTATCTTTAGTCATCTATAATATTTTTAATTTTATCTATATTTTTTTATACTTTTAATATATACTTTTAATTTGATGTTTTATGTAAACAATATGTGAAATCGTTATATAAAATCATTACTACAAAATATAATTGATCACTTAAATAATTTTTAGACTTCTTTGTTTTTTAAGTAGTGACTAGTAGTCCTCGATACTTTGAAAAATACACGATAGACAGCATATAGGTTGGTTTGTCCGAGCGCGATGAAAAACGTATAGCTCACTATGGCGCGCGCGGTTGGCTAAGTGTTAATTACTGGATGATCAATAATAATAACTCGCTGATTTTCGTAAATGTTTAGTAATAAAAGATTAAGAATATTGCAGCACGTGGTGTTCTGCGAGAAAAACTTAACGTTATTTAATTAGTAATTTGTTCAGATTTCCATGTCTCAATCTGAGAATCTTCAAGTTCTAAACAATTGCGTATTCCAGTTTCCATCGTAAACCTCGAAAGACCCTAGAGAGCGTTTAACCGGTCGGTAATTGTCCTAATGAGTCCAATAAGGGCCCCGAGCAATGTTGTTTTCTCTTTCCTTCTACCTCTCACTCCTGGAATGTAATTAGCGTTTCGTCTGTTGCGTTCTGTTAAAAGGTTCCTTTCGTTGTTTGCTCTTAACTCCTACTTCCTTGCGCTTGCATGATCCACGGAGGGGTTACAGAGTTATTACATGCGATATGTTATTGGACTGGACCATGTTAGCCGCGTGCCCTGGGAAGCGCGGAGAAACTCGAAGAAGAGAGGGAGCAAGGAAGAAGGAGACCGCGTGTATGTTCTCGGTTCTCGGCAAAAAGGGGGTGTTGCCTCTTCAGTAACGAAGTGAACACTGTCTGTGACGCTAGCAGTTTCTCTCTATCTATTTCTGGATACACATGATATCGCCTTTGACATCTTAAGCGGCTGTATCGCTCACGGTGTAAAGTAATCATCGATTAGATTAATTCGGAAGCCATACAGATCCGAGAAGTGATTGAATCAACATGTCCTCCAGATTAACATGGATGTTGGTCATCTTCGGTCTGGTTGTCCTTTCACAATCAGGTAAAACAATTAGTAACGTGTAGAATACGTCTTAATATAACAATATAATGTAATACGTATTAAATATTGTGATATATAAAATTAACGCCAAGTGAATAAGTTAACGTTTCGTATATTTGCATTATTCCTTAATCGCGTATTGTATAATTATCCAATAATCTATTGTTGAAATGTAATAAATTCGTAATGTCCTTAAGAAGTAGTTAGAAAAAATAATTGGAAAATGTATTGTACGAATTGTAATTTAAAGAAATAAGAAAGGCAAGTTGTTTCATAAATACGACATAAATGTTTTGATTCGTGTGAAACAAGCTATAACAAATTTAAAATATTCGGAAAAAATTAAATTTGTAAACTAATGTCGAGTAACAAAGGTAATGATTTATTTGGCCAGTAAGCAAGATTTATATAAGAAATCATGACGGTGGAGTGTTACGTTATTTGTTCATTAAACTCGACCATTACTATTCTTGTGTCCTCGCTTGTTCTACTAAAGATTTTAATTATTGCGTTTGTTTTTGTGTTAGTGTGTTCATTATTATCGTCTTATCAGATATATTAAGTTGCCTATTGCTGTCATTTGTTTGTTTATTATATGTCGTGCTACGTCATGCCCATGACACAGTAAAATAAAAAACCGAGTACGAGTAGTTGATATAATAAAGTAACATTGTATAATAATATATAACATTAATATTATATGTTATAGTATATAATATCAATATTAATATTAATATAAATTAGTATAAATAAAATCATATTAATTGTTATTGTGATTATTTAAGCGGAGTGTAAGTTTGCGAAAATTATATGCAACATATTTTATATCCGATTAGTAGATGATGAGATGATTAATGTATACTTATAATTTGTAAGTACCGATGACATAATATAAATTGTATAGAGCAATCCCATTCTTAACTATTACGTCATTTGCCGCTATAGTATGAGGGAGACGGGGAAGAGCGAGCAATCGTCAAAACATTCCATAAATTTTCTCAAAAAAGTTCTCTAAATATTTGATTGTTATAATAAATAAAATATATAATCAAAACGGAGCTAAAAATATGAAAATACTCCAAAATCGTAATAATTAAATTAAATGTTACGTATATTTAAGAATCATGTTTGAGACTTAGTACCGTTCAAAATATGACGCAAGAAAATTTGGTTAAATTTTAAAGTTGGTTATATTTTACTTTGTCGCATTTCATATGCTATATTTACTGATATTTAATAATGTATTTACATATGTTATAGGTTTAGCTTTACGATGTTGGAGTTGCGCTTCCGATAAGAATGTACTATGTGGTGATCCACTGAACATTACGGATCATCAAGCGGCGTTTTATACGAAAGACTGTGAATCTGAATCTTACGAACCCATAAAACATATATGCAGGAAATTTGTGAAAAGAGGTAAGTGGTCTGACGAATAATTTACTAAAAAATAATTTATTCTTGTCAACGTTGCTTTACAAAAAACATTTCTGATGTAGCCTATAAAATATTAAAACGAAATAATTAAAAATTGTGTACTGTCTAATATAATTTTTAATTCATAATATAATTGCAAATTAACCTGCAAATTATTAAAAGTTTCTTTGTAGAATTTTTATTAATTTTGTATTTGTGCTATTCGCAACTACGTTTACTCTTACGTACGTAAAAATATGTCCTATTTAATAACATACTTACTGTTGTGTTTTTCACTCAAATGCCTACTTGCATATAAATATGCATATGTTTAATTGATCATAGATAATTAATTTTTTATTGTAACTGAGTATTGATCATACATGTTGTTTCCATTCTGCATATTGACACTTATTTAGTAAATACATTTAATCAAAGTAATTAATTTTTTTTCGAAATGCATTTGTAATAATAATAACAATTATTACAATCAATGACTTGATATAATGCGACTGAAATTTGAATTTGCATGAATTTGCTCATATTTTAAGATATCCTGTTTCGTCATAAGCATAGTAATTTATTACTCAATTACGCACGATGTTCTCACATTGGATGACGTATTTGATATATGTGTATATACTGCGTGAAACTAGAGAACATCATAATCTAGTGTTTATCGTCTCCAACTTAATCGCCACGACATACCATGTTTCACTCGTGAGTCACAGCGCGCGCTGCTACGTTCTACACTATAATCACGATAATAATATGTTGTCAAGGTCAAAACCGCGCCCGTGTTAAAGAAAAATCACTCACCGTCGTAAAATTTTGAATATCAAGGTTAATCTTACTAACGTGATCGTAATCTTAGGATTAACGATATTCATACATGTATGATAACTGAGAGATTAATAAAATTTGTGTAACACGAAAAAGTATACAAAATGAATATGTTTACTGATAACGACAACAACATTTGGAAAATCAAAGATACTTAATAAAATAAAGTGCATTTAGTTTGTAATAACAATATAAATAACGATCGCTTGATTGCATAGATATTTGCATGATTTTCATTTTCCAGCAGACTTTATCGAAATTTTAGAATATCTTGTAATGAAATATAAATTCAAGAAATAGGTAGAACACAAAAAATGCTTTATTGGTTAACATAATTCCTTGTTTTGGAATATCTCGAGCTTTAAATTGTTTATTTCCGAAGTGAACAATAGCTGCAATAATTTTTTTACTTGTGTTTCAAACCAAAAAGATAGATTAGATATTATTTGCTTCATTAAAATGTCTTTTGCTCGTTTCCGAAACTCCGATGTTCAGTTTATAAAGAAATCTGAGTTTATTTAAATGCGTAATACCGTAATTATTTCCTCAGTCCACTTCGTCATATGCTTTGAATCACGAGTGTTACACAACCTGTTGCAGCATATCGTTCAAATATCACCACGTTTTAACAGAAACACAAAAGGAAACGTCGCATATAGCATATTTTGTTATGTGTACATACAAGCACGATTCGGAAATTATTCAAACGTATACTACGTATGTATCTATTTGTATTCTGTTACGTAGTACGCAAATCTTGCAAAGCTGACAATATTTTCTTCAATATTACATTGTCATCGAAAACTAATAATCTCATGATTTTATACCATCATAAAACTCGTCCATCAATATACAGGATATTTTCTTTAAATCAACCATCCCAAATATTTTCGAAATTGCTGACAATAATGAAAAATATTTCAAATAAAAGTTGAATGGTTTCGAGGTGCGCATAATTTAATTTGTCACGTAGCTTTCATTTCATACTAATAATCTAGAATTCTCTTCAGTCTCATCTTTCTCTCTCTTTTTGTATCATTCTTTCTGTATTATTTTCTAGCAAAAATATGCTTGTCATTTTAAAAAGTACACATATTATATATAAGTGTTATAAATTATAATATCTCCTAATCTAATGTTCCTTTCACAAGCTGGGCAATCTTATTAATAGCTTAATGATTTTATGAATAATAACAGCAACATCGGTCAATAAGTTAAAAAAATATGTTTCAGTTTAAAAGTATGAGATTTCCTTTCATGTATTTAGCATTCGCCTACGTAAAAATTGCTTACACTAAATAATACGTCCCCTGAAAATATTTTACTTGTATCTAATACACCTTCCAAACTTAATACTTCTATAAGTTTTAATTTTAAAAAATTTCAATGAATTAATTTATATTAATTTTTTTTATTTAATTCTTTTCTAATATTTGTATTTATTAATATTACATAATATATTATGTATATAGTATATAATACTTGTATTTGCTAATAGTTTTCAAGATATTTATGTTTGATATTAGGTATGAAAGTATGCACCTTTGAAGCAATCAAACGCAAAGATACTGTCCAAACATACTTAACAGATTTAATTTCCAAATTGGTCAATTTTTATGACGTTCATATTTAATTTACAGATATTCAGAGAAGACAGTTCAATATTAGTTGAAAAATATAATACATATTACAATGTATTAAAGCTATTAATTGAAAATTCGATAAGTATATGTTCGTATTTTTCAAAAAATATAGATACATATTGCGTAAGTAATATAATATGTATTAGTAAAGATTAATAGAAATTTTTAATGCATTGTGATCATGTATTTAATAACAAAAAGAACTATAAAATAGATGCTCAAATTTTTATGAGTTTAATTATAAATCACAGGATTACTTTTTTGCCTTTCTCGTTGCTTGTGTTCATACTTGAATATAATATCTTAAATATTTAATCAGCTATACTTTCGAAACTGTCTAGAGAAAATTCCAACGAGTACTTTTGCTTGCAGAAAATAACGAACGAATAATAATACGCCAGTGTTCTACATTGAACGTCGATGAAGAAGACATCACCGATGGTCCTTGCAGCACTACAATGACTTCAGGTCGAAGCATAATCGAGTCCTGCCATATTTGTAGTACTGACCTCTGCAATTCCGCGACGGGCGCGTCGATTACGCAATCGCTGCTCGTCGTTGCTCTAGCCATTATCGGCTATCGTTCTCTCCATTCGAAATACGGTATCCTGTAACATAGCGACAGTCAAGCCCGTAAATAAAAATCGTTATTTTTAGAGAGCAATTATCCGAAAGAGCGCCATTTTAAACGACCCTAAATTCAAACGCGATTAGTGTTCCGCAAATAAATTTTATTGACCATTCGTCACCTTTATGTCCTTATCATTTTCTTGTACTATAAGAACAATTAGGTCAACTTATCGATTAATTAGTTAAAGGAATTGCTGTTTTGGAAACGTGATACAGTTTAAAATCTTATTAGCGTAACGAATAGTGTCATGTTAAAATGGTTCTATGTAATCAGGATCAGTTCGTTAAGATTTTATAGTTAGGCATACCTCGTTAGTCGCGTACTAATTGTAAGTAGAACGGTTGACATATATTACAGTAGTTGCGTAACTGTGCTGAAAGCTTTATTTAATTTCTAATCGTCTATTTAATTACTATATTTTCGTACAAAGCTACTCTAAATAAAATTAACACTCTTGTACAATTTATGTATATAAATTCAACACGTATGGCGTGATTGTACAATAAAGAATTATTAATTTGAATTATCCTCTGCCTGTCGTGATCATACGCTCGCGTCACGATTAGTAAGAATTCTTTGATCGATTGATTGAAATATTCTTCGTATTACAAGCAAATCTGTATAAATAAACTGCTTTCTCTCGTTTTTATCTAATTTTGGGCTGAGATTCGTTGCTATATGTCTTTTCAATCTTGCGTTTACTTACAATTTCTTTCGTTATGACGTTACTTTAAGATTAAAAAAAATTACTAACAAGTAAAAAAAATTAGCTTATCAGGTATCCGTCCAATGTATAGGATAATCCGAAATTTTTCTTTCATTCCGCGCTTAGCGAATGTCTGATTAAATTAACATTTTGTTATATATGTACCATTAAAATTCTATTACTTAATTAGATTTGTAGACTAGATTGCGCATTGTGAATAAATTTGCTTTCGTTGTTGATCATTTCTCTTATTGTTAGGATAAAGCACAATCGTCTTGTCCTTTATAATTTATAAAAATTATAAAATCCACTGTATTTGAATTTACACGTTCCCTTATCATTTAAATCTTTGCCTGTATATTTATTTTGTATATATTACGAAATATTTTTATCGATTTACACAGTTTTCGGTGATAGTCCTAAAATCTCCTTATTTTTATGTTGCTATTTTCTAGAAAAAAAAGCAATAGATCACGCATTATAACAATCTATGTTATGAAAATAAAAATATTATTTGATGATAAAAGTTCCATATTTATTTCTTTGAACGTAGTTAAACATATGAAGTCATATTTATTTCAAATGACAGCGTATAACAGAAAAGAATGTATATAAACATCAAATCTAAGAATCATCGTACAGGTTATCCCAATCTCGAATGACATTTCATCAATCTGATCGACATTACATTTTCTACCTACACTTCTAGCTATATATCGATGAAATGTGTTGTCAAAACGACATTTTTAATAACTCCTTTATTTACTAATTATCAAGGTAAGCTTTAATTCCTTTAAACAGAATCGACTTTACGAATCTTCATATTAATTTTTTAACACGTGTTTCTTGATTCCTATCCGAGAAACTTTTTCTATCAAAATTCCCCACGAGTGGCACGATATCTGGTGCTAAAAAATTAGTCATATCTGACCTATTTATTATTGAGATTAATGTTCGCTTAACCATTATATCGAAAAATGGATCCGTTATCATTTTGTACTTTTATTGTATGTAGACTGCGAATTTTTATGCAGATTCGTATTTTCGGGAACATAACCAAAGAAATAAAATCTCCATAAAAAATTGTCTTACCTAACGAATATTATAAAAAGCACTGTAATTTGAATGTTTTATATACTTTTTCGTATCATGCGCATTTCGCGTAATATCGCACTTTCAAAACTTTATGAAGGCATAAAAATCCGCAATTTAGTTACATTCTTCAAACAAAATATTTATGCTCCTGTGATGTCCTTCCCACATAGAATAAGCTGGTATCGTTCGGTAAAAGAAGTTCGCAATACACTGCGATTGGCTCATGTCTCAACGCGGATTTTTTCCTTCTCCGAAATGCAAATTTCGAATTCACCACGTTGATACGTGATTTTCACACAATCAATTGCCCGCCAAATAATCCCTTTGCATCGGAGATCGAAATAACTCGCTTTGAACGTGACATGTATCTCATGATGCAATAACGCTTTGGCCGAAATACCTCACGCCTACGTTCTTCGACGTTTACAACGGAATATCGTTCGTCATCAGTCACTTTTGGTTATGATAATGCTATTTCTGCTAATTTGCAAATTGAGAGAACTGAGTTTAAAGTTTATTCAGAAATTTAGTATCATCGCGCGGAGTTAGGACTTAAAAGAATTGAATATTTATTGTTTCCTAAATAGAATTTTTATCGTATTATCGTAAGTTTGTGTCGTTTATACCATCGAGGTATATGTGCGTTGGTTAATTACATTGTTTTGAAAAATAGGGTTAGACACGTGTTCGCAATTATTAGAGAGAAGAACCCGATATAATCTACATCAACTTTCGTAAAATAAAACACTGACATTCTGTGTCGGGATATCATCATTAAATTACAAATGTTTATATAAATTCAAATATTTTTATTAACGTAACTAAATAAATGAAATCTAGACATAGAGATTTGTTTCATCGTATATATATATATCATAACTCGTATTGCATTTTAAATATTTTCTATAATTTGCATGTTATCTATCTTTTCGCACATATAGATTGAAATTTTTCGTAAACATATGAACACCTGCAGTCTAGTTACTACTTTTTGAATGTCGAATTTTGTAACAGTCAACGTTTAGTAATTTTCAATAAAATAACACTGAGAATTAATATATTTGTATATTTATAATATAAAAAGCTATATTTCTATATCTATAATAATTAAGAAGTATTAGAATTAATTCTTGTTTTCGATTCTTTTATTTAATCATGGAATTTGTCATTCTTCTATCCTTTTCTACCTACATATCTTAAATGATCCAAATTATTATTTTCTTATGTTAGCCATTACATAAGACTAAGAAACTCGATTAGATCATATATTTTAGACGTTCCACGCAATAATTGCAATAATTCGCTGCACAAAATTCCAGGGAATAATAATTAGAATCTATTTCGCGTATGTACAAAATTCTATTTTACCGAATATAGGAATATAATGTGTTACATATGTATGTTTGGAATTCATTGTTTGCGGTTCGCGTACATAACATAATAAATATTTTTCTAATTCGTATTCTAACGTTTCTATGCAATTACATTTATATACGCTAGTACTTATATAGATCCGTTACACAGTATGTGACTTTGAAGATACACATCCTAGAAGAAACAATGAAACACGGGTAATGAATATAATGATCTAACTGCTCCGACGAAAAAGAAATAACAACGTCGATTACTGAGAATTATATTTTCTAGATTGTCAGAAAGAGATTGTGTCAACAGGATACGCATTCCAACTGAATGACCGCGCATATCTACTTATTTACTTACAATTAAACTAAAGGAGGGAAAAAAATGTCGACGTGAACGATGGAGGACAAAACGCGAAGGTTGCGCAGCAGAAAAGCCTCTTTTCAATCGAATGTAATTATCTTGTCTATCGTATAAAAAAGCATACCGAAGGTACCATGGAACGAGTTTCTTCTGTTTTTTACATTCGAAATACGCAGCACCTTGATACACCAAAATTTAAATGCTGCTTTAAATTGATAGGAGGGCGTCAGGTATCTTAGTTGCAAGGGAAGATCATAGCGAAATTGCCGATCACAAGCAAATTCTCTCTGATAAACTAGACTGTAATTAACAGGAGAAAGCAACAAATGCGTATTATGTATTTATAAAAATATAGAGCTGAAAGAATTTGATCATCAATATATGAATTAGTATTGTATTGTATGTATGACATTAGTATTGTCACGTTGCCATTAAACAAACTGACTGAAATTTAAATCTTTCTTATTACGATTATCTTATTTCGTTACATTTAAAAGGTTTACGACAATAATATTATAGTTTCTTTGCTGTTTTAAATATTATTGTCCTTTTGAACGCTTTTGTCTATTATCACAATAGTAGTTCTAACATTATTACGTCGATAATATTCATAACATGATATAATATATAAAAGCATAGTTGCAAAATATTATTGTAATTGTCATTCGAAAATTGAAATAAACAAGAGTCGCGTAAATACACAGCTGCTAATTATAAAGCTATGGCGTGCTTATTATACGTATAGTATGTCTACTTCAAATGGATACACTATCATTTCTCTAACTATTGAGAAAATATTTGTTACACATTATTGAATTCATTTTGAAATACGTAATAAAGTGAGATCAATATTATAATACATAAGAAGTCGCGTTAATATTCAAATCATCGGAAATAAGAATTTCAAGAATTCACGTATTCCAAACAACTTTTACGTAAAACATTTTTTTCGCTCTTTTAATGGTGTGTATACGTTTAAATTGGACATACTACACTTATATTAGTTACATGTATCGCTAAACCGGACTGTAATATTATTCAGATAATTCAGATGACCAAAGGACGCCCTTTTTTCATAATTATTTCTGATTTGTTTATAATTTACAGCTAATATAGTATATAATATATGTGTTAATCTGCATCTGTTTCTTTTCATATTACTTTTTGCTATCCTTTCCCTATTAATTAGTTGCCTTGATCTTACACTGCTGATAGATATTTGATAGATCGTTAAATTAGTAACAAAAATTGTATTCAGTACGATATCACTAGACTGTGAATGTTTATGCAAATACGTATCTCTATAAACACTACTGAAAACATGGAACTTGAAGATATTTATGACGAGCAGCACTTCATTTTCGGTACTTTGTACGTACAATATGTTTCTGTGTGTTATGTGCGTTCTGTACATTTTTGCATCTTGAAATTTCCCATAAATGCATAAACATCCATAGTTTACCACTGATAAGTATTATTCTACAATAAATGAAGATAGATAACAATAGACAACTAATAATATAACAAATTTTCCCTAATTCGCATTGCCAAAAGGTATTGCAGGAAAACTAATAATAATATCTATTCTATTTCATAATCTACTATATCTGTTTATTTAATCCTTTATATAGCTTAATCCTAATAATCCGACAAAGAAATGGAGAAAGGCTCTTCAGTAGGAAGGGAGTAGTAGAAATTCCTCCAATAGTTTCTAGTACTATATTCATAAATAAGGCGGATTTTCTTATCAACGAAATGTGATAATCGTCAATTAAACATGTTTGTTATGCTTAATTGAATAAATGTGGCGGAGTTTTATCCTATCAAAACGATGGCGTTGTTGAAACCTGCTTAAAGCAAAAGGATGATAGTTTCTCTTGCCGCAATTCAATTTCATTTCGAAGACAATATCAATCTGCGTACAGTGCTCTAGCTTTCTTCGTAATCGCAGTTGAATCACGAGTTCGATCGTGACGCTGTAAGAAACTTTTGCTCGTAAAAAGTCATGTTAATTTCGACTGTTCGACGAGGAAAATTTGTTCGGAACCGGGTCGCATCTACAGACGCAGCAGGAAGGGAAGAGGAACCAGTCCATGAAGATACCTTTGCAATCGTTGTCAGGGTCGTACGCAAGTAGTCGGTGCCACTTGTACTTTTGTTCGCAACCGCAATCACCAGTACAGCGGTTTGTCTGAGTTTTCCTGCAAGAGGAAAGTTTTTGAAGAAAAGTTCCGATTTCATGTAAAGTCGCATATGAAAACACACTTACGAGCAAACTTCTTGGTGAATGGCCTGCTCGAAATGCTGTGTGTTCACAATGGCACGAATTTTGCCAGCGCTGTTGCTAGCCCAATAAGGAGTTACGATTTCCACCTTTGATTCGCATGCATCGATTCTGAAAAATATTCGGCTGTTTAATACTTAACTTTACCACGTTTTTATTTGTCGTGGTAATTTTTTTTCTATCAACAACGATAGTATTAGTATTGTTTTCGTGCTAACATTTCTCATTTGTCCTGTGGCTATAAATAATAGAAAAATGTTACGTAAATATAAATTGTTTGGAGCTTCATTAAAAAATTATGAGAAAAATGCAAACTATAGAGAGACAATCACATAATCATTCCTTGTTGATACACAATTTTAAAATATCCTCTATTCCCACCAATGGATACAAGAATGTAGATGGTAAAAAATGTAATTTATCAGTCGACAGTGAGTCAACATTAATTCTTGGATAAACATTTTCATATTCCAAGTTCTGCATCCGAAAGGGTGCAGTGGTATAAGCAAGCTACAAATCTTTTCCTTTTGTCGTGTTCTGTTATAATTTTATAACGAAGCTTGAAACGACCTATTTTTGTATAATATTTATTTCCTAATTATACACGTAGGATATACTGATAAATTTTGGCCAGAAAAGAAGTGGAACTTCCTATAAGTAAAAAACTGCATCGACAGAAGGAGAAAGAAATCAATTCGAATTATTATCCTATGGAATAGTGGTATCTTGTCATTAGCGATTTTTAGTAGACCTATAAACTCAAGCTCTCAAAGAAAGTACCTGCCACTGTCATTTCGATTCTTTCCAGGAGATTGTCGGGGATTTCTGGTCTTTCTGATATTAGCAAAAAATGAGTCACCATCAGCCTCGATTTCCGGATCCAGTTCATCGCGAAAACTAGGTCCACCATCGGGAATATCATGTTTTGTAGCTTCTCTACTTTTTCGTCTCCTACGTGTCCGATGACTGGGCTCTCTTGTCGGAGAACTGTATCCTGAGCTCATTTCGAAGTCACCGTACATTCTCTTCATTAGCGCCTTATTTTCGTCAATAAAACGTTCTATCCGTTCTCTAAAAAGTATTTTATCGTTTTAAATTTCATTATCTTACGAACACCTATTAAAAATTCTTAATGCGAGGAATATGTTGCATGAAACGAAACGTAATTATGTAGAAAATGTAATATAATTCTTCGTAACAAAGTTCAGGGTGTAGGAAAACTAGTTGTAAACTAGATTGATGAATATTATTACTTTTAATTGAGACATTGAAAGCATTGACATGAAATGGACGAAGATATATTTTTTCTGAATCTGTGTTTATAGCGTTCATTTATTCCAATAAGCTGTATTAATCGTATAAACATGTAAGAACTCGATTTTTCTGTGTCAAATCCAGATAACATAACGAAATCAGCTGTTTCTCTGGGTATTTTGTAGACACATTTATTGTAGACAACGAATCAGCTTGTTAAGTCGAAGTTAGTCCACTTTTGCTCTCGATGCTTCAATTATAATACGGCTCATTGTCAGCCTAACTTTTTCTTTCAGTTTTGAAGTAGATTCTACAAAAATTTTAATTTTCCTACAGAAAAATCGATAATTAGTAAACAAAGTTGTTTTTAAAGATTTGAAGATATCTGTAAAATGTCTTGCTTCTACTATTTCTAATTGTATTGCTAATAATGTTATATGTAATATTATGAACTAATTACGTTAAATACTATTTTCACAGTATCACGTTAAAAGTTACTACGAAATATTGAATATTAAATGTGATGACATAGGATATTGCAAACGAGTATGAATCTTCTTTTATTGCACATCCAACTCTAACTATGTCGTTTATGTCATAACAAATACCTATTAGTTACATACTAAATACGTGGCATTGAGGTAATATAATAAGATAATAACGTAAACATAAAATATTACTACGTTGTTGTTACAGGTATTACATTGGATATGTGTTTCCGGCAGTTGGACAGAACAGCTGATGATATTTTTTAATGCATGGTACACCACGTACCAAATCTCCCCTCAATTCGACTCCTAGAGCAACGGAAAGTGCGGTCCAAAGAATCTATAACAAAAATATAATATGTCTTAAATTCGCAATATTTTATTGTATAATTTGTTGTCAACTATATAAACATCACAAATCTCGTTATTCGTTGCTACAAATATGGGAATATGGTCAATTATTTCTTGTATACAGTTCTCGAGTTTTCATCTTTTACATCTATTATAACTTAAAGTATATTAATTTTTCCATTTCTAAAATACATCTCGAAGGAACAAACCTACGCAACTAAACAGGCGCGGCTAGTTCGAAGGTTATTTAATATCGATTAAATTTATGTTGTATATTTACTTAGTAATTACAGTAAATAAGTATACGACTCGAGAAAGATTGTTCTAAAAAGTTGCAGCAGTATAATATTAGTCGATATAATAGAATATGCAATTTCGATATGAACGTAATGACTCGTACGTTACGTGATACGATGCGATTTACTTCGTCGCGAAAGATTTCCAAATAAAATATAAAAATACTGGAATAGAACATATAAAATTCTTACAGTTCTCAAAACAAAAATTCAAGATAAGAGCGGAGAAATACTAAATAGTTAGGATATAAACGAGCGACGGAAATATGCGCATAAAATAATCGACATCAAACAACCACACCTCGTGTAAGTCGAGGGCGTGTTTGACCATTTCGATCGTCGTACATGTTCGCATTGTGAGTCCTGTTTTGCGGCCAGAGTCCTGTTTTGCGGCCATGAGTCCTGTTTTGCGGCTAAGTTTCAGGACAAAATACAACACACACAAGAATACACAAAAATCACGCTCCAATGCGACTTAAACCCAAAAAACAAAAAAATAAACGCAAAAACCGAAAATCCACGACACATATTAGACCATGGCTACGTCGTACCGACGCGTATCGGTACTTTTGCCTAAACACACTATACTCAAATTCATTGTTTATTGTGAATCTCAAAAATGTACAAAAAATCAAATATTGGCTAAATAAACTATTTAAAAAAAAAAAAAAAAAACATGTTCGCATTGTAGACACGAGCCAAACGAATCACCCTTTGGTCGTTTCTATCTCTATTCAATTCGTGTCAAAGTTCGTATCAAAGAAATGTGAAATGACGTCTTCAATCAGAGAATATTCGTTAACACCTGCGCGATAACCGTACGATAGGAGGTTCGACATGTACATATTTTGTAAATTGTATAGTATGTGGCCTACGCGTCCTCGTACTAGATGCTTTGTAGAATAAGGATGGTAAAGATATACGGAAAATACACTTCGGTAATGTCATGGAAACACCTACGACTAACCGCAAGGACGTCTTCATCGAGGAAACAATTATGTCTTGGTGCGACAGATGTTGACTTGAAATAAAATAATCGAAATGCGCATACGAAGATCGCAGGATGAAGATACAGGATCTTATCGAATAAAAGCGGACACTATGCGATTCCTTGTGGATGTGGTATGGTATCTGAATATGGTAAAAGTGAAATTTAATATTTAATAATATCTAACTTTATATCTATATCGCTGCACAACGTTTAACTTATACAAAATCAAAATTCTCATTTACTTCTGTGCATTTCGGTGTATTTTGGAGTTTATCTATGGTCCACACAAATAAACTTATATATGAAAATCGATATATGAAAAAACATTTTAAACTATATTTAAGTTAATTGAACATACAAATATACATACACATACTATATCATTCATAAATATTCGGATATTTTGACCGATATGTAGTAACAATATTTGAATACTTTTAAAAGATATTGATGTGTACACTGTCGTACATGTATGTACATTGATATGTGCACATACGATATATACATCGTGTTCCAAAACAATACCAAAAATTGTATCATCCTACTTTATGAATAGAATTAAAGAAACAATGTTATTACATAGAAACTGAAGTTGTGAAAATAGCACTTATCAGCAATACTTATCAGATCTGTATATTCTAGCTATGTCTACGCTTTAAATTCATTGAAAGTTTCTATTTTCGTGTTACATTCAAAGGGAAGATATGTGTAGTTGTAACATTTCGGCTTAAAAATTTTGTTCTTTGTTTATGAAGAAATCTGAGAAAAAAAGAATAGCAGTCAGTTACTTATACTTCCGTTTAAAAGGATGAGAACACTTGTTTAGTATGATGAAAATGGTACTTGAAGTGCATCATGACGAATAAAGAATGTATCCGATGAAAGTCATTTCGAGCCTTCAAAAGTAATAGAGAATTTTTTAAAGGCAATATAAAAATGATACGAAACTGATAATTCGCTAATAATCGGATTGAATATATTTTGAAGTGAACTCTAAATTACGAATTGCTTCAACATCAATATGTCCTCGATTTGAAGTATTTAACTATTTTAAGTATTGTAAATTTTACATGAACGCGAGTACATTCGCGATCAACGCCACGAATGATTATAATTATAGAGTTGCTGATTTGTACCGGAAATCGGGTCCGTTAATGATTATCGTCCTACACTTACGGCTCCGTTGAAGAATCAGTAGGCGTCATTCAGTGACTCGAGTCAGTCTGGAACGTCATATGTATGAGGAAAGTATGAGCAACGTGATGCATTGCCCGCCAGAAATGAATCACGCCATGTTTCTACGCCAGTGAATTGCAATCTCTCACACGAATTGAATTAAAAAATTAAGTTACATATGATAAGCAAACAGATAAAATGACACTTATGGTATATATTGATTTGTAGCTCTATTATTTCACTGTACTCGTCTCGCAATTTTTTAATGCGTTAGATTAATAGTCAAGTTGTATGTAGATGGTAATTGTCAATATGAAAGTACATTACTATGAGTTAGGAAATCGAAAATAAAAAGTCGTATAAGCTCGTAGAGGTATCAGGATACTAAATTCAAGTAAATTCTAGTGATCTGTTCTTACCGCGACAATACGATAGTACATTCTTAAATATCTATAATCTTCTGTGATAAATTACTTTCATATAAATATTATTTATTTTATACTTACGATATTCACAAAACTTACTAATTTTAAATTACCATTTTGTATTATATGCGATTTTGATATGAGTGAATGAAATATATGCTAAGCTCGACTTTCTGTTTAAGGAAAAAATATAATAACATCCATGCGGATGTTTTAATTATTGGATTAAAATAATTTAGTCTACTATACTAAAAAATATTATGTAACATAGAGATATGTAATTGCTGAAAGGAGGAAATGAAAGTAAAAGTGATTTGATAAGAAAAAAATGAAAAAATGTTTTTAGGTCTCTACGCCTTTTAATATTTTCTTGTTCACATATAATAGATTTTAAATTGTTTCTATGTATTTCGAATTCCATTTGTACGAAACAATATATGAAATGAAAATCAGCGTAAAGAAAATAATTATTTATTACATTTGTTACTACCAAATAAATGTTTCCTATTAATAAAACTTTACAAAAGAACCCAATTGTTATGTTTGTGCATGAATGTCCTGTTTTCTATATTCAGAATGCAACGCAAGCAACGAAATAACATAAATTCAACAGAATGAAAATATTGTCAAAGCGAAACTTTTTCCATTAATTTTATTTGTTTACATGTGTGTTTAATATATATGCAATTTATGAATACTGTCTGTGTGTGTGTGTGTGTCGCAGGGAATACAAAATATTAAAATGTGATAATATTAAATACAATTAGTTGAAAAAAGAAGGAAAATGAATTTTTTATACTTTTAAATGATTTAATAGGCTTCAAGATTTTGCAATATAAATTTATTGGCAATAACTATACGAGTTAATGATAAAAAGGTTGGTTTCATTTAACGTGCGATTATATGTATAATATATAATGCAAATTTTTATTCCTATTAGCTTGTAACATAATATGAAAAAATGCAATTTTTATTAACATTATATTACAAAAGTGCTTTAAATCATTTATTTATCTTAATGAACATGTAATCATGATGAAATCTGAAGATCACACGTTAGTTGCGTAAGGACAGTTATAAAACTGAATGACTTACTCAATTTAAGCAAGATATGTTGATTTTATGGCATACTATAATAAAACATTTATTTATTTAATGTACCATCAGTCTCTTGAAAAATTTCCAAACATTACCAATGTTTAGAAAATTCTCTCATATAACGTTGTTTTATTCATGTAGCTGGGTTTTTTGCAAACATTAAGTATAAAATTTAAATATTTATATTTTATATTTGTTCATCACGATACTCTTTGCTCTACGCCAATCTCATGATTCCACTAACAAAACAGCAATATCTAAATAATAATAAAAATAAGCAATTATTTTAATTTTACTTTTAATCATATGTATATTTCACATGTTCGTATGTACACATATTCATACACACAATGTTGAACAAAATTATAAATTTATCACGTTTTTGAACTATTCATTATTCCGTAGGAATGTACGAAATTAACGAGAGATGAATGTTGTATTAAATTCAATTTTATATTATTTACGTAAATAATGAATTAGAATGTCTAGTAAAAAATGCTGTTCATTATTTACACAAAAATTATTTGTGAAACGACAAATGAATTTGTATTGCTCAGTTATAGAAAACAATGCTATTTTTATAATTATAATTGCAATAAAATAGTTCATAAAGTTTATAAGTTACTACTTAATAACGAATAACCTGTTAAAAAGTTTTCGTTTTCATATTGTTAATAAACTTTACTTTTTCTTTTTAGCACGATTGTAAATTGTGTAATTTTTTAAAGTATATTTGAGAGCTCTGAACTGGCTGCCTATCCTACTTAGGAATGCAGAGCAGTTAAATGAAGGCTTGAAATGGACAGTTGCCAGTCACATCTCGTAATGTGGATAAATATTAACAACACGCTATTGTCAACCGACTAACGACTAAATAAACAAGATTTGAGCTAATTCAACATTTGAGTTAGTCGATTTTACTATTCGGCGCAATCTCACGATTCGCTTTCTACATCAAAAAATACCATCTTTTAAATTGTAAAGCAGAAACATTTTCACACATTCGTCGCGTTTAAACAATTTTATCATTTGACTAGACGATTTTTAGTAATTTCTATTAATTACATAGCAAATTTTGTTGCGTGTTAAAAGGAACAAAGGAACAGCAGCGAAGAGAAAAGCAACATAATTCCAACGTGAAAAAGAGACACTACATATTTGCAGTGTAAGTAAAAATTTCTTGCTTTGCGTTGGCGTGAACAAACACAGGTCGTCACGTAAATACTTGGGTATAGTACATATAAACATACCGCTGCGAATATATTGCCGCGAAATATTCGTCGTTGTCATAGATATGTGTACTTCGCATTAGCCCGAAGGCTGCAGTAAGATTTCGACAGCATCATAGATCCTATGATCAATTTATGAGGCACTTAAAGTTTAGGAAAAAGGTAAGACAAAGAATTCCGGTTAGTCGTACTATAAGGAATATACAAAATGAATATTATTATTTAAAGATTATTTTACTGTTAAGAAAAAACAACACATGCGCATTTTATGCGTCATTATTATTTAACGCGTTAAATTATATCTGTGTGAAACATTGTTTGCTTAAAAGTTTACTTTAAAGCATCAAAATACATATTTATACGTAGATAGTCTTTCACATATTTTTAGTCTACGTATAAAAAATATGCATATAATAAATTAGTTTATTGTACCGTTTACGAATTTTTGAAAAACGTATAAGATGACCAATACGCGGAGAAACTTCGCCATCACGTCTGGTAAGTCTTTCTCTATAAAAAAAAATTTTATACGATAAATATGAATCGATTCAACTTCATTATCGAGATAAGCAGATATACATCGAAGTACTAATGTATTTAGACAAATTTAAATATTTTTGGTACGATGGCACAAATAAGAAAAAATCCCCACACTTGAACATATCAAATATACTCAAGTGTACCACAGTCGTACGCAGTAACGTATTTTCACGTACAGATTTTCCGCAAATGTACGATATATATTAGCAGACATTCGTTTCATCGGATCTCATTTCTTTGAGGACTATCTCACAGGAGTATCTTAAACAGATCTTCTGCAACATTGGTTATCCTTGTGCTTAGATAGCGCGCCATTAGAAATACAACATCGTTTATGGACAAGCACGATGATCCACCTGACTGTGTTACCAGAGACATAACACTATTGCTCAATGAGACTTTTGCTGATCAATAGATTGGAAGAGTCAGATAGAGAAAGACTGTGACACAACCTCCACATTAATTTGACTTATCCTCCTCAGATTCTTCTCTTTGGAGCTACGAAGTCGAGGACATGTCTAATCGAAAATCTTGATACACGCAAACAGTTAAGAGGAAAGATCGATGAAGCTATTAACGTTAGCAATAACCTCCTGACACTCAATGGACAGGGTTGATAAAAGTACATCTACTTGTTGTACAAAGACACACGAGCTTATTTTAAACAATATGTACAAATATCACTGCAATGTTATACCGTCAACGAGCAATTTCAAATGAAGAAATAATAAATGCAAGTTGTTAATCTTAATATAGGTTCATCGGTATTAATTATAATATTTCGTCATTCAAATGAAGACATTTATATTGAACAAGTGGTGAAGCAAATACTAGAAACACATTCTAAGTTTAATCGCATTGGTTTTGAGTCGATTCCTGTCGTTAACAGAAATCGGTAGCTGTTCGTATTTCGAAATGCTGTCGGTCACTAATTTCAATTTCGCTTGCTACTTTGTAAGTCAGAAATACTTCGATATGACAATCTCAATGATAATTTTACTTTATATAAATCACATACGAGGCTAAAAGATAACGCAAAATTGCACAATTGAAGTAACTGATTTGGTAATTTGGTAAATTATTGACAATTTTACAGTTACTATAAATGTGAATGTACCAAAGGAGGTACAACAAATTACGCGGCTTTAAATAAAATAAATAATAATAATAAATTACACGCATCTTACTGCCATATTATTTGATGGATAATATAATAGCTACGTCTATTCTATATATCTATATATCTATCTATAATATTGTATCTACATACACAACAAATTTGTATAAGTAACAAATTCGTAACTAAAGTCGCACAATTAAATTATAGTTCCGCTTTCGCTAAAAAAGGAAGAAAACATTTAAATAGATACAAGCTACCAAAACCGTATGCAAAAAAGCATTTACTAATGATTAAAAGTAGACCTGAACAATATTTATGTCAGTAATAGTTGCAAACAAGGAACTTAATTTCAGTGTTAAATTTATCTTCAATAACTACATATCTCACTCACGAATCGCATATCTGAGCTAAATCCGTCAATTTACTTTTATGAAGTGGAATACCTTAATTACGGCGACTGACAAAAACAGCCCGCACGAAGTCGTAAAGTCGTAAAACGACGCAAGAATCACGTGGAACTGTGGAATGAGCGTGGAAGGTTAAACATATTTCTTTTTAACTTTCGGTGATCAGACCGAGGACATCGACCAGAACGCTTCCGAACTGTAATACGATTCTGCGAGTCGTTACATCGTTACGTCGTTATATCGCTACATTTCACAATCGATGATCACGAATCGATTTTAACACGTTTATGCGAAGCAAAAAAACAAGAAAAAGAAAAAGAAGAAAAGAGACATCGTATTGACATTTATTGCGTGTTATTACGATTGATTATATATCACGAGAGTATAATAAACGATCAACTTGTAATTGAGCATTATCTTCTCTTAATCTTCTAAATACTGGATGCATTACAGAATTGTTCCACGTACTATGTAGGTTAAATGTTAGTACCTCTGCAAGGCCAAAGCGTAATAGTGGACAGCATAACAGAGAAGCATAAACTTGACGTAGAGGACGATTGTATTAGCTTATACTTCGTTATAAATAATAAGACTGATTATAGAGAATAATATGATGGAAAAACTGGTCAGAATGCTGTAATAATTTATGGAAACTAGTAAAAGAATGATTTTGTACACTACAGTGACTTTGTATTTAATCATATTTCATATGATTCCATATTTCATATGTCATATAAACCGTATTCGGTAAACAAGGGGTGAAGTAACATCGATTTTGCAATTACTACGTTCATTAATTTAAGTAAAAGAGATTACTGTTTGAAAATGGCTGAAGATTAATGTTTGTTACAGATAAAAAGCTATTAACTACTAACAGAGCGCGGTTGACGTGGATATAGAGAAATATTTGTATCTTCCGTCATATAAGAGTCATGCTCGATTTTAATTTCGAATAGACAGGAAAAACCGGATTGCCAGCTCGACATTTTTTCCCAATATCCAACAATGGAGATCTGAGATTTATGATTAGATTGTTCCGTTCTATCTCTATACGACAGATATTTGTTTGAGAATCGTTGCTTAGAAAATTTCATTCGCGCACGTAATAACCATTTTTATTAATAATTCCTAATAATCTGAAAACAAAATTTATTTTCTTTTTATGCTATACACTCTTAATTATTCTTAAGAAAGCGTAATGTAACTCGTCTTTTCAGATCGAAATTATATAGACGAAATAGTCTATATCTTTACATAATTAGAAATTTTTAAATAAAATGTTCAGTTCTCGATAAAACTATTAGATAATACAACAAGCACTTAATGACGCTTTAGGATGTAACATTAAATTTAGAAATCAGAAAGTTTGTAAATTCAAATTTCATTTACTGCGTCTTGTGTAGTAGTGTTATCTTAGTAATAGTGTTGATCTTATGTAGTAGTTTAAAGTAATTTCATATTAATTTCGTATATAAAAGCTTCAAGCAATTTCACGAGAAAAATAAATTTAACTAAAGACATGGTAATAGATTACGAAAAATTAGCGTTTGTCTTTCGCAAATAAATATGTGATGATAAATTGGTTTATCGATTTAAACAAATTAAATTGTATTAGCTTATACTTCGTTATAAATAATAAGACTGATTATAGAGAATAATATGATGGAAAAACTGGTCAGAATGCTGTAATAATTTATGGAAACTAGTAAAAGAATGATTTTGTACACTACAGTGACTTTGTATTTAATCATATTTCATATGATTCCATATTTCATATGTCATATAAACCGTATTCGGTAAACAAGGAAATGGAACGTCGGGTCAAGGGGTTGCTGTCTCAATGCCAGTACATCGATTGACCTTAAAATTGGTATCGGACCAGGGAATTCTTTGCACGATGCGCAATTTTACAGAAATGTACGACCACACAATTAAGAGGAGATACGTGCAAAACAGCTGGGCAGGTGTAAGCGAAGTACATGCACTCGACCGATCGTACATTTGCAAGATTCTAGGGAAGATATTTGGGGTCATGGGTGCTTCCAAGAAAATGTCACGCCAGTGATATAGACTTTGAATGTTCCTGTAGCCACGGCCACGTTCGATCACCTTTCAAACGATCTTCGAACACGAGCCACGGTTTTTCAAGTACGAGTCTTCGACTGCAACGTTTTCAAGGAACAAATTGTACAGAGAACTGCCAGCAGAGATCACAGTAAACATTTCTGAATTAATAAACTGCAAACGCTTTGTCGTTATTTAATAAATCCACCGTTTTCCTGATGAAATGATTTTTTCGTCGTGAAGAACGATCTTGAGTTTTAATTATGGATAATCTATTGTTTGAATCGTTTCGTCTAGGTATAATTAAAAGTTTAAGTTACTTTAGAAACGTTTCGAGTAATAGTTAGTGAGCTGCTGGCGAGCCAGATATTTGGAATTTATGAAAATCGCGTTAGTCACGAAGGTTGAGACAAACGTGCGACCTAATTCTGAGATCGGGATTATCTAACAAATTTGTTGAAAGTTGTGTCTAAGCTTGACGAAATCTACTTATATATTCCATACTCGTAATTCGTGCGTGAACAGCTCAGTATACTTTCTACTCACAACGAATTCTTCCGCTCAATAGCCTATGAGTCACACCATACCATTGTCACTGGGCATTCGTAATAATCGCATGAACGAAATGATATTAAAACAGTCGGCGTCTCGTAACGTTTAATGATTATACGTTGTAATTTATAATTATATTTTATACGATTTCAACTTGCACAAAGTTACGTATTTATCGGTATAGAAAGATATAATTATTGTAAATATACTCTTAATCATATAAAGAGTAATTAAATACCAAATAATCAAAGAACGATAAAAAACACGTTTGAATAACCAGTGAAAACTGAAAACTAACTACATCATCGTTATATTTGTGACAAATGCTTTTTGGAAAAGTTGAAAGCAACTGTATACTGTAGTAGAAAAACGCAGACACGCTTTGTTCTATAAAATTTGGGAAATCAAAATACAAATGAGAATTAAACAATACACGAAAGATGCTGCCTTGTTATTTATTCACGAAATAATATCATTTTCATCATTAACAGGCTTTAGGTATCAAAAGTTATTTGTGCTCCGCACCTATACATATTTCAGTCACATATTTTGGTTTCTACAAAAATAATCATTCGTGTTTTATGCTTTATACTTGAACAATTATATGAAGAATTAGTTTTCTATTCAATTTGGTCTGAGGAAGGATATTTTAAGCTATCCTGGATGAAAAGATCAAAATAATGGATGATTGAAAAAACCAAGCGCGTTTCGTCCAGTACTTGTCACTAATAATCTTATAGGTACTTGTAAAATAAAAATTAGATAATTAAAAATATTAGTATATCATATTTATATAATATTTATTAATATTACTATATCATATTTAGAGATGTATTTCTAATCAATAAGTAATCAATCGTTCATGAGTCAACGATTCTAAAGAATCATACGGTCAAAAAGTATTGCATAATTTATCTTACTCTACAATAAATTTTGGACTCTTTATAGTTCTTTATTAACGCACTTTCGGATATGAATTTAATTGAACTCGTTTCATCCATAATATTTGGTACCATATCAACTTGGTGTCAATCCTTTTGGAACTGAACGACTGTATTATAGTTCATAAATTGGACAAATTACTCTATAAATTATATTGTAATATATTACGCTACATAAACACATACGCGTAAAAAATTTGCAATGCAAAAGAACAAGCAGTGTTATATAAAAGAATATAAGATGACCTGAATTTTTTATAAGGGAAAGATATTTTAAAGTTACGCTACGTTTATCTCTCTTTTAGTCGCTACACATTCTCTGTTCATATTAACTTGAAATACTTTTTTGATAAATTGCTATGAATACTTCAAACACAATGGACTTTATATACAATTAAATAATATGACATAATGTACGAATTACATTTCGACGATATAATTCGTATTTTTACGACTGTTTCGATTCAGATTTTCGCTTACACCTTAATTTATCTTTTATCAAAACCTATGTGTATGCAGTTCGTGCATTCGAATTTAAAGAAATTGTTCATCATAAAGCTGTAAAATGACATTGTTTCATTAACTGAGGAAAGTTCACGGGGAATTTTAAGGAGCATTTACAAAAACAAAATTAAGGAGGAGAAAGCCAAATTACACACGACCTCATTAGCGTCATGTCTGTAACGCCGGAGATTTTTTGTAAGAAACTTTTACAGGTGTCAGTAGCAAGACGTCATTCAAGTCATCGTAACATATAATACTGTAAATAATTCAACAGAGGTCACATGAATGTTTTGAAAGATTAATTACCGAATGTCCTTATACTTGTTCTACTTGGTAACGGAGTTGCTAAGTGAAGGTCTCTCATTTTCGAGAGACGTTTTTAAAGCGTTGCATGCAAAATGATCATATGCCTTGGTGTTGTTTTCAAACTTACCGGTATCTGTACAAATGTACCATTGTTTAGTTGAGGATACGAATACAGTGGCACTACGGGGACCGAGCCATTCTTTAAAAAGATTGGACCTTGAATGGGTGTGACGTGCGCGTCCCTTGGTATCTCTGGGTCTTTGTCGTCGTAGTAATCGTCGAAGTCGTCATCATAGTCTAAAACAGCGTGAATCGAAGTTTTTGTACCAGGTCCACTTTCACCGTTAACTCTCGTATACCTTTAACAAAATAAACAAAAATTGAAGAACGAAATACTTGGCATTTTCATCGGATTATAATTATGAATTACGATATAAGAAGTAAATTTGAAGTATAATTTTAACACATTAGCGGGTTCGACGAACCTTTCAGAGATTCTTATTATATGTGTATGTATGTGTGTGAAAAAATATTACGTAAGCGAGAAAAGTGATTGAATCGTATACGAAATAAAATACAAGAAAATGTAAAAGTATGAAAAGAAGCGTGAAAATTACAAAAGAATGCAAGCTTAATGCTGGTAAAAAATATTAAAAGGATATCAGGTACGCATACTTTCCGCGTTTAGCGAGTTGAAAGAAAGGAACGATAAATGACGTCCTTTTATGATAATTGTTATTAAGTTTTACAAAAAATTGTGCTCCATATTTAATAATACATATCTGGAGTAATGCAGGATGAAAGAAGCTATATCGTATGTATGGATCGATGACATAATTTGCCGGACAAGGGAACGACAGTGACGGGCGAGCACACGAGTCAGATATTCGTCAGAAATTCATTAGGAATGCATGGCAAGTAACAAGAAAGCATTCAGCTGATCGTTACATAAATAATTACGAGAGCAATTAAGGTTGCTATACGAAATGCTTTCGCTGATTCGGCAACAAACGATGCTTTAAAACGAAAATATTGGTGTACTCCGCTACATAGCACATTGAGTTTAATTACACATATTGCGATCTAATTAATTAACGGAAAAATATGAAATTCAAAAGAACGGAATTGTGCGTCACCGTGTAATATAATCGATTTAATTAATTTTCTTTTAATTACGATTCCCTTAACGTACACCGAAATTTCTACATTTTCGTCAAATTAAAATTCCATCAACCGGCGACCGCGCGTACACCACTTTTTCCCCTTTTTGTTTCGAAATTTAAGAAATCGTTGACTACATAAACTCACATCGACAACGAAGAGTGTAGATAATAACTTAATAACGGCAAATTTAAACGAAAAATCACCAAATACGAGAGATTACAATTAAATCGATTAGATGAAATGTATATAATAGAATATTCTGAATCATGCGAAGTTACCCATTAGGTCTATCAGGATAGCTCTCCTGTTCCGGCATTCTCGATGTTCGAAAATTATCTTGATCGCTCTCTACCGAAACTCGTTGCTGTTGTTGTGAAGGCGACGGAGGAGGTCTCATTTGTTGCTGCTGTTGCCGTGGTTGCGTTCTTCGAAAATCTTGATTGTAATTCGCATATCGATTGTCCTGTGTCGATGAAAAAGACGAATCTTCGACGAACGTGTTTGTATTTCTTTGTCGGTTAACGGTTGACTGACGTTGTCTTTGTTGTTGTTGCTGTTGCTGCTGCTGCTGATAAGCAGCGGGTGGTATATACGGTTCGTTTTGGAAAGGTTCTTGGTCGTTAAAATTTGGAGCGGGCGCAGGCGGAAGTACGGCATTCAAACGAAGGTTGTTCACTGTCGACTGTCCTCCGTTTTGTCCACCGTAGAAAAATGGAGTAGGCGTTGCCGACTGATACGGCAAGGTAAAGTTGACCAGTGACATTTTTACTTTTATTCTGCAAACAGACAAAGAAATTCTCTCAATCGTTCTGAGACAGCCTTCTAGCTCTTATTTAATTCGACAGTTTGCTCGGATTCTTTTTATTTCTGTAACATGTTACCGAAACTGAAAATACGATTTAAAGTCGTATACGTATATTATTGTTACTTTTTAGCAGCTGATGTACGAACACTATAATAGGTATTCAATTATATAGAGTGAGCAATATTTCTATAATACTACGATACTATTAAACGTTAAAAGTAATGCACAAATGTGTAGAATTTTCGATAATAAAATTATATAATATTTGTAGAAAATCAAATTCGAGAAAGAAGTGTACAAAAATATGAGTAAAGTTACAAGGTGAAAATAATAAAATTATTTATTCAAATGTATATTCAATATATCTTAACTTACCGTAGAATCAGGACGATACTTTAGAAGAAAATACAAAGTCACGTCCTTCGATTATGAATTTTCAGTTTTACACTTTCAGCTTTGATGATCGTGATTTTGATCGTGTACAAAATCACGTCTCATTACCATAAACTTCATGATCAACCAGAAACGAAAATTTTCGTGATTACTGTTCAAGATCTCAAACGAACTGTACGTTAATTATTTCAGCGATCGATTTCATCGAAATTCAGCTATAAAACCTACGTTTTATAAAATCAGACAACATAGTCGATACTTGAAATATAGATTGATTATTCGCAACTTGAAATGTTAAAATTTTTCTGGATAACGCGATTAAGATTATTCGGCGAAGATTAATGGCTTCTTCCTTCCTCTTTTCTTCTCACGTGATGCTTGTGTTGTCACGAGATCGACCTGAAATGACAAAGAAATGTCAATATTACACGGATGTATCGCTCACCGAAGCGTAAACCATTATCGAGCGTAAGTCCACAATTTTATATGCAGGTAATAATTAAATATATTGTGTAACATTTCGTTGTAAATACCACGGGTGAACTTACACCGGTGATTTCTACCTTTAAATTATTTAAGGAAATTATAAGCATAATGGTGAAAAATTGTTTCAAGCGTAAGAAAGATTGAAACACAGGATGATCATTAGCGAAGGACAAGAAAGTGGTATGGTCATGGAAATCAAGCTAGATGGAAAAATATAACAATTTCGTAACAGAATGTCATATAGTACCATAATAAATTTGATTTTTATGAAAAATGCTATAAATGTCAATTATGGAAATATGCAGGTTAACGGTACAAAGAATTATTTATTTGCCTTGCTCACGATGCTTTATTAGACATGCAACTTTAACGACAGTGACAAAATTATGCTATAAGAAAAGCTATAAAAATTATATTATTCAAACAACTTGTTAGAATTAATTCAAAGAAATCGGTTGCATACAAATATGTGTATTTTGAACATATTACAAAGTCATCTTTAATCGGTAATAATTAATATCAATAATATTCTTTCATTGCGTGTGTTAATAATTTGTAAAGAATTAGTAAAGAAGGAGGAATATTTATATATTGATAGAAAATATGCAGGATAGAAATAAAATGATACCTAATAATAGCGATTATTAATGTTTTCTTAGTTATTGCTATACGACGAAGAAATTTAATAGATATACGTATAATATAATACATTATAATTAATAATTAATATATAGTAGAAATAGGATATATACTGTTTTCAATAGATATTTTATTACATATAATATTTTATAGATATTATACAATATAATATAATATAATAATATAGTATAATAGATATTTTAATATATCCAAATTTTTAATATATCTAATCATAATTTTCAAATATCGACGTATCACGATCTTAAATTAGGATATACCGCGATAGAAACAACTCAAGGTACTCAAATTTCCTAAGGTGGAGATCTATCTAATTAATAGGTTACGCAGCGTTACTCATAATACGACAAGTCTCAAAAAACAATGTAGTCATGGATATTGCGTACAAACCGCGTGCCTTTCTAATTGGCTTGTAATGGACGACATTGTGTTTTTAAGTATCTAGACTTTTAATAGTTTAGACTATTTCTTCGAAGGAAATAGCGTTGCTATAAACGTCATTGCGTGAAGCATTTGAGGAATTTCAGTAATTACAAGTTTAATTCCAAACTATAAATTTCGTAAAGAATACACAAACACACGCGATCTTTTATACTGCTAATCCAAATATAGAGTAGAATTAAAATATTATTTTAATTGATAATCAATTATACGTAAATTATGGCATGATAAATACATAGATGCTGATCCAGGATAATGTCAGTGTCAGTTCCTATATATATCTTAATAACATTATATATTGAATATAACATTAGCAAAATATAAAATAGAAATACTATATTATTGGAATAAAAATAATCGCAAATGACCATAATAGCTGATGCGACTTTAAGTAAAATAAATAATAGCGATGATACTTGTCGAGAAGTAACGTGATGAGACAAATGATATTTATGACGTACAATTAGCAGTATCAATTTATAAAACCTCAATGTCCTAATCTGATAATAATGTGTCATATCACGACGTTGGAATACGTCAATACACTTATCCATAGTAACAAGTCACTTCCATTCCCTTCCATTAATCACGATTTGTGATTCAATGGACAAGAGAGTGAGTCTACGCGAAAACAAATCGAAATAAGTCGAAAATATGGGATACGATTTTCTTATGAAACGCTTCATCTTTGAGAAAATTGAATTTGAGAATTTGTTAAATGTGTACATATACGTAAATTTGGTTAATACCTAACTGCATGTATAAATAGAATAGAAACAATAGATAGAAAATAAATCACATTTTTTCCTTTAAGATCTCGTTTACGAATAAATGAAGTTTGATCGTATCTAGTTAAGAATTAAATCCGTACTTAATCTCTTCTTTCCTAATTCGACTTTCTCAAAAATGGAGTTTCGAGCAAATTTCTGGTCGTCCACTTCTGCGTGATACACATATTGTGTATATATATTAAACAGTGCCGAGAAAATTTATTTCAAGATAATCGAACGAGTTTCGTGTAATATGGTTAAAAATATGAATATGAATAGGAAATATGTCGCATATTTTAATGTTGACATAGTGCACGCGTAAAGTAATAAGAAAAGAGTTACTACACGTCATTACTTACTAGCAATAAAGAAAATATGCCAATTTTCGATTGAAAATTTCATAAGGGAAACATTAATTATCGAGCAATAAAAGAATGCCATAAAAATTAATTTATTCGTATAATATTTATATCAGGAACTTCAAGTGCATTCACTTTAATTGACTTACTTGACATTTACTTTACTTTCGCGTTGTACGAAATAATGTCATAAGAATTAATTGATATATATATATATACGCGGAACTTCAAGTGCATTTACTTTAATCGACTTCCTTGACATTTACTTTATTTTCACGTCACATTTACTTGATCCTATGCG
The DNA here is from genome assembly GCF_905332965.1 of Bombus pascuorum. Lineage (NCBI taxonomy): Eukaryota > Metazoa > Arthropoda > Insecta > Hymenoptera > Apidae > Bombus > Bombus pascuorum. Next base: position 6,761,088 of record NC_083494.1, on the reverse strand, counting down.
CAGCATCAGTCGCTTTATTTTATTATACGGGATACAAAACCATACTTCGTAAGCAAGATCGTAGGATTTTAAGCTGTTCTATTCAAGTTCATGGAAACTTAAAAACACGTTCACCTATTTGCTTATGAAAGTATCTCGAGCAATTTGTTTTTAACATTCGGAGAACTACGATTGTGTCCTTGATTCTAAGACCCTCGATATTCCAGTTGAACAGACATTCGCTAAAATTATGTCATTGAACGATATCATTGCAAATAACAATTTCCTGCCAACGGTTTTTCTCGCAATAAGTTTTACATAAATCTGATTTCGCTTTACTTACGCTTTATCATTTGAATTGTTTAACGCGTTCTATCTTATAAATTGAGTTTGTTTTTTTTTTTTTGTAAAAATGTGTACTAAAAATGTTTACTAAAAATGTTACACCTTTCATTTCACATTACTGTCTTAATAATATTTGTCGGTAATGTATAAATAATGATAAAGATTATATGTATATATTAACTTGTTTGCTATAATAATATATGTAAATAAAATATAAATTATGAGTTATGTTATATTTATAGTTCATTCAGGGAACGTATGTTTATTGCACTTCGTGATATCTATATATAATAAAATCAATTATTTACGAATATATAAATGCTCATATATTGTATATTTATATATACGGTATATAAGAAAGATAAATTTTATTTATATAAGATAATACAATTTTTTGACATCATATTTCATTCATTTATGTAAAACACCTTAACATTAAAATAACCAAATTATACGTTATAATGCAAGACACATATATATTACACGCATTAGCACAAAATTAAAAAATTATATTTACTGTACAATTAAAAAAATATATTATTTACCATATATATATGTATCCGCTAATGTTATATAATACATTCTTACGAGAAAAAAAAGAAAAGAAAAGAAAAATGGCTAAATACAAAACGTTAAAACGCGTGTTCATAATTTACAAATGTTACTAACGATGAATTAAAAGAGTAATCGCGGCAAGTAGTAGATGCAATAAACGCACGAACGATAAATCTGATATATATTTTCAAAGCACGTGTTTTATTTGAAATAATCTTAACTAGCCGTGAAAATAGATAAAATGCGATGATAAACTCACGACGTAGCAGACGTTTGTATATCCGTTTAAAAATATATATGTATACTTTAAATGACAGTCAGTGTCGTCTAATATCTTTATGAAAGAAAATTATGCGAATGCGTCGGCGTATGCGTGGCCACGCAATTGTTCATACGAGAATGGGATTCGCGCGCGTGTACCACGTGTCTTCCGAAGATGCCTGTGAAATGCGAAAGCGATAATGACTCCGTTGATTTACCGGGGAACCGACAAAATTCGACCATAGTCGAACAAGTTTGACCGTCCGTCACTTTCGCTCATCGAATCGCTTTCTTCGAAATCGAGTATGTAAACTGTGCTTTCACCTAAAAATAAATCGCGCTCCCACTGTCCGGTTTGTTAAAACGGATAGCTTTGCTTTCCTTTTCGTTCTTATATACTTATTAAATTCAACCTATCAGTTTCGTTATCATCTTTAAGGTACTATTTTCTTTTATTGCGTTAGCGATTAATTAAATAAAAGACACTAGTATGGTACATCCTCTGTTAACGATAGTTTCCGATGTGATTACAAAAATGCTAGTTTCTTCGAGGCGGAATGCTTTTGGGCTGTTGCTAATCTCAAATATTCGATGATTCAAGAGTATACGAGTTAGTCCGGAACGTGGATTACAGCCTGTTCACAATGTCTGTAAATATTTCTCATTAACTTGCTTCGTATTAGAAACGAGGGGTTCACAGGATAAATGTATAAAATACGTATGATAAAATTTATAATTCATGAGAACTATGAGTAAGTTGAACTTTAACTCTTTGTTTCTTCCTGTTGAACTTAAAGTTGAACAGAAACATATGTATGCTCCTAAACGTTAAAATGCTGTACCTTGACTGTAGATACGTGGCTGTAGAGAAATGGAGGTGCGTAAGAAATTTTTCTAAATAAACAGAAATATCAAGCATTGCTTCAAGTATGTCTCGTTTTCACATCTAGCACCTGGAATACCGCTACATCATGAGGTTAATTCGACGCTAAAAATTACGTTTTCCCAACATATCGATTATTTTATTCGGCACTGTCGAAGAAGCGTTTTAATCGTAACTGGAACATTGACATCACCGAGATATATTGTTACGAAAAATTCGACGGTCAACTTACCGGATTCAGCGATGCGTTTTAGATTGTCGTGGAGCTCGACAAACTTAAAACGGAAACACGGCCAACACGCATCGAAACAAAAATCTCATCCGTTGCTTTCACTTTTGGTAATCGAGCGATTTTCGGGCGAAAAGCAGAAGCTGAAAGTGAACGAGAGAGAAACGAAAGACGGAAGTACGTGACACGATAAAACGCGATTGATTAACCGGTGGAATCGGGCAGGAAGAAATCCGTGGAAATGCATTCGCAGAGGACGAAACACGTGCTTGCTCGTGCGCGAAACACGAGCAGCTCGTCGAAATCGCCGAGAGGCGTGCGTGACACCGCGCGAAACGCTACGTTGGCCAGCGACAACTGAAAGAGAAGCGTTTTAACTTTAACCAACTCTACACAGAATGGGGATAAAGAGAGGTGTCCCTCGATCATGAAGAGTAGCGCGGCCTGTAAGTTCTCTCTCACTTTCCGCTCCTTGATGTCCCTCTCTTCTGTCTCGTTGCTCCCTACCTTCGATTTCGATCGTTGCTTCACCTTCTCGCAGGAAGATCGTTTAATGGAGCATTTGTTTGTTTTCTTTCTCATCGTTTTCTATAAATTCGTCGATGTTCAAAAACGATCGCTTTCGTTTTAGTCCGCGCAGTTCAGACGCATGTACTATATAGTTATTCATATATACTTTGCATATCAACGGTATGTACAATCAAATATCAAATCTAAAAAGCAAAGCAAATTTTTCACTCTTTCACTTTTATTTTCTATTCTGTGATACTAATCTTTTGCATCCATGAAATCACTTTTAGCATTTCGTATATTTTATATCGACTATATTTTTCTTCCTTTATTTTTTATATTTTATATTTCTAATTAGCAAATTTTACTCTTTACCTTTTCTCTTACCCTTTCTCTGCTTGCAGATCGTTCATCATTTATTCATTAAGGATCGAGTTGGATAGAAAGAAAGAAGAAAAGAATTTCTAACGAAAAGAACGTTTTCTTACGTACTATTCGCGTTCTTGTTCTTGCAGCATAAATAAAGCATTCGAATCACGGCCGTAAACGCGGCGCGACGAGACGGTTAAACGTAATCGGTCTGTTTAAACTGTTTAAAGGCATCGCTTCCTTTCCCATTATATATATGTATAACGACTCTCTTACTTGCATCTAATCTCGCAATTCGGTCTCACGGGTTGTTGCGGCTACGCAACACGAGCAAAGACTCACGCCGTTCGACGTTCGGGCGCCAGATGAAGACGAAAAAGAAGAAAGAAAGCCAGAGGGGAAGGAAGGTATCACGAGGTTGAACTGTATAGCAACGAACAGTTATTACAACCCTATCACATGTCTACCATCGTTTCAACCGTCTTTTTTCATTCGCGTGTTTCTTCTCTGTCGAGGGACATTTTTATCGCGTTCTCGAGGTGCCTTCTCCTCTCGAATCCTTTAGATGCATCGCGCTCCAGAACCTTTCATTTCTTTGCACGTAGAACGGTATAACTGTATCGGAATCTGCAAGGGGCCCACCTACGTTCACCTTCTGTGTTTCGAGATACTGTACGTGTCTATCCACGGATGCTAAATGCTCGTCCCTAGTTTCAAAGAACCACGCGTTCCATTATTTGCGGTTTCTAACTTGAACAGGTAATGCGAATACATGTTCAAGGAAATGTACATATCTTCGGTTTCAGTCGTCTCAAGGCTCTTTCTTTCCATGGTATTTCCGCTCAGTTGCATACACGTAGCTCAAAAGGGAATTGTCAATAATAATTAATGCCGTAAAATCTTCCCTAGAATATATCTTTTTTCTATTTTTTCTTTTTTGTGAAGCAACGTTTCAATGATCAAATTATTAGCGTTTAAAAATTTGGAATCAGTTCAAATATATTTAAAGTTTATGGAGAAAGAATAACGTAGTTCAGTATTACTTGTCCTTAATACATTTAGTATAGGCTTTCCGCGAATTAGGTAGTTAATTTTGCATAGTATATTTGCAATTTTTGGCTACATAAAAGATTAAATATGAGAACGGAGCAAATATAAAGTAATAATCGTAATCTATCCTCTTTGCTATGGTGGATAATAATTTAAAATATGTAAAAACTCAAGCATCTATTCGTCTGTTTGTTATTTAAAAACTCAGGTTCACTTTTTATCAAACAAGCAATTAGGAATTTTTAAGCGGTAATTTAATACCTTTGATGAAATTAGGATACCTGCTAACTTCTACAAAATTTTTGGAAAATCTATTGCAATTTTTTCCTAAAAGTGATACACCGAATCCCTTCATATATTCCATTGAGAAATCGAAGTTATAAATCTTGCTAGGAAAATCAAAGGAATACATTTACGACCAAGTGTTTTTAAATGACGCTATTTCATTCTTTTAGCCGAGGCAGAAATAATGAAGCGTATTTAAAGCACGAAAATAAACGTAATAAGGAACAATCTTAAGTAAAAATATGAATTATTCAAGCATAAACAACGTATGTATTTTGTCGCGTCTATTAAATGCAACTGTAGATTCCTAAGAGGCAGAGGGGGAAGGGACAAATAAAAATCGAGCAATTCATTCGCGTGGCAATTATGCGCAGGAAATATTCTTAGCGAAAGTTGTTAAGGAAAATTACGATGAACTAACCGAATCTTTAACCTTTTTCGTATCTTTTACATTTTATTCGCAAAGATTTAACTTTCTTAATACAGGTGCGTATTTCTTACCTTCAAAAATTAAAAATACATTTTTATTCCGCAGAATTCTGAAGTGACAATATTTATATGACTTATTCTCAGAATCAATTGACAAATGTTTGTTCATCGGTGTAAAAGCGTTCTGTGTAATGCTTGTATTGTGAAATCGTTTGTGCATGATTATTCTCTGTTCTCTTGTGATAAGTAAGCCGTATACGAGCAACGACAGTGTTAGATGTACAGCGATAATATCAGGAGAAAATAAAATTCTTTATGTGAAAGAACATGAAACGTAAGGGGAGATATAAAAATACGATTTTAATAGATTTCTTATTCGTTTGAGAATGTTCCGATTCGACACAAACAGATATAATGATTTATGTAGTTACAATGAAACAAAACTGCAAAATGATTTTCCTACTCGTCACTTTACACATGTAAAAAGAATTTTACGATACCTACTACTTATTTACGATACATCGTTACTTAAGTATAATGTCACTCGTATAAATTATTTGGGAACTACAATAATTGCGAGAGACAAGTGCTTCGTGCTATTTAAACACATAAGTAGTTTAAGTTAATGCAGTTAATAAGTACTTTCAAAATTGAATTAAGCACAACTCTGTTGTTTTCGTCGCACAGTGTGCAAAGAGTTCTGTGTAAAGAAAATGTGGTTTAATAAAAATTTGTCGTCGTGTTATGGAATTATATAACGAGCATTAAGCATCTATACGATAAACCTTAAAATGCTAAAAATTTGTATCATTTCTTATTCTTTTCACTCCAGAAGATTGAATTTACCTTGACAAGATCCAAATTGCGATTTTATAAGGAATCAACGTTGTGCAGCATTAGTACAATTTTCTGGAAATTAACCATTTTTACTAAGAAACATCGAACAATATGCAATTTATCGCACGAATTTGCACAAAGGGATACTGTCAAACTGATTTGTCGAAATTTATGCCGTTTCTACGAAGTGCGTGACAATGGCGTTCCGTTTCTCTTGGGATATGTACATTTCATATCGAACAGCCGATTACTCAAAGCAACGTAAATGTCTCTTAATCGTTGCTTATACAGATCCTACAGTTACCACTTTGATCATAATTCTCGCATTGAACATTTATTTGTTGCTGGTGCCTGAATCAAGTTACTTGATAAGTAAATAGAAGACTGAAAAATCGTACATGATAGATTTCCTCGGTTTCTCCTTCGCTTTCGTCATGACGCAACCGTAATCTTGACATCCTTAAAAGCTAATGATTCGCGTCGGTATTTTTCGTATTAGAAATTATATTTTCAAAAGAATACCTGAATCCCGCGTTCTAAATATTTCGCGTCAGTAAGATTTTATTTCCGAGAAAACGAAGTTTTTACTTTGATTCGTTGCTGTATAAAACTAAGTAAGTAAAAGGAAGAAGCAAGAATACGTTTAATTTAATCAAAATTTCAAAAAAAAGAGTTACGAATGGTTAAGCTGCGGATGTTCGTGCAAATTTTATATGTCAAAATATGTGAAACGTATAATTAATTAAATTAAACTGACGTAATAAATTGATGTAAAATTAAACGTGCCAAAGATATGTGAAAATATGTTAGAAATAGTACGATATAACCCTTTTCAAATTCCTAAATTACGCCTTATGAAATTTAGCATGGAATTTTTGATTGTATAGCGTTGATCTATTTTCGGTATATTATACGTTGCTACCACACACATATTCGTACGAATCGTTAATACGAAGCAATATAATTTGCGCATATTAAGTTTTGTCAAGCTGAAGCTAAAATTGAAAATAGAGATACAAGTTTCGATTCGTTTTATCGGATTTTTACAAAGACAGTGGTTCCCAACATACGACTTCGGCCTTGCTATCTTTTAAATACATCTTGCACATACGTATGGTACAATCACTTCGTGAAATTGAATGTACGATAGGAAGAACTTGTATATCGAATAAATCGTATAAATATAATATCGTATAAGATCGTATAAATCGCTTTTGCCCGATAGCTTTTATATTTGGTTGTTTGTTTCATATTTTTTAAGAATTTTGTAAAAATATCAATCGTCAATCGAATACGCCTTTACTAAGATTGTAACTAAATCGTAGCGGAACATTTTTATGAAAATAATTTTGATCGCGTTATAAGTACTGTATTAAAAAGGGGATTTTTCGTTACGTACATCTTAAACAGGTATTTTTTCTATTCGTTGCATATTTTGTCGATACTAGCTGGCAATAATGATATGCAAATGGGGTTGTGATGAATTATAGATCGTATTACACGCATTAACTTAGAATTACGTAAAGAAATAGTAATATTGAAAGACCAGGATATGATCTGGAATAAATCGGTATAATTAATGAGTTTCAGAAACCCATATTGACAAACCAATCAGCCTTATAACTGCTACCTCTGGTTTTGTTTCGAGGAATGTAATGACCTGTTCACCAAGTAATCGATTTCATCGTCGCGTACGCTGCCAAAGAAAGACCGATAAACATCGACTTCGATCAACGACCAAACAACTTCCTGTCAATTTCTGCTCCACCCACTCTACAAGGACTTCTTTTGCCTTAGGCGTAATTTACTGCAGGAAGCTATAAACATACAAACATAAAAAATACTGGTCACAAACCTTAGTCCATCATATATTACTATATTAATGACGTAAATATTTTTAATAACTCGACATGACTTTTACGAGTTTCTTTGGGTGGTAAATGAAATGAGATGAATAGCTTAAATTTTATTCCACAGATCTATCTAATTTATACGGCAGAAATGCTTGAAAGCTATCTATTGTTTCAGATTCAGTAATATACCTAATTACCTAATTATAACTAATTTGAATAGTATAACTTTTTTCGAATTTCTGTTATTTTTATCTAAGGACACCTTAAGCTTTAACGATAATAATAATAAACATTTATTACGAGTTTTTGCGTATAATGTGAAACGTAGATGTTTCTATCGCGTCGTATCAATTTAGAAATTATATACTACGATATACAATGTACAGGATCCGAACGATTCCTTATGAAAAAATAAGAATACAATTTTCGGAAAAATCAATTTTGAAAATTCATCAAATATGCTAGCAGGAGACAAGTTCTTTAATCGAACATCTTCAGACTTTGTTTCCTTCGAAACGAAGCTTCGAACAAGTTTTTATCCTACATTTTCCGCTTGTTGTCGCACGTGAAATAAAGTCCCATCGATTGTCAAAAATTCTATCTCTGCTTGAGAATTAGACGATCACAATCACGTATACTTGATAAGATTCGAAACTCATTTATCATTTGCTAAAATAAAACCCCAACGCAATTTCATTTTTGTTTCGAGTCACAGAATCTCCTTCACTTTATTTGTATTAGGAAATTTAAACCACCCTGTATATATTTACTTATTTTCGTTGTAGCAATTTGTTTATAATCATCTATGTACACTATATTTTAAAACGTATACAGATCGGTAATTTCAATGTTAAAACACGTAAGAATCATAAAAAGATTCGTACAAAATACCTCGCATTTATTTGATACAGCGGAGTATCGGTTACCCGGAGTTCCGTATTATTCGAGATACTTCGAACTTCAGCATAACTTCACTTTCTCCGAAATTTCAACCCGAGGAGTATGAAAGTGTACATAGGTATCGTGAAAGCAGTTAATCAAACCTTTAACCGATCAAATAATTAATTAGACCTAAATACGTGTACAACGTTACATCATCAAAATCTTTCCTATGATTTTGTTATACGATTTACGAACAGTAACAGACCTTTCCGTATTATCCGAGTTTTCGATTATCCAAGGTAGGCCCGGTTGATTGAGGTTCCACCGTATCTCAAGATGTTTTAAATCAACAATTTTTTTCAGAATATACGACCGAAAAATATTTCGTGATGACAAAGGATTATACTTAGACTTTTATCTCCCTTTTATTTTACGATTTATAGAACCGCGAAAGTTTTATTTCAACATAAAGACCTGAAGTAATTGCGATATTGATCGAGATTGAGATTAGTAATGCCAGCAGTAGTAGACCATTCTGATTGCAATTGTTTGCCTCTAACTTTGATCTTAGATACAAAGCATCAGATAAACATCGTTTCTCCAAGTAATTACAAACTATGGTAATTTGTCTTTTATAAACGACTGAAATAATTGCATGATAATGATCAACCACCGAATATGGTAAATCGACGATTCGATGTGATTTTAAGCGGCAGTTATCGAACCTATTATTCAGAATATTGCGGTAAACGAGAGTTCAGTGTCACTGACTTTGATCATTTTAACGTTGCAAACATCTGACGATAAGAAAAGATAAGTTGCGAAAATTTACACGATTAGTATCTTAAAAATTCTGAAACGGTAACAATACTATAATAAAATAGGATCGTAAATGCGGTACGCGTAAAATGCATCGAAAACGTCAGAACCAGGAACGTGCATGCCGCGTGAATCGACACACGCCAGTGAACCCGAAGAAAAGACTGACAATGAAAGGGGGTCAGATGTATGGTATAGGCGCAATACAGAATAATTTTGCACTGTTTACTCTTTAGCTTCCTATTATCGATTCGATGAAAATTGAATCATACGTATTACTGCAAGAGAATGTTTAAGATAATATCAAAGAAGAAATAGAAGATTCGAGTGAGCGCCGTAAGATCGAACATATCGGTAATTAATTTCATAAATATTAAAACTCTGTTGGACGTCTCATTTCCTCTCTTATGTAATTCGTTTAATATTATAATTATATAAAGTTTCAATCATGAGAAACCGAGTAGTATAAGCAAACCACAGATCTGCATTGGCACAAATGTGGTCCTTCGGCGAGAAATTCGATTACAGGTATGTTTGTGTTTTATGTTATACGGGATACGTCCTCGGATAATACTCGTATACTGTAACAAAGCGTTGAATTTAATATAACTTAGGTGCTCTTTAACATCTATTAATAACGCTAAACTTTCACAGGTATTTCTAGAAGTTGTATAGCTATCATGATAGTTTATGTGTGCAATAAGAAATTAGTCAGTGGTCCGAAATTAAGAGCAAATTGCCAGAGGAAAGAACGCGTACCGTTGCATACGATGGTAACCCCGTAGAAAAACCTGAAAGCGGATCAGATGCCTGCTGCGCAAAGGCCCGTGATAGGTATATGCACCTCGCTCGGTTCCTTGTGCAATCAACAATGAACAACTTGCAAACGATTGCAATATAACGTAGTACGAGGGACACGTGCAAACACCTTTCCTTACCCTTGGAAGAAGGAAGCCTCTGAACGAGATCGAGAATTATTGCGACCACTTTCCATCGTGTACAACGCAGATATGCAGTGACGGGTAAAATTCTGAAAATCTACAAAAAATTACGAAATTCTATTACGTGGGAATAAAACTTTTATAAATTTTTTTCCTCTTATTCTCTGCAATTTCTCTTATTCGACATTTGGTAAATTTTTTATCATTTGTGAGCTTTTCTAAATAATTTTAATAGCAAAAAAAGATAATCTATAATATCTTAAAAATCTATCAGCGGAAGTTGACATTTGTTACGTCTCAAATACTATACAATATAATAATACTATGTCCATTTCATACTTTTCTTACCCTGCATTTTGATTAGTTTTACTTATATCACAACGTGAAATGGTGTAAGCAACACTTATTGTTTCCTTTTTGTTCATTTCGTTTTAGATGTTTCTTTAGATTTTAATTGTGTTACTTATGTTATCACGTATTTACGAATTCCAAAACGTTTGCGAAACATGAAACTATTCTAAAAGGTAGTGAAACTATGAAATAGTACGAAAATTCGAAACATCTTATCAACGAGTAATTGGAAATTTAAATTTCAATTTGTTTACTGATTTTTCCGAATTTTTAAACATTTTATTTCATATTCATGAAATTTCATATCCTATCAGATGTTTGTTACTTATTTTTATTATTTATATCTTTTTAATTTTTATTATTTTAATAATACTAAATACTTAATAATACTAAAAATAGCAAAGATGGTACGAGTGTGTATTGTTTAAAATCTTAGAATGGACGCAATATAATGAAAAATAAATTCTTCAATAAGAAAAATAATATCCTTCAATGTTAAACTCGTTTACGAGCATGCATCTCAAAGAATTTCATTCCATTTAAAGAACGTCAAATTTCTACTTTCTATTTTGCAAAGATATTTATTCAAAATACACATGAAATGATTCGGCGCGAGAAAATCTTAAATCTTGCACACGAGTAACTCTGTAAGATTTAGATTGAAAAAATATTTATTTTTCTTTTCTATAAATACAGTTACTTCTAAATCTATTGGTGCTATACCATCTATACCCAAACTAAAGAATGAAACAAAATATAAAAATGTAAAAATAAAGTAAATATCAAATGTAATAGATATAAAATTTCACTATATATGCGAAGCATAGGAACAGAATTTTTTTACCTGATATCAACACATACAGAGTGTTTCATAATAAGTGGGCAATATTTGAGGGGCGGATTCAGCACCTAAAAACAATAAACAAAGTTGATATCAACATATGTCGTATTTCATCTTGTTTACGATATTTGTGAGTTTTGTGTTCTATCATTTCGTATTTAATTACTTTCACGTAAGAGATGCACAAGATGACCCCTGTATTTCAATGCATGCGTAGAGACGTCTTTTTTTTCCACGAGTTTGTCGAAAGTCTCGTTCAATCTTATGGCAAAGTGCACGTTTCAACACTTTCGATAGATGTTGAGTATACAATGGATTTCAAGTATTCGCACAAATAAAAATCCAATGAATCCATACATTGAAATAAGGGAAATCATTTTGAGCGTCTCTCGTAAAAGTAATCAAATACGTCGTAAATATTCTAATATTATATTCGAGGGAGGAAGGAGATTAATATCTTTTAATTAAGAAGTATATAAATTTAAACATACGTCAATATGTTTAACTGGACCAAGAGTAAAATGATATAGCCACAGAGGACATCCATTTAAACGACAAAGTAAAAGATATGCGTGTCGACTCATCGATATCGTATCTTGGATTTTCCCAATTACGTGTCCTATCTTAATACAATTAAATATCGCGTAAAACATTATAAATGCAACCGGAACCAGGACCTCATTAAAAGAGAATAAAAAAGAAAGGGTGCGCACGTGCACGTGGCACGAAGACTAGATTTCGTAATTTCTCGGTTACACATTACACTTGCACGACAATTCCGTGATTCACGCATGGTTATGCCGCGTAACGGTAGCGATAAATTATTATTCTGTACCTATAGAATCTAACATGTTATCGTTCACCGGCTGATTTTAACGAATGCATGGGAGATTCATCTAATTGCGACATAAAACAATAATCGATTTTCGTATAAAAGAAAATCTCCGATATAATGGAGTATCATATCGTTGCAGTCAACGACTTCTGTCCTAACATGTACAGAGAAATATACGATTGTTCCATCGGCAATTCTTTTGTTTGTTTTTTATTTGTTCGTTAGTAAATCATTAATTTTTTTTTTTTTTTGGTTTATTTTAGATCGATCGGAATTCGAAGGTGACAAGCATAGGACCAACGCCCACATACTTCAACTATCGTTCCGACCATCGATCATAATGAATTAACAATTCTGACGCAAGAAACTTGTGCTTCTCTTCTGTTACAAATATTAAACGTACGTGTTCCGAAACTATATTTGATTATGGTCAAATACTCTACTATACCCTACTATACATATAGCATTATAGTACATCCGGATCACACGATCAAGAAACGTATAAAAATTGTACTAACATAGATATTACATTTTACAGTAATCGCTACATATTCGTGCTTAAGAAATGTACATGAGCCAGAATATAAAATTTGATTACTGACCGGAATGCAAACATTATCGATATCAGAGAAAAGGTGAACGTAGCCTTTCTCCTCGTTTTAATTTCACACTGGCGAGGTACATAACCATTCATGTATGGTATTCTCCAACGTGCATTTATGTTAAATAACGTTTTTAAAAGTAGCCTCGCTGAAAACATTTATCATATGTGTTATGATTGCGATAAGTCTTCGACATCGTCGCTGATTATGGAATTCTGTCAATACGATGAGTGCAGCCAAAACGATATCTTGCGTAAACATAAGAATTTAACGAAAATGAACATTATTTGGAGTAAAATAAAGATACTTGGACGATGTTAATAAATTGTCAATGACTTATCTTGCGTTCATAGAAATATTAAATATTATTTCGTAAAAAGTGATACTACATTAATTTTTGCTAACTACTTATCGAATGCAATTTGAGGGTATTGAAATTACAAATTTCTAGATAACACCAAAGAAACTTGCTATAGAAACTTAACAATTTAAAGGCTTTACTTAATTTTTCACCATCCACTTAGTAAGCATCAAGCAAGTTCAGACTCTGTAACTATTGATTCGAATTAGAAATCTCTGCTTATTGCTTTATAGCAACTTTTGCCTATACAACATATAATTTTGCACCGACAATTTCCAACAGCTTCTTCAAAATAAACAAATAATCTGAAAGCTGTTTGCAAAGGTTCAAATTGTTAATGTAGAAATAAATAAATTTAATGGAATAGTGGCAAACGAAAATGTGGATAAAAATAAATGTCAGATTTTCAGTGCAGGAAGGGTTAAACCACTACTCGAACGAAGTATCGTCGTATCTGAGCACGTCTGACCATGAGAACCACACCCGTAATATGTACTTGAATACCCGTGGTGCCAAGATACACAAGTTCTCTAACCGTGTACTGTACTGTGTAGCGTCAGAAACACAATAGCGTTTATCGTCATTCTAGTATTAACAACATTGTTTCTGTGATAAAACGAAATATTCATCGTTTTTGCAGACCACTGTCGTTGGTGGTGCACAAAAGGACGAACCTTCTAAAGATGATCATCTATCTATGCATCAGCGATCCCGAAACAGTTTCAGTGAACTGCGCGCATAAATTTTGTTTACGAGGCTTTACATGCGAATTCGCAGCAACTCCAAGACGGAAATGTCACAACGACCACACCCCAAATGACATTCAGAGTTCGACGCTCTGGACAAATCTTTGCTCAACTATAAATTATTTATGTATCCATATGTGTGTTACAAAATATTTAAATTACTTTTGACTGGAACATGCACACACACACACACACACACACACACACACACACATAAAAGCAGATAGCGCTTATTCCTGTTTAAATGATTTGTAATTTAACTCCCTGTTCACTTAGTTCTTAGGTCGGCGAATCTTTATATGACTAATTTATTTTCAGCATGCGGTAAATTAGAAAAAAAAAATATATATATATATAACAATCAGATTTAACTACATATAACAATACATCGATATTAGGACTATTGTAACACCAAAGTGATAGCAGTTGGCCTTCACTTATGGGGGAGTGATCAACTTTTCTTAAACTGCTTATAGATGTATATCGATTGTAAAGACATTTACTCTTGCAAAAGCGCCATGATGTATACTAATTGTATTGTAATTTGAACACGATATATTATAGTATGCTTCTTGTAATTTGTGCATTTTGTTTCTACTTGCTGCAATAGAAGCTAATTGTAAGCGAAATTATAAGTAATTTATATTTTTGTATATAGGAAACAAATATTATTATGTTATTATTATTTTATATATTTATTGATATCTACGCATTACCTACTACTTGTTTCACTTTTATTCCTTTATAATAAAATTAAAATAAAAAAATATTAAAAGAATTATATTTTAGTAAACAACTATATTATACGATAAACTAAGTATTTTATTAGATTTTTTGATATATATTCTATTATTTGTAATTCTATTATTTTCATTAAACATAAACCAATAATTGTAAATAAATTTTTCTCACAACAAAAATATCTTATATAAGTGTTGATTTCCGAAATATAATTTGTATAACATAGTGTTGCGATTATAAATCTTTGCAAAAATTTTAGTGATTCAAATTAGTAAACAAAAATTAAATTTTTCTATTTCATAACAGAAATAGAAACAAATTAATTTAACACTTAAAAACAACTGTATATAAATATCAAATAAAAGCCTCTATGAAAAAGCTTTGTGTAATATAATTTTCAACGAATATAGATATTCAATTTCAATCGATTTATAGGTAATTGAACTTAAACTTGAAGATAATAATTTTGATGTTTATATCTTCATGCTTATAATATATGAAAAAAATAACTTTACATAGAGAATTCTGTATAATAACATATTTTATTTAATTGAACGTGTGCCTTAATATAGTCATTAATTATGAAATAGAAAAAATAAATATACATTTGGCAAATCTATCTGGTATTTTTCCTTACATTATAATTCAAGAAACTCATCCAACATGTTTCCTTAAAAATTAATATGTTAGGCGCAAAAATGTTATAAATCCCACCTAAGGATTAATTTCTAAGTTATAACATATTCAAAGATATGTGTAAAGTTGTCCTTACAAGTTTAAGCACTACATTTTACTTTGATAAACTTAATATAATTGCCTTAAATTTTTCAACAGTAAATTTATATTTATTTTCAATTATATCTCTAAACTTATCGAATCATCGAAATCAAAGATTAGTATATAATTGCACAGTGATAGAAAAACGGAAAATCCATTTAGAAGAGTAAAACTTTACAAGGACAACTTAATACTGACTAATAACATATCTATTTCGTATTTAAGTATAAGTCAATATATGTTTTCTATTCTAAGACATAAATCGCATGTATAAAAAGGTTTTCATTAACTTTGAACGTCATTCTTTGTAATAATAATTGCTACAAATTTGTATTTACAATAACTATCAAATTTAAATTAAAACTTACCACCTTTAACATATTCTACCGCAATATTGAATATAAAACGCTTTCTAAAAATTATGAATGATAATCTTAATTTTGTTCGTTTTTTTAGTTTTTGAAAGAATGCGTTTGTTATTTGCTTCGAAAGATCTTAAATACTAAAATTGAAAAATATGACAAAAGCATTCTCTCTTTGGTTCAACAATGATGCCCAAAAAAGGTACACATACGAAATTGAATTATAAAAATTACAATTTTTATACAATTCTTATATTCTTATAATTCTCTATATTATATATAGGTATATATTCTATGTATATAGAATATGTAATACTTAAAATTATTCATTAAAATTTACATAATAAAATTTGCTTTATCATCCATTGTTTAAAATTGTTATAAATGAATAAAAAATCATTAACTAAAGTAGTTTCTAAGTTTATATAAAGTTGCATTGATGAAATAAAACTTCAATAATCATTATTATATTTAATCTATTTTATATTTTTCAACATATATGTGACTGATATTTATATATACTAAAGTAAGAGCATCTTGAATTCTCAATGCACATATAAAGCGATTTTATTGTCAGTATATGCATGAATTTTGAAATTGCATTGAAATTCTTCCAATATTTATACTTTTTAAAAAATGATTTGATTTGAACTGATAATCTCCTAATAATTTTTCGCTAAAATATTTTTCTTTTCTAATCACTAATTTATTAATAAGACGAATAGACGAATAGATACAAAATTACTTATACTATGATC
This sequence comes from Bombus pascuorum, assembly GCF_905332965.1. Lineage (NCBI taxonomy): Eukaryota > Metazoa > Arthropoda > Insecta > Hymenoptera > Apidae > Bombus > Bombus pascuorum. Next base: position 6,744,487 of record NC_083494.1, on the reverse strand, counting down.
AATATCATTAATATTGAGAAAAGCGTATTTTTAATCAGATATCACAAAATATAACACTTTTCAATTTTATCACTATCCTTTTCTTACAAAGAAAAAAATACAATGAATATATTGTGTCTTGTATTACTTTAGTAATCATATTTTATGACTAATGGTAAATAATATTTCTGAGAAATTAATACATGACAACAAATTCATACATCAAAATATAAACAAAATTTTTGTTTTTTGATGATATAAAGAGTACCATGAAGTAGAAATTCTGGAATTAAGTATCATCACTATCACTTTCTTGCTGCTCTTGAGGTTCTTCTTCCATTGGGGGAACAGTGTCCATATTTCTATCAAAATAATGAGGATTCCAAGCTGGCAACCACCTATTTATGAACCACCAATGCACAGATAATCTACCATGATTACATTCTGCTCTTTCGCATCTACCAAGAAATTGACAAATGCCAGTAACGCTTCCGCTCTGATTTCTAATGCAGGAATCGTCACACGTATGTTGACGTTCTGTTGAACGATTAACTGAACAAACAGAAGGATGCGCAGTGGAAGAACTATGCGAAGAAAACATAGATCTAATGTTTGATGTACTAGGTTCATTATTTGATAATGTACTAGATGCTGACGCACTTGACGTGGAAGCGCCAGGATCTACGTTATTGAATAGATTCCCTCCACCAGTTGTACTTCCAAGAGCTGAAACACAGGGTCTACCAATATGAACTGTAGCATACAATGGATTATTAACTGATGGACTACCTCTACTAATCCAATCAAGATATTTGCTAAATTGCGCAGCAGAGTTAGAATTGGGTAGAACTTTCCCTCTGCAAGAACAATTATTAGGATTTCTACAATGACATTCCGTCCTCGATGATTCAGCAGGTCGGCAAGATGTAACAGGCAGTTTTACATAAGAGTATTCACCGCGGCAAAAGGGGCATCGACAATTCCTTGGTAACTGATATATGTAATGTCTAGAATTATTTCCAAATGCATCTTGATAACGTAATCTATTATGCAAATTATGGCAATGATGACACAAATATCTTGTATCTATATGTCTACAAAATGAACACATGCAGTTATAACCAAGTGGATAAATGGCACGTCCAGTTGACGCGTAAGCAATATTTTCTGTCGAAAAACAGTTACGACCTAGCCTACCTAATCTATTCTGACAAAATTGATTAGATAATCGTGATGAATCTAGATAAAATTGTCTTGGCTGATCATACTGATTTCTAGATTCCATGTCGTTTAAAAAACTTGGAATATAATGATTTAAAATATGGTATTTATAGCAACGAGGATACGTTCTACTACTACAAGAATACCGATCGTCTATTCTTTCATATGTGTGGTCATCCTGATTATTTTGGGCCGTGGGTTCATTATGAGCAACTTCATTATTATTTTCAGTATTTTCATCATCGTCGTCGTCGTCATTATCCAATCTTTCATAAATATTTTCTTCTGGTTCCTGTAGTTGTCGATTGCGATTGTAATTATGAACTAAATCTACTGGATTTTGATAATTTGGATTGAGATTTGAGTGCATTTGAACCGAGCCACCAGGTCGATTTTGGAAGCCCCGTGAACCACGACCTATGTTCTGATAGCTATCATCTCTTTCTTGATTATTCCTATTCTGATTCATAACTGCAGCAGCTACCTCACCATTTTCGTATCGCTGACATACACAACGCAGACCTTGGCAGTTATGCCCAGCACCACGATATTGCTGAAGTACATTCTGGTCTGGATTCTGGACTTGCATACCGCTGGGCCCGGCTTCCCGTGATTGATCCGACGTTTCGGCACCCGGGTCTGTATTTTGCTCTAATATATGCCCAGCGGATTGTAATCCTCACATCGATGTTGTAGACGGCATGGGTTTATCAATTATTGCTACTCCCGCATAACTGCGACCAATTCCCATGCAAGTTGGAAGAGTTGTCCAAGTATCCGTTCTTGGAGAATATACTTCTACAGATGCCAGACTGGATGATCCATCATCACCACCGACCACATACAAAAGACCATTTAGCGCAACTACACCTAAAAAACAAAAATATTTTTTATATTACACCACTTTTGTATGAAAGAATTTAACTTGTCATATAGATATCTATGAGTCAAAATGTTTATATTTCTTTTTCATAAATAAAAGAGGACTTCATATTACCTTATGAATTTTGTTTTATCTTAAAAAATACAAAGTGTTTTGTAACTTTATAACTTTTCCTTGTAAGAGAAAACGAAGAGTATTAATATATTTTTGGAATTTTATGCTTTGCAAGGATATCTCTATCAATTCTCATAACTTAAACAATAATAAAGGTATTTACCAGCATTTCTACGACAAAGAGCCATATCACTAACTGGAGTCCATTGATTAGTATCTGGGTTGAACGCTTCTACACTTTTCCTGACCAGTGGACCATCATGTCCTCCTACAGCATATAAAATACCATCTAAAACACCAACACCTGCACCACTACGACGTGCCGACATATCAGGCACTGGTTTCCATTGATCTTTTTCCGGATTGTAACATTCGACACTAGATAAACATTGTCTGGATACCCCATCATAACCACCAACCTACAATTAACAATTTTCAATTTTAAGTATTTGAAAGTAATTTGCAATTATTTTTATATCGTCTTATTATTTAATTCATTTAGTTTCATTAATAAGCTTACAGCATACAATAGTCCTTTAACAACACCCACACCAACACTACTTCTACGTGTTGACATTGGTGCAATTAACCTCCATTCGTGTGTTCTTGGGTCGTAAACTTCAGCAGAATTAAGACCAGTTGATCCATCAAATCCACCAACCTAGTATTTTAAAATAACAAAGAAATATTGATAAACAAAATTAACAACATTGCATATATGTAATATATAAATTATTTACAGCATATATGCAATTTCCAAGGACTGCTACACCAAGCGTTGATCTTCTTGCCTCCATTTCTGGACAAGGTGACCACTGGTCTGTAGCTGCATCATAAATGTCTACTGTTCGTACTCTAAGAGATCCATTAAATCCTCCAACAGCATATACACGGCCACCAAGGACGGATAAGCCTATACGTTAAATTTTATATAATAATTTATAAGAAATAAACCTATACGTTAAATTTTATATAATAATTTATAAGAAATAAACCTATTTGTTAAACATTATATAATAATTTATAGGGAATCATTATACATTGGATTTATTTAAAATATGGAATATTATTTACCAGCTCTACAACGACGTGTAGGTAACTCAGAGACTTGGTACCACTTCTCTTCTTTAAAATCATAACATTCTACACTTCTAATTGCTTTTGGAGCTTGTCCTCCTACAACTAATAACACTTTTGGTAAACCTCTAGGTTGTCTAGGTTTTGTACGAGGAGTTTTGAACAATGATTTTTGCTCTCCTTTAAGAAGGTGATACTTTAAAGCTTCGATCAAAAAATCTTTACCTATAATAAAATGAAAAATCTATATAGTTTAGTCTCTTACATTAAATTATGACAATAAAAGTCACATCTTTATGTTTGGGATACATTTTGTCACTTACATTGTAAATTTGCTTTAAGAAGTGGTTCTTCCTCTACACGTTGTACTAAATATTCTTGAGATAATAAAGGTAAGCGTACATGTTCCATTAATTGTGCTAAATCAGCTTGTCTTTTTTCTAAATCATGATGCACCCATGATATTACGCATTCATACACTTTTTCTTCAGAAGGTACCATTAAGCAGTCACTGCAAATTAATTTAGCTACTTGTTGTGGTGCTAATGTTAAAAATTCTTCACCATCCACTACTTCCCTGTATGTAACAGAATATTTATAGTTAAAGTAAAAAGATGTTTTGACTATGTAGAAATAACAATATTTCAGTGCTTACGAAAAATGTTGTTCAATATAGCTATCTGCATGTGATAATAATTCTAGACAACCATGAAGGTCAGCAAATGCACGAATTCCTAAACAATTTGACGGATGTAACTGAGCTTGTAAAAAATCACAACATGCATCTCGAACATCAGTTAGTTGCAAAAGATTTGCAGCTGGTAATAATACTTGTACATTATCTTCAGTTACATGAACCTCTGCAGAATATACATAATCTACTAGTAATTCAAGTGCAGAATAATCTACACCTTGCAACGTTATCCTTTCTTGATCTCGTTCCTCAAAACTTGTAAACATAGCATAAAAATAAGGACTGCAAGCAGCCAGAACCATTTTATGAGCAGGTACTTCTAAGCCTCCGTCTGCCACCAAAATTACGTCACACAATAAATTTTTCCTAATAAATAATCATAGTATTTTTAGTATTAAATATAGGTCTATAGATGATAAAAATAATCCAAAAAGAGGCTCTGATGTAATTTTCTCTTTTTTGGATTCTATGATGTCTTTTATATTATTAGTAATACAATACATATACGATAAAATAAGTAGTATATGTTTCTTACTTTCGCATTTCATTAATAACATCAAATGCTCGATTTGTATGATGATGATTTCTATATGGTGGTTTATCTTTTCCACCTTCACGGGGTATGTGTTTTTGTGAACTTTCGTCCAATGAATTTTGACTAGCATATCTGAGTAACAAACAACTACAAGAAAATAACGTTTCATTACTTCAAGAGAATTAAAATTACAATAGACAAAGATTTGTTTATATTTATTAATCAGAAACCCCATTCAACATATAGATATAGAAATGATGGAAAATATATTGCAAAATTATAACCTCAAGAATATCATAAAATTATGAAAATTAAATATATGTAACTGAAAGAAATATTGTGTAATGTAATCTCACCTTCCCTTGTTTTCCGAACCATCGTTATTATTGGAAGCATTTTGCACTTGATTTTGTCCCGCCGACTCCATTTCGGTTATTTAATTTCTTAATAAAGCCGAAAAATATAATTCTAATAGCTTAATTAATGACACAAATAAAGTCCCAGTTCATTTGTACAAATATCGATTCACTGAATCGAACAAACATCATCTAGTGTAGAATCAGCTGTGAAAGAAACGAAAACGACGCTTCCGATTTTGTTATCGGCTTACACCGAAACGCGAAGCGACATTTACAGATATATGTCGCGTGATATTGGACCGATAAGATGAGATAAAGAATTCACAAAGAAATTTATAACTGTCAAAATGTCAATAACAATACTTCAATAAAGAATATAAACACTAGGATCAAACTTTCTTATTCAATTCTCGAACGTCATTTGCTGGTTTCGTTAAAGAAAATACTCGATGGTGTCGACATCTATAACATACTATATGAATTATTTTGCTTTTTTAAAATTTTCATTTAATATTTATTTATTAGTGTTATTAAATTGTTTTATAATTAGTAATTGCATATATAAATAATAATAAAAATATAATTTAGATACACATATATAAAATATATGAAGAAAAAGTAAATACAAAAGTAGAATATGAATTTAGTTTTGCAGTAAAAATATTCGAAGATACATACATACGTACTATGCGCATACGTATAGTATGAACGAGAATCTGATGTCATTTATTTGAAAATTGAGATATTAAATATAAAGTTTATCTTTAGATTTAACAGATTCATTGAAAACTTTCTAATCCTGTTAAAATAAGCAAAGTTAACCTTTGTAAGGTAATTCAACATTGAATTAAATTTAATGTTTGTTAAATCTAGAAAACATAGTAATAATTCATTTTTAAAAATATATAATCGTAAAAGTTTTTCAATACACATTATATTCGCAAATTATAATGTTTAAGTATAATTGGCTGTCACATTTATTTATGTGTTTCTAATTATGTTGTGCTGTGATTTTGCTTGTAATTATGATGTGCTGTGATCTGGCTGTGATTTTGCTTGCAAATGCTATAGAAATTACTGACAATTAGTAAATTTATTCTTTAACAGAGCACATGATAAAGTAGTTCCATTTTTACAAGAAATTTTTAACAATCTACACAAATTACTTGCAAAGTTGTTCATATAACTTAATTTTCATGTTATAGTGCTTGTGTAGTTATATAACAGCGTGTAACATAATTCATCGTGAAGCAAAGTGCAAACTTATGTCATCGTTATATAGCATCTCCTTTACTGCAAAATATACCGTGAGAAGTTAGAACATCTAGTCCTACAAATTATATTTTCAAATATGCCCGTTAGATTAATTACACCTTAACTTCTCTCTGTATTCACGATAAAATATATTACATGAAATAAATATTTTGAAGTTACAAATTATATACATTTCTTGGACTATTTAAGGTGAAAAAGAAAGAAGAAATACGTGTAATTCTATAACCATGTTTCGATATGTTTCGATATGTTTCGATATGTTTCGATATATGCTAAATTTACAAATTCACAACAAATTCAAATTCATTTTATTTATCTAAAAGATTAGTCAGAACGTGGGCGCTTAATACGTTTCACGATATTTGAAAAATAAAACTAGCTTTCGGTAAATATATAACACGAACAGTTTCGAAGGATTCTGGCAATAAAAGAATTCTTGTAAAAGTGTGATGCATCAGATACTTTGGTGACAGGTGAATTACTTCTTTTAGCAGTTTCGATATTAGAAGTGTTTCAAAGTTCAGGGCGCCAGGTGTCGCAGTTCGAGTAGCGAGGAACGAGCGCGATACGGCTCGTCAGTTATCCAGCAGATTGCTGTGAGAGCGTTTCGTTACGCCATAAGAGGCGTCGATGGTTTCTTACTTAGTCGTTTCTTCCTCTTTCTCGCCCTCGTGTTGCGAGAATTGGCGCGTCTCGAATTTCGAAATTCAAACAGCCGCGAAAACGGCCCTGTACAGATCGCACACGGTTGATTACACACCTGTAACACGAAAAGTGTTAGAGGAAACACCAAGAAACCAAGCAGAAAAGAATTTCGCGTGGATCGTGAAAGTCGATCCGGTCCTCTCAACGAGGAATCCTATTGGCAAGGAGCAACTTCTCCATCGTAACTTTCCTCGTTTTCGTTACTTCGAAAGGTACGTCGATTCGCAACTACATACATACAAACTGCCTCGATCGCGCCTTTAGTTCCTTTGTTTATCTCTGCTCAAAGTGCAACGCACTTTCCTGGCCTTTCTTGCTGTCCTGACTGTTTCCTATAAATGTTGTCAATTCATTTAAAGTCGAATTGAATCATAACGAAACCTCCGTAAGCTAAAGAATACCGTTATCGAAAATAACCTTAACCGAGCTTGCTCGCTTAATAGCTTCGAAAAATGATTATTAGATCGAACTGAAACTTTGCTAATTGAATAAAAAACGCTCGAAGACTATATTATCGTTGTTACTTATACATTGTTTCGAACAATACTGTTTGTTTACGTACAGCAAAGAAACGCGTTTATCGATCGATTCGTATATCGATAATTTTTTTCTCCGTAATTGATCTTTTAATTGAAGCAATAAAATTGTCAATCGTCGACAATAACGATTCGCGATGGCCATGAAATGCACTATTACAAAAACGTGTTCTTAAATACGACTCTTGAGTGCTTTGCTTCGTTTTGCACTTTCGTAGAAACACACGTGGTTCAAAGTCACATCGCGTGGAGAGTAGCGCTATCTCCAGGAAGCTTCAAGTTTATTTTATTTCTCTTCTGCTGCTATATGCACATTCCGACTATGTTTTTATTTTCCATTTAGAAATTCATCTCGCTGTACTGTCGCGTTTAACGAAACCTTCTATACAATATAGATGAATGACTTATGTCATATGGGTAAATCTTAATTAAATTAACTTAAATAAAACTAAATTTAGTTTATATCGTTATAAATGTGTATTTATAGTACGTTATGTGATTAGAAACGCGATATATTTAATTTTATCAATTAACTTGTTTTGCAATTAGAATAATGTTACACGATACCTATTCGTTTCGCTCTCATCGATTATATTAGGATACCATGCTTCGTTTCAATCGAGTTATCTGACATTTCAAAATATACGTGCGCTAATGTATAGCTTATAACATATGTAAGTATAGCTCTGTTTCGATCTCTATTTAAAATCGTGAGCTGATGATATTATTGCTTTCAACAATTTCTTTGCGAACTTTTACTTTGACATTGTTCGTTATTTATTTGTTTATTTATAATTTCGTCATTTATTTGTTTCACTACTTATAGTGAACAGGAAAGAAAAGCTAAATAAGGAACAATCGTACGCAGTTGCAAGTTATTTTAGTAGTTAGTCGAATATGATCGGCGAGTTACAAACCGCGCATGTGTTGCATTCGATTAGAATTATCTTTGTTCTGATATATTATAGTCCGAGTAATAATAATTAAATTTTATTATTATTGTTTCTATTCGCATGAAGCATAAACATCTGAAATATAGACTTAAATAATAAACTGACTGATGATAAATTTCACTCGTAATATGTACCAATGATCCAGTTATTTTATTGTTTCTTATAAATTATAAAATCGCAATATCACAAGTTTCCAGCCATTACACATTTTATCTCCCGTTTATCACAAAAATGAAACCCGTTGTCAGTTCCGTCGATTTGCAAATTTTTGTAAAAAAGTAATTTTGAAATCTACTAGTTTACTACGAAATAACGTTTTACAACGTTATTTATAAAAAGGTGACGATATTTCAATGTTTATTGGATCAGATTTAAAAAAAAGATACATAGGTTTTGATTGCTTAGAGAAAAAACAAGAAAGAGAGAAAGGAAACGATAAAAATATAGCAGTAGTCATTGAAGGATGAAAAGTGCCGGCAATGAGGAAGAGAATGCTTCTAGTATATGTACACCATTGTTACAAGTTACAAGTGCAAGGTTACAAGCAACGTGCATTGTGTATCCGGACGATTATTTCCCCACTGTAGTAGACGATCGTCGATTCGCTGTTTGCACAATATGAACGGTTATTTCCAGACTGTCGTCTTTCAGTTTAATACGTGGTTGGCCGTTTAAATCATTCGAAGAACACTTTTATTCTGCACTTCCCGTAATTCGTCCATCCGCGTAGACGACATTCAGACGCCTACATTTATATTATCAAATCATTTAAGAATCTAAACGCGAGTTCTTTCAGTTCACAAGTTCAAATCGAAGCCTTTACATAATACCCTCCTTATAATTTACATTTTGATTAGCCTCGTAACCGTTATTTAGCTGACAGCGAGAAATGTTTCTGTAGATCTATTTGCGATTTAAGCATTGTTATTATCTTTGGATAAATACTTGCGCAATTGTTTTTGTGATAAATTCCAACTAATTAGTTGAGCTCGATTTTTATAGTAGAATTGCAACGAGGCTTTTTGCAGGATTTACGACAGAATATATAAATTTATTTCGTATCCTGCGTAGAAGTAAGCAATTGGGAGAGAAAAATGAATTTTAAGCTTTATGTGAGTTTAAATTAAGTTTAATATCGAATTAACGTTTTTGACGTTTAACAAATAGGCAAATTAGTTATGGTAGGCCTAGCATGTGAAATGAAAAATTTGCCGAATCATCGAGACGCCAGGATCCTGGGCGTAACACGGCGACCACACGAAACAGTCAGAAATGAAAGTCGGACGATTTGATTTACGACGCTACCGTGAAATTTCTAATACGTATATGTACGTGCAATGATTATCAAGCACAAAGTCTGTCACTTTAGATGGTTACACGTGTTTGGCAGAAAAAACAGTGGCGTGAACGAATACTTTAGTGCCCTGTGTAATTTCAGAAGGCTAATTATATAAAAAAGATTATAGTACCAGTTAAAGCTTTTTACACTTTCAACGCGCATACATATTTTATATTTCAATTTACATTAAACGTTTCGTCCACAAGCGCGCACGTCATCTTAGATTACTTTGTGGCTTTCATCGGCATCGCACGCGTTATCTCTCTGCGTGCTTTACCATGTAATAATTTCTATTAAATTTGTAACAAATTGAACGTTCGGATTATGTATAGATAAATATTCATATCGTTTTGTAACTACGCTTTATCAGATACAATATTCGAATTACTTGCATACAAAGATCGTACTTAGTAATATATAAATAAGGTAATAGAAATTTAATAATATAAAAATATAAAAGTTAAATACAGAAAACAAGTGTCAAGTAAGATTAAATTGACGAATAGTTGATCGTGTTTTATATTTATATTTGAATTTGCTTTGTTCGAAAAAGGTAAAGAAACGAATTAACGACTATCTTCTTAGTCTTTAGATCAACAGACGGATAAAATTAATTAATCAATAATATGCGGTTGATCAACCAACAGTGACGTTTTAATAACATTTTTAGCTCGTACGATGACAGATATTACCTAGCTGCTATCATAGATTCCCTTGAACCTAAATCAATAATGCCATACACACGCATATGTATCTGTTGAAAATGAAAAATGTCGTCGTATTCTTGATCATACTTAAGACTAACATAACAGTGCCGACGATAGAATAGTAAAATATGAAAATTTGTTTAAAAAATTTATTACAAAATATGAAGATCCCACTCGTACTTTTGTGGATTTGCTTAAATTCTGTGCAATATGTATAACTTTCCTATTCCAACAATTTATCAGATTTAACGTTATTCCGAGGTTTGCATTTAATAGCATTATCCGTTCAATTTTGTCTTATTGTCAATTATAAGCCACATCAGGAAGGAAGAAATTTGCTAGAAATTATACGCATTGAATGTTAAAAAGATTTAGTAGAATATAAGAAGCTTATTAAAAAAATGTACTAATGAGAAAATTCCCTGTAGTCTACTCGCATGAATTTTGGAAAAAATTCCATGAAAGTTGCCGGAAGCGTAAATGTATCATTTGTGGAAGGTTAAATTTTACCTGACGGATTTTTTAAATGCCGAAATTACTTTAAAAGGAACTAGATGGAAACGCTGTAACAGCTCGATTCCAAGAATTTTGAATTCTGGAATTGGTAATTTTTATACATAAATTTGAAAGAATGAAATTAGTGAGTCGTAAGGAAAGTGCATTAAATTATGTCGAAATTACTGTGATTAAGTATATGACTTGAAGAAATTACCCGCGGTAAAAGTTTTATTTGAAAGAAAAAAAAAAAAAGAAAACGATATTTCATATGCACCACTCTAATAATTTTGTTACATAAAATGTTCGTATAAAAGGAAAGCTTGAAGGGGAACGTTGATGTGTTCAATGTTAAAAGTATCCGTAAAAATCGGAGTTCTTTAAACGCTTCCTCGAAGCATGGATTTTAATCCTAATAAAATTGTTTTGAAGATAGTTCGGCACAATGCAAATATCCTTTGTTCCTAATTTCAAGATTGTCAAATCGACAAAATGGGTAAATGGCTTTGAAGTTGATCAGTTCCTGAGCTATTCCGTCGGGCGCTGTTTTAAAAGGAAAAACCAGGGACCTTGCGTAACGAGAAACGTTCAAATCGATAATTGGAAAGCGATTCTTCGCGAATGAAAAAATATTTTAACTTCTGCAGACGAAGAGAACGATGACGTAACAAACACGAAAACATTCATATTTAGTATTTGCTTGTTAAAGGTAATTTTGTTCACAGAATAATGCATTATATTTTATTCATATGTAATTGACATATTATTGATATCTGAACATCCGTATGTTCCGAAACGGAAGAAATAACGACGTGTAAGAAATTTCTTGCGAAATAGTAAATATGAATTCGTTGGAATAACGTTGTATGATGTGTCGATACCAGATACATAGAAACGAACTCGGAAAGGCCGAAAACATTTGTGGCATAGGTGAGTCAACGAGTGCAGCGAACTCGTCGCGAAAGCACTTTAGATAATACTGGATAGAACGCATATCGTTATCGCGCGGCGGCGCAACGTTATCGGATGGATTCGGGCCAGAAGTACCGTGAAACCACGTTTATAGACAGCTAAAAAACATCAGCGAAACCCGCATCCGCTTTTTTCTTCTGGGGCTCGGTTTCTCCGCCGGAAACGGTGGTTCGTTTGTTACGCAGGAAATTTGCCTCAAGTGCGCGGTATAAATGTATTCATTGATTGCACCTTCCCCTCATTTCGATCAAGGATCGCGGACGTACGTTCCTGATAAAATTGGCGCACACGAAGGTACACCTTTCTCGGTAGATCGATCGGTGAGTCATCTTTTCATATTTAAGTATCGAGTTTCCTGTCGTACCCTGTTATGACGTTCGTCGGAGGATCACCTTTGAATTTTCTACGCTATGGCAATTCCATATATTGTATTCGTAACGTCAGGTTCTAATTACATATTTATTAATCGGTCTGTATTCGGTCTCTTAAAATATTATAATTATTCAAGGTCGGGCTTATAAGCTCACTCGAGAAATCATATTAATGAAAGACGATTATGCATAAATATAATTGTGCGCAGATATTGTAGATGTGTACGTACGTACACGAACGTATTTGTAAAGGATTCATGGAACAATGAAAAAATTTTGATTAAAGCGATTCTCATTATGTTATGTTAGAATACAAAGCGATTATGTAAGGCGAAATTAGTTAAAGCAAAACGTTATTACTGTTGAAGTGTGTCCCACTTCAAGAAAAACTCAATATCTTTTCTAAAGTTCAGTTTTCTTAGTTCTCGAAGCCATTGGGTAGTGTTTAGCACTAAATCAATTTGAAGGGCCTCTCAGCCTTATAGTTTTCAAGGAAAATGCCTTGCATAGGTGGTGCAACGCTGGATACAGACAGATCAGTTTTCCGTCATTGTATAAATACCCATAGACCCATGGCTTCGAAGTTCTTTGGTAAAGTAATGCTGTCAGTGTGACAATGACCATACCGAAATACACGTCATTCCATACCATTTGACAGCGAATCGTTAGGTTTTGACCTTTGCACATGGCCCAATAATACACTTTCCCCATTACGTAGGGCAATCAGGATCTTCCCCTTGCCCCTCAACACCTTCAAACGCAACAACATAAATAAAAACTGCAAACATTCGACCACGAGACTAGTCCTTAGTCTTTAGTCTTGAGTCTTGTGTACAGTTTGGCTGTGATTTGAACAGCTATTTTATCTTCGCTACTTCATTGTAATATTATACTTAATCATTTTCGTGAATAAAAATCTATAAAATTATAAAAACACAGTCAAGTTAAGTTATTACCCAACTAATCCTTTTTTATCATTAATTTTACATGACATCAGCGTGCGGATCTGGACTAGCATACACATTGTACTTATACTTGTACTTTCTTAAATATATTTTTCTATTATACATTCATCCACGCATTCCTCTCTCTCTCTCTCTCTCTCTCTCTATATATATATATATATATATTATGAGATAAAATCTTCTCATGTTATTCTTATATTCTGCTTGTTTCTTTAAAATAACAAATTATTCTGAATCTTCTTATCCTTCCTGTCTATTTTTATTCGTCTTTGCTTCTGCATGTCGCTTAAGTTATGCGAAACGCGCTTGCCCATTTTCTTTACTTTTCCTATTTGCATCGATTGACGAATAATATTGGAATAGCTGTTTCATTTGACATAATCTTTTTCCTCCTCTTTTTTACATTAGCCACTTTCAGTAATCTTTTTTAAAATATCATTATCGATCGCATTCTTTCACGTTCTACTTGATTTATTCTCCGATAAAAGGTTGTCGATCTTGAATTCTACGAATCAATGTCGAAATATGTTTTACACGTATATCTGTACAAATACTTATTTCACATTTCTAATAATTGTTTACAATAAATGGTTCATATTTAGATTTATGTCTCGATGAGCGATGAAACCTCAACGATCTTATTTTAATTCTCTCAAATATTTATCAAGCGTTTAAACATTTAATATTTTTTTTTTTTAAGTTAAAACATAGTTACATCAGTTATCTGACTTTTAATACTAGTTTTATCTTACTTATGTAAGAATTGCGTTTAACTTCTTTGCAATCTTAATACTGAAGGACGTTTATTACCAATAAAATTGCTCGTCAATGTTTGCTGAAAAGCATTATTTTCTGTTCTTACATTGTATTCCGTGTAAATTATGATTGTCTATTATGTTCTGTAAATTACGGTTGCAGAATAGTGATTGACGACCAATCCTTTTAATGCGAAGTTATTCGATATTGATCGATTCGTCGACTTCGATGTGTAGAGACGCACACATACATTTCCAAGAACTTGTACTTCTGTAAACGAAGATTGTAGCTGATTACCAACGTGTTTACCATATCTTGGTAACAATTTTTATGACAGATTTAATATGTCTTTCGATTTCTTCTTTTCTTCTTCTTTTTCTTTTCTTTTTTTTAATTTAATGCTCGATTTCGAATATTTTAAATAAATAATACAGTTATACTTAGGTGCAATGTTTACGGAATATTTCTGTCGAAGTTATTCACTCCGTTATCGGTATATTGTACATTTCATCGGGAAATACATTGGTTTTAATCTGTTAGAGGAACATGCACATACGTACATATAGAAAACACATAAAACAAAGCATTGATTGGTAACGTAACATTTGGTTAGTTCGTTGAAATACGATCTTGTATTTTGCTTGAAACTGAAATTAAATATCACTGCCACGTAAGGTCGTTTTTTGTCTATGTATTATATAATATTAGTTAAAATCATTCTACGAACGTGTATATGTATGTTTGTTCGTAGTTTATCTAAGGATAAATCTGTGATACTTTTTAAATTGATTAGTTACTGTCGCACTAACCAATATAATAAGTTATTAACAACTCGGTTCAAATTATAGGTTGAGTAGTTTTTTTACAAATTGTCAGTTTGTGTTAAAAAGTTGAATGGTTTTAATGTTTGAAATATTTTGAGTTATCTTCTACAGAACAGTCGTATTGTTCATTTAAATCTTTATAATGTGAAAGTCAGCTTTTGCAAATAAAGTACACATTTGCTAAGCATTCCGTTGTGATAACAAAATCTTTGTATTTGGACGTAAAAGAAATCTTTCTTTTAATGTAAAGTTTCCATATTTAGTAATTTTATTCAGACGTTTCCTTTTTAGAAAAAATTTCAACTGTTATGATGCATAAATAATAATCGACGAATAAAAATATAGCATGCAACAATAAAAGGGCGTAAGCTAAATAGCAAGAGTAAGATTTTCAGTAACACCAATGCGATTTATTTATTATATATGTTGGAGATGAAAGGACACCGGGGCCTTCCCTTTGGAAATTTTGGGAAAATCCCCAATATTTTAGTCTAGAGTTTATCATAGCTGTACTCAAATAATTGTTTAGTGTTTAATCCGATTATATTTGTTCGAGATTTGTGATAATGAGCTTGGACTCGAAGTGACAACTAGTCGCTAAACGTAGCCGCGGTCACGGGATGAACGTTTTTACCTAATAGAGGTATAGCGTAATTGTATGGCTCTCCTTAAAAAGAAATAGTTGTAGCGGCACTCGGCAGTAAACATTCCAACGGTTTCTGTCTTGTGGCTCGCCACACACAGACCCTATTCTTCGGGCAAGATGATTACCAGATGTCGATGTATCTCCACAGTACATGTTCAGCTAGTCAGAGGACCCGCTATGAATCGTAGGATTTAGTTAACTAAGGTCCTTCAAACGGACAAACAGTCTTTATCCTAACAGTCCCTAAATCTATCAACTACTATGGGAAGATACGGGAAATCTGCTTTTCTCAGGAACGACGCTTCCCGCTAGCAACTTTCTCTCAAGGGTGGTTAGCATCCTTCTTGAACCACCAACATAGAAATGAACCAATTAACAGCAACGTCCATTTCCCTCACTTTCCGAACGAAGACTTTCCTCGACGAATCCGATGATCTCGTGTCCCTGGATACACCCCATCATAGTTTTCCTTTGCAGCATCATCGTGACGGAAAGTCATTCTCTCTCGTGAGGTGTTATTAGCGAGTTACATAGAGATCGGTGAATATTCTACGTTTCAATAAAGAGTCAGTTGAGTAATACTTGTACTGTGGACAAGTAAGTCCAGCTTGACTTAGACTTTGGAGGAAAGTACATGTGTTATCCCGTTGACCGCGGATTCGTTATCGAACCTAAGACTACTGTTATTATAGTGTTTAATCACCGCGGTTACTTGTCAAACTCTGTAATAATCATATTTGCACTAGTAAATATCTTCTCTATTGCATAACCACAACGTCTAATCCAAATGAAGATTCGTTACACGCCCCTAACTCTAATCATAACGAGAACCCGATATATATAACAATGTTTATAATAACGTTCTCTTGTTTGCAATACCGATTTTCCATGTTTGATCAAACAAATGTCTCGTAAATCGATCAACTTTATCAAATACACGCCTAATTTTGACAAAGATTGCGAATTTCAGGATGTAAAAATTATGACGCTTAGTGCTGTATTTCTACAGTGCTGGACAAAAGTATTGGCACAGCAAGATTGTTATGATACAAATGCTTATAACTATTAAACAAATTGATTTAAACAAAAAACTTTTTGACGTATTTATTTATTATCTATCCTAGTTTATTACATAACAAGAGCAACAATATAAATAAAATAATACGCAAAATAATAACAAAAATATATTTTTTGAACATTTTATGGGTGGACAAAAGTATTGGCACAGTAGAATATTTACGCTTATAACTAATTACATAATAAACTTCTAATATTTTGTTGGCAGTCCTTTTCTTTTAAGGACTTCCTTTAATCTTCTGGGCATCGAAATCCCCCGTTAGTCTTTTATTATAACACTCGATCAGTGAAACTGGAGACTTCAGTTATTAAACAACAAAAAACCAAGAAAGAGTAATAATGTCTAGAAAAACGAAAGAAACCACAATTGAAGAAAGAAAAATAATATTAAATTTATATAAGATGAATAAATCTTACAACGAAATTGCACAAATCATAAACAGAAGTCGTTTTACTGTGCGTTCAGTCATAAAACGCTTTAAAAGTGAAGAAAATCTAGAGAATCAAATTAGGAGTGGTCGCCCTTCTAAGGTAACAATTCGAGAAAAAAGGAAAATCGTAAATATTGTAAAGAAGGATCCAAAAACTAATTCGACTGAAATTGCTTCGATGTTAAAAGCTGAGTGTGAAAAAGAAGTAAGTACCAAAACTGTACGTAGGGTATTGAAGGATGCCGGTTATTCTGCCCGTGCAGCACGAAGAAAGCCCTACATCAGTAAAATAAACCAAAAGAAAAGAGTGGAATTCGCGAAAGAGTTTGTTACGAAAGATACTGATTTTTGGGAAAAGATCATGTTTTCAGATGAAAGTAAGTTTAATATTTTTAAATCTGACGGCAGAATATTAGTATGGCGAAAACCCAACACAGAGATGGACGAACTGAATCTGCAAGCCACCATGAAACATGGGGGTGGTGGTTTAATGGTGTGGGGATGTATGGCATCATCGGGTGTAGGAGAACTTATATTCATTGATGAGATAATGGATAAATATGTATATTTAAATATACTCAAGCAAAATCTTTTGAAAAGTACTCAAAAATTAAACCTCCCCAGGGATTTCTATTTTCAGCAGGATCGAGATCCTAAACATATGGCGTATATTGTTCGTCAGTGGATAATATATAATACTGCCCACACATTAAACACACCACCTCAAAGTCCCGATATGAATCCCATTGAGCACGTGTGGAACGAATTGGAAAAAAGAATTAGGAAACATAATATCACAAGCAAGTCTGAACTGAAGAAAGTTCTTCTGCAGGAATGGAGCAATATTGTACCTGAATTCACTAAAAAATTAGTCCACTCGATGCCCAGAAGATTAAAGGAAGTCCTTAAAAGAAAAGGACTGCCAACAAAATATTAGAAGTTTATTATGTAATTAGTTATAAGCGTAAATATTCTACTGTGCCAATAGTTTTGTCCACCCATAAAATGTTCAAAAAATATATTTTTGTTATTATTTTGCGTATTATTTTATTTATATTGTTGCTCTTGTTATGTAATAAACTAGAATAGATAATAAATAAATACGTCAAAAAGTTTTTTGTTTAAATCAATTTGTTTAGTAGTTATAAGCATTTCTATCATAACAATCATGCTGTGCCAATACTTTTGTCCAGCACTGTATATGACTTTATTATACGAGTATTTCACGCGATAAGCTTTACTGCGATTTCATTAACATTTGTGATTGAAAACCTATGAAATGAAAATAAATATTCGATTATTGTTTTTAATCCATAACTTTCTTATATTTAATTATTATGCGTTACTAAATTATGATTGCGTTTTTTTTATATTATAACTGAATTATGCTGCATATTATATACAATTATTATATGCAATTATGCTATATTTGAATCTTTTATATATTATCTTATTTCTTAATAAGATATTTTTTGAGAAATTATAATTGCATATTTTCTATTACTTACTATTGTATGATAAGCGATGTTATTATTACAAGTTTGTTTCATCTTTGTGTATCATTCGAGTTGACATAACTTTGAATAGAAATTGATTATTTAATAACTTCTTGTAAAAGTATTCAGTGTGCGTATATGACATGCGTTCACTTTTGTATAAGGTATAGATATATTTCTACGAGGACACACGACGATAAATATTTTCTACTTTTGTAGTATATCAACAGTTTCAATGTAACACTTAATTGAATGATAAACAAGAGTAAGTAGACAGATAAGTACACGAAAGTATCCGAACGCGTACATTTATAACCTTTATAACGAACGAAATATATAATGTAAAACTCGGATACTTAAAACAATTGGAATACGCCAGTGGAAGTAGAAAATATTTTAACGACATGTGTATACATATTGCATATGTACTTCTTAAGCATCGATATAAATTCCAATGCAGTCGAAAAGATATGAAAATACTGATAAATCACGAGATAACATTTAATTTCAGAGATTATATTTAACGCTCTGTGCTTATAATACGATTTTTTTTTATATGAGACGCGCACAATCGCAATGAATGAAACTTTTGACGATTTGTATGATAAATACTTACGCAACTATTTTACGATAAATGCAATGATAACTCGCAGTCAGTCTCAGATCTAATAGCAAACGTTCTTATTGTATCTAAAATACCTCGAATGTGTTTATAAAAGCTATCAAAATGAGATATTCTGTGATATGAATTATCCTATAACGAAAATCAAAATAGTTATTTTTCTTTTTTTACCGAAAGCTTGTAAAAATACTATCGATAGATGCGTAAAGTTTTCCGAATGAAAGTAAATCACAAAACGATTTCACTTGGACTACATACAGTTGCACATAAATTCGAGCGACTTTCAAATTTTTTACAGAAAACCTGCTTTCGTCTTCCTTTTTATACCTGTTACGATTCAAAATCATCCTCGTGTTAAGATATTTCTCTTCGACTGTAAGTAAAGGTAGTTCGAGCTTAATCGTATATAATTTTCATAGCTGTTAGGAGAATCTATAGGTAATAGTATTATGCAGATCTAATAAAAAATCAAATAATTTGAATTTCTATTGGTAGAAGTCCGTCACCGACTAACAAACTAGCCGTGCGAGACTAGAAAGCTGCTTGCCGCTCTTTCGTCTCGCTCGTTCTCGATGTAATATAATCGACCTCTACATCGCGCGAAATCTCATAAAAGTACAATACTGTATTCTGCTTATGTAATCACAGATTCATTCCACGATTGCTTATCTTTGAATTGCTATGAAGATAGCCTGAAAGATTTCCTTAAACACGTCACCAGCATTTTCTATAACTAAAAATAATTCGAAAATATCATGTAAGGCACACGAATCTTACAAGAAGCATATAAATGTGGAGGCAACGATAGCGATTACTTTAATGTACTGCGAGCCAAAAGTGGATGAGTGAGAGGCAGAGCGAGTCACTTAATAGCTTCAGCTGAAATATCTTCGATGCTATTAACTATATCGACAAATGTTTCGGATGAAAACTGAATGGCTTTGAGGGGGGCGGAGCATATTCTAAATAATAATTCTGTTATTAGCTATTCTGTAGGTGGGTGCATAAATGTCATGAAGAGATAAATTTTGCTCTTTTAGACGGAATCGTATATTTTTTAATATATTAGACGCATAATACAAAGCAGCTCGAGAGACCAACGATACCAGACTAGTTCCCAAGTAAAGGTTGGAATAGGTTTTACGGTTTGGGAGCAATAAAGGGAAGACTAATATTCGACCTAGAAACAGAAAAGCTATGGGTTAAATCATAAACGAGGAAATAACGCAAGACATATAAAGGGATGAAGATTAGTATTTCAGCAGGATAATGCGGTTGTGCGTTAAAAACGTGAAAAGTTATTCTAACGGTGTATTTGATGACGCGTGTATGTTGCGATGAGAAACAATTTACCTTCTTGAAAGAATTAAAGATTTATTTGGGAAGGCTGAAATTCCAATCTTAGAAAATTTGTATAAAGATATAAGAGTCTATCCAAAAGGCTATTGGAAGTCTTCCTATGGGAAGAGCGTGG
Organism: Bombus pascuorum; assembly: GCF_905332965.1. Taxonomy (NCBI): domain Eukaryota; kingdom Metazoa; phylum Arthropoda; class Insecta; order Hymenoptera; family Apidae; genus Bombus; species Bombus pascuorum. The sequence continues at coordinate 6,723,981 of NC_083494.1, read as the reverse complement.
AAACGTACAACACTATTAAAATTCGATTAAGATATTTGTTTTCGAATTAAATTGCCGTTTTTCTTCAACATATCCTATCATTCTGAAGCACCTGTTTTTCAGGTAAATGGTTACATATGATTTCTGAGAAGTAGCTTAAAGAATTGCCGTTTTCCGTTAACGAGGACGCTCTTCATAGAGCTGTACACAAAATTTTTGTACGCGTTACTTTCGTCGAGAAAAATTCTGGAGTCGTGTTCTTGGAAATGCGAAAATATTGTTTCTGCACAGATACAACGTAACACGGACGGATTATAGAATTTATTCTTGTACAAAATATAATATCGCGTATTTAGACTTTCGTTTGGAATATTGTTTCAATAATACTAATTACCTAAGATATTTTTGATATTTTGGAGACATGTGAAAACTGTAGTTGGGAAAATTATGTTGTATGAAAGGGACAATGACTTGCTACGTCCCCCACATAATTCTTTGGTAGAATGAAGAATTGCAAAAATGTCAAAGTCACTGTTATCTTCTTTAAATGGCACGTAATACTCTGCTATTTCTATACAAGGACAATCGATGATAAATAAAGGAGTGAAGCAACGAGTTTCACGAGGCAAACTCGACTTGGTGTACGTTTGCATCGACGCAATATCGAAGTGCCTGCATTGTAACGAGTCTTTACTTCATACTTATGTTGTCGCTTCATATCATGATAGATAGTAAGAAACTTCGTTTCGTTTTAATATCAACAGATCTTTCAGACGGTGAACAATTCATTGAATTAGATCTTCGAGGAACGGTAGATGTCGAAAAAGAGCCAACAACGTTACGAGATATGGAATAAAGAATCGTCGCGGAATGTGAAATAAGGAATAACAAGTTCACCGATTCCAATGTTGCACTGATAAAAACGAACACCACTACAAACTACAAAGATCTGTTGTGACGTGGGACTCGTTTTACTGCTTCATTTATTGTCGAATAACCTTGTGTTGTAGGTGGTTTAAATCGTCATAAACATCCACGATTATACCAGCAAGAAAAAAGCTATCCTATACCGTTTAACGGCATAATGACGGCCTTGAAATTTCCGAAAATTTGTCAGAGAAGACATATTACTGGCAAATGTTTAGCTTCCTCTGTATCATATAACTCTTCTAAATAAAGCTTTCTTGCGCCTCCAAAAATAACGGTGATATTCAACGGTGATCTAAATTATTGGATTATATTTAAGCATCATAATATATGTATTGTACATGTATATAAAAGTACTGGCGTAGTTAAGTGAAAATAGTTATATAATATTGCTAGTTATTGGTATCAATTAGTTGTTATTTAGAGTAATAGCAGATCGAACAAATGCGTATGATACGTACGTTGATCGATATAGTTTGTAAAATACCGTTTAATAATTTTTGTATGTACAAATACAATGTACGTACAAACGACGAAAATACTAAAAAGCTCTTGTGAACTCTAATTATTGTAGATATTTTCTTTGCAAAGTGTATATGAGAAAATATCTGTGTTATACGTCTATTTCGTGTACCTTTTAAAGAATATTTGTACAGTAAAATCAAACAATCAGACTACTCGCGACTAACGATGATATTGGTTAACGATGTATTGGAATGACTTCGGCGAAGAACGATTTAGATGAACCAGAGAGATCGATATCGTACAATGACTCAATTACAGGTGTTCAATTTGTATTTTCTCACACGCGAAAAATAATGTGTTGCATCTATCTTTATCGTCGTGAAATCAGAGATTAGTAACGTTCCATGTTGATAAATTACATGTTCTTATTTTATTCAGAAAGAATATATGTAACCTGTTTATAATATTTATCTATCAAAAAATTAATTATACAGGATGAACAGTATGATAATGTGATCACCTTAGATTATATAAGTATATGTTTTATATGTTCTATTCAGCCTCACAACCAAGGATTAGGCTTGATTTACATATACCTATACTAGATGAGAATCATTGACTTTATCAAAAAATGTTCAAGGTGAAATCTGTTGTATTAAGAAGCTTGGTCAGTGAATATTCATATTCCACATATTAGTTCAACAAATATTGTAAAACGTATTCTGAAGAAAGAATCGTATGTTTATTTATAAAACGAACTGAAGGTCATTTTGAAGAAAAAAAAAACGGAGTTAATGAAAGGTTTGCTAGAATCGTGAATCTTTAAGTTAATTTATGTGTTATGGGATACAGACGTTAGGATCGGTTCACTAATGGCATAATAGGCTAAAATAGTCTACGTTTTGCGATTAATTCTTTATAAAAATTAGTATAAATACCATGATTTTATATTATATATTACATATATATTTTCCTATATTATATTATATTATATTATATATATACCGGTGTATTTTATCAAATATGCGAATAAATTTTAGAAAAATGTAGACGCTTCTCAAAAAATACGTGAACCGTTATTCAAGATAAAGCTGAATTTCTTTTTAAAAATATTCCACACAATGCGAAGAAGGGTAACGATTACTTTTATATTCATATACTTAATTCATAACTTAGTAAAACGTCACTTGGTACTAAATTTGGCACGCAAGTTAGTTGCCGATGATAGAATTTAAAATAATCGATTGTAATAAGCGATAAGTGATGTGACTTCTCGATTTACACGCCCGTTAAATCGACTGCGAAATGAAGCGGAAAGCTGCTAACTAAGCTAGTACTTTAATTGATTAAATTTCCAGAAGCATTTACGCATATTGGAAAGTATGATGAAATAAAATATCTTTTCCACAAAAACTAAATCTACACGAGGATATAGGAAAAACATTTTTAACAATGTTCATAATATGACGAAAGTTTAAACACGTGTTAAACTCTGTCATGTCACTTGAAAACCTAGTTACATAGATATTTTTAAAATTTTTAATCTATATTTATATAGATAATTACCAAGGCTTATTTTATGCATAATATAAAAATTGGTATTTTCTAGTTAGGTTATTTTCATACGAGAACATTGTATAAAGTTGTATGAAGTTTGAAAATATTTTCATAATACAAGGTCCGAGCAAATAGGATAACATTTCGTTCATCTGTGACTTAGTTTCCGAGAAAATCGAATTAGAACGTGTTTCGTTAAGAATCCGATCTATGATGAATTTTCAAATTCATTTTTCTCCGAAATAAAGCGTTTCGCGAACGAATTTTATTCTACATTTTTGACCTATTTTCGCATGTAAAATAACCTTCTGCAGATTATTTATTCCTGTCCAATCTCCAATTAACCATGTTTAACTATACTTGATAAATTTGCAAACTCGATTTTTTCGAAAACAAAGGGTCGTATGAAAAAATTGTATTGCTCGTAAGAAATCGCCTTGTGTCTGCTATATTTATATGTTATTCGATCGGATCCTATGTACGTCATCAGCATTGTGACAAACACAAAAAACTAGCAACAGATGTCTTTCGCAACTGGACTAAATTATGCAGCATAAGTTGAAAACAAGTCTCGTATAAATTTTATGCATCATAAGTTGAAGTCAATAAAAGGCAGATAAGAATCTCGCAGGTAGATAAAAATTTCATTACATATAATTAGATAATTTTGAGTGGCGCGTTATGTGTAGCGATGGGTTCAAGTACGTGGCAAGTAGGTTCGATGATTGGTCGACTAGTTTCGAACTTTTCAGCCTTGTAGAAATATCTCGAAAGAAAGGAGCAATACTTTAAAGAAAGCTAGAACGTAAACGCGATATAAATTTTCCGTTCGGTTATCAGAAATTTTCCATTCACTTAAAATTATCTTTCATGACTATCATTTTTAAAGTACTATAACTTATAAGTCGTCGTATAATTAAATAAAATTTATGGGATCTCTATCTGTCGACGATAATTCTGTATAATTTTTCTAAGTTTGATATAAGAATTCATGGAAACGATTAATACCTTTTTGATCCTAACGATTTAATTATTATTTTTAACTTACAAGGCATCCGAAACTTTCGAGACAGGAATTTCCATACTTTTAAAAGCTCTCTATGTTTTTTTTCGATCATGTTCGAAGCGACTCGAATTTTTCATTACGAATACAGACTCGAAACTGTTTGAAGAGTTCAGACTTCATTAGCGCATGCAGGAACTCTGTTCATTCAAATATCTAATAATAAATATCTATATCAGATATCTATATCGAGTAACTGTAAGTAAATTTTTGAAACTGATAGCTTGTGAAGAGTGAGTACTTGGCAAATATAATCAACGAATCATTATATCGTACGAGCAGTATTCAAATCTCATGAAGTAAACCTTGGACATTGAATTTGATTCGAATTCACGAGTGCACATGGAACCTGATTCCACAGCTGGTCCGGTGGTGCGGAAATGTATTCACTGTCGTTATCATATTTTTAAATCGACTTATAGATTTTTTTACGCAATAATTAACTCGTTTTTGTATTCTTCTTTTTATTTCCCTAAAAAGTATCTAGCTGTTTGTACCTGAACACGATTAATTTGAGAAATATTTAATTTTACAAAAATAGCAGCGTATGAAAATCGATAGAGACTTGTAAACCAACATTTTCCCGTTTATGTTATTCTCGTGAAATTCTTTTTCACGTGAAAAATTAAAAAGAAAAAAGTCGTTGGAGTGTCTCTTAAATTGTTCGATTTCAAACACAAATATTTTATATACTAAATACTAAAATTAGATAATTTTAACTTTTTAATAGGCCTAACATTTTTACGTAAAACAGAAGAACGCACCGATTGCGTGCAATGTGTAAAAATATGTATATGTCAATTTAAAAAACTGTCCACGAACCTGAACTGTTTCTACTATTTAAGCAGGTATATCACTACGTGATGTGTGATACTTTTCGGAGCCAGCGTATGTGCAAATGCATAATATTTAGTCTGTAGACGAAATAAAATAAAAATTTCTCTTTTAATTTCCCAAAATTGTAGACGTCGAGATATTTTTCGCATTGCTACAGTTACAAATAATTTCCTTAACTTTGCACGAAATAGCGCAACTATTCTATGTCGAAGGAGGAAGTAAATCGGTGATAGACGCGTAGAAAGCAATTTGTTAAACGCTGGTGTCCTTTTTAGAGAAAAGTTTCAGTTGTGGAGGAAAGCTCTCTAGAGGAACGGGACGAAAATTCAGAGAAAGGCAGTCGCAGAGAAGAAAGTCAAAGGTAAATGAAACCGAAACGAGAGAGGTCAATCTCCTTTCGCGATGAAAACGCGGATATATGTCTCGGCCTGTACATTGTTGCACATTTGAGGCAACGTTTAATCGCGAACTACATCTTCCATTCTATTTCTTTCGTGTCGAGAATAGTAGATTGTTAGGTTGTATTTAACATGTCCAATGTCGCAATTTACAATCTTGAAGATCACGTAGAAATTAGTATAAAACACGGAATTTTCAACTTCAGCGTCAACTAAGAATCTTATCACGCTGCATGTAAAAGTAACGAAATATTTCAGGAATTAACTGCATGTTTTCAAACCAATATTTCCTATTAGGTAAATTGTTTGTGGAACAAATTTGTGAACCAAACTATTTATGTAGATACACATCATTATATGTTACATGATACGTCAATATATTCCGGAAATAGCTAGGCAGCATAAATGTTGTTTAACCTTTTTTGTAATTAAAGTATCCGCATTAGCAACTTTTCCTCGTATTTCTATTAACGAATTTTCCTCATATACATTGTAACGCTTGAGTACAGGAAGAAATAGAATATAACGTACGTTCTACAAGACGTATGCTTGTAATTTAAGATGGTTGAAATCGTGAACGAAATACAGATCGCAAGGGAGAAACGACGAGGCACATAAATATACATTATTTTGCAGGAAGGTAGACGCATTTGCTTACACCTTGGACCGAATAAAACGATGAGTAGAACCTAAGGAATGACCGTTATCTTTGAACGACGACAGTTAGTCGCATTACCAATTACTTTTATCTGTCAATAAGCAAACGGCCTTAACGATTACCTATATGTCACGTGTATATTGCGCACCGGCTGTGACTATTCCTGTGATATATTCGCGTGCTTCAGTTACGTGTTATTTGCGAAACGAGAGCATTATTTGTCAGAGAGGAGATCGATACGGTAGTGTCAATAAGGAACTATGATAGCCTACCTTGTTCTGGTTTTTCCATTACCTTTGTACCTCCTTTTCGGGCCTCTTCCCTTCTTACTTTTCTCCATTTCCCTTTTGTTCTCTTTTTAGCTTTTATTTTAGACAAACAAAAAACAAAGTTGTTAATATCAGGACGCAAATTTACTTATAATTAGTAGTTGTATTTAATTTATTTGTTGGTTACAACTGTGTTTATGTAGACAATTGAAAAAAATATAAAACAGAATACACTTTCGAATGTCACAAAGTCTTTCTTTCCGTAGTTACGTTGCTAGTGTAATTGTTGAAGAAATTGAACTTTTTAGTTGTAGTTTATGCGTGATTTCAGGTGATGTTAAAGATGATTATTTATAGCTAATTGTCAATAATTCGGATTATCTTTGATAAAGTAAATATGCTTCAATTAGGTAATATAATCTTTTTGAAATAAAGCAAATTATCATTTTTTGATAAATGTTCGGTTAAGATCACACAATAGTTATGAAGTACTCCGGTTGAGAGCGTTGCATGCGAGTATCAGAGATTTTGTACGTCAGTGTTGATAAAGCAGATCTCTTCCATCCAACTTTCAATGTACGAAAAATCTCACACTTTCTTCTTAAACGTATTAATCAAGAAAGATGAATTAATCTGCTGTTCGAATTACCATTATTTAGTATATAATAATTTACTTTTTAACACTTCCTATTTTTAAATTCCGCACTGGACTTTTTTTAAAATGAATTATTCATAAATACATACTAAACGTGAAATATATGAAGACTTCTTTTTCTTAGTTTTCTTTAATTACGTAATTATTATATACATAGAAGAAATTTCGGTCAAGGTATGTACCTATTAGTAATGATGTGTATATGCATGTGTATACAACAATATATACGTAACATATCGTATACATATATTCTGCTATATTTTGTATAAGAAAAATATGAATCATAAAGAAGCGTCGAAGAATGAAGGAAATGAAACATAATATTTCGAACATGTACATTAGTTTCCTTATTTTATTCCTTTAGTACCGTTTAAATCGCTTAATGCTGCTTCCATTTTTTAATGTTTACCGTCTGTCACGTATTTATTTAATTTCTGTACCTGATTAATTACGTTCGTTTCTTTTATATTTTAATACGTAAGATATCTACATACGCCTATCACAAAACTGCCAGGTTAACGTCGATTTTTTGAAAAGCACATTTCCAAAAAAATGCTGCGCTTCATGCTTTATCAGTCTTCCAGAATCGTAGCTTGCAATACATAGTGGAGGGGGAACAAACCGTACTCTTTCTTTATAAGCGTTTTATACAGCTGTATGAACTACATATGTATATAGACACTAGATGCGTATATATGCGGCACTATACATATGATTGTGCGACAGAGAGTAGCGTGGCGTGTACTGGCGTATAGTCTAGAGTCTAGACTCTAGACTGTTGCGCTATAGTCAGGGGCGAATCAAGAATGGATGCCAACACCCTGCATAATAATGCAGCGAGATATAATTAACCTTACACTGTACTTCTATAATTAGCTACCTTCCTGTCTTTGAATTCTACCTTTCTATTCAATATTAATATAAGATCTATATAATATGTAATATAATTTGCGTGCCTATTGACGTATGCGGGTTTCAGAAGCAAAACGACTACTTTTTCTTTCGGCAAGTGAAGAACACACGCTAAATTACAGCTTATAACTACTTCAGTTTAAATATATCACTCGCTGTACGTATATTTTCCTTCCGATTTTATCTTCCTTCTTCGACAAATGGTCAATGTGAATGAAACTTGCAAATAATTTCTCTTTTCTCTGATTATTTTAGATACGTATTGGATTCTGCTACGATTACGATTTCGTTTCTAAATTTCTAAATTATATGTACGCGATAAATATCACTAGCGATATTCGACATTTGTAAAAAATTCGGTATTTTCAAGGTATATAAGAACAACGTCTGAATTAATAATAATGTCGTATCAGTTAGCTTTAATTCTTTTTATATTGGTATATTCGAAGCGCCGTATATATTTAAACAATTATATGGTAGCTTTCGATATATTCAAATAAACGCTTCACTTACGTAATGCTCGCCATGATCAATTTCTGTAAATGAATAACTCCTACAGTGACCCTATGCTAAGTATTCCAAGAAGCAATAAGCCTAGGTAGATAGCTTGACTAAAGTAATTGATTGCCGGCTATATCTACAAGCTTGGCTGTATTTTGTGTTACGTAATTCCTGAAATGACCTCTTCAGTTTTATTAAAGCACGGTTCAAATAAGATAATCGTGTTGATTAATCGTGGTCATAAGAAATGTCAGAATTTCTAAAATATCGCCAATCTCCGTGAATGATCGTAAATCGCGAACCTAATACAAATTTCGTCCGTTAGGCAATATTTTGGTCAATCGATCAATATTCGCACAACGTGTGCAGAACTTCTTTACGAGAAGATAACGTCGTTATTTCGTCCGAACGAATCAATTTTTTCCAGGATCATTGTTGTATTTACCATTTTAATAGGAAAACGAATCGTATGTAACGATGATCGGAAAGATACGGCCCTGGGTGCAACGCGTATAGCACGCGGTCGTATAGTGAGAGTTCAGGTTCTGTCGTTGAAGCAGACGAGAGTCAGTGCAGGTCGTGCGGCAGGTTCGTCTGCTTCGCCTGTTTCGTCTCTGTATAAGCTTTTCGCTTTGTACGAAAATCGTCGAAATTAGTCACGCTTTGAGAAGCAGCTTTTTGCCAAACCCCCGGATAACAGGCGGTAACGTAACCATACGCGTCGATCTTACCGCGTTGTTGATGATGCGGTCGACGAACTAAGATTGTCCACAATGAAGGTAAATAGTGATGTGCGTCGTTCGACTAGACGATCGAAACGGCGAATACAATTAGAATCATGAGGCTTGCCATTCGGCAGAAAAACCAATCACACGATGGCTTCGTGTCATATTTTGTTGACGATATTACAAAACAGTGGTCGATGATGATTGGTATAAAAGATAGGTTAGTGCGCACGATAAAACATTGCGTAGTAGTGTTATAGCTAAGTAACGGTATTAGATGGTTGTATAATGCAGAACTTGTTATCTATATATCATAACATCAGTTTTCTAATTCGAATTCAAATTTTACAAACATCTTAACTTATAATCATTAAAATATTCTTTTAAATCCAAATACGAAATTAATAAAACTGATAGGAAGCGGGAGAATAAGTGATAAATACTGTCGTTACAGAAATTGTGTAATTGATTGAAACATATTTATCTATGAATCACAATTGCCCATATTTCTTGAGTAAGAGATTAGAAAGTAATATTGCAGAATAAATGTGATAATTCACATATATTAACTATCAGTTTATTAATATATTAAAACGATATTGTTCAATAATAATGGGAGTCAAATTAGCTTATACATACTTGATGCTCAATTCATATATACATATACATACATACATACATACATTTTTTCCGTGTATTTCAGAATAACGTAAACATCTAACGTCACAGTAACGAATGCACGAGTTTGCAACGTGTAATTTAGCATTTCATGTCGTCTGATACGGATTGTAACATTTTAAATTTGACACGTTTAAAAAATAGACTACAATATGATGATAGAGAATGTTGTTATGATTAAATTAACAAGCTGAAATTGATTTGTTATCAGTTACCGCAGGTATCGTGGAAGAATTTCAATAAAAATTGAACGCAATTTCTGAGACACACGAAGCACGAACAATATGTCAGATATCGCTAATACGCATCGCCTGACTTGGATAGATTTATCAAAGATTTACTTTATTTATCGTTCATTATTGCTTGATCGTTGGAACGATAATATGTATGTATTAGGAAATGGTATTGAGAGCTGCGAAGCAAAATTCAAAGAAGGCCATTGTAAACTGTGATATAATCCTACCTACGTTGAACGCTAAAAACTATGCTTACCGACTTACGAAAATCCCCTTTTTTTCAGCTGAGGGATTCGTGAATGAAAAATAAGGGTCTCTGCCGTACCATTTCTCCTATAGAATGAATAATAAGGAAATTTCTTATATCTGGCTAAACCTTGGTTGGTATGCATAACTACTTCCTTGTCATTTATTCCAACAAAGCAACTTACTGTTATTTCTCCGTATCTACGATAGATTTCCGGCCGCGGTATCAAATATCATATGTGAAGCTATTTTCTCTAATAGAATCGTCAAACGTTATTTTGTATTCCCAAAAATTAATAATTAAATTAATAATATTCCATGTAACGTTCAAGAAATAGAAAACTATATAAATCGTGAGAGAATCGTTCAAAGTCGCATCTCGGAAAGCATAAAATCAGTTCGTCAAATGTCTCGAGATGTTTTTTAGCCGCAATCATTCAGCAGCACGCGGTTTACGTCGTACGTTGTAGCGGTGTACGTTTTACGTAGCAGGCCACGTTACGTCAGCGACGCCATTCGGTTGTGGCGTTACAGCTAATAAAATATATTTTTCTGGTCGGCGAAGACTGCGCAGCACCAAAAATGGTAATTATGGAAACTCTAAGGGCGCGTGATTAACTTTCTCGTTCGGAATATTAAAATGTTGTTTACCTACATTCGCGAGATAAGAAGATCCATTGAAAAGGTTACTTGGACTATTTTCGTTTTGATAAATGGCAATTTCACGCGTGGCAGCAGCGAACAACTTATGCGATTTCCTTATCTCGATTTACGTTAAGAAAGATCAGTCGTATGTTTCGGCAATAAAAGATGTTCTAGAAGGATATTCGTGTTTATCGGTTTATACATGGATTGCGATACCGTGTTATACGATCCGTAGTTTCATTGCCGTTCATAACTTTCCAATCTTCGTCTCATTATGCAAGACATAACAATGTAACTGCCAACGATGAGATAGCAAGATATTTCTCTACCAAGCTGCATAAATGTCATAGCGTATCTTTATTATTGCCATTCAAAATATTCGATATATTTCTAATATTCGCGATTTTAGGAAAGAAAACGAGGTAAAGATAACGTGGCTCGTTATTTCTTTCGTTTTAGCGAGATTCTCTGTTTTCCAGTGTTACGTTCGTGTCTTTTAATTTGATTGTTTTTTGATGTTTCGTTCCTTCTTACTTCGTATACTTCTAATAGCTTCATGGATTATATAATATTCAAATACAAAATTATTCTGTTACACTGTATGATTCTCATAACACCGCGTTCTCTTATTGTTTGACTTCCATGCTATTCATTGTTTTTATCTGTGTGAATGTAAATTAATAGTTGTAATTCAATTTCTTTGATATTAATTTAAAATACGGTGCGTGTGTATGTGTAAAAGCTCGAATCCCCATTCGTACTTGTTTCATTAAGAAGTCTCCCTTTCATCGAATAAATAATCCAAAATTTCTGAATGATAGATTTAAATGCAAAGTTTCCGAAACGGGGAGAATTATCGCTTTTTCCGAAGTATACAAACATTTACATCTAATTAATTATTGTTACAACGTGGACACCTATTGCAAAACAAATAGCAGTTTACTTCGGTCAATGCATTTGAAGATAAGACGAATTTTAACTTGAAATTACAACTTTACGTTCGTGCGAGGTACCATTTGATGTTTCGGCGTAATCCTAGTATAAATATTCACTATTATACAATGATATTTTCAAGATATTTTCAATTTATATATTTATAGAATATTTTTATACAATACAATGATTTACCGAATGCAAATATTTCGATTTTATGAATGTACATATTTAAAGAAATGTATATAAAAAAAAAAAACTATAGGAAATATGTGTTAAATTGAAAACATTCACGCTCATGTTATTACGGTAAAAATGTGATAAATTTTACATTCATTGGGGCCATCGTATTATCCTACAGAAAATAGTTAAACTTTTTCGCCTTACATTTTGCCTTACGAGAAGCAACTGTAATAAAAGAATCATAATATGGTCTTAAAACGTTCGAAATGTTACAAATTAATAGAATGCACTTGATAGACACATACGTGTCATACTATCCACCGGTTTACTCAAGATTTTTATTTCTCTTACATGTCATATGCGGTTGTAAAACATACTACGATAAAATCGATTACAATGAGAGTTTACGTCAATCTCTACTTTGCTTATCTCCTTATCTTTCTTCCCCCTATAAATTCTGCTATTGGCAAGGTACGAAGCCAATTGTATGGTATTATTTCATTGGCAGTTATGCAGTAGTTTATTTCCATTCATCACGTATAAATTGAGAATGTCTTATTAGCGATAAGTTATCGTAAAATAAACTATTGTTTATCGCAAACCATTAATTATTAGAAATTAGCGGTTAAATGCTAGAAACGTCTTCGTTGAGCACATAATGCTGCTGGTAATCGTTGCTCGCAGTTGCTCCATAGAATTCAATTACGTAAATACATATCCGAGGAGTTACTCGTATACAGACAACGTATCTTATTTCGTCGTTCAACAGTTAGTGAGAATATACAGTAAGATGAAACGAAGAAAAGAAACAACGATTTCGTGCGACGTCGAAGGTATCAGTGGTATGCATTTTTTAAAAAGAGCCGATAAAACGAAATTGTAGTGATCGCGTCTTAGTGGCCACATGTTTTCCCAAGGATGTAAACCAGCTACGAAAAGAGACTACCTAATAATACGAGACTTCTTGGACTGTTGGATCTCGTAGAAGAAAAACTGGATACGTGCAACGAAAAACGAAAATCGTGAATTTACGTTACGCCAGACATGTAAGTTCTTTTTGTACAAAACGTACGTAGCTTTAACTATTCTATTTGTGTTGGCACATAAAATATTAAATTTGTATAGATTACGTATTTCCTCGTTTGCTTTAATTACGGACTCTGCGAAATATTTGTCTTATTTTTCTTCTTAAATGAAGGTAGTTTTAAGCTTATACTTAGGTAGTAGTATAGGCTTATACTATGGAAACTTATACTATGTATATTCGCGCAGCTTCTGAACGTCAGTAACTATAATTTTTAAGAATGAATTTTTTAATTCATCCTCATAACGTTAATGTCACAGGAACACGAAAATATCGATATGCGTCCGAGAGGACAAATTTTTTAATCTGAAATTTGGTAGTTTTTCAGAGCAATGTCCACCGCAATGTATACTGATAGTATACTGCAAAATTCGTTTTTCTCGAAATATTAACGTAAGCTATCTTTTGTGAAAATTCTATAATTTATTGTCATCAACGACATTGATACTTTCTACTGATTATGCTCATACCTGTAGTAGATAAATTTCGCGATTAGCAATTGCACAAACTTGAAAAAATTATCTTCGATATGCCAAGGAAATGATTTTTACTACTCGTCTACTTTTCCCGTACTTTTTTATTTCTCTCAATTGGAGACAGCAACCTTGTTACGTAAATCCGACAGAGTTTAAAAGGTGATCATTAGTAGATACAAGTTCTAGGTTCTGTTTCATCTAAGCATCTGGGCTGCTATATTATATAGCTATTCCAAAAATGCACCGCAATATCTTGCAAACGAGCAATTCGTAATACCTGTGTTTAAAATTATTTAGACATTGAATTAATAGAATCAATCAATTAATGAAACAAGATTGATAATTATCATCCCGATTACTAGTCTCTTGTTTGCATAATTGAAATTTGTATAGTTTAATGTATCCAAGAATGTTAAAGATTTTCTATACTTTGAAACAAGAATAAAAACATTACACACGTATACAGGGTGTTTCTTAATTACTCTTTTATTCGTCGTGACAAAAAAAAAAAAAAAAAAAAATAAATGCTTCAGACAAAATTTGTGCGGTATCGAGGAAGACATAGTGTGCTTTTGTTTATTTGATTTCACAATCACCTTAAAGGTTGAAAAGTTCATTAAAGGTGGCATACAAATCTTTAAATGGACTTTTCGTTACGTACTCTTGTAGCTGACATTTAGACGTTTTCAAAATATATTTGATCTTTCACGACAACAATTTATAATCATCCTTAAAGACAGAAACAAACAAAATCGAAACTTTGTAATTTCGATTACCAACTGGGAATGTCAACGGAGCGAGTCTCCAGATAACATCGAGCAATGTCGCTTTCACTCGACAACGCTTAGCTGTCGCTTTTGTTTTCGGTGAAAGCACGGCTATCTTTCCCGTGAACCTGAACGATTGTAGCGTTCATTTTATCATCTTCGACGAACCATTCTATCGTCTACGTGGCATATGCTAGTAACGAGTTGGGAATAGTAATTGATATTGTTACATCGATGGTCGATAGTTGCGTGCAGCAAGCTCATGCCGCGGGTTTGCCTTCGCTGACTCGTTAGCTTTATTGATAATCATACCTTACCTGTCTGCGCATAACCTGTTCGCTTACCTGCACCGATTTCTTGCCGGATGTTTGACGTGGAATCAGCTTTTCGCGGCGAATTCGAGCCGTTTTTTTAAAGCAAACTTTTAATCTTCATACGATTTAACTATCTCGATAAAAGCTTCAACATGTGCGCGCCGCGCCGCGTTAATGTTAGTCAGCTAACTATACGATATATTCCATACGATGGTAAAAGCGAGAGAGAAAATTGAAATGTCCATCGATAAGATAACGATTGAAACCTGAGTTGTCGGGGAAAGGACAGAAAACTATTTAAACTAAATAAAATATTTAAACTATGTGGAACTGGTTTTAACTTATCAGAAATATATCGCGAGCGAGCGAGTTTGCGTCTCTTCTTTTCAATATTATTCGCTTAAAAGTAAAAGTTGCCAGTTTATATGCTTCTATGGTTTTGAATCTTCAATTAGTAACATATACATATCTAATGACTGCCTCTAATGAATACCTCCCTCGATCAACGAGAAGAAAACAAAACTAAAGCGAAATGTCTTCCTCTATTCGTTAATGATTGACCACGTACCTAGCATTGGTACACGTGTGTTTCATCTGATCACGTGAATCTGGGAAACGTATTAATATTGTTTTTCTGGCATTAATAAAGCGTATGACACTAAGTATATTCAGCATCAATAAAACGTACATGATTCGCGTTCGAAGCATTCGAGTATAATAAACGAATATTTGTGTTGTAGGAATTTAAAGAGAATCTCAAACGCTGTACCTTTCCTGCAAAGATATATGTCCCTCATCACAAACACAACGGAATAACAATGTTAAACGAATCAGGAGAATGACCACTCAATTACGTGCAACTATTTAAGAAGATCGCATGGCTCGCATAATGCACCAGAAATAGTTAAAGAATACACTGAGAAAACATGAACAATCTTATCGATTTGTCACAACAAATTTGTCTCTATCTTGAACAGAACTCTATTAAAGACAGAATAACGAGAATTATTAAAAAAAGTTCCTTTCGAAAGAAAAAACACTAAGAAACTGAATGAATAGTACTATCTTTTCTGAAATCGTAATTTCGTAGGGAATACAGAATCATGAATCAACGAACGAAACAGTACAAGAGGCCACCAGCTTACTCGTTTCAAAGAAATCTAACCTACCCTTCATGACGCTTAAACTGTTGTCAAAAGGCTACTAACAAATTTTGGATCCGTTTATGGCTCAGCAACCGCCGTACAAATGTAGCGTGCAAGAGTAGCTCAACGTCTCAGCACTAACTAGAAGAAGGCAAACTGCCCTCAGCCGCATTCTCACTGGCCATTCTAAACTTACGTATTCATTAACGAAACCACCACCAACTCGATGCCAAATCTTGTAAAGCACCTACAATCATGCAACACATTTTACCGGACTGCCCTATAGATTTTCATTTGAAAAAAATAGTTGCAACATTAAAGTCAGCGTGGAGCCAAACCTGAAGAGTTCTGAAAGTATGCATAGCTTGATAGCATATGGTGATATTTAGTGTATACGAGCGTCTGTATCGCTTAAATGGCACTTACAGCGATTTGTATAAAGGCGATGTTGCACGTGCCACTGTTTAACGCTATTAATCATTTATTTAATCATTCACAAATGGATGTTACTCGTGAATTCTATACTGCGGTATTTCTACTGACACGTAGGATGTTACACGATAAAAAACATTTTCTCACTTATGGCGTTATTTGCAAGAAATCTTCAACTGATTACTTGCATTTGCGTAAACTAGTAACAATCGCGGATTTGGTGGATGAAAAACAAATCGTTGCGTTTGACTGGCTGTTAGAGTTGAAGGATTCGCCCTTATCTCTATATAATATCTATGTTGAAGTTAGATGCATTGACGATTATTAGCGGGTACAGTTAATAAACTGACTGGGATCGTCAATAGTCCCTTAACGCATTTGATGGTCTGTCGAATATTTCTAAGCTACGCAAGCTGGTAATAAAAGAATAATTATTATTAGCTCGGTATGTTTGCATCGCGATATTTATAGTTAAGAGAAAAACAGTTGTTATAAAATTATAGCTTTTAAAGAACAGAGACACCAATTGTTATGCATCGTTGTATACTTTTCCATTTAGAGAATTTTTTATCTATTTAAACTGGACATATTTTGTCAAAGGTTTCCGCATCGATTATATTAATGCATTTAGTCAACATTAGAGGATTGTTGCAACAGATAAAACGACGGTTGCATAGAATAAATACCTCGCTGTACACCGTTTCAACCATATATCTGCTTCTTATAATGTTTGTACTCTTGTTTTTTCAACATACTACGTCTGCGAACGCTATTTATACGTGATTTCTGCGTAGTTTAATTAATCACTATGTGAGAACATATATTTAGATACGAAAATACTAAAGACTATATATAAATACTTGTATTATTTGTACGTAGAAGATGAACTTAGAAATCGGTACAAGTTGGATAGAAATGTGTTCAGTGTAAATAATTAATAGTTACGAAAAAAGTGGTAGTTGGTTTACAAATTTGTCAATATTAATGGAACGATTTTATCCATTTTTCGACTGTCATAGTCTTTAGATAAATATAGATGAAACATTTACGTCTCATGCGAAATCGCATTTGCCTTATGAGAAGTCTATACTTCGGATATAATTTTAATGAGATGATTTTAATTAAGCATAACTCATTCGGTTAATTTAGAAATCGTTGTCGACTTCAAATTCTATACAATTTACTACACTTTGGTACTTGCTGTTTTTGGAAATAGCGTACTTCGATACTTGCTATCATAAGCTCATAAATTTTAATAATATGAGAAATATGTAGAAAGCATATATTTCGCAGGAGGAACGTGAAAAGGAGCAATTCTTTTTTTTTCGAATTTTTCGAGATATTTTTTTAGATGATCTCGAAAATCAAGAAACTAATCAGATTGTCAAGTACTATAGTAGTACATATGTGAACTCGACTTGACTATGGACACTTGAATTGTTTACGTTAGAAACATTCGAAGTGATCTTCATCGGTTGTGATATAGTCTTTGAGACAAGTTTCAATTTTTCTTAGCATGACAGCACCACAAGCTTTAATTATAATATGTACGGTCCACCATATCCTCTGGAATAATAGATTGCATCTTCTTTTAACTTTCAATGAAAAGAGATCCAATGACACCACATTTGATAAACATACCGAACACGATATGTATATGTCCATTGCATCTAATCTAAAGATTTAGAAATGTTTTTTGCATATGACAGCACCACGTGCAGATAATCCAGTAAAGATATTGGAGCGTCATGATCCTTAGTTGCTTATTTTAGAAACTGCATTGCCAACGAAATTCGCTTCGAATATTTATAACACATATAATAAATTCACGCTTTAATTTAATCACTTCTTCGATGTTGAAGATCGATCTGAAGATATAACTTAAACGTATGCAAATGTATTTTAACGTTCGTTACAAGATGCAATAGAGTAAAATGTTTCAAAAAAGTAGCGACGATCTTTTATTGTTTTTTAAATAATACCCGTAAAAAGAAGAACGTTCCTTAAAAAAACATTTAAATTCTCCTTTAAACATTAATTACATCATTAAAGATAAAGAGGGTATTTAAGCGCATTTATACTGACAATCGGACACCAATGTATAATGGCGCGAGGCTGATCATTGGGAAAATTAAGTAGAAGCAAAGCAAGCGATGTGGATATTAAATTTTCACTTATAGGCACTCAACTTTCTACAAATTTTTGAAAAATTAAATTCATGGAAAGCTGAAAATATACCAATTCTAAATGGGAAGATGCTCGTTAAAAACAAAGGAGATGTTTAGGTATCCTCCATATGCTTGGCTAACCTGCGTATTTGAATAATACCGTGCAATCGAGTTCTTCGACATTTTTCACTTAGGTATAGTAATACACATTATACGCAATTGTTGTCATACGAACGTTTGAGTGGGAAAATACTTGATAATTTTAATCGATCTCGCGGTTGATATGTATTTCTTGTCTCTCGATACATTATCAATATTGATAACCGAGTCGTTTCGCCGCTTGTAACTACGTATATCTATATACATTACATATGCATATATTCCTGTTCGTGAGTCACCAGACACTTATTAAAGCTGGTAAAAGGATGAAATCATCTGAAATAAAATTTGCACTTATTAGTTGTTTGTAAATACATATTGTTACGTATCTATATATATGTATATATATTCTTATTTCAATATTCCGTAAGACAATCTGAAAGATCTGACAACCGTATTTGGCAACAAACATGTTCATGTCAATAAAAATTGGTTACAAAACGTTTTAGGAATTATCAAATTCCCCAAGTTTTCAAGTGTTATGATTTTATTTTTGACCGTTTTCGGAAGTGCGCTATAACGTTTTGATAATCAGTAGATAAAAAGGACATGTATATAAGTGATTTGTACAATATATACAACATGAGATACGTAACAATATGTATTTACATTATACTAATATCGAAAATCGTTATCGATCATTTTCGTCTTTCGTATTTAGTTCCAAGCAATAAGTTGCTGGTACGTTTTAGAGGACATTCGTAGGGCGTAAAACCGGCGTATAAAAAATTATTTTCTAAAGCTTAAACTATTCATAAGATTCTGCTTAACGTCACCTTAGTCACATTCAAACGAAGCGAATGAACTTGTACAAAATAACGATGCTCGTTTTTGCGTATATTGACCCGAGGAATATGGCACGAGGCGCTTGAACTCTTAGGAGATTGCGTACAGTGTGTAGAACGTGATGGATGGACACACAAAGGCTACATAGCATATGTGAACTTCTGAATTCTGCTTTTCGTATTTTACGTTTATTATGAAAGTATTTAATAAATACAGCTTTGATTACACAATTTATTTGACGAATTAAAAGATTATAAGCTTGGAACTTTAAGTATACGATATTTTATGAATTTCAAATTGTATATTAAGAAGTTTATTTTTTATGTTGTTGTTAAATGTAATTGTTTCGGCTAGTAACAGTACTTTTCTCGATTAATTTTGTTAACATCTTCGAACAAATTTCTTTCGTAAGTTCCTTTTTCTTGGCATTTGCGTCTCGCTATTATTTCCTAATTTGCTTTTTAATAATACTGCGGATAATACTGCGACGTGTGTTTAGGATCGCCGTTTTGCATAAAAATGAAATTCTGTCGTGTTAGATTCTGTCTATGTGAAATTTGTATAACACTAAATTATTACACGCTATTACATATACTACAAATGCTATCGTAACGAAACATTCCTTTCAGTTTTTCATTGACTTTTCTATATACGTGGAAGCTAAATATACATAAAATTAGTACTCGTCAGTTCACGATATGTTTACGTAACTCTTGGCATCTTTGTCTGCTTTTATTCATCGCATCGTAACCATCTCTTATTTTATGTTTTCAACTATGGTTCTGTAACAGTAATACAAAAAGTTTCTTTCCGCGAAGTTCTTTCAATTTTGATGAAGTTTCAACGTAGTTTCTGATGTTGTTAATCTCCTACTGGGTTCGTTCCATTTCCGTATAAAACGATCTTAGTTTTTTGTTAGGTTGATCACTTTTGAAATGCAATACACCTACGTACTTCTTCTATCAAAGTAATAATACCCGAATGTTTTCGAACAGATAGCTCATTTCTACAATTGATCATCTCTTTGTGTACCGTAGATCTTAAAATAAGGAAGAATAACGTTTTTCTAATTTTATTCCTATCTCTTTTTAATGGCAGCTCCTTCTCGATAATAATACAGAAAAAAAGTTCGGTAAATTCCCAACTTTCAAAATAATTGAAAGATATACGACGTGTTTCAGGTTCTCCAGGCTATCTCGATATTATTCTACAGGTACGAATAAAAAAAATGTTATACAAACATGGGTCGTTTCAAGTTTTTTAAACAGTTATAAGGAACAAGTACGAAAGGAACAGCAAAAGCGATTTGCCGTTTGCTACAAAAGAAGAATAGGCTGGCGATGAATTTAATCGCTAGGTGTCGATACTCGATTTCAAAATGTTCCTGCCGATAGGAGACTGGCAGCGGTAAAAAATTGAATTTATTATCCAACTGGTTCGTCTTGATTTTGCTTCATCTCAATGAATCGATCGATTCTTCGCATCAGTTCACCACACATATCGATTTGTTTAATCGTGCCTTTTTTCAAGGTTATCCGCGCATAAAAATCTAGTGATGTGAAATCGAGCGATATAGCCGGCTGCAGTATTGTTCCCTTCATATGTCCTATTTTTGCTGTAACTCTGTAATAAAGCTTCAAGCGATCCATATTCATATGACATTTTTTCTCCACAGAATTAAATCCATGGAACGTCCCGAAAAGGTTCAGCTACAAAATATGTGGAATTAAATACGGAATTAAATGTGGAATCCAGTTACAGATATATTAGAAACGCGTTCATAGATTTAGTTTTAATTTTAAATATTTATTTTAATTGTGTATATATATATATATACACACAATTATTACATACATTGTATTATACAGGGTGCGCCGTTAGAATTCGGACAGAATTCAATTTGTAGTTCCCACCATATTAGAATTCAGATGTTTGTGCTGATTGACTCTGAAGTTAGTTAAATATGTCAATAAGTCTTCTATAACCTCAAAATGACAGAACTCGTTAAGCAAAACCCGGAATACGATAGAAGAGCGGCGATTATAGAAAGTCTTCGCGCCGGGAGAACGCCGGTCGAAATTATAAAATTCTTTAGCTACCCAAGATCGACGGTATACGACATTGCTAAGAGATACGCAGCCTCAGAGTGGTTCGAGAAGGGTTCTCCTTCTCCGGCGAGAAAAGTTCAGGTTAGGGAAAAATCAACAAGGACGCCAGAAATTATTCAAAGGGCCCAAGACATGATTTTGGAAGATCCGGGAACTTCTCTCCGAAAATTAGCCTCCGTCTTGGGGGTGAGTGAAACGATTGTCCGTCGAATAGCTCAAGAGGATCTTAGATATGCCTCCTACGTTCTCAAAGTCCGTCAGATGCTCTCCGAGGCCGCCAAGCTTAAAAGATTTGCCCGTTGTCATTTGATTCTGTGTTCGTTAAAACACGAAGCTGCTCCTAACAGTCCCGACCTAAACCCATTGGACTATTACGTGTGGGGCGTTATCGAGAGACAAACTAATAAATGCAGGCACCCCAACGTCAACTCCCTACGAGCTGCTATCGAGTCAGAATTCGCGACAATTAAACGCGACCAGTTGAAGTCAGCGTGCTCGCGCTTTAGAGCAAGAATAGAGCAGGTCATAGAGGCAGAGGGTGGTTACATAGAATAAAAGTTCTCAGCAAGGACCCTTTAAATGAGATATAACAACATTTTCATGTGTTTTTGTGTATTGACTTAAATAAACAACTTTCTGCACAAAACTTCTTTTGTCCGGATTCTAACGGCGCACCCTGTATATACACAATTATATATATATTCAGTGAGTCAGCTAAGACGAGCCACCCGAAAAACTTTTCCAATTTTGATGAGGAGAAGAAATGTAAGAAACAAAAGTTGTTTGATTTCAATTGGGTTATTGCGTGATAGTCAACATCACCATCGTCTTTTCAAATAAAATTATGCGTTTTTGAATATCTACGATTCACGATTACTCGAGGTAACTCAAGGTAACAGATATAATAATGAGCGAAAAATGAAAATTCATGGTAAATGGTTCCGAAACACAGTATACGTAGTGTACATTACAAATAAACATAAAACAAGCAAGCATTGGACAAATGCGGCAATTTTTCTTTCGAATATTTCTCCTTATCTTGAAAATTGAAGAAATTATTCAAGTGGCTTGTCTTAAGTGATTCATCCTGTATATGAGTAATTGCACGTTTAGATATTGATCTAATATATTTATATATATAAATGTAATGCAATTAGATAAAATAACGAGTGTCTTTATGTCCATAAGTGAGCATCCGCTGATTTATGAAAAAGAATGTGTAGATAAATATTTATTTTCTTTCTTATCATTAGGCTACGTATCCTCCTCCAACTACATATTTTTATGAACGCATTTGAAGAAGTGGAATTTAAATAAAAATGCATTTTACCTTCTAATAATGATGAATACTGTACTTTAGACATTTTCGTACGTTATCTACGCTCTACGCATTGTCAAACTTTCCCCCATAAACATGGCGTGCAGATATTCACAGTCTATTTATCGTTAATTACTTCAGTTAATTCCTCTTTACATAGATAACATCCTAAATAATAATAATTTAATGCTTATACTTCGACAAAAACATACTTTTACGTATTTAGCTGATGTAATTCTTTTCTGACGTAAGTATCTGAATAGATAAGTAATTATGGGAGTAGGCATGCGCTAAAGCAAGGTAAGGTAGTAATCATACTCGTTAAAATTCTCACATAATTATATCGCAACTTCAGAATCTGTATACTATAAAAATCCCATTTTCTC
Source organism: Bombus pascuorum (assembly GCF_905332965.1). NCBI lineage: Eukaryota > Metazoa > Arthropoda > Insecta > Hymenoptera > Apidae > Bombus > Bombus pascuorum. Next base: position 6,700,971 of record NC_083494.1, on the reverse strand, counting down.
GTATTAAAGATAAAGAATTACGAGATTTTTAACATCTTTGCCTGTAGAGTTTTTTTTTTTTTTTTAAATAGTGCGTATACTAAACCTTTTATTTCAATAGATGAGATGAAAAAACGAATTAAAAAGAATGGTTTAAGCGTGGATAAACGAACTTTATAATGACTAAAATGTAAGAAAATGAGTGGAAAAATGTTTGGAATGCATCGATAGAAGTTTGAGCGTTTCTTGTATACGTTCAAAGGAAAGTTATATCTCTCGAAAAGTATTGACAGATTTTCCACTTTACTTACTCCAATACATTTCTGCTCAGAATGGCACGATCAATAGATGCAGAAGATATCGTAGGTGTGGTTTGAAAAAAAAAAGTTGAATTGCACTTTAGAACTGCACCGATGCACTTCAGAAAAAAATTGCACCACGCGAAAGTAGAGTTTGATAAAAGATACAAAATTTTCCTCCGCAATTTTTTTCTATCCGCAGGAACACAGTTATAGTTTTGCCAATTACTAGAGCTAATTAATCTTATTGTACTTAATTTCGCATAAATTAACGATGTTCAGGAGTTAACGTTACGATCCGATTAAAGTAGAAATTGCTACATACTAGGTTTGTGTCATTTGTTATAAATATTTGTAAAGAAACATTAAGCCATTTTCAAAATTATCAAAATTGAAGGAACCTATTTGAAAGATGTTGCTACATATGTACCTACCTATTTTCTTCTTTTCATTCTTTCCATTCTTCTTGCGTTCTTTCAGAATCTCTATGTTCTCTCATTCAATGATTGTTTCAGTCCCTTAAGTTTGGTGATGTTTCTCATATAAAATTCGTATGCAGCAGTTACGTATTTCGCTTTCAAACGAATTACAGAAATAAAATAAGTAAAAGATTAATTGCTCGAACTAATTTCTTGAGAAACGTATCTATCGTCATAATAACGTTTCTTTCAATGAGGGTGCCCTCAGACTATCAATAGGATGATATTTCAAGGTTGTCAACTAAAAGGATCACTATTTGTCAATATTTGTTAACAATATTGAGAACGTCAAAATTTTAAGAATACCATCGATTGTCTGAAAGTGTTCTGAAATATCTAAACGTACGTTTGAAACTAACCATTGGAAAAGCTAGAAATTCAAATTAATTTCTTTGGTTTCGTATATTTAGGAATTCGGATTTCAGCTTTTTATTTTCAACTGCAAACCGGAATATTTACATTTTTAATGAATAATTGGCATGACTGAATTTCGAAGGTAGCTAAAGTTCGTTATCACTAATTTTTTTGTCTCCACACACATCCAAATTTCACTGTGCTCTACTTTATCTTCGATGATTCATATGCAAGATAAAAAATCTGTTACTTTAGAATTGTGAAACTTTCTTTCGTCGGAAGAGATTTTTCTTAGACTTTAGTACTTACAAGTCCTACAATTATAAAGTTCTGGTTTTTTATGGAATATTCTGTAAACATGAAATATCATGCTGTGTGAAAGAAAGAATTCATTCTTCGATGGAAATTCGTTTCGCAAGAATGAAACAAGCCCTTGGATATTCGACTGATTTTTTTTCGAGTACAATATCCTAATGGCGCAAGTGGTAGCAAATTTTTTAAATATGAAAAGTATTTACTTTTTTGTTATTATATCTTACGTTCGAAAGAAGTCTTTTTTTGTACGTTTATTGCCAAAAAGTTTCTTTTTTACGATGTTACGATATAAATGGCGTTATACTAACATACGAGCTATCATACACAGTAATCTATTATTTAATAGGAAAAATAAAACGTGTAATCAGTTTATAAAGATAATTGTATAAAAATTGTTAAAATAGCTGTCGTTTAATTGTATGTAATTAGTCGTTACTATATAACAACGTAAAAGTAGTCTTTGAACTCTTTAACGTGGTGCGACAGAACATTGATTACCCAAACAAGTCAAGAGACAATCCAGTTCGATAAATCAGTAACAACACCGGTTATCGATTATCCAGGCTAAGCATTTAGATAAAGTAAAAAGTAGATAAGAGAGAGAAAGAGAGGGAGAGGGAGGGAGTTAAATATCTCGATAAAGCTTAAACATATAATAGAAATATACATGTAACTTTGAATTCGAATTTCTATGTATCGATTACTAACAAATTAACGTCCTGATAATAAATAGATCCGATAGATTTCTCTAGAATTGTTCGATATATTTTATCAAACACAAAATTGAAACATGTTGCGAAATGTGCATACAAGATTTATTAATCCTTTATTAACCCTTTCAAGGTGGAATCATTTTTAGCCTAATCGTTAATATATTTTCTCGATTGGTTTTCTAAAAAAGACATAATGCGTTACAAACTAAAAGCAGCTTAACCAAGTACAGATACATTGATTATCGCATAATTAAGTAGTAATTTATTAAATTAGAATGTCGCGTACACGCATCTTCAAACGCGAAAGGATTAACGATCAAAGAAAATGTTTTAGCAAGAAAATATTTATTACGAAGGAACAAATATTGTGGTAAAGAACTATTTTTTATCGCCGCTATATTTTGTAAGAACTGAAGGTCATCGATGTTTCTTGACGAGATAACACACCTTTATTATTATAATCTTTGCCGCTCTCTTTCTCTTTTTTTTCTTCTTCTTCTTCTATTACAATCAATAGAAAAGGAAATTCACGTTCATACATAACGTGACGCTGGCCTTCAATAACTTTCGAAGCAGTATGCCTTATGTAAAGAAAAGAAATTCAGAGGTCTGAATCTACATCGAATTTACAGCATGATGAAACATCTGTCGCCTTTAACGTTTCTGTATTTCGATCCAACTCTTACTAGTCCTGCAATTGCTTGAAGTATAAACTTTTATAGCTTCCCCGAACCTCTTATTATAGCTTTTCTTTTTCGTAATTATCCTTTTAATTGATCAGCATATACACGTACGATATATTACGTAGCACTTAAAGTTGCATTTACATTAAACAACGTTCGGTCCTCTGTCTACACGATCCACTCTATCGATCGACCCTTACAATGTCTCTCGTTCAAACAGAATTTCGATCAAATGGAATCTTCTAAAACAAATTTAATCACATGTTGCCCGTTTGTGTGCTATACTTCTGATTCGACAGTGTTCGGTATCGATTGTAAGTACCTTGTAAAATCGTAATTAGCGGTTGATTGAAACGTAGTTTAGACAACATGTAGGCCATACAAATATTGAATAACGGGACAGTATAAATCGTTTAACTATAATCGATTAACTATATTCGTACTATATTCGTACAAAAATTGTATTCACGTGGAACAATTTTATGTTAGACGATTGAGTGGTTGAAAATTTATGATCATTCGGTTTGAAGTTGATCGCGTAACTACCGTAAAATCGTAGTTGATGGATGACTGAATAAATATGCAAATGCATAGTTTTATGCACATTAGCTATTTTGATGAGACAAAACTATCGAGGAAGTTGCAGTGTAGGTAAGTTTTTTAGTCAAACGACTTGACGATTAATCGAAAATTATGCGTAAACGCGATTTATGTACGAGAAGATTCGTGAAATTTAGATTCTGCGAATCTAAGTTCAGAATTATGTTATTAGAATGTTATTTTTTACAAGCATTATTTTATCGAACGATATTGATGGGATTTCAGAACTGGTAAGAGTGATAAATGCAGCAAAAAAATATCGATGTGCAACTCTTATTGCAGACATGACGTTCTGATAGATGAGGCGATGTTTTATGCTGGTGATTTATATCGTTGATTTAAAGGTCGGGAAATAATAGCGAATTTGTCGGTTTTATGCTCGTCGAATGTTGGAACACGAATCGAGGTTACTGAATTTGATCACTCGACCACAAATGATTTACAATGAACAATATTAATGACTTGACAAGTTAGAAGTTTATAGGTTTTCCTTTACAATTTTACAATTCTACCTCAAACAGGATAATTAGGTAACTCGTGATTTGTAAAATTTACTTTTAAAATTTCATTCCTTCTACGATTAAACTTGATATGATTATACAGAGTGAGTCTCGTAACATGATGCTCTTAATAATTCCAAAAAGAAATGTATCAAACGAAAGTTGCACGCTTTCCAAAAGAACATATGATATTTAGTGTAGAACTTTTTTTTATCATTTTGCTTCTTTATCGGGATACGATGATCTCTTTTAGTTTTTTAAATGAACTGTCCGATATCTCTTCTCGAATTCCGATAGAGTATCAAATTCTACGTAAAGTAACATTATACGAGACAGAGTCTAAAATTAATAATTACCGAGATACTTTCAAATTAATCTTTTGCAAAATATACTCAAATTAGTCATTTCGGAAAATATACGCCACCGGATAACAAGGAATCTTCATTGGCTTCGTGAAATCGACCATCAATGCCGCAACGGTGAAACCTGAATGTTTGATGCGGCATAATCGGTCACCAGATGAACACTGGACATGACGCGACTACCGAGCATAACGCGCGGGACAATCATCGTACTGATACCATATTTTAACGATTTATTAATTAAGTACGATCGAATGATCTGGTGACCACAGGAATTTTGTCGGTGTCGGTGGTTTATTTCACGAAACCAACGAGGACTCTCTGTTGCCTAGAAATGCATATAATGTAAAATGATTAATTGGAAAATGTGTCTCGCTAATTATTAATTCCATGCTTTATCTCGTGTAATAGCTTTTACGTAAAATTTGACGCTTCGTCGGAATTCGCGGACAAATGTTAGGCATTCCATTTGAAGGTCTAAAGGTGGTCGTCACATCCCGATGAAAAAGCAAAGTAATAACAAATCGATTACGGTATCGTATGCCCTGAAAACCATGCAACTTCTGTTTGTAGTATCTCTTCATAAGGCAAATGATTTATGAGTCATCTCAAGTTATCATGTTAGGAGCTCCACTTATAGTAATGTATTATAGCTAATGCTAACAAATCGTATCTAATAAAGTAAGGCGAATAATATCAGTTCAGTTGTGCAAGAAGACACACAAATTGTCTAATATAAATGTTAGTAAATTCCGACAGGTGTAAGTTCGTATAATCATATTGTTGCGCAATAGTTTCGAAAATTCAGAAACCTATTCTTCCGGTTCTCCGTGTGTCTTCGAGTTTCAAAGGATACTTTCTAAAATCGAATAACTAAAATAGGGCAGAACTATTAGAGAAGCGAGAATTTTGCGATACTTTAGAAAATTAGATCAGAGTAGAAAATAATTATCCGATTTACGAGACTTGGACAGCCCCGGAGTATAAATTCCGAAGGTTCATTATAAGATACAGCTTGTTCAACGAGTTAGACTTACGATTAGTTAGTTAGATTGGTTAATGTCGATCGACTGATTCGATTATGATTGGGGATAAGAGTTGTTTGTAGTTCGAATTAAGACTCTTCTGATCGCTAGTTAAAACAAGATTAACTATCCTTAGAGGAGATAAAGTTCAGCAAGGAGAAATGGATGTACAGTGGGTACAGAAAATATCCGCACGTAGTTTTATCTTGCAGCGAGGTGTTTTTTTCTTATTTGCTTCTAAGTGTATCTCGTTTTCATAGTAACGAATCAAATGACACGAAGCTTAATATACTTGCACCCAATTAATTAGTATATAAATCTTATAATAATCGTAATAGTGTACCAATACTTACTTCTTGCAACCACTGTAGATATTGAAAATTGCTAAAATGTTGACATTTTTTATTAGCTGTAGGACAGGTTTAAAACCGATAAAAAAAATAAAATGTGGATATTGAAGCATGGAATAGAGGTTTCAATCGTTTTAATTGATTATAGTGAAATATCTTTTAAAGAAATTAAATTAGTACAAAGAGGGAAATTATGTGCTTTGTAAATAATTATAATCTAAATAATATGACGCTATTTATATTAAAACAAATTTAACGATCTGCCAAACTAATTCATATCATTTCACAGATGTTCGTAAAATCGTAAAAAATGAGTCATCGCGTGTTCTTCACGCTGCAAGACCGCCTTTTTTCTTTCGCCACCTTTCCAGCATGTTTATAATGTTTCAGTATTTGTAATAAATGTTTCTTATCGCTAACGACGCGCTGTAGGTTCAGATGGAACGTTGGATGTCGTTTATAAAATCCCTCATTAATTTGATCGTAAGATAGAAACATGTTCATTACTACGCGATAACGATAGTTCTATTTTTTCTTTAGTTGCTATCCTTGAATTTTTTTTATCAAAGATATATTCTCTATCACAAACATTACACAACTTTCTGTTGACTATCCGAGGACATATATCGTACCGACTCTAATGTCAAAGTGAGAATCGTTACAAAACAATATTCTTCTTCCGATCTTAATAAATATTGGATGTTATCTGCTGCATCTAGAGTGATATTTCTGGACTCGTCGGTGAGTCGATGGATCGACACGTACCTAAATTTTTAATATCGCCACTCAAAGGAAGTATAGTGCGGTTATGTCAGATGCTATCGAATCGATCATTGGATAGTTTCGCTTGGTTGAATCCATCGAAAAGGGCGAGGGTGTTTTATATTTAACATTTTCGCGTAGGAAGTAGAGCACAAATATCACACAATTTGTACGATTCTGAAAAGATACAGGTCTTAATAAATACGCCAGAATTTTCCTTAGCACCTTTTTACGTATGTTTGTACTGTTATTACGCGTACCTTTTATTGTAATTAATAGACTGTATAAATTCAATTTTTATTCGATAATAATAATATTATTATAATAATAATATTATTAGATTCATATTTGCGATTCTTATCCATATATAATTAAATACAACGCAAGGTAAAATTTAAAAAAATACAATCTTGGTAGAAAATTGTCTTATCCGTTAAATATTAAAATAAAATGCACTGTAATTTGAATATTCTATATATTTTCTCGTGCTACGTGTATCTGTGCAATTTTGCGCTTACAAATTTTCTATAAATACATAGAAATCCGCGGTGTATATAATTAATTTCACAATTCGCTACTAGAAACTAACATTTTACATTTTTAAAAGTAACGTGCGATAGTAACGGATCAACATTAAAGGTTGAAGAATATATAGAAGAATATATCTCGTTCATGAGTAGAAGTAGTTATTCAAACATACCGCAAAATTTCGAAACAGGTGTAATTATTTGGCACATGTAGCTTCTAACACTAAACGTAGAGATAAATTTAAGCGGATAAAATTGGTGCCCATAAAGAATTTGATGGAGAATTATGCTACTACATATTATATACCGTAACTGATACCTGATTATAATTAAAAAATCAGTTTACATTGTAGATTTCATTGCTTTGGATCGTGTTTGCATTGAGTCCTTTTCGACGTAAATATTGAAAATGACGATAAATTTATACAGTCGAAAAGAAATCACAGATTAGTTGGAACAGTCTCCGACCAAGATGCTTTCTTGGATATAGCAATTCGAACTGCATTCTGACTGCATTTATAATAAACAATTACTACATCCTAATAAACAAAACATATATGTACGTATTGGTATGTATTGTATTGAATAATAAATTATTTCTTTTATATGTATAAAAATAATGTTTGTGAATCTGTTTCCATAATAAACGATATTGTACATCGTATTATACATATACATACTAGCGTTTATAAGTGGAAATTCGAAAACTGAACAATTTGTGCTAAAGTATTTAAATTTGACCAAGATATATAAATTGTAACGAATTTAATCTCGCGATATTCTATTACACATAGTGATAATAACAAGGAATAAACTGTTACGATTCAATTTATCCGTAATTTTGTAATTAAAATACTTATTGTCGGGAAGAACGAAATGTCTAGATATTACTGAAAGCTAATTACACGCATAAGTTTCGTTAACATTGCATCAGATAATAATGATTTATTTCGACACATTAGATTACGTAACAAATATTGGGGCGAACAAGCCGGAGCATTAAATTTTTTAATTGAAAAATGTGTCAATTCCTAACAAGCAATTTTTTTTTTTTATTTCCCGGATATTTACGACTTTATCTTGTGATATTAACCTTAACGCATGATTCATGATGTTATGAGAAAAGCGGTTTCCAATGGAAAAAACGGTTATAGCGAAAACTTTTGTTTTAACTATTGTTAGTAAGTACGTATTAGGATATATCGATGGAGTTAAATATTTTGGAATGTTGTTTCGTAATGGGAAATGTACACTTTGATGACTCAGACATGCTTGTACTGACGTCATTAAGTAATCTGATTACTAAAAGCAAAACCGGCAAATGAATGTACAATATGAACGTACGATATGAATATAATTCAAATTATGTACTTCGATATATGTATATATATGAAGTATATATACATACACTGTGTGATGAAACGTGTAAGTACTTACGTACGTAATTATTTATGATTTAAGTTGTTTGATATATTTAACACATACATTTTTAAATTCCCAATCATAAAATATTAGGCAAGCATTTAACGTTACTCTACTATTTATATCTCCATAATATATATGTTTTATGCTGATTTACAGCTTTACAAAAAATATATAGTCGTTGAAAAATCGAAAAGTTATTAAACGCCCGAGCTTCCTGGACATTGATAAACACGAATATTCGTTTAAATGTACTCTCATTACGAATACGCCCACTAACTTGTAGCGTTAGCGGATGTACGGTGACATATTACAGTATTCTCCATCGTGACGTAACACGTTCCGCTTCGTTTATTCTATTTAGAATATCAGAACTTACAGCGTATCATTAAGCTCGACGACACGGTCGTCCTTTCCACCTCTTCGATAATTGAGATCGACGTTCATTGCAAAAACTACAATACAATGTATGTTCGTAATGAATTATTATCCACCATTTTTGTTTCTCTAATATTGCCACCATAATTATTTATTATGAACATAGTGAAAGTTAATATAAAGGGATACAAGGAATAATGTAAAGGGTGCAATTTCGTTACTTATTATTATATTATTGTTGTATACATTTTAATCTTACAAATAACAGTTCTTTTCTTAAAAGAAACGATCTTAGTTATTCACCAGTTATTAAGGCTACATTATGAGAAAATACATCAATTGAAATGTTATTGACTGAACAATAAAATCATTGACTATTAAACTACGAAAGAAAAATCTGGAGTTATATTTATAAAAGCTTTATTTCCAAATTATTTATATTATATTGACCTGAAGAATTTAATGTTTTATCTTCTTTCTTCTAATTAAGGAACTTGTAATAGCAATGAAAGGTGGATAATTGAAGAAACTAAATGTTCCACATATTCACACATTTTAGATAAAACATGTTATTGGCATTTTAACATCGTAAGGAATTTTGCAAAGATTTTTAAAGAATTTATATATATATATATATATATATATATATATATATATATATATATATATGTATGTATGTATATAATATCTATGATCAATTCAAATATATACGAAGTTATTTCTCAAACTACTAAAGATGTAAATAAGTTTTCCATGTAAAAGTTGTTCGATTTAATGCAATGAAGATAATTAAATAGCACGTTTGAATTTGTAGAGACTTTTATATCAACTATCGTTCGTCTGTAGTATTGTACTATAAATTTCTATCATTGGCAATATATTATGAATTTTATGACGCATCCAACAACGTATATTAATTGTATGTTTGCATAGTAATTTGTAGGATATATTTATGACTCTCAGAGGCAAATCCTCCGAAGAATGCACTTTTCATTAGCACTAACATAAAATCTTAAGTACTCGCTTTAAATAATTTTCTTCCTAGGCTTTAATCTTTCACGCTGCGAGTTAACAAGAAATATTCTGACGTTATCTTGTTAAAACTAAACTCTTTACGGTTAAGCTGCTATAAGATAATCAATTCAAAGTTTAAAGTGCAAACTAGTTTCTATAAGTGTCGAATGCACTTATATCAGATTTTTACTCCGTATTTAATATCGTTATTTCACTCGTTTTACTTGACATTTCAGTGAATGTGGAGGATATTTCAGACTAATGAAATGAATTCAACCAGTGAGCTGGTGCCGATACCCCGGCTTTCGTCTTTCACTGCGGATGAATCAGCCGTGACGATCATCCAAAATAAAAAGAAAAATTGTATTCCTAAGAAATACTTCTGTCTCGTTATGCCTCATTGGACTTTACTTGAAATTCGTAATAAATCAACGATAAGGAAGATATCTGCTAAGAATGTGTTATTTAAATAGAAATACATTGAAACCTTTACCGAGAACACTTTGGAAAAAAATTAAGTTTTCTTCGTCACAAATCAAACAGCGTTCATACGAAAGAATATGGTGTGTACATACATACGTATATATATATGTACATGTATCCTGTATACACTTTTATATTCATTGCGTTTGGAAAATTTATGTTACTATTATCGAGTTCAAATTTATGGTATTTATTTTTCTACGAAGACGTAATGAAATATCTATTACTTCACAAGTTAGACAATTCCATCCACGACTCGATGTACCGTTTAGATGCGTAGGCGGACAAAACTCCTACGATAAATTGCGGTAAACTGTGTAACTTTCTAACGTCCGATACTTCCTTTCTCTTTATTTCCCATGTACAATGATATACATACATATGTTATATCTATTCTTGTTTCGATTGATTTCGTTTAAATTGCTTTCAACCAGACGTAAAATTTAATTTTTCACGTCTTTGTGTCTTTGTGGTTGTGTCCGTGACACGAATTATCGAGATTTTCTTTGTAGAGAGTTTTATGTAGATGTAAAAATTATCCGGCTAATTATAGTAGAATTGGCAAAAGTTTCGACAATTTTACGTGAAAAATCTCAAGCGTAGAACATAATATTTCCAAACGACGTTTCATTTTCCAGAAAATCGAATTTTGTCTACATCTGAGTAATTTCCAACTGGGTACGAATGGACAATCAGCGAGATTATTTTACATGGGAAAATAAATAAAAAATGCGAAATCAAATGTTTTATTTTCATTCATGGCTTTGTTTTCCACTTTGCCAATTTCATGTATGTATTACAAAATCATACATTCTATATTTCCAACGTATTCTCTCGTGTAGAAGCTCCCTTCTCCCATCGATTGTATCCTGGTTACTGACACACTCTCTGTATAATATGTACGTACACATAATATATCGATTTTCAACATTTTTCAATCTTTTTCGTGTCAAGCGCGGTGAGCTAATTGAACACCATCCGGGGAGAAGAAGAGTCTGGAGTATATTGTGATCAAAATTGAGTTAAGAGTACATAGACTCTGTAGATCATTTTAGTATAGTATAGATTGCAGACATTGCAGTAATAAGGCGATGTAACGTTAAAAACAAGAAGCATATTAGGTGTTTGAAATCTACTGGAGAAGGGTCTACATCGCATCTAATTAAAACTAACTAAAATCCAAGTTTCAGTTAAGAAGTTTCGAATTGAAATATATTTCTTTTCCATAAAGAACTTATCGTTTATTGTTTGCTATTTTTTATCATCATCCTTAATTATTTTGCTTTATTGCAATAAATACTGAAATAAAATGTATCATTACGATTCCTAGCTCTTCTGTTGGATCACAGCATTACGATAACCTAAAAATCGATTTATCTCGAAATGTACTAAATGCGCTTTAGAACCTTATTCTCGGCTAGTATTGAATTATCCCCCAAAATACGATATATTATATTTGGTTCGAAGCAGGACATTCACAACGTACGGCTGTTTGGCTGTTGACATTTTTCTATTTGACGATCTATGAAGAAAGTAGTCAGTGCTACCATAGTAGCTCTTGACTGCTGTAATGATGCAACGTGCTATTAGAAACACGCTCCACATCCGAATAACCGTAAACATATCGATGGAATAATTACTTTTTTGATATGAAACTTCATGTATTTGGATAGAAATCAGAGAGATTGTCAGTTGTCAGTTATTGCACGTTTTAAACATTCTCACGGCGCACTTGTTGAAGATCGCTGGTACAACATGTTAATAGAATGCACAACGAGGAGAAACATAATCGGAAAAATGAAAATCAACATAGTAGAGCATCTACTAGTTGCCTATATCTCATCAGAGTACAATAATTTTGTATTTTTTTTTTGTATTTTTAATTAGATTTTTGTTTGAGTACAAAATTTCCAATTTTGCTACTAACCAATGCTTCTTCATGCTATAAATACGTATTTTATTAAGATACCAGATAGAAAATTTAAAAAGAAAAGTACTGATCGAACATATAAAAGATTGTATTTCATTGTGTGCTAGATTAACGATTCGCTTATGAGTGGCACAGATGCCGCGGACGTACGTAAACTTTACATAAACTCAAGAGAATATGCTTATGAATGTGCCTTCTCAGTCTGAACCATACAGAGCATTGACAGAATCCGAGAAGAGGCATGAATGACTTGAGGTACAGAAAGAATGTAACTCTACAGACGCGTTTATGCTAAAAGGTTTAGACGCAATTCAGCAAAAGTAGTATGGCATTTTTAGACGTTAAAGCAAATCGACACTTAAATCAACCGACAATTTCCTTGATTTCTATTCAAATAAATGAAATTTCATAATTACTGTATCAACGTATTTATGATTCTTCGGGCGTCGAACGTGTTTTTAATAGCACGTCGCGCTTTGTTCCGTGACTTCTTTTCCTGAACGTTTCAGTTCGCTTCTTCGTAAGAGTTTCGGTACTGCGCAACGTGCTGTTAACGACACGACCAGGATACAAAGAGCCACCGATGTGTCATCTAACAGGCATCGTAGGACTTTGAAATGGAAAATAATTGTTCATCGATGTAAGTGCGTAAAATATTGACATTTTCGTGCGTCACGTCAAAATGTCGTTAAAAAGATAAAAGATGATAGTATTTCCTGGCGTCGATGAATCGACTTGATTTTTTGCGTTTCAGAACGGAAACACGGTCAAAGTAGAAACGTTATAGTAACGAGCAGATTGGTGAATAGGCAAGTGTCAAGGTCCCGTTTCATAGTCAATCGTTTCTCGTCGCAATGCCGATCGTTGACTATGGTAGTGGCAATGCTAATGGCCAGAGCTTATCCCGTATTGTCGGCTTCTCAAGCCTTTTGAATTCTTCAGATGGCGGTTGATACGTAGACAGCGTAGACCACGCGGTCGCAACGTGAATCCTTGGGACGTTCTTTTCCTGTCGATTATTCTTCAGAGAGCAAACTTTAGTTGTGAAAACGTCCCTGGGTTCTAGCGAAAACCACGACCGGGAAAAGAGTTTGTTATTTCTTGGAAAATCCAATGATTTCAGTAGTAATAGCTGAACGTACGTTCAACCGTCGTAAGCTGTTTTTTTTATCCTGCGGAGCAGTCGAGTATCGCGTCATCTTGCTTGTGAAATTGCTTGTCAGCTTGCTCGACATTTTCTCAAACTTTTTTATTAGAATTTTTCACGGCGGCATTTTATCTGCTCCAATTTATACTCTGCAGACTGTTGCAGCTTATTGCTATATAAAGTTTATGAATTAACAACGAATAGCCGGCTAATACGCGTATACTTCCTGGCGCGGAAGGACAAGATAAATCTGATAAATTATTACGAGATCGTTAAAGCTTTTAAGAATTATTATTTCGTTTGGAACGATGCGTTATAAAGGGCCTGTTTGTTCGATGTTACAATGGATATTTCGTAGATGATAGTTACATCGTGCGTATATAATAATAAAGTTAAATATTTGTTCGCCTGTATCTACTGCACTTGTTGTTGACTTCGATTTTTTAGTTTTTTGTTATATATTCGTTCTTATTCCATCTCGCGCGTGTCTCGTAATTCTATAAATCGGATTTACCCAGATAGACAGATTTCTAGAAGATTTCTGTCCGATTAATCGCGAATTTTTGTCAAAACGATTTAAATCAGGAGAATAGCGAACTCTCTACAGCTTAATTATTATATCGTATTTTAATTTTATTTTAATTTTATATTGTATTATGTTATATGTTATATCGTTTTCTTTTAATTCGTGCAAATAATTTTTATCTTCTGCCTTGTTTTTGTAGTCCTATTAACGATATTAAGATTTACCTTTTGTTAATGATACTTTACAAAAATTGTAATGAAATTATTTGATATCCTTGATGACCTAAAAATTGTTTGGGATTCGTCAGTTACATTTACATTAGCTACCCAAAATCAGAGTTTTATGCATCTTAGTTATAGGTTTTAACGAAAGCTTTATGTGTAAGAGTATTCATTCGATTGCCTTATTCTACGTATAATAATTTGTTCGCTGTAATTCTTATTTCATCGTTTTTACTTTTTCCGAATTATTTAATGCTTAAAGTATAGCTGAACGATGTTGTAATAACTATGAAATTAATAGCATCATTCGTATCGATCTGTATGAAATGTAAATGAGTGTTAGGAGTATGCTTATCATCTTTTTATAGGGTTTAGGAGCAATAAATAGCTATATTAAAATATAATAATTTTCAAATTTCAAATATAATAATTATAGCTTAAATTAGTTACAATACGATCTGCTCTGCTTCGCTTAAAAATTATAGAAATAGCTTGAACATAAATAATTTTGGAACGATTCGTTATAAACCTTGTTGAAAAATATCGCAACTTATTTCATTGTTACAGATTTCGATATCTCGTTGCATAACCTTCGTAACTTACTTACAATTTTATCGTATCATGATAATGAAACAATAATTAAAATATCGTAAATAAGAAAATGTAATAAAAATACATTTTATCAAAGATAAGCAAAACTCAGAATGCTTTTAAGTATATACAATGTGTATGTACCTAAAAAACAATGTATACATTTACATAATGCAGGAAAGGTGGTTATGAAAATTCACATTTAGGAGCTCAGTAATATCGATTATTCATCATTACCGGGTCTTCCCATCGTTTCTAGTTGCAAACTTAGAAAGCGTGTTATACTATTCATATTAATGATTAGTGGGAAAACCAAAGTAGCAATACATTAAGCTGATTAAACGTATGGAATGACGCCGATGGTTATATTGCATATCTCTCTTCATAACGTGATCCTATCTCTAATTGCGAACTATCATTATGCAATAATATAGATTTCGTTAAATGACGCAATCTTGTATTATATCATCGATTCAATAAATTAATATACATTGATTAAATAACAAGATCTGTAACTTGATTTATATTTATTAAGCAGCGGTGTATCTTTCAACACTTAAAACCGTATGATTTGCAAATTGGTATAAATTGCGCGATAATTTTATGTAGTAACGACGTGTCAGAATTTTATGCATATGACAAATTTTTATGCTTATGACATTCGTTTAATCGTTCCTACTATATTGTCGAATGAATCAGCTGGTAACGCTGGCTGAAATTTTATTCAAAGCAATTTATAAATTATGGATTATACTAATTTATTAAAAATAAGTAGAACTAAGTTCAATGTTACAAACTAATTCATTTCGTTAATATACTTTAATCGTAATTAATTATAATTTTTATCTGTAACAGAAAATTGAAATTACACGTTGATACTTGGTAATTCGAGAACTTTCAAATCTACTGATAAAATACATCGACACATCGGTGGTTAATTATTATATTATTTAAAATATTTACCTGATGGGTCTCGATTACTTACCTGTAGGGCTTACTGTATTTAACTATACTTAACTGTAGTGAATCGAATTTAACTGCCATATTTAAATATCATCTCACGCATGATTATGACAATTCTGTCCTACAGATGAATTTCTGTGAAACGATTCAAAGAATGTACATCCATAGCGATAAAATATCAAACATTGTCTTTCGCGTTATTTCTTTGTTTCTAAATAATTTACTATTCCGTTTACTCGGCTATTTTCCTATCAATAAATTTCGTTACAAATTATTTCACAGACGATTATCTGTGAGTTTACGTCATTTTAGTGACGCGTCAAATGGTAGATAAGTTCGATCCATTAGCTTCAGTCTCGTACCATTTAAGAACATAAGTCCAAGTAACTAATGAGACTTCCTAATTAAGACGTGGATACCAATAGTTTTTTTTTAAATGTAAACGGATCAATACTATTTTATACGGAGAATCGCAATCGCTGGTTCGATTAATGCAAAATTACGTTCCCCTCATTTGATATTTACCTGGAATACTTCCTGATATATAAATTAACAGCTTGTATGATTTATCAGGTTCTAGCCTTAGGTCACTCTATATTCTATAATCAATAGTATCTTCTTGCAAGCATACTTAATGACCGCTACTTTAATTTAGTAGTACATACATAATTTATGTGCACAACAATATCCTTGAATTGCAACGGTGAATGGAAATTGCATGTATGTATGTATGTATGTATATTAGACAATATGGATCAAGGCAAGAATATTTGAAAATATAGATACGTCGGTTCACATATGATACACGCGTGTGAATATTTCATTCGAATGAAAGAAAGGTGTATGCATATCGAATGTCTATTCTGAAAGAGTCAATAAAGTTGTGTGTTGGCGTACAGATTTTCGCAAATATTAACGATAATCCTTTGTCGTGATACAATAATTTTTCATAGATTTCTATAATTAATGTACTTCCAAATCGATTTTTCTACGTATACTTAACGTATGTTATTTAAAAGAAAAAGAATTTTAGTTCCTGGCAAATACAGGATTTTTTACTTTAAAAAAATTCATTTACCCGTTTTAAAATTGTAAGGTACCAAATCTTAGATCATCATTTTTCTAACGTGTTTTGAAAATTTGTTATAAATATGTTTCCTTGATAACCGTATATTCATAACGTATCTTTGATTATATGGAGGAATATATTCTGTTCTTCGAGATAAAGTATAATCTTCATTTTCTAAAGGAGTAAAGTAATTTCAGATACTGAAATATTTAAAATTGTAGTCGTTGATATTCCTTCGTATTTTCGACATTTTGGCTTGATAAATCTTGGACTCCAAACTTTTCGAAGTTATAGATATAACTGTTTCTCAAACTTAAAACCTGCTTTGTCAAGTTGTTAACATTATTTTTCCCACGTACGCGTATTACAGTATTGTTATCAGGAGTGAAAGAGATTATTTTCCTAGCTTCAGTAAAATGTGAAAAGAATGCACTGTCACGTCGACTTTATCAACGGTAATTATGTTTAGTATTAAAAGAAAACGAAAAACAATATATTATTTTACCACTAAGTGACGATACTATTACACAAACACGACAAGAACAGAACAAGCTGTTTTGCGAAATGATGACATAAATTTTTAAATTAAGCAATAAATTCTTCTAACGTGTACGAAAATTCGTTATTAATAAATACAATTGCAGCGACGGAGATTCTATGGCTTAAAATAGAACGAAAATCAAGAATAACGAAATTGTGTTTGCGATTTCATTTTTGGTTTGGAAACTTTTCAATTATATGTATCTTTGCTTTATTTCCAATTGAATGAGAATAATACCACCTGAACAAGCTACCAATCGAACAAGGATAACAATCTCGCTGCAATCAGATCAAACTTCCCAAACCATTGGAGGAATCTTTCCGTAATACGAAGGCTGTTGAGAACCTCCTCAAATTTATCAAAAGCAATAAACACTTCTACCATTCCATTTAACTATCAATAACCAGCATTACACGTCGTTAATGACGTCGTCGAAAAGGAAAGGAAGAATAAACAATCGAGAGAAAGAGTAAAGAATCGACAGGAAGTTATTCCACGCGCGAGAATGTAAAACGAAATTTCTTCGCCTAAAAATCTCGTTTAGGAGAAAACGGAACGTGGACGTGATTTAGTCGATAAATTTCAAATTTCTCGGAACCAAAATTTCATTTTCTACGTTGTGCGATCATTTAATATGCTAAAACATTTAAAACGTTATACTTTAATATTCGAATAAAGCTCACGGACTTATCCTCCTGGCTGCCGTAAATGTCAAGTTAACCGCACCGCTACCCTATTTTCTCGCAAAGATTACCCGCCAAATTAATCCTGGCCAACTCGTTAATAAATGGAGAGCAAGTGGACGATCGTTATGCGTTTTTCTTCCAAACGATGAACTCCTGCTTCGTTATCTCAAATATTTGACCATTTCATCCGATTGCTCTGGAAACGCTTATACCTCGAATACCGAACTGCTTTGGCACAACGTTATTGGAAGCTATTCTCGAACAACTGCGATTGTTTCGTATAAGCGATGTCGAAAGATCAATTTTCAACCAAATATTGAAAATTATTGTTAGGCAAAGTTAAACCGTATTACATGTAGGGTGAAGTTAGACTGTAATTTCTTAACTTAAGTGATTTCTTTCGAGAACATAAAGGAAGTTCTTTCTTAATATATTAGATATTGCATATTAAAATATTTTAAATATAAAATGAATATAAAATGGAAATATTAAAAATCTTTGTTTAATAAAGTCATCCTCGTATGACCCTCGATACGAGTAGATGTAATTCACGTTTACTTACGAAACTGGTTTGACTTTTACAATTCGTAACTTACTAATGAAATAACGAAGGGAACCGTCTTTCCTTTACCGCATGATTGATGGTTGATCGTAAGTGATACTGAATCATCCGCAGTTATAATCTGCCAATTCATCTCGATACGAATTATATTCTCGAATATTAACGATTATATTTGTCATTGAGTACGAGGCAGTGAAAAAGTGTTTAATGAATATTTTATGATTACATCTACAAATTATAATATTCAAAGGTACTCTGTATAGGAGAATCTTTTTTAAATTTAGAGTTACTTAACTTTGCCACATAATCTATTCAATTTCATTCGATTTGTTTTGAATGAGTTGGTATATCTCTTTGCTCGAGCAACGTTGTACTACAGTGTAATCTTGCTAGTCGTATTAAGAAATAAATAATCGCGAATGCAGGCTAAATTATCAAGTCCAATAAGTCAAAAACAAGTATGCATATACATGAAATTTCAATATACAAAAGATAAGTTAATTTTTTTCTGACGGATGATATATGCGATGTAAGGAAAATTATGCCGCATAAGAAATATTATCTATGAAATATGTATTTTCTCGATTTATCAGCGAAAACTTCTGCGAATATAAATCATTCTTAGTTTGTAGCTAAACTCATGGTAATTTATAGATAAATACGCTGAAATGTAATTTTTTAGCAATTGCAAAGTAAAATCTATTTGCTGAAGTTAAAAGCGACATATCTGCGACGACCATTCGGAAAATCATATTTCTTTTGAAATAACAATAACGTAAATGTATTTTAAAGAGTTTTCTTCCTTTGTAACTTTAGTAAACATACTTAGCTATTTATCCATACAATCACCACTCCTGTTGCACCAGCACTTGTCGCAACGTTACACAAGTTTTTCTGTGCCTACCTTTACGATATACTCCCACCGCGAGTTTATATGTATAACACAATAGTTTCTCACAAAGCGTTGTATCCAGTCCAAAAACTTTTTAAATTTGGCAAAAAAACTATCATGTGAATCGATCGATGTCATCTATCATCTGTGACGAAGTCGTTTTGTAAGCTTCTGCGTAACGCGAAACAGTATTAAACTAAACGGTATTGAATTTCCGTACCCATCGTCTTATCGATGATCTGTCCATAATTTTATTACAATAAATTGCTGTAATTCGACGATAAATTCCTTTTCGAAGAGTGTTCTCAGCATTTAAAAAGCGTCGAAGTGCGACAGACCGCGTTTCGTCATCGGCGGGATTTTCAAATCGCGTCGTCG
This sequence comes from Bombus pascuorum, assembly GCF_905332965.1. Lineage (NCBI taxonomy): Eukaryota > Metazoa > Arthropoda > Insecta > Hymenoptera > Apidae > Bombus > Bombus pascuorum. The sequence goes on along the minus strand of NC_083494.1, from coordinate 6,681,220 downwards.
TTTTAAACGTACGAAACAACGATGATATTCATTATTTAAACAATTTAAACAGAAAATATTCTATGATTTTAGTCGACGTATAAATGAAACTAATTAACCTTCTATGAGTACATTCCACTTTTTTTCGTGCTTCCTATACGTAGACGGGTATTTCCAGTTACTTTTTGAACGAATACAGAACTTGTCAGTTATTATAAATTATCGCACATCGTTGCGACAGTATGAGGTTGCCGTGCGCGACTTTAGTCGTATCAGAGAAGATACCTCTGCAAACGAGATAGATCGATTGTTCGATCGGGCGATCGTTTCGTCAACAACCGAATGCACGCCGCCCACGGAATAAACTCGTGTGTCCCACCGACAATGCACGCTGCCTCACGGGACAAACGCGTGTGACCCACCAGTGGTGCACGCCGGCGTCAACGTGTTAAAAAGAGAGTCGATCTCCGTATGAGCTCGTATCGTTGTATATAAAAGCGTATAGATCGTATTGTTGATTAGTCTACGGTATGAAAGTGTGGTGTAAAAGTTTGTAGATAAATAGCGTACAAAAATCATGTCGTGCAGCGAATCGCGCAACAATACGAAACAAAATGTAATTATAAGTTGCAGAAATATGTAGCTTGTAGAACTGCAACGAGTTTTATCATGACAGATAGGCTCGATTAAATTTTTAAAAAATTGCTTCAACGTGTTCTTTCATCCTGTTTATAACACGTCTTTCTAATTCTTATTTATTTGTAGTATCGTAGATGATTTAATGATTTCACTGTGAATCGTTTCATGTTCTGTCGATCACGTTGATGTCCAACGATTGCGACGACGATAATGTTTCGCATTATCGCTCTTTGGTACATAGAGCATAATGTATATTTGCTGTTATTATCAATGTAAAAGATGAAATTGCTTGTAGATTACATTTTTCCTGCATTTTATTTCTTACGATTCTACGCTATCTGTGTTTGAATAGCCGCGTTTATTTATCTTTCCATTGGTAAACACGAAATTTTCAGTACTATTACACAAACTCGATGCTCCGTTGGATATTTCCAGTATTTACCATCCGATTTGTTTCATGCTCTAACTCTATCATCAGATATAAATTGATTAAAATTTAGATTGGTAGTAAAACATACAGGGTGGTCGTGGGACATCAATCTACACGATTTTTCTGGCACTTGCCACGGTCGGTCAAAATAACGTACCTTGTTTTGTTTTCTCTTTGTCTTTCATATCATACGTTTTACAACGTTGAAGTTAAAATAATTTTCAATAATTCTTCGATCCAAGTACCTTAATATTTTTTTATAAAGAATTAAAAACTGATCGAACGGTACATAAAAGAGAACGTATTGTTCCATTTAAAAATATAGAAATATGTTAAAGTAAGACATTTTTCGAAATTCTTAACATCGTAATTTGTAGTCGATCGAAAGCTGATTAACTATCGTCCGAAACATTTTTTTATCCAAAGTGTCTGAAAAATCGCGGGAACTGAGTTCCACGCTGTATATGTTTCTAAAGGTAAAAATGTTCATTTGACCCCCTCGCATCGGAGAACGAAATATCTCGCCACGCAATGTCTGTCTATGATACGCTTCGGACGAGATATTTTGCCACACAATGCCCTTCGTACGATGTTTTGTACGAAATAGGCATCTCGCGACGCAATATCGTCCATGTAACGATTTGAACGAAATATCTCGAGTCCCGTTTTTCAACGTTTACAAACTCAACGTCTTACGGATTGACTTTTACGCGAATCATTGGACGAGATATCTGAAGTTTTAATAAAAAGACGTACGAGATATCTCGTCCGAAGAGTCACACAAATGATATTGCATCGCGAGATATCTCGTACAAAGCATCACATGAACGACATTGCGTTGCAAGATATCTCGTGCAAAGCGTATATTACGAACGACATTGCGTAGCAAGATATTTCATCCTCCGATGCGAAGGGGTTAAATGTTACTTAAGAATTCGATCTTCCAACAGTGGGCACACGTACGTTTCTGTTCAAATATTTTTCTACCTCAGTTAACTGATTGACTTTCATCCGCTACTATGAGAATCATCGGTAAACGATTTTCATAATTCGACGTGCGTTTCGGGAATTTGTCTGTTCCTTCTTCTTCTAAATATAATCTCTCACTGCTTGATACACAATCATGTTCTTTACGCTTTTATGATGTATTGTATCTTTTATGTGCAACCGTTGAAATATCGAAATAGCGATTTTACAACACGTGCAATGTTATGTATCGTTTCTGAAGTGAATTCTAAGTCATACGATCTTAGACTTTAATTGTTTTTCCAAACGGGAGGATGATTTTGAAAAAAAAAAAAAAGAATTGCTGGCTTTTTAAACACACGCTAGATAGTACGTAAACGATTCCTTTTGATTAAGTGTTCCTTTGAAATGTTTCAAACTGTTTTACCTTATACAGCCGATGAAGGGAGAACGATCCTAACATGCCCTTTAAAGGCTGCCAGTCTATGGAATAGACGAAAAGGGTCATTTATGCTATAAAGTCCATATACGACTTCCCATATAATCTAAAAGTAAAAGTATGTTTACACTCTATTCGTTTATTATTAATTATTAATTACGATTAAATCCAATAACCATATCGTTAGATGCTGCGAGGTTTTATATTTTAATTTTTAACTTTGTAGAATTTTTAATAACGTTCCCTCGGTTCAGAATTTCCACTGTATAGCACATGATATTGAAACAAGCAAGTAAGTGATATTCCTGTAACGAAGAGTCATCAGCTATAAAGAACACGTTATTTTGAAATTACTATTTGCAGTCGTTTTCCAAGATAATTTTCGTGTCATCCAGTTCTGTAACTTATAAATGTCGAAGTTCTAGATAAATCAAATATTCGTATGTTAATTTTCTACGTACAGAGTGTCTCGTCTAATTTGACCACCTTAGATATCTCACTTATTATCGATGATAGGGAAAGACGTCAGAGGCAAACGTTATTTAATTTCGAGGGGCAAATCCATGATGGTAATCGTGAAATTATTCTCAGGGTCATAGTTTCCAAGATTTCCATGTCGTTTGTGTTTCTTTAGATAGGACTGTCTACTTTTACCACCACAGCTGAGTTTAAGACCAGTGCAATAATTTGTAATACCTTGACATTCGTGTAACTTTGAGTAGGAAAAATTTAGAAATGTTTGATAACAGCTACAAATGATGAAACAATTACGGTAGAGTGATCAACGAAGAAAAATGCATTTTTACAAGAGATGAAAATAATGCTCGATAGGAGGAAAGTTCCTTTAACATTGGATCGGTTTTACACGTCTAGAGTATAACAAACAGAATGTTAGTCAGCAAGTTACAAAGACACACAGAGAGTCACACGTTAATCGTTCATAGAAACGTATTGAAGTGGTTAGTCATCGTTTCGAACGCTTATTGAAGTAAGTTTTCTTTCATCAATCACCTTACCGCAGTTACTGTATTATACACAGCTATTATCAAACACTTTTGAATTTTTCGTACTCGAAACAAACTCGTGATATTCTAACAGTGGGACGCGTCACGATGCATCGTTGCGGAACGTCGAGTGACGCGTTTCCGCTGAATTCACCAATCTTCAGATATTATCAAAAGGTACATCGTGTAAACGTCTACCTCGAGGTGATTGTACGTCTATCATTATATATATTCATTAGTCTAAATTAAACAAGGATTAAATTGGAAACTCTTTAGAACACATTTGAATTGTATAATTCACATTCACAGACCGTACACAGGGTCCGACCGAAAAATACGTGGAAGCTGGTACGACGCGAAAAAAAATATGAAATAAAATTTGTCCATTCACGACTTAGATTTCGAGAAAATCGAGTTGGAAAATCGATCGAGTGTACTCAAACGTGACTAGTTCCCTACTGGGCAGGACTAAGAAAATTTAAATTTTATCCGACCATGTTAAATTAATAAATTACTAATAGACTTAAATATTGAATATTAATTAAACAAGGTGCATCTGAATAACATGTGCCGTAACATGTTGAAGGAAACAAATTTTATTCCATGTCTCTTTCTTATTTTCCTGCAAGGAATCACGTCGTGCCAGCTTTTGCGTGTTATTCGGTCGAACTCTGTGTGCGTGTATAATAAGTGCGATTCCCGTAACGCCGTCTCTCATAATACGGGGCAAATCCGCCGCGTTATACGAGGGTCCGCTGTGCTCAACAAACTGAGCAATTAATTCATTATCTAAAATAGGCGTGGAGTACGGAGTATTCGATGCAGCAATTGATTTCGTTGTATCAGGTTTGATTTGGGAAAGTATGCGTTTCTCCACAGCTCCTTCGAGTAACTTAACGATACAAACTCACATGTAGCTTCTGAATGTGAGCCCACCTTGTACCACCTGTAGCAAAACGAAGGATCGTTTAGAAGCGAGCAAGAAGATATCAGAGTATCATCGTCGCAAGAAGCATTGGTATTAGTTACGTGCTTTCTATGTGCTAGAGTCAGGGGCGGATTTACCTTGACGCTAATGACGCTGTAAGTGTCAGGCTCCGGTACTCTACGGTATTCAAAAGTGCTTGTTAAGCAGATTAATAGATTGCCAGAATTACTTAAAATACATTTTTTGGTACGAAGAGACCAGGGGAATGAAAATTTTAGTTTGACTAAAACGATGTTTGTTGAATCAGCACGTTATAGTCATTCGAATATTCAAGACGCCCATCGAGCTATCGATGGGTCCATTCTGAACAGTGTTTTGGAGGATTCTTGCGTTTCCTAGAGTACGTGAAAAACGATTGAATCCTCCAACGAAACTAACCATGGGAGTTTTGAAAGCAGTTTTGTACTTGCTAGTGCATCTTAATTACTTCACATGAAATCAATATTCTCTGTCCAAGTGAATATCATGTTCTCACAGATCGGCCAAACGATCTTTAAACGTAGATGTCGATTACTTATTAGTTTAACAAACATAGATTTAGCCAGCATAAGCTTCCCCAAATTTTGGCTTAGCTCAGGGTCCCCCAAATGATTATTAGCTTCAGGCATCCAAAGGGTTAAATCCGTCACTAGCTACAGTGATTCTCTGCACATACAAACGACATCGAGGGTTCCTGCAGAATCGGAATAAGTTCTTCAATGTGTACATATATACAGAATCTTGAACAATTTTGCTTGAGATAGCAACTTCTCACTGACTACAACAATTGCAGAGGATAAGGCTAAGATGTTTCAATTAAAACTTTCCTGTCATATCATTTTCCCATCTTTACCATATTTACGCGATGGATTGGTAACGATATCACGTAGAAATCTCTTTAGATTCTCAATCTGAAATTATTAAAAGTTTCAGCGATTCCTGTGCGTCAGATTTATTACGATGGATGATGCAATACGCGAAAGCTTTTATAGCAATAATCCAATAATAATAAACAATAGGAAAAGCTAATCTAATTAATGCTGGATGAAGACTTAAATATTATACGAATTATTTTAAAGCCTTTATTTACCGAGGAAAAGCAGAAAAAATTGTAAAATATGAAATTGGATTATTTCGTGTTTTTCAACTTTTGAGCGCGTGTCGCACGCTCTTTTTATTTTATGAAACAGGACCGACAATGAAAAATGTCAACGATAAATTATAGCGAGTCCCAGTCCTGCGCGCCCTTTGTGTTCTCATTATCTTGATACCACTGATATTTTATAATTAAAGTTATAAAGAACGAGGAAAATTTACATGAACAAATAATGTGCAATTTCATCGGCGTACGTTCATTTATAGATAAATGTTACAAGAAGTTAATACCAATGTTTAATAATTTATTTCTCACTTTTATCAAATATTTGCTGATTGGATATTTAATTTTTTTTTTCTTGATTTCATTTATCGAGAATTGTTTTTTAATCGCTTAATTCACTAATTAGTTTTATGTAAAAGCTAAACGATGATGTAATTAGAAAACTGTATAGGATATGTAACATAAACAGATAGGATCATGTTGTACTCTAGAAAATACTATTAAAATATACGAACGTTAAACTCTAACACATAGAATACCCGTTTTTCTTTTTCAATTAAAATAAATATGCTTTTGATTTTTAAAAACTAAGTTAAAAGTAAATGTATTAGCCGAAGTGTCTAACCGTGTCATTGGAACTGGAAGACCTCTGCCAGCAAGATATCATGTTTTCAACATTATTTTCGAAAAATATTGTTGTATCGTCGCTTTTTATTTAATTAATTTGAATTTCGTACGTATTTGGTGTAGAGTTGCAAAGAAAATAGCGAAGAACCTTCAATATTATTTCAAGTTAAAAGATGGCAAGAGATCGAAGAGCATAAATTAACACACCTACAATTTTACGAAAAGCGATAAACGATACACTATACAATTCTTCATACAAACTAGGTGAATAATTGCTCAGACAGACATTAAATACATTACGACCTAATATTTTGCTTGTGTCATATTAAAATTCGTCATAAACGTTTTAAAACGCAAATTTTCTTTATGTAAATAGATACAATTAAACGAAAGGGTAGAATAATAAGCTTCAGATAATAAATGACAGACACTTAGAAAAAAATTAAAAGATGATACGATTAGAGTAATACATTATGGATTAGCTCGTAACTGCGTTTCACGAGTATGCACGCCAAACAAAAATTTTATTTCAGTGAATTTGACGCGTATACTCGACGTCGCTTGTATTTATTTACGCACTGCATGACCTAACTCTGTGAGAGATTTCTAAAACTAAATTCCGCGGTTAAATGTTTAAAAAGATGATTCCATCGATTCTGATAGAAATTATGTTAAAATTCACTTACATTACTTTACGTAATAATTATTTTTTCTTTTAGAATTTTTAATAAGAAGAAGCAAAAATAAAATTTGTGATTCGACTAACTTCAACTAAGTATGTTGGAGAAACAGATCAACAACGTCTCTATCGCAATTTCCATTTTATCATTAATAATCATCTACTATATATTCTGCACTCTTGACTAAACTCTGTGAAAGAAAGTTACATGCGATAAGATCTAATTGGGTCATCCTTCGAGCTTCGACGTATGATATTCTGCTCTATTCGACGCAGTGAAACTTTTGGAAGTCTAGTACTGTCACGGAAACGGATACATCAGCCAATGCTCCGAGGACGCATTTAGACTCCCATCTGCTACTTCTTCGTAATCGGAAATAATTTGTCGTGTCGCTTTCCCAGCCTGTATCGGCAAGCTGCGCACGAACGACGCCAAAAATAGCATTTCGTCTAAGCACCGACGTAATTATAATAGCGGCCATTAGCTTGATGAGCTCCGCAACTGGACCTAGTAATCACAGGGCGTTTAATTAACGTTCGCGTTTCTTAATGATTGTGTTAGGCACGAAGAGGTGTACGCCTTGCCACGGCGATGAACCCCGTTGTGAATTTGAATTCGAGTGGTACCTCCTAGCCCCGTATCGATATCGCGCGTAGGGACACCAAGTTGGTGGATGTAGGAGGATGACTCGATGAGAAATCGTATCGAAACACGCACGTCCGCTCTTCCTTTCCACTTGCTAATACCGAATCCTCGTATGAGTAGAGAGAATTCGCCTGACAGCTCCACCTCCTTTCTCGCTAGTCTACCTACTTCCACCCTCTTTCTTTCACTCGACTCGGCTCCACTCGCCTCGCCTCGCCTCGACTTGGTAAACGTGCTGCGACGCGGTGTGTTGCCGATCGCTATGGCACTCGATCGGCAGGGTCGTTGCGAGACGAATCGCGACACCAATCGCGACACCAGGAGGAAACTCTTCTGCATTTGCACCTGCAGCTATACCTCCGCATCGAGTCCTGAAAACGACGATAGCGTTCACTGTTTTCGTAAGTCATCTTCTCGTCAAGTTCGATGTTCATTAGCTGTTTTGTGTGTAATTTCCTGCGATGCTCGTTTCCCAATTTCCGCGTTATTTCTCGTTATGGTGCGAATCAGGCGTGAACACGGAATCTTTCTTAAGCGTGAGACAGGTTTTGAAATGCATTTAAAAATAAAGGGAGAAATATCTGTTAATTACCCGTTGACAAAGAAGACTTTAGGAAGCCACCCTTAATTTTTGTTTAAGTCGGTTTTGTGCTTCTATTGGTATCTAGCTACGAGCCATTCGCAGGCCGAGGTCAATTTCAGATTTTGAAATTTTTTAAACTTTAAGAATAAGTCGATCGCTTATCTCGTGTTATCGCTTATTTCATCAATTTTCTCTGCTTTTTATTTTATACAGTTATTCGACGTTGCAAATATGCGGCTCATGTGTATTTCTAAAATTATTAAATGAATCGGATCTCGTGTCTATTATTTAATAAACAATAGGTGGTAATCTTCTATGGAAGCAAAAGCACCTAAACATATTAGCAATTTCACTATGAATTATAAGTATTTTCTAGAGAAACTTTGAGGATGTGAGCTTCGAGATAAAGATCATAATTTTAATACAAATCGTTGTAAATTATTGTATCTTATATCATTAGTATATTTCATGATTGTAAATGTACATCGTTAATTTTATAATATTTTAAACTTGCCACAGGAGAAAATCAATACGATGATTTTATCAGTTATAATTTATTTTAATATAATTAATTGTCTGTATCGATTCTCTGTACATAATCGTAGCACGTCTCTTATCTATATTATACATTGTTACTGCTTATCGATCCTCGACGAAATATGTTATATTTATGGCTGCTGTATTCGTTCATTTTCGCACGCTAAACGAAAGAGTTACATTTGTTTGTATCTAGATAACGATCACTTTTATATTAACGATAAATGTCATTTACAGAACCATTTGCCGGACTAAATAAACGATTATGCATTTGACCTACAATATACCTACATATTTCAAAGCTTTAATTCATTCGGTTACCAAATGAAAATCTTATACCGATTCTGATTCGCCCATTAATTTACGTGTATCGTGTATTCTAACATCTTAATAGCGGTACAAAATCTGAAGTGAAAATTACGCGTGTATTAATTAGCTCAGTGCTTTAAACCCTATTAACGATACTAAAGCCACTGATTCTTTGTGTTGCTTATCCCGCAAATAAGTCGATTCTAATCCTTCTTACGTATTGCCATTAGTTTTGTAGATACGCTTTCCTTAATTTTTACACCGAAATATTAACAGTGGGATACAGAGTTGATTTTATTCTTGAGTTTTATTATATCATTTACAAAATTAACTCGATCCATAAATTTAACTATGTTACGTTAAACGATTGTTCTAGATGAAAATGTTAAAAGATGGAATATAATTTATTGACATAGAGAATCACAAATAATTTTCCTCCGGATATTCCAGTGCTCTATGTACAACTACAGGAGAGCACTGCAATTATTTTCGATGTATCGATGGTGTAATATTGATTAATTCTTAAAGCAAGTCGTTCAATTTCCATTGCATTAGCATATAATTTTAACGCTTGTAACGCTTATAACGCAACACCGCAGGCCCTTAAAGATAAAAGCAAGAGGATAGGGAAATTTGTTTATGAAGTAAAACGATCTTGTTATATCGTTAGAAACAAAAACGACGAACCGCTTATTTCAGACATCGTCAGATTATCGTCGTTACAAGAATCGTCAATAAAGCTTATTAAAGCGAATGTAAGACGAAGTAATCCGACACACTAGCTCGTGTTATATTTCATTATCAAAAATGATAAATGCACGTTTGTTGAAGGCTGGGGTAGACTCTTTTGTCTCTGTCATATCAATTTTCATAACACAAAAAGAGGGAAATATATCTAAATCGAGCGATACCCTAATTTATTAAAAAAATATCTATACTTGTACGTCGATAAATTCTCCGATATTTTCTTAATTTAATACGACGTATAATACGTACGCCGTACTTGCCAATTATTTTCTTTATTCACCAATGCGAGATAGTTCAAGATGGATAAAATCAACGTTTCGTTTGTTCGTTTTCATTGTGCTCTGTTCTCGGTTAATTGCCGCACACTAATGCCGTGAGTTCGGAAAATTCACGGTTATTTTCCGACGGCGACCTTTCACGTCCAAACCATAAAAGCACCATTACGTCGATCAAAATATCATTTTACGGATGGTATACTTCCGCAGCAATAATTTTTGCCCGGTTCCGCCACATTTGAAAATCCACCAGTAACGTCCATATTTTCACGCGTCGTAGGATTATGTATACATATACCCACATTGCATATATTTAACATCATTTTGTACATATCAACATCACCAGAAGAATGGTTCAATAAAAATCTTTCGACCTTTTTGAACAGAAAACCTCATTGTAGTTTCACCTAGACCCCGTTAGTGCACATTGTAGCATAAGCACAAACATCGGACAATCCTACAAATCGCTATAGTTAACGACACCTAATACGTATTAACATTACAGGTACAGCGAAATCTTCATTATCTGAACATCTATTACTAACACATTCCAACGTTCGATCAAAATGTTTTGTTATACGAATCAGCTGGAAAGCAAAATGTATTACGTTAACTATCGCAGTGAAACGGGAGATGTGTCCCAAGCGACACAACCGTAAAGACGCATTGAAACGTTTACGATATTTGAAGAAGAACTTTTAGATAAATTTTGAAAGAGACGCGGAGTAAAAAGATCACTGTATTATTTAACGGTAAAATAATTTATCAACATGAAATAATTACGATTCGGAACAAAACATTCTTCCCATCCGAAAGCTTCCCTTCTTTTCTCTTTATTAATTCGAAGGCTCCACCGTATGTATATATGTATATATATATATATATATATACATATATATACATATATATACATATATATATGTATATGTTTGTGTGTTTCGTTTCCTCCTTGAAGCAGTGGAACGGAAAAAAGAAAACGCGAAGAAAGGAGAAAATGACGCTTTACCGTGTTTTACTATTCGAGCAATCGAACGACACACTTTCCTATAATAAATAAAAAAAAAAAAAAAAAAAAAAAAAAAAAGGAAAAGAGAAAAAATATATATCGAATCGAGGGCTTAACCGCACATGGTTATGAACGTTGTTTTGATTTTGTTTTAGGTACGCGGAACGCAGTCAAGCTGGCTGCCTCCGCCGGTAACCCCTCCGCTGCCGTCGCCGCCTCCGCGCATCCTCCTGTGCTTTGGAGCTCGCGCAGGAAGCCCGGTAAGTCCATATGTATACGCGTATTATTTCCTACTCGCGTTTTCATTTCACATCCGTGCTTAACGGCAAAACTAAATGCCAAGAGAACATTCGCATCACCTGCTTGGTTTCTTGCGAAAGTGCAATTATTGCGAGCTGGTGGTTCCAAGTTGTTACTGTTAGTCGAGAGGAGCAACAAGGAGAATCTATCTTAACTCTTAGTCGTAGTAACGAATAAAAATGCCAAGAAAATTACGACGGTGAAACAAGGCAGATTACATTTCAAATTGTTCAAATTGTGACAAAAAACTCGTTTGGAATATTATATGGCGCGATAAGGAATTATTTAATCGATACTTAATCAGGGAAAATGCGATTTTCTATATTACCGGTTACTTAGACCGAGTATTGCTATTATTAGAATAAATTTGTCTTCTTGATGTTTATTCCTCTTTGGTGGCAGTTTCTTACGTCCAATCTGAAGTACTATCCAGCGACGATAAACTGAATATGGCAGTTGATTGAATGCATAAATGACAAAGAGAACATGGAACAATGATGTACGCGTTCGTAAAGAGTTCAAGCATGATAAAGAATACATTTAGATTGTAAACATATTAAATAATAGGCAGTTATGTAAAACAGTATCGTCTGGAAAAAAGGTAACTTTTGTTGTACCGTTGCGCAATAAAAATTCCTAAAAAGTAAAACACAACGGTTTCTTGTGTCGTTCGAACAGCTTTTGCACGAGTTTAAAGATACGATTGAAAAAAAGAGACAACGTTGGCGATTAATGTAACGTTGCAGCGATTGGTTGTTCGTCCTCGTCGCGCATCTGACAGGGCTGCGGCCGCGAAGCATGCAATTGGCCCAGGGGTTAATTTCTCCGCGACCGGCTAATTTGATACGAGCCGTGTTCGTTTGACCCCCACTTATTGACCCTGGCCAGTTAATTCACAAACTCTCAGAGGTCTTTTGGGATTGGAGCATACAACTGATCGTACATTTCGTATATCTTAATGATAGATTTTGCAATAATAATAATTTTGCAATACGGCTTTCATTTGCACACGTTCGCTAATTACGTGCTTCGTTTTAATCAGAATTATTGCGAATATAATGTGGGCTACAATCAACATATATCGTATAATTGTTCTTCAAAAAGCTATATATTTCATTTGTATTTTTTCGAAACATGGTTTATATCGACGCTTATTTTGATTTAATGTTAATATTAATTCAATAAGCAATACTTGAACGTAAAATAAACGAGTATTAAAAACCACACGGTTAATATGCAACATAAATATTTCAATAAATAGCAAAATATATGTTACGATAGACGATAGATAAGATACATAAAGTATAGGTACAACGCTATAGTGAGAAACTATATGTATATTTGCAGTACGGAATAATTATGTCATTAGGTATAGCATAAAAGTTTATTTCTAAAGAAACGAGGAATGTAGGTACATATTTTTTGAAGGAATGTATTAAGAAAATACTAGAAAGATATAACGACAATTTTAATCATTTCTATAAAGTACAAAATGGTATTCAAAAAATAATAATTAAAAAATAATAATGAAATAATAATTTAAGATTTCACGTACAATTTTATTTACAAAGTTAATAACAATGCATCGTCGTTTTAACGATATATCTTTCCTATTAATTTACTGATCCTAAATTGCAAGACTTCCATGGCATTATACCGAGACTAAATCATTTATTTTAATAGTGTGCAACAATTTCTAGTTACAAAAATAAATAAAGCAATTGTTTACGGCTTTTAAACTTTAAACTTTCACGAAGTTTATTAAATCACGTAACTTGCAGTGCTTCGGTTTTCGATCGTGTGTTTAATAATAGGTATGTACGTTGTGCTTTGTTGCAACGTTTCCACGTTCCAGATCTGCATCGAAGAACTGGAACGTGTACGAAACAATTCGGAACAGATTGCACCGTATTAATAAAAGCAGGATTGTTTGAACTAGAAACGTTTAGAACGTTGAAGATTCGGACATTGCATCAACATTCGTTGTTCAGAAATCTAGATATTATTTATTCAAAGGTTATATCGAATTTTTCTCGATATCGAATTCCATAGTTTTCTGTAGTAATTCGAAGAAATTACAAGGACTGGTTGAAACGACAATTTTTGGGAGACCAATCCTATTGACGAATATTATATACAGTGGCTTGCGAAAGTATTCGTACACTTTGTATAGGAAACTTTTACCTACGTGCGTATATCGTGTGTGCTATATAAAACGTTTTGAAATTTTATTAACGCTATAATAAGGCGCTATAGTGCCACGATAACATTGGACAAATTTGAATCGAAGCTGAAAATCTACATAGAAATTACAAGGTATGATTATCACAAACTGATATCTGGCAAAAAATTAATATACTAATGTATACTAATGGTATACATATGAATAGTATGAATACGAATAGTCACTTTGAACACACAATAAGCGTTAAGGATGATCTCATTCGATACTGAGATTTATTAATATTATGGATGACTGCATATTTAAATAATTTTGTAGTCTGCGTAAAATATATTTGCGAATACATTCGTATCAAATATCTCGTATCCATAGCGCTTGGAATAATAGTTGACACACCGTGACACGTACACGACAACAAATTTAGGAAGAAATTCCAACGATAGTCGAAGAAATAACCCACCTAAGGAAATATAATACCAGATTGACGCATTTTCACAATAACAGACAAGAATCTCTACCCGGTTAATCCACCCAGAAGAATACATCCATAGAACCCTCTTCCGTAATGACAGAACGTTGATATAAATTCTCTGCACGACTGCTTTCTGCTGAGAAAAAAAGCTACGTGGTACACTTTTCAAATCTGTTACAGAAATTTACCGGATGTGACAAGTACTCAAAATTATTATAATAAAATAAAGACAAAAAAATATCTTGTAACTCGTGTATGCATCCCCAAAATAGTTAAAAATTTTATCAATATATATAATCATGCCAGTTGGACGCCATTATGGTGCCAATGCAATTTCAAAATGTGTCGTATAACAAAGATGATATGTTCATAAATGACATCGCCAAGTGTACGAACACTTTTGCGTGCAATTGTAAATATTTTATTTCTGCGTAGAAATATTTATATTACATATGTGTTTAAACATACTCTTCTACATGGAATTAATAATTAATGTACATACTATATGAATGAATACGCATTGTTTTTATCGTATTTTATATACAAACTTGCTTATGCATAAAACGAAAAATGTGACAATCTCGCGCTGTAACACGAGCAAAATGAACGAAGGTAAACACGAAAGGAGCGACACTTGGAGCAAATACGTACAAATATAATATGATTAATGTAAGTATACACAACATATGACAATCCGAAAAGTTCGAGCGAAACGAATGAAAAATGACAGATGACCTTTCGATCATGATACGAAGAAACTACCGTGACCTTGTTGGAGCTAGCAGCGACAGAAAATCGAGGCAAGCGTTCCCGCGGCATTGACACGCTTGTCAATGCCAATGGCAGCGTGGTTCGAGGCACGCTTTCAGACCGATCTTTTACCCTCTCTCTTTCTGCCGATCCTGTCTTATGATATATCTCGTGTTCCAAACAAGTTATGTTATTACTTTGGCCCGTACGTGGGCCGAGAGAGGAAGGTCACAACCTCCGGGAATTAGTGGCGTCCTAATTGACATATCCGTTCGAGCGTTTTCTGCTCGAAGAAGTGCAGCTGCGAGGATCGAAGTCGACAAAGGAAGGAAGGATCTCGTTGAAAGCCAACCGTCGAGATTATGAAACGAAATTCTGACCAAGAAATGCTTTGAATTGAAGAGTTTATACCTATCCCGGAAAACAGCTATATCCTTTCATCGTTACAATTGTTTCTATTACTTTGCAAATTGTCCATGCAGGAGACACATTCAAAAGGATATTAATTAAAACAGGACAGTACATTTTTTCCTTGTCAAGCGTCCTCATATGTAACGTACATTTAAATGAATTCTAAAATGTACCTGTTACGATAGCTAAATACTATATGTGTAATTAATACAAAAGTAAATTATAAAAAATATAAATAATTTGCGTATTTAAGATATATTAATGAAACTAGTTTTTGCGATATATTGATTGTTATACGAATGTGATTTTTATAAAATATATATATCACATTCGTATAACAATCAATATACCGCGAAAACTAGTTTTATTAAAATATCCTAATTGCACAAACTATTTATATTTTTTATAATTTATTTTTGTACTAATAAAATATATGTATATAAAGCATTCCGATATAAAGTAACTTTTCAAAGACGCTATATATTTTATTCGTTTAATTATAATATGTAATTGCAATCGATAAACATATTCGACTAATATCTCTGTAATTTTGTCAAAAGGACGTAAGATTGATATAACACAGGGTGATAATTATTTATATGTAACGGTATATTTTTAATCATATCGTAATAATTAAATATTCTAAACACTGCCTTATCTGTATACATATATACGCGGATTTATTTATATGGTCAAACTTCTTAGGCATCGCGAACACCGCATAGCATATCGAATTATGTAGCATATATTAAATGTAATTAAAAAGTTAGGATATAGTAGAGATTTTCGTCCCTTATTGGATATGCACACATTTTGTGCAAACTACAAATTAACTTTGAAAATTTCAAATATATCGAAGTTTTATTAACGTAGGTCTCGTAATATCATTATGCATAGCGAGCCCCAATTAGCGTTAATTAGTGTACAGAATGATAAATTATGTTCGACTGGTACAAAAAGTAGTGTAACAAGTGGTACAAAACTCAATTAGTTTTTCTTCGATTCTTCATTGATTCGTTTGATATATTGTAACATTCATCATACAGACAATTTTTAGTATAAAAAATTAATATTAGATTAGATTAATCTAGGCTTCGCTAGTTATGAGTAATTATTTTTGCGTCATACACCGTTGTATCTGTTAAATAAAAAAAAAAAAAAGAAATCATTAACGCAAGTGATATATTTTTCTATCTAATTTGACCACTTTCTATGACCCTTTGATAAAACTATCATTATCATTTGTTTTTCCTTTTTTGATCCAATAAATTTTATCAGTTTAGTGTTTATACGATACTTTCCTTTCTTTCGCGTTCTTTTTCCACCATTTAAAAAGCTTTTAACAATCCAAACCAGCTTTGCTAAAGGTTAACAAGCGCTTTATATCGCAGTAATAGAATGCGTTAAAACCTTGATTAAAAATTGTCACGATTTTATTTATTTGTTTATTTATTGTTTTCTTTTTCTTTTCTTCGAAATACGGGAAAGAACGAATGGTCGTATTGCATTATCAGGAAAGAAATTTGTTTGCGAACCATAGAAGTGTAAAATGGGAATGTTACTTAAGACTGTGACACGAAAATGCAAGCTTAGCAGTAAGAGGAGGAGAAAACGATGCACGGGTTAATTACGAGATCGCTGCTAAGAGAATTCCTTAACGAGTACCCGGTCGATTAGAGAGTTGTAACTGCCGGTCGTCGTGAGGTAACGGTCGTGACACGCGCGACTTCAGAAGAGAAATCTTCTTCCTTTCGTTCCTCCTCTTTGGTCATGTCGAGTAATAGCGAGCACGCCAGATGGATCTTGAAATCGCGTATTCGTCAGACTCCGCGCCACGATGAAATTTATCTTTCAAACGAAACGCTTTTACTTTGCCGGAACATTCATTCATTTCTCATTGTCAGACATCGCAATGTTTCTCCGAAGCCTACAATGTCCTTATCTGAACATGTTACAATATCCGCTTTATGGATATCATTCTTGCTTCCTTGAATATCGATGTTGCAACTTTTACGAGACACGTTTCGCATTAAATAATTTTTACATATCGATAATTTCGATGTTAACTATGTCTTTTACAACTGTTTGCATCACGTTCCTTTTATAAATCGTTAACTCGCAAATGAAAGATCTTTCCCAGCAAAAGGACAATGCTTGATAATGTTCCGTTAAGAAGCTTCGTTTCAGCTCTAAAACGCAGAGCTCCTCCGGTATAATCGTAGTAAGAATAATCAGCCCATGGAGATCAAATTTCTAATACGAATTGCAAATGGGACGTAGGTGATATTTCCTTAAGACATGTAATAGAATTTTTAAATTTTCTTAAAAAGATCATGACGAAGTCATTCTTGGATCGCATCCAAGAATAGAGACAGCAGCATAGATTTTTCGCGGAATCTCTTCCACGTTTATATTTCTATTGGCATAAAATTTGAAATGTGATTTCGCGGTAAGAATCATCTTATCTCAACTTATATTATATATGTGTAATCACAGTTTTCCAGGAACTTTGTGACTCGTTTACGCGTTCGTTCGAGATATTTCTCGCTGAAAAGATCGTGCATATTAATTATGCAATGATCCTATTAAATCTGCATTACATGTAACTTCGCTCTCGTGGGCCAGACTTTTACGGAGGAAAAGGAAGCTGGACGTAATTAAAATACGTTGAATACTACTATGCGTTCGAATAGGACAGATGCTTCGAAGAATCGTAGACACGTTTGACGACTTTTTTTCTTGCACTTCGTGTAGTCGAGTAGAAAAGAGGGAGACAAGAGGTTAATGCAACGTTTCCTGAAACATGAGGTAATCCCCGATCTCCAGCCGACATTTCAGTGCTAGTACGACCGGACACGCCCGCGCTTCCAGCCGTTTTTCATTAGTTCAGTCGTCAAAAGCGGCGACATCCGCGGGAATTTCCTAATAGATTGTGTAATTGCAATTCCTTCGTCGTTCTTCAGATTTTCGAATTACTTTCTGATTTCGTTGTCCGTTCTATTTTAACCAGTCTTTTCATGCGCAGTCAGAAAATCGTACGTTTCAACAGGCTTTCATTAAAACGGCGTTAGCTCGTTAACGCACGTTCGCAAGACCGACAGTTATCGAAATTTATCATCTGCGTAGTATCTATCAACACTTTCGATTCCATCGGATCAAGAACTGATGACTCGTCTCGTTCTAGCAGCTGTTGCACGCAACGTAACGTTTAATAAACTCGCCTAATGATATCCTGTTATAGGATTTGAAATATTAACGCGAGAAAAAGAAAGTTTCACTGACGACAAGTGAGAAGAGCGAAAGAAACGTAGAGGGGGTCTATATGACCCACGTATAATCAGCGATATCAGCATGGTAGTCCGAAATAGCTGGCTCTAGCTCATCAGTTGCATAATCGAGGAAAGTCGTGTAGGTACGCGAAGACCCCTTGGTAATACTCGCACGCTCGCATTCGCGTTCGCGCTTGCGCTTGTGCTTATGCTGGCGCTCGCGCGCGTGCGTCGTGTGCTTACCGCGTGAAAACGTGACGGAACAGCCAACAACTTAGCTGTCGTTTTCTTTCTTCGCTTCTCCTTCCCTTCCACCTCTTCTCTCGCTCTCTCTCTCTTTTCCTCTGTCTTGCGCTCTTGTTCTCTTTCTCGTTCTTTTTCGGCACGTATTTTATTATTTCTCCTCTTTTCTACTTTATTCTTTGAATGAAAGCATACAGGTTCACGCGCGTGGACGATATCACTAGTTCCTCTGCGCTTTTCCTTCTTCCGTTCGTTCTCATCATTCATCTTCTTCAAGCTACCATATGTTTCAGGTTTTTTTTCTCTTACGACTAGCGAAGTTCGCTTGATACAAAAAATGGACGCCCAAAACATTTGTTCTCTTTCTATAATATGTAAGTACGTATATACCGAGTGACAAAATATCAAAGCGGGCGAAACATTTTGATAATGATAATTATTTTATTGAGCAGACGTTATTTAAGGCACGTAAAAATATGGGATTATAATACACGCAAGATAACAATAATATGAACATTGAACTTCCATTTTCTTTTCTTATCTCTTACAAATGTCGCGCCACGTATAGTTAGAAATTTTTCGACCACCATGTAATGAAACAGAATTAATTAAACGATTCCTGCAGGTTCACGCGAAGTATTCTTCGTTAAATTCCCAGTGCACCGTCCAACGACGATTACTTACTTTCATTCCTATTCTATTAATAAACATTTATTTACCACAGAATTTATAAACAGTATACGAATTTGGTATTATTAAATCTTCGCTTCTATTTATACGTTTTTTTAAACAACCCTATTTTAACAAGAAAAGATACAACGTAGATGTTCAATCGAAAAGGGAATTATGTCGTGATTACGACGAATCTTTACAAATTATGGTAGATCCGATTTTCATAGCGCAATTGTTCTTAAATATTTCACGAGCTGTAACAATTTTGATTTAGGTAATAAAATATCTGCGGTACAAAGGACGCGGGTCTTTCGTATTTAGTTCTATATCAGCAAGTATACTGTCATGTTTAGAAAGTCATTATTCTAGGGCAAGAAACATCGATCTCTCGTATTTGTTGAGTAAAAAGGAAGACAAAAGCAAATACTTTCTGCAAATAACGCGGTATCAACACGTATTCCGTAGACTTCGTTCCGTTATAAATTGTAAAAAATTACCAATAGCTCCGAGAAGTCTGAAATTAATTAATTCTTAAAACTGTCTAAGATTTGATACGATTTCACGTGTAATTTTACCGCGGTTAACATTCATTAATTCAAATAGATCAGTCTAACTACGGACTCGTCAGCTTCTTGTTTAACACATTAAACGGTCGAAATAGGAAAAATAGAAAAGTATCGCAACTTTCCTGACGTGACAACACTCAGCGATGACTAATCGCTGTGACGTTATTTCGGCCTACGGTGGCGCGATGGAAAGATTGTTAGGCAGAGTTCATTGAAGACTCAATGCTCTGCTCAACCTTTATACACCATCGTATTTATTTCGTCAGGCGTAAGCAAGTGTTTAATTAATAACTCGCCAACGTAAAGCAGTAGAGTTTAAAGCAGTTTGTTCGAGTGTGGGAGGAGGAAGGCGGAAAAGCAGAAAGATACCTGGCGCAAAAAAATATTTACTTGTAAAACATATACCTACAAGCTTTCTTTCAGAAGGTATACACGAAACCACGTGTGAATTGGTTGACACGTTCGTCGTTAATTTTATAAAGTTTATTGCACTTGCTTCGTTAAAACTGCTGTCTAATATTTGCCTCCAAACGCCGGCGAGCCTAATTAGATATCGTTAGCGAAACTGGTCTGTATTTCCAATACATAAAGTCACTCTACGTATATGTAACCAGATTATAAATTGCATTTTTCATCGTAATAATTTATTTTCGTTTACGCAACCGCAGCGTAACGAAACGCCTGGCGGCGAACAAATTTAATTGTACCGACACGAAGTACGTATACAAATTCTCATACTGGTGATCTCGTCTTTCGCGTATCACGAGATAAGCAGGATCGTCTTCGCGAAGTTAATCATTCGCTCGAAAAAGCGTCAAAGAAAAGCGGTCGAAAAATTGACCGGCTTTTCGCGTATTCGTGGTAAAACAAGAAGCAAGTATAATCTGCATAAAGTCCTCTCTTCTCTTCACCTTCGATTTCTCTCCTTTCATACCAGCCACTTATTAAGCCACTACTTATGTAAATAGATGAACGTGCGCGCGGTTATCAGACGAAAGCCGATGTAAGCACAACACGTCGACCAACGGAATAGATAACAATTTTTTATCTGGTCGCCTGTCTTCGAAGCCATCGTTCTCTTTTGCTTTGGTGACGCCAGTGCACTTTGCTATTTTATCGGCAGCTGGATTTTCAAAGATAGACAAACTTCCGGTTGTTGCAACTGGAAAGCTCGTATTATCCGTAATCAATAAATTTCTCGCGCGAAAACACTTTTCCCCTACGTACATAGTAGTACAACGGCGCTAAAACGCGGTAAATTTCCGCAATTTCAAATCGTGACATTAAATATTCACATAAAGGTCAAATCGGTTTTTCTGCCGCTTTTGATTTTTTGCCATTTTCTCGGACATCGACTCTCGCACGTTAAAGGATTAAAGGTTTTTGTATCGTTAATCTCCTGTCTTTTGTTTATCCTATATACTCTTGTTTATCGGCGATAATCAGTTTACAAATTGACATGTTTCGTAATTGCTATAGATATGTTAGCTCGCACCGTTCGCCATGTATTTGCAATTGCTCGCCAAAATTTCGAAGAAACTAAATCTAACGCTAGTAAATAAGTAGAAACGCGTTAATTCGATCGAAGGACGAATTACTCGCGTTTTTATTTTCCTTGGTCGTCGCTCTTATATTTCTCCCATACGCTTTTCTTTCAAGAATTTTGATTGAAAAGAAACGGACGATGAAAAGAGCGCTACGTTTTCATAGCGTCACTGACCTAATACTAGATTTCGTATTATATACACGTTTGCTTCGAATCCCTCAATTTTCTATAACTTTCAAAATCGTTCATCCTTTCTTTTCGCTTGCCACCAATTTTTCCATCTTCCCTTCTTCTTTCTTACTTGCGTGTTTTCTCTCCTCTTCCCCTCGATGCCCTCTGGAACCGTCTCTGTCAATCGTTTTGACACAATTGTCGCGGCCTCTTTCTCTCCCCCACTCTTACTCCCGATTTTCTCTCTCTTTTTAACCGCCTATCACAGTCGGTTATACGCGCTCCTCTCTCCCCTCTCTCTTTCTCTCTCTCTATCCATCCAGGTCTCCCTCTCTCTAGGTTGTTCGGCTCTCGAGACCGTGACTGACTCGATTCGCTTCGACTCGGCAGTCGCGGTTAAACTCGCGCAGGAGGCATTACGTGCGATTTGCGCGTCACGCGCGTTATTCATAACGCAACGAAAGAGGAGAAAAAGAAACGTCTTCCGTCAGTAACGGCCGGCTTTTTGTTTCTCGCTCGTGCAAGTCCGAGAGTGGTTTGCCTCGTACGGAATTCATTTTTCCATCGCACACGCTGATCAGTGTTCGAAAGAGTCGATTCGACCGAGTGTGAAGTTCGGCAAAAGAGAATCGCGGTTTTGACGAGACTGGCCCGTCGTCGGAGCGCGAATGCGTTGCCGTGAACGGCAGAACGTCAAATTCAGCGCGCAACGAAAACAACCTCGCCGTGTTGCGAAATTCTCATCGCGTCGGTCCCAAACGCGTTTCGTACAGCGGTGAAAATTGAATCGACAGGCGTAAGAGAACGGTTGACGTTCAAATTGGGATCAAAGTCTGGTGACACAAAAGTGAGAAAGTAAACAAGCTGCGCGCGTGCACCGTCGTCGTGTACGCCATGTGCGCCCGCTCATGATCGGCAAGTGCTCCGTGCAACGTTTCGATTCGCGACAAGTCGCCGAATTCGATAGAAAGAAAATCGTTTGCTCAGAACTGCGAATTGTAGTACCGTTAAAAATCGCGATTGAAATTGTCTCGCTTTTGAAATCGCCAACAAAGTCGACGAGGAGAATGCTCGATTTCTCTGTTGGAACAGTGCGTGTACCGAAACGATAAGGTTAAGTCGCAGCTCGTCGAACAAAGAGGGAATAGCTGAAATCGACTGAAGGACTTGGGTTGTCAAAGACAGGGCGTACATTTCGTGTATCCTTCTTTGACGTAGCCAAAAAAAAAAAGAAAAGAAAAGAAGGTAGAAGAAAGGAAACGTGGATAGGAGAGTGTGCTCGTAAATCTCTCGTTTCTCGTCTATATTCTGTGTCGAACGTGGAATAAGCGTTTTAGATCGGAGTGAAAAGAAGTTGGACGAGATACGTTTGAAAGTCAGCTGTTCGTCGAGGGATAGAGCGCGCTGCGCTAATTCCTTATGGACTTTCGATCGTTCCAAGTATTTTACATCGCATTTCGTGCGCACGTGGTAATCGCGAGACGAGCATGACGGCAGCTCTGGAAACGAGGTAGTCGGTCGAATATCGTTGGCTAGATCTACGAAGGTACGGCGCTCGTCTCGAGGGTGTTGAATCTATCGAACGCTGTTCGCGAAAACCGGTTGCTCTTTCGTTTTCCCTACCGTGTTAACAATTAGTGCCACGTCTTCGAACGAACAGTTTGATAGATCGTTGAACATTCTTTACGATTAACGATCTTTCCCGAGATGCAGAAGTGATGGACGTCGCGAATCGGAGGCGCAGCAGTCGGCTTCCAGCTCGTGTACGAGTCGATTGAACGTCGTCTCCGACGAGCGACGTTTTCGACATCGGACCGGCATATCGATCGTCAGAAAGTAATTATTCGCTTGGTTGTTTACCAGCGTCACGAAACGGCGGCCAGACTCTGTGCGTGTCGAACCGTCGAGGCACGTGGATGTTATCAAAGGAAATTTGCCCCGAGAGGTCGGTCCGCAACGTGGGAGCGATTACAACACAAGCCAGTTCATTCATCGTACGGATTCCAGCGCACCGGAAGTGACGAGGACGAGAGTGCTTCCCCGAAGTTCGAAGCGCACGCACGAGCGCGATATAGTCAACTTTTGCAGAGAGCCGCGTGTAACGCGCGTGTATAGCAGAGTTGTTTCGTGTGGAACGGGAAACGCCGAGTAGAGAGTAGAAGAGAGCTTGATCGTGAGAGGGAACGAGCACACTGGTTCCAGAGAAGAACGCGCGCGCGGCACAGAAAGACGAAGAAAGGGGTAAAGGGGAAAGAAAAGGAAGCGGCGCAAGGCATCGAGGAACAAGGATGCGGTCGTGGCGGAGAATAGCGGGCTGCCGGACGACCGAGCGTCCTGCGAGACGCACGGTCGCTCCTTGAAGGACACCGCGGTTTTCGTGACCGGAGGATGGACTGCTCTGTCGAAGAAACGAGTTGCGTGCGAGAAGAGCAGCGCTCATTCTTACATGACGACCACGCTGTCTTGTGAACCTGATTGTTCCATTTCGTCGAGGCGCCCCGCCACACTCAGCGCACGATTATGCAGCTGAAGAAAGCGATGCTTAAGATATTCGATCAATGTGAGTTGCCGATTTTGCTTCTCCATCTCTTTCTTTTACTTCTTATTTTCACTGCCGTTCTCTTGCTTCTTCGTCTTGCCCCTTTTTTCACCTCCATTTTCCTTCTTATTCGTGTACACCGTTGTTTCGTGCTTAACTTCTTGCAACTCGTAGTAAAAAGCAATATGCCTATGAACGAGAGAGAGAGAGAAAGAAAGAAAGAGATCCGTTATACGTACGAATAATTAGAAATAATGGTTGGTAATAGCAGCAGTTCAATTATCGAACTGCATCACACGCGACATAAACGACATGAAATATTTTACTTGACAGAAAAAAATGTGCAGAGTAGAACAGTATACGCATTTATACGCAGTACATGCCAGAGGAAGAACGTAGCGCAAATGCGAATAATGAAAACCGGAAAGGACAGTAATATTGCAAAGTATCAAAGTAATTGCTGGAGACTGTGCAGAAAAAGCTTTAGAAGCAAAGAGTTGGAAGTAATTTTGTTTTAAATACGGAGAATCGCTGAAAGAAATAAGACGAAATTGCGAGACTGAAACCACTAACTCTCAAAGGGTTAACTACTTTAAAACCAATTCCCGGTGAATGAAAGTTTCTCGACGAATTTAGACTTTCTTTGTTACCTCTTTTATTTTTAGAACCTCGGATTTTAATTGTAACGAAATCGTGACACATTTTGAACGAAAAACGTGAGGAAAGTCAAAAGCGTTTTTCGAATAACGTCTGCGATCTTCTCGTAGAGGAAGACACGACGAGAAATTTAAATTCACGATACGACAAATTTTTGCTAACTCGATACATGTATTGTTGCGCTTAGGTATATACGAGACACAAACGTACAATACCGATGGGGTCTAAATCGAACGATGATAAACGCACTCGAGGCTACGGACAACAAACTGTCGAAAGTAACCGAGATGATGATGCCTCCGGCTATTCTATATCGACTGTAATACGTTTTTACCAATGTTACACCACATTGTCCAAGCATTTTTTCGTATTGAAATGGCTATTTTAGTTGTACATTTTGCGCATTTTGAGTCTCATACTTCGTTTGTACCGCGATTTTAAAAGTTGGTGTACAATACCTGTTCAGGCACGAGACGATAGCGAGATGTTTCCGTTCAAGTTCAAAGACAGTGTTTATAGCATCAGTTAATGCCCGACAGCGTTAGATGTAAAAACAATATTTCTCTATCATGTATAGTGACTGTCAGCTAATAATGTTTTCGTATTTGTTTGTAAAAGGTCCCTTCTATGTAGCATTATTATTAGAGAGGGGGAAATAAAGAAAGGGAAAAGAACAGATACGTCGTTTTGCAAACAGAGAAGAATTCATTGTATTAGACAGTGTTTAAAGAACTAAAAGGTTTCCATTAGTATCTATTAGAGAAGATTTTCACGATATTTGCGAGCGAAACTTTCACGACACATATGATCTCGTCGTTTCCTTTCGAAAGAGTAGAAAATTTCACGAAGGAACAAGATTGCTTGTTACGAGGTCAAGTATTGTCTGAACATAATACACGCTATACGGGAATAATTATTGTTTGTTGACGTCGCGGACGAAACGTTCTTATCTAGAAATATAATAAATGCATGTCCGAAATACAATGTATTCAAACTGATTGCTATGCTGAAATTGTTACATTAAATTGCATAATATTTGATGGTTTGAATCGTGTCGCTACTGTCTCACGTTTGGACGGATAATATAAATCGATTTTAATTCGACATGAGTTTGTACGAGTATATCTTGCTAAGGTTTATTTTCCAAGTTAAATTTGCTAGGAAATCTTGCTATATGAAAATACGGTACGCTCAATTCATCTATATTCTTTAGATTTTCAAATATATTTAACTATGCAAACCGTAACGATAGTAGACGTTTTGACCATCTTTACTTTTCTTCAGTCAAAATTAATTATGAATGAATTTAAGGAAGCCGCCGACGGAACTCGGCAAAAATAATGTTATATATATAACTAATCGTATTGTAGACAGGCACGATGTGATTCCTTATGAAAAAATAAGACGAGAATGTATAATAAAATCCTTTGTTTTGGAGAAAACTGAGCTTGAAAATTTGTCAAATATATTTGAACCTAGGTAATTCCAGGCTGGACAGAAATAAATAATGGCAGAAATAAATTCTACAGCCAAGAACAAGTAAGGAGTGTGGAACAAAATACTTCTATTTACGGCTTTATCGCGAAGAAAACAGAGTTTGAACGTGTTTAGTTAAGAATCGGCCTGTTACACATGTATGATAAATTTTCAAATTTATTTTTCTCGGAAACGGAACGTCTTGTGAAAATATTTCATTTTACAATTTCTACTTATTTTCTTACGTAGACTAACCCGCTGTCGATTATTTATTTACTCCTGTCCAGTGTGGAATTAGCCAGATTCGAGTACATTTGATAAATTTTCAAACTCGATTTTCTCGAAAATTACGCGTCGGACGAGATAATTATATTCTCTGTTCTTTATTATTATTCTGTGTTCCATATTTTTATTACTTTCTCATAAGAAATTATCTTACGTCAAACATTATTCGGCCGGGTTCTGTATAATTAATGTTCAATATTTGAGTCTATCGACAATTGGTTAACTGAACGTCGTTGGACAAACTTTTCTCTTCAAAATATCTGACCGAGAAATGGTGTTCTTCTTTTCACGGATGTACTAATTTCTTTGTTTCCGCTCGCCATCTGCTCACGTACGTACACGTATGTGCACACGAAGTTGTGTGCGTGTGTAAGATATCGTATAGATTAATACTCGTGCGAAGCAGTCTTCCTGTCCAAAAGTGTTGTGCCCGTTGTTGAGCTAACGTTTAAAAGTATCCAAGCATTTGTTTGTTTTTAACAAAACACAATGTAAATTACAAGTGACAGTACCGGTAATAATTTAGTTACAGTGCTGGACAAAAGTATTGGCACAGCAAGATTGTTATGATACAAATGCTTATAACTATTAAACAAATTGATTTAAACAAAAAACTTTTTGACGTATTTATTTATTATCTATCCTAGTTTATTACATAACAAGAGCAACAATATAAATAAAATAATACGCAAAATAATAACAAAAATATATTTTTTGAACATTTTATGGGTGGACAAAAGTATTGGCACAGTAGAATATTTACGCTTATAACTAATTACATAATAAACTTCTAATATTTTGTTGGCAGTCCTTTTCTTTTAAGGACTTCCTTTAATCTTCTTAATTATAACACTCGATCAGTGAAACTGGAGACTTCAGTTATTAAACAACAAAAAACCAAGAAAGAGTAATAATGTCTAGAAAAACGAAAGAAACCACAATTGAAGAAAGAAAAATAATATTAAATTTATATAAGATGAATAAATCTTACAACGAAATTGCACAAATCATAAACAGAAGTCGTTTTACTGTGCGTTCAGTCATAAAACGCTTTAAAAGTGAAGAAAATCTAGAGAATCAAATTAGGAGTGGTCGCCCTTCTAAGGTAACAATTCGAGAAAAAAGGAAAATCGTAAATATTGTAAAGAAGGATCCAAAAACTAATTCGACTGAAATTGCTTCGATGTTAAAAGCTGAGTGTGAAAAAGAAGTAAGTACCAAAACTGTACGTAGGGTATTGAAGGATGCCGGTTATTCTGCCCGTGCAGCACGAAGAAAGCCCTACATCAGTAAAATAAACCAAAAGAAAAGAGTGGAATTCGCGAAAGAGTTTGTTACGAAAGATACTGATTTTTGGGAAAAGATCATGTTTTCAGATGAAAGTAAGTTTAATATTTTTAAATCTGACGGCAGAATATTAGTATGGCGAAAACCCAACACAGAGATGGACGAACTGAATCTGCAAGCCACCATGAAACATGGGGGTGGTGGTTTAATGGTGTGGGGATGTATGGCATCATCGGGTGTAGGAGAACTTATATTCATTGATGAGATAATGGATAAATATGTATATTTAAATATACTCAAGCAAAATCTTTTGAAAAGTACTCAAAAATTAAACCTCCCCAGGGATTTCTATTTTCAGCAGGATCGAGATCCTAAACATATGGCGTATATTGTTCGTCAGTGGATAATATATAATACTGCCCACACATTAAACACACCACCTCAAAGTCCCGATATGAATCCCATTGAGCACGTGTGGAACGAATTGGAAAAAAGAATTAGGAAACATAATATCACAAGCAAGTCTGAACTGAAGAAAGTTCTTCTGCAGGAATGGAGCAATATTGTACCTGAATTCACTAAAAAATTAGTCCACTCGATGCCCAGAAGATTAAAGGAAGTCCTTAAAAGAAAAGGACTGCCAACAAAATATTAGAAGTTTATTATGTAATTAGTTATAAGCGTAAATATTCTACTGTGCCAATAGTTTTGTCCACCCATAAAATGTTCAAAAAATATATTTTTGTTATTATTTTGCGTATTATTTTATTTATATTGTTGCTCTTGTTATGTAATAAACTAGAATAGATAATAAATAAATACGTCAAAAAGTTTTTTGTTTAAATCAATTTGTTTAGTAGTTATAAGCATTTCTATCATAACAATCATGCTGTGCCAATACTTTTGTCCAGCACTGTATCTAATCGATACTATCGTAATCGCACATAGCATAACGTTACTACGAGTTTGATTTTTACACGTAAATTATTCACTCACTTGCAATGGAAAGATTAGAATTTGTATGATGAAACTTATGAAGGTGTTGCGATATTTTATCATCGGTTTACTTAATTTTTAAATTACGGATCAGAAGAAGAGATTTTTATAAACTGATAGGAATACTATGATGGTTAATCTTATGGGGTAATCGTTCGTGTCTAATAAATATTACTTTCAATCGTTAGTTCGTTGTTAGTTTGTAATACTTGTCTTAAATACTGTTTCTGTATAGAAATCAATAAGTGATAGATAGATAGATAGATAGATAGATAGATAGATAGATAGATAGATAGATAGATAGATAGATAGATAGATAGATAGATAGATAGATGGATAGATAGATAGATGGAGAGAGAGGGAGAGAGAGAGAGAGAGAGAGAGAAATCGTCCAGATACTTACGAGCGCCTAGTATACTAAGATGGTTTCTTTGACTGGCGCCACGCAGAGAGAAAAAAATGTAAATGAGTCGCGCGAGACAAAACGTGTTCTTTAATCATTGGCAGCGAAAGGAACGTGTCGGGAAAAAAGTCAGTTGAGACGAATGCGTGGCCGATAGATAAGAAGCATGAACGAACGTGTACGTAGTGCGACGTAGTTGTCGCAGCTCCGTTATCAATAGCTCGGTGCAATCGCACGGGTAATAAATTAGATCCGCTCGTAGAAGAGCAACGAGCGTTTCTATTACATAGTAGAAAAAGAAAGGAACGTCAGCGTGTCGCGTCGGCTCGGACGTGTATATAGTATCGTCTCGATGGAAAAGTTTGGTGTATTTGGTAGGAACGAAGGCGTATCATGGACTGCTGTAAATGCAGAGGCTTGCTCGAATGGCACGTACGAAAGTATTGTATTTCGTGTAGACGTTTGTTCCCCGCGGAACGCTGCACCGGTGGCTGGCAGTGTGCACGCTGCAATAAACGTAGCCGTGAGTCGAACTGCGGTGCATGGCATAGCCACGCGTTCCTCTGTGCTCCTCTATGCTCTACACGCTGTACGCTCTACGCAGAGCGCGGAGAGACGCGTGCATACGGCTGACTGTAACTGCATGCGTGCGTAACGTGATTCCTTCGTGCACAGCATGGGCCCCATTAGTGGCCCCCAGGTCGTAATAGCGTAATAGCTCGACAGGTTACTAGAAGGTATCGCGAAAACCCATAGCCTCTTTACGATAACTCGCTCCCCTATCGCGATTCGTGTCACCGAATAAATCTCATATTCGCGTATCTTCGCAGTCGACGTGAATTTTACCACCGCGTTCATTACCTGCGACTAATTTTTTTTCTTGCCGCGGCAGCCCCGTCGATAGCTCCGTCGTTCGATTCGAAGAAAATGAAATCGCGTGACTAGGCGTGTTGCTCTCTTCATGCGGATGTTCGATCGGAATAACGATATTGTCACTCGAAATTATAGAAAATTCGATTTGCTTCCTCAATACGCTTTCGCTAAATCGCTTGTTTATCAATGGCTTAATCATTGTGTCAATCAACGTTATTGTTCGTTTCAACGTTGTTTCGACCGTATGATATGCAAAGTATCACGCGTCAATAACGTATCAAGAAAGGATTTTTTCTCCTAACAATCGTGAAACTTGGTAAATAAATTGGTAAATAAGGAGCATTCGACGTTGTTTCAGTCAATGGAACGATGTATGGGATAATTCTGATTCGTACACCTTTTGCGCGATGTGTACATTAGAGAAAGTTTGTCGGAGTGGTTATTTAAATATTAGAAAGAGTTTCATCGTCTCGATTTTGATTTCATAATTTCGATCTTTATATGATTTTACAGAATGACAAAATTCTAAATAACAATGCTTTGCGAGATACATATGTAATTACTAATTACGTTTTAAGATATCGTCGCTCGCAAAATATTGTGATGCGATGCTTAGAAACACATTTTGAGAGACAAGTAGTTGTAGCAAAATTAACAGAGATGCGATAAGAAAATAACTTTCAACAGTTCTATGTGTGAATGTTGGTTACATTTTTAACATTTTACATGACACACATTATTACATACATTACGTTACAGACTACATTTTACAGTTTAAGATGATCGCTTTCCGTCTTACTCTTGCTTATCTTACGTTTATTATTAATTAGAAGAATATTGCGTTAGCTGTTTAGTATTATAGTTTTTCCGATATCGTTTCCTTTTTAGCGCTTGATATGGTTAAATATCTATCTTCAATACAATTTGAAATTTAAAACGAATTTAGTAAAATAAATCACTCTATAATATTATACGCATACTTATCGTCTTTTGTAGAAGTAAGTCTTTCTTTATTTTAGCGAACGATATCTAAATCCCCGATATAGTATGTCTTTTATCAAAGACGAATTCATCAGAGAACAGGTGTCTTATACGTCGTACATATATCACGCTGCAATAAATGTCAGATTTACGATAAATGAAGTATTATTTACAGGCCTATAAAATCGTGCTAGTTATATGTGATAAAATGAATAAGTAGGGAATAACTGCCTTACGTTCGTTATCTATAAACAAAAAAAAAAAAAAAAAAAAAAAAAAAAATGAAGAAGCTACGTAAATTTGAAAGATAACATTTGCGAATGATGTAATTTTTAACAGAAGTATAATACGCGTGCCTCTAACATTTACGTAATATTACCTAGTATCTTGTAACCAATATTCAAGTAATCCGAAGTAAAGATAACATGTTACTCGATTAGATTGTGATGAAAATTTCTAACAATACGTTCGATCACCTTTGGTAATATACGCAAACCAACAAGAATACTAAGGCACAAAAGTTTGCAGAGGAGCTTGTAACTAATTAATCGAGACAACAATGGATGTTTTTAAGAAAATGATGCAATGAGTAATAGCTGTAATAATTTCAAAAACTTTGTACGAATGTTTACTTGTCATTCTTTTTTAGTTCATCAATTTCTTAGAACTCTCACAATAAACAAAGCCGTACCTTAATTGTCATAGAACGTGTATGAAATTGCCAAGGCAGGAAACGAGAGCAAACAAAAGAGAGTAATCAGTTTCATGAATTACTGAGAACAGAGGAATAGAATGCTTTAAATTATTTTATTTAAAGAAGAAGAATTTTCTTTATCGAGGGATTTAATATTTTTAAAATAACCAATATCTTGTTTTACGTAATGAGTAACTGTCGTTTCACACATTTTTCAAGAACGAACGTATTAACGTAACCAAATTAAAATTGCATCCATTCTTCTTGAATTCATTCATAAGATAACAAGATTGTATCTTTTTTCATCAAAAGTGTTGTTTCGCGCACTGTATGCATATTTATGATATTTTATACAAATATTTCTTTAATAAATATTTATGATGTTTAGTAATGTATATACGCGCGCGCGTGTTATAATTTAAGTAAACGTGCATAATTACGTATGAACAACATCGAAAGTACTATGCGTTACTACCTTACAATTAGTTAATTAAAATTGTAGCGTTGTACGTGGCGATACAACTTGAGACTAGAAAAGGATAACAAGAACGTGCTCGAGTAATTTTGAACGGGTTTCAAGCAACAGTACTCTCTTGAAATGAAATCGTAATTGGATACTCGCATCGCTGCAATTACTTCGACTTTTTCTGAATTCGTTGCCCTAGAATGTCTGTACCCTAAATACAGCTCTCATCATTTATTATTTTTTTTTTTTTTTTTAGTTCGATAAAACTTAGCAGGGAACGGTATGATTTCTGTTTGCGGTTCTACCTGCCGGAAAGGTTGACATTTTTTGTGGACACCATCGGGAAAAAGGTGCTTCATCGTTTATCATTTTGTGGCGAAAATATTTGCTCTAGGCCAACACAGTTTGCTAGACGGGCCGAAAGCAAAACCGGAAGTTTGTGACAGTCGAAGCACAATTTCAATTTCGCTTGTTTGCCATCCGTTCGTTGATATAAATTCGGCAAATAATATTTTCTCTGTAATAGAATTTTCGCACGTTCGTTTCCGATTCGTTTACCCGAACAAGAAATTCGATGAATTTTAATGATTGTCCCCGAACAATTTTATCGTCTACTTATACACTCTTGGATAAAACGAAGTTTCCATAATCATACGCAATCGTTCAGTATTCTTATAGAAAATAATCCAAAGTAAGAGTAGTGCTATCGCTTGAATTAAGTAAGTCGTTACATTTGACCTTTTATCGCGAATTTCTAATTTACATTTTCAAAAAAAATTATATTAATGCCTGTTTTTTCTATAGAAGAAAAAACGTTGGTAGCAGATGCTCTTTGTATTTTTTATTGTGAGATACGTACTGCTTGTAATCTTATAAAAGAAAAAAAGGAATGTTTTCATAATGCTTTAAATAATCATGGCTTGCAAACTTAATCGAACTTAGTCTTTTCAATGTTATTATATTGCAATTTGTTATCGTCTAGCAACGATTCATATGACGTTGTATTTCAATTGTTTAAACAAACAGAGACGTGAATAAACTAATTGTAAGTAGACTTTATCAGAATTTTTCAATCGATGAAAACGCAAACACTTCAACATTTCAAAACAAATGAAAATGAACTTACGCGTACAGCACTGTCAAAATAAGCCTACCAAGTATCGATGTTTCCTTTCCTTTTCTTTCCTTCTTTTTTTAACTTTTTAATAAAACATCTAATGATCCATATTTACGCAGTAAACATAACAAAGAAGGTTTGCTCAGGAAAAAGCACTGGGACATTTTGTATTTACTATGAATTTTTGTTGGGAGAAGTATTACAGGAATAGAGAAAGCTGTTAGTTGGATGCTTGAAGAACTGTTAAATCTATTGACAGCGCGTTGATGTTCGCGAATGGCCACGTTAGCCAAAATCGTATTGAATATACAAACAAGGATTTCTTGTTTCTTGGTATCAGCGTTATGATATAGCAACGATTACTTTAGACAATGAAGAAATAAACGTCGTTATTGGTCTAAAATGCTCGCTATAATCGTCTAATCACTGCTAACTATGAACAGAAAAATGTTATAGAAATAGCGTCGTATTCACTTTCATCGTTTATGACACATAATCGAGTGCAGCGTGAACGACAGAAAATTTCTTGATAACGACAAAATAAAGAAATTGTTATCGAAAATAGTGCTATTACCACCGATCACAATTATTGTAGGAAATAATACAAAATGACGACAATGATAATTGTAAGGAAAAGAAATTATTTTCCAAAGAATTATCACATCTTATGTAACGAATAAAATCAAAACGCATACATACAAATGCGATAATTGTAAAAGAAGAAATAATTTTTCAAAGGATTATTACACTTTATTCAATGAATAAACTTGAGCCACGGATCACGGTAAATGTTAGAGGATTGTTATGTTTCTTGATAACGTCGAAAAGTTGAATGGAAGTAAGAATCAAACAGTTTAGCAAGCGATAGTTTAGGAGCAAGTAAATCCCTTAGAGTTAAAATGTTTTGTATTCGTTTGCACAGACGTATAAATGTATTTATATTATGATACGTTGTTTAAAATATTTTCCAAGTTTATTTTCTTCTCAATCCCCAGAAATATTTCCAAGCAAACGTAATACCCAAAGGTTACAAGCCCGATCGGATGGTATAACAAACCCACGCTCTTTTAAATTTAAATGTAAAATAGCATGTACACGATGCACTGGTACCTTAAAGCATTTAAGCTCTTTATCCGTATATAAATTTTCCATTTACATATGCAGGTGGTATTCTTCTTTTAAAGTGTGTTAGCGAATCGGGTATCTTTGAAAATATTTGAAAATATCTCCGTTTGTTGAAGTTAGTTGTAACTTTATATGTTGTAATCGGTTTACTTTTGACTACCTAACAGGTCGGGTTGCACTACGTATTCGGATGTAACTGCTTGCAGTCTACAATGACAAATATATATTTTCTTTTTTTAGAGAAATTGATAAAATAGATTTACATTTAATTGTTCTGTTATAGCACGATTATAACGCATTTAATTACAAAGCACAGCATCTGTTACACGATCGTACAAGTACTTGCATGACTTTGTTGATTCCATATAGAAACGTACCTGAAGATAGAGTGACGTTAATAATTTGTTGAGACTTTGGTATATTCGATTATTTTCCAAGGTTTACCTCGGATATATACAGTACGATTGAATGTAATCAGAAGTAAAAGAATTACAGAATATTAATTAGAACGAATTATTTGCAAATGTGGCTCTCTTCGTTCACAATGGTAACATTGAGAAGAAAGAATAATGGTCCTGATGGAATATTTTTGTACCAAGATATGATCTAGAGTCGTAGCAGAACTCTGCTTACTATATTTTATAGTTAAATCTGAAGAACTTTGAGGCACGTATTGTCGTTATCGCGTTTGGCTTTCTAGTTCCTAGATATACTTTTACGTACGTTTGTCATAAACTTTTCTTTCTTTATGAGCCATTAAATTCTGCAATGTGCATTCTACAAAAAATCTGTATCTCGAAATGTCGGATGCTATAGAGATATATGATACTGTAAGAGAAAGAAACAAATTTTTTATTTTATATAAATAATTTGTTAGTTAACGTTTTTAAATATCTATGTATACATATTACGTGTGTACGTGTATAATAACGTAAACGAATTATTATTAGACTGTGGATTCTTATGCGCTTGTAAGAAATTTGAAAGTTCAACATTGCACAGGATGTAGATAATATGAAACGATATGTAGCATATCGAAAGTGTAACGCTTCCTGTATTATTTGATAGATCAAAAAATATTCTACGGAGTTTCTATCGATTTCATTATGTTCTCAAAAACATAAATTTACATAAAAATTCATGCTCCAGTTATTACTTGTTAAACAATTCGAAGTTACCTTGATATCGCATGTACATGCATAATTTTTGTACAAAATACTGTAGGAAAATTTACATGACCTTGAAAATTATTGTGAGTATGGTCAAATTTACATAGCAATTTATCTAACGAGTATAATTATTAACGATTACAAAAATAAGTATTTTATTAAAACGTGCATAGAGCTCAGTTAGTAGTCGTAATACAAATTTGAGTAATTCTTATGAATCTCATTTTCCTTCGTTATGAAGGTACTATACATACGTAATATGCTGTATAGATTAGTATTCTCCATGAGAGAAGTCCATGAGTCCATGCTTATGTCACGTAATTTTTAAGTAATTACACGACTGTTGATTTTTTAGTATAATCTTTATTCTTTTAGACTCAGAGTTTTATTACAAAGGTCAATATTGTGACTGAATTGGAATTAGAAATAGAACCGGATTGAAATTAGAAATAGAACTATTTGAACGGTCTCGTACCATCAAAGAAGAAAGCTCGGTGTGGGTGTTCCCTTTGGAACTCAGAACGCGGATTCGTTGTCCACACTTTTTGGTGGAAAAGTGAGGGTAACGATCCGCGATGCCCATTGGTAAATGAATTAGGTAGTAAAGACAAGGAGAGCTAGATATGGCTCGTGGGCATCCTTGTTTATGGGAAAAGTTTTATCTTGCCAGGCACCCGCTTTCTCCGTATTAGGTAAGAGTCGAGTGCAACAAACATAAGGACCATCTGTAAACCGAAAATGTTTAAGTGAAGAAAACTGAAACTGAACAGATTCGGTTTATGTCGTCTTCTTAGGCCTGCTGCGAGTTACTAGAACAATGGATAGGTCTTGGCGTCCGGACTACGTGGAATTTTACAAGGACCGTCACATCTGGCGTACCACATGGCAAAAGGAAAGTTGGTACGTGACATTCCCCCCTCCTTAGATTGAACTTGGTCCCTCAAGTTTTCTTCAGGAGGCCCTTTGTGAAATCGCACTCGATGTGATTTGAAATTGCAGCTGATTCCTCTTCTCTTTGGGGGTGGCATGTATTGGTTGAGGTACAGGTGTTGGGTGTTGGTGGAACTGTTAACTAAGATTTCATTTCGGCGAAAAGAAAAGGTTAGATTGATACATAAATGGTTATTCTGGCAAAGAGAAGTGTCGACCTGGAAAGTAGGGTTTTAAACGATTCCCATGTATTTTTTTTTTCTTGAATTAAATAGTATGGAGTACATACTTTATCAATCGTGTACGGTCCCAACCATTCCACATCAAGTTTGTGTCTTTTATGATCGTTGTGTACTAATACGGAGTCTCCTTCTTTGAAGACTGATTGCGGCTTTATGATTTTTATTATTTATTATTTTGATAATTTCAATCAATTTATAACGTGATTATGTCATCAGGCATCAAGAAGTTTACATATTGGATCATCGAATTGTATTTTTTTTTTTTTTTTTTTTTTTTTTTTTTTTTTTTTTTTTTTTTTTTTTTTTTTTTTTTTTTTTTTTTTTTAAGCATCCTACAAATACTATACTGAAGCCTACATTATATAGTACGCCTTTCCGACTCTTGTATATATAAAAAAAATATCGATTCGGAGTGCAACTTTAAATACATACACATGTTTCATCAAATATTTCATTTCAACTTTAATCTATCTCTGTAATGCATTAATATGAATGTGAATATTGTACAAAGCCATGAATACACCTTTTATTAACATATATTTGTCCACTTTAAATTCTACTTAAGTAAAACAAACTTGTATTGAAACTTTGTGTTATTCAATAATAAGGGCATTGTAATTTTTACTGTAATAATAATGTGAAATCAGTTATCCACAATTCATGTTCCAGTCTACAGATATTGTTTCAATAGTAGAAGAAACATCACTTACTGAGCTTAATACTTGGTACATATTATAGTTATAATCTCTAGGCATTATAACATCCTTGTCTCAAATTTCTACTCTAATTCCTTTATATTAAATATTATTATTATTAATCATTTTTGGTTTAAACATATTATTTATACATTTACTTGCGAATAAAATTACATGTGGCAGTATAGTACTTAACTCATTAATAGAATGTATCTTCTTTGAGAATATATGATCATTATCTTATGATAATCTATCAACTAAAATTTTGTTATTTCTATGTTGACATTGAAATTGTACAAATAATATGTTATCAACTTATAATTGTTCCCAAAATAACTAATTAACAATGATTTAAACTATACAGTTTGTCTTAGAATGATGGATAATATAAAAATTCAAATTTATTAACAATACCTGACAACTTTAGTTGATTTTATGCTAAATAATATTAAATATTTTGATATAAAACACAAATTTCTGTTGTATGATTGCATCAACTAATAATATTCTAGAATATACAACGCTTAAAGATTTGAGTGAAAATAAAATTCAAAAACAATGTCCTTGTAATGTTAACTTATCTGTAAATACTAAAAGAACAAATATCCATCAATATCCATAATGTAAAATTATTTGTTTGTTAAATGCTTCTAGAGTATGGAACTTTATGTATACTCTTTTTATACCGCATCAATGTAATGTACTTAATGTATCAATAGTTCTAGAAATTTTCCGAGAAATATACGCAATATTGAAAATATAATAATCGTTATTCAACGGATTTTATATGTTCATAGTAACAAAAATATCTTTTTTTTCTAGTATTACATTTTAAATAATTCGTGTTTGACTTTTCGATAAAATTGGTTGTTTTGGCTGGGCACTCACCACCATTGATAAAGCATATCGTTGTCCGTCGGATCGTAAAAGTACTGTGGGTAGTCTTCCTTGTGTCTCGAGATTGTGGTGGTCTCGGAAATTGACTGGGTGTTTGATAATTTTTACATTGATTGGAGAAATGTCCGATTCGGTTATTCTTTAAACATTTCATTTGAGTCCTTTGGGCGAGTGGCATTCGTTCGGCTTGCTGGAAGTTCCTTGGTCTTGGTTGTCGATTTCGATCTTCCCTGAAGTATCGCTCGATCTCGGAGGCTCTCTTTTCGGCTTCGGCGATGTTGTACGGTGGATAACCGAGTAATATCCGTCCTATTTCGGGTTTTAGCCCTCGGATGAAGTCTGTTACGGAGTCTCTTAAGATTCTGTCGTTCATTGTACGCCTACTGATTTCGTCATAGTACTCGTTCGTTACACTACACTGTAGTTTATTAAGCACTCTGCGGAACCTGATAATGTAGCTCTGAACACTTTCGTCGTGTCCCTGTATCGTTTCGCGTAGCTGATCTTGTTGTTCCCTAATGGAGGCTTGGGTCGCTACGTTTCGTCTTAGGGCATCGTACCGGTGTCCGTATTCGCGGATTGGTACATTGCAAATGGCCATTGCGGCTTTACCAGTAATTTTACCGGACTTGATCATCTTGAGCGATACTGTCGGTTCATAACACAATGCTCGCACTTCGCGCACTTCACGTATGAACTCTTCCACTCCGATATCGTCTTCGCCGTTTAGCTGTGGTAAACATGCTACCGCGTCTTTGGCCCGTAACCTCGGAGAGGCGAATTGCGGTGAACGATCTTCGTAGGAGAGGTAGTTATCTGCTTCTGACTGAATTGGAGCGGACGGTGGTGGAGTTCTGTCTCTCGCGGTAGTAACTTCGTCCACGGTAATCAGAGAGCTTGGTTTCGTACTAACGTTGTGTCCTGTCATAATTTTCGAGATTTTGTCGTTTAGCACTTTAATCTCTGCCGTACGCTTCTTCTTTTCATTGTTCGCTTCTTCCAGACGTTGTATAATAAGTGCGTTTTGTTTCAATATCGCGTCGAGTGTGGCACGAATCGAATTGTCCGTAACTTCGGTTGCGGAAACGGTCTCGGTTTCGTCTTTTCGCGATGTAGACATGATTCTAATTAAATTTACTGAGTCTGAACTATTTATTTGAGCTCGAAACGCTCGAAACGCTTGAGAAACTTGATTTTCTCGTACGGTAATGTACAAATGAATCCAGATTTCCAGCTTACCGTAGTAGCTATGGCCGTTGAGGAGTCTCTGGGATGTTTCCTCTCTGGTTGGTTCTAGATTCCGAATCTTATTCGTAGGCTTGCTCTGCGCTGACCGTAGTCCTCTCGTCTAGTTTCACCGTAGTGGAACGTTGAAAGTTGCTGCAGGGCTTCGTAGTAGCAAAGATTCGCAGTGGTCCGCTGATCCTTCAATCTTCAATGATGCGCGTACGCCGAAATCGTAATTTCGTTTTCACTGAAGCGAATGGATCCTGGCAGTGGATCGCCAAAATGTCACGTAATTTTTAAGTAATTACACGACTGTTGATTTTTTAGTATAATCTTTATTCTTTTAGACTCAGAGTTTTATTACAAAGGTCAATATTGTGACTGAATTGGAATTAGAAATAGAACCGGATTGAAATTAGAAATAGAACTATTTGAACGGTCTCGTACCATCAAAGAAGAAAGCTCGGTGTGGGTGTTCCCTTTGGAACTCAGAACGCGGATTCGTTGTCCACACTTTTTGGTGGAAAAGTGAGGGTAACGATCCGCGATGCCCATTGGTAAATGAATTAGGTAGTAAAGACAAGGAGAGCTAGATATGGCTCGTGGGCATCCTTGTTTATGGGAAAAGTTTTATCTTGCCAGGCACCCGCTTTCTCCGTATTAGGTAAGAGTCGAGTGCAACAAACATAAGGACCATCTGTAAACCGAAAATGTTTAAGTGAAGAAAACTGAAACTGAACAGATTCGGTTTATGTCGTCTTCTTAGGCCTGCTGCGAGTTACTAGAACAATGGATAGGTCTTGGCGTCCGGACTACGTGGAATTTTACAAGGACCGTCACATCTGGCGTACCACATGGCAAAAGGAAAGTTGGTACGTGACACTTACGTGGGTGGATGTGCCTCCGTGGTCTCCATTCCCTTTGTGTCGTTGTAAGAGATAAAAAGAAGTTCAGGAAGAAATCAACAGATTTAACACGACCTCCTTATTTTTGTCTTTTATCTCGTTATTAAAACAAAAGATAGATAAAAAGTTTACGTTGGTCACGTGTATTCCTATATACTATGCCATGGCATGAGATGCGAAGTTGGAAAAGTTCTTTAATTAGAAGCTCCAAAGTTTAAGTTGGCCAGCATTCTGCGTATTTCTAAAAACTACACACGTTACTGTTTTTAGTTGTGCACAAGTTACCGAAAAGCAGCAACTTTTTCGTTGCTGTTAAGATGCAAACAGAATGAACAATTTTTATTAATAAATAAGCGTACTGTACAGAATATCACGCGACGTTTTTCTACATACTCTGCTAAATACGTACCATAGTTAAAAGTAAGATGAAAATGTTGTGTAAACGCAGGACCATAAAAGTTTTATTAAAAGATTATGATAAAAAATATAGACCGTGAAGAGAACAAGAAAAAAAAAAAAAGAAAGCTAAAGTAATTATGGATTTTTCTAACGTAACACGAGATAGGATATAGATAGAAAAATGACATTTCTTTTTTCATATCGATTTGTCTAGTCAAGTACATATTGAATAACAAATTGGCTTACTGAATAAATTCACTTGATGTTATATTACATAGATATACGTATATGTATGTACGTTTTCGCATTACCAAGCGTTATTCGTGTGTGTCGATACAATCCTACGATCAATACTGAATTTATTGAATTCATTTGACACATGCCAACAATTACATTGATAAATCTAACTTGTATTGATGCATAAAAAGCCATCGTTTAGCTACGTTTGATTTTTGTTCTTGTTGTTTATAGGTACTCCTCAAAATACCAGAAAAACAGAGAAAATCATCATAAAAGCGTTTATATTTATTTTTTCTATATATGATAGACGGTGATGCCACTTTTCTGGCTCCTAATGAATTTTCCAAGCGATTTATGATCTTTTCTTTATGCAAAATCATTTATCTTCGTGTCATTTTCAGCTGTAGAACACGGTAGCGAAGATAATTTATGAAATGTCATTCTACATATTGCAGATAGTATTGGACTTTATTTTATAGCTCTACTCCTTTAAAATAAACATTAAATCCCATCGTTAATTAAATATTACTTAATATTTTTGCAATTTTATCTTTTATTTTTTTTCGTTTAAATGAATTAGCTTACGATATAGTGTATGAAAATGTAGTAATATTAATATTATTTCATTCTATAGGTTATCGTAATATTATTATACTTATAGAATACTTGAAAAATACAAAATAATCCATCGATTCGAAAATAAAGGACAAAATATCTTAATTGACAACGAGATTAAAAAACTGGTATTCAAATTTAGTTAATCGCATAATCTCAACATCTGTGAGTTGGCTAATGGCGTACTGAGTAAAAAAGGTCAGACACACTCTTATATCATTTCCATTTGTAATGTGCCCATTTGTTAATTTTTCTACTAATGTCAATCTTCAACGCTTTTTAAATATCTTTCCTTGCAATTACTGCATTGTTTTGTGAAGGAAAATTACTAAGAAGTATTTATTTATAAATATAACAACAAAATTAAAGATTTGCTTATCTCGTTTTCTGTTTTTGGAAAAAAAACCGTATAGTGTCTCTTTCGAAAATTCCACGAAAAAATATCTGAGAGAACAAATGAGAAATAAAGAAATTGCTTAATGGTAGCAGTACTTAAAAAAAAGTTCTAGAAAATACTAAGAATTTACCTCGAAGCTAAAACACGTAATCCCCTATTGCTATCTTGCACGAAATAGCAGCAGCTGGAAGCTACGTATGAATATGCATTAATGGAGCTACGAATATATCTTTTTCATGGGAAGATCTGTCATGTTTCAGATAACTGTAGTGTCTTCTTGTTCAATATGTGTCCCTTTCACTTCACATTTACTCTACCACAAAGACCGTTTCAATAAATTTTGAGATACGTAAGTGTCTTATGCTCGTATATTAATTAGAATCCGTATTCTTGTATTTTTGTTATAATTTTCGTTACAAAACAAAAGATTCTTTTAAAATATTACATATATAAATTATAAGGAATATAATTTTAATTAAAAGCAAACGTTGACTGGTACAGGATAATTATGGAACAGAGGAAAGTCGTTAGAACGAAGAATAAAATATAAGCATTGTTAAGAATTGACTGGCGATGAACGTTTTATCTTAATGTTTTCTTTGTCGTATATTTTTGATTTTCCCAAAGAGGTGTCCCTAATAAATTGGAAGCTTTCCAACTAACTAGTTTGTGATTCCAAGTTGTGAGTCATCCGTAGAAATTGTAGGCTAAAAATTCTGAACACGTAGATCGGTCTGCGTTTGCTAGTTGATACGAAATTGAAGAACAATCGATGAAAGACACGGCCGATAAAATGAATGAAACGAAATCGAATTTGAAGCTTGATTTCGTAGCTGCTGCTTCGATGATCCGCTCGTTCCCTCGAATCGAATTTTCTTGCAAATTACAAATCAATGAAATCCAATGTTCCGTCCACTACGTCGGATTTTTTGCGAATTAAAGAAATCGCCACAGACTTGTTTCGTTTCTCAGGTTACCCAAATCCGTATCGTCATTGCGCGGGATCGATCGACGTTGTTTGTACATATCGATCTTCCAAGAAATACCAACGAAGAGAAAACTCGAGCGTCGAGGTCAAATCTTCTCGAACGTTACCAATGCCATTTCGTTGCGCAATCTGAACCGTTCGTTCGTTGATTTCGGAGGTCGATGTATTATCGCGGTAGTCATATTCTTTTCTCGTAAATCTAACACAATGTTTGAATGTTTGGTTTTCAAATTT
Organism: Bombus pascuorum; assembly: GCF_905332965.1. Lineage (NCBI taxonomy): Eukaryota > Metazoa > Arthropoda > Insecta > Hymenoptera > Apidae > Bombus > Bombus pascuorum. The sequence goes on along the minus strand of NC_083494.1, from coordinate 6,637,869 downwards.
CCGCTCGTAAAGAGAACATGAATGATGAAAAGGGAAATTAGAATTGAACGAGCGATATCAAATCGAGCATTGCCATTAAGAATATGGCTGATTCGGGTTAAACGGGAAAGGCTGGTTGTGCTTGCAGGCTTACCGAGAGCTTACGCACGCACACGACTTTCGAGCGAGTTTAATATAGACACGCGTCGTGCCGCGTTCTCCTCTTGCATACCGAAAGTGGACCTCGACGACGAACCACTACGATTCTTGCTCGCTTCGTCCGCGCTACGTGAACGCGTTTATTTTTCTCTTGTCGATACCGTCAAGCCAGACGGTACGTCGGCGTGGAATTGAAACGGCAGATGCTTCGGTTCAACGTTACGCCACGCTCAAAATTCAACGCGTGTTGGAAAATTCCTTTTCTTCGTTTCAACTCGGTAACAATTTACATAACGCGTTTATAAAGGTTAGATTTATTCCTATTGTTCTTTCTCGTCTCTTTTCCTAATATGAAATTACGTACTCGGTAAAAATGTCATGCTAACGTCCAAAATTGTTCGACACATGTACTTTCCGTTCATACGTTACGTAGCGATCGAATTCGAATATGCATAATATACAGGCGAGTTCGAAACAAGGTTAGTTAGCTGTTCTTCTTCCTCGTTCGTTGTAAGTTTTAATGCCGGAGCTTTGTTGAAATTAACGGAGCTGACTGAAACAAGAGCAACGTATTATATTATCCTTGTCGATTTTTCATTTTTTCCATTGTCAACTATGGTTTAATTCAAGCGCCAATTTCATTGTTTCTTAGGTTCGAAATTCTTTACTTTGAAAACAAATATTTTGTGCGTCATAGAAGTCGAATTATTAATTAAATTTCTATACTTTCTGTTTTCGATTATTAATTTCCTGTCATCGAGACGATGACAGTGGACATGAGGCAAGAATATACGAATTCGAATATCTCAAATGTTATTAATATAATTGATTCGTTACATGAAAACAGAAATTGATAAATCAGTGGTTTAAAGTAGATACGCATAAAATTTGCTAGTAATTACCATATGGCAAGTTCTCGGCAAAAATTATTTTGTCTAAAACTTTCCGCTTTTCGACCGACTTGTGTTTCGATTATGTTGATGAAGTTGGATTTTGATCTACAGGTTCCGACGTATCTTTTAGTTTACTTTTTTCTTACGATGATCTCGCATACGTATAGTGAATGATTGACTATTTCTGATTATAGTGATAATTACAACATGATTCGATTTTGTATATTCACGTATAATTATAATATTATTCATACTGCGGCCGGATATTTAGTTAATAAAAGTTCTGTATTATGAATTTTGCTTATGAATATGGCTTAGTCATTTATTCTACATCTTTTTATTCTTCTTTTGCAATAATATTTATGTTGTTATACTAGGATCTTGATACGAGATTAAAGTTAGCGTTTCGACTAAAGGAAGTGTTACTGTTCTTTCATGGTAATTTGCGCTATTTCATTGCCAGCTCAGTGAGAAGCAACCCAGATAATAATCGTGTTCTTGTTAATATTGGCGAATGGTCTATAATTTTGTTTTATGTTATTTCTATAGTTTTATATCTATCGGTTCTATTCAGATCTGGTAACACTTTGATTGCGCTTCTAAAATCCAAATACATGATTCAGAGAAACTTCCAGATTAGGAAGCTCCATTTAAGAGGAAATGATCGAGCAGTTTGTTTCAACTTTTTAAGCACTTCTGCGCGTCAAACGCGATAGAGTATACATTCTTTTCTTCTTTTTCCAAATGTAAATATACCATTTTCTACATTTACTATTAAGTTTCTCGAGTATTGTCATGTTTTAAAAGTGACTTGCACTCAGTGACTCGTGAAATTACTTACGATTTTATGGTTTATTACTCGCTGGTTTGATATTTTAATTTAGTCGAGAAGAGCTGGAGAGATCGAGTTCGAAACCGATCGTAATATATTAAATCTATAAATCACAAGGCAGTTGAATTATCGCATAAATCACGAAGTGCAAGCCGATATTCGATAATGATACTGCGATGTCGCAAAACGCCTGTCTGTCGGCGTTAACTATCACTGACTGTTGTGCCGTGCACATTCGTCGTTCGGTAATTACAATTTCTGTACTTGTGCTTGTTCGCGCATGGAAGTTCCACGTCCTCTCACGCGTATCAAAAATTTACGAAATAAAACGAGTTGTCGAACGAAATTATAATATCGAGCTTTGTATTTCCATACATTATCTCTGCGAGTTTCTCTGCGAAAAGAAAAAGATAATACCGCGTAATTATTCGAAAGTATCAGGCTTCGAATCGTTAAACCGATTTTATTGAAACTTAAATTGTCGTTTAAGACTGTTACGTCCAACAGTATCTTTCTCGTAAATCGATATCAAGTTACTAGGTTTCTCTTTATATCAGTTACTATTTTAGTTGTATTTTATGCGACTTATGTTCGTCAAAGAACTTCGAAAACTCAGAGGTGAACTTGTTATTCCACATATGCCGTAACTGTGATTTGATAAGAGCTGATTGTGAGTTTAGTGGGAATCTGAATGACGTGCGTTGAAAGTCCATGCTAAGAACATTTAGAATACTAATTGTTGGCTTGAATGAAAATTCCATCGCTACGTGCACCAATGCGGCCACGTATTTCCTCGACTACAACGACTCTTCTACCAATGGATTCAACTTGTAAATCGCCGCGATAACTCCAATACACCTCCGTACACATACGTATACTCGTGCAATGTGTACGGCACAGTAAACAGAAATTTGTTACGTTTACTTCCGAGAAAATATTTTCCTGCTACTTCTTATTTTCTTGCTAAGCTCTCTTTATTTTATCTATCGTAACTTTCCATTTCGCATTTACCAGTCATATTCTACAGCCGTGTTTACAAGAATATTTTTCACGCGTGTATAAGTATTAATTTTACATAATTATGTAACACAGACGTGTTGTTTTAATGATAGCAGGATATTATGTATTAGAAAATTATAGTTCAATAAACATTATAGATGCTTTGTCGATATCATAGTATGCGTATGTTATGTCGATAGAGAAAGTACAGAAAAACATAAAAATCCTTTCTTCCATTGTTCGAACACTTAAACATTTCTCGACATATTATAGTATTCTTCGTTAAACAATACACTTTTCGGATATCATCGTTAAAATAAATAAAAGATACATCTTTTAAGAAGTTCATTTCGAATTTTCCGTAATTCTATTTTGAATATTTCCAAAAGCTAATGTTCCATTTTATTTTCCTCCTCTTTCCTCGCCTGCAATTCTCATACGGATGCTGTCGAAGTTAGATCAGAGCTTTACTTCATATAGCGCTACTTAGACTATAGTAGATTCCGTTACATACAAACGTGGAAACATTCGCTAAAAATGTTTACATAGAAAATTTCCATATTTCTGAAAATTTATTTCAACAAAACTAGCAACACAGTCATCTAGGACTTATTACACGTTGTGTTGCGCGTCGCGGAATTGGAAAAATCAAACTTTGTCTTAATCTTAAACACACGATACCTTGTACAAATACAACCAACGATTTATATATTTACCCGAATGTATCGCTTGTATATGGAAACTATTACATTGGTTGAAAGTCGGCTACGCACCGAGAATATGTACGTTGGAAGATAGGCAACGTAAGTACATAAGTGTTACATACCTACGCGAAATGAGCCTGTATGTATGTAACGAATATCTTGGCGCCACATTTCCGTAAGTTGACGACGACGCCGCTCCGGATCACCGGTAGGCCGTTGTGATAACTCTCGTGTCAGACAGTCAACGATTATATATATAGACAAAAAAAAAGCATTCTCACAGCAAGCCATATAACATACGCACTGTCTTGCCGACAGCAGCCGTTTGCTAAGTGAGAACCAGACGAACCGTGCCATTACTCTTATTTCAATTGCAACGTGTAATACACGGTATTAGATCTCTTTCCACGTATTACCCAACATTGAAAAAAGTCAGAGGAACTTATATGATGACTGTATCTTTACGAGCTATGAAAACCAGATCGTAAAGTTTAGAACGCTTTTAAAAGAAACGTCTTGCGTTCTATCGAATTTATCGTAAATATGTAAAATGTAAGGTATATGTGACACATATGCATTAAGACCTATATATTACGAGTATTATCACATTCGCAGTTACTAATGTAGAGTTGTCTTTTCATAAACTATAGCTGCTCGCCACTGACGTAAGGATGTGTTTTCTTCTCTCTCTAGAAGTTATAGCTAGATATTTCTGACGTACAGTTACGTCATTTTTAATACGAAAACAGCAAACTATATGAAAACTGTGTGCACGAAATTAGAAATAAGAAACTTAAAAATTGTGTTCGGACGAGTTTATTATGCCAGTTTAATATTATATAAGTTTTTGTTTAAATGCGGAATAACAAATACACGTACGAGTATGATTACACGACAGGTTAGACTTTATGTTTCACGTTCTTTTGCTTACGAAAGAGGCGCGCGATAATCAACATTCATAAACAAATGTTCAAATTTGTCGAAATGTACGTTTCCTAGACGCGTTTAAAATTATGTAAATAATTAATTGCGGTAGCGTTTCTTAATTTTGAATTAGATTATAACATATTTTGTGCATGATTTAATACGTTCATGTTTCGTCACATAGTCTTTAGCATCAATGAGCAAAGACGTAGCGTCGTAAAATTAGTCCATTCTTGTAGCTTTATTCGTTAGCTTTCTACATTTGTTAAATTATGCTTCCAAAGTTTAGATTTTAGTTCTGCTCAAACGTAGCTAGTAGGATCAAAATCAAGCGACTAGAGAAATGTTTTTAGCAATTTTAGTATGTGTATGTGTGTACGTGCACACACACACACACACACACACACACACACACACACACACACACACACACACACACACACACACACAGAGGAACGATTCTTGCACTAAATATACATCAACAAAGATTTACGTAATTGGAACAAGCGATATTTCTTTTTCGATTCTGATTAGAAAAAGATGTTAGTGGAATCTTTAGAATTATATCTTCCCTTATAAATTACAATGTCTACTTACATGGGTTTTATAGTTGCATCACTGCTTTGTAGATAGAAATATATATATATATATTTCTAGTTACACAGATAAGATTCGCCTTAAGAACATACGATAAAACGATCGATTAGTTCCTGAAATGTTAAAGGAAACTTCTCGGTTTTTTTTTAAGTTGTCCAAGCGCTTCTCCGTTTGATTCTAAACGTTTCCGCTCCTTCATTGTTCTCATCAGCTTTATCTCTGATTTATACATAACATTTGATAAGACTCGTTGAACGATGCGCCATATGAGATCATTCTATATCGTAAAAGGTTTTCAATTAGTGGTATCTTAAAGCAATATGAATTGCGGGCACTATACACGTCCATGCTACGAACTCGAACGAAATTATCCGGTTTATTACCAAATGATTGCGGATATAGTGTTCAAATAGGTTGAGTTTTATTTTAATAAAATCTTTCTTATAGCCGTTTACATATCTCGTAACTACTTCTAGTTCTTGTGTATTTGCTTCTGAAATGAACGATCTTTTTCAAGCACTCTGTCGTAATACTCGCTCTTTACATTAATAGTCGACGAACTATTTTAAACGACTTTTCTATATTAATTGGCGAGAAACGTTCTCATTTATAAACTCGTCAACGTCCAGTGACACGATCTTCCCTTCTCGACAAGATATATTTCAAATTGTTTCTTTACATTAAAATTTATTCACGATCTTTTGTATAACGTGACAGTTTCTATGCACTTTTTCACTGCGAATTTGATTTGCCTTTTGAATATAACATTTTATGTTTTATATTATAATCTCTGGTATTGAGATATTTACTGATCTTTTTATTATTAATATCTTAGTAATCATGTATCGAAAAAAAGTGCAAAATTTCTCCTTTAGTAGAATTACTATTTAACTATGAGGAAAATTAAATTTTTTCTATATATACAATTTGACGCCAACGAAATACTTGTGTTCTCTATTTTTATTCGTATATACGATATCCTAATAATTTTGGTCGCTTCAAATATCTTCTTTTTATATATAAGAAGACTTTATTTATAGAAATTGTACAACACGCAAATAAAGGTAGTTTATTTATGATAACATTCTAATAATAGCTATTCTATAGGTGAACAATTTCCGAAGATTACGTTCGAATTTTTAAATGGTATACTATAGGTTTTTATTCCCAGTTGAGTAGCAGGTGTTTAGAGAATTTCGATGATCTTCCGCACAAGGACGGTTAACACTAAGCAAAAGAGTAAAATAGTCTAACATCACAACAGATATTTGAAGCGATGATTGTCTGCATCAATGAAACGTTGCAATCGTTATATTTTTGAAGTTCGTATCCTTATCATCATTTCCGGATTGATTGTAGGACATACCGCAACGAGTGTTTACTTTACACATACTCGTGACATTGTCTCGTTGTTAATCATCGCGAGACGAAACATAGCATGGAAATGATAGGGAACGTAAATAATAAACTCGAATAATCGATATGGAAAAAATGACATAGAAATTTAGAACTTTCTTTCAGTAACATCAATAGATTTTCAATAATGGCGAAGAAGTCATTGAATTACGACCTTCGGAAACATTAAAAGATATCGCGTATTAGGAAAACCCAACAAAACGCCACAAGATATGAAACAAAGAATCTTTAACAGTCTTTGAAACGATAAGAAGCGTACACGGAGTTCAGAAATCGAGCGATTGAAATCTTGCTTCGACGCAAATGTGTATCGCTTCGAGTATCTGTTACGATCTAAGGCTCGTTGTTTCGTTCGATTAGCGAACGAGCTTACGCTCGTTGTAAATGACTGAAATCCTTTAAATACTCGATATTCCATTAGGGATGAAGAAGTATGTAGTATAAAAGACAGCGAACTTTGAAATTCTTTGGAAACCTTTCGCGTAATGCTTATTTCTTAGTTCTATTCCATAAAAATACGCTGCCATCGATTTACGGAAAAATTCTGAGTCATCGCTATTTATTCGAAGTTTTATTTACTCGAAGCGATTTTTGTATTCATTTTCTGGAGAATTTTCGCTGTCTACTGTAAGTCGACGTTTCATTTTACGAGTAACCGTAAATACGAATTTAGGTCAGGCTAACAAACGTGTGTTGATAAATACGTTAACAAATTTTAATCAGCTATGCAAGATCCGAGATTAAGATAAAAGGCTTTAAGAGGCTCGTTTCGTACAATTTCATCGAGCTTCGAGTATCTGACGTGTAATCTTCATTATCATTGAATTACATTCAAGGATCTGTTTAAATCGCGAGAAAAGCACCGAATAACCAACACTCCGTTACGTACGCGTCTCTGCCATCCTTTTTATGTCGCCGCTGCTCTGATCTCCCGACACGTTCCATTCTTTTACGTTCTTTTGACACGTTGTAGCAAGTGAACGATCTTCGACATGTCGCGGTCGACAGTTGGTTAAACAAGCGAGAAATCGTCGAAGGCGACCGGTACAGATATATTATTATTATTATTGTTGTTGTTATTGTTGTTATTATTATTATTATATTATGATTATATATACATATATATACGCACACACACACATATATATAAAATACATAAATAAATATATATATTATATATAAAAAAAATATATATATATATGAAACACCGGCATAAAATCAGGCGAGGAAGATACAGCGAGAAAAGAGGGTGGAAACGCTTGGCCATTTCGTAACTCATTATCGCGATCGAGAAGGCTGTGCGCGCCACGCGAACGCGTTCTTCTCGAATCGTCGTTTCGATTTCCTTCGCACCCCACCGCTTTCGGTCGGCTGTTGTGAACGTATACACGAACACGAATGTAGGGGACGACGAATCGCAGGCGGAGAGCGATTATGGTAGCCGGTAGCTCGGCAGCTGCTCAGCTGGCTATCAATGACGTACGAAAGAGGCTTTGACGCACGGTAGCCAGCCGGAAGGAGAGAAAGAACCGCACTCCGAGAAAAAGATATAAGCAGTTTGTCGAACGAGGAGGTGTGCGTAGAACTGGCAAAAACGGAGATTCCAAGAGAAAGAGATACGCAAGCAGGAAGACCGTGTAGGAAGCAAGAGGGAGAGAGAAAGCGAACGAACACGTTGGCGAACAGACGGAACAGAAGCGAATGTAACGTGTACAGGAGATTCGTGGCATTGTTGAAATTGCGTACGAGAAATTGCGATCGGAGGAAAAATATGAGCACAATTCGGGTGCGGAAGGGTAAAAATTGGATGTAGAATTGGGATAAAGATCCGTTGGCAATGCTCTAGAAACGTAACGGGGAAAGCAACCGACAGCGATGTGCTATTCGAAATTGGATACGGCAGTGGCTAAGAGAGAAAAACAATTTGCAGTAAAATTATTTCGCCCGTAAAGGGCGATGAGAGAAATTAAATAGCCGAAAGATCGTGTCCGACGTTTACATTTACATTTATATCGACGCATCTGGATTTTCCCAAGAAAAGATAAGAAAAAAACTATGATTAATTGAACGAGGCGTGATAAGAGATACCAGGAAATTGCGAATTACATTGACAGGATAAAAGAGAATGTAAATAAAAGTACGTGTAAAAGTAAGAAATTATCGAGGATTTAAATAGTAACGGATAGAAGGGACAGAGAGAAAATAGGGCAAGGGTGCAATTGAGACAGACTTGCAAGGTGAAAGAAAGAGATAACGAGTCGAAGCAACGTACAAGAAGGGAGCAAGATACGAAAAACGGTGGCATTGAACTTGACACGACGACGAAGTACCGTGGTCTTTGCGGGAGAAGAAGAAGACCGGTGCTACCGGGATTCGAAGAGGGGAGATGATGAGGGCGACCGGTCGAAAAGCAGGTTTCGGTGGCCTGTTCGTATAAACTCAAAGGTAGAGTGGGAGGCCCCCGACGGACACGAAGAGAGATCGACGAACGAGATGCGATAAATCCTTCTTCATCCGTTCGTTCCGCTTTTCTATCCTTTTTCGGATCCTTTCGACCTTGTCACGATCGCAGACGCAAGATCGACGCCAGACGGTTGCAATCATAGCGATATTCGCTGGCTCTGTTTCCGGACCGTAGGACACTGCCTCGGGGAGAAACCGATTCGTACACGTCGTTTACTGACATAAGTGTGTCACGCTTGACAATCTGCGTAATGGGCTCATTCATAATGATTTTCTTCTTTCTATTCGTAAAGTAAAAGAAACATATGTCCATGTGTTCGTTCAATGTTTCATTGTTGATGAAACCGTGAGAGACACTCTTGTCATATGAATTATTTGCATAACATTAAAAAAACATAGCAAATTAGTTTTGCATATATTTCATGTAACATAACCGAGCAACGTAGTTTTTCATCTTCTTTCTTTTTTTTTTTTTTTGCTTTTACGATAAATGATAGTTCCAAAGACGTGAAACATCGTCGTAAATTTCACGTTTGAACATGAACGTTTCGTATCTATGTTGCCAGGTTTTTCTACCATATTGTAAATAAATTCTTATCGCTCGCAGCGCTCGTAAAACATAATTTGATGTACATGGCGTACTCACGATCAGCTTGTGCGTTGTAACGGTAAAGTATGTAAAGCCTTGTTGTTATTGCGAAATATATCCGGTAATGACATTTTATCACTTATCGATAATATGAAATGCTTGTAAAATATTTATCTTCTCGCCCTTATCTGTGAAAATTCATAAGACATGGACTTCCGCTGATTGAGATACTAAGTTCGTTTCTTACTCCTTACCAAAGTCCTATAGAAAACAATAATATTATGTCCGATATTACTGCGATAATCAACGTTTCATTCGTATCAACATTCATATAGTGTATAAATAATCTTTGATGCACAACTAGTAAGAACATGTTTTGAGAAACATTTTATAAAAAGTTGCAATTTTTCTTGATCGCATGTCGAATGTAACATACTCACGATTTAACATGTCACTCTACGTATATGTTAAAGAGTAGAAAAAAAAATATCGAACCGATAACAGGGCAACGAGTTTGGAGATACTCGGATGTTTATCGGTCTTAATAAAAATAAAAAAAAAGAAAAGAAAGAAAGAGCGGGGGTGGGTAAGAAGAAACGCGGCTAAAAAGAATGTGACGAGTTCGGAGGAAGCTCGCGCGAAAATCATTCTCGGATGAACGACACAGTGAGTATAAGAGGTAATTGATGGACCTTGTGCAGATCGAGAAAAAAAAGTTGGCGATACCGAGGTTGGTGCGATTACGAGGCGCATCGCGCTCGAATCGTTTGAAGCACGCACACGTGAGAGCGGACGTACGATATATAGAGAAAAACATGGTTGCGCGAGCACGTCTGCACTTTCCTGCGAAGCAGCCAGTCGAGCAAGGCAAGCCGATGTGCAAAGGCGAGTTGTGTGTTGGTGAAAACAGATAGGTCAGCTTGGCGCCACCAGGCCGAGGCAAGCCGAGTGAAGGCCGGTCGGTTGCATGCTCTTGTTGCTGGCTTACTGTTCTTCGATATCCAACCATCGCTACCAACCGAACCACGCATTGTCACTGTCAGTGAAATCATGCGCCGTCGCAGATCCAAACCGGCGGAAACCATTCCTTTGTTCGAGCGACGAAATTCGATTATACGTGTCTACTATCCTTCCGGATATAAAGCCGTAACGATACAGGATGGTCTAAACAAACGTTTTTGTGCAATTAAATACGACCAATAAGAATCGTTTATTTCGTTATAATACTAATGTTTATGGCTAACGGTGTATAGCCGGTGTATAAGCGTATTTAATGTGCTCAGGTATGTTAGATAGGTTTTAGGTATATACCGGTTTTATGATATGATATGATGTTTGAAGATGTTTGAATATGTTGGAACAAATAGTCTCGAATAGTAAAAATTACATCCAGATACAATCAGAAGTCGTGGAGTATCTTCTTCGATGAAATTTTTTATTTTTGTTTTTCTAAAAGTGCATTGGAATGATATACAGGTATTCCGAAAATTTGTTGTTACCATTAAACAGTACCTAACAGCTTCAGTCAGATCTTTTTCTGCTTCTGAACAACATAACGACGACTACTTTGCTCATTATCTTCGTGCAATAATAATGCTATGTCAGACTAGATGTTTCAAAGATAAATGTATGATAGAAATACATATTATCAAACGAGAGTCATTACGCGAGACGGGAAATTACTGTTCTTACGTATTATGCTACTCGAAATTAATTGGTAATATAAACACCAAGTATCTCCGGTTACCATTCCCTGGCTGCATGGTTAATATGCATGAACTACCCCGAGCACTATCATTTCAGCGATGAATTTGGTACAGTCGCCTACGAGAATCGGTTCATTTCGTCGTATAGCGATATAACGTGATAGATCATCCCTGTATGTATAATAGACATTGCTGTTCATTCTCAGCGAAACGCTTCTCAGACCATATTCTCTCGATGATCATTCGTATTGAACTGAATTATACATTTTATCAAAAATTTGTACAGAATCGATTAAGAAGTTAACGTTCTAGAAATGAACGAATGAAACGTGATTGTATTCTCTTCTGCTTGTTTCTTCCAACATCTTAATTTATGACGATGATAAAATGTTGCAGAGAAAACGGGAATAGATACGAAAGAAACGATAGTGTAGCACACAAATGAAATTACAGAAGAATTGATTTAATACAAACATGAAAACATGAATATATCATTTTATTCGTCGACATAATTAATATGCAGTCAATGAGATATGTAAAATAATGGCATATACTTTAAGAAATCTTCTTAACAATAATCGTCTTCCTGTAAATTGTCAGCGATCGTCACCCTGCAAAAAGGATATATGTAATTCCGGGAAGAAACATTTTATGCATACATAAAACTGTGTATGAATAAAAATACGTATATTTTACATAGGTAAAGTTAGGCTAAGTCACGACTACTATTGAAAAATGTATGTTGTTTTTAAGCGAAGCTACCCACAGAGCTGCTATCTATAGTGTCCAGTTTGTCTTGTAGATAGTACAAAGATCCGTAGGAATTACTTTATTAAAAATAACGCAGTTAAGTTGTACACACGCGCAACTAGCCCTATTTATACGGAATACGGGTTAGATTGGGTATTTTCCATATTATCATAACCGGAAAAAATTTTTCCTGAAAGGTCTCATCTTATCAGTTACGGGTGAAAATTTCGATAGTTTCAGCAGAATATTTCCTGGAAGCGTAGTTTGACGGTGGGAAACACGAATTATCTTAAAAAATCGAATGACACGATAGGGAAAACAAGGCTGATGCTGATATTTATCGCACGACCTCGATGTTACCACGCCAATATATATCGCTAGTAGCCGATCATTTTTCGAAATAATTATGCTATGCTATGTAACATTATGAAACCTGATGATTAGAGGAAACAGCACGCACGATCAAGTAATCAGATAGAAAGTACTCACAGCGATAGATCGCTCTGATTTCCGATCGATTATCGTAATCGTTTCGCGTATGCTATTGTACAAAAGGAGCAGTCCTGTTATTGCGAAACAGTTGCATACGCCAAAAAAGAAACAAAAAGGAAAGAAGGGAAAGAGAAATGAACGGCTTTTATGGAAATCGGTTTATTCGTCGAAAATGCTTATCAGGCACCAGCGTAATTTAGTACTGACAGTGAGTCGATTTTCGTTTATCTTCCCATTACGATTGCGCTTACTATAGTTGGCAAGTAACTACTGAACTTCGCACTTGAATGCTTTGTGCGAAGATCGAAACTGCAAGTCATTTACTAGAAGACATCTATCCGTGAAAGTTTCATTATCCTAAATGTACATTTTCACTCATGGCGTATCTCTATTCGTCGGTTATTCTTCTCTTATTAACTTTTAATCTTCATCGTTTATCTGGTATCGTCTTTTTCTGCACTTTCGATCTTTCATCGAAAATATTCATGTAAACGATATAGAGAAAGTGAGAATGATTTGGAAGATAAAATCCGTAAACAGGAACAACGAAAATAAACTAAAGTAAAGTAAGTAAAGTAGAAGCGAAGCGTTTCAAAATTAAAATTATAATTAAAATTCGATTAAAATTCGGTAGTAGGAACTACTTGCTTAGTAAAATGTGTAAAATATCGTGCGAAAATAATTCGATTTAAGAACTTATTTTATCGAGTTAAGAACTGTGTTCTTACTTTCTATCAAAATATTCGAATCAAATCGATCAAAAGTATATACGTAGTTGTTGAAAATTTTATATTTTATGTAACCGGCTATAAAAACCAGAAATTTGTCCAAAAGTTTGCGTAAGGGGAGAATTATGTAAAAGTAAATAAAATAAAATACATTCAAACCGATCATAATACAATTATATTAAAATAGGTCCTACTATTGACGAACAAAGCTAATTGTAAAGAGTTATTTTTTCACGATTCTTTTTGCAAATAAGGTTACTGGTTTTATCATTTTTTAAATTATGCTCGTCAAAAATCTTATTGCTCTCTCGAAATGAAACAGAAATTTTACATGAAATTGTTTGAAGATTCGTTTCCTCGAGTCTCATTCAAGAAGGCGTTCTCGCGTTTGATCGGAGAGCAGGCATTTAAATTTGTTTATGTCTATTTCTACAAGTCACTGCGAAAACAGTTTAATTGAACTAACGATGAGAAACAAAATAATGACAAGTGTACGAATAATGAAGCGAACGTCTACGTATACGTTTCGTTTCTGGTATTACTATTTCCCTATACGTACGCATAGAAATCAGGGCGGTTCACTCATCGATCTGCTCCAATTACAACTTCCTTTAAAATTTAAACTTTCTATATTACACAAAAATACCATGGCCAAGATAGAAACAACGTAAACATCAACTGAAAACATGCGACAACGTCAGTTGAGATATACGCACTCATATCTCTATCGGAAGATTGTTGGAAGTTTTCAGGAAATTAGAATACTTAATGATCACTGTTTCGTTATTCCACGTTGGTGACGAACGAAGAAGATAAACTTTGCGCAGTCAAGCAGCTATTCTCGAGGAAGTCAAGCAATCAAACCGAGCAATCGTGGCTGGTGGAACAGATAGGTCAGCTTGGCGCCACCAAGCCGAGTCGCAGCGAATGAAGGCCGCTTGGTCGCATGTTCGTGTTTGCTACCTTACTGTTCCTCGCCACCCAACACCGGCAGCACCATAATGCGTCTGGCACTGTCACCATTAGCGGTAACGGGTAATGCTTGGATTCCACGCAATCAACCAAACGATTCAGCGATCATGAGGAAAATTCACGAAATTTCTTCCAGTCTGAGAAATTTAGTAGTCGTTGAGGATAATTCATTCGTTGGTGTTGTCGTTAGGTAGAAACGAGAAATATTTAGGAGTATCAATCAACGTGTTCGATTATTCGGTAATTCAAGAACAGCGCTCCAACAACCGACGATTAATCGACGAACAGTCTAACAATTTCGACGATGAAACGAGTGTTATCACTCGCTTGATAAATAGTATCAGATAGATGGCAGTACATTTTATGTAAAAGATTCTGCACAAAATATGACCGATAAGGGAAACCAGAGGTGGATTAAAATTTTTACCGAGAGATTTCCGACATTGCCGACCCTCCATTTCTAATTCATTAATTAAATCCCATGTAGAGCGATCCCAAATCTCTACCCGCCCACCAGGAATTTTCCCAAAGTCCCCGATGGCCTACCCGTCCCCGAGGGAACCTCTTCCATATGAAACGGAAAGCCTAATGAACAGCAAAATGTGGATTAATATGTTTTGGAATGTATAATTTTAAAGCTTCCTAAATGATAGCTATTTCGAATTTTAGAATCTACTTTCAAAAAGTGTGCATCAGCATTGAATTGTTTAGCATTCTAATTGCGATAAAGTAAAAAGTATATGTCGGTATATATAAAGATATATTTGTAATTAATAAATACAGTAGATACAGCGTGTTTTAGGAGTGGACAAAGCACACGGGAACAATGAGAAAGGTTCACATAAATATGTGCCCTATTTGATCGTGTTTCAAAATCACAGCCACTTTTGCGTTACACTGATCCGCGATAGTTTGTGCTCATAGGAGGTTGCCGAAACGATCACTTTCGGTACGTACGCAAGTTTGTAGTTGTCGTGTCAAAGAATTTTGCAATCTTTCAATAATTCCGGGTGTCTGTTGAATAATACAAGCAAAGGTAGCCATTTCGAGCAACTTTCTATGAAGGTACGCTGTCGTGAATTATTGTAAGGCAAACCTGGCAAACAAGTTTAAATAGGACACGTGCTTATAACATGAACCTTTTTCATTGTTTTCGTGTGCTCTGTTCGCCCCTGAAGTTGATCCCACATGTTCCGAAACGCCTCATATATGTTGAATAAAAATGCTGCTGAGGTTGCTGAAACGATTCATCTTATTCTCAGTGACAATGCGGCAGTACGTGTACGTTAAAAATGACATCATAAATTTTTCAAAGGAGATCCCGATTCTAATCCGAAACGTTCGCGTTTCACTGGCTGTAAGAAAATAAAAAGAAAATGACCGGGAGAGGATTGCGAAATGAAAACAGCAGAAAAATGGTAATCATACGTATCAAGAGATACGATACTTTAACGATTCGAATAATATTTCTACTGTTGAAAATAAAGATAAGTTTTGTTTACAGAAGCAGGAGTACGTAAAATATCAAGTTAAAAGCACAGGATTTTTTATCATATTCAATAATGAATGTTTTTACGCACTGTACACTCTAAAGCTTGTCTTGTATTTTATGCGTAGCCATTCCCATTCTAATTTGGTATTATCGAAATTACCAGTCGTCCTATCTGTCTTTATTAAGATCGACGAGCTTTGTGCGGCAATACGTAGTATACGAGTATGCGAAGATCGCAGCGAGACATGTCCATACCTGTGGTGTCTAGAAAATGGCGTGTACTATTAATTATAACTAATGCGCGTCTCCGTCAGTAATCATGGTTAACGATCGGTTACACTGGCTTCGTTCCATACGTGCCTTTATCCTTACGCGACGTGTAACTGGTTCACATGGATGAATGCAACATTTTTTTAACAATACATTCTCTCATATCTCCCATTACCTGTGCGTATAAATACGTTGCGAGTTTTTTTTAAATCATTAATTAATACAAAAATTAATTTTTATATAATCGACATAGTGATACACATATTGAAAGATCTATCGACTAGTGATGCGAAAATGAAGTATAAAACTTCAGAAACTGTTTTATTTTCTTTTCTGTATATTTCTCTTTGCAGAACTTCAATCGCGCATAAAATTTAAACTTGGCAAACCTAATCGTTACAAAGTATCCAGTTTCTGTTGAAACAAGTCGATATTATTCTTTCCAGAATCGAAATAAAAATATTAATTGAAGCATTTTATGTAAGAAACATGTGTGTCTAGCGAATTATCATACCGAGTATTATAGCACAAAAACTATTTATTCATCTGTTCTACCACATACCATTCTGGATTGTTTCCAAAACTATTAACGGAGACGAACTCCAGTTATGGCGTGATAATGAGGTAGCGCGGTAATGGACGTTTATTTTGAATCGACAGAACCGCGAAACTTACTATACAGAAAGTAACTTCAGTTGTGCAACCAGTTTGCTCGTCCTAATAGACATCCTGTTTTCTTGCGGCAGTCCGCTTTAATTAAACGTTTTACCCATTTGTAGTAATTTCTAGATCGATTGATAAAAAACAATGCGACTTGAATAATGCATTAAATTTGGCACGAAGTATAGGTACATACCGCTGTTTTTCGTGCCAAGACAATCGCGGTTAGAGTTACATAATTTTAGTAAAATATATTCAACTATTTCTATAACATGGTTAAATCGTTTCACGTTGTATGGAAGTCGTGTTATAGGAGAGCTGTCGCAATTTTTGCACCATGTTATATCGAAATTGTGCTTTCAAAGTGCCGTGTTTCAAAAGAGTCGAGAGTTGTACCAATGTGTGAAAATTAACAAACTATTTTCCATTATACAGGTTGTTCCGGGTTTTCCCAGCTGAAAGTTGTCGCTATATTCTAAAAGTTTATTTTAAAGGTATATTCCTAAAAAGTGTCATATAAACACGTGCCATCTTTAAAGATTTATAACGTTCAGTAACGTCTTTTCCACAAAATATGAATAAATCAGAGATATTTACATCTAGTATCATAATACTTGCACGAGTCCATTTTCTGTCAAGATTGACAGCGACAAAAAACTCGTTACTCTTTGAAGATCTCGTTTATAACTCGTGCAAGTTGGAGTGGAGAAGTTATCGTAATACCTTCTAACTGTACTGCCAGATGTAAATATTTTTCACCTATTCATACTTTGTACCGCAGTAACGCACGTTCATTACCGCTATTTTGTATTACGTTAATTCCACTTGCATGATGATTTTTCTTATCTTGACTTATAGAATGTACCGACAACGTTTGGCTGAAAATATCTCGGACACGTTGTATAATAGTCTACGATATGAAGCGTTCGGTTTTTTTTCCAAACCTTATCAGTCTGTTCTATACGTACAAATAATAAAAAAAAAATATTATAGAAAATTGATCAGAAAGCTGTAGTGATAACAATACGAAATATGACAGAAGTGGTAGTGGATTTATAGTTAGTATGTGTTACAGAAGAAAAATAGATTGACAACGAATGTAATCGTCTATCGCATAATATGTATCCCATTTCAAAATGTTCATCAATCCCGTCAATCGACGCAACACTGACAATGGCAAGAAATTGAATTCCTCTCTATACGAAGTTCATTTTCATTGTTCTTCGCTTCAATCCATCAATCATCACGTCGCTTCATATTGATTTATTATTTTTCTTCTTTCTTGTTGCAAATTTCTTCATACGTAAAAACCAAAGGGCGCGCGATCGGATAAACTTGGGCGCCAAAGTCCAATCCCCTTCACATTCTTTACTTTTCTTATAACATCTCAAAAGAAACTTTGATTGAATCATACTCAAATATGTACATTTTTTTGTCGTTACGATCATATGATAGAAGAATATTCGGTAAATTTCGTTGGCATTTTACTAAATTTATACGCTTATTCGTAAGTAACTTAGAAACCAGTTGATCGCGCAATGTATTATGATATTAATCGAAAATAGTTTCCTTCGTACAAATCTAGAATAATCCATATATATATAATCGTGAATTATGAGCTAACCTGCTCGAATGTCTCTACTCTAATCATAAATTATCGTCTCTCTTATATCGTCGATATTGCATCATGTTTGATTCGAGTGAAATTGATGAGGACTCGTGTATGTTGTACACGAGGCATATGACAGAGATCGTTCTTGCCTGATGGTCGTATGACAGTGACGACACACGGTTTTTCTCTGATGTGCAACATCCGCTCACATCCATACGCGTACAGCGCGCGTGTCTGACCGTATACATATTAACAGAAGGAGAAAATGAGAGAGAAAGAGAGAGAAAAAGAGAGAGAGAGGACAAGAAAAAGAGCGACAGCAGGACAGCAGAAGAAAAGAGCATACGTACGGACATGCAAAACGTGCTGGAAAAGGTGGGGTTCGGTGCGTCGAAGCAAAGCCGAATGCTTTGACGATCGAAAGTATCCTGGTTATTGTTCTTGCCGGCATGTTACAAACAACATCGCGTCATTCGGTGGAAACCAAACATCGTTGTTATTATAATATAAGGCAAGGCAGGACGATGTCTCTTTTTGGTATTGGATACGTGATTTAGATACGTATTAGATGCGTTTTAAAGTAAATACACGTATGTATGTGTGTATGTATAAAACACTACGTTAGAAAGAAATTAATATCGGCGTTACATTCCGTAACATTGGCCGTAGCGTAGTATCTTTATCGACTATAGGTTTCAAGATATTTTCAAATATTCGTCCGTTCACTCGTAAAGATAATCGATATGCTTAATCCTTTGCAAATGATAAGAACGAAACAATGGAAATAGATGTGATTATTACACTACACGATAGTTTATCGTCTGGCTCGAGATCTATCATTAATTCCGATCGAATTACTTTCAACGCTCGAATAAATCAATTTTTCATCTGTTCGAACGTACATGATGTAAGTAGGAAATAGGTCAGGGAGGAGTTTAACCCTCTGCAACGGAAATTTTTTGTCCATTGAAAAGAACAAAAATGACAATTTGTCGCAATTTTTTACTTCGATCGGAGGCCTGAAAAACACTAATCGTTACAAACGGACTACTATATAGCACGATGATATAGCGATAGATAAACATAGTGGGATTTAAAAGATACATATTTAACTCGTACAAGCAATATGCTATAAAGAATTACAATGTAATTAAGATTTTGAAGTCGTTGCTTGTATGCAACCGCTTTCCTGTTGATGCATTTCGCCGGGGACATATTGTAGGTTAAAGTACAAAAGGACGGAATAATCCCGATGCGACAGCGCGAATCGGAGCCGACGGAACCTGTGGAAAAACACGGCTACGGTTTACCGGGTAAAATTCCTACGTTGCTGGTTTGTTCCCACTGCAAAAAGTCCCATGCTAATTCAACGTTGAACGCTTGAGAACTCATCACGGATGAGTTAACGCGCCTCATGATCCTTCGCAACGTCGAGCTTTGGATCCCGATTACACCAAGAGGGGATGCCGCGACATGGTAATAAACCTTCGTAACTTTTGTATCAGTCCAAGGGAGAAAACGAGTGCACACAACTTATTCTTCTATTCACTTTTTTCTTCGCGAGGGAATTTTTAGAATTTTCTCAGCGCGACGCAGTCAGAGTCTTTGGTACTTTTTTTTCACATTCTCGAACCGTTTCTAACTCCAATTGTAAAATCAAGGGTAATGTAATTCGCTTATCTTTCTCAAGTCGTTACTGATTTGTACAACGTTATGAACGAAACAGGAAATGAAGGAAAGAGGTCTGTTCTTAAAAAATTATTCTAACAATTTTTTATTATAACGTAGAAATGTGTAATATAGTATTAATGTAACAATAAAACATTGTGGAATATACGGAAGTGGTAGTAACGAGGATATAACAGAAATAGGATAGGCTGATATTATAGACCGATGTACGAGTACTTATATGTATATGACTTTTAGGTGCACGTATACACATTAACTCTTAATTGAATGACGTGCTTAAAATAAATGGCTAGAAGAGTGTACATAAGGAAATAAATCCTAAATGATCATTTTTATAGGTTTATGTAATTAATAGACCTGTGTACTTAAATCCTGAACAACAGAATAAAATGAAATTCTTTTTAGATAATTTCTCGTCATATAAATAGCTGTGGTAGATTTCAAAATATATAGGTACTTTATTTCCATACTAATATTTTTAATACCTTACCATTATTTTTCAAATTTATTTTATTCTCCAAATATTGTTCCAGATGACGCAGTTGCGTCTATGAAATTATTATCGACGTTTCTCCAGTGAGATAAACGTCTTTGTGCTACAATCACAACATTGTTAAATCAATTTATCGAATGTCCACATCTGAAAATTTTAAAGACTCGTAGATAATTAAAAGATATATATATATATATATATATATATATATATATATATATATATATATATATATATATATAAGATATTCCAGAGGTTGGAACAATTCTTGAAACGTTTATACAGGATTTTAAACCACTTATAATTAAGTTCAATTTTAATATACACAACCTATCAGAAGCGTATCTCTTATCCAAATGCATAAATGAAATTTTGATTAAATATCGATAACGATTAAACGATTAATTAACTTTACAAGTAAACCGATAGGTATAATAGAGCATGCGAGCGGTTCAAAGAATTCCTTTTGCGATATTGGCGTGTCCAAATGACTTTGGACGTGCATCGAATAAGAAATAATCGTTTAAATAAACGATCGAATGCTAAATAACGATCGAATCACAAAAGTAACCGCTCTTATGATGTGCTTATCGTATATGGACTGCATGTGTGATGTAGCCATTATAAGAAAGGTAGTGTTTACGACTGCAATGGAATTCGACGGAACAATAGACATTACCATCGGTTTTAGCGAGGTTTCGGGACTCGTTATTGTTAATGTTTATTTTTTTTCACGTATCCATACGGCACGTTGCTAAAGAATATGTTCTGTTCGCGATAATGATAATCATAATAACCTCAGAAAATATGACAAACAGTTTTCGTTATGCCAACAAACATACTGGTAATTAAGCATAGTGAAATTACTGACTTAATATCCTGCTTCTGAAATTGCACTGATAAAACGGTTCGTATCTACATACGTTTTTCAGTTTCTTCCATTTAAAATACTTGCAATTACGAGATATCAAGAATGTGCATATTGATAATTAAAACATTTATTTGGTTATATCTTAAATTCTCGCAAATTCTATTGTAGAAACAATAAATTTATTGGAACATAAATTTGAATTAAATGGTCCGTTAATCTCTATCTTTTCGAACAATATATGCGTCGACCATATCAACCGCATATATTCCATAACATTCACACTGAATAATAATATCGTAACTGCATATACCAACAATGATATAGTAACATACAGTGCAACAAGTAGTGTGTCAATGCGCAGTTTCTGTAATTACATTGCAAGTATGAAAATACATGCTTTATTGAATGCTGTAAAAAATAATTTGAAGAATTGAACGATAAGACGTTCAAAAGATGTATAAAACTTGATTTTATAATAACAATTAGAAGGACACGTGAAACAGATTGAAAATCTGTTTTGTAGCCAAAAGGTTCTTCCTAGCTAACATTTTTGAACGCAATTAAAGTTTACTTAAAATTAATAGCGAAAGTGAATTGGTACTACCAAAATAAGATTGTTCAGCTAATAAAAAAAGGATCGTATGGTTGTTCCAAAAAATTGAAATAATTTTTAGGAAAGAGACGCGAAAAGAGTGGAATAGTAATTTTAGTACAAAATATACTCCACCATTTGTAATCGATATGTTGTTCTTTTTTAGTACGTAAAAGGTTCACTCTTATATTAAATTCATTTTAAGCAACTTTCAACTTCAAGGAATCGAGGAAAGTACCGATTGTGAAAGTGAACGAATATGATGAATCTTGGGAAAGATTATCGAGATTAGATAATATCGACAAGAAACTTAGGAACAAGTTATTTTAATCGTTAATCACTCTTCAAGCGTTAAGGTTGATACGTAGATTTTGAAAAGTTGTATAATATTGAATAAAATAGGAAGGAAACGTCGAGAAAGTCGTTTAACTTTTAGGTCTGTATCTATGTCACCCTTTTTGTTAGGAAACGTTCGTCGAATCTTGAATGCGTCAACGATGAATTTTTGTGACGATACGCATGTACGTAGGCGCCTACGCACAAGAAACAGGTCTTGTGGTTCATCTCAGGTAAGTGGATCTCCCAAGAGCCAATCAACCAACTTAATTACCAAGGGCACTCTCAGCTTGCTCACAAATCACATACCTTCATAACTCTCGAGTTTGCTGCCTGTCGATAGCTCGGCGACATGATCGGCTTACGAAACTAATGTAAATATCAAATCTTTACAAAGATTACGATCATTTGCGATGGAGAAATCTTCCTTTCAAAATAATCGAATTTTACCAGGCACATTGGCACAGGATTACACGTATACACACACACACATACGTAAACATATTTATTTAATAACTTCCTCATTATCGGAAGTAATATTTCAAACGAATAGTGCTAAAGTGTAACGATCCATAGCTTTAGAAATTGTCTTTGTATTACATACTTTCATTTTTTTAACTTTTAAATACACACATGTAAGATTATATTTGCTTTAGATTTTCAGTTAAGAATTCTGAAACATCCTGTGTGGATTACACTAAATGTGTAATTTCTTTGAAACAAACAGTGGTTAAATTAATCATGATCTTGTAACCTATTTTCTCTACATTTTCATTACTTTTTTATCTACAGTTTACACTATACCCAATTGTTGATACATTGTTCTTCATAATTACCTTCCTCGTGTAAAATCGTACGTACTCGATTAATGCTATGTGTTCCCATGATGTCGCTCTCTTAAGATTTTGTATTATCGAAGACCAAGAAAAGAATTCTTGATACACTGATTGGCTGCGTGGAATCGCGTATAGCCCTTCGATATAGCGCTAATTTAAACTGACGCGAAATCAAGTTGGTTCCCTTTTTCTACGAATGTTTGCAGTTTAATGTACTTTAGAGAGAAATGAAGTCGGTTCGTTCGGTACGGGCCCCCGTATCTTCGCAAGTTATTGCGTGAAATGTTTTCATCAGCTTCGCCGGCTAGTCTCTCGCGAAATGAAAAGTTACGACCTGGTAGCGTTAAGGAAATGGTGTACCTTCTTCGTTCACGCACAATCAAGGGCTACGATTTTCCATGTGTAGCACTGCCCCGTCTCATTGACATTTTTAGTACTGCGATGTACACTTATATGAATGTCACATTTCTACGTCTCTTTAAAAGTAACAGAATTAATATTTATAATAGGTGGTTCGTTCGTATGTTTTGCAAATACGCGACGTGCAGATACAATTGCACTACGATTAGGAAATAAAAATAACTCTACGGAAAACGAAAAATGGAAAACAAAATAAAAGTTGTTCATAAAGAAGAAATTGCCTTAAATATGGTTGATGCTTTTTGCCTTGCTTCGCTCTATTTCATGTCTTTTAACGAATTACAAACATCGAACATATCGCTGTTTTGCTTTGATAGTGGCACAACTTAAAGTATTTTAAATTCCTTTTTATCGAATAGAAGGTATATATTATGTTTTTACTTTTGTCATGCAAAGCGGTATGTATATGTATAATTCCATCAGCTATACGTCAGTAGGCGAAATTACTTACTTGTACTGCTATCAACATGGCCTTAGTTTTACAACTACACGTGTTCATCTTCAGTCGTTTTCTAACGCTACAACTGAAGCGTTGTGTTCTTTTCGCGAGTAGTGGCGTATCTTGTGTTAAGTCAGCCTTATAATGTTGCTGAACAGACAGACGTTTCTTCGTAAAGTTTAAAACGCCTCTCCTCCTAAGTTTCGAGTTGTGCCAATATCGAAGCAAAACGGCAGTATCATAAGCGTTTATAGGAATTGTTGTCAATTCTAAAATCAAAGTTGTATATTAAGCGGTATAGAAAATGTTCTTATCCGTTTCCAATCTGGAACAAAGTTTATCATGCCTGAATGTGTCCCATTTTGTGCTTCGCATTATCCAACGTAATAAACATAAACGTAAGTAGAGAGTACATTAATCTACAGCAAGATGCTTTAAGCCGAGACGTAATTAAGTAATTAAGACGTAATATTTCGAATCAATTTTACTCGAAAATAGAATATCATAAAAGAAAATCATATTGTACATTTTGGTTCTATTTTTTCACGTAAAACCATATATAACTTTCACTTAAATATTTGTAATTCGATGTTCGGTATTTCGATACTTATAAGAATGTGTATTATATGAATATATATGAAAAGGTGTAAGAATGAAATTAAAAGTCATTCACGACCGAATTTAATGATATTCTTAACGTTTGTTAATCTATTTGCAAAATGAATATGCATAGGAAAGTTACTGACTATGTATAGATATATAGCATAACAAGACTGGCTACATTCTACGATATCAGTTTCGAAGATTTATCTAGAAAAATCTTATTTTTATGTACTAAATAGTTGCGTTTTATTTTATTAGATTAAAATATATAATATAGAATAATATCTTTAAGTATATAAATATATAATAGGATTGTATAATAAGAGTAATATAAACGTACATATATTTTAGGGGCATAAAAGTATCGTAAAGTATGCAATATCGATTGCTATTATCATATGCCAGACGTGAATACTCCTATACGAAATGGTTATTTCTCGATGTTTCCAATGGACGTCAGTGAAGTCCGCGAAAGTAGCAAGGGAAGACCGCTAATCTACAAATTTAAAAAATTATGAAACTTTGGAGATAGAGTAGAGGATATATAGGTATATATTATGCAATTTCTTTTGTTTTTTTCTGCGCAAATTCACTCTAAGGATGAAATTGACAACTGAAAATCCGGCTATTTTCTGCTTTTGCGTTCTAATTCTTGATAAATTCTTTATCAGCTCTTAATCCAATATCTGCTAATCCGTGATCTAAAAAATCAGAAGAAGTAGCTTTTGCCTGAAAACTTGTTTTCTATCTCTTACAGTTCGCGAGTTATATCGCAAAAGCGGAAAATGGCCGGATTCTCAGGGGTCAATTTTACTCCCTTAGGGTAAATTTGGATAGTAAAAAAAAAGAAGAAGAAAAAATGCATAATACATACCTATATATTCTTTACATATACTCTAAGTTTCATAACTTTCGGAATTTGCGGGTTGGGAATCTACTGTTGTACGTAACGTTTTTTGCTGTAAGCAGCTTCTCGTATTTGGTTGAACTGGAAGTTAATAACTCGTAAAATCGTATTAGCCACTTACCTGATTTTATCTATATTCTTTATTCGCGTTGTTCGATAGAAAAATGTAACACGGTTTATTTGCAATCTTTTTCGATATCTTAAAAAGCCATGAGATTAGTTTCATGACGCTATAAATCACCTTGTCAACTATGATATCATACCTTTTCTTTCTTTCGTTTTCTTTGCGACGCAACGTTCATGGTTCATGGACGATGGTAATTTCGTGTTCCTTGTTTGACGCAAATTTCAAGATTGATAGACACATAAAAGCGTACTATAATTTTCTATTATTCTGAGTCAACATAAGCCGAACGTTATATTTCCGTTATACATATTTCTAGATATTTTTTTTATCAGACATTTTTTCCATCAAATTGCCATTTTTTATATTCTTATGTAGAGCATGTAATATTATTTACGTTAACGAACGATCTTTCTTCGCTCGTATCAAATTGATTAAGATTTCCAGATTTTCCTAACTATAAAATCATGCGACTCGTTGAAGAACGGTATCGAATTTATATCGTATACTCCGATTTTGTTTTATGGCACATATCACGGTGTGAAAATTTATTGTACCTACGTATAATATTTGAGCATGAAGAGACACGAATCGTTGCGTTCGCAACGTCGTATTTCTGGTTCTTTGCAGTTTATTTTATGTGCTTTATACGGGTGGCACGGTTAATCGTAATAAAACCGAGCAGGATGTGATTCTACATGTGGAAGATTAAACAAAAAAAAGAATTGATACAATATTTTGTTATCCGAGGCTTTATTTTCGGGATAATCAACTTTGAAGATTTGACAAGTATACTTAAATTTAGCTAATTTCGGATTGAACAAAAGTAAATATAATCGCCAAGGATCTATTCTGGAAAACAAAGAGTTATATACTCAGATATTTTTGGGGCTGTTTTATCGTCATCTTGAAGTATGTACATGCAGCTAAATGTTTCGAGATTACGCAGTTCTTGCCATCTCCTTGTTAGTAAATATCTATTTCCTTTATATCTGCTCTAAATGCTGAAACTGCGTTTTCGTCGAGTATGCATTATCAACATGCCAATCACAAATATTTAAATGAAGAAAATAAAATATTTGAATCGTAAAGTGAATCGGTTGTCAATACTTTTATATTCACGGTTCATGCATACCTAAAAATATTCTGCACATACACATATTTTTGAGTTATTGCCAAAACATGTAACTTGTATAATTATTAATTACGTAATATCTCAATATTTAAATTTCAAATAGTTGAAAAGTGTCTAATACTCGTAATATACAGTTTATCTGTACTCAACTTATACTTAAAATTAAACGAGGAAATTTGAAATAATAATTTTATGTTACGAAGTAGATAGGAAACTTCGCTGCATTTCTAAAACATTAGATTGTACTTGAAAATGTGTAATTTTAAATATCGTTTTATTTACGTCACTTTCCTATTTAGAATGTAATCAAAATAGTATGAATTTGAAATAAAGAAAAAGAAAAAAGAAAATTTCGGGAGATTATTACAACCGACGTCACATAGAATTGTATGCAAACCTCTAGTGTATCATAATTTGTGCCTTTTTTTGTAACGGTTGTGTTGATAGTGCAAAACGTTTCAAAAGTTGAGTCAGTTGATCGTGAAATGAATATAAATTTAATCGCGACGCCATGCCGTCTCGGAATTTCCGGCATTGCTGCTGCACTACCATCTTGCAATTTATATTCCATCTTCGTTGCTCTTTCGACAATTTAACGAGGTCGTCGTATAACAAAAACTTCTGTGTGCAAATTGATATCAACGAAAGGTAGCCTAGAAGCTCTGTAACGCTTTATTTTGGTTAATTAATACTTCATACGTTTGATCTTACTTATATAGACCTACATACATACCATAGAAAATTTGTATGTGCATATTGTGCATGTTGTATAAAACATTTTAATATTTTATTAGCATAATAATAATATAACGAGACGCGACTGCTAGTCGTACATTGCCAAAATTTGAATTTAATCTGAAAATATATTTAGAAGTTGCAAAGTATTTACTGTAATCTTATATCCAGTAAAAAAGGAGTATACAGTATTAATAGTTACCATAGTCAGCGTATAGAGAGTGTTAAAGATGGTCTCACTGGATACCGAGACTTATCATTATCGTGGATGATAGTTTGTTTAAATACTTTCATCATCTCTGTAAAATATATTTTATTTATAATATAAGAATATTTTCGAGATCGTTAAAAATTTTACCAATATAAACGTGATAGTGAGGTGTGGTTTCGATGACAATGGAATTTCAAAATGTATCGTATTCACAAAACATATCCACAAGTATACGAATACTTTCACCAGCCGTTGTAACTAATATAACGTGAATACATGACATATGTAATGACAGCATTTCTGAAGGAAAATTATTTCTTCGGACGTTTATAGAAATTCTATCAAATTCCGAATTGATTTCCAATACCTTCCAATTTTTTTGAGAATTATTAGACCAACGTAGGTTTGTCATTTGATCGTTGAAGCAGATGCGAAGTGCTTTTAAGCTCTCACTTATGTCATTTCCAGCTTCATCGTCGTTCTAAAGTTTGATCGAAAGTGGAAGATATAATCAACCGATATTTTTGTTGCGTTTTAAGTAAATTTCTGATACAATTGCCAATGATTTATTTGTATCATACTTATAATGATTTTCATCTATGAGAGCTACTTGTAGCCATTGGATTAAAATGGAAAATCCCATGCGAACTGCTCAAGCAGTTTCAATTTTTATACTCAATTAACGTTTCAATTATTCTTGTAAAAATTGTGGTTAAAAAATAAATGCTCAGAAGAAAAGAGATATTTCGGAATAATGGTCCATTTCTTGACTCTGTCGTAGCCTTTGAAACTTTATGCAACTCCGTCGTCTCCATATGTTGTATCGGAAACATTCTAAGGATCACGAGTAAGAAGTCGCGAAAACAAGGACGTTGACACGTTTTTATTTTATTGCAACATAAAAGAGTTTTACTTTATTTGGTAGATATTTCTTTTTTATACTGGCGTATGAAAATATAGTGGAACAGAAGCGTATGGAAATGAAGTTTCAAAGACGCATGAAAGCAACACAGGAAGCATATTCAAAAAGTATTCGTACGCTTCTTCTTTTTTTTTCTTTTTTTTTTTTGACAGAATAACTTTTTAAAAATTGGACCAAACCACTTGAGTTTCTTCGAGAGGTTGGAAGAATTAATTTATGATGATAACTTGTGAAAGACGACGATGGATGACGAAAATATTAAAGGTTACTTTTTACGACTTTCTTATCCGAGTCTGTGAAATTTAAATAAAAATTTAAAAAGTACGTTTTGTAGTTTTATGTCGTTTATATATATTTTTTTTATTTACATATATATAAATATATAAATATATATAAATATATATATATATAATATATATATAATATATATATATATATTATATATATTATATATATATAAATATCTACATACAGAAAATTTTATCGAAATCGGTGAACGTTGCTATGAGCTATAAACAGCTAAAAATGGTGAAAGCCGCAGCTTTTCACGACTTTCGATCTACTAAATCTACACCTTTCGATGCCTTTCGCTTGTTTCTACATCAATCGATTTCGATGTTTTCAGCGTGTAATAGATGAAATATATCTACAGAACGTGCTACTTACATTTTTTATTACAGGTTTATATAAAAAAAGTCTGTAAAAAGTGATCTTCACTATCTTCGCCGCAATTCCGATCGATTGCAATTTTTAACAATTTTTTTACTCGTTATCTAGCAAACTAATTCTTCTAATTTCTAACAAAAAGAACCCCAAGTCGTTTGATCTAATTTTAGAAAAGTTATTGCGTTTCAAAGAGTGTACGAATATTTTCTACATCCACTGTACATAATCTTGTTTTACGACAAAATGCGTATCCATGTTCATGGAAGTTTGCAACTTGCAAACTTTTAATCGTAAAAAGAATGCCATAAGAATCCTATTAAATTCTAGAAGTTTTGTCGAATTTTAACAGAAATTTTATCGACTTTCATTTATGATCTAAGTAACGTAAAATCAGATGATGGAAGAAAATACTTGTTTGTTATAAGGCATACAATAAATACTCATTAACTATTTTTTGATTATACTAATTACTCATTAATTGCTAGAAATTAAAATACGTTATATCTATTTCTAAATATTTTTCAGGGAAAGATTACGAATTATGTAATTTTAGCAATTATTATAAAATCTATTCCAACTATCTCTTATTTCTAAGATATAATAATGAACATCTCTTATTGAAGAAGTTCCTTTTTCATTACGTTTTGTACTTACGTTCTAAACAGCATTTAATTGCGTCGGAATCAACACGATATGACGTTACGTGGTAGAAATGTAAAGAACTGAGTGACGTGACTGATTACTTGAAAGAAGAATTCTCGTGTATTTTTTATTTGTGAATTGGTTTCTAAGGAGGTTGTTCATTTATGATTGGTTGATTGTGTTCCAATAAAAAGTGTAATTCGCGAATAAGCTAAATAAGTGAATGTCTTATTGTTCTTTAAAGATGACTGTAGAGTAAGTCTTCAGAATCTCAATGGGAAGTTTTAGAAAGTGACCACGATGTTGTCTATAACGATGCACGATGAGTTTCATAACCTGTTACAAGTGAATATCTTCTAAATAGAATAAGTTATCGACATCCTGCTTATTAGAACACCTATAATTACAAAGGATACAATATTCAAAGTGCGTGGGATTTATTCAAATTTTGTTCTCGAGATTAGTTTCTCACATCAAAGTCACATAGAACATGAAAAAAGAAGACATTTGCTTCTATGTAATTTTGAAATAACTTTGACAGGTGAGATTTGTGGTGTAATCTGCACATGGATATTAGCTTCGATTTAACGATCTATTTAAAAATGTTTGGAAGTTCAAGACTGCCTGTGAGGCCTTTAAACTCCGCATCGTGACATTTGACACTGCGAAACTAATTAGTTGGCGAGTAATGATAGCAGTTACTGCGTATACTTGAATCAATTGCACCATTCAAAAGTAAATTTCAACTGTCAAAATTTCTTGAACAAATCATTGTACTCAGCTGGTCGTGTGTGGAATTTTATTTAAAACTACTAACATGTCAGTCTTATAATTCGAAATTTATTGTGTATGAAAGAAATTCACAAACGTATACTGCGAACAATGTATCCTTTGTAAATA
Organism: Bombus pascuorum; assembly: GCF_905332965.1. Taxonomy (NCBI): domain Eukaryota; kingdom Metazoa; phylum Arthropoda; class Insecta; order Hymenoptera; family Apidae; genus Bombus; species Bombus pascuorum. Next base: position 6,607,111 of record NC_083494.1, on the reverse strand, counting down.
TGTGTAAATATACCAACATATCTCAACGTTTCATTTCTCATAAAATATATTCATTTGTGGTATGATAGTTTGCGTGGTGCATCCTGTTGCAAATCGTCCCAAGAATTTGTGGACGCTAATTGCCAACATTAAAAAGATTTCAATCTGGTACCTACTAACTTACCTTTCTCCTTCCCTCTTTCTCTGTCTCTCTGTCTCTGTCTGTCTGTCTGTCTCTCTCTTCCCCCTTCTCTTTCTCATTCTATGAATGCATACGTTCATGTTTGTGGATGTTTATATTTTGACAAAACTTTTTATCATATGCATTTGCACGTAGCAACACATGCATTTATTATGTATAATCTTTAACATAATTTATCACGTATTTTTGTAAAATATTCATAAGTTTACATTTATTCATATTAAAATTTCGAAACATTATCTCTCTGTTGTATCAATTAATACTTACACATGTAGAGCAACACGTTAAAGCAGAAAGGTCCATGTAACTTTAATTAATGAGTTATTGCAGTATAATGTGAAATTATAAATAATGTATTTGCCGAGAGAAAATTCTTGTAGTGCGGAACTTCCAAATCGTGTGGCTTCAAGACAATCTTTTTTGTATATATAAAAATGTTTTATCTTTTATTTACTCTTTGTTTATAGTACTGATAATTTACTATATAATGTAATTGATAATTTACTATAAGCAGTGATTGTTTCACCTAAATTGTTTTCCGGATAGAATATACACCAGAACGTTATATTATTATTTCTCACAATCCATTTTTTACACATTTAAATTTGATTTAACACGTTTTTTTATCTCTTTATGTACTCGAAATTTTTTTGGGTATCTTTTTCTTGTATTTGCTCTTCGACTTTGGTTTAAGCTTTTGGACAATTCAATTACCTGCCGCTTTTTTCTTTTTATTCTGTTTCTTTCTTCCCTCTCAATTTATGGAAAACCTATTTATGGCGGAATAAAGTGGCAATATCGAGTTCCGAGAGTCCTTTCAATACATCAAATTACGACGAATTTTCCCCAATTTCATCTTCAATACATACGTTAGTTTTGGTCTTCCATTTCGTGTTTAGATTAGGACATATTATTTTGCCGTCTTGTATTCTTGAATTGATGAAATTATTATTTTCCTTATGAAGGATAGTTTACTTGATATATTTACATATAATGATCCTTACAAGCGTATGAAATAAAAATTGTACTACAACGAATACAAATAAAATGAAAATTGGATCGAAGATTAAGATTTTTATTTAAAACCAATTTAGTATTTATTTTACATTGGATTTTTGCATCGGCAATCTTCTATTCTACTTTTTCATATACATTGTATTTTTCAACGGTTTTTTCGGCAACCTATCTACCGTATGAAAACAGAATTGCATCGTTGAATGTATGCAAACAAAGTCTGAGAATAACAATTTCGATACGCTATAGGAAAGCTTATATTTTAATTTCGTTTCTTTTTATTTCATTCATTTTGTTCACGCGAACGCATTTAACCTGTATATTTGCCAAGAGGATGTGTCTTTCATCGATTTCTGGCAATGTTTTCCAACGAAGAAATCGCCGATGAAATAATTTGCTTTCGAAATTTAGTTTGCTTTTTAGTTTAAGAATCGAAACGCAAAAAAGAATACGTAACGATGATAGTTGGTTTGTCAAGTAGGCCTGCACTTGCGGAGCATCGAAGAACCGAGGATGACGGCGGAGACGGCAGCTCCTTGTGTGCAGGGGATGCAAGGGGTGCAAACTGCTATGGCTGGTCAGGGTACGTTGCAACAGGTGCAAGATGGAAAGTCCGCCGGTGGTTACTATTCTTCGACTTCCGCCGTCTACGATGCGGAATACGCCCGCATGGAGGCTTGGCTCGACGAACATCCCGACTTCGTCAACGACTACTTTCTCAGGTTGTTATCAAATTGATCACATAATTTGAGATACTTTATTACGATATTGAATTCGGGTTGATGATCATTGCGTCTATGAAAGGTCTTTATCAAAAGATAAAGGTGACTTATTATTATTAATATGTTTGCTAGTACAGCAGGTGTTGCACATCGTGCACCATAACGTCCACCGACGTTTTACGTTTTATTCTTTGTACTTTTGCACAATATACTTTTGTACGTTCCTTTTTGTTAATCAAACGCCCCAATTGCATTGTTTATTTATTCCGCTGTATAAGTAGAATTAAATCTAAATTAATTTTGGAATACCAGCTATATCGAGTTGTAACATAAATGAGGATTTCTTGTAGGCAACCGTGTAAGTGGCGGACATCGAATTTTGTAGGAGAGTGAAGTATCTTCCTTGACTTCAAATCATTTTCGAAATTTAATTTATTCTGATCGTTGTACGGTCTTAAATGTACGACAATCCAAATTCGTCATAAAATTTTCTATTCTTTGGACTAACATAGTAGAAATTCGTCAGAAAAAGAAATGCATTTGTAGAAAAGTCTGTATGTGTCATTTGTTAATTGCAGAGGAAACCAAATGTGTCATTTAAATTTGCTGGCACGGTAAGTACCGATCTTCTTTGTCCCTAGATAACTTGTATAAAAAATATATATATATATTTTTTCAATATTTATTACAAAATCTTTATTACAAAAGTATATTTTGTAATATTCCGAGTAAGAATTATCATAAAATTGATGGTATTTAAGTATTCGATCATGTTCATCACTTAATGGCATTTATATTGTTTTGTACAGAGGCGATGTTGCACGTATCTGTGGTATCACCATTTTTAACACTATTAGAAATTTTTACTTTTTTAAAAATTTAACATTATTATTATAAGTAGAAATTGCTCTTAAATTCTGTACCACAGTGTTCCCATTGATATATAGGACGTTATACGATAAAAAAACAACACGTTTCAATTTTTGCGTTTACAGCGTTGCCTACAAGAAACCTTCAAGTAAGTTCGGTCAAATAAAGAAAAATCTTGAGTTTAACGGAACTTACTTATGTTACGACCCAATATAACGCTGGTAGTGAATGTACCCAAGAATTGTACTTGATTGTTTTCTTGCTACTGTAGTCAATTCGTCTGTACAATCTCGTTGATATTTAATTAGACTTTGCATTTGAATAAAATAACGGGAAAAAGAACGGGTAATAAAATTAGGTATGAAAACAAATGCAAATAAAGGTTGATATGGTCTTAAGTACATAAATATAATAACAATAAAAATATTCAATCCTTGAATTAATAGCGAAGGAAATAATTTTATCGAATATCGGGCTAATAGCAAAATTAACGAACAACGTGTTTGCTCGAATCGAAGGTAAAGCTTATCATGAAGGAAGTTGCAGCGTTAGAAAATCGTGATAAAATGACGGTTACGTAATTGTATTTAATAATTAACGGGGTGATAAATAATAATGGTAAATTTTGTTAAATAATAATAATAAGCAGTGCTACCAAGTTGTTTCCGATATTTGCATATATAATTCGTTTCGATAATTACTGAATAGCTTTTCAGTTTGGAATACTGCATGGCCAAACAACCAACGATATATCATTTTTCTTTCTATCACTTTTTTTAACAATCTTCACAGCTAATACATATACTTTTTATATATCCTGTATTCTATGAATTTTTCATTAGATGCAAATACATTTTCTCGCAATAAATCTACATATTTTGCTGCTATACATTTTCCTTCGATACTTGGTAACTGTCCAACTTATTTATTACTCAAGTAGCTCCATGCGATATTATCAATTCATCATCGTGTCTTACACTGGCAGCTATGTATTCCAAGTAACTTTCGTTTTACCTTTTAGTTTGATATTAATCTAAATTTGGATTCGTTAGCATTGATCATAGATTTATAGAAAGTGACAGTAGTTCGTTATAATATACTCTTTAGCGAAATTTATGCGTTCGCGATCATTTGCTTTCAAGCTGTATTTTTCTAGTTGCTTAAATAAGTGTAATACGTAAAATTTGTTGTTTTATCCGAATTCGAAAAGAAATGTTGCGGAATCTTATGTCAAGAACCGAAGGTGGCCGTCAGATTTCAATAGAAAAGCAAAGTAACAATAACTCGATTACAGTTAGTGGAATTTCCTGCTTTAATCTTTTGAGAATTTACTATATTCATTATATTTTATTTTTTTCAATATAAGTTCATGATCGCTTGTTGAGTAAAATATATGAAATTCATGATTAATGATAAAATATATGATATCTTAAAGCCTTAAAACACTAAATGCATAAGCCTACATATTAGATACAACAAACGATACTTTGTATTTTAAAATTTGTTTCTTTTTTGTCTAGCTTTAGTATAAAATCTCTATGGAATTATTGCTCTTAATATATATAAATAATATATAATTATATTCCTATAAAAATGTAAAATGGAATAAAAGATGCAATTTATTTTCGGATACGTACTTAATTGTATTAATTAAATTGTCATTTTATCTGAACCTCCTGTGAAGCTAAATTGCGTATTATAAATTGCGTTTTCCGTTACCCGCATAACGTATGGACTAAATACTCAAGGCATAATTACCGTCCTATTTTTTTATTTTAAGAACAGCCTTATTATTCCTAAATACTCTTTTTATCAACCAATTAAGAATAATTCGTGTAATTATATTCCAAATATGTTACTTTTAATGGAGCGGTACAAATTACAGGCATCTATTATTCATTTGTTGCTTCTTAATGTTCATTGGCTGCTCTCGTAGAGATATAATTTTCACTAATCTTCTCCTAATATCTGATTCTTGTTGTACTCATTTAAAGAGCTATTAAGAGTACGAGCGACAATAATTTACGCGTATCTAAAGCAATGTGACCAAAACTGAGACCATAAGTATAACCTATGTATATACCACGTGTAAGTTTCGCCGAAAGCTAATGCGATAATTTGCAAAAAAAAAGGGAGGATAAATGTTGTCAACAACTGACGATACGATGTTTTCAAGTAGTATGAGTCTTGCAGGCCGTACGGCCAGTTACCCGTGTGTATAAATTTACATTTACAAGTAGTAGTTACCGGCAAAAAACATCTTATCTAGTTTTCAGTGTTGCAAAATAGTTTACCATTTGAAATTGGAAAGGATTACATGATAAACAGAATTTATAATGTGAAATCGATAAAGGGAAAAAATAATATAGTTGGTTTATATAACATTTCGCAGAAACTGTAAACATCTTAACGTTGTTCTGTCGCGGGTCGATTGAAACGATAAACGCGAATCTTTTTAGACTAACTAAATCGCACGATATTTTAATAATAAAATAAACAAGTGAAGGATTTAGAATTATAACGAGGATTGCTGAACAGAAAAGTGACGAGACAGGCGCAAAGACTAAGAGTAACTGTCACACGATATTATAATGATAAAATAAACAAGGCATTTTAAAAGTGCAAACATTGTAAGTGCCAAAATTGAAAAATTTGACTCTTTATTGGAAAGTGTTCTATATATCAGTATGAATACTCTACTACAGAATTGAAGTGCAATTTTCATCTCTAAATAGTTATTACTAATGCTAGAATATGGTGTCACAATGTTGCCTCTATAGAGGAAGCTACATATAAACGTCAATAAACTTTAATTAATTGTTCCTTGCCTTTTCTCATCTATCTAAATGAATGGAAGATTCAGTTTTCTCTACAACTAATAGATAACACACACAGGTTATACAGATACACTTGTCTTTTTCACGAATTTGGTCTACATTAACGTATAAGGTTTCTTCTGTTCCTGAAAAAATCGTTTCTTGGCACTTATAGTGTATTTTCTGTAAGCACTGTTCGTTTAAGATAGTAACGTGGATCGTTCGACAGGAAAGTGACGAGACAGACGGTAGATATGTGGCTGGTCTCGCACGCGACGCCAACATCATCGTCGAGCAGCTGCATGGAGCTATCCAGTCCCACCCATGCAGGTGGCACGTCATCTTCCGGCCGGGGTGGTTCTGGCGGATCAGGTGCCACAACGCCTGTTCGAAAAATCTCAGCTCACGAGTTCGAACGCGGTGGTTTGCTAAAGCCGATCGTGAACACGATCGACGGGACGCCCACCTTTCTGAGTGTTTCGCCCGGGGATTCGGGCCAACCAGGAGGTCAGCAGGTTAGCTCGGGAAACGCGGGCAGACCTCAGAGACGGTCCAGACACGAATTGAGGCATCTCGATGAGAAGGATCTCATCTTTGAATTGGTACGTGCTCCAATTGCTTTCGTTGATTTTCTCTTCTCACTCGTCTCTGTTTAATGGTCTGAAACACCTTTTCCTCACGGAACACCAACAACCTTTCAGCTTCTAAACAGTTCTAATTTCATATATGTATAACGTAACGTTTTATAGTTGTACAATTTTTAGCTTTTCGAATTGAAAGATTCTGTTCTCTTAATCATTAATTGCTGTCGTACGAAAAATTATTGAAACGTTATTAAACTTCAGATATATGTACCTCATACGTACGCAGTGTAACTCTTTTATTTCAACCAATTAAAGCAACATACAATGCAAGTAAAATGAAACCAAATGATTCGTTGATAATATTCTTCTGTATTATAAGTCAAAATTCCGATAGGATTTAATTTTTTCTTTTTTCACAGTATCGCCGAAGATACGCGTTAACGGTAAATTGGAGTATAAAAATATTGTATGTAGAATAATCGACAGAAGTAAGCGAAGCTATATGATCTTAAAACAGTAGAAGATAAAAAGTGAAATGGTTTCGAACGGTGCATTACGTGATGAATATGTTTTTAACAGAGGTGCAGACCTTTTTAAGGAATTAGAGATCGTCGATATTTTTAAAAAATGAGAGTATATTGTTTGTTACATCGATTGTGTGTCTTATTCTTTGTAAAAATATATCATTGCACCTGTGTCTGGAAATAATTAAAAAAGTGGACAAGGTGTGAAAGTAGTGATATGCTAAAATTTGACAATTAAAAATTTGCACTTTTGTATTAAACATTTTTATAGGAAAGAGGGACATGAAAAAATGTACCGAACGTAGTATAGAATTTAAAAGTAGGTCTTTTAAAACTAGATTTTTTATTTTTCACAAAAGATCTTCGCTTTTAAGTACATGTGCACTATGTGATACATCATTCGAAATCATTGCTTAATGAAATTTTTGTCTACCTTTTGCCGCTTTAAAGCTGTGATTTTGACCCATTTGCAAGGGTCTTTTTCTTCGTGACTCGATACTACAAGATTGCTTATTGATTGTTTATATTATTGACGATATGAAGAAACTTAGTGAAGTTACATATATTTTTTAGAATAAATGCAATATATGCTTAAATATTCTTAAATAAACTTTATTTTGTGTATCCGGTTGAATTGTTTGATTTCTAGTAAACACTGAAATGTCTGCTTTTTAATAACAGCAAATTAATGGTTATAACAAGATAATAAGATAACAAATTTGAATTATTTGCTAAAAGACTTGCCAGGGGTGTATATTTTTAAATTAAATGTACGATTTGTCAATGCATTAAATATCAGTCACAGAGCATTTACAAGTAATTGACAACGTAGTTTGTAACATTTACACACGCACAAACGTTAACCTTTCCTGTTGGTCTTTAAAATCAATTTTATCAAATACTCTACCCTATCCACGTAACGATAGCGGTAAAGAGTAAACTCATCGCAGACCTTTTCGTCTGTAATTCTCACTCCTGCTGCCTGAGTTTCGTACTGTTAGAAATAATCAACTGGTTGCATACTTTTAAACGAACGGTATAGTGTACAAACGTAATTACACGGCATTTCAACGATGTTTTTCTCTATCTTCGACTCATCGACAGCTTATTCTAAAACTTGCAATTTACTTACTGAGCAACGTTAGAAAGTTTGGTAATTGAGTTTTCCAGTAGTAGGAATTAATTGACGCCTTTGATACAAGACTACCAAGACGTAACTAACAGAAGGGACAGAATTCTATTTGCTTTGAAAAACTTGTACACAATAATACGTTGAGTACAACAGTATCGTTGCAGAGAAAATGGTGTTTCGGTATGATTTTCCTCGATGTTTGGCTTCCATCGAACAATATTCTATGACAACGAACTTGCTCGCAGGTGAAGGATATCTGTAACGAGTTGGACGTGAGATCGCTGTGTCACAAGATCTTGCAGAATGTCAGCACCTTGCTACATGCCGATCGTGGTTCTCTGTTCCTTGTTCAAGGCGAAAGAGGCGGCGGTTGCATGCCTTCTTCGCAAAATTACGATTCCTCGTCGAACCATTCGATTGATAATGCAAATGCAGGGAAAACGGGAAACGGAAGCTCCGAGCAACGTGGAACAGGATACTCGAGAAGCAGATGCCTAGTGTCCAAGTTGTTTGACGTATGTTCGAGATCGACGCTGCTCGAAATGGAGAAAAAGGACGAGATCAAAATTCCGTGGGGCACGGGAATTGTCGGTTACGTCGCCGAAAGCGGAGAACCTGTTAACATACCAGACGCTTACAAGGCAAGGGGATTTACTATTTACTTTGCAAAAACCAGTACAAGATTGTATGACGACATTAAATAGGTATTAGATAACGTAATATATTAGACTGGCTATATATGTGTTTTCGAAAGTATTTCACAATCGGAGAAACAAAAGAATTTACTGTTTACAGAAATAAAAGACAACGATAAGGAATTACAAGAATCCATTTGAAGATTTAGTCGCAGTCTTCCTGTGCCTTTTACTAAAATTCTACAAGTTTCGTCTAGAACATTTTTCTGGATCTCTTTCATATTTTTAACTGTATACAGTTAACAATAACATGATCCGTAGTTTTATTTATATAATATCATCTATTTTGATTTATACACTATAATTTTATTTGTCTGTTAAGTATAAAAGAAACAAAGAAAGGACGTATTTTATTAAATATCAATGTTCCGGAAGAAATATGTTATCAGAGAGTAATTTAAATGAAACTCTGCATCTAATTGTTATTTAAGGATGGATTACCTAATCTTTGCTTTTTTAGGTACAATGTAGGAAAACTGAGCAAACGCCAGTAAATTTTGCGCAGGTTGAAGTTGCGTTGGTAGCCGACTAAATTGTGCGTTACATCTGACGTATCCCCAATATTTTCATCAGTTGTGGCGTAATACGGTTTTATTGTATAACGAAGCATTCGTAATATTTTGGCAAATCCAAAACTTTGTGTTTGTAAATCCAAATGCAAACATACGATAAACGCTCGGGTTCTACTTTAGTGTCAAAATTTTTAGTCCGCCACGTAATGTTTTTCCAGTTTTTAGTTTCTCACTCTTTTTTTTTGTATTTTCGATAGACGATGCGAAACATATTAATAACTATGGCAAACATATTTACGATTAGTAACATTCTTGCTTTCTAAGGTAAGGAGAACAGAGGCATTAATTGTTCCAGTTTTGTATATTTTAGAACCGTGCAAAAGTTTTATTCGACATTTTCATTTCTGACACCTTGAAATATGTCGGTTTCAAATCCTGTTTAGATTACTTAATCGCTAAACCAATTCACCGAATATCCATATCTGGACAAATTGTAAACTCGAGGATAAAAAAAATCAATTTAGATTATTTAGTGTAATAAATCTATGCTTCGTAATATAATCGTGACGCAGTAATTTGAATGAAAAAGACGAAAATTATACGGAACACGTTAATACATTGAATATTTTAGATTAGTATCATTGCAATATTAATACATGAAATGTCAAACTAGTGAAAATTGAAAACTAATTAGAATTCACAGAGAGCATTCGTTGTAAGGACTTCAATCTTGAAAATTTAAGATGTTTCTACTTTTTTTAAAGTATTCTATGCTTATAAAATATTCTTTCGTCTTATATTTCGCATACCATTAGCATAAGAAGTATATTAACATAATTAATCTATAATTATTTAGTGTAATATTACCAATACCTCAAAAATAATTGAAATAGAAGGATCAAAGATTATATGTAAATCAAGTAACGCAATATGTGTAAATATTACAAATTAATCTTTTTCTAAAATATTAAATAACATAAAATACCACAGAATAATAATGTTCGTTAAAATTACATTTCGTTTATTTCCAATTGTGAATTTTATTTCATTTTATTACCTTTCTGAAGTTACGTAGTTCTATTTCTTATTCCAATGAAAACTGGTAACAGCTAAAGCACATTATTAAAGTTCTTGAAATCTTATTTCGTTACAGTTCTCCAACTTCAAACTATCGACGTTTCCATTAAATTCTTTAATAATCAATTAGTCATAACGTTTTAAGACGTCGTATTTCTGAAGTATCTAAGTTTAATTAAATACTTAACTTATTTTAGTTTTAACTACCACGCAACTAATAACTATCAAGAACTACATTTGCGTTTCGTACTTATATATCAATACTTAAAAGATCTTATTGTATTTATTTATTGTTGTTCCATTGTAATTTCTTTGTATAACATTACCAACGATAAGTGATTTTACTACGGCAATTATTAGTCTCTAGACATCAAATCTACGTATTATCAGTTATAATTTATTTCTCTATAAAGAATTGAAGATTTGTTATGGAGAATTGATTCGTCGATTTCACGTGCATTGCAAAATAAAATTTAACTGCTAGATCGACACAGAATATTAAAATTTTGTATCAAGGTGAATAACAAATGTTTTAATTGATATTTATATATTTAGAAGCTATTGTACGGTCTCTTAATTTTGTTCCTCTATCTTCTCTAATATAATGTAGCTCTAAAATTTCAAATCTGTTTATAGTTTATTATTTCGTCGATGCAATAAGTTATTATACATTTAAACATGTGTTAGTAGTCACAGTTGTACCAACGATATCAATAGTCAATGTACATTGCTCGAATAATTGAAATCTATGACACGTACAATTTCTAACTAATGATACAATGAAGACAGTGTTCATTGTTCCAATAAAGAATCGTATGCGTCAACAATAGCAAAACACTCTTACGTAACTTTTATAGTAGAAGCAAAGAGAAGTATAAAAGACGTGTGTCGTTCGAATAATTCGAGTGGAGCTGTGTATACATACGTTTGCACAAGGACTGGATTTGAAAATTAATGCCATTCCTCGAATCAAATAACTATCTAAAGCATTATTTATTGTATCCTGTAATTATTCCTTATGTATTAATAAATATGATATGTTCTTAGGATGCGAGGTTCAATCGTGAAATTGATGCATTAACGGGATACAGAACCAGAGCCCTTTTATGTATGCCAATAAAGGATTGCAACGGAGATGTTATTGGAGTTGCACAAGTTATCAACAAACTCGGTGGTGAAAGTCAATTTACTACGCAAGACGAAAAGATTTTCGCTGGATACTTGCAATTCTGTGGAATTGGATTAAGGAATGCGCAGCTGTATGAAAAAAGTCAATTAGAAGTGAAAAGAAATCAGGTCAGTTGATGAAGAAACGGAATACTATGTAACTGGTGAAATTACACGCGTGTAACGAGTAACAAATAATGAAACAATATAAGGAATAATGCATAAATTATTCATATTCTCGTGTTTATGGTCTTTCCATTTTCTTTTGTGCCTTTGATACAAGCTGGTGATTTTAAACGTGTGTTTTATTCGCTACTATAGGTTCTGTTGGACTTGGCTAGGATGATTTTCGAAGAGCAGAGCACGATAGAACATATGGTTTTAAGGATTCTAACGCATACGCAATCCTTGATACAGTGTCAACGAGTACAGGTAAACGCGTTCTCCTTCTCGAGTATATACGTACTTTGTATCGTATATAGAGAAGAGAACATTTTTAACGTAAAATCCAATATTCTGTACAGGTTCTTCTCGTGCATAAGGCATCAAAGGGCAGTTTCTCACGAGTGTTTGATTTCGAGGCGAACGACCTCACCGGCGAGGATTCAGATTCTCGCACTAGGTGAATGAAGTTTGTAATTACGTTCTCATTTCTCTTCACTAGCAATAATTCAATTTCCTCGGAAACCTTATATGTATTCGGTTTTGTTCACGCAGTCCATTCGAGGGCAGATTCCCTATAAATGTCGGCATCACTTGTTATGTCGCTACTACCGGCGAGGTAAATACACTGGTTAACAGAGCAATGTATTATCGTAATACTTTGTCCGATTTCACAATTTATAACCGAAAATATTTTATTGCGTTTCCTTAGACCGTGAATATACCGAACGCCTACGAAGATCCAAGATTCGATCCTTCAGTAGATGATGGTTCTGGTTTTAGACATCGTACTATTCTCTGCATGCCCATCAAGAACTCGTCGGGTCAGATTATCGGCGTCATTCAACTCATCAACAAGTTCGATGATCTTCTCTTTACGAAGAATGACGAGAACTTCGTCGAGGCATTTGCTATTTTCTGTGGCATGGGAATTCACAATACGCACATGTAAATATGCAAGAAATAAACTGTTCAAATCGTTTGATAATTAATCGATTGGAACGAATGAATTTCCTAGAATTGATTTTATTTAATCATTTCCTTAGGTATGAGAAAGCTGTAATAGCGATGGCCAAACAGAGTGTTACGTTAGAAGTGCTCAGTTACCATGCGTCCGCATCATTGGAAGATGCACAAAGATTAAGGGTAAGTCTAGCTTTATAAGCTGGATATATTAAAGATCAAACGTATTTCACTTTTCTTTTATTTCTTCTCCAAAGAATTCGAAAATTACTGTTCAATGACGTTCACGTACTTTATATAGCACAAAATAAATCCGATTCCCAATTCTAGGGTTTAAGAGTGCCTTCTGCAGCGTATTTTAAATTGCACGATTTTAAATTCGATGACATTCATATGGAAGACGATCAAACTCTAACAGCGTGTCTTCGAATGTTTTTGGATCTTGACTTCGTAGAACGTTTTCATATCGACTACGATGTTCTTTGCCGTTGGCTTCTTAGTGTAAAAAAGAATTACCGAAACGTCACATATCACAATTGGCGTCACGCGTTCAATGTTGCGCAGATGATGTTTGCCATTCTAACTGTGAGTAAACGTAATGCCATTAAGTTTAAATTGAATAGAATTATGTTAAAAATGAACGATGAATTTGTATTATTTTTTAGGCCACGCAATGGTGGAAAATTTTTGGAGAAATTGAATGTCTCGCGTTAATTATTGCTTGTTTGTGCCATGATCTGGACCACCGGGGCACGAATAATTCTTTCCAAATCAAGTAAGTACAAATGTTCCGAGGAGAAAACATATTTTTGCTTCAGTAAAAAATTAAGGTAATACAAAGGGGAAAATCTTTGACTAACAGAGCATCTTCGCCATTGGCGCAACTTTACTCAACATCAACGATGGAACATCATCACTTTGATCAGTGTCTTATGATATTAAGTAGTCAAGGAAATCAAATTTTATCAAATTTATCTCCCGAAGAATATTCTCGCGTGGTAAAAGTTCTCGAAGAAGCAATCCTCTCTACCGACCTAGCGGTTTACTTCCGAAGAAGAGGGGCTTTCCTTAACTTAGCTCAAGGTGGAAGTTACAATTGGGCTTACAGTGATCAGCGAGAACTTTTAAGAGGGATGTTGATGACCGTATGTGATTTGGCAGCCATAACTAAGCCTTGGGATGTTGAAAAGAGAGTGGCAGAATTAGTTAGCAGCGAATTTTTTGAACAAGGAGATATCGAAAGGCGGACTCTCAATATCACTCCCATTGTATGTATCGCTAAATTAAACTTTAGTATTTAAATATAACATAGTTATAAGTAACAGAAAACAATGTAGACATTAACCTAGTTATAAAAGACAGTAACTAAAATAACAGCATTAGATGTATTATGTATCTTTCTAAGTAAAGTTTTTTGTAGAGAGATGAACTCTATCACGCATTATTAAATATAATATAATATTAAAGTACTAGAAGATCAGACCTAATGATACGTAACATTTAAAATTGAAACGATTAATTCTTTGATTTTTTAGTAATTGTATACAAAAACAGTAAAAATAACATGTTACGGTAAACCAATAATTCTTGTTCTTACTAATAAAAATCTGTGGTATCAACTAAAGGTATATTTGATAGAAGCCATTGAATTTTTATAGATAAACCATTTGCTACTTAATATATTTTGTTTTATTATAATCCAGCATGATATATTATTTTATAACTAATAATTTTCTAATTATTACTACTACTAACTGTTATAAGTTATTTCTGCTTACAATATTGTACATATTACAATTACATAGTTAATTATTCATGATTCAAAAATAGCACCGTTACTCATATGATATTGCAGGACATTATGAACCGGGAAAAGGAGGACCAACTGCCAATGATGCAAGTTGGCTTCATCGATTCGATATGCCTCCCTATTTACGAGGTAACTAGCTTTCTACGCTATCGACAATAGCAAAATACCATCTAAAAAGTAATCATATTTGTTACAATTTTTAACTTATCGTTAAATCACATTATCGATCATTTAAGTTAATACACCAGGAAAAGAAATATAATAATAGGGTAATCTAGGCAATTGCTTCAAGTTATAACTCCGTTACCGGTACAGTCGCAGAAATATGTTAGAAGAGAAAGATCATGTTTTTCTTTAGAACTGAAATGGTACATGTGCAAACAACAATCAACAATAAAAAAGTCAATACTTCAATAAGTACAGTTGTGAAGAAACTATTAATAATCGTGATATTTAAAAAAAAAGATCTTTATCGAAGGAGATTCTCAAAGGCTTCATGGCGATTCATTGCTTCAAATTCCATAAATTCTGCAGCGGATGCAACGCAACGGATAATACTGCAGTGTGCAGCAATAACCGGAGATCATCTTAACTCAGTTATAGGAACAATTAGAAAGTATTGTCTAAAATGTTTACAGTGCAATGGAAAAGCATTTAAGTATCTTCTTCAATAAAGATATTTTTTAAAAATATCTCGGTAACTAATTTTTTCTAACTAATTTTAATTTAAAGCTTTCTACGTAGAACAAATACGAGGACTCTGTCTATGTAAAAGGATATAAATTTCCATTTAGAAAAAGAATACAGTTGTTGATTGCGCGTTCACCATTGCAGTTCTAAAAGAAAAAAGGATATGGTGCCACGAATGTGTAGTACTCTTTTCATCTCTTCATTCATCTCTCTCTTTTAACACTTTTCTGTAACTTCATTGGTAAGTTGGATAACTTACTTGGAAGTGAGTAACTTAATTGGAACTTATAACCCGAATCAATCGTGTGGATCACCCTGTACATTAACATTAATGTAGCGTTCATAAAATCAGAAATGTTGTAAAAAATTATACTGTTTTTTTAAATCGTAAACTAATGTTTTAGCATTATATCCATCTGCAATATTATATACAGTTTTGTTGCTTTCACGTTACATTATTTCACTACATTAAATTGGGGGGGGGGGGGAGAAGGTTCACGAATTTAATATTTACCTATTATAGTAAATACACAACGTTACTTAATAGTGATATGCAAAATGATATAATAATTTCACTAGAATCGAAATTGACTTACCACTTTTCTATGATTTCTTTATTGTCTCGTTTCATTAATATACGATAGTCTTCTATTTATTTCTTTTATGTTAGTTTATCGCAATGCTTTCTACTTTTCGTAATAATCAATCTCATCTTGCCTGAATTAATTACACGCTGTTAGTTTCGATAGATTAGTATTTGGATTCTTGTTGTTTCAGCACGTTACAAATATTTTCTGCTATTGTTAAACCGAACGTCCTTAAATATAAAGTGACTTTTTGTAAATAGGCATTCGCTTTATTATCGGATAAATTGGAACCGTTGGTCGAAGGTGTTAGAAAGAATAAACAACATTGGCTCGAGATCGCGGAATCCAAATGTAAAACAGACAACTGCACGAATCACGATAGGACGCTGTCAGTGTCCGATACCGAAGAAACTAGGGAACAGGCGGACCAGTAGTCATTATTTCGATGGACGCAGAAACATGAAATGGAGACAAATATACACGGATAGTTTCTACCTGTTTTTTTAGAACGAAGAATAAACAGAACACAATGTCAAAGGGAGCAGCAGATGATGATCACTGTCATACGTTTGAAGAGCTTCACACCTTCGTCTCGATACTAGGTATTACAAACATCGTGAGTTAATTTATTCATTTATATAAATCATCGCGGCACGTTCTTTGTATCGATGGTTCATAGTATTACAAGTATAAAGAAAAAGTTCTTCAAAGCCATATGTAAAACTTCGTTGGTTTTGATAGATCGTTAATCGTATGTGTTGAGTGTTTGCCAGTTTTATTTATTTGCATGAAATTCCAAGTCGAAACTTAATGCAAATAATTCATCCTACGTTCATTCGAGTATCTTAAAAGAATAAAAATTATTTCTAGCAAGATTATCGTATACGCTTTATACGTTGGTCGATGAAATCAGAGAAATCAAGGAGGCTGAAGGTGATTAGTTTAAGACGATCGAGAAGCTTCGTCCTCTCTAAAAACAGATCAACTCCGAGATGCTACTCTTGTACCTGATCGTATTGTACGTATACTTACTATGGCAGATCTTTGATGTCCAGAGAGGACGAAGAAGAAGAACGATAGAATATGAGAAATCCAATAGGATCGTAGAAAGCTTCTTTTCTCTTCGTGTGCGAATTTTATTGCGAATTGAAGACCTGTGGCTTGTGACATATTTTATGCTTTTACGTATAAATATAATATGGACGATGAATTACGATAATGTATTTTTCAGTGGAAATATATAAAATTGCGTAATCCACTAGAATTTCATGCGAAGGATGGAATAACGGTGCTATCGAAGTAGATAAAATAATACTGTTCGCTCATTAAACGCTTCTTTTCTTCCTTCTTTTTTCGTTCGTAAAACTCATAAAATGACAATGACATTGTTTTATTCAAAAATCTAAACAAAGCCTTTCGCGAAACGAGATGGAACGAGTAAAAACGCGAAATTGAATCTTGAATACGTATTGAAACTAAAATGCATGATCAAAGAGTGGCTTTTCCAAAATTTATTTTCATTTTTCTCATTATACGTGTAATTATAGTATGTTGTAGACATGTCCGTTTGCAGTATTTTAAGCGATAAGGAAACGACGTTATTTTTATTTTTGTTAACAGGGAACATTGATAGTTATACAAATTTTATACAAGTATGGCTTATTAAATTCATAGTAAATAAGAAATGAAACTGTAAATACATAGGTAACAAAGTGAGTAGAAAAATACTTATGAGATGTTAAGCATGTGTGTATATGAATCTCGTTCTTTGACAAAATTACAGGTCTTCAATTATAGCGAGACAGATGATTCCACGATAATTACGTAAATGCGGGTAAAGAATACACAGTTCTGTCTTGAGATCGCGTTTACAGGGAACTTGTCTCCGATTTATGGACTCGTCCGACCAAGATCGAGTCTTTCGTGTAATTATATAATGTATTCATAAACCAAAGTGTACGTTTATACATAAAGGTCAATCGTGATTTTTATTACTCGATACCGCAACGATTTTAAATGCTGTTGCGCGTGCTAATTATTACGATTAGTGATTAGATGTAACGGGAATTAATTTTCTCGTTGCTTACCTTGCTTATCTTGAATGTTTTGTAACATCGTTTAGATTCGAGTAATCGTTTTCCTCTTCGCGCAAAGCTATCGTTTCAGAATATAACAATTAAGATTTAGGAAATATTTGTAAGAAACGCTACATCTGTATAATATGTATCTCTATAATTTCGGATAGACTAGTTCTTGTTATATCGTAAAGGCATATTAACGATTATCATAAATTACGGATCAAAAGAATGAACATATCATTGCGATTTTATTAATGTTGTTAAAAATTCTGACTTGTATGTTATATCAGTGATCTGTACACCGGTACACACACACATCGATATATCGAGGCTTGGAACTAAATAAATGACGTTAAAAGGCGAAGTTTAAACACGTTTGGCTAGGCGGTGCGTCGCAAGCATGATATTTTAGTAAATCTTTCGTTTACTAAATATCCATTTGTATCATCGAAGGATACTCATTTTTTGGGAGGCATCTCTCGATTTCGCAGAGTTGCATATTGTCAGAGTTACATATCCAACCTCAAGGTAGAAACGTAGCTTTGCGAAGACGGAAACACTTCAGGATTCGTTCGCGTGTGATCGTTACTTATATTGGTAGTCCGTATTTTATATATGTTCCTTTCATCGTTCGAATGTTCTTTTTTTTTCTAATCGTTAATGAATTGTCAATTTCAACGACTCCATACTTGGAGTAGGAATGTGTAAGAAGTGTGAAAATTATTGCGTGTGTCTGTTACAGTGCGAGTGAATGTTATGCCGACAGAAGCGTTATAATGTACAGTTTTCGTGTAAATTATTGATACGTCAAAATGGAGTTGTTTAGCGTGTATGTTGTTTACGTTATGATTTAACATATAGTATGAGAGTCATATATTATACCGAACATTTAATATATTAAAACAAGACTAAATTATGTGATATGTCTATAACTTATCTTTAGTCATTTTATTTTCCCGTTTTTCAAATCATATCCTATAGATTGAATGCACTGTAATACCAGTAAATATTACTATTAATACATACATATATACATATATGTATATATACGTTTAAACCTAGTCTTATAGAAGATTATTTTCGAAAATTTACCTCTGCAATTTATGTCGATTCTTCAATGAATATTTATTTTATTCTACCATGTGTTTCTATTATTAAAAAATCACTGATACATTTACTTCTGAGTTTGTTCCTTAACACGTGAATTTTAATACGTGACAATAATTTACACGCTTGCGTTTCTTTTTTTTTCTTTTCGTTATTTTGACAATCGGAAAGCGTTCTTTCTCCGTTATTTCTTTTAAACTTTCGAAGGAAATATTCGTATTGCATGGAATTACAGTATTTTTAATATGTTAATGTATCATTGAGTTTCGCGAAGGTGCCTGTGTTAAATAAAGAAACCATATAAATATTTTATTCAACTTGATACACCAATTCATTTAGTTCATTCGTACGGTTTACCATATTTAATACTCTAGATAATCTAGACAGTATACTGTCGAAAAAATGTTTGTTACCATATGCTGTCTGCTACTAACTTGTTACATTAAAAAAAAATAAAAAAATTATCTAGATAGTAATATAAAAAATTTTCGAACTACAAGTTCACCGCAAAGTCCATTGCCCCGATTTACGTATATCCCGCTCCAACTAAAAATACGAAGTCCATCACCTGTTGCCTTTCTCTTGACAAAAGGAAGATATATGTATGTATATACGATTTTACTAAATTACGACGATCTACCTATACAATGAAGATAAAAAGTAAAATGAAAGGTACAATTGTAGATGTAAATATTAAAATTTATACGTATATGTATACTCATCAGTTTTCAATCTCTACATTTTAATCTTTTCAATCTGCAATATTCCGTCTGTTCTACATATTTCAACTGTCAGAAACATTCTCGATGTCATGTAACTAGATAATATGCGGCGTATATGGATTATCAATTATAAATTTGATGTTAAATAGTAAAGGTATAAAAATAAAATATGCAATTGGTACCTTTTGGTATTAATCCTTCTTAAGCGCAATACAATATAAAGTCTTGATCCGTCATTTGAATAGTACGATTAATTGTACTTTAAAACGTCACCTTAACGGATTGATGACTCATAGCCAGAGTAGGTATGTACGATCATAGAGGAGGCCGGATCAATAGTTGACAAATTGTATTTTGCAATGTGGGTCAATCGGTGACACGTAACGACAACATGATGTTGCAAGCTTGTTTCGATGGACCTTGATTACCGATGCCAGAACCATCATGAATAATAGCCAACAAATAATATTTTTATTATAGTTTCAAATTAAAGGTAACGTCGATTAATACAATCGAAAATAAAACATTCGATTACTCTTGAGTGGGTTGACGATTTATTTCTTCTTAGAAATTCTTTTGCAATTATCAGTTAACACCGTGGTATGGTAAAATGTATATGTTGATACAAGGTATATACAATGATACGAATACATCGAACGAGCATTATTACCAATATACTTTAATAAGAACAAAACTTTGTAGATCGTAAAAATTGGATTTTGATATTGATCAAGGAATATCAATACGATTGTATCCTATAGCTAATTAATATTGTGTACAATTGACTGTCAATAATAAAATGTTTATCCTCATCGTATTGTTTACAAAAATAGAATGATTATCGGTATCTTGCAGCGAGATACGTGTCGATGAACATTTTCGTTAAACGGCTCGTTTGAATTTCAGATTTCGCACGACCGACAACATGATTTCATTTCCGGAATTGACAAGGCGTTCACGAACTTCGCAGTGCCTCAAATGCTGTATAGCTTCACCATTCACTTTAGTCACTATGTCGCCAGCTTTTAACCCAGCTTGATCGGCCAATCCCCCGAGAGATACCTTTTAATTAAAAGAAGACGTTTTATTCGATTAAATTTCAATGACTATTCGAACACTACATACTTTTACTAAAACGTTACTACAGTCACATATTGTTACATGCGTTGTAGATACCGTCACAACAACTGCTACAACTTGCAAGATTGTAATCGAATAAAAAAGCTTCAGAGAAAATGTATTATCGAAATGATTATAGCCAAGTCGAATTTTGCCATTAACGATCTCGCCGTGGAAATTCAAGGTAACAGCGAAATGCAAGCCAAGGACGAAACTACCGCCGACGAAAATTTGTTGAGATTCACAAATATCCAGCAGTTTCTCATCTACGATTCGATTAATGATTTCCTCTTTTCCCAGAACGATGTTCCGCTGGGCCGACCGTAGGATTCAGGCCGAAGGAAAACGAGGTCACGCGATCCGATACGAATGCAATGTCGATAAAAATCTCTAAAGCAGAAAACGTGAATATTTTCCGCGACAGTTTTTCCAAATATACGATATTATCGAGTCGCGGCGCGATCCACGCTTCCAACTGAAATACATGATGTATTTAACACGTATGAGAATTACTAATCGACTTACTATCGCAATTCTTGTACGATTGCAATGAATATTAGTAGATTAGAGTAGAGTACATGCTATACATTACTCTGACAACAGTCATCGGAAAACTAAAGTCAGCCCCTCCGGACAATCGAAAGCCCCAAGCTTGATTGCTGCTTCTAGAGAGTTTTATATCAACGTCCATAGTAATTGAAAGATGATGATCGCCTATAACAAAGACACGAGATATAATAATATAATTAAAAATAGTTGCAAATTAATGTACAGTGATAGGAATCGTTAAAGTACAGTAATCTTTCTTCTCTGAAACTGTTATAAAAAATAAATTACGTAAAAAGAATTTTGAAAATTTACCGTAAAGTGCAATTACGATGTGTCGTTTCCTGATTTAGAATAAAGATAAACTGTATATTGAGGAAATTTTTTTATCACTGATAGATAATTGATTCATTTCAGTTTTTTTTTTTTTTTCTATTTTAATATCGACCGTTTGAATATTAAGTATCGATCTTTTTTCACTGTGAATATCTTAGGTGTTAGATATTCAAGCTGGAATATCTCCTTTGAATATTTCCTCTCAGTAAAAGTAACCCCAAACGTTTAACTGTGTTATCAGAGAATGTTACTATACGTGTTACTGGAAACTTTTCAAGGCACAAGGATGAAAAAGTTAACAAGGATCTTGCAATTAATCGGAAGTTACCTACCGATCGTTTAACGATTTATCGGAAGTGGAGTTTGTAGAAAAGTTTCTTAGTCGATTTATGAGATACGATGTAGGAAGAAAGTCAGTCAAACATTTCCACAAATTGGACGATCGAGGCTGTACTTTTCAACGTTTTATGTGGCGTTGACGAAATTAAAAATAGAAATGTATATGTACTAGCAGCTTTAATTTATAACGAACATAAAATTGGTAACCGAAGTTCAACCCTTTAGCCTAATCGAATCCTCGTTTAATTAGAAATTTCCCTAATCACGAAAGTGAATGTTCACAAAGGCAACTCAATTTCAAATAGATCGATTTTAATGCTTCTAAACGTAAATATCACGTAACTTATTTGCGATAGAAATAAAACCAGACATAAAAAGATACGGGATTCTTAAATAAAAAAATGATTATATTTGAAAGACCGAGGATCCGAGTTATCAATTAACTCGATTAACAGATAACAATAGATGATTATAAACAAAGATGAACGCGTTAATTTGATATACTTAAATCCGTGACTCGTGAGTGTAAAATTGTGTATAATTTTTTTTCGAAAATTGTCGTGTCAAACACTTGTTTGATTCATTGATACTGAAAACCAATTGTTAACACACCATGTCTGGTTGTTTATGATCTTTTAATCACGCGTGATCTTTACTCCATTTTGTTATCGCGCTTGGCGAAGTCCGTTTATTTGAAAATCGACTTATTTGTACGCAAATGCTCGCAATTCAAGCGTTACATAGTGGCAGACAGATGGAAGAAAAGAAATCAATTTCTTTCACTCACCTCAAGTAATATGACAATACGAAAAATCCTTCGAATTTCGATAAAAGGATACGAACTCTGAAGAAGCTCGATCAAAGAGCGAAATGTCGCGGAGACAGATATCCGTCGATAGCATGTACGATGTGTCACGAGTATGCGCACATAAATAAACGATGGCCAATGCCCGAAAGCTGATCATGACTTAATTCGCTATATCACCATTTGCACTATTCTAGAGCAAGTGCAGCGAATACAATGCCGTGGCCAGCTTCGAATTTCGTACTATAGACACATTATACCCTACATACTATTTCAGATGCAACAAGCGTTGCGAGACCGTACTAGACATGCGGCTGAAACCAAACACACTCCACCCCTTTCTAATTGCATTTATCGGTTCTATCTATACGAGTTGTAATTCATCGTTTAATAAATTGAATTTTTAGATGTATCGAATATCGTCAACTTAACGTAATGGAACGGTTTCGTTGTTTTAATTAATAAATTTATAATGTCTACGCGTTTGTTGGAAAAGCCCCGAAAATCGATACAACGCGTTAAACACGCAGAGATATAAAATGAATCTCAAGTATGGCACTGGTGATAAAATTGAACAACTAAAAGAGTTCTATTTCATTCGTCGAGCGCCGCGAACACACAAAGTAAACATGTCTGTTTTATCATCAAAATCGATTACACAATGTTAATTTCATGACATTAATTGGATGAATATCTTGTGATGTTAACCCGGTCGATTCATAATTATCTCGGCATAAGTGTGCAATGTTTCGAACAAAAATTAATTGCGTTTCATTAGTTTAATGTACCGTGTATGAAAGAATCGCCGCGGTGTATAGATATCTATTTTAGAAAAGCGATGTAAGATATTATTTTTATGTATATAATGTATAATTATGTTGGTATATGTTGTAAAGTTTGCTTCACACGTAAGATCGGTAAAAAGGTACTGTATTACCATAATTACTAGGCCCTTATATTTCTCCGGGATAACGAAAAGCATCATTAAGTATTTCCTTCACTTCTTAAGAACAGCTTCTCATTGAAATGCTGAAGTACCGTTACGAGTACTGGGTACTTGTTTCTAAGAACGAGTCACACAGTGCAATATTGGCCGTTTCAACGGTCTAGTCGATTCAAAGGCGCACCTATTTTAAGGTTTAATTGGCCGAAATAAAATTGTTTGGTACAATAAATTTACTGCCGATTTACGTTCAACTTCGGCTTTTACTATACTATTGTAGGTTTCAGAAAATGGCATTCGTTTTAGAGCGAACGAAGCGTTATAATGCTATTCTCATGTGGACTAAAAAAATAGGCCTTTTTAGAAAGAAATTAAAATATTTTGAGACAGTGCAGAAATAGAACTGTATAAATTTTATATACAGGTCTATTTATTATTCGCATAAATTCTATTTAGAACTTTGTACTGTACTTTTAACAAAAACGGAGCCAATATAGATATAAATATTGATGAATCAATAGAAATCAATTGTGGAATTTCATTTTCTATCAAGTCATTTATAGAGGCACCTAATTCCATTCGTTAAATAACTAATTTTCCGATACAACGGACTACTGACGTATTTTAGTAGAGAAATGTCAATAATTTTTTTAACCGTGAGTATTTGTTTATATATATATAAAGTTTCTATATAAAGTTTTCATACATCTTGCAAATTATTCAATTTACTGCGCAATTAACTATGCAATTAGAATTTTATAAATTCTACAAGAATACTCCGACTGCCAAGGATCTATCCAGACATAGTTAAACATTAAATTAGTATTCAATCTGCAAGGATATCATGCATTTATAAAATATGTATATATAATATAATATATATATATATATATATATATATATATATATATATATATATATATATAAAACTATGATATATATATATAGTTAGTTTGTAGTATAAATATATAGTTACGAATAAATTACTTTCATTATAGTAACATATTTTATCATTCATGATTATCAGATGTTACATCTATTAATTTCTTTTTTATCAGATCGCGTCGAAGAGGAAATTTAGAGAGAAGATAAAAGATTTCTTATATAATTAGAATAAAAAATTATGCACGATATGAGAAATAAGAGAAAAATGATAACCGTCAGAATCATACGTACCAACTTTATAGTTCCACAAAGGGATTAGTACCTGATTAGATTAACTTGTATCCTACTGTAGATTTCTTTATCAACTTGGAATAGCTATAAATAGTATTTAATGTTAAAAAAGGAAGAGAGAAAAATGAAACTATGAATGTTAAAAAAAAAGAAGAAGAAAGAAGAATAAAACTATGAACCAAGATTAAAAGATTGGATTAAAGATAAGGTTCAAAACATCAGTTATTGGTTAAGAAATGAACTTATCAAACTTTGAACGTGCTTTGTATAAAATCATAATCCATTTCCGAATATTATCCTTTATTCGGTGATCCAATTTTGTCAGCGGTGCTGGTTATATAATGCGATTCTCGTTATTTCTAATTAGTTTTCATATATCTTGCAAACTATTTAATTTACTGCGCAATTAACTGTGCAATTAGAATTCTATAAATCGTCAAGGACCAATCCAGATATAGTTAAACATTAAATTAGCGTTCAATCTGCAAGAATATCATGCGTTTATAAGATTAGGAGTGGAGTAATTAATGATACGATACTAGCGTAAGGTAAACTTATAACTTAAGATACACCAATTAGTGGATAAGCCGTACTAGTTTGCATAAAATGAAATGTAAATATTTCAGCATGAGAAATATCGAGAAATTGTAAAATAATCATCAGTTCTGTTGTATATAAACGAATTTTAATTCATACCATACATATAATAAACTCAACTGAATCAGAATAGATTAGAACGCAACTGAAAGCTGTTCTTTTAATTCAAGCGTAAAACCATGAACAAATCGTTTTTTCAAATGACTATCTATAAACAATAACGTTTATTTCGAATAATAAAAACGAACACAGAATCGATCTCCGTATAGAAGAAACGAAAAAAACCTAACCCCAATTTACCGCCGTATTGAGGAGCAACGTTTTATCATAGAACGACAGAGCTTTTCAAATCGTTTCAATGTTTTCATCTAATTGCAATCAAACAAGAAATGTGCTAGTTGCTCCAAACCACCCTATAGAGAGGCGATGGGCCACGTAGCTAGGAGATCCCTGGTTATGGGCGGCGCGGCGAGGCGAAGAGAAGCGACGCAGCCCGTACCCGTGGTGAATTTCCTCGAGTGGAGGCAAAGTTTGATTTTGCGGAGGGCGCACGCCCCGCTTCCAGCTGCACAACCGACTGGCCTTTAAGCAGTCACGAACGAACCCTCGTTCGTTGCAGCCGTAGAAAACCTCTTCGTTTCTACGCGACTTCCTCCTTTATCTTCACTCTCGTCAGTGAAAACGAATCGCCCCGAATCTCGAGATCATTATCCATAAATATCAGTTACGTGTGTGATATTCTCGATATTAACAGTGTGACTGTGATCCATTTTCTGTTTGGGTTTCTCTAACGTTCTGTCGCTGCAAGAGATGCTGTTGGAAATAGAGGGCAAGGGCTGCTTCTCGTAAGTCTATTCCTATGCTACAACGCTCTTCGAAAGATGATAAGCTTAGCCAGTTTAGACGGATCTTGCTTCGATTCGATCCTCGCCGCGATTAATCTATTAAGAATTTCGTTAGTAGCGAAATTTGTCGTCGCTGGATGCAGGCGAGCTTATTGAATTAGCTCGGCAGGACGGAGATTGGGATACCAGGATCGTGAATTAGGATGCGAATACACGGAATACCCTGATAGGTAGACGTTGTAAATCAGTGTTTGAGAAATCCTCTCTAATTCGGACCGTTTGCTCGAACGATATTTACCTACTCGCTCCTTTTCTTCTCTTTTCTGTTTTTTTAAAGGCTTCACGGATTTTTATCTTTCAATATTCGCGTGAGGGGAATAATTTAGATCTAGCGATACGTACATTTATTGTGCATGTATATTTGTAATTTTGATGTACTTGTAATTGCTAGAAATTTGTATTTACTTAGAACATTCTACTTGTACGTCCTTCCGTACGACACTCGAGATTTTGTCAAGATCAAAATATATTCTTCGCGTTGAAAGGAAAAAGAGACTTTTATGTGATTGAATGGACGAACATATTTTGTAAGCGAGAAGCAACATTTATCGACATTTAACGATAAACGAGCGATTGTGTCAGCTATTAATCGTGTTGCTAAGCGCCTATCTTATTGTCGATGCAACATGTTTTCTGTTTTAAATTGCATATTGATCATTATAAAATATCCGCGTACACGCGTCGCACAAGATCATTACTTTCTAATTCTGCGTGATGTGATTGAATACCAAAAATAGGTGAATAGATATTTTCTAATTATAGCGATAATTAAGAAATTCAACGACAAGACGTAAAATATGAAATGATATTATTACAGATTATGCTAAACGAAACGTTTGTCTCTGGCAGTGTATCGTTTTCATGTATATAGAATAATATTACATCTGAAAAACATAACAATTTTATGTATTTTAGGGTGAAACGGAGAAATTCTGTTAATTCCTGTAATTAAAATTGAATATGTTCTTTCTTATTCATTAAACGCATTACTATTTCAATGCTTAGTTTTAATATTTAAATTTTAATATTTAAATAACATTTATACACCGAGAAACCATGTTACACAGAGAAAGCAGTATTACAGAAATTTACTATATTTCTAGCAATACAAACAAATAATTTCTAAGTTTAGAAATAAACTTATTTAATAATTTTGTTGCATAATATTTTATGGTTTTATAAAATATTAAATATAATTTTTTAACATTCAATTTGCTCTTATTTACTGGAATATAGATTTTATCTGATCGAACATTGGCTTGATTTTAATTGGCTTGAAATCGTTTCTGTTATATTATTATAAGGTCATGGCTATTGTCATTATATAAATAAACATGATACCTACAACCCTTAGATACAATGATACGCAAACGATACATTATAGTCTTAATAAGTTTTAACGTCAGTATACAAACAAGAACATAGGCCGTCTAAATAAAAACAATCACAGTGATTAGGCTCCTTTGTTTTTATACGAATTGAATTAATTCTTCGTAAACATTTATGTAAATATAATTTTCACCTCGTCTGTTGAATATCTCCGCCTCGAACGTTAATTACAATTAATTTTTTCATAAGAAATATATAGAAATATTATACTGAGAAGATATCTGACAAAGTAGATTTTCAAATGCATTGTACATAAAATACATAGAGTGAAAATTTGATAAGGATCTTATGAATTTGCGTTGAATATGTATATGTTTGATGTTTAAATAGCATGCGCCATAAATATCTTCTTAAACGAAATTTTTATTAAGGAAATATAATATCGTTTTTACAGTTCAGTGAATATGTTAAAATTTTGCATTATTTAACATGCGTAAAACCAAACTATTGCTCACTTACCTTCAAACGCTAATTTGTTTCTTTTCTCATGGATTTCTAATTCATAAAAATTATCGCATATACCCAGTGGTTTATATAAATTATTTCGTACATGAAAGTATGTACTGTTGCACATTGTCAAAATTCTACTCTTCTAGCTGAAACAAAAAGATCAAAATCTCTAAACTAGAAATTTGAAAGTAAATAAAATATGTTTTAAATTAGTTACACGGTGTTTAAGCCTAGAATCTTATAAGAACGACCACTGGTAACAGTGACTTGCATTATTAAAGATCTACTAATCACAATTAAAATACGTCCAATGAAATAGATGCTTTTTGGACAAAAATACTAGTAGCTTTTTGTCAGGCGCTCTGCTTGATTGATCTACTATGATTTTCAAATATTCGGCCTAATTGGTGGTTTGTTCACAATAATTTTTTCTATTTTTTCCAGTTATACGTATATATGAAGATATTAGTCATCAATATTTAAATTTATTATAATTTATTATATTTTATTATATTCGTAAACCGCAGCTACCTTTAAATGTAAATATAATATTTATAATTTATAACGTGCTGTCACACGTGCAACAACTAACCATAATCAGTTACTGTTTAATATAAAATGATGTCATCCGAAGGCTTGCAAGTTTTCTGTAAATTTGTGAATTCCGTATATTTCAAATAAATTATTTGAATACTCCATTAAATTAAAATTATTCTGTATAATTTCGTAAACGAAGGTAAACTAGATTTTGCATAATTCAACGTTCAGTTGATGTTGCGAAACGTAATTAAACAAATATGCGTAAAATGCAAAAAATTTGTACAAATAAAAGTAGATATTCCGCAGTTTACTGTTATTAGTATGAACGTTCACGTTCTCGTAAAATGTGGTAGCTTTAAATACGAAGCGTATACCTACGTACGTGCAATTATTAACATGAAGATGAATATAAAATTATTATAAATAAAATATACCTGTATATGTCTTATTTTTCGCGTGTTACATAAAAAAATAATATCACCAATTAAAAACAAATTTTATTAACGATTGTCTCAATGACATTGATATTGTTTATCTTAAAATTATCGTACCTGTATTTTTTGTTAAAAACACTACAGTAACATTGTGATAACACATTATAATAATGCGAAGAATACGTTACACAGAGACTGACTAAGCGTAGATAGTGTAGCTAGTGGAAACTATTTACGTGTCAAGTCTAAGAATCGTTATTAATAAATTATCATTGGATCTGCTAAAACAATAGCGAACAGCTGCTATCGCAGTTGTGAGTTTTAAATGTCTGTTTGTATAGAAAGAAATTCGAAGTTTATTCAGAAGTTATTTAGAAGAGTGAGAAATTACTGTGTAAGAAGTTTAAAAACCAACCAATTCCAACTGAACTTCATTTACCTAAGGATTAAGTTCGGCTTTAATGAAACAAAGAGACTAATCCGTGTAATTGTAGAACGACTAGACGACGAAAAAGCTCGATGAAATCCTGTTTAGTAGTTCAGTGCTTTGAAATATCACATATTTGCTCGTCGCAGGTTCTACTTTTGACGTTGGCGATTCTTGAATTTTCGATTCAGTAGAATGTCTAAAATGTATGTTTCTTTGGCGTAATAAATACATATAAAACGTTACTGCAGTTACGTTATAAACATTTCAATCATCAAACTAATACAATAAACATTTTAATTAGAAACTTAAGCCAATGA
The DNA here is from genome assembly GCF_905332965.1 of Bombus pascuorum. Lineage (NCBI taxonomy): Eukaryota > Metazoa > Arthropoda > Insecta > Hymenoptera > Apidae > Bombus > Bombus pascuorum. The sequence goes on along the minus strand of NC_083494.1, from coordinate 6,577,372 downwards.
TATACATAAAAGGATCTTCCTTAGCTTTGTAATTATTTAACGTCTTGTGTAATGTTTATGTACGTAGAGGAGAAATGATAAAGTCTGAAAGTTAAATCTTTACTTTTAAATCTAAAAACAAATTAAAATATATTTTATCGATCCGAATTTAATTTAAAAGGAATATTTCACCGAAAGGTAATTCAAGATTTTATTTTTTATTTCAATGATTTTAATCCCGTCGGTTACAATGTTTATCCATCTTTATCCGCCTATATTCTAAGATTTCGGTAACGTTGTTTAAGTAAAACGAGATTTTCATTGCATAATGCCTCTGCTTTATTGTTTTCTGGTTGCCGAGCTATTTCCAGCTTTCCCCCTTTTGTTGCTTTATTGGCTGCCAGCCACGAACAGTTTTTGACACTTCACAGCAGACTGATCTTGTCTGTTATACAAAAGGAATTTAAAGAAATTAGAATGAAACACCATAAAGATCAATCGTGTATAAGTAGACTATACATGATTGATGTCAAATTGACAATGATATTCCGATCAATAAACGTCGATATCTCTTAACGTGTCGTTCTAACAAATTATTTTAAGCGAATCTTAGCTCGCACGAAATCGAGTGGATGTTTAACATTTCAATAAGCTGAACTGAAATCTAATTGTACATATTATAAACTTCATATTTCTCCGATTGTCGAACCTATTAAACAAATATCTAACTGAATGGTCTAGAAAACTGAAGCTATCGCGAAAGATGTTGGTCGTTACGGTTATTCCATGCTAACCCCTAATTAAGGAAATCAGGAAACATTTTTATAATTTTTTAATAGGCTGAAACATTACTGAGATTAAAATTGCTTGCTTCAAATAAAATAAACCTCGATTACGTTCGAGTTTCGGAAGACAAAGATTGAAAAGATAGAAATTTCTAAAATAAAAAAAAAGAAAAAAAATAGTTTTTGTATTATACTTTTCTACCTATTATCATTAAACCAAGGATTTCTACGTAAATTCTTCTATTTTTTTTTTTTTTTTTTTCTCGCGAATATAATTAAAGAAGCATAAGCTCGATAGAAAATTGTTTCAAATATTACAGGAAGTACTATACTTTATATATTTCATACATTTTGTTCATACTATCTGCATCCTGTGCATTTTAGAGTTTCCTATAAAAGCGTAAAAATCCACCATGGTCATCATGGTCTGGTTATCTTACATGCGAAATGTAGTTTTAGTTTCAAAGTACGTGGTGCATAATTGAGAAAGCGTGTTTAATAAAATTACAGGTGTATAATGTTCAACAAAAAAGAAGCGTACTATCGGGCAGAAGATGTAAGACAATATTGGAACAATAAGAGTCCTCTGCACTTTTTTTCTTTTCCTTGCTCCTTTTGCAGCGTAACCTTAGGGGAAGATGATGAAGGGAATTAAAAAAAGGCTTACTCGCTTCTTCTATGCAGCCCTTGATTCTAAACAGGCCGATATCCATCGAGGGTCGTTCTATCCGGTCTATCGATTTTTCCTGAAATCCGTTGTTGACCTTAATAGCTGCCTGTCGTTGCTATCTCAATCCAGCTTGCCTTCGAACGACCAAGATCTCCTTAAACATATCAGCCACGAAAATTGTTCGTAAGTATAAAGTAGCCCCATTCATCGTTCTCTAAGAGATACTAAACATATTCAAAACAGTATACATACTATACACATGTGAGTGTTTCAAAGCGTGCAAATATTAAATAGAATTTATTTCTTTTTCTTTTAATTTCTTTCTCTGTTGCATCCACCGATCAATTTCAGTCATTGGAAATCACGTGAATGAACGTAAGATCATAGTTTAATATAAACATCACGTTAGATTAAAAGAAAAGTTCGAAGGTGTTCCGAGAATTTCAATACACATGAGCACGAATTCGCAATTCGAGTCACTTCTTTAGGAATTTCGTTGTCATTACTGATGGTACATCCTACGTTGATATTCCGTGCAAGATACAACCACGCGTTCAATCGAGTTTATTTCGTTGCATCTGTTACGCAATAGCTGGCTGGTCGTCGTTTTTAAATAGGTAAGCATGCATACAATTTCTAGATGATCCGCAATCTTGTTAATGCTATCGGATGTTTTCTGTCAAACGATAATGAACTGGTTTCGTAAATATCATTTCTCATACAGTAGAAATTTGTACGTATATTGTACGTGAAACTTTCCAAGCGTGTCCCAATGTTCTATGTATAAATCAATTTGTCTGCTCTTTAAGAGAATCTGTAGCATTGCGCGATAATATTTCTAAGTCTAGAACAGGATAGTCGGAAATAAATGAAAGACCTACCGCTTTGAACATCTCCAAGTATCGAAGCGCTGTGGCCGATTTACGTTTTCGGTGCTTCCTCAAGTTTCTAAGATTACAAATTTCCCCACATTTGGTTAAGCATTGAGTGGAAAATGATCTGAAGAAGTTAAGTATTTTTTTCTACGTCAGCTATCCCTAGGGTAGAGGATATAAATACATTTTTAAAGGGCTCATACACAAGATAAATTTATGCCAAAGTAAAAAGCAAGTTCGTTGAGCCAGCTCGAATCAAAAGACACAGTTTTCACATCCCACGCTAGGAGATTTTTATATCCTTTGGTAAATCCCATAAATGATTTAACTTGAAACAGACAATTCAGATGTACCGTAAATGGTTGCAGAGATATGCGACGACATTATTATCTTACTATTTTTGTATCAAAGAAAGAATACAGTTCTCCAAAAATATATTTGTATATTATATACACATACATACATACATACATATGTAATATACAACGTCTCACGATTACATTCTTATCGAGTTTAAACGAATTTGTTAATGTTGAATCGTTTCAGATTTGTTCAAATTCTATCCGGATAATTACAACGGATACGTCACGAAGTTTCACGTATAAGATGACACATATATTCTTACAAGTTTTTTATAGCAAGTGCTCAAGTACTTTGATGAGTCATTCTACAATAAGAGCCACAGATATTTACAAATATTAACGTAGAGTTATTAGCAATCAATACGTCGAAGCGTTCAAATCTGGATATTTAGAAGCACATAAAAGCATATTCAAATATTTATTTTCAGCTTAATTTTGTATATTGTAATTAAGTTCATATCGTGTAAATTACGAAACTAACTGCTGTAAATAGTATTCATAGAATTTACGCAGAAATCATTTTATTATCCCGTACTTGTAGAAGACGGCTTAATCACGTTGGGGATAGAAGGTTTAAACTGAAACAGTAGTTAAAATCCAGACATCCGTCTCGCGTAGACGATGCTAGATAAAGCTTCTCATAATTCATTGGTATGATGAGTACCCGTACTTATCTAGAACAGGCAGTGTAGCAAAAACATCTGACTCAGTAAGTCATGTCTAAAGCTTCAGTTTCTGCTGATTCCCCCAAAACCATAAAATCCTCTGGGCAAGGCCCCTGAGTTGGTCTGCGATTAGATTTCAGAATATCTCTCGAAACGTCTCACTGTACTACGCTTCTTTGATCAACTGTCGAGAGAGTTGATAATCATGGACATGTTAATCACATTGATGAAGTGGATCGTGAAAAAATGAATCTTTCTTTTTTTATTCTTCGTCGATCAGAGACTGCGTAACAACGAACTCAGAATTCATAATTCAGTGCTATAGCCACTTAAAGATAGGCGTCTTTATTTTTACTTGTCGCAGGCAAATCGCTCGAAATACCTGGTCGTAGATGAAAAGCGGATCTCGTACGATTATTTCGAAAGGAGACGATGCCGGAGTGAGAAACTACGTTCTTCGAAACGACGTGCAAATGCGTGGCCCATGCACCCTCGCAAGGTTCTTCTCTGTGTTTAATGGTAGCATCAGGGAATTTTGTATTTTTCGTTACAACCGAGAAATGAAACCATTGCTTCAGATGTATATCGTACTCAGACAAATTAAAGGAAGCAATACCAGTGAAACGTTATTATGTCCCACGGCAATCGTACTGCGCGAGGGTTTCCGACATTCACAATAAAAAGAAATATCGTTTTGCCAAAAGAATAACTTTTATTGAACTGGCAAGTTATCATCAACGTTGTGAATATAGCCCGCGGAACTAAAAAGCCTTTATATTTGTGCCCGATGTCAAGGTACCTTTTCTGTTTATTCTTATCTTCAATGGCTAACCCTATGTTAGCTGTCGAAACTACTATGGCATCGTACGATAATCTCGTTTTCACATAAAAGATCCAATGTTTTATTTTTCATACAACACCTTCCAATCGAATCGTAAAGAAAAAAATTATTTCTTAACCCGAAAACGTTAGATTGCACATGACCTAAAATTTATCTTATCGTATTATCATATTCACTATGTTTCTGAAACGTTGACACGTCCAATTGCTATCTTACACGCTATATTACTTTTTAGCAAGAAGGAACATTGGAAATGTCAATACTTACTATCAGTAGCGTGAAAAGCGATATTGCGAAATATTTTAATAAGAAAATCAAGGAAATTTTCGAACGAAGACAGGATGGTTTTGTCACGAAAATGGAAATAATTTGGAAAGGGACAATGATTACGTTTTCTTAACAATTTCAACTCAAAAATGATAATATCTTAAAACTTGAGACGCGACTATGATAATAATAATGGTGCAATAACGCCATAGAATGTCAACCTGGAGTATCGAAATTATAGACTATGCATAATTAAACAGTTTTGTGTCTCTAACATTTTTTATTAAGAAAATTGTAACTATAACAATGTAAATTGTAACATTCCTTACTTTAAGGAATTTATCTCTTTAAACTTTGAAGTTTAATATCGATAAATATGTCAAAAATATATTCTTTCGTATGAGAAAAGTATGTACTTACTTATTAAATATATTTTGATCTACAATGTTGATTCTACAAATTATAATAAAAATTCTTCACAAGAAAAAATTACAGATAGCTTCTTCGTGATAAATAGTAAATAAAGAAAAGGTAAAAGCAGAATTTCAGATTGTACAATTGACACTATTATTAAGAATGAACATTTTTTCCTGAATTTATACAACACGCATCCATTAATTGGTTATGTGTATCTTAATTAATAACATATATATTTATCAAGTGATAAGAGATGTGACATTAATATGCTTATTTGGTATTATCAGGTAAGAAGACGAAGTAACGCGTGATTCCAAAATTTCGAATGGTATTATATAATAACTACATATATAAAATATGTAGATTGGTTTACAAGCTTTTCGAATTTACTTGCTATGTTAATTAATCACTTTTATCACTGTTTTCGAATTCTCCACTAAAGACCTAAAACAAACTGGCAATTTTAATTAAAGCAATATATATATGTCGGATCATCTTTGGAAAACGGGGCGGGTGATGAGTTTTGCTGCGAGTTGTCCATAATTGTCTTATAGCAGATGATGTTTGTTTATGGGAATGTATTACAAAAGTTAACAAGTGATATCGATGATCGAGTGCTCGAGATGCCTATGACGATGAATTTAGGTTCGATAACGAATACACGGTCAACGGGATGACAATTGCGATTAGGAACTCGATGTACGTGTTCACTGGGATTGCACCTCAGTCCAAGAGGAACTGCCCTTATATACTCCTCTCCGTATTCCTCAGATCAATCCCTGTTTTTAAGGAGAGTTATTTAATTACTTTAAACCTCTGTTAAATACACGTCTTTCCCGTGACTGTGGCTACGTTCAGTGACCCTTTATGTCAGTTCGAGCCCAAGCCCACTGTCATAAATCTCGGATAATCATAATTGACTTAACTCATAAACAGCTATTTCTCAGTTTTATTGTTTAAGTACGACTATAATAAAAAGTATGGGCTAAAGTATTGGGGACCTTCCCAAATATTACGAAAGAAAGGCTCCGGCGTCCCTTCATCTCCGACATATATATATATATATTGCAAAGAGATATATATCTATATACATATATACGAATATTATTTCTGAGAAAATATTACTTCTATTCATTTTTTCTTCCTCGTGAAACACTGTTACTCATATTTTTATATCAAGCGTAATTAAAAGTTGTTCTTTGATTTCAGTTGATTATTAATTAATTAATCCATCTTCTTTCATGATAAATTTTTGCCGCTTATTTGTAGATAGAATCGTATCATCTTGATGGATATAGTTATCGCAATCGCATTTTGAAATTAATGCCACCGTGCTATCATTTCAATCATCTATAAATTCTCGGATCAATTGCCGCTGTCACGAAAATAAATGAAATAGCAATTACTATTAATTTAGATTTAATCAATTTACTCGTATTATACGGCAATTATCGTCATACTCGTTTCGAGTTATTAGGAATTATTTTCTTCCTCGCGTTAACATCCTCGTAGGCTAGTTTATGATATGAAAAAAGAAAGAGAGACTATTTTTGAATCAGGATATCAATTAAACTTGACTATCACTATATTAAGCCCGGATATCATTTCTGCTATTATATTCAGCCTGTCTGGAAATTTAACGGGATTGTCAATATATGTATTACTGTCGATATATTATCACAAACATTCATCGTGTTTTTAAAAAACGTTCATATTTTATTCAGAATATGTTTGCCCGGCATCGATACAATGTTGGACGTATAAGCGTTAAACGAACGAATGGATAAGTTTCTGGCGATCTGTTTTTGAAATTGTCCGGGATATTTCTACTGCGCTCGTAATGTTTTCCTAACGAGTCTTTTATTGCAATCACCTTTTTCATTTGGTTTTTAACGTCGCATTAACTTCCCAGTTGTTAGCGACGAAGTTCGTTCTGTTTTTGAATTTCTGGGAGTAGCAAGTAGTTATAGAGCGTGAAATCGGCTGAATATGTATCAGATGAATATGAAATGAGCAAGTCGTTTGCTTTTTAGCCGAGAATTCACGTAGTGTTCAACCAAGTACGCCGCGCTACGATGAACAGATTGCATTATCATCGAAACGAAGCCAGATTTATTAAGCAAGACGCTGTGACTAATATGGTATGGGTTTTACATCATGTGCGTTCGTTCGAAGCTCATTAAATATTAATACTTGAATATTAAACTGAAAACGTAAGTTTCAAAGTGACAGTGACGATTGGTAGGTAGCATTCACAGAGAAACTTGAAGAAAACGAAGTGCGTTATTTTTCAAACAGATTGCATGGGCTTATTCAAAATTATTTGAGCTTCGCGTCTCCAAATCGAAATAAAACACAAATTATTTGATATCTTTATTTCAACATAATACCTTTGTTTTAACGTAAGATTTATTTCATGACATTAGTTGAAGAGTGAAAGTAACAAAGGCTGTAAGTGGCATTTTAAAAGAGAAAACCTTTTTCCTAAAAGTAATTGTTTATATGAAGACCAATATCAATAAATATGGAACGAAATGTTAATGTGATAATTCATACAGCTTTTAGCATTTCGTACGTGACATTATGTTACGCGATTAGCTTTTTAAATTAGGCTGTAAATATCATATTCCAGCGAATCTGCTGCTTCGTGTTTGAACATGCACGTGGATAAATCTGCTCCAATTATTCCAACAAATAAGAAAATCTGTACTGTACTTTAAGGAATATAAACAACAAATTCTCTCTTAGAATATAAAATTCTTTTTATTGTTAATTATCAGGTATTTGAAATGTTCAAATAATAGATATATAAATATATATAATAATAACAAATTTTTAAATAAGAATACATTATAATAAGAATATTGTAATAAAGTTATATAAAGTAGTATGGTACATGTAATGAATACGTTTTATATAATAACATTTTAGTAAACAAAGCATTGTTTTCTACAAAACTTACAGTTTTGGCACTTACAGTCTTATTTACTTCCACTATTCGATTATGGAACGCAATATCATTCAAGCACCTCCCTCGGCTTTTTTCCACGATCCCAAAACGTTTGACTCAATTTTCCACTACATTTTCACATAACTGGGGCTCAATTTCATCAATGGTGACAGTGACATTGTTTTTCAGCTCGTCAATCGTCTTTGGATCATTGGCGTAGGCGTTATTTTCAAAAATTCTCACAGAAAAAAATCTAACGGTGTAAAATCGCATAATCTTGCTGGCCAATTGATGTTTCCTCTTCGTGAAATTAAGCGTCCAATGAATAACAATAAATTTAATAATAATAAAATACAATAAATCAATTGAAGAAGATTGGTCAGTCAGCAAAGTCAGCAAAGTTCAGTCAGGAGTCTCAGTGTCAGACAAGTTTAGTTAAAATCATTCACTCGTTGTTAGTCAAAAGTATCGATATTCAGATACTCAAGGAGATTCTGGCAACTTAGACATAAATTTCAGTTTGCAAGCATGTAGTGCCACGATAACTGATAACTTTACTTCGTTAACCTTTGTCTTTCGAGCATACCTCGAGCTTTGCATAATGTACGATATCTAAGGTTGCTAGTTACCGAAGTTCGAGTATACCTTATGACATCAGCACTCTTTATCGCTATTAGTTGCTGTAACTGTTACGAATAAATATAATAAATTACGTTATTTATTACTGCAATGTTTTCAGAATGTTGCGAAGAGAATTAGTTAATTTACTTCGTCCTATCGATTATATTCTGAATTCGTTTATTTGAATTTGCATATATGCAGAAAAAAGAAAAAGAAAACAATAGAATAAGAATAGAATGTTTCATTTGTGCATGTAATAGCTCTAATAATAGAAATAGGAGGTAATATTTCAGCTTATAATCGCTATTGTTTAGAATAGTCGCAGTGACCAAATGACGTTACTATTACATAGTCCTAATTAAACATTGCATTTTGTATTAACGTTGGTGGATCTTGGTGAATATGTAACACTTTCATGAGCCAATGTATGCAAATTTTTGCGCTGTTTCGTTTAGTGTCTATCGTAGATAGTTATCTATCGTAAACAAAAATATCCTACGGAAGAAACTCCTACAATTTCGTTGGTTAAAGAAAGCCAGGAAAGTCATACGACATATCACGATGTAATAGTAAAATTGCACGAACGAACGATTTTTATTCGAATACTATTACTGAATCTGATATCGATACAACGCAACGATCTCTTCGTACGAAACATGTTAAATTAACGAAGAGCGACTGGTTATTAAGTAGTATTGTACTGAAGTGAGAAGATGGTTAACATGGTGGCACAGAAATAGGAGAAGCACTCCCCTATCACGCTCATTGTCACGCGATACTATATAATCCTATTTGTAGTTTAGGAACTTTCGGTTAATATGCGTGCGTGTATTTATGACTGTATTCGAAGTTATCGGAACAATCGATTGGAAGTTCCAGAGATCCTCTCTATCTTGAGAAACTTTATAGAACAATAATCGCTCAAAGATAATCGATCAAATTGTCATGCCTTTAGACACACCTAGCCAGCTTCGATTCTGCATGATCGGTAGAACAAAGATAACTGCGAGTCGATCGGATTTCAAGATAATCGCAAGTTTAATATTGGATAGATAATGTAGAAAGTTCACGTCTGAGAAACTGTGTATGTCTTTGGAAACGATTCAGTTGAATTGCTTGCAATCGTCAAGTTTCGATAAAATGAATAATCCGCAATACAATTATATCGCTGTGCGAAGAAAATTAAAATAATTTGAAATATAATTGCGAATTATTTATACTAAAAGCTTCTTGATTACAATTTGCACTCCTACAGTAACTAAAGTGTGCATATGTATAGGATTGAATCTAATGAATTTTGAAAATGTGATTGGACTATTGGACATTGAATATTTAAGACCGACTTCGGACGAGCAGTTTGCGGCAAATCGCCTTAACGACGGTAGGTGGAAGAACAAGGAAATGCATATGTATGTCTTCTTCTTTTGTGACATAGAAAAATTTTACATCTCTGCTCTACTACCACTACCGACGTTAATCATATCTTGTTAATCTCATTACAACGACTGTATTAATGGGTCCATTCCGTTAATTTTAAGTAAATAAATGAAAAATTAAATGAAAATTAACAACTGAATTAAAGTCGAGCGATATAATGCCGCGTCCACGCTGCTATTCGCGAACAGCTCGCGAACCATATTCGCTGACAGTGTGAACACTTTTGTGAATTGCGAGCAGGTTACTGCAAACACCTTCTTCCAAAAGAAAAAGACTATTCCAGAAAGATTTTCTTCTCTTTACACTATGCGTGTAAAGTCAGTAACAATTTTTTTCTTAAAAACTTCTCACGTGTACGATAATGACCATAAAAAAATCTTATATAATTTCTTCGATGTTCATGATAATATGAGTAATCAAAATTTCTTTGAATGGTGTTTTCACCCCTAACATCGTTTCCCAGCAGGAAGAAGAAATCGCTTCGTTACAAGCACCATATGAACTACATTTGCGTAGCAAAGTGGCCAATTTTTGAAATTTTCGAGTTGCCGAACTTCCCTCGTTAGTGGCGCTTGAAAATACTGGTTTTACGAATCCTAATTCACGGTCAAACGTGGCGCACAATGGTACACGTGGTACACATATACGTACAAAGTTTGTGCCGAGCGAGGCGGGATTACGGTTGAATGTTAAACAGAATGGAAATGAGAAAAAATTATTGGCATGGAGGTGCTTCTGGTGAACGTAGCGTCGTAATTGGAGCACTAGCAACTAGGTGCTTTTGCAAGTATACCTCAGACTTGAAGAATTGCGGTTGAAAAATAGCTGTGACTTTCTCAACCTTACAGCCGCTGTTCATATGGACGCAGCGCTTGTACTTTGTACACTTTTTTTGTTTCTGCTTGCTATTGTTTGTTAATGTTAGAAAGTGATAGATGATCATTCTATGCAATACTGCAGAAGAATTTTAATTATTGTTGATATTTACACATGCATGTAAGGGGAACCATTTAAATGTCACCTAAAATGGACCTGAATATTTCGTCTGATATTTATGAGTGTATAAGAAAACTTTTTATAGTAACACGTATCACTGATGACGACAGCGTATCACTGATACGTTTGAAATTCAGTAATATTTGAGCAGATATATAGAAACTGGATTCTACCAAACAACGGACATTAAATTATATTAAATATGCAATTTTGTGCAATTTTTCAATTTTCTTATTAAAAACGTAACAGAAATATATAACAGCAAGTAAATTCTCTGTATAATCTGATATTGTTATATATAAGGGATTTGTCTTGGCGATACCGACAATTTCTAATTTTAGCTTTGTGACTGCGGAATTTGTGAAAAATTTCGGTTTACACTTATATATTTATAGTGATCTATACGAAACAGCAAACAGAATAACAAAGAAGAAATTCCTTTGAAAACTTTTTTAAAAATATGTCAAGATTAATTCTGTTCTTGCATACGATAAGAAATTGAGGAATAATTAGAGTTAGATTGTAACCATCATCTCACTGCTATTAGATTCTTCTTTGTGGAATAAATTAAATATATGGCTTATCACGATAAGCCAACAACGTCGCAGAATATGAAAAAGATTGTTCCAGATTCAACACAAAATGGAAAATCGTATAAAGTATTGATTAAAACTTTGGTAAGTTATCAATAAAAGTGTAACTGTACATATCTTCGTTCAACTATCTATTACGATTGAAATAAAATCTTGATAAAATTCTTATACTTGTCTTCACATTCCAATCACAGAGTAAAATATAAAAATATATGAAACATATATTTTTCTATAACTTTGAAAAATAAGTAAATGATAGGCTTGATAGACGAAATTTTATTTTTTGTTGAAAGAAATCAATTTCAAACATTTATAAAAATTCAACGGATTAAGACATCCAAACAGTTTTACGCTAAATTGTAGATAATATATTTTTGTACAAGTTCTCACAAAATTTGTTTACTTTTTACGTTCCACTCACATTTGTTTGCTGGATGCAAGCAAACAATGTTCCGCTGGATGTGGAGTCGTATAATATTACAGCACTCAGGCATTTTGTAATTTTATGTAATCAAAAAAATATGGATACAGAGTTACGATGCTGCTTAAGGTTTCCTATAAAAATCTTGATCCTTTGCCAAATATTTAGTTAAATAAATATTATTTACCTAAATTAGTTCTTTTTCGAAACTTCGCACGCCTTTATGATTTGATTATGAATGTCAGTGACGAATTTATTATCTAAACAATCTACGTTTCATAGTAACTACTACGGAGTTAGTGCATCATTGATCAATCCTCAATAATTTTCTGCTTATTAATTCACTATTATATCAAGGAAGGGACGGTGAAAAATATAACTTATCAAGGTAAAGGTTTTCATGATTCATTACATACTCGTACATGCATACCAAGTGTCGTTGGTTCGTTCCGTTCTAATATCATCGTACAATAGCGGAAGTTGTACTTTACGTGAAGTGCCATGCGATGCGCGTAATACTTCTTCTCAAGACACTTCATGTACAACCCTCGCTGCCACCCTTTTAGATTAGTGCGGTCTGAATGAACAACACTTGCTGCACAGTGCCTTACACAAATTCGTGTGTAATCTACAATATAGTAAAGGGAGAATGATCGAAAAAATCTAAAAAGTAAATAAAATATTTACAGTTAGTATAATGTTTACCGTTCGAAGCTTCATTCTCTAGAATAAAGATTTAGAAAATTTGTCTAATACTTATACAGCAATTCTCAAACATTCGTTTTGGCCATTGACTTTATTACTGATTTTTGTTATTTGGTTTGTTAATAGTAACAATAAGACGAATGACATTATACAATAGGTTTGGATATTCTTCGAAGATTGTCACACTTGATCAAATAAGATCAGACGATTCTAAATTCCAGACATACCGAAAGTCTTACGTTATTTTTAGAGATGGTAATATTATATATACAAGGATCGAAGAAAATGATAGAAACATCTCTTATAGGTCGTACATGTATATAAGAGGTGTTTCCATTATCTTGTTCAACCGCTATAGAATCCAGTAATAAATAATTATTATATTACGTAGAATATCATTTCACTTAAAATCACTGAAATTTTATTAAAATAACTACACGCAGTTTTTGGCTTATCGTGTGTGGATATTCCTTCTTCTTATCTCCAATAATTTGTACAATTTGTCCTAGGGGATATTCGGGGTAAATTTCTGTAGCAAGTTTCAAAGTCGTATTATATAGATGCTTTCCCAGCAGAAAGCACCCGTGCAGAAAATTTATGCCAATGCTTTGTCATCGCGGGAGGTCTTCTGGATGTTTCCTATGGAGTCTTCTGGATACATTAACCGTCTAAAAATCCTTGTTTGAGTTATTCCGATGATTTATATTTCCCAATTAAGTGGGTTATTTTTATTTCGTAGTGCTTAGTTTACTTCTACTTACTTTACTGAGTCTTTGCTGGAGTATAGCAATATGACTTTTTACAGGCATGTCACAGAGCTCGACTCCACACGTCCAAATTAATTTGGTAATTATTTCATAAATTAAGAGCTTCTTTTTTATAATTAATTCAAAGTGTTTGCTAGTGAATCAGTATAAACTTTTTCTTTTGATCCGGATTTCGTCCATTTTTTTACGTATATTGTGTTTCCATGTTAAGCGAGTCTAGACCCATTCCCAGATAGATAATTCTTGTAACTTGTGGTATCGTATCGTTGTTGAGTGATACTGAAGGGGAATACTTCTCTTTAGTTGATGTTTACTTTAATTTTCCATTGACCTTGCCGTAATTCAATCTTTTGGGCATGCTGCTGCGATATAGGAAACTGAAGAAACTGTGTTAAGATCCTCGTGCACGGCTGACATGGGAGCATGTTTAAAAATAAGAACTGTAGAGAATATCTGTAAAGAAATTGATAGGATTTATCATAATTAAAATCAAATTACCAACATGTACTAAAAACGTTAGCGACTCTAGCCATTCAATATTTTTAAACACTTAATATATATTCATTTAGTGAACTCTTATTACGGTTTTCTTATAACTTTCTGCAAAATTTATATTAATATAAAAAAGAAATTATGCGTTTATCTTAGAGTGCATCTGTTCCGTAAACATATGAATTCATACTTGTGTGTGAAGAAAATGTTGTCACGAACAATTTACGCTCTGATGGAAGAAAAATTTTCGGCTTGTGGCTAATGAAAAGACATATAATACATACGTACATATAAGGCAATACTTTCACGTATTGTTCATTCATGGCAATCACATTTTCTCTTCATCGATCTTACCTTCCATTTACGTTAAACCTGCATTAATTGTATAACAAATACATATTTGTTTTTCTGATCCAAGAACACCTGTTTTTAACCTGCAGTTACCTTCATCGACATAATCGAACAAGGAAATTGCAGGCGAAGTTGCAGGTACCTCGATATAATTAAATAGATGAAAAGGTGTAAATCGTTGATAATTAATCAGTAATCATTTAATAGCACAGAGGAGCATGTCTTACTATGTTGTTGCTTATCAATAAAATTGCGTGATCGTGCTACGTTTCTTCTAATCGTAGCGTAATCAAGAAAAGTAATAGAAGCAGCATTATATAGCTTGCTTGCACTCAATTTCTACCACCTACGGATCTCTTGCTCTCCGTCTCTTTCTCAAGAGCCGGCCGTTGTATATGACGAGTTTGCTTGCACACACACTACCCATCGCGAATAAAAGCACAAAACGAGGCAGGAAAGCAACGTATAATATATAGTTTCAACATATACAGCAACGTATATAAAATGTTCGTAGAACAAACGGTAAGCAAGCGTAACTTTTACACGAAAAGAAAAGTATCTCATGAAATATAAGCAAAATGAAACGTCTAATAAGGAATTACATGTAATAATAACCATAGTATATGGCTGCTTCTCCTGCTACAAGAGATACACAAGGTATATAAATCTATGCTATTCCATGCTATAATCTTGTTAACATAATATTATTTCATTTAAAATGCGCAAGGTTATTTTACATTACACGATATTGCTTTCGGCCTATAGCCTATTAGTTTAAAGTAAAAGACGAATTCGATGTATTCTTTTTGGGAAATTGGAACACGTTATTTTCTTTGTTTGTTTCAAAAATGGTATTTTTATTCTTCTTGCTTTTAATAGTAAGTAGGTATAAAGCGAGCGTTACCGTAAACTGAGAAACATTAATAAGTTTTTGTAATATTTTTGCCGTGCGCTACAAAAACCAAAATACTTATATTTATTTTTTATTTTAATTGCCTTTAACTTATTCAAGTATGCAAAAACGGAAGATATTTCTCCTTTGTGACTTTTAATCTACGTTAATTGCCTTCAAATTAGATTGTAAGTTATAGGATATAAGCATACACACATAGGAGAATTTACGGTAGAATCACTCGAATCTCACGGGAAGAGTTTAAATCTTCGAGTTATGGAGATATTGGCTTATCGACGTTATTGAGCAAGAGAGATTCAACGAACGAAAATTCGTTTTATAGAGGCTGTATACATGGGTTAAGTTCCTCAGATCAGAGATATTTAAAGGTGTAGAGAGACGCGTAACAAATATAACGATAGAAATCATAAATACATGCTTTCGACTTGACTGACAAAAAACGATCAGTTTGTGTGGGAGCAGCAAGGGCACGAAGAAAGGCGATACATAGTTTAGCGCGCAAGAAAACAAGGCCACGGTACTTCGAGTTCTAGAGGCAGCGGTGATAAAACTAACTTATAGGGGTGAACTTCGATTTGTGGAGGTCGAGCTTCTCTGAATTCGAGTTACAGAGATAAAATGACGCATCTAAACGTGGAGAGAATAATTCGAGTTAGAGGTAGTTTATATTTCGATTTACAGAACTTTTTAGAGCAGAGCGGGAGGGAACGAACAAAATTCTACTCTTGCAGATATCTTCGAATTGTAGATATCCGAGTTACCGAGGTTCTACCGTATTACGTAATTTTGTATTTTGTATTTGACAAAAAGGTTCTTTTTTAGTACATAATTTAACAACTTCGTTACTTTCTATTTAATTTAATTATCGATTAATAATTTTCGATGGTTACCGTAATGTTCTAATCAATAACACGAAATGATTGTGACAGTAACGGCTCTAATTTATATCGTATGGCTTGAACTAAACAAGAGAAGAATATTTTTTTCGAGTTTCCATTGTTCTTCATTTTTTCCATTATCTTTCCGAATTGTCATTGTTCCAACAATTATTTTTTTTTATTTTTTCTTTCTCTATTTTTCTTCGTATTTTCAGATCTTTCCTTATTCATAGAGCCGATTTTGTATTATATTATTATATATTATTTATTATATTATTATATTACTTCTGTTACATTATGTACAGGTATATACAGTACTCTCGGTTATATTCGTGAATTTTAATTACAAATTTTTTCCAACAAGCTATTTGAAAGTGCCAGCATACCACTATTGTAAACGTGGTATAGATATACCACGATCATTATTATAAATAAATAGATTAGACGAATAATAACGTAAAATAGAAAGCACAATTTGCATAGATATAGTATCAAAAAGTTATTTTGTCTATCTTATTTATTTAAGCCAGACTACTGTTACATATAAAGGCTACTTTTTCTTTGCTGCTCCTTCCTCAAGTTCGCTTATACAATTCGCAGTTAATTTAACTGAATAAAAGTCATTACCTAATTTCGTGGAAAAACGTATGTTTAATGTATTACTTCGTGTCTAAACGATAAGAAATCATGAAAATTTACTCTTAGAGTTTCCTCTAAAGTTTCCCTTATCTACAAGAACTATATAGTGTACGAAACAGTACTTTCTAGTAAGTTAGGTAGAACGTTTCTCTTAAGAGCTAACAAACTACAACTGCAAACAAATGCTACAGATACATTACCACGAACAAATGCTATTAAATTAACTTGTGAAATCAGCGTGTTTTATCTTAAATTTAAAATGTGCAACGAAGATTTACAAGAATAGCATATAGTACCATTTATGTTAATTGAAAAATACTTTGAATTTAGTTTGCAACAAAGAATAGAGGAAAAATTTTCATTGAATAGGTATCAACGAATGGTTCACGTTTTCACTATGGGAATGAATTTAAAATGTAATTGGAAATTTAAATTGAAATTTCTGAATAACATTTACCAATAAAAAAATTGGACGCAGTAACAAATGACATTATCGGCGACGCTATGTGAGAGACTAGATATATAAGAAACTGATCGATTATATTCGTTGAAATTTTTTTGTTTCGCGTGTCGATATATGGGCACCAACTACAATAGAAACTAATTCTTTTAAAACGTTCTACTACAATTTTAATTTCTATTCAGAAAAAGACTGTAAATAAATATTTGAAAAATAAGACAAAATTGTTTACAATTGACGAATTATTACAAAAAGATGCTGTTCGTTTGTATTATGTTTGTTAAGAGTCAGGTAATATACAATAATATAATATCTTATAAAATTTGTAAATCCACATTCCTGAGAGAACAAGCGACATTTATACAACCATGTATATTCGTCTATAGTTATCTGCCATGTCAGGTCTTGCTAATAGCACTTGAGATTTTCTGTTTTTTTTTTTTCTTTTTTTTTATCATTTCATTGTAACACGAATTTCACATCTAACCATTTTTATATTTTCATGGTTCCTTGCTTTCATATCAGATATGCTGAAACAAACTTTGTTCGTATTCTACACCCTCTGATTTCGCATCAGATTCATCTATAACTTTCTCAAGCTTGCACGCTCTTTCCTTAATGATTTTCTGATTTCGCATTGCGTTCGTTCACGAAACTTCAAACTTCATTCAAAAATCCTGATTTCGTGCCAGGTTTGCGTACCATACTAACATACTGACAATCGTATTTCATTCAGAATACTTTTTGCCTGTCTCATTCATCGTTCGCAATCTTAGATAATATCTAAACTAGAATATCGACATTTATATTCCAATTATAATTGTTACATATAGCTAAAATTCGGGATATTCAAAGAATTTGTTAAAATAAATGAGGAAAGTTTATTAAATATCTATGTAGAAAAAAAAATTGGTAAAAATTCACCCATTATTTTTCCCTATATACGAATTCTCAAGATATTCATCCTTCATTTTCAATATATACAATTGTGCGTATCTTATCTATGAAATTATATATAATGAAATTATATAAATATCTATGAAATATTCTGTGCTATGCTCTCACTTTTTGACACTTCTACGTTCATTGCTTTAATCACCGTACACTATAAATTAGCGCATTACACGCTCAACTTTTTCAAGACGAAAGAGTTTACAGTTTCGACATAATAGATATTTCAATTCATATTCCGTACACATCTTCTATTCATTCTACGATCATATTACCTTAATTATACGTATTATTTCTAAAGATAGAAGATCCGCCGTTGCGAAGTGTAAGTGAAACGAAAGTTTTAGTCCATAGTACAGAATAAAAGGAAAATAAGGTAAAAAAACAAATAAATGTGTGAAAAAATATTCGTAACTTTAAGCTCACAATAATTTTAAGAAAAAAGAGAAAATTGTTGATCGCTTATTTATGGTATTGCGATAAAGAAGGGAAAATAGGAAGTTGGATGGTAAGGAGAAAATGGTGGCGAAGCAATGCAATGGGGAGACAGAGAGAGAGAGAAAGAGAGAGAGAGGGTGAGACGGGGTCGTGAGATCTGGGGGCAGCTGGTTGTGCCGGTGGCTGCATCGATCGTCCCTACTGCGCCCGGCAAAGCTCTCCTCGTGCGGACGATACGGTCTCAGTTCCCTGAAAAATATCATAAATCTTGTTAACGATTCATTATGTGAAGCGGTCAATCGTCTATTTTTACCGTTTCGCTTTTAAAATAGGGGCCACGTAGCACATATGTATCGTTTCAATCAATGAAAGAGTAAACCAAAAGGAGTGTTACTTAAAAAGTCGGGAATTTATGGCTGACTATAATCTCCCTTAATTTCTTCCCTCCCAGGAATTACCTGTTGACTTTATCGGATCAAAGCATAATATTTGTTCGCGTGTTTTATGGCTGCAAATCGTTAATTAAAATGATAGAAAACAAGTGTGAATTGAATGAAAGTTGTGAAATAATAGTACGTGATAAATTAAGGAAAATAACATATTTTGCTTTCTGTATATTGACCTTTGTATTTATATAAATACACTGTGAATCTATAAACAGGCGACAAAAATATGTACGCTGTATGATAAAGGTCAACTTAAATTTAAGAATAAATTAATTTGACCTTATAGTACATGTTTTTGGCTTTCCAAGCGATGGGAATGTTATTATCAATGTACATGCAGTTATTAAGAACGATGATTTCAGTAAAAATGTTGATGTATCCGTTCGTGCTAGTGTCTTGAATGAAACAAAGACTATATTCACTAAGTTGTATACTCCTGTATAAATAATCTGGAGTAACGCTCTTTAAAAATACCGCTCACATAATGTTTTAAATACCTATAAATTTACGAAAACAGCCACTACACAAATTATGATTTACCATTAAGCTATTTTTTATCTTTCCCGATTTTATATATCAGTAGATAAAATATTCGAATTGTAAATACATAAAGGCTGTGCTCAGTATCTTTTTAATTTTATAGATACAAAAACATGAAGTGACATGAATATGCAAAATCTGTGTGAAGACGTACATTATGTCTAATTTATTAAGGAATTATTTAACCTGTAATTAGATTTTTAACGATCTGCACGCATTGTGAAACACATTGAATTGTTATCAAACATTAGTTTTAACAAAATTATAGTAAAATCTTTTTAAAATGTAAATCGAATTCTAAGCAGGACGAACTACAAAAGATATCATGACATATGTAGTGGGTAAATAATATACTATACAAATATATATGTTATGTAAATTTCTTTTTATTATTTAATTTATATTTTACAATTTGTCTAGTTGGACATTTGGTAAATATGTTATATAAGTGCAACAAAAAAGTAATGCGTTTAAAAAATTACTACTTAATTTCACAGTGATCTCACTATGACAAAATATTTTCAGACGTTTGTTTAATCATTACATTAAATGATAATGTTAAATAGAGTTAGAGTAATCTTATTGTAGGAAGTTTTGTATCTTTTTTCCTATTATAGAAAGTATCTTGAAAATTTTAGAAGTATCTTAAATATGTCATTAACTTTAATGAATTTATTAAAATCCTGATAATTCCTCGTTTCTGGTCATTCAACTGTCATGTAAATGCGATTATATGTACGTATTTTTATTCGCTATGTTGCGTATTCCATATATAAATTATTAACATCATTTTTCATATGTGTAATACTTTATTTTCAATATGAATTAATTGCAGAGATCGTACAATAATATTCTTTCAAATTCGTTAACGTTGGATGTATGTATATGTCAACTATGTTTATAATTTATCACGTTTGTTAATTTGAACTTTTATTAGACTCTTTGTAAATTATATCATATTGTCAATGGAACTGCATTGAATATTTA
Source organism: Bombus pascuorum (assembly GCF_905332965.1). Classification (NCBI taxonomy): domain Eukaryota; kingdom Metazoa; phylum Arthropoda; class Insecta; order Hymenoptera; family Apidae; genus Bombus; species Bombus pascuorum. The sequence goes on along the minus strand of NC_083494.1, from coordinate 6,556,926 downwards.
TTTGTTATTAACCATGTAAAAAGAAGCGTTTGTATCATCTCTAATTTCCTTAATTGTTTAAAAACTCTTTACAAATTCCGCGTGTTAATTTTTACGGCTCACAATCAATAAACTGATTGAGTTGAAAAAAGAAAGTATTTGTAATAAAACATAATGTATGATGAAAATGAAATATTTCTTTTATCAAGAAATAATATCTATCCATATTCTTTATGATGTCTGTATCCCAATAAGATAATGTTTAAAGACTACTACTGATACTAAAAACGAGATCAATAATATAGTTGATTGACTTTTTAAACTTATTGAGTTTTAGCAACTTTAATTTCTGAATGAATCGTATGTAAAAATTCTATTATTTCTGGCAATTGTCGATCCCAGTACTAACGTGAAGCCAGCAGAGTCGTTGTACCTGAGTGCCTTATAAATGGTAAATCATTCGAATCATTCGAGAAGTCGATGGATGGAACAAAAGCGCAGCAATTCGAACATAGTGAAATCTTCTATTTCCAACGTACTAAGGTCAGAGCACACAAAGCATTTCTCTGGGACCTTTTGCGAGAGGCTTCTCGCAGCACATTATTATATGAAAAGCAGTTTTTCTTCCACATTGCACATTGGATATCTATATCCTTGCTCCAAAACTTGTTTGTTCGTTGCCTAATAAGCAGAAGAACTGAACGAAGAACTGAATGATCGTCGAGTACACGAAGAGTCTGAGGCTCTTTCGAAGGTAGATTTTATTAATTAGGCCTTTGTATGAGACACATCCAGAGTTTAAGTACAGAGCTCGACAAACTGCCGCTTTAACCGGTTCTTTACCAACTTTTTCACAGTCTTACATATAGATATATGGGATTCTAAAATGTCCCAGAACTCGTTGCAGACTTACGTCATTGCACAACGTCTAGACCGCGTTATACTGTCAAATACTATGACCTGCAGAAACGCGAGCGCAGCGCAATTCTCGCTATAAACGTACATTTGTTGAGTACTGTGGTATTTCCGTGGCGAAAGTACCACCAGCTTAGAAGCACTTATACCTGAAAGACGGAGACACGAGTGCTCCAACTATACGCGAAGATTACTTGAGGGCAAATCCTATCTTACACCAGCCATAATAGCACTTTGATGCTGGAACCCGTCTGTGTAGAAACAAGTTCGTTTGGAGTGAGAGGTTTCTCTTAATTTAATCATAAATTGTTTGTCGTTAGTCCTATCTATCTAAAGGTAGAACTTTAAATTTCTGATGTTAATAGAACGTCACGTAGGTTTAAAGCTATCTTCTCTTCAGCGCAGGTTCTCCGAGGAGACTCCTGCTGTTTGGAGAATCGATGCGTAACCCAGTTGGGCGTGTCTTCGAATGTCTGCCAGGTGAAATTTCATTGTACCTTACGCATCATGGTATCGAAGAACGTACTATCAAAAGCACTTTCAATGTCAAAAAAGATGCGCAGGACAGATTCTCCAGATGTTAAGATATCCTCCATCATACCACAGAATTATGAAGTGTCGTTTCTACAGATTTCCCGATCCGATGTGCATGCTCGTGTATCAACGAACCTTCATTTATGAATGTACGAATCAATTTCTCCAGAATTTTCAGCAAAAAGTGTGAGAAATTGATAGGCCTGAAGAATTTGGACAAGTCATAACTATTATCACCCGATTTAGATATAAAGACCACCCTGAGTTGTTTTTCTTTTTAAACGTACACCTTAAAGTCAAGGAGATATGTGGCTCTCATATTTTAAGAGTTTATCTTCCATCTCCTGTAGGATGGCAGGAAGATTCCGTCGATGCTTGTGTTTTTATATCCTTTAGAGTACACAATAGTCTTTGAGATTACTACTTTCTTCTCTAAAATCTCTCATACCGGTTGTTTACATCTATGGCAGTCCCAAAGAGGTCAATTAATTCGAAGAAATATGCCTTCATTTGGCAGAATTTACTTAAATTTTTCAATGAGTCTACTGTTTGAGAACTGAATATCTAATTTTGCTAGAGAACTCGTGCCGAATATTCTCCCGAGCCTAACCGTAAATTGAAGGATCCAACTATCCTGTAGTCTTTGTCAGGCTTTCCATTTCGAAACATTATTATAAGCTTTCATGTGAGCTCTGAGTTAGCTTTTATTACCCGTTTAGTAGCTTACGGATACCGATTGTAGGTAGCTTCTTCAGCTCTCACTCTTTCTTTATCTGTTCAGACAATTCGCCTTCTACGAGGTGTCAATGGCGCCATTACATTTATGGTCATCATCTGACAATGAATTTCATATACAGTTCTCAGTGACTTCCATCTCTTCCTTGGCTCCTCACTCTAGTTCTTTTTGTATAGAAGCTAGTTAGTCGCTATTGAGTTCCTATAAGTTTGCCCAGACGCACACGTGACATTGTCATTAAATAAAAATGTGACTAACAATAGTCCTTCACTTGCCAGCTGCTGATCTGTTAAGTTATCTTTTTAAAATCTAGCATCACTTTTCATCTTCTAGAAGTGACAAAAGTGGACCTGGTTCTTCTATCGCGGATTTAGAGTTGGTAGGGGCATAGTTGAAAGGTGCTCTTAAGAGTGCAAGGGTACTCTTATCTGTAAATATCAAACCTCCAATTCCACTAGTCCAAGCAACGTAGCGTACATTTACGTCGTATCCGACAATTGGGTTACGGTTAGGTTAGGGTTGGAGTTAGGGTTTGCTGTCTTTTCGGTAGATATCGTTTATTAATCAGCTCTGTCCGATATATAAACCTTGAACTAAAGGTTTCGCTTACCTTCATTGCCGTTGGGGCGCATTGCGGCTGTACCGACGACTTGTGTCAAGGAAAGCTTCAGTTTTAAGAATCTACGACTTCTACCTCTACATCTTCTACCTCGTTAGAACTTTAGCCATCGAAGATCGACAATTTATTTCTCAGGAGGCCACGTGCTATCCCTCGGAAGGATCTCTTGCTTATTGGTTCCTTCCTTACTAACTTCCGCCTTTCTTAAGACGGAGATACCTGGAACTTTTCGTTGTTTGTTTTGGCCAAGGACCTCATCGATCACTTCCGGACACGACCGGACTTTCATGAAGGTGGTCTGAACACATCGCGACACAAGTTACAGTCACGTCGCCTCCGTCTCGAATCTTCCAAAAGATATACAGGGTGTCCTACGCAATTGGAACAAGTCTTACAGCGTTAAAACGGTAGAAGGGAGGAACTGATTTCACGAGGAAAAGTTAGATGTTTCCGAGTAACGCATGACGCAGTACACGTATTTCCTTCGAAAATGAAGGGGTTTCGATAATTTCAAGTTCAACATTTTAAAATGGAATTATACACTTTTTTATACACTCTTTGCATTTTTTAACTCCATTTAATTTTTCCTACTGAAATTTTATTCTGTCTCCTACCGTTCTAACGCTATAGCTTGTTCCAGTTGTGTGGCATACCACGTACAACGCTCATCTTACAATCAATGGTCTTTGAGAGGAACTGCTTTCGTAAGATTCCAGGAATCGTCGACCAGCACGTTAGTGCGCGGATGGTGCACTGATTTTGGCCATATATTATATCTACACACAATTCATAGGACACCTCTATCGAGTTAAATCCTCCCTAAACCTATCCCTGTTTGAACAATCTATTCCGGTCTCAGTCGGTTTTTGGGACAAGACCCCGGCATAGTTCCGATCCTCTTATTTTCAAATGTCACAATTCTCAGCTAGTGGATCTGGGATCGCATTGGGCTCGATTCTATTATTCTATACTGTTCTATACCATTCTATATTATTCTATACTATTCTATTATTGGATGGTATTTTAGCAACATTCCTAGGGTGCGTATAGTTGGACGGCGAAGTCTCTTTGACTTCCTGGCGTCCTTCTCTCGTCCCATTTCTTCAAGGAGCGAATACTTGGAAATGTGCACTCTTATGATTTTTCTATGCCATGACAGATGTCGACGGAATACCAAATATGTCTCAAGCAATGCATCTGTGTCTCTGTGAATCTTCCTCTTCACTACTTTGTGTTCTCTGCTCCTTTTTAGAAGGTGACGTTCTTTTAGGCTCTATTGGTATAGACTCAATAGGCTGAAAGTTCCATTTTAAGATGCAAGGGAGCAAATATTTCTATCCTGTATCTCCCTAGGTTAGTCGCAGATGAGTTTCTACATTCGTAATGTACTGACTTACAATTTTTTCAAGATTCTCCATACAATTTTCATGCAACCACGAGTAGTAAAGGTCAATCCTACAAAGCTCGTTGTGCAAAAGGGACGGTTGAAATTACAACGAGAGGACGTTGAACCCCCTAGGGCCATCGTTCGCAACTAAATTAACCCACGAGCTATTCAGCCGCCGGTACGATCGCTTACGTACACTTGATGATTGAGGTAAGTTTACGAAAGGGTCTTGATATCCTTTGAAGGTTCCTGCATCTTAGTTTTACTGGCCAGAAATCTCGGCGGACAGCTCAGTTTGATCCGAGTCGATTCCAGAGTCGACCTGGCTCTCGCTTAGCCTGCAGTCATCCTTCTATTGGCCATCTGAAGACGCGTTTTGTTGGAATTCAACGAAAGCGTCGTAGAGGATAGATTAATTTGCTATGAAGAGAGTTACAATGCGTCTTAAAAATAAATGTTAGAAAAGTAAACATAAAGAAAGGTTAATATGCAAGCTGTTTAAAATTTCTCTGCTTCAGACATGATCATCTTAAAAAGCCTGAAATCTGTTGAATGACATAGCTATATAAATACAGTTAGTATTATCCGAAATAGAAATTCAATTAAATCATCAAAACACGTTAAAATTTAGGGAAATTGGCTGGAATAATCATTAATCATTCTTCTTAACTACTGATATCTTAGAACTATGACATTTATTATTGAGGATCATATTCGATATTAAGTGGTAAATTTTTGTTCATTGGTAACCCCTCGTATTTAGAGTGAATCGATAACAGCTACGATTTAAAATAACTCTAAAATAAACCACTTTTGGACACACTTTCAACGATTAATTGATATGAATGTTCTATTTAGTGAGATACAAATAGAAACATTTTACAGTTTATATTTTATATTTTCTTCTGTATTCTGTATTTCTATATTTTTCATAAGAGAAACACCAAATTTATACATACAATAACGACGATGATGATTGTGTAATTTAAAAAGTTATGATCTTAAGAAAAATGATTTATCAAAATATTTCCTCTCATAAACTTTCTTACTACTTTCCATTTTTTCTTATCAATGAAAATTTATTGCCTCCAGTAAAGATACTCTGTGCGTAAAATTAGCTCCTAATGCTCAAACACTTATAATTTTAATAAATTGTGTAGTTTTCTTTGTCCCCCAATTTTTCGAGTATTCTATTATCCATATAAATAAAGATTTTCTTCTTTAGATAAAAACAAATGAATTTTCAATAATCCTACCTTCGTTAGATTTAAAAATGTGATAAAAAACAAGACGTTTAACGCGACTTCGTAATACGTTTGGCCCTGAACAGGATTCCCGAGGGCAACGGAACTAGTTCGAGGTCTCACGTCGAGGAATGTTCATCAAGTAGACCTTTATCGCAAGAACCTTGACAGTCTTTTATATTAGTACACTTTAGAATCATGTCAATTGAAATAGGCTAAATGCACAATGATTACGAGAAACAATGAGAAAGTTTTTTAATTAATAAATAGAGTTTCGAACACAAATTCAACGTAGGTAGTGTTATTCACGCAGGTAATAATAACCCAGCAATTTGAATTGTTATGTATAGCACTTACCATAGAAAATTTTTACGAGATATTGTTCGAAATATTTTGAAATTTTATGAGCGCCGTAATGAGGAAAATATAGAAGAGTGTGTATACTTTTGTGACTGATTGTAACTGTGAAAAGATTTACGTGGAATCGCATCGGTTTGAAAGCGTCATTTTTTAAAGTATTCGCGGAATTTCAACTTTGCACTTACTTGAAAAATTTACACATTTCATAGGAAAAATTGTCTTCTGTAAGTTACTATCTGTTTGTGCCAATCGAAAAGCGTCATTGTTCAAATGGAAAGACTGAGAGAATCAGTGTTCTCTTCAAAGCCGTGTACAGCCAACAAACGATATTTCCGATACAGTGACTGAGCGTTGGAATCGACATGTAGCTCTCTTAATTCTTTTGTTGGGAAAGCCAGTTCTAACCACCTAGACAAAAACTTATTAAAACTTGAATGAAACGTGCCGATGGGAAAAAGAACGTAACGAGGAATGTTTTAATCTGTTCGTCGAATCTATTACTCTTATCCATTGTTATAGTTTTCGAGATAAAACATCAATTTATAGTACTACTATTTCTCTCCGTTTTTTATAAATAAAATTGAGAGAGGAAAAATACAGACGCGAATTGTCAAACTTGAGATCTAATGTGATATTGTCGAAAAATAAGATTTATATTTTATGAAATAGTGACATTTAATTATATGATTAAAGTTTGTAATTAACTGTATAAATTTATATTTCAAAGACTAATAAATATCACCACTTTTTTCGAAATTAATTTGAAAGTGTATGGTTTCTTTAACCGTTGAAGTATTAGAAATTTTGCAGTGCGACGATAATATAAAAGATAATATAATTATTTTCTAATTGTTTTAAAGTGATAATCAAAGTGGACGTAAAACGAGTATATAATTATCTGTTGTAAAAATATCACATAAATATTTAGCGATAACGTAACTGTACACATTAAATTACAAAGCAAATCTATTTTCGATAATATTGTAGGTTTTGTAATAAATACACAAAGTTGCTTTATACGTATTTTTGTTACTTTAAAATACACCTACGACAAACATTTTATCGTTTCAGTCGTTTGAACTACCATTAAATTATTATCTATTGCATTAAACTGTATTTAAAGTATATTTCGTTAAGATTAATTTAAATTCCTGATTTCTCTTTATTACTTCATTACTATCATCGATTTAACGTTATCCAGACATTGTTCCTTCCACTCGATTTCCGTTCTTTTCAGTACCAAGAAACTATGATTTAACCGTTCAATGAATTGCTAATTCATTCTTAGTTCATACATTCAGTAAACATATGTATTACACATACATATGTGCAATTTTCTTGTTTCCTAATGCCACCTGTAACAAGGAATATACCATAAAATGAAATAAATATATAATAATATATAAATAAAAATCTACTGTCGATAAAAAATGTTTAAATTGGAAAATATATGAAATATGACAGAAAAGCTTGGAAAGTATGAGCTCTTACTAAAACTTTTCCCTGACGAAAAGCGTTCCTCTTTCAAAAGCATAACTTGTACATTCGTTAAACAGTGTGGTTTAATTTGAAGCATACCTAAACTTAGTTTTAATTTCACCATATTTCACGATAAAAGCTGTATCATAATTTCATTTTCCACCAAGTTATCCACTTGTCTTTGACAAGTGAAACGTGAGAATTTACTCAGCCTTCAACATATTCTGTGTATCCCTCTCAATAACCTGATACATATCAATACGCACGTGGCTATAAATTCACATAGGTGTGTATGTAATATACTAGGTAAAATATAAATTTAAAAACAAAATTTCGGCTAACAGCCAGGACATGGCAGAATTTGGTTATTGCAATAAAATTAGCTTTTTTTTAGTTTCTATACAGAATGAAAAATTCTGCGACGTACGAAGAAATTAACTTTCTTCTTACTATTATAAGAAATTAATCAGACAAAAAGATCAAACAAAAAAGTCGGAAATTCATCACAGATTATTGGTTAAAGATATTAATCGCCAGTAGTGAATTTTTAGTTCTTGATCGAAGTTTAATTCTACTTGATGTAAATAGTCTTATAAAAATGCGTATCATGTTAAGCGAATACTATCAACAACTAAAATTAATTGATACTAGATTCCAAGTTAGATTCAAATCTCAATTTTACGACGAAAAAGATTTTAATAGCTATAATCGCTAATTTAATTCGCGATTAAGCAACTAATTCAATCCTTAATCCATTTAACAATTAAATATTCGCTCTAATCTTAAATTACGATTATACATTGATCGAATAAAAATTTCAATTAGGTTTGATAATAAAATGTTTTACTTGAAATCTATAATTGCTAATTATATTAAACATCGCCTAATTGATTTATATAAACATACATCTTTGTTGACTTCGCTTTCGAGAAATTGTTGCGTATTCGATTATATTAGCGTTTATAAATTAAGGATTATTATATTAATTAATATATACCTTTAACACAAGATATTAGAGTTGTTGTCGTTGCATGGAAGAAACATCTATATCCAAAATGATTATAACGAATAAAATTATTAATATAATTTAAAGTGTCTGTTGAATCCTTATCTTAAAAATGTTGAAAAATGTGGGATCGAGAAGAAAACATTGTAAGTTAGAGATTTGACATCGATAGTTTCTCGAACTAATCGCTTACAATCTTATAAAAATTCAATTGAAACGTTTTCTTAACTCCAACAGCTGTAAGAATCTGTAAGATAAAGAAAAAAGGCTTCTTCCAGGCACTACATCTCGAGAGTAGACAAGAAGCAAAAAACATTTTCAATTATAAGTGCAATCAACTATAAGGGTGGGAAGACTATACCTACAATTAGATGAATAGGGAAGGGACAGAATTATAACAATAAACCTCAATATATAAGAGAAGATATTTTTATATAGAGACACAAATATAAATATACCTAACTGCATACATACATATTATCATTGTATACATATATTATTGTATTGATATAGCCATATAGTACTATGATATAGTACTGTGATGATATGTAGCTAAATAAATGATATTTAGCGTAAATGTGTTATTTCAATCGCATCATACGTGCTTTATAGTGTAAAATATTTAACCTGCTGTATGGTCTACAGAAAGAGAAAGCTAAATATTTAGAATAATTTAAGCTCTCATGAGAATATGCTGGAAATCTCCCACGTGTATCTTATTTCTTGTAATTACAGTAGAAGTTCATCTATCAGCAAATGATTTATTATTTTATACAAAGAAAATAGACATGCAAGTAAGAACTTCTCAAGTTATTCTGTGAGGCACGTTAAATAAGCTACAAATTTGGGCAAATAAATTAGGTTTCAGTTTCCTCTAAAATGAAATACACTGAATACGAAATTATTTCTCAGAAATAAGCTTCATCAATAACCAGATCAACTAAGTTCAAATTTTAGGTATACTAATCGTTAAGAAATCGATATTAAATTATGAATTTTAGAGAAGAACGTAATATTCCTTTAAACATTTTCAGAATAATAGCAGATATAATTTGAATTAATGAATACGTACACAGCTATTGTTACATCTAAGATCGGTTATAATACAATTACTTACGAATCAGCAAATAAATTTGTTTTTAGAAAGCTAGAATCTACACACAATTCTGTGTTAGGAATAATAACTAGAACACTAAAAATTAGCTTTACTTCGCTATTATATCTACTTCACTAAACAATTATGTATATAGATTTTTATAAATTTGTATAAACGTATATACTGCGGTCTTCGGATGTTTCATCCACCATAACTTATCCAAAAATATTATACTTCGAACTCATCAGAGAATACGTATTATTTTGTTTCGAAATGTATTATATCAGCTTCAAATAAATTCATGGAGTCATTTTTAGACCAAAAGTTCGTCTATCGCGAAAACTAATATACAGCAAAGTAAAGTTTAGAATTCGAAGTAAAAATTTAAACGACTGAGAGTTGGAAATTCGTAAAATATAAGTTTTGGTACGTTCTAAGGCGAACAAACTTGTAAAACGATCCGAAGGCTATAAAATTCTAAAATTATCCGAAGTGGTACGAAAGTCTAAAATACAAACAAACTGTGAAATGTTCTAATCTTCCGTTTATGATTCTGAAGGCCTCACACCCTTCAAAAACTTCCCTCCAAGATTAGCTTGGAGGATCGCGTCTCGTTGGTGAAACGTAGGATTAGTCAATTATATCTTGCAAATCAGCTTCCCGATAATACGATACTTCCGAGTATACGGAAAATTGCTGCGCTTACGTCCGCTGTCCTCAAGAAAATCGACGGGTGTTTACGCTAAATTGTGTGAGAGTTTACGATGGTGTCAAATGTCATTGAGAGTGGCGTGACTGGGAAATACCATTTTGACTTTTACGATCATGTTCACATTTCAGCCAGCCGAAGTATTCGAAAAAATATATCTATCGGCATACTGAGTTCGCGAAAATGTCAATTCGTCCAAGATGCCTGACTATGCATCGCAATACGCGTATCATATGGAGATACCGAATATAAAATATTCAAATTTCCCAAAGCATTAGATATCCGACGGTGTCGAATATTTTTAATAAAATTTACTATTATGAATAAGAATTAGATATTACAATTTTGTGAATTTCTATAACTTTTGTATAATAATTGGTATATTTAAATTTACGTGCATGTTCCTTTATTAAAATGTGTTCTCGCGAGCAAAATGGGTTATTTGTTCTCCATATTTTTAGCAGTAAATATTTCATCGTATATACCGTTAACGAGTAAATAATTACTTTTGTCACAGAAAACAATTCATTCTTCAATTTATACATGAATAGTTGTATAATATTTATATATCGATAATTTTAACACCAAATTTAATCATTAAATTGTTTGAACAAACAGCCATCAAATAATTTAGAAATCCATTATAGATGTATAATAAATGGTAAACTTATTTTATAAATGCAGGAGCTAGAAGTAGAAAGAGAAATTTATAACGGCGCGCAATCATATCATTGGGCGAATTGTAGAAAGACCCTCGAGGAACCCTATTCTGGACTACTTTATTTAAATTAGCGCCTCTTCTAGCACGAAGCACGACACTGAAATAATTTTAACCGCGAGCACGGTGTTGATATTACAGCAGTGTTTCAAAAGGGAAAACTCTTCTGCTACAACATAAAGTATGTCGTGCAAAAAATAATGTCCTTCCCTAAGGAAAGAATTATATTTTCAATTTGTTTGTTTCGGCTACATTATTGAACCACTGAAACACTTTAAACGACGTATTACGCGGAAATATTAAAAATCTGCTAAATTCGAGACTATCGCATATATTTTTATTCGTGCAAAAATGAGTAAATATGCATCGAAAATTTAAACAAATACTTTTCTCTGCAAAATAAAATATATTGCACTTTTATATATTCGAGACATTTTATATTGCAAATTACATTCATACAAAATATAAAAGAAATGTCTCATCAAAGAATACTTGGTTTCATCCGATAACATGAATGGTAATTATTTTCAGTGATTTTTATATCACAATAACTTTCACGCAGAAGACGGTACTTTTGATATTTTTCAAAAAATTTCTAAATCGATATGAAATTTTTATCAATCTGAATGACGTCCGTACTCGTGAAAATAGTCAGTGATCTTGTATACATATGATTTAAAATAATCTGACTTCTGGTAATTCGATATAAACGGCGGAACTCTATATCTTCAAGCTCTCATTAAGCAAATTCGAATTTGGTTGATTCCATGCGAAAGTCACAGATCATAAGTAGCGTAATCGATTAGCTAAATTACTAAATTCTGTTACCTAAGTATTAACGTATTCTATAATATTTGTAATATTTTAATAAATGTAATATTTATATATTCTGTAATGTTTTAACTTACGTTTTAATCAATGTAAGCAATGTATAGACTTGTCTTAAATATTACTGTATCGTGTTTGTTAAATAAATGTCACAATGCTTAAACGAATAATTTCTGTTTAACAGAACCACCTCTTCATGATGAACAATCGGTGAAAGTGGCAGGTAATCAAAGAAGATTTAGAAAATCATCGAGGAGAATGTCGAGGAAATCAGAGGGGGTGGATGAACGCCCCATGGATCCGGGGCTCAAATTTGGTACCACTTGAATGCAAAAGAAAAAGGTTTGTTTTTATACAAAACAAAAATTTCCATATTCTTAGTTAATTCCGTAGATATTAGTTTCTGTATCGCAATACTTAAATATGCTAATAATAAGCGAACGATTTAGTTTTACGATCAAACATCGTGCAAAGTGTCAGATTTTAATTTATTGTATTATATTATTGCCATTATTTTGAATAATACGTTTAATTACAAAGTTTGTTTATTTACGCAGGACGTATTTACAAATATGTTTAATTAAGAAGGACAAGAAAAATAAATTGTCAGATACAAACATTAGAGTCAGACAAAAGTTACTTATATTTTTTTAAATTGTATCAAATGCTTTTTATGCGTAAAAAGGAGCTTGAATCTACAGTTACTCGGGTAACTGATTAGGTATCTTATGACCGATTTAAAACAGAGTAATTGCTTTGAAGTTGGATCAACGAGTTTTTTCTTTTTTTAGAAGTTAAAAAGATTAGAGTTGACTTGGTGAGCTATATAGAATTATATTAGTTTCTATAATTAATTTCTATTAAAAAGCTTCGTGAAGCTTTTTCTCACAGATATGCTTCAAAATATTTTGGATTTATTAGAAGAGCTATAATTACGATCAAGCAACTGGAAATTACTAACATCCAAAGAAATTGCCAGAAATTCTGAATCAAACATACGAGTAAATACTTGAAATTGTAACACAGAATAAACGTATTTGAAAGTTCGTTTCTGCAACATGTATGTATTAAACGTGTATTAAATTACGTATGTATGTATAATTGTACAACATGTATCGCTTAAAATATTATTTTTATCGTTAGATTTGTTACAGTTCCAAATCATCAGCACGACTCTATATTACTATATATCTTCCTCTGTATGCACAACTAACAATTTTACTATTTTATTCCAGGAGTTACTTTATTATACTGTAATGAATTTAATAAATGTAGTCGTCTTAATCAAATAAAATCGATAGATTTCTAGTAATGGAAAATTTATATTTCGTTATTATGAATTTTACAGATATCTGCAAAGTGAACTCTATATGTTCTCTTATGTTAGAAAATAATTGTATTGCTATTCAATATATGAGCTGGAAAACTTTTTTGCTTATGTAATCCATATCAATATTTCTGAAATTTTATCATAGTCTGCTATGATTAAGTTCAATTATAAACTGAAAATATTCTTTGTTTACCAATTTACATCTCTTTTACTGTTTTAAATTAATACCCTCATGCGTTTGTTTATAAGTCAAAGAATTTCCAATAAAGCTCTTTTTGAGTATTTCGATATCGAAGAAGCAGAGTTATCGTTACACTTGTGAACTCAAATTAGTAATATTACTATCGATACGTTTTCTTCAATTCAGAAATTCTAGATTATTTTCTCGATCATCAAATACGTGCCATTTATACAAAAATTATTATTAGTTTAATTGAAATATATATAATATTGATTGACTAAATTATGTTAGTGAAATCTACTTGCAGTATCTCAACAGTTAGAAAGCCTTAAATTGCTTCCAAAGTCTACTTATAGTCTATCTTAACATTGTTCAACGTTGTGTATGGTTATGTTTTGCTACTAAGCATCAAGATTACAAATATTGATTCTCTGTTTATCAGTTGTCCTTCGTTCCATCATATATGTAACTATTTCTGAACAGCGACAAAGAATAAATTGACGAGCACTTGTTTTAAAGTACAAATGAGCAATACGCGGGATGGGCAAATCTCGGCTTTGGGCCCTGTTTCCTGCGACGATGACGACGATGACAATGATGGCGTACGTTACTGTAACGACGGCTACCTCGACCTCGGTACCGTCTCTTTCTACAACTACCAACAGCGAGATTTTCGATACGAAAAGGGTAAAATAGTTTAATATCTCTCAATTGCTCCTTCAGTGTTCTTCTTGTTTAACTTGGACAAACTTAACTTCATAATGTAACTAATTAACAGGCTATTGAAATATTACGTCATTCTATTTATTAACATTTTCTCACAGGCTGCATGTTCCTTGTTTTCTTATATACTTTAGACGAGGAATACTTCTCTTTCACGATCCTTTGCTCAAAGAATTACCGATTGGCTCATTCGCATCTCAATACATCGTTAAATAATATCGGAGCGGTAATGTACTAAGTGAGATATAACATTGACCTAATATTTAGTGAGTTGTTAATTCACAAGAGTTTCATAGCTCTTGAATCTCTTTTATTATTTTCGCGTTATTTTTAAGCAAATCGATTCAACGTGTAATAAGGCTGATAATACTGAAAAGTGTTTTTTTTTATTTTAATTTCTATTTGGTTCTGTTATATTTGATAATTTAGAACGACGTGAATGCGATGATAAAATGTTACAATGGTTTTGTAGAACCGCCTTTAGAAGGCTACAATATAAAACACATGATGCTTTATTCTTTCATAAAACACTGTTCGCTGAACACGAACGTTACAACAAATAGAGATCTATTGTAACAGCACTGAATAATTGATATTGTATATTCGTTATTTTCTTTATGCCCCACGTTGTTAAGGCATTCAACGTTAAAACTACGAAACGAACGCTTGTACATTAGAATTAACTTATCTTCGTTCCTGATTCCAGTGACACAAAATACAAAAAAGAACTACCGTAATTTAGAATGAATTGCAAATTGCTTAAATTTAGTATATAGCGTTTAATTTGATACCAAGTTCCAAGAAATAATCTTCAGAGAACAACAGCAATTACCAGATCTCACTACAGAGGGGAGAATGCGCTCGTTAGGTTCTATTTCCCAACGATCTACCTTTCCATTGGTTTGGGCATTCAAGCTGTCACTAACAAGATTACTGACTTCTAACTCCACTTAGCACGTAGGTCTGTATAAAAAGGAATTTGCGGAACGTCAATCTCCCCACAATGCGGAAGATGCGGCAACATTTTACAATAATTACAGAATTCTGTTCTACTATCACAGCGATTCAACAGTATAGAATAGCAATCGTACTTTTATTTCAGCTAGAAAATGTGACTTTTTTCGAATAATTGTATCATATACATCGGTCCTGGCAATTATATCAAAATTAGAAATGTCGAATTCTATCATCTTAAAACTCGCGATTAAATTCTGTTAAAGCGGTCATCACTCCTAAGAAAACTCTACATCTGGTCTTTGAGTTTTCTCAAGCATTGAAGCCACCAACAGCGTATAGACAAAAAACTGGGTCGAAGGCAAACCATAATCAGTACACAGGCAACGTTGGCTTCAGGGTTTTTAGTCATACGGTAACACTGCTAGCGTGCGGATCTAGATCAGATCAAATATATTCCGATTTATATTTACACTTTAGTATTTAAAATATATTTTCTACCTTACAATTTATCCATGCGTTCCTTTGTATTCACATACATCTAATAACTTCAACAAATTCAAAATTTTTGTTGTCTTACCGTATCTATCTCGGTTAATTTTTACTTTAATTGCGACACGAGCTTACAACGAATATTAAGTAATTAATTATTTAATCGAGATGTCATTTCTATTTGAAATATGCTGCTGACGAATGGATTCGAATTCGTTTGACTTTAAAGAGATTATTGTTATACACGCTTGCGTTGTACATACATACGGGTAACATATGATCGTATAAGTGAATTTTGGTTGCAATAATGCGCTTGCATCAGGCGAATGAATGCCCTTTCGCTCCGCACTCTAGCAAAATTAAAAAATAAAAGTGGAAACGCGTATCCGTTGTAGGATTCAGTTTCGTGGATCCAATCAAGCATTCTCGAATGCTCTACGGACGCTTCAAAAAAGCTCCGACTGTTTTCATTGCGTAAATATCGAGCGAATGCTTTCATGGCGTATTCTTGCAAATATTTGACTAACTTTAAGTGAAAAAAAGAAAGCGACGATACGAGGTTTCCCGACTATTTTGTACAATAAATATCATCCGTATACGCGTACAGAAAGTTCAATTCATTTTATTTCCACCGGTTATACGGACAATTTGTTCGTTCCTGTTTTCAGCCAGTGTTTATATCAACTTACTTATTTCCCTTCTGTAGATTTAAAATCTTTCGCTGTTCGTTAAAAAAGTTTGTGATTTGTAATAACAAAAGAAGTATGTACATTTTATATGTCGAAATAAACCCTTGAAATTTGTTACTGTATATCGATAGAAGTAGAAGTTAACAAATAGATGTTGCATTACGATCTGAGCTATGGGAATTGGAGTGTTGAAATTTAACAAAAATAGAGTCAAGAAAAATAACACAAATGTGGAGAGGAGATTGAGCTACAATTACGGCGCGAAAACAATGAATTTTTCAATCGCCTGAAAGAACCGATTATATTACACAACGTGACTCTGTACTCAGAGTAAATATAATTTTATTTGAACGTCCTTTCCCATAGCTCGAATCGACTACGACTACACGAAAGGAGGCCGATGCCCCCGAATCGATGTGTTTGCGTTAATTAGTCTGGGGTCAAACGGGGCCTAGTAGGAGCAACGGTTCTTCCCATGTAACATATCCTAGTTGACTTCCTAGATGTTCCAATTGATTAGAGCTACACATCCTCGACCGAACAGCGAAACCAATATTCATCTGACAACATTTCAACAAGCTTATGGCGCTTCGGCTGAGTTTCAAATTAATTCACAATGTGCGCAAGTTGTGCCTTGTGTCGGTTGGAGAGAAATCGATAATCGTGAGAATGAAAATATTGCAAGTAACTGCGTTAATCAATTGTTTATTTAATAATAGCGTGTAAAATTAAAAACTAACGTTCGTTAAAAATAAATTTCGTTAGAAAGGTCATGATTTTATCAGAATTTAGAATTATTACGGTTCAATGCGTTCAACTAAACATTCATTTTCTTGAAATTCAGAGAGATATACGATAGTGATATAAGTAAAGTCTGTTACATTACAAGTCATTGAAATTATACTAGCATTAGACAAATGCTCTTTAACATTCAGAAATTTTGTGGAGATAAAATAATAATTTAATCAAATATTATACAAATATTCAATATTCGTTAAGAATTAGAGTTATAAAAAATTATTAGAGGTATATTACCTTCTTTTAAACTATAGAGTAATATGTTCCATAAGTTTTAATATGTTCCATAAGTAAAACTAACAACTGATATTACGATACTAAATTTTTATTTGTGGAAAGTTTACCAAGTAAAAATTGGTAATGCATGCATTGAAATAAAAAAGAAGTACAAGCAAAATGATAGATTAATTTTCTGGAACTAAAATAAATATTTAATACAACGTTGCATGGAATAAAAACTAAATTTGTTATTATTTCTTATTTTTGTTGTAGGTGTTTTTAAATAAAGTACACTTCTACAGACCTTTTTTCTCATTTTTACTCTTAGAATATAGTTCTACCTCTTGATGGAATAAACCAAAAGCTCTCCCTGTAAGGAATGGTACAATAGAGATAGGGTAGACAAGAGCTATCACCTAACACCCTCGGCTAACTAATAACCCTCATCCATCCTGTTCACATCGCACAAGGGAAAACCACGATCTACATAAAATTGGCTTTTAAATTTTTAAGCTAGTTAGCATAATCAAATTCTAAAGTACTACAATTTTTTATAACAATAGATTAATTTTTGTTGTAAATTTACACCGCATTTTTATTTGAATCAGAAGAAAAGGGCTATTTTTAGTGTCTTTCGTAGGGAAGAGATACGTATAGCGGTTAATATTTAGTATTTGGAATTCGAATTTAAATCCAAGTGAACAGATATCAATTTTACGAATCAACATTGAATTATCCTATTTAATATATTGCAATTTATGTTTGCTAAATTTATTTGCCTAAATTTTCTGCCATATACAAAAAAGTTAAACGATTATTCTGTGTCATAATATCTGACAATATTTTCTTTCTATTATAAATCTAGCTAGCATTTGGTACGCGTATGTTGCAACTTGCAATAAATGTATTATTCCGCAATGCGATTGATAACCGTTGACGACAAGGCATAGTTGGTTCGTTAAATGTAAATTCTGGAAAAAAAGATATTTCATATGCATCGATCTAATACTGTAATTAAACACACACGCACATATATATAATAACAAAAATGTACATATGTATTAGTTACTGGTGTTATGAGATTTGCATAAATATGAAAAGTAGTTTCATATTCGCGTATATCCGTTTGTAAAGGCAAATTTTAGAATAGGTGAAATAGAAATTTCTATAGCAGAGGTAAATAAAATTATGCACTGATAAATGAACAAATCGAGGTATACCTATTACAAGATGTTCAGTTTCCTCCTTGCTAGAACCATATTTTCTTACATTCTCTGGCATAAACATTCCACTCGTCCTTAGGAGTAGACACTTTATCGCTCTCTCTCTCTCTCTCTCTCTCTCTCTCTCTCTCTGACCTTTTCTCATACGTTTTTCGTTCTTTACTACCTTTGATGCGTTAGGTGTGGATTACTTCAACGTATTTCTCCGCCGAGACGTACCTCTCAGGGAATTCGTAAATGCAACAAACGCCGTGTACGGGATGTATATTCCTAATATTTATCGGATTTATCTGTAATTTCTAGACTACGGAACTTGCTCAGGTTTGCTTTGGTTATATCTCGCGCAAAGCGGTTTTGCTAAGTAGACAGCTAAGCCGAGTCATTGGCATAACCTTCAGCTCTGCTCCGATAGTTTGTAAATTACAAGTTGTAACGACCGTCGATGAGAGGAACAGTTGTTTTCTCCCATTTAACAAGATGCGACAGAAATCTCAAAACGGTTGTAGCTCGCGTGGTTCCGCCTGGATGCCTGCATAATAACACGACTTGTTGACAAGCAACAACTGGAAATAACTATCGCTGTCGCGACACCGGATGCCACATTCCATGCTGTAGAGAATGTCTTTCCTGTTGGCAGAGGTATTACCATCGGCCGCCCACCAGAGTTTAGTTTCCGCACGTCTTTACAGAAGTGTACGGCGATTATCGCTTGGCTCACTCTGGAGGAGAAAACGACTGAGTAGCGGTCGCCTACCGAAGTGGAAAGTACGGAGAGTCATCTGGGGCCCTAAGAATGCACAAAGATGACTACCCTGGCTCGACCCTTGGAATGAAAAGAGCAGCTGAATTATTCGACGATTGCCTTCCAGGGAAAGAGCACCATCGGACTGTCTGAAATACATAATATTATGATAAGAGTGGAAAGACAAAAGAGTGGAAAACAACTGGTCGCTAGTCGCCTAATAGATCCAATAAAGAGAGTGCAAAGGTTCACCTGGACGTTTGAGAATGTACAGAGAGAACTGCATCATCCCCTGGAATAAAGAGAACAACTGGGCTATCCAAGAAGAGGAGTACGAGTAGATTCTGGACGTACGCGAGACACATACTATTGTGACAAATGAGTATTGTCACTTGGGTCACCCTCTGGAGGAGAGAGCAGCTGGAGTATCTACCGGATAGCTACCAGAGAGGAGAATATAAAGAGTCTCCTGGACACCTCGTCGCAATAATTACAATACGAGGTTTCGGTTGCTTCAAATTAGACATCCGAAATTGGACCGATTTTGTTGAGTTTAATTGTATTTGAATCGGGCTTGTAACATTTGTAAAAATAATCTTCTATGCGTGTCCTACTACATAGGGAAATATGAAGGCAGTATGCGAGTCACGTGTTACCGTGTGAACGGATGCAGTATGGGAATAGAGATGAGAGCAGAAAAAGTAGATAATGGGTAGAGACTTCTTCTATCGTTGTCTTTGTGTGTTACGTTTACTTAAGTATTAAGGATTATCAAGTATTAATTAGAAGTCTTAAGAATGTGAAGAATTTTAGCTATCCGAAGAGATGTAAAAGCTTTAATCAAAGAAAGTTTATTCTGTCTCATAGATTGAACAGGATGTGCCTTTTTTTTCTTATTTTAATCAAATAGATTTGGACTTTTTAGTTTACAAAACTATAAACCATGTTATTATTATCAGTGTTTGATTCATTGCGAAATTAAGGACACGATGGAACATTAATGTCGCTTTATGTATCGAGTCTGATAAGCTGAGATTAGATCTGTGTTATATCTCATTAATTGCAATTTACTTCTGTATAGAAAAAAATTCTCGAGAAGAACGTATTAACATACTTTCGGATCATTAATTTCAGAATTTTCACTCATTTCGTTTATTTCTTTCAAACCCATTTATTACTCAAACAATTACGCTCCTAGTTATTTTTTTTGAGAGCTGTTCAACTTGCGTACGTATACTACGGATTTACTTAAATATTAATATATGATTATGCATTATATTTTCATTCATGCATGAATATATATGATACAATCACAGGGATAAAATTTCAGCCTAAGGGAACAACGAAAATCATTTACATTTTAAGAAAACAGAATTCCTCGTACTTAATTTCGCGTAATACGGCTGCGTAATATGTAGTATCGAAATTGTTTGCGTTAGATAAAAAGAAACAGTTATTATTAATGGACGATACCATTAAATAATCGTTCAATTTGGAATGCAGGTTATATTCTAAAACAAATATCTGCACTGTACTCATTATGTTACTGTACACAATTACATATGACATGTACGTATATATTTATAAATAATTTACATATTTGTGTATTGAAAAGTACTCGTAAAATTAATTTATCACCTGTCTAAAATTTGTATTAAATTTGTGAAAACACATCGTGTGAAAGTTGCTCATATTTGTGTGAATCAATTTATTAAAGAGTGAAAACATACAATAATTATAATGTTGAAGGAGGAAAAGAAAAATGTTTAAGTTTGAAGCAAGATGTCATTTCGTTTTAAATTCTGATTAATTAATTAATACGATCCATAAATTGTGTTAATTGAAAGGCGGGTATCGAAGATGCTCTGGACGTGATAGAGGCAGCATCAACTGGATCGCTGGGTGAAGATTGTGCCACGACAGCTGGTTTTAAATCCTTGCCAGCTATCGTAGCACTTGATCCTCGACGTTACGATACAGCACGTCAAAAAGCTGACATGACAGCCCTGATGCTCCAAAATCTTGGCACTATCGGACTATCAAGGCACAATGGTAAGTTATTAATAATAATTACTAGAAACTTACAGTGGGACATCCTATGTAAGGTTTAAACTACGACCATTATAAAAATATTGAAGCAACAATGATAAGTAACAATTACAGGGTACATAATATTACTATCTTTTTAGTTACAAGTTTAGTTACACTTTTAATGTATAATACTAAACACTATCAACTTTATCTAATATTTACATCGAATATTATCAACTATGAAAGAGTACATTATTTAATATCGATAATTCGGATGAATGTGGAATCTAATATATTTTTAAGTAAAGAATTATCTTATCGGAATTCAATTTCATAATCAATTGAATCAAGTAAAAGAATATTGTCATCTAATGATAGTGTTGGTGATAAACCAAGATTTTTGATTTTCCGGTGAAACCAAAACAGAATAAGTTATATGATTGTAACGATCGTACAGCGAATTGATTATTTTATGTAAAAACATAGTGATCATAATGCAAATAATTTATTACAGTCACTTAAAATTCTACCTATCGCCAATAATGTCCTGGAGACGTTAATCACCGACAATCTCAGGATCAGCTAAATCATTTAAGTCAAATAAACAATAATCGTTGTAAAATTGTCAATTTCAATGACATAAGAAGAATGTAAAGTGTCATGGACTCATAGAATATTCAATATATTCTGTTATCCGTTCTGTTATTTTGGTGAAACTTATCACGATTAGATATTTTCTCTATAATTTACACTTTCTGAGAAAAACATTGAAAGAAGTATTATTAACAAACATAATCGGCTAATGAATGAAATAAATTATGTTGCAACAGATTATCTTCCAAATATTCGTTAACCTTCCAACTGTGCGTGTATTTTGAAGAAGTATATAATATTGTAAAAATTTTACTGATGCCAATTATAACGAACAAATTTATCGAGCAGAAGACTGTCGGAGTCTTAAATAGCAGATAACACACCGCTTCCTGACTATGCTCCAATATAAATGAAGACAACAAATCGCTAGCATTTCATATTTAAAATATTAAAACAATTTCCAAAGGATACATCTTTTACGTCACTTTAACCACTCGCACAGACAGTGACGGCTACAGTAAAATTCCATTTATCGTAACTCCATTTAGTGGAATAAAATTTGAAATTTTAGTTAATGTCCGTGTTACGTCGCGTGAAATGGTCCACGCGACGTCCTTCATAGTCTGACCGTCAAAGGCCCATGCACAATTACAGATTTTCAATAAACCTAAGGAATCACCATAAACCGAATCTTCTTACCTTAATCTTATTAACTTTCAGGAATCTTTATTCCTGCAAGCATTTTCGGTTCATGGCTCGTCATTAGAACAATCCTTAGGTTTATTGTGCGTTCTTAAATATCACGGGGAAAGCAGGTAGTTTCCTGTTGTCAAAAGCGAATATTGTCTAACGGAAAAGCTGGTTCTTCATTCATCATCTATCTTCATTCATTAACGTGAGTCATAATCAATGAGCATCGCAGATCGTTATCCCCACTTTCCTAACGAAAAGTGTGAACAACGAATCCGCTTTCTTCATACAACAAGTACATCCACCCCGAGCTTTCCTCCGTTTTTTTTCTTTCTAGTTTATTTATTTAAATTTTTACAATTTGTCCAGAAGGACATTTGGTAAAATATTATATCTTAGCGAATAAAAAAAAAATAAAAATAAAAATATAGCATGTGGGTGGCTACCCCCAGCGAGGTACCATCTTCGTTTTTGCTATTCTTCTTCTTTTATGGAGCTTTCCTCCGTGATAACACAAGAACGAACCTCACTTCTCTGGACTATAGAACAGTTAACACCAATGCAAGTTAAAACGGGTGCGAGGAACAGAAGAAGTCACATTCACCAAGTTGAAGATAGTTCATCGACAGAATCACATTCGCCAACACAAAAGGAGTCTCAAGTCGTACTCATTTATAGTTTCACATTCCATATACGTAACATCGTATCACATTGACGTTGTTGGATCTTTAAAATATATATTATAACCTGTTAATATCAGTGTTATACTTACTCAACCACCATTATTATCGCAAAAGAAATAAGGGTGGTTGAGTGAGTATAACACTGTATCGATCGATTCGTGGCGTCGATTAGTCAAATTGTAACGGGAATTTACGACTCCTGTTGGTGCGCTTCTTCAAGATCGCGTCTCCCCGCAAACGTTCGAAAGTTCACTCCGATCAAATGAACTCCTATCGATTCAACTCACTTATCTGAACACGAACAATTACTATATGTACTTGAATTCTTTGTTTCCCGATCGATTCGAACAAATGGAGTTTTATCGTAACATTTCGCAATAGATTTTCAAGTACCGTACGCGTTGCTTCGACACGCGGTTGATTTTTCGTGATATTTCAGCCTTTGAAGTATTTGCATGCAAGGTGATATCTAATCTATCTTTTGGAACGATCACCCCGAAGATGTTAAAGCGAAGAAATTGTAACAAAAGTATACACATGTTGAATAGTGATGAACAATTTACCGATAGATAGTTGATACACTGGAAGATACGTACACAACGAGTTTTTCATATTACTAGTTAACATGATTTGTTAAATCGAAAGAAATTTCCCACGTCTTCATTCATGTGTAAAAGTTTAACTAACTCGGCCAGGAATTAGTGGTTGACAATCTCTGTGTTGCTGTCTCAAAAGAAAGTTACTAATTCGAATGTCTGAAATCTAATCGCGTAGCGCGTTTCCACTTGTGAAGGGGTAGAGACGATGCTCGTATTTATGCGAGTTGAACGCGAGTAACGATGCAGAATATCCTCTAGGTCTGGCGCTTCTATCATTGTACTGTTACAACCGGATGTATGCTTCGAAAATTCTTGCATTACGTCTCTATTACTACAGGGTGCGCCGTTAGAATCCGGACAAAAGAAGTTTTGTGCAGAAAGTTGTTTATTTAAGTCAATACACAAAAACACATGAAAATGTTGTTATATCTCATTTAAAGGGTCCTTGCTGAGAACTTTTATTCTATGTAACCACCCTCTGCCTCTATGACCTGCTCTATTCTTGCTCTAAAGCGCGAGCACGCTGACTTCAACTGGTCGCGTTTAATTGTCGCGAATTCTGACTCGATAGCAGCTCGTAGGGAGTTGACGTTGGGGTGCCTGCATTTATTAGTTTGTCTCTCGATAACGCCCCACACGTAATAGTCCAATGGGTTTAGGTCGGGACTGTTAGGAGCAGCTTCGTGTTTTAACGAACACAGAATCAAATGACAACGGGCAAATCTTTTAAGCTTGGCGGCCTCGGAGAGCATCTGACGGACTTTGAGAACGTAGGAGGCATATCTAAGATCCTCTTGAGCTATTCGACGGACAATCGTTTCACTCACCCCCAAGACGGAGGCTAATTTTCGGAGAGAAGTTCCCGGATCTTCCAAAATCATGTCTTGGGCCCTTTGAATAATTTCTGGCGTCCTTGTTGATTTTTCCCTAACCTGAACTTTTCTCGCCGGAGAAGGAGAACCCTTCTCGAACCACTCTGAGGCTGCGTATCTCTTAGCAATGTCGTATACCGTCGATCTTGGGTAGCTAAAGAATTTTATAATTTCGACCGGCGTTCTCCCGGCGCGAAGACTTTCTATAATCGCCGCTCTTCTATCGTATTCCGGGTTTTGCTTAACGAGTTCTGTCATTTTGAGGTTATAGAAGACTTATTGACATATTTAACTAACTTCAGAGTCAATCAGCACAAACATCTGAATTCTAATATGGTGGGAACTACAAATTGAATTCTGTCCGAATTCTAACGGCGCACCCTGTATTTGTAGACGAAAGAAGCGAATATCCTATACAAATATTTAATCCTTCCCCTTAGGACGGACTCAACGCTTAACGCATTGACCTTAAACTGAAAATTGTTCTTCAAAAGTAGCAATTTTTTAAATTAACTCGTAAGTAGCATAATGTAAATGAAGTGCTAATACGTATGTGTTGTTGAAACAAATAGAACACCATAGCGATGTTTTAGTTAAATCGTAAATCTCATAAGAAGCACTAAAAGCGAACGTCCATCAATCAATGTGATAACTATACTGATATACTTGTCTATTTTATATAAGTTCTAGTGCATCATTATAGAAAATTATGCAGAAACCTTAAAACAGTATAAGTTTTGAGTTCATTTCTTCGAATAAATGTCATTAAATTAGTTTAAATAATATTATATTAAATTGTTAATAATAAAGATTAAATATTAGTCGTCGAGTCTCTACTTTTAATACTGCGTCGCTTATCCAAAAATTTGTGAAATACTTAGATTCTCAAATTTGGAAAAATTGTTTTACAGGTGCGTTTTACGTATTGTATAGATTATATATAAAAGTATAAAAACATTTTTCTTTTAATATTCTAGAGCTTTTAGGATGTAACTCTCTTAACATGAAATAACTATAATAGTTAATGAATAATATTTGCACGTGTAATATGTCTAAGTATTATGAAACAAACTCTGACAAACCAAAGATACTAAACAATAAGAATTCCTTCTTTTATTTTACAACGCATGAAACATCTTTCTCTAAAATTTCTTCTCGTACATAAGAATCAGAAGGAAAAAGGACATAATGGTTCGACATTTCAAAATATGAGAACACTTTCTTGTCGTTATTGAATTTTGAATCGACAATCTACGAGAGAAGCGTAAAATCGATTTGCCCAATAAACCGAGCACGATGACGGGCCGCATTGTCAACAGTTCAATTTGTACGGAGCCTGGTATATCAGCACCTAATCGAATTCCATCGGCTGAAATGGTAACGAGAATATGCATACCATCGAAATACATCGACTACCCCTATATGGCTGGACTGATTTTAACTGTGGACATGGATTGATTTTAAAATGAATCCATAAAGTTTCTAATAAATCCACAGCTACAGTTACAAAAATACACTTTCTCGAAATTTTATAGATTTATTCTTCATAGTTAAATTCTGTAACGATATTATTCGTATCTCTGTCGCAATTCTACTTACGATCGAATCGAATAACAATCGTTTCGAGAGATGTTTTCTATAATACTTGTTTTTATTTCCTATCCGTGTAACAACGCTAGAAGCTAATAAAATTTATCATTCTTTTCTATATTTTTTGAAGGATGTCCGTAATTACACGTTTGTCGCATAATCTTAAAGTTTATCACGTCGATATTTCAATTAAACGAATTCTTAAGGTGAAGGAGTTATGAGGAATAAATTACATGACACGCTGTGCCCACTTTCGTTTCTTTTTTTATGAACGAAGGAATTTTGGATATTTGAAGGTCAACTTCGCTTTATATCATGTTTAAGGATTTGTTAAACGGTTAGTCACATTTTTCGAAAACTTTCGAAAGTAGCTTGCATAAAATGTGTCATAATTAATATGTTGGTTCCTCTAAACTAAGCTATTGCACAAATAACGTAGAAGTTAATGGCTTATAGCAATTCAAGCAATCGATATATACCTGACTTTCCTGTCTTATAATTCGTTGCGGTATCAGTGCTTTTAGATGCGTTGGCAAAATCATTGCTGGTGTCAGTGAACGACGCCGTAGAAACGAGGGTGATCGCACTAAATACGTCCACGGGTGCGGTGATTAGCGCAGTCTGGTTGGAAAGAAGCCCAGGAAGCGTCGGAGAACCGTTCAAGGTCGAGAGTCACGGACTACAGCCAGGATCTATACCAGATCCAAATTTGCCATGGTTTGAAAACGCGGGTGCCACCACAGAGCTGAGGTTCGATTTTTACCTACTGTACGAATTTCAAATCCTCACGCACTTCGATAAAAATGCATGTTTTGCATGTATCAATTATGCTATCATTGCTTCTATATTCCTAATCGTTTATGAAATTTTCGATTCTCTTAGATCGAAAATACTCGGAGAAATTTAGACAATTTTGAACAGTTTAGTCAGCGTACGATTAGTTTTTCCTAGTGTTTATATCTTTCACCATTTATACCCTTAAATGTATCAAAATAAATCGATTCCACGATTTTTACGAAGTAACGTTAATTAAAATACGTTGTATCAAATAAAGTATCGCTTATTCATAACGATCATAAATTTTTTATACATTTGGAAAGAATACGCTTCCTAGCCCGCAATTTTGTTCAGAATATCACAACTATAAAAATCTTACATCGCGAAGTAAAGCTTCAATACGTATGTAATATGTAGATACGCCGTGCATAGGCTTTTTTTTATCGAGAAACAAACTTTGATTAACAATGGACATAGGCGTGACAAATGAAAAAGAACAGACATAAAAATATGATATTACGAAATTGTTAAAACACCTTATCCGAAGGATTTTGATCTCTTGTTTTTACAATAGCTAGAATTTGTGGCTTTATACGAATTTTACGACATGGTAAATTTGATATATTTTATTTCGCAGATAATTACGAATATTCTTCAGTTATGTCTTTTGCATTGATAACAGCAGCTCAGCAACGAAAACACTTTAATTCAGAAAAAAAGTTTGACAGATGTGTACTGCATTTATCACGTACGACTTTGAATAATCCTACGTTGTTCGAACGTTTGAATTTGTTCATACGAGCTTCCAAGTTCGCTCGATAAATTTCCAATCGAATTAATTTTCCAAGATTGAACTGCTAAGCTTAAAAGTTTTTCATTTTTATATTATGAATATTTCTCGATCACTTTTATTAAAGCGTATCGTTGAAATGGCCAGCATTCTCGTCGTTTTTCTTTCTGCCTGTTATACAACCTGAACTGGTATCCAGCAACTAGATAACCAGGTCATCGTATAATAGGAGTCCACCTATTTTTCCCCACCATCTATGATTTTTTATTCAACTATAATAGGAGTTCATGTTTGCTCATGACACATTTGCTCTTAAATACATAATAATGTTGCAAACTTGTATCGAAGCGTGAGATATAATGCACGTCCCTTACTGTTTACTATTTTATTGTTGGACGTTCACATAAAAGGATCGACATTCGGCACCGGTTCAGATAATAGGAGCTCAGATAAAGTTCAGTGAATTGGGAGCTAGTAAAATTTCGTTCATATTTACTTTATGTCAAATAAAATTTATATAAATGGAATTCCATCGTAGTAAATCTTGGCCTAAAATGTTTATATCAAATTATTTGTAATTCCAAAAATTACCACGATTGAACTTTTCAAATAGAGAAGGTTTGTCACGATAACAAGAACATTTTCATTGAACCTGAAGATTGGAAGAGTAGTACTTTCACGAACGAGTTGAAGTTCAATTGTTTCGAAAATTAAGGGGGAAGATATATACAGTTGGTAGAAGAAACGACGTATTAGAAAGTAAAACACGGTGTGAAAGAAACTGGTGAAGTCAGTTTAATAAGTTCGCTAAGATTAAGGAAACCGTGTATGATTTAATATACGGAATTATTTCAGATAATATTTTACTGTATATATAGGAAGACTGACGACAAAAGATTGCGTCTTTCAACATAGTAACAATAATAATTATCTATATAAATATAATTATCTGCTAACAATTTTGTACACTGAAACGTTTTAAACTCGATATCATTTCGATATCGTTTTATTTCAGATTTAAATAAGATTAGGAACATATACTTTGTTTTAAAATTAATCGATGATTAGTCATGCTGTTGTCAATGCACAGAATACGGCTACAGAATATTAATAATAATTTTTGAAATAAAATATGTCAAATTTATGTCATAAGATAAAGTACAGATTTCTGTTGTGAAATGAAGTGGATCGAAATTTTCGTACAATACAATTTAAGAACCTCGTAAGTAAGTGGAAATAATATTTTCTGTTTGACATTTGTATTGGCATATGTTCTTCGGGCTTTGACAAAGTTTTTAGTAAAATACTGCGCTCTGTTCCAATTTGCAGACATGAAACCCAAACCGAGTTTCAGGTCTGCCCCAAAGAAATGAACTGAAATGTACACGAAACGTCGAAACACAGCGCGACGTGCTACGGTGTATTAAAAACACAATCGAAACCCAAAGAATCACAAATATGTAATTTGACAAACGTGAAAGTTTGAAATCTCGAATAATATTCCTTTCTTTTCTTTTTTCTTTTTTGGTAATATCCAGTAATATCTACTATTTATTTTAAAAATCGTTTTCAAGAAATGTGAAATGAGAAATTCATATAACTGGAAAATTTTGCTCGAAACTGTACCTCTCAGTTTCATCTCCAGTCGAGAAATTTACTCTCAAACTCTGTCATAAAAATGTTGTCATAAAACTGTGTTCTAAAAATCTCTATTGAAATGTAAATTCTTCACTCTGCTTTCTCTATATACCGCTTCTTTCATTGATTTTTTCATCACTTGAAATTTAATATGAAAAACTGACAGAATATGTGCAAAAGACTGCGTACCTTTTTCCACAACTTTTTATTTGTAATTCAAGAATTTATAACAAAATTAAAGGAAAGTAATCGTATAACGGAAACTCAATATCAGAAATATTTATTCAATCGTTTATTTATACCAATTTATTTTAACCCAACGTTCTTCCTCTAACAACATGTTTTTTATGTTTCATTGTTTAAAATAAATTCTGCTATGTAGTGTGCCCGGTTTATTTCGAACCGCTCAAATATTTCGAAAAACATGAATCACACGAAAGAATATTTCAGACAAAAATTGCACTATATCAACGGCGATATACGTATCTACTACACTCGTGTGTATTTGACCTTGTGATCACCTTGAAATCTCCTGTGAAGGACTATTGAGATTATAATAGTAATATTTGAAATCAATTTGAAAATCTATATGGAGGTTACAAAATATTTATTATAAACATGCTATTAGTGAAAAATTAATATACAGTATAAATTGTATACTGTCTAAATATACAATTGATGCTAAAAGTAACTATATTCTAGCTTATAAATATAGTGAATAATTCACTGTAATGAAATACTTTGGCGACTCTCTCTCTCTCTCTCTCTCCCCCTCTTGTGAGATGTACAAATAATAAATACATATCTTATAACTTCTATATAATTTTCCAGATCTGTTTTAAATTTTACTAATATAGATAATCACGTGTCTTGTTACAATGCCAATGAATTTTCAAAATATTTTGTATCATATAGATCACATTCTAGAAATGTTCGAATATTTTCCTGAGTCACTATATATCGAGATAATATTGTTATTCTCGTTCCTTCTGGTAACAACCAGGTCCGTTTCGTTATTGGTATAAAATATTTCTAGCGATCAATATCTGAACGATGAATTAAGCATCGTTTTTTTCTATAACACTAAGGTTTATCTTCTTCCTGTTCCTAAACGTAGTAATAATTATTCATAATTAAACATAATAATCGCAAACAAGATATCAATGGAACGTTAGTGTATCAAAATATTGTGAATGTAGGAAATTTTGCAAAGCATAATTTTTTCTTATTTATCAATTTTAAATATGATGATTTTTAAATAACAAATTATGACGTAAATTACAAGCTATTCTATTGTTCGAAAGTATACGATTTGTTCAGAAAAGAACCGATTGTAACTGAAAATGAATATTTCGTCTCTCTTTTAAGTAAATATTACAGCCGATTATTGGGATGGGTTTATTCTTTTTTAATTATTGTTCATGTTGTTCGTATGAAAATTTGTCTGATGTTATTAAGTCGAACAGATGCGATCTGACTTCATGCGATGCTTATTTATTAGATATTAAGTATTTGTCGAAAACATTATTTAAAAATAATGTATTCACATTTGCACATAGCTTTTTAAGAAGCATCAACCTGCACGCACGCACACGCACAAGCACAAGCACAAAACATTTTTGTTTTGCACTTCGCCCTTCATACTTGATTTTCGTTACCTCTTCTCGGTAAAGTAACCAATTTTAAGATATAAGAACTGATAAAAAGATGATTATAAATGACGAACAGTATTGCCAATGCAGTATTGTTACATACATCGTGTTTTGATTGTAAAATTTAGACAAGAAACAGATTTACGTATGCAATATGTTTTAACTTGGAAACAGTTCTACCGAGAAGAAAATAAGCATTTCATAGGCGCTCCACGATCATTCATCATCCTTCATCATCTTGTACGAGCGTCAAGTCATAGAAACTCGATACGCAACAATGAGATACGTTTTGAAAAATTTTACGTCTTGTCAAAGTGATTATCACAGTGCTTATCCAAATCATATATTGTCTGAATGTTTCAAAGTTCATGATTTTACAATTTACATGCTATCTGTTACACACATGGAGTATATCGAGTTAAATTATAAAAATATTCTATCGAATTATCATCAAGCATAAATAAAATATATCTATAGCCATGATAAGATTATAAATAAGAGCATAAAATATGCATGAAATAAATTTTATAAAAAATTCATCATTTATGTTTGTTAAGAGACTCGAAGTTACGTGAAAAACTATAAATTGAACATTTCGTGGAAGTTCCTTCGTTATTTACGACGAAAAATCCATTGACAGTTACCCTGCTATTCTTGATTCTGTTAATCAATTGATTTAAGCAATGATTTAAGCAAATTTATTGAATATATAGTAAAAAAATATAATGTTTTCCCAACAGAATTAAACGATTAACACCGTGTACCATTTCTTATATCACTACATAAATTTGATAAAAGAAACATTTTTTATAATGTTTTCGATGTAGAAGAAATATATTTCAAGTTATATAAATTCTAATTTCTTTTGACAAAATATATACTACCGGTAGCCGTCAAAATGTTTAAATTCAAATTAAATCTAGTCACAGGATTAAATAAAACACTTTCTTCGATAAGTATCATGCAACTTTGTTCGAATTTCTATACACACGATAGCAAAAAAGGAAACAAAATACTATATCGTAAAATTAAAATGTTTTTATGGAATAAATAGCTTATTAACCTCTTGGCATCGAATCGTATTAAATGGTAAATCGTTATATATTTGAATGAAAAACACATTTAGCTGCAAGAGGTTAAGTTTTTATCCTCTTTACATCTACGATTAGTAGTTTCGTCTAATTTACTATTAGATATTCTCTAGATTTATAAATCTTTTATATAATGCATATATATTTGAACTGAATTATGAAAAACATCTATTTTAATAATGGCAAATCTATATCTACACATCTTTAATTAGATTGTAATTTATTTATCTCTTTCTTTTAAAGCGTTGTAAAATACTTTTTACACTATTTCTTTCTTTTTCGTGCTAATCATAATAATCGAGTTTTCGTACAACTTTCCATATATTTTGTCGCTGAACTTTCTTGTCGTATTATTTCGCGACATCTGTAACAAGTTTTTAGGCAAATTTTTAAACCTACTTTTATGTAAACTATAACATGTCCCTCATCAAGATCAATTAATGACCTTATTTCCTTATTACTTCCTTTTAATCTCTTAATTGTAAATAAGGCTTTCAGTTTTGTTTATACCGTTTTATTTATAACTTCTATTTACATCTGTATCTCTTCGAGTGCGATTTCCTTTGCTCGCGAATGAAAGACCACAAAATTCTGATCCTTCTGTTTATTTCTAGTGATCTTTCATTTCACTAAAAATAACTTGTTAATACAGTGTAAAAAGAATAATACGAAGTCAACGGATAATAATATATATAAATAATAATGAAATAAATAATATATAAATAATAATTTTTAAGAAGCGATTGAATTGCGAATTTTATTATTATGCGATATTGGTCTTACGATACGAATAATGCAAATAACATGAATATAGTTGAACAAGTAACTTTAATATGTTATATTTATACTATTCGATGTGTTACGAGATCTATCAATTGACACTTCTGCTGCGTCCTACTTTGTTCTTTACACATTAAGTAACAATTTTACTTTTTCTTTTATTTCGTTCATTGCGCGTTACAGATATCGTGTGCATTGTATCCAAGGGTCTTTATTTTGAAGGGGAACATAAACTCTAAAACAGAACTCTACGATAATCAATACGCTATCGGTATATCGTTAAAGGCTTTTTATTATATACACCCATATACGGCGCCGTGGTATTAATAGCTTGTATCATAAAACTAACCGTCGAATATAATAAAACAAAGCAATTGTTGCAAATATACTTATGAAAAATGTGTAAATACACGTACGGTTTCCTTTTTCCTGATGATAAATTACGCAGAATTTTATGTAATTTAGTTACTAATTAAACGATTACTAATGAAACAGCTTTTATCTTGAGAAAAACATTACATTACAGACTGTAAAATTTGTTTATCGCAGGTTACACGTATAAAACTTATACAGGTACACATTCTCAGTCTCCTCTTAGGTTATGCGGGTCCACTTTCTTCTTCTTCTAATAACGAAAAAGCTGTCCCTGATGCAATCGCATCGTCAAATTCGCGTCGTCTTCGTAAACGATAATAACGTCGCTGGTGCGCGCATAGCCGCAACGACTGTAATTTTACGCACAAGCAATGCTTCTACGTGGCATAAAGAACATCGATAATTTCGAAATTTCGCAAAGAAGTAGCCTTAAAGATATATGAAGCAATCATAACGCATAACTTGAATTAAATAACCTCGCCCATATGACTTTACCTTTACCGCGTACGCGGTGAATCTCTTCGAGCAATTAGAGCGACGCTTTTCGAGACGATTACTATTCTCTTGAAAGCACATTTTGGTCG
The DNA here is from genome assembly GCF_905332965.1 of Bombus pascuorum. Lineage (NCBI taxonomy): Eukaryota > Metazoa > Arthropoda > Insecta > Hymenoptera > Apidae > Bombus > Bombus pascuorum. The sequence goes on along the minus strand of NC_083494.1, from coordinate 6,523,219 downwards.
AACTTGTCGTTCTTAGGACGAGAGACTAGGAGCTGCGATGAGGATCAGGAAACGTTGTACGAACCATTCTTTACACACGTGAGACATACATATGTATAGGTATGGGACATAGTGTGCCAATCTCGTGCAACCCGTAAGAATTCTTTCTCGCTTGTCTTGCAAAGATCAATTACCGTGGAAATACACGTGGTAGTTGCTATTTATAGAGGACTTCCTGTAGAAGGCACTTCCAATTTACTATCGTTTACGAACTTCACATGACAAAGCTATTCACTTGTGAAAATGCTCGACAGTAATTACGGCAAGCGTTCCGTACACGCAAGCATCGCCAATACGAAATAAAACAACGGAAATTCGAGACGCATGAACGATTAAAAAATGAAATACTTCTCGTAAAATTGTTTATACACTTGTCTTGCAACGAGGCGTTCTTTCATCAACTTCTGCATTTCAGTTCCATGGCCACAAATTTTCCTAATCGTATGAAGGTACTAGCGAACGATGAAATTAATCGATTAGTATATAAATGCAATAATAAACGCACACAAACGGGAATCTGTATGTGTACAGATTTGTTTCCAAATTATCTCGTAGAAAAGTCACTGGATTATTCTCTGAATTATTATTATAAAGTCGTAGACGATCAACAAATCAAAATCCCAGTTTGGAAATAACACGAACGGTCACATTCAGTTGATTTTGAGAAATTGATACGTAATATGTATGCACAAATCCACGGAGAAAAATATACTCGCAATGCGCATATAACGTTGTGTTTTTTTTAAAGTAGCACTTAGGTACGATATTTTATATGATAAGCATAATACTTACTCGGTGGAATTCTTTATAGATATTTTTGTATTCTCTGTAAATATTGGAACCATTATGTTGTTGAATGTATTTCTTTTACCAATTCGAAAAATTCTTTTCGCTCAAATTTTGTTAATACTTTCTATTGGAAAGATCAAGGAAAGATTTTATGTACGTACACGTTACTTTACACGAAGCTTCGATAAAAGATTATAAAAACGAAAGAAATAATTTTTTTGATTTGGCTGCTGGACTTTCGTGTGTGGCAAACTAAAGAGAAAAGTATGCAAAAATATATTACTATAGGATTTTTTTATTTATTTGGAAATATTAGAAATTTGGGTTTCCAATGATTTCTATCCTATATGATAAGTTTATTCATCAATAAATCTATTTAAAATGGATTAAACAGGAAACGATGGTTATTTAACGTGAACTAAATACAGTAATGTGCTATAATTAAGATAACTAAATAGTTAAGTCACAATTCACAATTAATAGTTTACAACTCATAACAACTCGACTCCTCACCACTCGACTTCGTTAACAATTAACTTATGCCATAACTACAAGTCTGTTACGCCCGTGTTTTATATTTAATTTCTTAATTATTTAATAAAATTTCGAGCAATGTAATATACATTTATATAAAATTATTTTCCTGTTTACGCTTATAGAACGTATTGGTAAAGGCTGATAGAAAAAAACTGTAATACCTTGTATATGTTGTTATACAAGTTCGTTTATTTATTTTACCTTCAAATTATTACAATCCAAGTACTTGCATACGCTTGGTTGTAATGAAATATTGATACATTCAGACAATGATTTCGAAATTAGGCCGCAATTTAATGTTCGTATATACCGGATGACCGTGAAGTGCCAAGACTACGGGATGAAGGAAAGAATAAGATGTATATACAATAATGGAGTCGTTGCACAAAATACGCGTGCGCAAAAATATCGATGTTTCTATGGCGGTTTGTGGCGTTTGCGTGTTATCCCAGGTCACCGAAATTCATGCAGTCACCGGCGATTGAATCCTACAGGGGTTGGTGGACCATCCCGTATTTCTCCTGCAAAAGTCATCGCTGGTTGATTTCGTACAGTGTTAACATACGGCCACCAGACGCTCGTCACGGGTTCGTATCCAGTCATTTATCTTAACTTTTAATCCTTCACGTTAATAATTTAGCTTTTTATCAAACTTCGTTTCATTATTCGCAATTAAATTGAATTCTGTCGTTCGATTAAAGATCGTATTAATTTCTAACGACTACGTGCGAATGTATTATTATTTTCTTAATTATCGTTATTATAATTGAATCGTGTTTATTTCGAGTTAAACTTACGTTGCAAAATTAATTGTAATTAATTAATTAATTCTAACTGATTTCAAGTACAGTTTTAGACAATAAAAACTTGCGGTCGACATCAGTGTTACCGCTACGTAGCAGTATTAGTACGTCTGTTTCTAACAAATTATTTTAAACCAACATATGTATAACGTCGTTCGTAAATAATTGCAACTTCATTGATCGTACATTTGTACAGCGACTAACAACTAATAAGAGTATGAATTATAACGTAAGGAAAATAGTATAAATATGTTGCATGTATGATTTAATGTCGTCAATATTCTATTAAAAATGCTTGATAAGAAAATTATCTTCGATCGACAGCCCTTCAGACCGACCTTTAATCCTCTTTACTCAATAAGTGGATCAGCTATGTTGATAAATATTAATGAGATTATATCTTGTTTAAGGATTCGAGAATTTTTAAGTGTAGATATCGATATCAGTGGGCTAGAAGTAAATCAATGTGATGCATCGCCGTTAAATAATGAGAACGAAGTTCTAAGTAATCAAATAGCATCTTTCAAAGGCACGCACAAATGTCATACCGACACGACACAGGTAAGTCTTCCCTACATCTAATTAGCATCTCTTAGAATTCTCTGTATCTAGCTACCGTTACAAGGCATTCCCCGTTTCATTTATTGTCTTTATCCGGAATCGTGATTCATTCTCTGAATATAAACATTATCGTGCAGTCGGAGACGTTACAACGGAAATTTTCGAAGTACTTAATAGATATCGCATTATCAGAATAGCATCGAAGTTTCTTTAAGGTTGTGGTTTAAATTGCTCGAGTTTAAAGTGTTCGTTGCAACTGATACCTCGTATGGTTTACAGTGTGAGTATCAGAGTCCAAATAATCGTATAAATAAAAACGGTGTCGGTGCTGGTTGGGCGAAAGGTGCATATGTATGCAAATGTCGGAAAGGTTATTACAGCACGAACCAACATCAATCCGTTTTTGATGGAATTCTCGTCGAAGGTTGGTAGATAATTTGACTCTTGCCTACTTTGACTCAGCTAAATCATTAATTTTGTAGCTGCTTGGAAGGAACTGCAAGAGAATATAAGCGATGCATACGTAATGGTGTTCCGCTGCTTACCTTGTGCACCAGGATGTGCTAAGTGCAAGGGACCCGAACCCTGTTTAGCCACTTACAACTGGCCCTTCCGGTATGAACGTAACCGTAAACATCTATTTGTCGTTCGACTATCTGTCTCAAACATTTTGTAATTATCAACTTAATCGATCTTATTCTCGGATACATAGATACAATTGAAATATGAAAATGATACACATTCTCGTGTTATACTTTAATTATTTATTAAAGTGGGGAATGGTACATTTTCAGACCAAGTAAATGAATTTTACGATTCTTTAAGATGTTTATCAGATAATAACATATTTGCATGTGTGTTTTCAGAATCTCTCTTCTATCGTACTCTATTTTCTGTGTGTTTGGTACCATCATCCTAGTGGTCTATATGTATCAACACCGTAAGCTCAAAGTGTTCAAGGTCGCTTCGCCGATATTTTTGTCTATTACGCTTTTGGGTTGTGCTATTATGTATCTCGAAGTACGCATACACTTTCTCGTAAATGCATAAACGTATCTAACGCATCGTTCGTATGTAATATTTTTCATATTCTTTCGTGTATTTAGATGGCCGCAATATTTCCCGTTTTGGACATGTATTCTTGTATCGCCACAAAATGGACGAGACATCTGGGCTTTTGCATTTCATACACTGCACTGTTGATGAAGACTTGGAGGTAAGATGTACGAACTTCGAAATTACCGCGATATTTATGCAGAATATTTTCAATCTTACCCACATAATAATACGTTTATGCAGCTATACTGTATACATATTACGAAGGATATTCGAACTAATTGTATGTTTAATCTATAATCTACGTATAATAATTCATAATAGTACAAGACTAATTAACCTAATTTTTCTCGAAGCACAGTGTCTTTATTCGCCAAAATAAAATATTATTTTGATAAGATCACAAACTGTTTTCATGAAGATAATAGAAGGATGACAACTGCTTTAAAGAATAGAATTAAGAAATCTGTCGATTTCATAAGCCATGTTCGGAACCATTATCAGATTTTATTAGAATTATTATTATTATTAGAATAACATTATTATTCATCTTTTTCGCGAACTTCAAACAGAGAACGTTAAGTATTATTTTTGACTATCAAAGCGAAGAGACTGGAATTTAAAATCCATATGTGACAATGGAGAAGTAGAAGGAGAAAAGAGTAGTAATAATATTTGCGAAGTAATAAAAAATAATTAATACGCAAAAATATTATACATAATTATCAGACGCTAAACGATATGGAAGTAACCAGTAGTAAATGGAACGATACCGTTTCACTCCTTTTAGAAACAGAATTAATCTCCTTATCATTTTGTGAATGTTAATTTAATTCAAATTTATCTTCTGTTTGTCTTTTGTTTCTCTCCTCGAGTGTTTTACAGAGGCTAGATGCCTTGATTATACGAACACAAATGTAAAAACCGTTGTCTTTCTCAGACAACAAGTAAATTTTTTTAATTCAATGGACATTTTATTATAGTTGTATAGGGTTATTATCTTTTTTATTTTTATGTACATTACCTTCATTGCAAAATTTCGTAATCAGCTACTATGATTATGTGTCATTACCGTGTATGTATAAAACAAAGTGTCCTTTTTCATAGAGTGTCTCTCACATATCGCGTGAAAAGCGCGCATAAGGTGAAGCTTACGGACAAACAGCTGCTGCAGTGGATGGTCCCGATATTGTTAGTAATGTTAATTTATCTTGGCACGTGGACACTCAGCGCACCGCCATATGCCGAAGTGATAGCTGACAATTATGGTCTGAAATTCTACCAATGTTCTTTCAACTGGTGGGACCATAGTTTAGCAATCGGTAATAACAACTGTTGAAGTACATTATTGATAAAACATATTTTAACGATCTTCGAGACAGTTCGCTAGTCGCTTGTTTTAGGTTTGGATGATAAATGTCTAGTATTCGTTAAAAACTTCTGCTGCTGTATGAAATAGAAATATATCGCTAGACGTCACCTACTAAATGAACTTTTCTTTTCAGGAGAAATTCTGTTCCTCGCGTGGGGTATTAAAGTGTGTTACAACGTTCGCAATGCAGAGAGTCTCTTTAATGAGGCCCGTTTAATAAGCTACGCTATTTACAATATAGCAGCTGTGAATATAACCATGATCGCTATTCAGTATGACTTTCCACCTTTTACTATTACCTGTCCGATGTTACTGTAATTTAAAATTGAAATTCTACGACGTCTTTTGCAGTCTTTTCATTTTCCCTCATGCTGGCCCGGATATCAAGTATTCGTTAGGCTTCTTGCGTACACAGCTGTCTACTTCTGTCACCATATTTCTTGTATTTGCGCCCAAGGTAATCCAATTATTCTTTCGCTATCTCGCTTTCCTTCCTATGCGGTAAAATAGTAGAATTCAGCTTTTAAAAGGATTAAATAATCGTCGTTTAATTCGATCATAAAGTTCTAATCTCATATAACTACAGGTGATCCGAGTTTTTCGAGGCCAAGGAGATCAATGGGATAGCCGTGCTAGAGCCCGCGGTGTTACGGCCAGTTTCTCTTTAAATGGGATCGGCTTAGTGCCCGAAGAAGCGACAGATTTACACCAAGAGAACGAGGAATTGAAGGTATATTGTTTTGTTTTAATAAACACACAGTGGTGTGTGCGAAGGAAAGAGCATAATTTTAGAAAATGAGTTTATGCTTAATATGAATAATTTTGAGTATAAGAGTTACTAGAATTCGTAGTCGTATCGATTTTAAACTTTCTTTTACCGCCATTGTACCATAGATCGATGAATTGGTCACAGAATACGTTACACGTCTAGTTAAACAAATATATATAATCCAATTTGAAAAATAAATGGGGGGCATGAGATCACAAATATAGCTCTACCTAATCTACGGAGTGATCCACATAAACTGTTAATGACGTTTTTCCAGAAACCGTAGCAGATATCGGCTAATTTTTCTTTTTTTCTTAATTTTAATGGTACAAGAAGAGTGATTATATGAGGGAGAAATAATTTTTCTGAGATGATCGCTAAGAAGGCAAGAACAGCGCTCTTATTTTTTTAAATGAAATTTACGTAGACTGTTCGTTTGGATAGCTCTTGTGAAACTAAATAACATTTACTTGAACCATCTTTCGTTATTCTGCATAATTAAAGAGCTATGACGAAGGGATATCTGAAGGGAAACTACGTGGAGGCGTCGAAGGGTAATTAAAATAGACTTTTTCTGAAGGAAAATTTCATTAAGCGTTTAAAATCGTAACGCTTCGACACCTCCGCGTAGTTCGCCTTTAAATATTTCTTTCGTTATAATTCTTTAACCATGCGGAATAAATGATTCAAGCAAAATTCGGATATTCTAGATGAGCAGAAATCAATATGGTATTACATTAAGAGAAAGAATTCATTTTAGAAAAATCTTAACTGTTCTTCGAATAATTAGTTCTTTCGTACTATAATTAAAAAAAAGAAAAAAATTAATAAATACCTGCTATGGTTTCCGAGAAGACGGCTTGTTTTTTATTTTATTTTGGTTATTTTACAATTTGTCCTTATGGACATTTGGTAAAGTGTTATATCTTGTTGGTGAAGAAAAAAAAATAAAAAATAAATATAGCATGTGGGCGGCCACCCCCAGAGGGGTGCCAGCTTCGTTCTTTCTAAGTTATATCTTTTATGAAGACGGCTTGTAACATTTTTTCTGAACACTTTATAAAATAAGACATTTCTCGAAACAAAGTAAACACCACGTGGAACATTCTGTTTAATAGCGAATAGCTTGGGAGGTAATTACACGAAAAAGATAAGTATATATGAATATTCTTCACCTTTGGGTAATCCATTCCAATTCTTGAATATTCCGATTGTTTTGCTACGGTTGCCTCGATGTCCAGATATTTTCTGTGTAAATTCTCTACCTCTATGTGCATTCTTTTTACACTGACAATACAGCAACAAAATATCAACCAGTCCCGTGACTTTGAAAAATGATTCGCTTTTATGACAGAGAAACTTTCTGATATTTGTCTATTTATCGTCGATACTGTAAATTCAAAATGCAGCTATTACAGTCCAAAGTAACACAACTCCTGTGCTTCTTCAGATTGTATTGCAATATAATAAAGAAATATATATATCCTAATATATGGAGCGTTTATTTTGAAAGTGGTACAAGTCCATTTACAGCCCATAAATATACATTATTTTAGTTAAATTTACCTAAAAGAAATTTGTATTATCAAATTACACATTGACAAATTAGTAGAAATATTACCAGACTTGACATAATTAATTTATATTTTTGAATTGACTAATATGCTAACCTTTAATTTTCTCGAAACAACAAAAAAAGGACTTTCAAAATAAACAGTCCATATAATATTAGATAGTCCGAAAAACGTGTTTTTTACAACAGTGCACCTTCATACAAACGTGAAACCAAGTCTGTGAAATATCGCGGTGTTTATCTCGACAGAACAAAGTGGATCGTACGTAATTCGACAAAATAATATAAAACAAAAAACGTTGTGCGTCTATTATTTCCTCGTAAAACGAAAGAAATTTTTCGGACAACCTGATATAACATGATATAAAACTATTATTACATTATACACATAGGGTGTCGCAAAACATTGGGAATATATGTACACTTTATGGTCGATTGTAGATGCCGAAACGATGAAAAAAGTTTATATTCTTAGTTAAAAAGGATTAAGTTATAGACAATACTATCTTACGCCAGTCGAATGATAATGTCAATGAATTATTGTACTGATGAACCTTTCTCTTTGTTTCGCTCACACCATTTCGTGTTGCGTCGCGGACGACGATTATCATTGATTATGTATGCTACAGGAAGAAATACAGAAATTGGCAGCGCAGATTGAATTTATGAAAATCGTACACATGGAGATGTACAATCGCCACATAAAACCGAAAGCAGGCGGATATTTTACTACTCATGGGCCCGGTCATAGTCATCCGTCCTCGGCGCAGAGTCCCATCGCCAAAAGTTCAACGGCCAGTTTCATATTGAAAGTATGTACCTAACTCGTCTTATTTGTCCTGGGCACGCGTGCCTCTTTGATGTATAGAGATTAGATACAGAGAATATATCGAAAAATACAGTCAAGTAAATTATTGAGCAGACGGCCGTGGAGCGAGGGGCGAGTGCGGCCGCGGCTGCCGCGGTCGAAGATTCCACTTTCCCTTCAGGAAGCTTGCATCGGGCACGCCGGATGGAAATTCTCAGAGAACGCAAAGCTGAGAGGGAGAGAGAACGGGAGAAAGAGCGTGAGAAGGAGAGAGAAAAGGAGAAGGAAAAATATAAGGAGAAGGAAAAGGAAAGAGAAAAAGAAAGGGAGAAAGAGAAAGAGAAGGAAGAAGAAGCGAAAGAAAAAGAGGCGGAAATGGAGAAAGAGAAGAACAAAGAGAAACAAGCAGAGAAAGAGAATGAAAAGCAAGACAGAAAACAAGAAGGAAATGTTGAAACCAGCGGACAGGTTTGACTAGTACTAAATAGCGAAGAGGTAAGATTCGTTCGTTTATTTTTATAATAGTTTTATTATCATTTAACGATACGCTGAATACGCTGTTGTAAATGATGCGCAAAATTATAATCTTTCGATGTTAACATATGCTAGATTGCTGACGTAATATTATGCTTTTTCATGGATCAATTATCAATGACCCTAAGCAAAGGAGAAGTTTTTATGTTTGTTTAAATTAAAGCGATACAAGCTATGATGCATATTCGAAAGCGAACTTATCAAATTTTTGCTCTTGCCCTAATTGCAGAAACTGTCGATCTTCTACTTTAGGATTTCTGTAAAGTTATCGGCCACGAACGTGTTAGAAGAATAATCTCCTCGCGGAGGTTAAAACTGCGTTAATACACACGCCAAGAAAAAAAGAGAGAAACGTGTTAAGTATTCGGTGTTAATGCTATTTTCGTCTACCATTGTTTACGTCTAACGTTAGTTATCTTGTTTTAGAATAATATATGGTTTCTTAAAAAGGCAGTTAGGAGAATGAACAGAAGGGAAAGGATCGTTCAATATAATTGTAATGTTTAATGTGACAGAATGTATCGATATGTGTTACTTCCGTAGCTAGAACAACAAATGGCAGCAGATATAGAAACTTTGTAATAACCATTCGATAATTATTTTTAGTTTACGTCTACAAAGCGGTCGAGTATATACCAGCCGAATATTAATTATTCGAACGCAAATTAGCAGAGTCTGCAAATGATATTATCAGCGAATTTGTCGATATATCGACAATATTCACACACTCGTGAGCGTGTACGTTTATGTGCGTATACATGAGTATGTGTATGAATGCGTTCGTGTGTTCATGTTGAGAGCGCGAAAATTGCCTCGAGCGTGCAAACGCACATTCCGGGTTAACGAAACTCTTCACTTTTATAAGAACGATGCGTTCCAACTAAATTGAAAATTACGATAATCGCGATTATTCGCATCGATTACGATTTTCTAATTCCACTTTTGTTTCATTCTAGTTACGATATCACATACTATTCGTACACTGTAAAAGGACTGTGCGAATAATAATCGACTCGCCTCATAAAGATATCCTATTAGACATAAATCGCGAGAAATGCAAGAGGCGTATGATAGTTAAAAGTAAATACAGAATAAAAACGTCGTTGTATCGCACAAAGTATCGATAAGTATCGAGCACATAAAGCATTTTATTATATGATTGGGGTGTAAAATTCACTTGAAGATACGTCAAAAGATATATGCATTTTATACGACAATAAGATTTAAAATTTAAGGCATGTTCTTGTTACTAGTAACACCCAAGCAGCTCGCAATTTCTAATTACTCGAACGATTTCTGTTTCACACATATGATTTCGATTCTGATCATTCGAGAATCCGAATACTACTAAAGTACGCATTTCATAACTGTCCCTGTACGTGGCAATCTCGTACTTTGAACTGTGCACCTGCTGTTACAAACGAATATAATCGAAATGCGATTTAATTTACGATATATAGATTTTACGTATTTCAATTATTTTAATGATTTAATTAATTGACGAACGATTAATTGATTTAACGAATTCCATTGCATGCTATTTATTATGAAAAGGCGAATAGATCGCGGAATAAAATATGCAATGTTGGTACTATTATTCAACGGAACTGCCACGTACAGGAATTGATAGTCAAATTACAATTGTACGTCAGCAGCACATTAACGTGTTGCAACGTTATTCGCAAGAGCCTGCCCAGCTTAGGATCATATGTATAAATAAAACAAGTAATGGAAAGAATGGTTGTATTGTAAGTCAACTTAAACAATGATTAATTTCTTTGGAAAATTTCAAGTTCTCGCGATAGACATTATTGCGTTATATAGTTGATAACTGATAAATATCACTGTTTATGTCTAAGATATTTATCGTACACGTAACCATTAATGAACTTGTATGTTTGCTTGCCTGTCCGAATGACACGCATAAAACAGTACTTATAACTAAGGCGTTTCTATTGCAGCCTTAACGTGTGTAATATACACAGAGCGGGCAAATTGGTTTTCTATTTTCCTTTGGCGAATTCTAATTTACGTGAAATCAAAAACTTCATAAAGCGCATGTAATTCTAAAAAAAGAGAGAGTTATTTATTATTTCGGAGATTACCATATTCCGCATATCGACGTAAATATCTCGTCATTTTGACAAATTCTATTCGACCGTATTACATAAGATTTTACATTCAATTTCGTATTTTATCAATTTTCTAAACCTTTCGTTTTCGATAAATATTCGCATCTTTGAAAATCTTCTCTTTCATATATTATTGAAGTTTGCCGATTTTTTAATCATTGGGCATTTCGTGTGTTAAGACCTAATATATATTACACTAATTTGTCGAAGGAAAATAGTTTTGAGGATAATAACGCCGGTGCAAGGCAACTTTACCAATCGACCGATTTCGATGATAAAGATGCGCGAAGTTGCGAAGAATGGAAAGCAGGAGAAGCTAATACTAGGGATCGTCCAGATCGAATTTGTCTCGAGAAAAAAAATAGCCTGTCACATACGTTTGTGTGTACGAGTGAAATGGACGTAGTCTAATAGTAAAACGGTGTTAACTGAAAATAGCTGATAACTTGTTATCGCTTAAGAGATTTAGAATAATTTTAAAGATAAAGGATCGAATTGGTTGAGGCGATGAAAAGATACGAGCAAAAAACAAATAATCGTCCCGAAATTGTCGTATAACCTATTAAGATTTTCATTTATTCAATTATATTAGTGAAATGATATTAAATTAGTCATCGAATCATTAAAACATGAAACGTTTCAGTAACAATAGAAACAACATATTTCGAAAGTACGAGCTTTATGAATTTTCCTCAACACGAAATAAGTATTATTATTTATTTTAATAATATCTTAATAATATAATTTTGTTCGGGACTGTGTCATCGAAAGATGTCAAAATTATGTATACACTATTGCGAATAACTTTCATCGGTTCCACCTTGGAGAATGTAGTATGGATGTAAAATAGATAACATTCAGAGCATAATAACAATAATAATAATAATAATAATAATATACTAAATGATCGCGATAATAAAATTTAGCTAAGCGTCATGTAACGTAAATAATGTTTGCAGTAAATTTATAATCGTCTTCTCTTTTTTTTTTTTGTTACTAAAGAGGAGCGTTTTCCGGAAACGTCGCGCGTTTCCTCTTCGACGCAGTTATATGAGTGTAATCAATAGAAATAAGAAATAGGGTGAAAGAAAGAAAGACAAAGAGTATTATGCTTTCGATGTCGTCGTTGTAACTTAATGTAAGGCTAGTTTAAGAAAGAGAGAAAGTCACTGGCGGACGAATCGATTAGAAAAATGCTAATTCATTGTGTTCACTTGAATTGAGCATTATAGTTGCAATATATCATCGTCATAACACTGTTTTTCTCTTTTTTGTTTGTTGCTTCGGATATAAAGACATTAACATGCAGTTTGACACTATGTAACCATCGTAAATCGTGGCAGAGAGAAGGTATATGATTATGCTAAACGGAAAGATATATCCGTAATTTTCCCACCCGACCCTTGAAAAAGTCTGTGTATAAACGAGAAAATGTATTTGTAAAAATATATTGTATGTCCGGGAATGTAATGATACTTGCGAGTAACAAGAGGAATAATGCTCTTTTGATGCCAGTTTCTACCTAATTTCCAACCTTGGAGAATGTAGTATGGATGTAAAATAGATAACATTCAGAGCATAATAATAAGGACAAAATGATCGCGATAATAAAATTTAGCTAAGCGTCATGTAACATAAATAATGCTTGCAGTAAATTTATAATCGTCTTCTCTTTTTTTTTTTTTTTTTTTTACTAAAGAGGAGCGTTTTCCGGAAACGTCGCGCGTTTCCTCTTCGACGCAGTTATATGAGTGTAATCAATAGAAATAAGAAATAGGGTGAAAGAAAGAAAGACAAAGAGTATTATGCTTTCGATGTCGTCGTTGTAACTTAATGTAAGGCTAGTTTAAGAAAGAAGACATTTCACATAATAGTAAATCGATTAGAAAAATGCTAATTCATTGTGTTCACTTGAATTGTGTTCACTTGAATTGAGCATTATAGTTGCAATATATCATCGTCATAACACTGTTTTTCTCTTTTTTGTTTGTTGCTTCGGATATAAAGACATTAATATGCAGTTTGACACTATGTAACCATCGTAAATCGTGGCAGAGAGAAGGTATATGATTATGCTAAACGGAAAGATATATCCGTAATTTTCCCACCCGACCCTTGAAAAAGTCTGTGTATAAACGAGAAAATGTATTTGTAAAAATATATTGTATGTCCGGGAATGTAATGATACTTGCGAGTAACAAGAGGAATAATGCTCTTTTGATGCCAGTTTCTACCTAATTTCCAACCACGTCAAATATCTCACGTTCTTTTTTCCATATAATAGTATCAGAATATTCCACGAGTAATAATGGAAGGAAAATATCCCACAAATAAAGATTCATTAATTTATGATTTATCAAAAAGTTACACGCAAAAGTATAAAATAACACTGGATTAGTTTTTCTATAGAGTATTTTCGTGTATTGCCCGTTATTAAATTTTATTATTAAATAGGATTCACATCTGTAACAAATTGAATCTATCACGATAGGAATTTCCTTTAATTTCAGCGAATGCATTACGAATCTTTTATCTTAATTCTTGTTGGATACGCGTTTGCTCCACGAGTTAAAATCCGATAACGTGGTATCTGGTAATCTTGGCATCAAAAAATCTGGTGACTGCAACCTGCTCGTTGTTGATTTTTTAATCATTGGGCATTTCCTGTGTTAAGACCTAATATATATTACACTAATTTGTCGAAGAAAAATAGTTTTGAGGATAATAACGCCGGTGCAAGGCAACTTTACCAATCGACCGATTTCGATGATAAAGATGCGCGAAGTTGCGAAGAATGGAAAGCAGGAGAAGCTAATACTAGGGATCGTCCAGATCGAATTTGTCTCGAGAAACAGAAATAGCCTGTCACATACGTTTGTGTGTACAAGTGAAATGGACGTAGTCTAATAGTAAAACGGTGTTAACTGAAAATAGCTGATAACTTGTTATCGCTTAAGAGATTTAGAATAATTTTAAAGATAAAGGATCGAATTGGTTGAGGCGATGAAAAGATACGAGCAAAAAACAAATAATCGTCCCGAAATTGTCGTATAACCTATTAAGATTTTCATTTATTCAATTATATTAGTGAAATGATATTAAATTAGTCATCGAATCATTAAAACATGAAACGTTTCAGTAACAATAGAAACAACATATTTCGAAAGTACGAGCTTTATGAATTTTCCTCAACACGAAATAAGTATTATTATTTATTTTAATAATATTTTAATAATATAATTTTGTTCGGGACTGTGTCATCGAAAGATGTCAAAATTATGTATACACTATTGCGAATAACTTTCATCGGTTCCACCTTGGAGAATGTAGTATGGATGTAAAATAGATAACATTCAGAGCATAATAACAATAATAATAATAATAATAATAATATACTAAATGATCGCGATAATAAAATTTAGCTAAGCGTCATGTAACGTAAATAATGTTTGCAGTAAATTTATAATCGTCTTCTCTTTTTTTTTTTTTTTTACTAAAGAGGAGCGTTTTCCGGAAACGTCGCGCGTTTCCTCTTCGACGCAGTTATATGAGTGTAATCAATAGAAATAAGAAATAGGGTGAAAGAAAGAAAGACAAAGAGTATTATGCTTTCGATGTCGTCGTTGTAACTTAATGTAAGGCTAGTTTAAGAAAGAAGACATTTCACATGATAGTAAATCGAATAGAAAAATGCTAATTCATTGTGTTCACTTGAATTGTGTTCACTTGAATTGAGCATTATAGTTGCAATATATCATCGTCATAACACTGTTTTTCTCTTTTTTGTTTGTTGCTTCGGATATAAAGACATTAATATGCAGTTTGACACTATGTAACCATCGTAAATCATGGCAGAGAGAAGGTATATGATTATGCTAAACGGAAACATATATCCGTAATTTTCCCACCCGACCCTTGAAAAAGTCTGTGTATAAACGAGAAAATGTATTTGTAAAAATATATTGTATGTCCGGGAATGTAATGATACTTGCGAGTAACAAGAGGAATAATGCTCTTTTGATGCCAGTTTCTACCTAATTTCCAACCTTGGAGAATGTAGTATGGATGTAAAATAGATAACATTCAGAGCATAATAATAAGGACAAAATGATCGCGATAATAAAATTTAGCTAAGCGTCATGTAACATAAATAATGTTTGCAGTAAATTTATAATCGTCTTCTCTTTTTTTTTTTTTTTTTTTTACTAAAGAGGAGCGTTTTCCGGAAACGTCGCGCGTTTCCTCTTCGACGCAGTTATATGAGTGTAATCAATAGAAATAAGAAATAGGGTGAAAGAAAGAAAGACAAAGAGTATTATGCTTTCGATGTCGTCGTTGTAACTTAATGTAAGGCTAGTTTAAGAAAGAAGATATTTCACATGACAGTAAATCGATTAGAAAAATGCTAATTCATTGTGTTCACTTGAATTGTGTTCACTTGAATTGAGCATTATAGTTGCAATATATCATCGTCATAACACTGTTTTTCTCTTTTTTGTTTGTTGCATCGGATATAAAGACATTAATATGCAGTTTGACACTATGTAACCATCGTAAATCGTGGCAGAGAGAAGGTATATGATTATGCTAAACGGAAAGATATATCCGTAATTTTCCCACCCGATTCTTGAAAAAGTCTGTGTATAAACGAGAAAATGTATTTGTAAAAATATATTGTATGTCCGGGAATGTAATGATACTTGCGAGTAGCAAGAGGAATAATGCTCTTTTGATGCCAGTTTCTACCTAATTTGCAACCACGTCAAATATCCCACGTTCTTTTTTCCATATAATAGTATCAGAATATTCCACGAGTAATAATGGAAGGAAAACATCCCACAAATAAAGATTCATTAATTTATGATTTATCAAAAAGTTACACGCAAAAGTATAAAATAACACTGGATTAGTTTTTCTATAGAGTATTTTCGTGTATTGCCCGTTATTAAATTTTATTATTAAATAGGATTCACATCTGTAACAAATTGAATCTATCACGATAGGAATTTCCTTTAATTTCAGCGAATGCATTACGAATCTTTTATCTTAATTCTTGTTGGATACGCGTTTGCTCCACGAGTTAAAATCCGATAACGTGGTATCTGGTAATCTTGGCATCAAAAAATCTGGTGACTGCAACCTGCTCGTTGTTGATTTTTTAATCATTGGGCATTTCGTGTGTTAAGACCTAATATAAATTACACTAATTTGTCGAAGAAAAATAGTTTTGAGGATAATAACGCCGGTGCAAGGCAACTTTACCAATCGACCGATTTCGATGATAAAGATGCGCGAAGTTGCGAAGAATGGAAAGCAGGAGAAGCTAATACTAGGGATCGTCCAGATCGAATTTGTCTCGAGAAACAGAAATAGCCTGTCACATACGTTTGTGTGTACAAGTGAAATGGACGTAGTCTAATAGTAAAACGGTGTTAACTGAAAATAGCTGATAACTTGTTATCGCTTAAGAGATTTAGAATAATTTTAAAGATAAAGGATCGAATTGGTTGAGGCGATGAAAAGATACGAGCAAAAAACAAATAATCGTCCCGAAATTGTCGTATAACCTATTAAGATTTTCATTTATTCAATTATATTAGTGAAATGATATTAAATTAGTCATCGAATCATTAAAACATGAAACGTTTCAGTAACAATAGAAACAACATATTTCGAAAGTACGAGCTTTATGAATTTTCCTCAACACGAAATAAGTATTATTATTTATTTTAATAATATCTTAATAATATAATTTTGTTCGGGACTGTGTCATCGAAAGATGTCAAAATTATGTATACACTATTGCGAATAACTTTCATCGGTTCCACCTTGGAGAATGTAGTATGGATGTAAAATAGATAACATTCAGAGCATAATAACAATAATAATAATAATAATAATAATATACTAAATGATCGCGATAATAAAATTTAGCTAAGCGTCATGTAACGTAAATAATGTTTGCAGTAAATTTATAATCGTCTTCTCTTTTTTTTTTTTGTTACTAAAGAGGAGCGTTTTCCGGAAACGTCGCGCGTTTCCTCTTCGACGCAGTTATATGAGTGTAATCAATAGAAATAAGAAATAGGGTGAAAGAAAGAAAGACAAAGAGTATTATGCTTTCGATGTCGTCGTTGTAACTTAATGTAAGGCTAGTTTAAGAAAGAAGACATTTCACATGATAGTAAATCGATTAGAAAAATGCTAATTCATTGTGTTCACTTGAATTGTGTTCACTTGAATTGAGCATTATAGTTGCAATATATCATCGTCATAACACTGTTTTTCTCTTTTTTGTTTGTTGCTTCGGATATAAAGACATTAATATGCAGTTTGACACTATGTAACCATCGTAAATCGTGGCAGAGAGAAGGTATATGATTATGCTAAACGGAAAGATATATCCGTAATTTTCCCACCCGACCCTTGAAAAAGTCTGTGTATAAACGAGAAAATGTATTTGTAAAAATATATTATATGTCCGGGAATGTAATGATACTTGCGAGTAACAAGAGGAATAATGCTCTTTTGATGCCAGTTTCTACCTAATTTCCAACCACGTCAAATATCTCACGTTCTTTTTTCCATATAATAGTATCAGAATATTCCACGAGTAATAATGGAAGGAAAATATCCCACAAATAAAGATTCATTAATTTATGATTTATCAAAAAGTTACACGCAAAAGTATAAAATAACACTGGATTAGTTTTTCTATAGAGTATTTTCGTGTATTGCCCGTTATTAAATTTTATTATTAAATAGGATTCACATCTGTAACAAATTGAATCTATCACGATAGGAATTTCCTTTAATTTCAGCGAATGCATTACGAATCTTTTATCTTAATTCTTGTTGGATACGCGTTTGCTCCACGAGTTAAAATCCGATAACGTGGTATCTGGTAATCTTGGCATCAAAAAATCTGGTGACTGCAACCTGCTCGTTGTTGATTTTTTAATCATTGGGCATTTCCTGTGTTAAGACCTAATATATATTACACTAATTTGTCGAAGGAAAATAGTTTTGAGGATAATAACGCCGGTGTAAGGCAACTTTACCAATCGACCGATTTCGATGATAAAGATGCGCGAAGTTGCGAAGAATGGAAAGCAGGAGAAGCTAATACTAGGGATCGTCCAGATCGAATTTGTCTCGAGAAACAGAAATAGCCTGTCACATACGTTTGTGTGTACAAGTGAAATGGACGTAGTCTAATAGTAAAACGGTGTTAACTGAAAATAGCTGATAACTTGTTATCGCTTAAGAGATTTAGAATAATTTTAAAGATAAAGGATCGAATTGGTTGAGGCGATGAAAAGATACGAGCAAAAAACAAATAATCGTCCCGAAATTGTCGTATAACCTATTAAGATTTTCATTTATTCAATTATATTAGTGAAATGATATTAAATTAGTCATCGAATCATTAAAACATGAAACGTTTCAGTAACAATAGAAACAACATATTTCGAAAGTACGAGCTTTATGAATTTTCCTCAACACGAAATAAGTATTATTATTTATTTTAATAATATCTTAATAATATAATTTTGTTCGGGACTGTGTCATCGAAAGATGTCAAAATTATGTATACACTATTGCGAATAACTTTCATCGGTTCCACCTTGGATAATGTAGTATGGATGTAAAATAGATAACATTCAGAGCATAATAACAATAATAATAATAATAATAATAATATACTAAATGATCGCGATAATAAAATTTAGCTAAGCGTCATGTAACGTAAATAATGTTTGCAGTAAATTTATAATCGTCTTCTCTTTTTTTTTTTTGTTACTAAAGAGGAGCGTTTTCCGGAAACGTCGCGCGTTTCCTCTTCGACGCAGTTATATGAGTGTAATCAATAGAAATAAGAAATAGGGTGAAAGAAAGAAAGACAAAGAGTATTATGCTTTCGATGTCGTCGTTGTAACTTAATGTAAGGCTAGTTTAAGAAAGAAGACATTTCACACAATAGTAAATCGATTAGAAAAATGCTAATTCATTGTGTTCACTTGAATTGTGTTCACTTGAATTGAGCATTATAGTTGCAATATATCATCGTCATAACACTGTTTTTCTCTTTTTTGTTTGTTGCTTCGGATATAAAGACATTAATATGCAGTTTGACACTATGTAACCATCGTAAATCGTGGCAGAGAGAAGGTATATGATTATGCTAAACGGAAAGATATATCCGTAATTTTCCCACCCGACCCTTGAAAAAGTCTGTGTATAAACGAGAAAATGTATTTGTAAAAATATATTGTATGTCCGGGAATGTAATGATACTTGCGAGTAACAAGAGGAATAATGCTCTTTTGATGCCAGTTTCTACCTAATTTCCAACCTTGGAGAATGTAGTATGGATGTAAAATAGATAACATTCAGAGCATAATAATAAGGACAAAATGATCGCGATAATAAAATTTAGCTAAGCGTCATGTAACATAAATAATGTTTGCAGTAAATTTATAATCGTCTTCTCTTTTTTTTTTTTTTTTTTACTAAAGAGGAGCGTTTTCCGGAAACGTCGCGCGTTTCCTCTTCGACGCAGTTATATGAGTGTAATCAATAGAAATAAGAAATAGGGTGAAAGAAAGAAAGACAAAGAGTATTATGCTTTCGATGTCGTCGTTGTAACTTAATGTAAGGCTAGTTTAAGAAAGAGAAAAAGTCACTGGAATATGAATCGATTAGAAAAATGCTAATTCATTGTGTTCACTTGAATTGTGTTCACTTGAATTGAGCATTATAGCTGCAATATATCATCGTCATAACACTGTTTTTCTCTTTTTTGTTTGTTGCATCGGATATAAAGACATTAATATGTAGTTTGACACTATGTAACCATCGTAAATCGTGGCAGAGAGAAGGTATATGATTATGCTAAACGGAAAGATATATCCGTAATTTTCCCACCCGATCCATGAAAAAGTCTGTGTATAAACGAGAAAATGTATTTGTAAAAATATATTGTATGTCCGGGAATATAATGATACTTGCGAGTAACAAGAGGAATAATGCTCTTTTGATGCCAGTTTCTACCTAATTTCCAACCACGTCAAATATCTCACGTTCTTTTTTCCATATAATAGTATCAGAATATTCCACGAGTAATAATGGAAGGAAAATATCCCACAAATAAAGATTCATTAATTTATGATTTATCAAAAAGTTACACGCAAAAGTATAAAATAACACTGGATTAGTTTTTCTATAGAGTATTTTCGTGTATTGCCCGTTATTAAATTTTATTATTAAATAGGATTCACATCTGTAACAAATTGAATCTATCACGATAGGAATTTCCTTTAATTTCAGCGAATGCATTACGAATCTTTTATCTTAATTCTTGTTGGATACGCGTTTGCTCCACGAGTTAAAATCCGATAACGTGGTATCTGGTAATCTTGGCATCAAAAAATCTGGTGACTGCAACCTGCTCGTTGTTGATTTTTTAATCATTGGGCATTTCCTGTGTTAAGACCTAATATATATTACACTAATTTGTCGAAGAAAAATAGTTTTGAGGATAATAACGCCGGTGCAAGGCAACTTTACCAATCGACCGATTTCGATGATAAAGATGCGCGAAGTTGCGAAGAATGGAAAGCAGGAGAAGCTAATACTAGGGATCGTCCAGATCGAATTTGTCTCGAGAAACAGAAATAGCCTGTCACATACGTTTGTGTGTACAAGTGAAATGGACGTAGTCTAATAGTAAAACGGTGTTAACTGAAAATAGCTGATAACTTGTTATCGCTTAAGAGATTTAGAATAATTTTAAAGATAAAGGATCGAATTGGTTGAGGCGATGAAAAGATACGAGCAAAAAACAAATAATCGTCCCGAAATTGTCGTATAACCTATTAAGATTTTCATTTATTCAATTATATTAGTGAAATGATATTAAATTAGTCATCGAAACATTAAAACATGAAACGTTTCAGTAACAATAGAAACAACATATTTCGAAAGTACGAGCTTTATGAATTTTCCTCAACACGAAATAAGTATTATTATTTATTTTAATAATATCTTAATAATATAATTTTGTTCGGGACTGTGTCATCGAAAGATGTCAAAATTATGTATACACTATTGCGAATAACTTTCATCGGTTCCACCTTGGATAATGTAGTATGGATGTAAAATAGATAACATTCAGAGCATAATAACAATAATAATAATAATAATAATAATATACTAAATGATCGCGATAATAAAATTTAGCTAAGCGTCATGTAACGTAAATAATGTTTCCAGTAAATTTATAATCGTCTTCTCTTTTTTTTTTTTGTTACTAAAGAGGAGCGTTTTCCGGAAACGTCGCGCGTTTCCTCTTCGACGCAGTTATATGAGTGTAATCAATAGAAATAAGAAATAGGGTGAAAGAAAGAAAGACAAAGAGTATTATGCTTTCGATGTCGTCGTTGTAACTTAATGTAAGGCTAGTTTAAGAAAGAAGACATTTGACATGAAAGTAAATCGATTAGAAAAATGCTAATTCATTGTGTTCACTTGAATTGTGTTCACTTGAATTGAGCATTATAGTTGCAATATATCATCGTCATAACACTGTTTTTCTCCTTTTTGTTTGTTGCATCGGATATAAAGACATTAATATGCAGTTTGACACTATGTAACCATCGTAAATCGTGGCAGAGAGAAGGTATATGATTATGCTAAACGGAAAGATATATCCGTAATTTTCCCACCCGATCCTTGAAGAAGTCTGTGTATAAACGAGAAAATGTATTTGTAAAAATATATTGTATGTCCGGGAATGTAATGATACTTGCGAGTAACAAGAGGAATAATGCTCTTTTGATGCCAGTTTCTACCTAATTTCCAACCACGTCAAATATCTCACGTTCTTTTTTCCATATAATAGTATCAGAATATTCCACGAGTAATAATGGAAGGAAAATATCCCACAAATAAAGATTCATTAATTTATGATTTATCAAAAAGTTACACGCAAAAGTATAAAATAACACTGGATTAGTTTTTCTATAGAGTATTTTCGTGTATTGCCCGTTATTAAATTTTATTATTAAATAGGATTCACATCTGTAACAAATTGAATCTATCACGATAGGAATTTCCTTTAATTTCAGCGAATGCATTACGAATCTTTTATCTTAATTCTTGTTGGATACGCGTTTGCTCCACGAGTTAAAATCCGATAACGTGGTATCTGGTAATCTTGGCATCAAAAAATCTGGTGACTGCAACCTGCTCGTTGTTGATTTTTTAATCATTGGGCATTTCCTGTGTTAAGACCTAATATATATTACACTAATTTGTCGAAGGAAAATAGTTTTGAGGATAATAACGCCGGTGTAAGGCAACTTTACCAATCGACCGATTTCGATGATAAAGATGCGCGAAGTTGCGAAGAATGGAAAGCAGGAGAAGCTAATACTAGGGATCGTCCAGATCGAATTTGTCTCGAGAAACAGAAATAGCCTGTCACATACGTTTGTGTGTACAAGTGAAATGGACGTAGTCTAATAGTAAAACGGTGTTAACTGAAAATAGCTGATAACTTGTTATCGCTTAAGAGATTTAGAATAATTTTAAAGATAAAGGATCGAATTGGTTGAGGCGATGAAAAGATACGAGCAAAAAACAAATAATCGTCCCGAAATTGTCGTATAACCTATTAAGATTTTCATTTATTCAATTATATTAGTGAAATGATATTAAATTAGTCATCGAATCATTAAAACATGAAACGTTTCAGTAACAATAGAAACAACATATTTCGAAAGTACGAGCTTTATGAATTTTCCTCAACACGAAATAAGTATTATTATTTATTTTAATAATATCTTAATAATATAATTTTGTTCGGGACTGTGTCATCGAAAGATGTCAAAATTATGTATACACTATTGCGAATAACTTTCATCGGTTCCACCTTGGATAATGTAGTATGGATGTAAAATAGATAACATTCAGAGCATAATAACAATAATAATAATAATAATAATAATATACTAAATTATCGCGATAATAAAATTTAGCTAAGCGTCATGTAACGTAAATAATGTTTGCAGTAAATTTATAATCGTCTTCTCTTTTTTTTTTTGTTACTAAAGAGGAGCGTTTTCCGGAAACGTCGCGCGTTTCCTCTTCGACGCAGTTATATGAGTGTAATCAATAGAAATAAGAAATAGGGTGAAAGAAAGAAAGACAAAGAGTATTATGCTTTCGATGTCGTCGTTGTAACTTAATGTAAGGCTAGTTTAAGGAAGAGAGAAAGTCACTGGAGAATGAATCGATTAGAAAAATGCTAATTCATTGTGTTCACTTGAATTGTGTTCACTTGAATTGAGCATTATAGTTGCAATATATCATCGTCATAACACTGTTTTTCTCTTTTTTGTTTGTTGCTTCGGATATAAAGACATTAATATGCAGTTTGACACTATGTAACCATCGTAAATCGTGGCAGAGAGAAGGTATATGATTATGCTAAACGGAAAGATATATCCGTAATTTTCCCACCCGACCCTTGAAAAAGTCTGTGTATAAACGAGAAAATGTATTTGTAAAAATATATTGTATGTCCGGGAATGTAATGATACTTGCGAGTAACAAGAGGAATAATGCTCTTTTGATGCCAGTTTCTACCTAATTTCCAACCACGTCAAATATCTCACGTTCTTTTTTCCATATAATAGTATCAGAATATTCCACGAGTAATAATGGAAGGAAAATATCCCACAAATAAAGATTCATTAATTTATGATTTATCAAAAAGTTACACGCAAAAGTATAAAATAACACTGGATTAGTTTTTCTATAGAGTATTTTCGTGTATTGCCCGTTATTAAATTTTATTATTAAATAGGATTCACATCTGTAACAAATTGAATCTATCACGATAGGAATTTCCTTTAATTTCAGCGAATGCATTACGAATCTTTTATCTTAATTCTTGTTGGATACGCGTTTGCTCCACGAGTTAAAATCCGATAACGTGGTATCTGGTAATCTTGGCATCAAAAAATCTGGTGACTGCAACCTGCTCGTTGTTGATTTTTTAATCATTGGGCATTTCCTGTGTTAAGACCTAATATATATTACACTAATTTGTCGAAGGAAAATAGTTTTGAGGATAATAACGCCGGTGTAAGGCAACTTTACCAATCGACCGATTTCGATGATAAAGATGCGCGAAGTTGCGAAGAATGGAAAGCAGGAGAAGCTAATACTAGGGATCGTCCAGATCGAATTTGTCTCGAGAAACAGAAATAGCCTGTCACATACGTTTGTGTGTACAAGTGAAATGGACGTAGTCTAATAGTAAAACGGTGTTAACTGAAAATAGCTGATAACTTGTTATCGCTTAAGAGATTTAGAATAATTTTAAAGATAAAGGATCGAATTGGTTGAGGCGATGAAAAGATACGAGCAAAAAACAAATAATCGTCCCGAAATTGTCGTATAACCTATTAAGATTTTCATTTATTCAATTATATTAGTGAAATGATATTAAATTAGTCATCGAATCATTAAAACATGAAACGTTTCAGTAACAATAGAAACAACATATTTCGAAAGTACGAGCTTTATGAATTTTCCTCAACACGAAATAAGTATTATTATTTATTTTAATAATATCTTAATAATATAATTTTGTTCGGGACTGTGTCATCGAAAGATGTCAAAATTATGTATACACTATTGCGAATAACTTTCATCGGTTCCACCTTGGAGAATGTAGTATGGATGTAAAATAGATAACATTCAGAGCATAATAACAATAATAATAATAATAATAATAATATACTAAATTATCGCGATAATAAAATTTAGCTAAGCGTCATGTAACGTAAATAATGTTTGCAGTAAATTTATAATCGTCTTCTCTTTTTTTTTTTGTTACTAAAGAGGAGCGTTTTCCGGAAACGTCGCGCGTTTCCTCTTCGACGCAGTTATATGAGTGTAATCAATAGAAATAAGAAATAGGGTGAAAGAAAGAAAGACAAAGAGTATTATGCTTTCGATGTCGTCGTTGTAACTTAATGTAAGGCTAGTTTAAGAAAGAAAGTGATTCACTGGACCTTAAACTCGATTAGAAAAATGCTAATTCATTGTGTTCACTTGAATTGTGTTCACTTGAATTGAGCATTATAGCTGCAATATCTATCGAGGCCGATCTCGAACTTAGACGATTCATCGTCATAACACTGTTTTTCTCTTTTTTGTTAGTTGCATCGGATATAAAGACATTAATATGCAGTTTGACACTATGTAACCATCGTAAATCGTGGCAGAGAGAAGGTATATGATTATGCTAAACGGAAAGATATATCAGTAATTTTCCCACCCGATCCTTGAAAAAGTCTGTGTATAAACGAGAAAATGTATTTGTAAAAATATATTGTATGTCCGGGAATATAATGATACTTGCGAGTAACAAGAGGAATAATGCTCTTTTGATGCCAGTTTCTACCTAATTTCCAACCACGTCAAATATCTCACGTTCTTTTTTCCATATAATAGTATCAGAATATTCCACGAGTAATAATGGAAGGAAAATATCCCACAAATAAAGATTCATTAATTTATGATTTATCAAAAAGTTACACGCAAAAGTATAAAATAACACTGGATTAGTTTTTCTATAGAGTATTTTCGTGTATTGCCCGTTATTAAATTTTATTATTAAATAGGATTCACATCTGTAACAAATTGAATCTATCACGATAGGAATTTCCTTTAATTTCAGCGAATGCATTACGAATCTTTTATCTTAATTCTTGTTGGATACGCGTTTGCTCCACGAGTTAAAATCCGATAACGTGGTATCTGGTAATCTTGGCATCAAAAAATCTGGTGACTTCAACCTGCTCGTTGTTGATTTTTTAATCATTGGGCATTTCCTGTGTTAAGACCTAATATATATTACACTAATTTGTCGAAGGAAAATAGTTTTGAGGATAATAACGCCGGTGCAAGGCAACTTTACCAATCGACCGATTTCGATGATAAATATGCGCGAAGTTGCGAATAATGGAAAGCAGGAGAAGCTAATACTAGGGATCGTCCAGATCGAATTTGTCTCGAGAAACAGAAATAGCCTGTCACATACGTTTGTGTGTACAAGTGAAATGGACGTAGTCTAATAGTAAAACGGTGTTAACTGAAAATAGCTGATAACTTGTTATCGCTTAAGAGATTTAGGATAATTTTAAAGATAAAGGATCGAATTGGTTGAGGCGATGAAAAGATACGAGCAAAAAACAAATAATCGTCCCGAAATTGTCGTATAACCTATTAAGATTTTCATTTATTCAATTATATTAGTGAAATGATATTAAATTAGTCATCGAATCATTAAAACATGAAACGTTTCAGTAACAATAGAAACAACATATTTCGAAAGTACGAGCTTTATGAATTTTCCTCAACACGAAATAAGTATTATTATTTATTTTAATAATATCTTAATAATATAATTTTGTTCGGGACTGTGTCATCGAAAGATGTCAAAATTATGTATACACTATTGCGAATAACTTTCATCGGTTCCACCTTGGAGAATGTAGTATGGATGTAAAATAGATAACATTCAGAGCATAATAACAATAATAATAATAATAACAATAATATACTAAATGATCGCGATAATAAAATTTAGCTAAGCGTCATGTAACGTAAATAATGTTTGCAGTAAATTTATAATCGTCTTCTCTTTTTTTTTTTTTTTTTACTAAAGAGGAGCGTTTTCCGGAAACGTCGCGCGTTTCCTCTTCGACGCAGTTATATGAGTGTAATCAATAGAAATAAGAAATAGGGTGAAAGAAAGAAAGACAAAGAGTATTATGCTTTCGATGTCGTCGTTGTAACTTAATGTGAGGCTAGTTTAAGAAAGAGAGAAATTCACTGGAGGACGAATCGATTAGAAAAATGCTAATTCATTGTGTTCACTTGAATTGTGTTCACTTGAATTGAGCATTATAGTTGCAATATATCATCGTCATAACACTGTTTTTCTCTTTTTTGTTTGTTGCTTCGGATATAAAGACATTAATATGCAGTTTGACACTATGTAACCATCGTAAATCGTGGCAGAGAGAAGGTATATGATTATGCTAAACGGAAAGATATATCCGTAATTTTCCCACCCGATCCTTGAAAAAGTCTGTGTATAAACGAGAAAATGTATTTGTAAAAATATATTGTATGTCCGGGAATGTAATGATACTTGCGAGTAACAAGAGGAATAATGCTCTTTTGATGCCAGTTTCTACCTAATTTCCAACCTTGGAGAATGTAGTATGGATGTAAAATAGATAACATTCAGAGCATAATAATAAGGACAAAATGATCGCGATAATAAAATTTAGCTAAGCGTCATGTAACATAAATAATGTTTGCAGTAAATTTATAATCATCTTCTCTTTTTTTTTTTTTTTTTTTTACTAAAGAGGAGCGTTTTCCGGAAACGTCGCGCGTTTCCTCTTCGACGCAGTTATATGAGTGTAATCAATAGAAATAAGAAATAGGGTGAAAGAAAGAAAGACAAAGAGTATTATGCTTTCGATGTCGTCGTTGTAACTTAATGTAAGGCTAGTTTAAGAAAGAAGATATTTCACATGAAAGTAAATCGATTAGAAAAATGCTAATTCATTGTGTTCACTTGAATTGTGTTCACTTGAATTGAGCATTATAGTTGCAATATATCATCGTCATAACACTGTTTTTCTCTTTTTTGTTAGTTGCATCGGATATAAAGACATTAATATGCAGTTTGACACTATGTAACCATCGTAAATCGTGGCAGAGAGAAGGTATATGATTATGCTAAACGGAAAGATATATCAGTAATTTTCCCACCCGATCCTTGAAAAAGTCTGTGTATAAACGAGAAAATGTATTTGTAAAAATATATTGTATGTCCGGGAATATAATGATACTTGCGAGTGACAAGAGGAATAATGCTCTTTTGATGCCAGTTTCTACCTAATTTCCAACCACGTCAAATATCTCACGTTCTTTTTTCCATATAATAGTATCAGAATATTCCACGAGTAATAATGGAAGGAAAATATCCCACAAATAAAGATTCATTAATTTATGATTTATCAAAAAGTTACACGCAAAAGTATAAAATAACACTGGATTAGTTTTTCTATAGAGTATTTTCGTGTATTGCCCGTTATTAAATTTTATTATTAAATAGGATTCACATCTGTAACAAATTGAATCTATCACGATAGGAATTTCCTTTAATTTCAGCGAATGCATTACGAATCTTTTATGTTAATTCTTGTTGGATACGCGTTTGCTCCACGGGTTTAAATCCGATAACGTGGTATGTGGTAATCTTGGCATCAAAAAATCTGGTGACTTCAACCTGCTCGTTGTTGATTTTTTAATCATTGGGCATTTCCTGTGTTAAGACCTAATATATATTACACTAATTTGTCGAAGGAAAATAGTTTTGAGGATAATAACGCCGGTGCAAGGCAACTTTACCAATCGACCGATTTCGATGATAAAGATGCGCGAAGTTGCGAAGAATGGAAAGCAGGAGAAGCTAATACTAGGGATCGTCCAGATCGAATTTGTCTCGAGAAACAGAAATAGCCTGTCACATACGTTTGTGTGTACGAGTGAAATGGACGTAGTCTAATAGTAAAACGGTGTTAACTGAAAATAGCTGATAACTTGTTATCGCTTAAGAGATTTAGAATAATTTTAAAGATAAAGGATCGAATTGGTTGAGGCGATGAAAAGATACGAGCAAAAAACAAATAATCGTCCCGAAATTGTCGTATAACCTATTAAGATTTTCATTTATTCAATTATATTAGTGAAATGATATTAAATTAGTCATCGAATCATTAAAACATGAAACGTTTCAGTAACAATAGAAACAACATATTTCGAAAGTACGAGCTTTATGAATTTTCCTCAACACGAAATAAGTATTATTATTTATTTTAATAATATCTTAATAATATAATTTTGTTCGGGACTGTGTCATCGAAAGATGTCAAAATTATGTATACACTATTGCGAATAACTTTCATCGGTTCCACCTTGGAGAATGTAGTATGGATGTAAAATAGATAACATTCAGAGCATAATAACAATAATAATAATAATAATAATAATATACTAAATGATCGCGATAATAAAATTTAGCTAAGCGTCATGTAACGTAAATAATGTTTGCAGTAAATTTATAATCGTCTTCTCTTTTTTTTTTTTGTTACTAAAGAGGAGCGTTTTCCGGAAACGTCGCGCGTTTCCTCTTCGACGCAGTTATATGAGTGTAATCAATAGAAATAAGAAATAGGGTGAAAGAAAGAAAGACAAAGAGTATTATGCTTTCGATGTCGTCGTTGTAACTTAATGTAAGGCTAGTTTAAGAAAGAGAGAAAGTCACTGGAATTTAAATCGATTAGAAAAATGCTAATTCATTGTGTTCACTTGAATTGTGTTCACTTGAATTGAGCATTATAGCTGCAATATATCATCGTCATAACACTGTTTTTCTCTTTTTTGTTTGTTGCATCGGATATAAAGACATTAATATGCAGTTTGACACTATGTAACCATCGTAAATCGTGGCAGAGAGAAGGTATATGATTATGCTAAACGGAAAGATATATCCGTAATTTTCCCACCCGATCCATGAAAAAGTCTGTGTATAAACGAGAAAATGTATTTGTAAAAATATATTGTATGTCCGGGAATATAATGATACTTGCGAGTAACAAGAGGAATAATGCTCTTTTGATGCCAGTTTCTACCTAATTTCCAACCTTGGAGAATGTAGTATGGATGTAAAATAGATAACATTCAGAGTATAATAATAAGGACAAAATGATCGCGATAATAAAATTTAGCTAAGCGTCATGTAACGTAAATAATGTTTGCAGTAAATTTATAATCGTCTTCTCTTTTTTTTTTTTTTACTAAAGAGGAGCGTTTTCCGGAAACGTCGCGCGTTTCCTCTTCGACGCAGTTATATGAGTGTAATCAATAGAAATAAGAAATAGGGTGAAAGAAAGAAAGACAAAGAGTATTATGCTTTCGATGTCGTCGTTGTAACTTAATGTAAGGCTAGTTTAAGAAAGAAGATATTTCACATGAAAGTAAATCGATTAGAAAAATGCTAATTCATTGTGTTCACTTGAATTGTGTTCACTTGAATTGAGCATTATAGTTGCAATATATCATCGTCATAACACTGTTTTTCTCTTTTTTGTTAGTTGCATCGGATATAAAGACATTAATATGCAGTTTGACACTATGTAACCATCGTAAATCGTGGCAGAGAGAAGGTATATGATTATGCTAAACGGAAAGATATATCAGTAATTTTCCCACCCGATCCTTGAAAAAGTCTGTGTATAAACGAGAAAATGTATTTGTAAAAATATATTGTATGTCCGGGAATATAATGATACTTGCGAGTGACAAGAGGAATAATGCTCTTTTGATGCCAGTTTCTACCTAATTTCCAACCACGTCAAATATCTCACGTTCTTTTTTCCATATAATAGTATCAGAATATTCCACGAGTAATAATGGAAGGAAAATATCCCACAAATAAAGATTCATTAATTTATGATTTATCAAAAAGTTACACGCAAAAGTATAAAATAACACTGGATTAGTTTTTCTATAGAGTATTTTCGTGTATTGCCCGTTATTAAATTTTATTATTAAATAGGATTCACATCTGTAACAAATTGAATCTATCACGATAGGAATTTCCTTTAATTTCAGCGAATGCATTACGAATCTTTTATGTTAATTCTTGTTGGATACGCGTTTGCTCCACGGGTTTAAATCCGATAACGTGGTATGTGGTAATCTTGGCATCAAAAAATCTGGTGACTTCAACCTGCTCGTTGTTGATTTTTTAATCATTGGGCATTTCCTGTGTTAAGACCTAATATATATTACACTAATTTGTCGAAGGAAAATAGTTTTGAGGATAATAACGCCGGTGCAAGGCAACTTTACCAATCGACCGATTTCGATGATAAAGATGCGCGAAGTTGCGAAGAATGGAAAGCAGGAGAAGCTAATACTAGGGATCGTCCAGATCGAATTTGTCTCGAGAAACAGAAATAGCCTGTCACATACGTTTGTGTGTACGAGTGAAATGGACGTAGTCTAATAGTAAAACGGTGTTAACTGAAAATAGCTGATAACTTGTTATCGCTTAAGAGATTTAGAATAATTTTAAAGATAAAGGATCGAATTGGTTGAGGCGATGAAAAGATACGAGCAAAAAACAAATAATCGTCCCGAAATTGTCGTATAACCTATTAAGATTTTCATTTATTCAATTATATTAGTGAAATGATATTAAATTAGTCATCGAATCATTAAAACATGAAACGTTTCAGTAACAATAGAAACAACATATTTCGAAAGTACGAGCTTTATGAATTTTCCTCAACACGAAATAAGTATTATTATTTATTTTAATAATATCTTAATAATATAATTTTGTTCGGGACTGTGTCATCGAAAGATGTCAAAATTATGTATACACTATTGCGAATAACTTTCATCGGTTCCACCTTGGAGAATGTAGTATGGATGTAAAATAGATAACATTCAGAGCATAATAACAATAATAATAATAATAATAATAATATACTAAATGATCGCGATAATAAAATTTAGCTAAGCGTCATGTAACGTAAATAATGTTTGCAGTAAATTTATAATCGTCTTCTCTTTTTTTTTTTTGTTACTAAAGAGGAGCGTTTTCCGGAAACGTCGCGCGTTTCCTCTTCGACGCAGTTATATGAGTGTAATCAATAGAAATAAGAAATAGGGTGAAAGAAAGAAAGACAAAGAGTATTATGCTTTCGATGTCGTCGTTGTAACTTAATGTAAGGCTAGTTTAAGAAAGAGAGAAAGTCACTGGAATTTAAATCGATTAGAAAAATGCTAATTCATTGTGTTCACTTGAATTGTGTTCACTTGAATTGAGCATTATAGCTGCAATATATCATCGTCATAACACTGTTTTTCTCTTTTTTGTTTGTTGCATCGGATATAAAGACATTAATATGCAGTTTGACACTATGTAACCATCGTAAATCGTGGCAGAGAGAAGGTATATGATTATGCTAAACGGAAAGATATATCCGTAATTTTCCCACCCGATCCATGAAAAAGTCTGTGTATAAACGAGAAAATGTATTTGTAAAAATATATTGTATGTCCGGGAATATAATGATACTTGCGAGTAACAAGAGGAATAATGCTCTTTTGATGCCAGTTTCTACCTAATTTCCAACCTTGGAGAATGTAGTATGGATGTAAAATAGATAACATTCAGAGTATAATAATAAGGACAAAATGATCGCGATAATAAAATTTAGCTAAGCGTCATGTAACGTAAATAATGTTTGCAGTAAATTTATAATCGTCTTCTCTTTTTTTTTTTTTTACTAAAGAGGAGCGTTTTCCGGAAACGTCGCGCGTTTCCTCTTCGACGCGGTTATATGAGTGTAATCAATAGAAATAAGAAATAGGGTGAAAGAAAGAAAGACAAAGAGTATTATGCTTTCGATGTCGTCGTTGTAACTTAATGTAAGGCTAGTTTAAGAAAGAAGGTAATTCACTCGTAAACAAATCGATTAGAAAAATGCTAATTCATTAAGATTGTATTCACTTGAATTGAGCATTATAGCTGCAATATCTCTCGAGGCCGATCTCGAACTTAGACGATTCATCGTCATAACACTGTTTTTCTCTTTTTTGTTTGTTGCATCGGATATAAAGACATTAATATGCAGTTTGACACTATGTAACCATCGTAAATCGTGGCAGAGAGAAGGTATATGATTATGCTAAACGGAAAGATATATCCGTAATTTTCCCACCCGATCCTTGAAAAGGTCTGTGTATAAGCGAGAAAATGTATTTGTAAAAATATATTGTATGTCCGGGAATATAATGATACTTGCGAGTAACAAGAGGAATAATGCTCTTTTGATGCCAGTTTCTACCTAATTTCCAACCACGTCAAATATCCCACGTTCTTTTTTCCATATAATAGTATCAGAATATTCCACGAGTATTAATGGAAGGAAAATATCCCACAAATAAAGATTCATTAATTTATGATTTATCAAAAAGTTACACGCAAAAGCATAAAATAACACTGGATTAGTTTTTCTATAGAGTATTTTCGTGTATTGCCCGTTATTAAATTTTATTATTAAATAGGATTCACATCTGTAACAAATTGAATCTATCACGATAGGAATTTCCTTTAATTTCAGCGAATGCATTACGAATCTTTTATCTTAATTCTTGTTGGATACGCGTTTGCTCCACGAGTTAAAATCCGATAACGTGGTATCTGATAATCTTGGCATCAAAAAATCTGGTGACTTCAACCTGCTCGTTGTTGAGATTAGTTTCACTATTATATCAACCCAGAAATTATTTTCTTGTCATTTCGTGTTTTTGTTATAGCTTTCAGTAATAAAGTATTTATGAGCCTGTGTTTATAGAACATCTTCTGTCTTATGTTTATTCATAGGGTATGCTAGTACTTTACCCCTGTCTATTTATACATTTATAGTCCTTCGAAGAAAATTTACTCGTAGTTACTCGTTTACGTTTACATATCGCATAAAATATAATTATCGTATGAAAAATTAAATATGTATAGCTTGCATACGCTATAGTTTTTGGAGTGTGTCAGTGTAACAAAATGTTTGGTTTCTTATTTACAAAGTGTAGTGATACGTGAGTGTTTCTAATCAAACGAATTAAGAAATATTCCTATAAAAATGATTTCAGTGATTTCTCTAATTGTGCTTATTTACATTTAAGAACTGGCAATATTTTATTACGACCTTAAAGAATTATTTTACAAAACACATATTCTTCAATTTAAATAGTATTTATGCTGAGATATATTGTTATGTAATATTGTTATGTACAGTAAGAGGAGCTTGCTGCAACGAATCATGACAAATTCCACGTATTTTCAGTTTCAAGTTAGTCGCAACATACGTAATTACACGAACATCAACGTAATTACAAGAACACGCAACATATTTGATATGAAGATTTCTTACTAATTAATATAAATTACAACATATTTCATTTAGCTAAAAAGAAATTTCTAACTTACATTTGTTCTGCCCTCTACAAATATTCGTATTTTTCATGTAGGTACACACATGTGTATGTGAAACTAATTTAAAGAAACAACGGAGAATATTAACATGCAGCTGCAAGTGAGTACAAATAGTTTCAGAACACATAATTGTAGGATATGCAAAAGAAAAAAGTATGCCAGGTTGCTGATAACCGTTCGCTATTGTAACTGGTTCAGCTGTCTTGCTTGCTGTTACACACACACACATGTTTGTGTTTTTTTAAATGTTTTTTTAAACCATAACAAATATCTCTTCAGAAATTGACAAAACAAGTTTAATAATATTTCAAAATGTTAAGACAAATTAGAAGGAGAAGGTATCAATTGGAATAAATATTGGTTTTAAAATTTATTTACACATGCTACACAATATACACTGTAAGATATGAAGACTCGCGTACGACCTTCTGGACGCTGTAATTGCACCAAGTACACTCGTAATTTGCCGCGGCAGACCAAACAGTCATATCGCTGAAATAATTGCACATCGCCGTAATAAAAGTTATAATGCAGGAGGTGTAACACTGGTAGGTCGAGCAACAAGAATTTAACGAAACAAAATACAATTCGTACAACAACAACAATTGATGTTACAGGAAGATACAATTCGGCATCACGTACGCTACACGATACATTGTTCTATGTCGCTGTAGAACTCGAGCGAAACCGGCTTTCGTGAAATCGATGAAAATAAATAATTCGATTCAATTTTCATAACTGTTTGATTCTTCTTTTTCCTATTTTACGCTTAAAACATGGAATCGATAATTTGCCATTTCTTATTGATTTCTAAAAAGAGAAGAGATGAACGAAATGATACTTTGCTAACATGAAATTGGATAAACAAATGGCAAATCGATGCGGATAAATAGCAGTACCGCTACACACAAACGCATATTCTTCCATATTTTAAGCATCGAATTATTTCATCTAGAACCACCGAATGTAAGCACAATTATATATCTACTTATAAAATTACGAAAACAAAAACACAAAAAATGTTAATCAATCGAGAATTCCTTAAGAAGCTAAACTTTTGGTCGGAGAAAGGAACAGAAACGGATTAACAAGTATAGTTCGATTGAACACAAAAAAAAAAAGATTGCACTCGCCAATAATTCTTGAACGCTATACACATACTGGTATTTCTTTCTTCTTTTATAGTACGACAGGCACGCACACTTACGCACACGTATATTCTAATATTTGGACATTTGTACTTGACGTATTTATAATCGCATGTATAACAAAATATTCGAAGCTACATTTCTTTCTCGGCTCTGAGAATCGTTGAGCCTCACCTACATAGATGTAAGTAGTTTGCACTGTCGTACATTTAACTGCCTACTTCTCATAATTATAAATTCAGAGAAATATATCTTTCCGAATTAATTTCAACGACAATTTTATCGGCGTTCCATATTTGCACGAAAATTTAACAAAAAAAAAAAAATGTTGCTTTATTCTTCATAATACGATGAACATTTAAGAACTTTCTTTTTCATTTTTTAGGCATTTAAATAGATCCAACCACTGTTAGGCCTACATTTAAAGGCAAATGTTCGAAATATAAATATATTAGCTTGGCTAACGCGACAATCGAAATAATATAAGCTCAATAAAATTTCTATTGGGCCCTATTAAATATTGTAAAATTATTTCAATGATCTTATATGCATATCGCACGTATACATATATAGTAGAATACCGAAAAATATAGCAGGAATACCGAAACGATCTATGCATATCAGAAAATACATAGATAAGACGATGCATATTTACATACATATTCCCCTAAATTAATAATTATCCTCGTATCCTAAGAAGGTGAACAAATTCTGTAACTTAGGTTTCAATCAGTTAAACAGTTTCACAATGCAAACCATACCACAGTCTCGCAGCTTAAGTAATTTGGTCGAGTTTTCAACATAAATTTCTTCTCCTAATCTTACGATAGAAATATTGTGTATACGACAGTAAATCGTCGTAGAATTCGACTTATCAGTACCTAAACAACCATCTCGGAAAATGAGAGATAAGGATTGTTTATTATTTTCCTACATGGCCTGGGTCCACCATCAGTTAGTCTCGAATCTAACTAACATAGGTGCTTCAGGTACTCTTTCGAACAAATTTCTATTTAATCTATAACAAGAATACCGCGAACCTTAATAAATAAATACGTAAGTTGTGGCAAAATTATTTGGTAAGATTCGTTATAAAGTTGATTCGTATCTACGACGAGATTCAAGGGGGACACGTAAGATGTACGAAACATGGAACTCGAATTTAATATGACAAAGTTACATCGTATTTTTGTGGAGAAAAATTAATCGTAAGTTTTAGTAATTAAATCGTTCGTATGATCCTGCACGTTGTTTCTCATGTTTCAAAGTATGTTTTAATGCGCTCAGTATTGAATCGAATGTACATTTTTTATATATACTATTTATTAAATACCTATTTATAGAAATTATCTTCATATGCTCGTCTGTTAACTGTCACATGAATTTTGAATGACTCGTCATACATGTAATAATCTAATTCTCTTATACGTTCAACCAGTAATTCAAATAAACGTGTTGTACACGTTTTATTTATACGAATTGCGCAAATCTCGATATCGTCTCAGCTACTTTCACAGCAGCGTAATATTAACGAATATATAAAAACGAAATAAGTATGTGGAATTACCGTATAAGAGTAACAATGGTCTCACAACAATCAGTTTCATTCCATTAGCGTTTCATTTTGAAACCATAGTTCCTAATTAGCGTTGTATATAGTGAAAATGTCTCTAATACATATCGTTGCGTATTTATCTTATGTATATAAATATTAAATATGACTTGTAACCAATTTACGACCTTACTAATTTACTTCGCTAGTTCAAAGAATGCAAATTTTCTTTGCAGAAGAACGAACATCGAGAATCAAGAATTATTGCACATAAAATTTTGTTGAATTAGAAATCAAATAAAAAAAATTACTAATCATAATATCTAAAAGTATGCTAATAAATTTCTAGCTTTTATGTTTATTCTCACGCTAGTGAACGTTTGATACAGAAAAATCAAGAAAAGTACCTGTTTCGAATCGTTGATCGAAAATGCTCGGTAATTTCCATCATTCCGTAGTCGTATGATTTCCTACCCATAGAAAAATACTTTTTGTAAAAGTACGGGAGAAAGTAAAGAAAAAATTATTTAAACGATATCTTGACCGTTTTCGACCTGACAACCATAATTATCTTTATCTGTGTTATCATCTTTGTCTTTATCTTCGTTTCCTTCTTCCGCGATATACTCTTCCTGTTCCTTCATTTTTCTTTCGTTTTCAACCGATGCCAAATCTTCATTTTTGCTCGTCGTATTCGTAGAATGGGATTTGTTTAGTAGAGAACTGAATTCGCCAAATTTCATAATTTCTTCCATGGCGGACTGTTCTACATTTACCTGCCACATATTTATAGTATTAGTATCTGGACTTATACCGTTGCCTACTCGCTCAAACTCTCGCTGGTTAAAATATTTCTGAATGAATTTCCACGAAAATAAGATCTGTAAGGATGGAAAAATGATGGAAATGTAAAAAATAATATATACATGCTATCGTGAATAAAAAGAACTCTGCAATATTTAGGCTAAAGAAAGGAATTCATTGTAAAAAGATAAAATTATTATTTGACATTAAGATAAAAAGAAACCCAAATGTTAAAGGAAGGAAAAAAGTTGAAATGAAAATAAGAAGAACAAAGGTCATCTGCGAGAGCATTTAGAAATCGAAATCGATTACAACGTGATTACGATATTATGTAAACACGTCTAACCTTTCTCGGTCTACCCCTTTTCCCTTTAACCACCGCCGACGGTGCTGATTGAGAACTCGAACTTGACAAGCTACTCTTCCTTTTTGGCCATTGTAAGTGCGAGTCCAAATGCTGCTTCAATTTGTCCTGCCTGGCGAACATTCGGGGACAAATGTTACAGGCAAATGGTCGTTCACCCGTATGAACTCTTCTGTGTCTGGCCAAATGAGAAGCTCTCGTAAAGGCTAAAGTACAGAGATCGCAAGAGAAAGGTTTATATTGCGCTTTTTCAGACTTGGACTGCATCGGCCTGGCTTCATTTTCTTCGTTCAGTCCTGACCTCTTCGTAAGATTATCGCCCTTCTTCTTGACAGTTAATTTTGGACTGTCATCCATGTCTTTTGACGATTCCTAAAAATAGAATGACGGTGTAATGAAAATAATTGCCTACAATGAAGACAGTTCCTAACTTACAAGAACGGTAGTAATAATTAGATTTAAGTTCAACAAATTGATATGTATTACCAGAATGCATATTCGCGAAATTGTAGTGCCGATTCTCCCTAATTCTTATGAATATTGTGCTCATACGTTAACAGACACCGAAATACTAAATACAAATACCAATGATCTTGAACATAAAAGCAATTTCAATTGTGGTCATCTTCTCATACCAGACTTTCATCTCGTTCTTGTAAGTCGTCGTTCATCTGTACATCCGGTACCATAGGATCTGCAGATGTGTTGTTAAAATTTGGTTCGGACTTAACCGTGTTCGACGAATCTTCGCAGCTGTCCCTCGTAGACTCATCTTTCGATTCTATACGCTCCTTCGATCTAAATTCTAATACATCATTGTTTCTCGTTGAACGTCCCACTGAGACCCTTTTCTGACCTTTAAATCTTGTCTCTCGCTTGTACATTGGCGGTGGCATACGTCTCTAAGTCATGCAAAGAAATTACAAAAAATTAAGATGCCAGTCATAAGTATTCTACGCTCGTAAGAGCGTGAATGTATTAGGTTAAACGTAAAAGTCACTTTCTGCTGCTGTATGCATTTCAAAGAATCTTATGAAAGCGTTGCTCGTGCTAGCTATAACGAGCGAACACTTTAAAGGAGAAATTGCAAAAATTTCAAGTTAGCTGACAGCATTCAATTCGCCTGCAGATTTTCTATGAACAAATGGCATACATTTCACCTAGATCGATCGTTAAAAGAACGAAGATAAATTTTTTCAGGTAGGCGAAGCTTGTTTCTGAATATTTCAAAGAAAAATTCAATCTGAATAAGCTATGTATCGCGACAGTCGATTTGTGCTCGAAGGCGACACTTTCATCTCTCTGGAAGAAAGTTATATTTTATTAGAAATTCTTAATGGATTACCAGACAGATGACGATGATAAACGTTGCTTATAATACATAGTTCCGTCACTTGCGTCTAGAAAAGGATATTTGTTTAAATTACATACTTCTTTTACGACATAACAGAATTGCAGTATCCGTATTTGGTAATCTAACTGTGAATAATTATTAAACAAATAGCAGAATGCAGAAACAAATCTACCAGATTTCTTTAGATAAGGAACCAAAGAGTTTTAGACAGACCAGATAAATAATATATTTGACACAATTGTTAGAGGAAATAGGCTTGATTATGTACATATATAAATAGATCTTATATAAAACTGGTGAACTTACTATACTATATTTAAAAAAAACGTAGATTTATTGCTCAATCTGTTCTTACTCATAAATATTCTTAATTCTTAACATTAGAAATCCTTGATAGTTCCCCATATAAATATACAGAGCTGACGCGTTCGAACTTGAAGTGCGTGTAGCATTCATTAGAATACGCAAGAAAGTCTTAACAAACATCCATGGAAAAATCGCTAGTCTGAAAATTACAAAATTTCCTGTTTCCTCATTGCTTATCGCTCAGTTATTATCTATAAATCCAACTTTGCTTGCAAAACTTTTTCCTCTGCGAACGAGCTACTATCACTATTTATATATAATTACTAACAGATCTCAATCTTCTACATTCTTAGAAACAGTTAATATAGTAATTACTTTTCAACGTTTCAGTCCCGGTTAAAAATAAATACATGTAAGTACAATAATATCTTGCTCGATATTATCCTATTTATGTACTTGCAATTGGAAAAGTTTTCCTGATACAAGTTGTTTGTGTAAGTTGTTCTAATGTTAATACTCACTTTATCGTGCATGAAAGAAACGCCTGTTATTTCGAAATTTCGCGCAAGAATAAACTGTAAGCTGAGAAATAACTATAAAAACGTACATAAACGCTGCAACGTTAAAACAATAAAATTCTGTTTTCTGCCAATGAATGGCGTCATGTGTTTATCTATGATTACACAGGGTAAATCACCTAAAAGTTTAAGTTGAAATATTTTCGATACTGATAATTAGGTATATCGAAAATTGTTTCAAGTAAAAATTAAATTGTTTGAAGACGGACGTATTTTGACGTTATTAGTTCTTCCGTAGGTAGGCGCGTAAAGGTCATGTAGAGGTCAACTTTGACTTTTTAAACGGACTCGTATATTTTTTAATACATTAGCCGATGCAGCTCGAGATTCTCTATAAAAAATTATTAACCTATTTTTATGGAAAAAGTGTTAGTTGATAGATGGTTTAAACAAAAAAATTAAAAAAGAACAAATCCAAAAATATTGCCTTGCGTTTTCCCTACGACAAGTTCTACAAAATAAAAGTTAAGATATCTATTGAATTGATAGTTTCTCGATATAAGTAAGTATGTAGTTTTATAAAGAATCCTTGAAACATTTTTCGATTTATTAGGTATTTAAAATAGTATAGACACCAAACTAAAAAAAAACTTAAACATTTAAATGACTCACCCGGTATAATGCTAGTACTGCGTTTATTTTGTGTCACTTGGTAACAACTAAAAAATTTAAATGATTCGGTTGATAAGTTTAAAGTAACACGCAATAGTTACTTAACTATCGGTTAATGCACTGTATTTAGACTGTTCAGAAACTAATCAGAAACTAATGATTTATGTATCTATACTTTTAAAACCTTTTGTATACATTAAAGGTTCCAGATATAAAACCTATAGCGACAGTATCAATCATGTTAAAAACGTACACAATTTAAAATAAACAGCTTCTGAAGTTTTTATACAAATGTCATTAATTTGTTAGTGGAACGAATATAGCATTCGCTATTTTTAATCATTGAAACAGGTAAACTGAAATTTCGGTTTTCCTCCTTTTATGGATAATAGTCCATTTAATCTCAATTAGATGACATTAAAATGTATTGATAAAGAGTAAAGAATAAAGAATATATTCCATTTGAAAATTGTACTGTCCCAATTTCTCTTTGATTATGATAAATCACCCATCGTTAAAATTTCTTGCCACGGAATGACATTTTGTTTGCGCAATTGTTAATATATTCGCAATTAATCTTACACGTGTTTCAAGGATAATGCAACATTTAGATGATAGTAACATTTAAAAAGAATCTTCTTTCTCTTTCTTATAGTAATTCGTTTACATCTATACATGCACGGTGTCTCCGAAATCATAGCGCAAGCGGTCGAATGATTCTACGTACAAAAATGAGTCGAAGAAAAAAAAGAATAACATTTCTTCGTCCAAGACATTGTTCCCAAGGAAAATAAGTTCGAAGATCCATCAGGTGTACGTGTACGAATTGTAAGCTTCGAGGTATCCGACTTCTCTTTCTGCTCGTGTTTATATTTATAAACATGAACAATGTTATGATTTGCTTTCTATTATTGCTGCTACCTTATTTCTACGATCTCCATATTTGCAATGGTTTCAGAAATAAAGATAAGAATATTAATTTTTAAAAATCATTTTATTGACGTAACAAGCGTTCAAAATGTTGACGCGCTGCTGCATGTATAAGTCTGCTTGTCTAATTAAATTATTACCAACATGAGCAGAAAGACAAGTTAAATGCCTGGAAACTTACAATTGGCACGCGTGCATCTGACGGATCTTCGAGCTCATTTTCCTTGAAAACGAAGTCTTAAACGCAAAAATGTTATTCTTTCTTCGTCGATTTATTTTTGCATGTAGAATCATCACCCGAGTGCACCGCTTGTGCAACGATTTCGGAGACGCCTTATGTATAAATAATATAAGGTGGGACAATAACTTTAATCAACGTAAATATTTCTTTTCTTTTTAGAGATATGGAAAAATATTGTTTACGAAAGTTCTATTCTATTGAGAGACTCGTAATATGACAGTAATACTTTTTTTGCACGTGAAAGTTTTTTGAAAATTTCGACGTTACCACCATCTTTTTTTTTTATTTTGTATGACGCTTTAATTTCTTATCCCTGATAAAATAGGGAATGTTTGAAACAATCGAGATGGTTTCAACGAGGTCATTCGACAAAGAGAAAAGAGTAAACAACAAATCTTACATCACAACAAATGTTGGAAGTGGTACCCGTTTGCATCGATCCCCCCACCCTCATCAATAATGGCCCGCTATCTTCTTCTTGGCATTGATAAAATTAAAAGTTTTGTAATCTCTGATGTAATTTTATCTCACGGTGTTTGTAAGTTAATGTTCTAGTCTTTTACATTCTTTTTACAGATACATTAATATAGTGATTGAATTCAAGGTAACTTCTTATCGATATACTTGTATAAGTATAAATACTTTCGCGATAAAATATGTTTCAATAACTAACATATTTCGATTCAGGTATATGTAGATTTGCGTAGTTGATTACATACGTGCACGTACATTTTATGCACTACGATAATTTGACTGTCTTACATTTTCTCTATTATTTTAATTATATCATTCGGACTTACAATTTGCGTTTCCGACGATCGCAAAGGTTCATCGAACGAATCGTCGTGCCCATCGATCACCATCGGATCG
The DNA here is from genome assembly GCF_905332965.1 of Bombus pascuorum. Taxonomy (NCBI): domain Eukaryota; kingdom Metazoa; phylum Arthropoda; class Insecta; order Hymenoptera; family Apidae; genus Bombus; species Bombus pascuorum. The sequence continues at coordinate 6,480,320 of NC_083494.1, read as the reverse complement.
TCTTCCACCTCAATTTCTTCCACCTTGATGTGATCCTCTAATGTCTCTATGGAAGACTGTTTTGGTAAAAATGGAATCACGGACGGTTCCTTCATGTACTCCGTTGTATGAACTCTCGCCTCTATGTGACGCCGTTGCATCCGCGTTTCCACTCTCTTATAAGGGCTACGACTATTTTCTTGATTTCTCTGATCACCGGAAAGACCACGAATCTCTAGATCTGTGGCAGTTTTAATCAAAGATGGCAAATGTTCTTCAGAGACATCGATCGAACCACGGTACATAAAATCCAAAAGACATTCCATTTCTTCAACCGCAACACCTACGGAATACGATGTAAATAAGTAGAAGCCATATCAATATCTACTGCATCTACATAAATTTAAATAAATTTGCACATCTATAGTCGTGCTAAGCTCACACAATATTTACATACTCGCATCTAGTATCAATATATATTGTTTACTAGACATCGATTTCTTCATCTACTTTACGCGATTGAAGAAAAACCAATGTAGAGTATCTTAAATTTCATGTAAGAAATCAATTTATTAGGAAAACCGTTTATATGTATCGATAGAAATATTTTTCAAAGTACTTTGTTACGCAAAAATTGTTCAACGTTGTATTTCTTCAACGTTCAATGTTCTATGCTATGCTATGTTATTTACAGCGTTAAAGGAAATGAAAGAATACAACCCTGATATACTTAACCATACTTCAATACAGACATTATTGCACGTTTTATAGAATTTTAATCAGAAATCATAGCGATCAGTCTTCTGGTCATTAGAATCGAATAATTATAACGCTATAATTCAGCATTAAATTTTGTTGTTCGTCGCTACTACGTTAAAAGTGAATTGACTGATATCAAAACGTAAGACAAGGTCATATATCTTAGAGAATTGCGATTGTTAAACTGACTTTTACCTTTCAAGCTTACCTTTTAAAATAAGAATTGGTTGTTCACCATAGTGTTCTTTGAAAACTCTTTCAAAATAAGGACTGCATGCTGCCAAGACCAGTCTATGTGCTCTTAACATTCCACCTTGACAAGCTAACGTTGTATCAGTCAAGGAACCACTCTTATAGAGTCCTTCAAACAATCCAGACAAGTTCGCTAGGTGATTGTTCCAAGTTAGGTTGAATGTTTTCTCACCCATTGTTATGACGCGTTCAGTGTTCACTGCCAAACATACCACAGTCACACATTTATTCGTTAGATAAATACAAATCACCTTTTGAAACTTTTGCATTCTTTTCTACTACAAAATGTACCGTTCATTGATAATAATTAAATAAATAGAATTTCTTAAATAGATTTCATAACAATTTTGCCCACAATAGTATTTCTAGGATGAAATTATGCAAACGTTAATTACATTAATTTTCGTAAATCATAAATATATTATCAAATGCATTGCACATTACGATTTTAATTAGACCAATTACAATCTGCTCAGTGTTTGCAAAATTATTGCAAAGTTGGGGAAACTTATTATTTAACGTAACGAACACGTTATTTTATGATGTTTGTATAAGAAGTTTCTATAAGCTCGAATATGATATTCTGTATCTCGAGCGAACAAATTTCTTGATATTTACCCTGTATAATAATCTAACAATAGGGATTAACGAACTTCTTAACAGTTTTCTATAATTCACGAGTGAATATTTATATTATTATTCCACTTTTCACATAAAATTTAGCGACATAAAACTTGAACTTGCATTTCCAGTTCTTAAAGGAAAATGAATAGACACACAAATATCACGTTGTAGGTAATTATCGTTGTTCATTGTGCAATGTTTCTACAAATTAATTTGATATGCGGTGTCAAACTTTCCAGCATTATTATATCTTATAATTCTCTAAACAAAATAGCTAAGAATCTTGGCTTTGAGTACTTCTATAGTTAAGAAATTAGTTCTACAGATAAAGCAGATGTTGGCTAACAGTTGTTGCTCAAATGTGATGTATAAATTCTGTCTGTTGAAACATCAAAATAATACAATTTTCTTATGTAATAAACAACTGTGCTGAATTTAGCAAGTATATACAATAAATCGAGGACATTTTGAACAACACATTTCTTACAATCATACTTATAACGGTTGCATTCAAATTCAGACATGTTCTGTCCAATTATTAAACATTAATTTCACTGCACAAATATTCATTCTGTACAAAAACAAAGAGGGGCATCTCTTGAGATTCTATTTTATGACACATTAAGAAATGAAAACAGAAGTAACATAAATTTATATTCTATACAACGTGAATCTAAATTCATGTACAAATGAAATTATGGAACATTCTGTGGCTTAAAATAAGACGAAAATTAAGAATAACAAAATTGCGCTGGGGATTTCGTTTTAAAGAAAATCAGCTTTAAGTTATTCTATATGCGAAAATAATTCGAAAATATAAAATAAAATTTGTGTTGGAGAAAGTAATTTGGATATATGTGTATTTAATGCTGAATTATTTACTCAGCCCACGCGTATTCGACAAATTTTCAAACTTCACTTTTCTCGACAACGAAGTTTCAAACAAGTAGACGTTGTTCTATATTTTTCACTTATTTTTGCACATAGTATAACCCTCTGCTAATTGTCCACTCGTAATCGTCTAATCGGAAATTAATAAAATGCACAAGTATTTGACAAGTTTTCAAACTCGATTTTCTCAGAAATAAAGCTTCCAACGCAAACTTTGTTATTCTTGATTTTCGTCTTATTTTGAGCCATGGAATCTCCCTGACTTCACTTGTACCACGAATTAAGACCCACGCCCGGTGCGCATCTATGCCAAACATTGTATCGAAATATAAAAATTTAAATTATTTCAAGCACATCTTGAAATTCTGTTAAAACGTTGAATTATCTTCTAGTTCTAAAGCTCTGTACTATTTTGTTTTTTTAGCAAATTTATTATATTCTTATTGCAAGTTATTTTCTCGATTACCTTTTTATTAATAATATATACAAATATATATAAAATCTTTGTGTATCTTGATGCATACGCCGTAATGCTGTTACTATAATAAATGTACTGTCAGAAATGACAACTTTTTCAACTTTTTTAAATATCTAAAAATTATTGGTTTTAGCTAGCATACTTATAATTTCGAATATTTTCCTAATGAAAACATTTCTGCTTTTCTTGCTGAATAAAGGTTACGAACCTTATGAATTTTTAATCATTTAAAGGAAATTTTAGTTCTGAAGATATTGAAATCCTATGTCACAGACAAAGAATAACATAATTTCTTTTTTGTAGAGTGCACGAGTGTTTCTCACAACATTTTTCGATACATCTTTAAAATGTATAAATCAGAAATTGAAGAGAAATACGTATTTCTGCTCATAATGCTTCACTATGCAGAAGTATTCGCTATACGAAGGGCTCTTTACTTACATAAATTTCAAACAAATAAACTAAGAAAAATGTGCTACATTTATAAAAGAAATTCGTAAGGTTAAGATAAATAAAGGTATGGCGACACAACTTTATGGCATAATCTGTCTATCACTAACATCATTCAGTATAATTGAACATTTAATAAATTAGGAAATTGACTGAATTAGAAAGAAACATTCTTCGCTTTTATTGCAATATCTAGAGCACGCCTAGCAAAACCAAATGGTTTCGCTGTCCTGGAGAAACTATAAATTCTTCAAAGATCATGCATTAGATAAAACAATATTTATAGAATAAAAACCATCAAAAAAATATCATAATGATCTAGTAATTTATTCATTAACAATGGTTTTTATACCTGTGTCAAAAAAAGATGATTGTGTTTCTTTATGCAATTATGCAATTTTAATCCAATCTTAAATTTACTTCATTAATATTGTATTATTATTAATGATAGAAACTACTCTTTGTACAAATGTATAATTTACTAAATGTTTATTATATCTAATAGAATAATTAATGTAGAACGGTTGCGTAACATTAAATTACCCAAACATTGTCGTATATAAAAGCAATACAAATATTACTAAATAATTACTAAATATAAAGTAAACACTTATCTTTTTCTTGTAACGTGTTACTTTAGAGAATAGATAACTTGCAAATTAATTATAATTTTTTCCTGGCATACTGTTTTCATTATATAATCTCTGTAAACATTATTTCCAATAAATTTTTTCTCCTATTCTTCTCTATGACTACACTCTACTACTGCACATATTTATTTGTCTTTATATTAATAGTCCTTCGGAAATCCTCCAAGAACGAAAGTATAAATATAAACCAAATGACACGCAATTAGTAATCAATAGAAGCAAGATATCTCAGCGTATTTGAAACGCGCAATGATTCTCATGATATATTAATTTCACTAAGATGTTTCACAGAATCACTTTAATTGTTTGTATCAATGTAATATTTACGTAATAATTGATATGTTATAGCTGTACCCGTAACGAAGTAGTGTTGATGTTTAAACATCTAACCACTGCAGAATGTTCGTGCAGTTAACGAGTTTACGAAATCGGAAGTCCACCTACAACGATCAACGCCGAGAATAATTTGTCGGCACTACCATGGTCGATTTGGAATAATATTCGAGTAGCAATGTACTGGGCTTAAGAAAAACAGGCTTTTTAATAGATTTTATGAAATAATAATTTAAAAGCAAATTTATTGATTTTGTGTGAATTCGAATTGATTCACAGAATTTTGAAAATGAAATGCATCTGATAAAATCTGATAAAATTCGTTGTTGTTTTATATAGTAACAAGAATGACGTAAAAGGTTTCTGACGCCCATCTTGGCACTCTTCTTTACACATGTATTTATTTCATACATTAGAAGACATGAATTTAACTTTTAATACTAATTATACATATAATATGGACGTAAAACAAAATATGTATAATAACTAATGAAAAAATTTTTGCATTAAAATAATTTAGAAGATAAGTTTGTATCCTAAATTATATATTATTATTATTATCATATGTATTGTATTTGTTTAGTAAATTGTAAATATTAACTTAAAAATAGGTGATTATAAACAATTTTTTGATTGTAATAGTTACTTAATTCTGTAAAATATATTTATTATAATATAAAGTATAATATAAATATAACAATTTAATAAAAATTTGATTTGATAAATATTCACAGCTAATATCTAAATTATAAATCCAATGAATTATTGAAATAGTTTGCACTTTTTACTAACTAACTTAAGCGATCTATTATATTACAGAACAAATTTAGTTTGTTTACTAGTAATTAGAATATAATGCGATACATTCAAGTCAATGCAAAACTTGTTGTCTAAATATTTTCATTACTATTAATATACTCATTAATGTTTATAGTAAATATATATGTTGCACAAGTAGTTATCTTTCTCTCATGAAATACAAACCAGTAGATATGAGAAACTTAAAATATAAAATTAATACAAGAGTAAAAGTAATATTTAAATTATTTTAATTGAAATAATCGTATAAAAGCTAATTAGAAAAGCAATTGCATTAATTTAATTGAATTGTACAAATTAAGATTTGCTTTCAGTTTAATGGAGTGGAAAAAGTTTATTTCATTATTTTTCTTATTAAAGTAATTGAAATACGAAAATACCTCGGTGAAGCGATACGGTCATTAGCCGATACAATTTAAGCGACGATTTAAAATATATGTACTTTCACGGACGTACGTACAACGTACATACATGAACAGAAAAATAGAAGGTGGATCATCAAAGATAGAAAATCAAAAGGAATATTTGAATGAATATTTAATGTCGGGATCATGAAATAAATCAAAGAAGCCTGACCCGAAGAGAAAAGGTATTGAGAGTAATATTCAAAAACTCAAAAGATTCTGAAAAATAATCGTCAAAAATCAGTTAGAGGATACCGATATGCAAATCTTGAAAAAAGGGTACATACAATGAATTTAATGCAACAGTCGTCGAAGAACGCGAAGAATTTTTATCTAAATTACGATAATGCTTAACACACAGTACCTGCAGTAAGAAAATTCGTACATTATGTAGAACAGAGAAAATATGGATTAGACAAGGAGAAGAACCGAGAACGACCACGGGAAATGGATTGAATTACGTATTTTCCTTGTTTAATCGGATAACCTAGCTTGAAAATTATGCAATTATATTAAATAAAGAGATCATAAATTGGACACAAAGATACTCAATTTAACGTATAATGTAATGTTATATTTCATGTAACAAAATGAAAGCACGAAGAAGGCAAGCAAGAGCAAGTGAAATACGTATCTATAAGCAGAATGCATGGCTAGGTGTTCATGTTCAACATTCATACATGGGAAGGGAGTAGAAAGTGGGCTGAAGGGCAGAGTGATCTAGCGATGGTCATGCGCAGGCGTGGTACCTAGGCCCGATCCATAATTTCGTTGGTGGACCCCGTCACGCATTTGCAAGGGGCTAGGCCGTGTGTCGTCCAAATGCACCCTTTTTCCCTCTTGTTTCGAACCATGTACATACATAACTACGTCACCGCACAGCAGACGCGGGGGCCACAAAAATCGTCGACCATTGGGAGAGAGAACGGCCCCCTGCGCGACCAAGGGAGCCGTCATCACGGATCGTTGTTCGTCACCGCGTGGAAAAATGTCTAAACGTCTGTTCATGGAAAAAAACACACGTCTGGTTCTGACCGCGTAGAGAATTTAGAACACGTTAACTAACGATACGAAAATATAGACATTTCTCCAACTTACAGCTGCATTTATTTATGAAACGACAAACTTGAAATTTCAATCTTTCAGTTAAACGATGGAACGTTTAATGAAATTATGGAACAGGAACGTGATAAATGTAGAACTCGCTGTCCGAAATTGCATTTGAAGATATTTGGATTTTCGTTCCAATCGCTTATTTTAACAAAATCGAGTTTGAGACTGTCCTGAGGTATTAGAAAATTAATTAAATCCAATATATCTTCCCGTAGATTAAATTTCTGTGCTCGTTACAATTTACGTAAGATGAAGATTATTTTTTATACCTTTATCATAAAAATTGTTGTCAATATTCGATTGTAATTTTGACCTTTCTAATTAAAAAAAAAAATTGCTTTATTTCGAGATAACTATCTAAGTATGGAGAAATATTTTTTATTTAATGCTAGCTTATCGTTGGAAAGTTTATCTTCTATAAAATTTTGTAATTTCATTCATATTCTACTACTTGTATCTAAAAATTTCCTAAGAACGAAGAGATAAATTCTAATGGTTGAGGTGTTGATAAACCTTATGATAGACTGATGTATAAAATAAAAGCATTTCGGTATAATGATTTAGAACAAAAAGTATTTTGTAAATGTACCCATCATCTTTATCATTATATTTATTATATATTATATTATATTATTATATATATATATATAACAATTTCATAGTTGTAGAAAAAATGGCAAAGATATATTATTGAAAATGTTGAAACAATTAACAAGTAATGAAATAATAGAACTGAAGTAACTATTTATCATGCTATTCGTCTGATGTGAACGTTTGAAAAATATTATATAATTATGTAATGCATTATTACGTAACTATGTGTTGCAATTAGGTAATGAAAAATAAAATAAATATAATGTGTAGTTTATCATTAAACATGTCGTACAGATTAATTTATTAATACAAAACTAAATTTAATGTACAATTTCTCATTTTTCCAAAAATAGATGTAGATGGAAAGATAAACGTTGTTTAATATTACCATTTTATCGCAAAAGTTAATGTCTAGATATTTTAACATATTTCAGAAATAAAAAAATCATTTGTAGATTACAAACATACGACAATATTATTATTAATCTGTTAAACGCATCAATCTATCTCAATCTTACATGGTGAAAATTTCAATATAAGTGTGAGATATTAATGATATGATATGTTTGATTTTCGAAAATCAATTTTTTTGCCATATAATAATTATAAATTATATATGATAATATAAAAGTTTTTCCCGTTTATGTGCACATGGTTCTTAGTATTATTGTAAGAAATATGCTACAAGCAAAGATAATATTTATGTATTACTAAATAAAATCACATCAAATAATTATCTATATCACTTGCATATTCGAATATTCGTATAACAGTCCAATAGTGCAATATGTATATCTAAATAAGGTAAAAATCAATACGTAAGCAGAACAAGATAAATATTCGTAGCCAAAATGACGTTAACGTAGCATTACGATTGGAAAACATTCAACAATATGCACTGATTACGTAGTGAACAGGTGTACGCAATGGGAGAAAAAGATAACTCAATAACAAAATTCAACCTGTGTTTTTATAAGTTTTATAAGTAGGTATATTTGCTTTATTATCGAGTACTAGAATACGTGACTGGTAAGTTTTTCCCTCTTTCTAATTGCAATTTTAATCTCTTCATTTACCGATGTTGATTTTTTTCATTGTTTTAAATTATATAACTATGTAAATATACTACTTGGATCATTTAAAACAAGTTTCGTTACGAAGAACCCAATGTTAACAATTTGACGTTATACCACTATGATAAAGGAACGATTGATATCAGGCATATGTAATCATCATTATAGGTACACATTGTGAAGATAAAGTTATCGAGACAATGTTTTATGTACAGAAGCGGATGTTCCTTGCTTAAAAATTCCATTGCTTTGAATTTAAACCTAAAATTTACCGTTGAAATAAAATACAACACTGTATAACTTTTTCCCTTAAATTCCGACTTAAATTACTGGAATTACAAGGATTAAATCTGTACTCCTTTTTCGTTTCCTTATGTCTGATTTTCAAATTTTTACAACGAAAAAATCTAAATCACAAAAATAATTTGCTGACCTTCTGTTTTGTTATTTATGTAAAATTACTTGCAACACAGCTTATTAAATAAAATTATTAACGACAACGATTACTACGATATTTAAAGGAAAATTTTATTCACGTTCGAATAACTGCGACCTATGTTCGATATACGCACACACTATCTGTATCCTCATACAAGTATAATAAACATACCAAAACTATCCACTCAACAGACTACCAAAATAACAGCGCGAACAGAAGCAGAAATTTTCACTGGCATTGAATTCTTTTCACGTTACACTTGTTCAGTCTACTAATATAGTAAAGTACACATAGAATATTTTAGTTCAAATCATTTATCGCTGAAAATTTGTTAAGCAATTTTTCTTCTTTTCTATCTCCCAATGATACATGATACGTTTAATATCTAGCGCGTCGTGGCTCGATCAAACAAAAGAGCTTTTATGCGAATAACTCTAAATTTTGAATCAATAAGTATCATCTACTTAAGTTGAAGCGAAAAAATTGAAATTAAATACATTTATTGTACGCTTTAACTCTTGTTCCAGATGTCCTTGTGACAATATACTTAATCACCTATATAATATTCCATATTTCATCCACATATGATGCGGCATATGATGAGCTTTTCATTCAGTTAAACAATCGTGAAAACCTGATTTTGTAAAATTCATAGTAAATAATGCACATTTCAGTAATGTCTATTCATTATGATTTATTTGAAATTACGTATCGAGGTCACTGATTCCCGTGACTAAGGTATCCAAGAATGCATAAGATCTCCCGTGGCTGGTTAGAGCGCTCTAGAACGCTGAAGATCAAGAGAGCAAAGAGTCGGTTTAAACCGTGTGCCCCGTCCCAACGTCGACTCTATTAATACCCGCGCCTTGTCGTCGCGTCTCGAGAACGTGTGCACCGATATAGAGGCATTAATACGATGAGACTGTCCTTTTATTAAAAAATCTTCTGGTCTTAAGAACGAATAAACTGAACAGAAATCGTATTCGTGTTGATCTCGATACGAATAATATAAGAAAAAGAAAGAAAAAGAAATAACAGATCGTAACAGTAAGATTGCTAAAAGGAATCGAGGCGATTTTCATATGTTAAATGTGAAAATATTGAAACATATTAAAAGAAGGTTTATCGTTCCATCAAAATGGAAACATCAACAGTGTACTGTTACAAGTAATTAAACGAATTTACACGTTTGATAGAATTATGCGTTTGATTGTGATAAAAATGCTTTCTCTTTCTATAAACTGCGTTATTCCATGAAAAAATTGTAAACGAGAAGGTGCGATCAGGTTATCGACTTGAGTACGAAACACGACAAGGAAGGAAGGAAAGGAGTTGCAGCTTTAACAGGACATATCGTAGATGTCGTACAAGTGCATTCGCAGTCAATTATGTGATCAGCTACAACCATTCGCTTCATGAAGCTATTAGGAACAAGTTAATAGAATCATCGCATCGTTCCGATGTGCGATGAGTTATCATAAACAGTACGAGTAAAGGTATAAACTGTTGCAATTTTAATGGAGTAGCCTACAGATGTCGTACGAAGACTTAGGCCGGATCGGAGTCAGCGCAAATATCTAATCGACAGTTTCGCAATGTCATTTCACCCTTGTAAAAGTTCTATCGTTGGTTCGACTCGATAATTGATTCAAATCATTAAACAAGCTGGCGTTGCTCAGCAATTTGCCAAACGTGTCTTAAATTAAACAAGGGATAGTCGGGAGTGAACGAAAGACAAACGTAAAAAATTATTTCACGTAGGTAGACGAATTCACCCTAACCAAAGGCCATTTTCATCGGATTCACTCACCTTTGATTGTACGAGAGGATGAAAGTTACGGGAAGTCTTGTGAGATTAAAATATCACCAACGAAATCAATCGACGAGTACAATCCAAGAAGAGGAGATAGGTTAAAATACACCGTGGCAAGTTTTCACTTTTTCCTTTTCCACAACCACCATACACCCTTACGTATTCCCCGAAATAACCAGTTTCGAGCGAAAACGCGCACCGCGAAAAAAAGCGTACGCGAAAAACGTACACCAAGTAAAGAATCGAGCAAGCTATTGAGCTCACTCTGCGAGGGGCACGGCACGTGTTGGGGCTCCCTCGACCGAGTCGCGACTGATATCATTTCCAGCGGGGGACTGTGGGGTCGCCAGCCAGAACCCCACCAGGGGGTCTTCGTGCAACCCCCACGCGGTGTCGTAGTAGTCGTGTTCGCCGTCGTGGTTGTAGCTCGTTGTCGTGGCTCCACCGTTGCTAACCTCTCGAAACCCCCTTTGCACGTACAGGGAATAAGGGACCAGGATGTATACGTACATCATGGGGAGAGAGACCTCTCTCTTCTTCTCATACACTGCGATCCTGTCCGCGTCGTTCTCTCTTGCACTCTTACTCCCTTGCTCCCACGTACCATTCATTTCCGTCTCGTTTCCACGCGCACTTTTATCGTATATGTTTCTCTTTGTTTCTCAACGAGCTTCTCTCTCGTGCTGAGCTCCTATCCTTGTTTCGCGTAACGCGTTAGGTCGAAGCGTTTGTTTCTCTTTCGTCGTTCTCCTAGCTTCGCCAGTTCTGTGTAAAGCACACGCAATACCACACCAACACAGCTATGGATCTTCCTCCCCCGCCCTTCACCGATGGTCCCCTCCCTTCGCACGAATCCCTTACCCCCTACGTATCCAGCAGCTTTATCCACCCTGAACCCTCCTATGTTGGAGGGTTGCTTCTCGGCAGCCTGATCGGACGTTCGCGAGAAGGGACTTTCCCCTCTACCTCTCTACGCCGCCCTAACCATGCTTTCTTCGTATTTCAGATTTGAGGTTGTTTTATTCTCGAGAAAAATTCCATCGTCCTATGTTTTATCTCCTACAGTCTACTCCTTGAGACTTTACCTTTAATATTTTGTGAAATTCTAAAATATCGCATGCTCACAAATTGCCGTGCATCTCTTTCAGGGGAAATTAATTATGTACTTGATGATTAAAATTTTTAACATCGCTTCAGTTACATCGTTGTATTTATTTTTATTTATATATTAATCGAATTCCCTTTTTCGCGTTTTTGCTCGTTTCATGCGAGGTAAGATTTGTTCCATTCTCACTTTACGACTAACACTACTTTCAGCTATCTTTAAGAGTACGATAACGATTGCGATAGCATTATAAAGAAATTTGGCTTTGAATCAAGAAAAAGTCAATTTTTAAATGGAAGGTAAAGGAAATTCCTAGTATACGAATATCGCTTTCAACAACACCATTGGGGACAATATTATCAGTGCATTATTCCATTCGAAAATTGAACTCGCATAAAAGACCTTGTAACATGAAACTGCTCGTTGAAGAGAATCGCAATACGATGAGCACAGACTGCAATGGGTACTGACGTAATCATGACATGGATACATACGTACTCGTGCTCAATGTATGCGTAAAATATACAATATACATATGTTCACGTAAACTGTAATATATTGCACAATTTGTAACATGATCAATAAAATTTTAAAAAATTTGTCTTGCAAAATAAAAATCTTTTACAGTATAATTGAAATATTAGATAAAATATAAATTTAAATATTATATTTCTAAATAGTCGAAAAAATATTTCTATCTTTATTAAACTAAATATTTGCCGTAGAAAAATAAGCAAAACAATAGCTTATTACAACAAATTGATTGTTCACGCTCGAGGTGACCGGGCGACCAATTCGGGGGCAGCGAGCGAATATCGATTCGTTATTTTTAGGGGTAGTCCATCCGCGAACCCCACCTTCGTCGCGCCCCCGTTTGAAAATTTGTCTGTAATGAATTATTGTTACGTATATTTTCGCAGGACCAATATATTCTGTGAGTAGTTAAACAAAAAACACCAAAAGTGAGGAATATTAAATAAAAATATAGCAACACTATTTTTATACAATTTTTATTAACAATATTTTTTTGTAAATTTAATACAATTTTTAGATATTACAAAATATTTTTACCGATAAAAATTAATTTTATTTCTATTAAAATCATATAAGTTATAATAGTTTATTTATTTATTATTTTCTGCACATGTTTTATATAAAAACTAATTTGCATCTACTGTGCATCTACTGTGCATCTATAGTGCATCTACAGTGCATCTACTGTAATTAATTAACAAATATAATTAGATTGAAACAACGTTAAGATAGAATATAGTTTTAAGTATTTAAATTTTATAGCGACTTTGTTTTAAAACAGATCGAATAAACGATTATCATTTATTGTTAAATATTTACATAGTAAAATAACCGTTTCATTAAAAAATTTTCACAAAGTATAGTTATTCTACTGATTTTAATATAGTGCCAGTTTTGTAAATGATCTGTTATACATTTAATCATTATTGTAGTAAATGTATAGATTTCAATAGCAATGATAATAATTATTACTGCCCTAATTAATATTATGTTACCATTTGATAATCCTTATATTTAATATTTTAATTTGATGTTCACTGATCCAATGAATTTTAAATCGTCAAATAACTTCAATCAATTGATTTCATTGATGAGTAGTTTTGAGAATAAATCATATTATCCTAATATCTAAATTCTCTTCCTCAAATTAATTAATAAATATAATCAATTAAAACTTTGCTATAATCTCCTATATTATTACAATCATTTGTCAAGACCATGTATATGAATTATTTGAAAATTTAATATTTTCTATAATTTGAATATTTGTTGGATCAGGACTACAAAAATCCTTTAATAATTCGCTACTGAATCCACAATCGCTCAAATTCTCTTTACCAAAAACATTTTCTGGAATTTTTGGTATATTTCCTAATTCCATTTGTTCTGTGAAAATACAAACATTATATACTGTTCATATGATTTTTATATAAACAATCATAATTTTATGGAAGAAAACATTTACCAAAATTATTTTTCATTGCTGAAAATGAAGTTGTTGAGTGTAACCGTGCACAACTCGCAGAATATTGTTCTAACTGACTAGATTTCATTAAAGAACAGAGTGAAGGCAAGACATGTGGTAGGAGGGGTCCTTTTAATTCCAGAGAAAAATATTTTTCACTGTCAACACGAACTATGCTTTCTTTAACCTGTAAAAAATGAAAATAATTTATAATTCTATTATGTATCACAACTGTAGATATAAAAATATTTTACCCTAATTGGCTTTAATGTTGCACCGTGAAAAGCCACTGGTGATAAAAGAGTTGGAGGTACTCCTGCTAAAGGGCCAGTTGTTGTAATGGCAGATTTACAATTAATTAAGAAGTTAAATAAAGCTTGTGACTCTACACCTTTTACAAAAATCAAGGATTGTTTCATATTGTCCAGTTCAGTTTCTTTTTCTAATGTCATTCTTGCCTAGAGAAAAATCTTAAAAAATTAGTATTGGTATAGAAATAAAAAAAAAATTGTACATGCTGTAAAATTACTTGAGAATTGTTAATTTTACGAATTTCAGAATTTTCAACTCCTAAGCTCTGCAGCCATTCATCTTGCGTTTCATCTTCATCATCAAGATTTTGATTCTCTATATAGCTCAATGATGTACCTGAATCTGCTGTATCACATCCTGAATCAGTTACATCTGATTGCCGTTTACCATCTTTTCTCAAAGGCATTGTATATTCAATTTCTATGAAACATGTGCAAATGAAAAGTAAAATGACGTCAAAAATTTTCTCTACATATTATAATTTGTTCATACCTTCCTGTTTTAAAGACTGTCGAAAACCACGTGTTGTAGGTGTCAAAAGTGCATGAGCTTCAGAAATTCCACAAATTCCAGCAGCACGGAATAATACAGTAAAATTGGTCGCACAAACATAAAAATATGGACATTGTCGTGCTCTCAATAAATGAAAAAGTGACCTAAAGCTTTCACTCCATTCTTTGTATAAAGCTTCTTTAATGAGCATGTTGTTTACAATCATAGAATTACTTGTTAAATTTGCACTTACTTTCCCAGTAGAACGAGGAAATAACTCCAACCATGGTAATGAAGGGTGCTGCCATATTAAGCAGCATCGGTGTAACCTGTTTAGCAAATATTTTAATTGATATATATTTTTTTTAATTTAGTAAATATTTAGTATATATATATATTTTTACTAAATTAAAATATACAAAATATATAAAAATTACCTTGCATTTGGACTAGTATCTAAAGTTGAATGTTGTTCACTAATATCCAAACATCTTACAAAACCAGTAGTACCAGAAGCTTCTTCGCTAGTTTTTAATTTACAATTCCAAGGAAATGGTTTTGGAGACATAAATCTCATTTTAGTTTTTAAAGTCCAATCTATTGGAATATATTTTTCACCTTTCGGTATTTCTAAATCCAAAATATCCTTATTTGCTTCCAATTGTAAAAATGCATTGCTAAATGTTAAAGAACAATCATTTATTGAGTTTTCTGTTTCACTCACTTTTGGGACTTTTATTTTTAATAATTCAAATAGTGTATTATCATTACTAGCATCTATGTCTGGAGGTGTTATATTAAACTTTTTATCTGTTTCATCTTTAATGAAAGGATTCTTTCGCTTTTGACCTACACAATGATTGGATACAATATTTTGATTATTGGTTTTTTGTGTAGGCTCTGATTCTAAATTTTTTTTATTAATGCGTGTATTGTTTATACGTGCTTGTAGGGCACGCTTTTTCATTTTTAAACGATGCAACTGCATTACTTCGTCTGGTCTTTTCCATTCTGATTGCAATTTATTTCGATCCTCCATTAGTAATGGAAATGAATTTTGTCATGCTATCATACAAAAAAATATAAATGATAATTAATAATAATGGTAATAATAACGTTTAATATTAAAAGATATAAATATAAAAAAGATATAACATTAATGTCCTTCTATATATTCTTAATATAATGCTGTAGAATTTAGCTTTTGCTATGTTCTTCACATTATCTATGGTTATACATGATAGGTTAAAGCAATAAATGTTTTATATTTCTGTTTATTTATGATGTTTTAAATGGTTCTTGACAATACTGAAAGAAGAATTATATGATTGAATATACACACCGTTTCTTAAAACCTTTTTATCAATCTGGAGATACTGTCAATTGAATAAAGATTTCCTCACTTGACAATATAAACAAGGCGACCCCATGCACATTAAAAGAGTTTCAAACTTACTATAACCTGTTATAACGTACTAACAGCCAGTACCTAAATAGCACATACATATGTACTACATATGTGTCAGAATATGTCACATGTATCGTAATATAACGTATAATTACGATTGTAGAATAGATAAAAAAATCACTAATTACAATACAGACATATTTACAACTTTCTGTACTTTAAACGATATTTGGAATAGTAAGCTGCATTTGATCCGTCCAGGGATAAGAAATAAGCAGTTATTATATATACATATATATTTACGTACGCTGTGTACGTTATAGAAGTTCATCGACTCCTTCAATCGCTACTTATCATTTCTCATTCAAATAATAAAAGTTTACTTAATCGGATATAAACTAAATTATCATTCCATTTTTTCAATACGTTTTTTTATATAAATGTCCTATATAAATAAGTACAGTAATGTTCGGCTATGTGGCCAATGATCGAGATTAGGAGTAACGGAATGACCATATATCTGGAGAGATGACTTTCCAACAATTGGGCCAAATTATCCGACTTGTGTTAATTGTACTTTGCTGTACCATGTATGAATCGAAGGTAAGGATGAGAAGTAGGCAGTGCGAATAAGATAGAATAAATAGAGTGTAATATGACACAGTCGACATGCAGTTTAGAGTGAGGCTTCTTTAGTTTAAACAATTGTTCAGTAAATACAATTATAAAAAAATTAAATCTATTAGCAACCAGACGTGGACATTATTGAAATAAAGTATTTACAAAATGATTATTTAAATTTTTTGTAAGCTTATTATAATCAATTCCACATTGGGAATTGTGAGTAACACAATATAAATAACATTATTTAAACTTACTACACAACATATCTTTAACATATTTAACTTAATTCTCTTAGCAAAAGATTGATCACTTTTTACATTTTGTTGCCAAATTTTTCCAGAGTATCCTTATCATCATCCACAGAATTCGTCGTCCGAAACCATAACATTTGTGACGTAATATTCGTTGTCAATGCTGTGGTACCTTTAAAAACATTTATCAATACATTATAAAGAGTTCTTTGTGCCAGTAAAAAATTTTTATGACTTTCAAACATTGTCAAAGTGAAAAAAGATTTCATAATGGCATCTTCAGGGAAAAGATACACAGTGACTATGGGAAAATGTTTACAAATTCTGCAGAAGTTAGAAGAGTGTTTAAGTATCGATGATCTTGCTATTGAATATGGTATAAGTCAAAGAACCGTGAGAAGAAGCAACAATCGACTGGAAGCCCGATTATACACATGGTTCTTAGCAAGGCGAGCGTTAGCAGATATCGTACCAAATGCATTACTACGGGAAAAGGCGAAAGAGCTTGAAAATGAATTTGGCAGTTCATCAAATTTTACGGCCAGTCAAGAATGGTTCTAGCATTTTAAAGCCAGATACGGAATACGTCAAGTATCCAAACATGGAGAGCTGATCCTGATGAATTAGTGACACATAACTTCATTGAACAATTAACAGAAATTTTGCATAACGAAGATCTTAAGGAAGACGATATTTATAACATGGACGAAACAAGCTTAATCTGGGAAGCTCTTGCATAGAAAACGTTAACCCATCGAGGTGAACGATGGATGGATGGCAATAAAGTGGAAAAAGATCATGTAACTGTGGCATTTTGTGCCAATTTCACAAGTACACATAAATTACCGCTGCTTTTTTTCACGGATATGTCAGTCCGAGGGCATTACATATGAATTTTTTCTCATCTGTGATATTAAAGATTGTATAGATTTTATTGCAAAATCATGGAACGACGTAATACCGAGAAGTATTAAAGATGTATAGAGAAAATTTTTGAAATTCAATCCTCGTGTGAAAATTTCGAAGCGGGTCCAAGGATCGAAACTCAAGACCAAATTTGTGAAAATGAAATTTTAAATTCAAAAGAGATAACAGAGTGAATTACGGAATGCGAAAAAGAAGAGTTTATTATACAGAATACAATGGAATCATCAAAAGAAATAACAAACACGAAACTAGTAAGTGAAATAGAGGACAAAGAAATAGTCCACATGTTTTATAAAATGAAAAAGTAGTTCCTGACAAAGAACCTGATTATATTGCATTCCATACGAAGATTTTGATAGATATCTATAATGATAAAATATAATTTAAATATTTTCAATTTATTTACAATTGCTTATCTTTATTTCTTTATATTTATTGTCATTATTATTATTAAATGCTACAAATACAGTACGTTATGTATGTATATGTATTATGTGATTTTTTCAAAATCTTCCACTTCGTCAATTAAACATTGCCCGTTTAACTTACAATTAATACCAAAATTAATACAAATGTAAACGTGTTTGATATTATTTTAACCGTACGATTCTCAGTGATTCGTTTAAGATCATCTCGTAACAATATAACAAAAAATAAAGAAAATTATATTTTTCGATATCAGATCGAGTTACGTCAATGCAATATATATCTCACGCCGAGGATTTGTCTCGAGAAAGTCTCCCGGTTGTGTCCGGATAAATTTCTGGTCACATATTCATGGTATATATATATATATATACACAATACATTTGTGTGTCACGCAAAGGAAAATATATATTATAAAATATATATTATAAAACATATATATCTTATATGTTAAAAAATTTCATATTTGCATATAATTGTAAATGTAGATTCATACTTAAAATTTTAATTGCAGATGGACAAATACATTACATATGAAATGAGTTATTAAGACAAATTTGCGAAAAAGGTATTGCCTTCTCACAAGCTAACATGTTAGTGCGATTGCTACAATTATTATTCAGATTGTTTCTTTGTAAATCGATAATGCAGCATATACTTTTAGTAATTTTTTAGGCCAGTCTAATATTGAAATCATCGAGCCGTTTTGAACCCGTCATTCCGCTGCTGATTATTACTTGTTAGTATTTATAGTAACTAAAATTTACGAAAATCGTTTAAACGAAAAATTGACAGTAATAAATATAGCAACTGAACCAATTACAGAAAAATTCTCAAGGAGAGTACTATTTATTTTTAAATAAAATTTGAAATAATAAAAATTATCATTGTTATTTCCTTGATTATTGTTTTAAAAAGCACAAGTTTTGAATATTCAAAAGTCATAGCAAACGATATTTTTAGAATAACAACATCATAAGAAATAGATCTTGAAGCAAATTAATCTTGTAGAGCAGTCATTCTCAAAAGTTGCGCCCTGACGTAAAATTATAGATGAGCTGTAAAAGAGCAAGGCTTTATTTTCTTTTTTCTTTTTTTTTTTTTAATCACACACAAATTTTAAAGTTTGTATATAAAGAACACCAAGATATCTATACCTTCCATAAAATGCGCCGTGACTAAAAAAAATTTGAGAACCACTGTTGTAGGCAAAGGCAAGGTGTTTACTTCGCAATAGAATTTTCGGTTTATATCGATAGACCTTACTTAGTAGGACGTTAGTCCAGACCTGCTATTCGTAGTGTTAAGACATGAAGCGAATAGTGAGGTGTCAGCAGGCATCGGTGCTGAATTGTTAATACGAGGTATGCCAACCAAAATTAATAAGCGAATACTTTAAAAGATGAAAATTAAGAAGAAAATATTGTACATAGTTTGATTGATTTTCAATAAAAAAAACAAAATCGTTTCTTTCCGATTAGAATCTAGTTTGACTAATTTTTTTTATTTTTCCTATACATTATATGTATAAACGAAACAGTTAAAACAAGTTCCATAGAAAAACGGTAACGACGGCATTTTCTTGCAAGTTCACTTATATATTGGTAAATTTTCCGTATAAAATCTAAATCAGTTTATATCGATTTACACATACGAAAACTGTAAATTCGAAATATTGATTTTCAAATGTATGTTGAAACCGATTTGTCCAACACGTATTTAATTTTAAGCTAAACACGAATCTGTAAACCGTTTTTTCCTGGAATTCATAGTTTTCGGACAAATTAATTTTGAAAAACATTGCAAATTTTCGACTTTGGAAATGTTTTGTGCTTTTATAGTAGCAGCCATCGAGTTGCTGTTAAGATGAAAAGGTTTTATGTACTGTCCCGAATAAAATGATATATTTTGCTATTGCGTTATAAGCATCTAAACATATTTAAATAATGATCAAAGCGAAAGGAACACCTAAAACCTTCCTTTGCTTACATTTCTCAGTTTATTTAAAAAACTAAAGGTCTAGGAGAAAATCTCACCTTAGCACGCGATAGAGCAGGCATTTTTGCTAAAGGAAAACACCAAGAAAAGCTAAAAGGTTATGTTCTAATTCCAATGTAAAAGCGAAAAATTTTGGCAAAACACGTAGCGGTGACTAAAGGTCGCACGCGTTTACTGGTTCCGTTGTGTTGAGTAACTGACAAGGCAACCACAAACATTGAGTATCGTTTCCATCGCCACGTATTTTGGCAAATTATTTCGCTTTACGTTGAAATCAAAACATGAACCTAAATTCTTCCCGACGCTTTCCTTAGCAAAAGTGTCTGCCTTCTCACGTGATATGGTTAGATTTTCTCCCAGATTTTCAGTTTTTGAGATAAATTGGAATATGTAAGCAAAACATGCTGCGTTTCAGGTATCTCTTTCACTTTGATTATAATTTAAACACATTTAAATGATTATAGTGCAATAATAAAATATGTTATTTCATTGGTTGTTATCGTAAAGATCCACAAAACACCTTCAAATTTGAAAATTTGCAATTTTTCCCAAAATTGGTTTTTGCAGAAACTGAGATTCTCAGGAAGATATGCTTTGCAGATTCGTGTTTAAGTTATAATAGAGTACGAGAATCACTTACTGAAGATTGCAAAAAGAATGTTAAAATTTAGTGAACATTATCAAATACAGATTGTTGACGCATGGCGACAGTAGCGACTACTTCGATGATGGCGACACTATCGACCAGCGATAAATAGGCGCACAACTCGCACAAGCACGGTGATTTCTATGTATACATAGGTAGGCGTCCTTTCTTTGAAAGTATATCTTCGTTGATGGCATAACTGATTCCTTTTTCTGATCGTGAATAACGTGAGATTCTTCAATATTCAATGGGTTGTGCCATGTTCATGTAAACAATGTTTCTTCTTTTAATTTTCCATGAAATTTAAATGTACATATTCTTGATAAATTTAAAAAGAATTAATCATTTTTTAAATTTATATAA
Organism: Bombus pascuorum; assembly: GCF_905332965.1. Taxonomy (NCBI): domain Eukaryota; kingdom Metazoa; phylum Arthropoda; class Insecta; order Hymenoptera; family Apidae; genus Bombus; species Bombus pascuorum. The sequence goes on along the minus strand of NC_083494.1, from coordinate 6,459,098 downwards.
CTCAAAAATAAATACATATCGTTGTTTAGTATATACTGATATATATTTAAATAAAGTTACTTTTAGAAATATTATAAACTTCGGTTAATCGTAAAAAGTTAGGTTTACCCATTTTTTTATAAAACGTTATTTTCTGTACTTTAAAATTATAATGCTACTAATTTAATCAATTTTTGTAAATGATATAATATACCATAATTGGGAACATGTTCAATTATTACTGCTAATGTAATCAAGGATATTTGGAAAAATTACACACAATAAAAGAATCACACAACTAATTTATTAATAATGAAATAAAGTTAATTATGTAGTTTTGCTCAATTTATTCAGAATATACTAAAGCACACACTATGTTTATTCTTCAGCATCTGCACAGCAATCCAATAGTCTAACTTTTTATGTATCAGAAACCATACACACTCTGCTTAGATTACAGATTGTCTTATTTTAAATTAATAATAAAACTATCAAATGCATAAATCATATGTATTTCCAACACACCTTCTTGATTTTATATTTATAATCTTATGAACATCTTTACACGTTATCTAGTCCTAGAATTTCTGAAGTTTTGAAATTTTATAACGATTTAATAAGCATGTCTGCAATTTGGTCATCAGTAGAGATTTCTTATAATCTTCTTCTTCTTTCTTATAATCAGAAATAGAGTGATAACTGATACTTATATGTTCAGAATGTTTAGAAAAATTTCCCCCCATTGTTAGCTATTGCTCTAATATTATCCTCACAGATATTTATAAGCCCTTTCACATTTACATTAAAAATTTCTTTAGTAGACAAAATCTGTGCTATTGACTAAAGCATAGTATTCAGTATCAGTTGAATCTCTGGAGATAGTCTTTTGTTTCTACGACCTCCATAAATCTGTATTTCCAAATACACAAACAAATATTCCTTTTGTGGATTTTTTGTCAACTATACCTGCTGCCCACGCTTCAATGTCAGTCAGTGTTTACATAAGCATCCATTTCTTCATTATAACTTGAATTATACCTTAATTTTATAGAGCTAGTGTAAGACAAATATTTAAGAACACGTAATGAATATTTGTAGTGTGTACTGCTTTAACTGTTCTGATGACTTAAATAATTTACTAGGAAGGATATATCCAGGTAAGTTTCATTTCCTACATACACATAATGAAGTTTCAATTGAATTTCTGTATAGGCTTCAGTTGTTTATCTATACTTTCTGTTTGGGTTCTAGTTTTAAATTTATTCCCATATGAGTATCATAATTTTTGAATTCTAACTGCATATTTTTCAGTACAGCCTTTTATGTAATTTTTCTGACTTAAAAGTATTTTCATTTCATCTTTATAATATCCCACTACAATTCCTAAACATTGATTTACTAGACATAAATCATTAACTTAACATTAACTTAATTTTTTTATAGTTTTTATATTAGTACTAGAAATCAATAGATCATCTACATATAAAATTATGGAAATCTTATTTCTATATATTTCTTCTATATAGAAATAATAATCACAGTTCCATCTTTTAAATTTTGAAATTTTGTAATTATTATATATACTATAGTTTATATATGAAGTCGTGAAAATGATAGCAGTCGTGCCAATCATGTGGACTTTCTCTGTAAGAAAACATACTTCGTTTGTTTTGATTTTGTAATTATCAGGAGGGCAAACGTATACCTTAGACTTAACTTTAAAAATGGCGTTCGAACATCCATTTGCTTGCAGATTGGATTGGCATGAATCATTAACTTTTCGAGTACATATTTAATGTAAGATAAATTTTGAGTGCTCCTTGAAACCTTTCCCGCGGTTTTACAAATTGTAATGACTCCTCCTATTTTGAGAATTTTCATTTTCCTTATTAGTTCTAAAAAAAAGTATTCGATTTTTTATCCTTATCAGTTTAGATGAAATTCCATCATTCTCTAACTGTAGCACACAGTTAATTTCTTTTTCATTGCTCTAACTATGTAACCAATTGCATACATAAGAGATTATTTCGGCGCTATATTTGCGATATGACCATTCGTTGGATCCTGCATAATCATGCTCAAAAGAAACAATGCTGAGAAAATTTTTCTATATTTTCTTTTTATACTTTTCTATGTTTATTTTTAAATGATTAATAGTGCGTTATCTGTTCTTACGAACATTATGTTCAATATTGTTGTTATTTCTATATTCAGAGGTAGGATTGATTTTATCTAGAACAATCTTCTAGTTACTATTTCTTGTAATTAGTGCATCCCCATATGGAGAGCGAGCACGATTTCACGTAGTCATTTTCACGCTATTTTCTCCGAAATAAGAAATCCAGAGATGTAAGACACGAATTCCATTTTTCCTTGGGAGGTAATCCTATTTTCAAAGAATTATCTAACCATCTCCGTTGTTATTGATGCCAAGCCGTGTGCATTAGTGTCCCATCCGGCTGTATATAGCGATACTTTTTGTTCTCTTGAATCAATGAAATAAATTGATGAATGATTTCTCATACATCGCTGTTGTGATCATTACCATAAAAAATGTAGCCCATTTAATATCCGTTTTGTGAAAGTCATGCGAAAGTGGTCCTGGGAATCTTCTCCTTGATGGTTAGTCTTATGAGGTTGTAGATCATATTTAACTCAGTTCCTCGGAGTGACTGTACTTCAGCTGTGCCAATGCTGCTCGTTTTCTCGCGACAAAACTGTCCATCGGTGTGGAAATATATTGTTTTGTGCCGAAAAACTTCATGTAAGTCTGGTAGGCTTCGTTCCTTGGTACGAATGCGGTTCGAAGACGCCTTGTTTCACTCGTCGACTTCCTTCTTGGCGCCTTGCCACCAGATTGTGATTTCTCCTTACAGTAGGAGCTGCAAGCCTCGTAGGGAGTTCTCTCCGCTAATATTTCCGATATCTTCGTATACTGCTACGCTATTGATAAATTCTTCCACAGTGACGCGAATTTTCTTTTGTATTGCGCAAAGCTCCCTTGCTGATTCCGGTTTTCGGATTGAAATCTGGAGAGTTGCTCTTCCGTCATCTGGATAGCTATAACTCTTCTCGGGCTGATCCGTGTAGGTGCGGTTGGTTCCCGCGGTTTAGCTCTCATACTCTCTTTCGTATTGGCGGATTTCGCGGGTCTTTAGTTGGGCGCCAGTTATGTAACGTTATCACGGTAGTTCGTGGAAAGAATGGAGAAAGGGTTGCCAGCGTGGGACGCTCGGTTTACGTTTGAAAAATATAAGAAGTCGTCGACTTCTACTTTCCTGTTTATAATAAAATGAACTGAAACATGTGTAATATTTGTTAGATATAGAAAAAGACACAAAATGTTCTGTATTTACATAAACATTATGTATTTATGCACTTAGTTTGCTAAAGTCAAGTAATATTTATCCTATTATAATATAGGTATAAATACTACATAGAGAATTACGTTTTACGGTGATATAGTTTTATTACGCAGTTCCTACTACGTTGGAAAATAATTCCCGGAAATGTAGGTAATTAATAAAATTATTTATTTTCCACAACTATTTTCTATTTTTGCAAGTCGGTGGATTCTTTTCAAAGAAGGTCTTGAGGTAATTGTCAACAGCTTCTATGGAACCAAAATTCTTACGATTCAAATTATTCTGCAGAGACTAGGATGAGGTCGATAAGATAATCATTTTTTATATGAGGATTCTGTTCCATTGTTTGAGTTCATTGTTGAGTGTAGAAGAGGTTTGTACTATGATACCATTATTGGACGCCTCTGCATCGTAAGCAGCCCGGACAGACGGTAGCGATTGTAATTTTGCAGACTTAATCGGTTCACTATCTTCTTGACTCATGTCTGATATTTCCGTCAATCGACTGTAGCGAATAATCTCAGAAATCCCGAGCTCGTCTGTCTACGGAATACTAATTATATTCGCACATGATAAGAGATTAGGATGTGTGTCCTCTCTCAGAGGATAAAGATCAGGTTTCGACTAGGTCATCCTATTCGATAATTGGCAACCAATGCAAACGCGCTCGCTACCGTGGATGTACAATTGTTGGTAGAATTTGTAGTAGTAGTACGATAATTTTTGCGAATTTGTTGAAAACTATAGTCGTTCGATACTTTCATGTATAGGAAAAAGTTGCTCAAATCGTTAAGTTTTGCAGGGTACTAAGAAATCATTAAAATCTTTTACACTTTTCTTAAAAATTTCTACAGTTTTATCTATATATATATATACTTTTTTTTGGCAAACGCCAAATGGGTTTACATATTTTTCTCACTTATTACGGCTTTTTTCTTTCTCTACTGTCTTAAAATTCATTTTTTTAAGAGTCCCTCATAACTGTCCAATGACTGCAACGTACTGTTACGTTTTCTATTAATTTTCTTGCTTATTATAGCGGAGCACTTTTTACACATTTCACGAGCTGAAAATTCGTTACGAAAATTATCGTATTTCATAATAGATTACATTGTGACGAAGCTTTCAACTTTGATACATTGTCGCTAACGATTTACTTAAAATTGTCGTTAATGTCCTTCTTACAATGTATGCTTGATAAATATAAACAAGCTTGATCTTTATAGGTATAGTTTTAAAATTTGCTGGCCTTGATAAGGACCCATAATTTGATCTACATCTATACTGAATGCTGAAGATGTTCTCCCCATTTGTTTAAACAAATCCTTTAATTTTCTGATAATAAACAAATCTTGTAATTGTCTAGATGTACTAATAGTAACGAAACACGAATATTAAGTGATTGCCACCTTTAGCCTTTTTCACATGATCGTATATTCGTCGGAGACTACAAACGACTCCACGTCCGCTTCCAGTGTGTGTGAAACAATGTGTACGATACCATTGATAGATTGCTTGCTATTCTGTAATTAATTAAATATTAAATATATTAAATATATATAATATATAATAATAGTAATATATTAAAATAGCGCTCGCTTTGTAGTGTCTTCGGTATGGCAACACAGACTTTAATCACGACGACCGAAATTGCACTTTTCGATATCCTAAACGAAAAAGCAAGTTGTCTGAAGGTCGCGCCGGTTGCTAAGTACCCAGAATAGAAAAGGACGTCTTTCTTTCAGAGGAAGAAGCGACGGCGAAACGATGTAATTCACAAGACCAATTCCATGGGGAAATAAAGAATGCTTGGGTGCCCGGTTATGGATAGGGGAAGGTGGATATATTACTTTTTGATAGACATCATGATATCAGTAAGAATGGGAGACAATTTCGCTGTATTCAACGTAGTCTTGAAGAGAATTTTACGACTCAATAGTAATTGATTCGACTGATGAAGTTTGCATGCGGTAGAATAAATCGTCACGTCTCTCCGTCTCGTTTCTCTCCCCTGGGATCATTGGAATTCATTGTAGTATACAAATACTTTCCGTTCCCGATTTTCTAAGGAATCGATAGGGAGCGGTAAGCTACGGCGCTTTCAAATTTCCAGAAACGATTATTGTAAATGAGGATAGGAAAACTTTCCAAAGATGTGAATTGGACGAAGTCATTGTCGTCACTCGAGTCGTAAGTTTCATTTGCTCAGAAAGTTAATAACTGCAAACGAAATAAAAATTTTATCAATTTTAATAATCAATTTTAAAAATTTTATTGTAAAGCGCGTCTCCTTTATGATTGTGTATTCGATTGTTCCATGTTTCGTGTTTGACGTTCAAATTATTCGGTTTATGCAGCTCAAGTTTCTGGGAGGCTATTTTGAATTCATTCATGAATTCTTTCTTGCAACTGTTAGTTGCATACACTGCTATCGATTATAACTTGTTATCATTCTGTATTTTGATTTACACAATGCTGATTTCGAATGTTGTTGCTTTGATTCCGCGTAGCTAGACGGTTTCGCGTTTAATAATATTTTTTATCTGTATTCAAATCCTCTCAGTTTATTTAGCACTCGGCTCGCCGGTCCATATATAAACTTGTAACATTTAAAACTAATCTAGTATCTCGCGGTTAATTTGGGCCCACAAAGAAAGACCATATGTGGGTTATATTTATCTAAACATTTTTACAATGTTTGCTGCACTAGGTTTTTCCTACGATGTTATATTGTTCTCTATTATTTTTACCCGCCAGTTAAAATCCTATATCGAGTATTTCCGCTGTAATGTTGAATTTGTTCGAGTTTGATTCTATACGTTTGTTTAGTCGCGACATTTGAATGGATATCGTTGATTCTATTATTTTCTTTTACCTGCTCTATTATGGAGTTTTGTATAGTTTACTCTACGGAAGTGTTATGATTATTACTATCGTTTATTTAATTTCGGTTTCATCAAGCTGAAAATGGATTTAGTCTGCAACTCCTTTCATTTGTCCTTTCTTAATTATCATACTTGCCTTACTATCATATCCTAGCTAACCAACTGCCGGGAGTTGATATTGATACTTCTATTGATACTTCTATCCTGTTTTTGCCGTTTATTACAGCACTGAACGAGATACCTGGTCTTATAAAGTGCGGACACTCTCTTCGGTTGTGTGACCTCTTGTGACTGATGTAATTTACATTGCAGTTGAATGTAACATGCTTTATTATCAGACAACAGATGCAGGAGCGGTGTTTTTCGGATCTATATCTTTAAAAAAAATTATAGATTTTAATTTTCTTAAGGCGATTTTCTAATTGAACGTCTCTTTACATTTATAAAATCTATACATTCTATTTGTTTGGAGAGTAATGCTCCTAGTTCTTCTTGGACTTCAATGAAGTTTTCGATATTTTTTAATGCATTGCAATATTCTTAGATGATAGACCACTCGTGACTGTTTATTGTGTCAGGCATTCGCTGTTTCTGTGAAACTGTATTCAAGGCTCGTCACATGCCAGTAAGCGATATATTACATGGCGCTAAGAATTCCATCACCAATTAACAATTACCATCACCAATCAGTTCATATCACCAATTAATTTTAGAGGCGTGCGATGAGGATAATATAGTATGCGCCTTCAATTTTTTTCGGTGGATATAGACCGATGGAAAAATCGAACAATTGCTCTGCGTTTCTTTAAAATTTCCATTAACCTTGCTGAATGATTTGCCACACATTTTATTGCCAACTAAAAATAATTTGTTACATTCGGATGTGAAATGTCCATATTATTTATTTCGATACGTAATTGTTTCGTATCGTTTGTTCACTTGCAAATGTGAGCGAAAGAGGCAATAGGTTTGCGTTATAAGATAACGGTGTTGCCTTCATTCTTCGAATCAGTCTCTATACCGTTGAAATAAGCGCCCCAGATATGGTCGATTTACCATCACTTGTATTTTCGAACGGCGTATACGAAGTTTTCTCGAATGCTTTAGCACTGTCTTATTTTGCAGAGAGATTTTTAACATAAATGTTTGACATCCTTTCGTGCTTTAAACTTCTGCTAGCCTTAAATCTTTATTGCATTCCATTTGTTTTATTGAGATGCAAAACTTTTTCTCATAATGGCGCCGCAAATTGGCGTGCCCATGACACGCTGTTATGTAGACCATCGAAAAAATGCACTATCCAATTCAGAATTCCTTCTTCCATTTTCCATATTTATCACGTTTAAAAATCGAAAAACACAAAGGAATTCCCGCATACGTAACCCGTTCCCACGCTGATTAATTTCCTGCAATCAATGCAAACTCGTACTCCTTAGGCCTTCTTTGATTGGAATGGCGTAACCCAAGCGGATTCGTTCTCTTTGATAACATTCGCTTTTAATATTTTCTGCGACTCCTGCATTATGTTGGTGATGCATTGGCGGATGTCGTGCCGTATGTATCACATACAGGTTGTTCGAAACCATTAAGGTAGGTGAGTTCGTCCACATGTCGCACTTCGTGAGATCGAACATCAGAATCAATAGTTGATCGCCCCATGTGTGGATCATGCATATACATACGTCGGTGTCCACGCATGCGAACGCTCAAATCCGCGAGTATTCGTTCCAAGTGATCCATCGTTGGTCAATTTTGTTTGAACCAATCATTTCTTGTTTTTACGTCTGCTTCAGCCATTCTCTGCAACTCCTATCGCAGAAGCATGATGGATAATGGTCGATGAGGATAATATAGTATCTGGTGCGCTTTTAATTTTTTTTTTCGGTAGATATAGACCGATGGAAAAATCAAACAATCGCTCTGCGTTCCTTTAAAATCTCCATTAACCTTGCCGAATGATTTGCGGTACATTTTAGTGCTAACTGAAAATTACTTGTTACATTCGGATGTGAAATGTCCATATTATTTATTTCGATATGTAATTGTTTCCTATCGTTTGTTCACTTGCAGGTGTGAGCGAAACAGGCAATAGGTTTCCACGTATCAGATAACGGCGTTGCCTTCTTACTATGTTTGCATTGATTATAAATTGGGTACACGTTAAAGTTAGTGTTATTGAAACCCCATTCATTAAAGTTGTAGAATTGTAATTCTTAAAATACCTGTAATTCTTAATGTTAAACATACCGTTTAAATAGCGGACTGTTACCGATATGATATATGTAAGTAATTCTGTATGCCATATCCATCTATCCATGATGAAAGCCCATGTGTTCATGTCAAATCAAAAACATTAAAAAGATGTTCGTAAATCCTCTATATAAGCGTTTCTAAAGGTTCCTTTTTCAAATGATACAGAAGATAGTGGTAGATATCGTAAACGATATTACGTTGAAGTAAGAATGGTGAAGTATCTCAGGAGGGATTAATGTTATCACAGAAATGTTTTTACAAAAGTTATTTCGCATTAGTGGGAACATTATGAGATATGGATGAAACGATATGTAGTGGATGATGGGATTCATCCTAAGAACGTTATTATGTTACGTATAAAGAAACGTAGAACATACGAATTTATTTATCTCTAGTACTATTATAAACGGGACAAACTCCCATTAGTGTACAAACGCTATATATCTGTATGCAAGCAGTTGAAAGATTTATAGTAAAAATACATAAAATTACACTGGCAGGAACATTTTAATTTTTAATTTTTAGAAATAGAAAATATCACGTGCGTAATGATTTAAATATGCATAGAACATATTCGCTTTAATACAGATATGATTTAGAAGGTAAGAGTTACCTAATATAGAAGAATAACAAATTGGATGTAAGGCACGCGTAAATCTCAGCGACCTCGAAGTTCGTTTAATAAAAATGTATCTTTGATGGAAGTTGCCAACAACTCACAAAGTCATTCATCAACTGGAATACGAACATCAGGTCAGCATTTAAGGGTCAGTAATTCTCCATGACTCAAGAGATCGCATGTTAATTTTTTTCATGATGGGGAATAATCGTGATCTGCTATGACCATTTCCGGACTCAGATTCAATGCTGCAAGTTTGAAGAAGATATGCTGGACTCTCTCGATTGACTGTTCATACGTGATCGGATGACGAAATGGAATGACAAATGTATATTCTAGACAAGGTCATGCGAAAAATCAATATAGCATTTTGATAGATTGCAAGCTTTTAAAGTTCACTGTACAACGCTTCACAAGCCCGATTCTTTTAGAGGTCTCGCCAACTACACGCTGTCCGTGAAGTAGGAAATTTAACAGTGCTGTAGCGGACACCCAAATTGTTCAATTTCGAAGGCTGGGAAATGACAGTGTCACCAAGTAATATTTGTCTAAAGTGAGCGATGTACCGTTTGTTCCGCACAAATTATCAAAGATGTCAAGGTTCAGTTGAGGCGAAACGCAAGTCATGAAATGATGTACAAGGGATTAAGAAGTGAACCCTGAAAAGATACTTGAGTAACGACCGACGTGAAGAACCTGTTTATGGTCGCTAAAGTAACTTGTCAACCAAGAAAGCGATTGATTACAAGAACCCAGTGCAACAATTTTGAACTCATAATATTGTGTAGTACTGTGTGAAAAGTCTTTTTAAAAAAGCTGTACACTCTGTCCACTTGGTTATTCTCTAGACTGGTTGAGACAAAATTACGGTAAATAGAGAGATTAGTTACTGTAGATAAGGCTGGCGTAAAGCCACGTTGCTCGTTACAGATCAGAGACGTGACATGAAGTTTAGCAATGTCAACAACTACGCTTTCGAATAACTTTGGCATTACATCGATGATGCAGACCGGTTTACAGTTCACCGCATCGCCAGATTTATATGTAGAAGTAATTGTATTAGTCTTCCAAGTATTCAGAAGAATTCCTGTCGTCAACGAGTTGTTAAATATGCTGCAAAGCACGCGGAATAATACGAAGCTACGTTTAAAAACAATTGGGAGAATTCCATGGAGATCCGATCCATGTCGGACCACAAAAGTATAGATGTTGCCGTATGCTGACTGCATCCCAGAATAGAGATGGTCACGGATTCACTTGATGTGAAACTAAGAGGATTAAAGACGCCGAATAGAAATATATGTAATATAAATAAACATAAATATGCAGCCAACTGAATACAGATCATCAACCTCAATTGTCGGTAAATTTATAGTATAAATGCGGTATTAGCATACAGATAGCATGAAGGTAGTAGTGAAGGTAGCATGAAGATGTTGGTGAAAAATATACCGCCACCACAACGGTAAACATTGAACAAACATTGAATCCTGACGAACTGGTGTTCAATGTGTGAGATATTAAAACTAACACATGAGCTGCAAAATTGACGTTTTACGCCAATAAGGATAGCACTGCCTCTAGAGAAGTTAGGCCAGATCTGTCACAAGAATAAACATTGTAACCGAAGAAATCCAACTCTGCGAAAGAGATATCTGAATGTAATCAAATCTCTAGAGAGAAAAAAAAAGAAATGATAATGTTGTAGTCTTGTTGCAATTATACTATCCCGCGCTGCAGATCATGTAATCTGTAATCATGTAATCTTACTTACAGATATTGGTGCGAAGGCTCCTAATATTCTGCTAATACACTAATGGTGAGATTAATCGCTTTTGGACTTCGAGTGATACAATTCTTGGCACGCCACGAATGCATAGAATAGTTTTCATAGCGTCATTCATCGCACTCAACTTGGATCTTAAATTATTTTAAAGTTACACGCTGTTTGTCCGTCTGTGACACTTGGTCGGCTCCTTCGAATTTGCGTTTGTTCTTCGATATTAACAAAGGAAGATCTGAAGATCTGAACGTAACGCAGACTTTTTAAGGTATGCCACTGGAGTTCTTTCAGCCGAATAACATTCCATTAAAAAAAGACTTTCTTGATTTTGAAGCCTTTACAATTGAAGTCTCCACTACTTTAGCAACACGAAAATTATTTATACGTCATAATGTCCACCTTCGTATTAGAAATAACTTTTGTAACAATGATTTCTTAACTTCAATCCCTCGTAAACTATTCAATGGCTCTTATATTTTACGCAGCATGCTGACTTTCTATTTTTATATCTTTCATAACATCTTCTTCAATTGCAGGCATCTAAAATTTATAAATTCGTAACAGCCCATTATTTAAACGATAATTATACGATAAAGCCTTTTGTTACGGCGCGCAAGACGGTCCGTGCGACGTCCCTTTGTCGCTGACGTTTTTTTTTTTTTTTTTTTTTTTTTTGGACGTGGAGAAATCCTCATGGACACTCGCCGTTGCATCGCACCGGTCGAGTAGTGTCGGACTCTTACCGACTAAAAACTCCACGGTGGCCAGCCTTACGTTTTGGAGGGGAGCCCCGGGTTCTCTCGCGAATTTCTACCAGGGGCACGCCTCGTCGTGTTCTCCCCTTTTTTATCAGGAGGGAGGCGTCCATATTTGTGTTGGTCCGCTAGGAGGGGACCACATCCCTTGTGTTCCGTTTTCCTAGTCTTGTCGCTCGGGCTGGGGCGGCGGCGGTGCCACCCCCCCCCCCCCCTGTTGCGCCTGGGCATCCTTTGTCGCTCCACTCTTACTGGGTCGCGTTTCCTTTTCCTTTCTCTCTCCGCCCGCTCTTTTGCTAGCATCACTTGCTCGCAGAAGGAGCGGACGGCGGTGTATTCCTGGTGCCCTCTCAACATGGCCTTCACGATCGCTTCTGGGGCTACGTTCTCGCCGATGTCGAGTTGCAGGACGCGGCGCTGGTCTGCCCATGCCGGGCATCGCTCCCACGTGTGTTGTACCGTATCCTCCTCTTCCTCGCATTGGTGACATATGGAGGTCACCTCCCGCCGGATCCGTAGTAGGTACTCACCGAACACTCCGTGACCTGTGAGCATCTGTGTCATACGGAATGTCAGCGGTACCCCGCCTTGTTCTCTCCATGCTTCCCAGTTGGGGAGCACGGCGCGAACAGCCCGGTGTTGCCGTGTAGTGTCTTCCTCGACCAGTTGAGAGCGCCATCGCTCCCATGTCTCCCGTTTGGCTTCTTCCCGTGTACTCGACGGTGGTCTGTTGTCGGGTGGTGGCGTCGTTGCGCGCCCGTCCAGGCGTGAGATCTTCCTTTTGTCGTATACCCTTCGAAGTGCGAGGGCTTGCAGCTCGAAGGGGGGGGGGGGGACGCGGCCAGCACGGTCGCCGTCGCGTATGATACCGTCCTGTAGCTTCTTGCTGTGCGGATGGCGGTCGTCCTTTGTAGCCTCTTTAGTAGTAGCCGGCTGCGCATCATGTCTTCGGCCCACACTGGGGCTCCGTAGAGTACTCGGGATTTTACGACTCCCTCGTACAGTCGGCGAACGCCCACTCCCGCTCCACCCACGTTCGGCAGTAGGCCGCATAGGGCGTTGGCCGCGGCAGTTACCCTTGGGACCAGTTGTTCAATGTGCGGCTCGAAGGTCCACTAGCTGTCGATGATGAGACCCAGGTACCTCATCTGGTGTCCCACCGGCACTTCCTCTCCGTTGATATTGATGGACAGTCCGGTTGGTGGTGGTCCTCTTCGTCGCCGGTTGAAGAACCCCAGGGCTTCCGATTTGGTTGGTGACACGCTCAGTCCGAGTCTCCTGATAGCGTTCACCGCGCACGCCACCGCGTCCTCTGTGTGTCTGACGGTTTCGTGCCACCATCGGCCCCCTGCCAGTATCAGGGTGTCGTCTGCGTAACACACTAGACCCGCACCCGGGGGCATAGGACATCGAAGTACACGGTCGTAAGCGGTGTTCCAGAGGATTGGGCCTAGTACTGACCCCTGCGGTACACCGCACTCGACCGGTTTCCTCGTTTCCCCATCTTTGGTGTTGTATATGATCCACCTGTCGCAGAGGTATGCCCTAATAACCCTTACGAGGTACTCCGGTATTTCGTAGTGGTTCAGGGCTTCTAAGATCTTTGCCCATGGGATGGAGTTGAAGGCGTTAGTTATGTCTAGTGAGACCGCTATCGCCACTCCTTCCTGGGAGACCATATCCTCCACCTTAGAGCGTACCCGTCTCACCGCGTCCACTGTCGAGCGTCCTCGGCGGAACCCGTACTGGCTGTCGTGCCACCCAGGCTCTCGTCGCTCCATATGAGCCTCTAGACGTGCTGCAATTATCCTTTCCAGGAGCTTGCCCACCTCGTCTAGCAGACATATCGGCCTGTATGCGGACGGCGAATCTAGCGGACGACCCTCCTTTCGTAGCAGGACCAGTCTCGCTGTTCGCCATGCCCGTGGGTACATGCCGTCCTTCAGGCATCTATCAAATAGATGTCGCAGGCGGGGAGCCATCATATTTACCGTCTCTGCCCATACTCGGCCTGGGATTCCGTCCGGGCCTGGTGCCACGTCGCGGGCTGCTGTCCTCTTCGTCGCTTCTAATAGCTCTTCCTCGGTAACATGCAGCTCCTCACTCCACTCCGTTGTCGTCGTTGCCACTTCACCGTTATCGTTGGGTGTGGTGGAGGGGAGGGACGTTTCTGGCTGCCCTGCACTGTCGTCTTGTCTGGGGAACAAGGTCCCAACGACCTTGTCCAGTAGCATCGGGTCCATGTTTGTTGTTATCGGAGGAGCCGAAGTACGCAGTTTGTGCGTCACTACTTTATACGGCCGCCCCCATGGGTCAGACTCGACCGCGTCCACGAGTTCCGTCCAGGACCGCGCTTTGGCCATCTTGATCTTCCGTTGGAGGGTACGTCTTGCCTCCCTGTATTTCTCGTATGTGTGGGAGATCTCTTCCTCGTCGCGGGTTTGTCTGCGACGCTGTGCCTGTGCGAATCTTCTGCGGGCTCTGTTGCAGCTCTCTCGCAACTCCGCGATCTCTGGTGTCCACCAGTAGACTCCTTTGTTTAAATGTTCACTGCTCGGGTTGGAGCGCGGCATCGAGGCGTTGCACGCCGCGTTCATGTATTTACGGAGGTCTTCCGCTTCCTCGTCGATACTACTGGTTGCGCTCGTGCATTGGGCGTCCCAGCTCCAGGCCGAGACGATGGCTGCCGCCTGTAGCATCTGTTTGTTCCTCTCCTTCAGGCGCCATCTGGGTGGCGTTGGGCCGGGGTGGTTCGTTCCTCTTCGAGGGCTGTTGGTGTCCCCCCTGTCGATGGCCAGTTCCATCCTTATGTAGAGGTGATCGGACAGAGTCTCGACCCCCTCGGCGACTCTCCAGTTGAGAATCTTCCGGTGTAATTCGGGGGTGGCCCATGTGAGATCCACCACGGAGGCTCCCCTCCACGCCACGCAGGTCTTTGCTGAGCCCCTGTTTGCCAGAAGGAGCCCATGACCCGCGGCCCATTCGGTCAGCCATCTTCCTCAGGTGTTCGTCATGCGGTTTCCCCATTGTGTTGAGTGGGCGTTGAAATCCCCGAGGACGAGCACTTGGCGGGGAAGGTGTCACGTAAAATAATAATGAATTTAAGGAGAAAAGAAACTTTTATTTTTCTCTTTTGTTTACAATACACTTCCGAGCTCTAGACGTGACCGTTCAAGACTATCTGACTGCTCTACTGCTCTTACTGAGGAAAACTCGGTGTGGGTGTTCCCTTTGGAATTCAAAACGCGGATTCGTTGTCCACACTTTTTGGTGGAAAAGTGAGGGTAATGATCCGCGATGCCCATTGGTAAATGAATTAGGTAGTAAAGACAAGGAGAGCTAGATATGGCTCGTGGGCATCCTTGTTCGTGGAAAAACTCTTATCTTGCCAGACACCCGCTTTCTCCGTATTAGGTAAGAGCGTGCAACAAACATAAACCGAAAATATTTACGTGAAGGAAACTGAAACTGAACAGATTCGGTTTATGTTTGTCTTCCTAGGCCTGTTGCGAGTTAATAGAACAATAGATAGGTCTTGGCGTCCGGACTACGTGGAATTTTACAAGGACCGTCACATCTGGCGTACCACATGGCAAAAAGGAAAGTTGGTACGTGACATTCCCCCCTCCTTAGATTGAACTTGGTCCCTCAAGTTTTCTTCAGGAGGCCCTTTGTAAAATCGCACTCGATGTGATTTGAAATTGCAGCTGATTCCTCTTCTCTTTGGGGGTGGCATGTATTGGTTGAGGTACAGGTGTTGGGTGTTGGTGGAACTGTTAACTAAGATTTCATTTCGGCGAAAAGAAAAGGTTAGATTGATACATAAATAGTTATTCTGGCAAAGAGAAGTGTCGACCTGGAAAGTAGGGTTTTAAACGATTCCCATGTATTTTTTTTTCTTGAATTAAATAGTATGGAGTACATACTTTATCAATCGTGTACGGTCCCAACCATTCCACATCGAGTTTGTGTCTTTTATGGTCGTTGTGTATTAATACGGAGTCTCCTTCTTTGAATACTGATTGCGGCTTTATGATTTTTCGTTTCTGATCGCGCTGATATCGCTGTTTGCTTTTGATTAATGTTTTACGCGCGTGTTGGAGTCTGGAGTCCCATTCCTTTTTACGGAACGTGACTTCGTCTGCGTATGTGCGTTGGGGATTCTTGGATATTGTGGAAGGGAGATTGGCTTGGTGTCCGAATGTGAGTTCGAATGGCGTGTAACCAGTGGAATCATGTATCATGGTATTGTATGCGAGGCATACAAAATTAAGCTGATCGTCCCATTCTTCATCTGAATTTCGCTGTATAGATTTCAACATGTCCGTTACTACTGCGTGTGTTCGCTCTAAAGATCCGTTACTCTGTGGGTGGAAGGATGTCGTTTTGATGTGTTTAATTTTAAACGCGTCTTCGTACTGTTGCATTAAACTAGATATAAAATTCTGTCCGCGGTCGGTTAGTATTTTCTTTGGAGCGGAAAAGATATAAATGTAGTGGTTCAAGAGTGCGTTCCAAATTGTCTCCGTTTGTTGAGTCTTTAGTGGCACGAGTATTAAATATTTTGTCTGTTCGTCATGTATGGATAAAATGTACTGATTGCCGTTCTTTGTCTTTTTCAATGGCCCTAGTAAATCCATAGCAATTTTATCGTTCGGTTCGAAGGGTGTGTCAGTGATACAGGGTTCTTCGCGCGGTCTGATGCGCGTGGTTTTAGATATTTGGCAGGTGTCGCATGATTCTACGTGTTGTTGTACGCGTTTCATCAAATCTGGTACTCGGTGCCGTTCACGAATGCGGTTGTATGTTTTTTGTATGCCGGGGTGTCCTACTAAGTCGTGATTTTCCTTCAATAGTTCCTCTATTTCCTCGTCGCGGTATGTTTTAATTGGTTCCCACGCGAAATTTAATTCTCTCACGGTGTCGTTCAGGAATAATAGAATTTGTTTGATCGCGTTCTTTTCTGTTTCTGTGGAACTGTCGTCGCCTATACCTATCTTTTCGTTTGCATGGATAATCTCGTTTAACTTGTTCAACCATTTAGTTTCGTCGTAATTCCCTAGCTCTGTCTTGAATAATTGATAGAAAGATTTATGGTTCGGAGGCATTTTGAGAATTTTGGGTAACGCGTCGGTAGATTTTTTCCAATCGTGATATTTTTTTTCGAGTTCTATGTTCAAATTTCTGTTTCGTCTAGTTAAAACATGTATCCTAGATAGTGCGTCGGCTGCGGTATTATCTTTTCCTTTAGTGTACTCTATATCGTATTCGTATTCCTCTAGTTTTAGTCTCCACCTCATCAGGCGTGACGAGGGGTCTTTGCAATTTTGTAGCCATTTTAGCGCTTGGTGATCGGTTCGAATAAGGAATTTCCGGCCTAACAGATATTGTCGGAGGCGTTTCACGGCCCATACGATTGCCAAGAGTTCTTTTTCGGTTGTGGAATAATTCTGTTCGGGTGGGTTCAAAGTTCGTGAGATGTAACAACAGGGGTGTCCGTCTTGTGATAAGATCGCACCTAAACCTTCGTTACTAGCGTCAGTCGTTACTATGAATTGTTTTGTAAAATCTGGGAATTTTAACACGGGTGATGAGCAGAGTTTGTCTTTTAGTGTTTGGAATGCTTCTTGGGTTTTATCTGTCCAATGAAATGGTGCGTCCTTTTTCGTAAGTTCGGTCAATGGTTTCGCGATTTTGGAAAAATTTTTGATGAACTTGCGGTAATAACCCGCTAGTCCTAAGAAACTTTTGATGTCTGTGGGATTGCGTGGCTGTTTGAAATTACTAACGGCTTCTAATTTCTTGGGATTTGGTTTTACACCTTCGGCGGTTACCAAATGCCCGAGATATTCCAGTTCGGATTTAAGGAATTCGCATTTATCAGGCTGTATCTTGAGTCCGACTTCGCGTAAACGTTGCAATACTATCGCGAGATTGTTATTGTGTTCCTCGATTGACTGTCCGAATATTATGATATCATCCAAGTAAACAAAGCAATGTTTATTTACGAGTCCTCTTAAAGCGGTGTCCATCATCCGTTGGAATGTGGCAGGTGCGTTTTTTAAACCAAATGGCATCCTATTGTAATGGTAATGTCCTTGTGGCGTTGAGAATGCCGTGTATTTTTTAGAGTCTGTGTCCATTGGGATTTGGTGGAATCCAGAGGATAGATCGAGGGCCGAGAAGAATTTTGCGTTGCCTAGTTGGGATAGTATGTCGTCTATGTCGGGTAATGGGTATGCGTCTTGGTCAGTTAGTTCGTTTATTTTCCTAAAGTCTATTACAATTCGCCATTTCTGTTTCCCTGAGGCGTCTGCCTTTTTTGGTACTACCCAGACTGGTGAATTGTAAGGGGAGTCAGATGGTTCTATTATGTTCTTTCGTAGCATTTCGTCCGTTTGTCGTTCGATTTCCTCTTTGTGGCATTCGGGTGGTTGGTAAGATTTTGTGTTAATAACTTTATTTTCTTTTAGCGTTATTCTGTGTTTAGCAAGGTTAGTGCACGGTAAAAGTTCGGTTTCTAGGTTAAATACGTCGAGGTAAAACAGCAATATCTTTTCGATTGGTTCACGGAGAGTTTTCTCTATATGCGAGAGTCTGACTAGATCTTTAAATGTGGAGACTTGACCGTATGTATTTGAATTTTCAATGAGATTAGTTATTCTGGCTGGGCACTTACCACCATTGATAAAGCATATCCTCGTCAGTTTTCCTTCCAGATAGACCATTTTTGACAATGCTTGTTTAGGGGGTGTTGCGACCGTTCGCGGAGAGACGCGGTCGCGAGGAAACGCGTCAGCGAGAGTCGTAAATTCTCGCTACGATTCGGTTAATCGACGCCGCGAAATGGTCGCTCCCCGCGTTTCGTTTAGGATAACCGGGATGATTCAATGAGTGCAACTTATTCTACTGTTGTAGAATAAATATATATATTTATATCAGAATAACACTTACAGTTTATATAAAATATCGGTTTAAATGGTGTCGGAGGTTACCACTAGAATGTTCGAGTTGGATCTTATACAATGTGATTAATTTGGACGCGACCGTACAGAGAGTTTTCGACTGCGATTGATCGGTTAGAATGTTAGATTGCGACTTTACGATGCTTCTCAGTGAGTTTGCTGGACTGAGCGATAATTGTAGACGTAGTGACTGATTTGAGGACGAAGACGAACTGACTTGATCGTGACGATGCTGTGTCGGAGGTGAGCTAAGGAAGGGTGTGTCTAACGCACGGAATCATCTGATTTGTTGATGACAGTTTTTGGTTGGAGAAGTGAGGGTAATAGAAATTGTTTCTATTGGTTAGTAAGACTATCGATGGACTAGGAAAGGTATTAGCCACCCTCGATGGAAAGTTGGGAGTAGGAGGCATCGCACGTGTGAACACTTAGCGTCCACGTGTTTTCCAGACGTTAACCAGAAACCTTAGAAAACGCTTTCGTGGAAAAGCCCTTGTTTGCGATGAAAGACTTTCGCCAGAGTTTTCTGAGATTTATAGTCAGGCTGCGAGTGTTTTCAAGAGTATGCGATAAGGATGTGCGGGCATCTGGCTGCCATCCGTCCGCGATGTGAGGTCCGGCTCAGGTAGAGAGTCGGCCGACGTAACATCCTCCCCCCGTTGAGAGGGTACCGATCAAAATGATGTGATTGATTTGATGAGGTGGATCTCGCATTATACCGCGTTGCTGCTGATTAGGTCGGAGTCATCTGGTGTTGATCTGCTCGGTAGTGGTGCCATCCGCATGATGCCAGTTGAAAACAGTTGGATGGGGTATCCCTGTCCAAGAGCGATGACTCTGGATTTTGTGGCGGTTGCGATCCTTTTGCTCGTTGACATAAAGTGGTTTGCAGTGGTTGATTCCGAGGCTGATGAATGGATGCTGTTCCATTCGGAGAGTCCAGATTATATCTGGAAAAATAACAGAGTTATGATAATTAGACAAGTATGTTGTTTATGTCCTGTTCGGGAGTCGTTGGAGTCTCGACCGTCGTGATCCTTGTGGTTGTACGGAAACTTGCGGTTGTGATTATTGACCCAGGAAGTGTCCTTGGATGATCGTGGACCGTCTCGGTCCTGGAATGTAGTGGACCAGCTTGATCCAAGAGGTAGCGTTGAACGGAATTCCAGTGTTGCTTGATGCTGGTTCGTCTGACACGATGCGGGGTTCGGTAGTTGATTGGGAGGCTGGGCTCCCCCCGATGAGCCGCCCGACTCGAGTTCTCCCAGTGATGTTCCTTGGTAGATAATGAACGTTGGGTGTCGCGGCGTTGGTTGGGATCCTAATGCCCCCTCGTCTCAACTGCTGATTGTCCGGATTCCTCGAAGTCAGGCTGGATTGGCAGTGGGACAAGTCTTTTGATGCCTCGATCCAAGATGTTTTTCGCCGTTTGAATCGTAGCCGTTCGGATGACACCATCGTCGCCTGGATGGACCTTGATAACTCGTCCCAGAGGCCACTGCATAGAGGGCACATTGTCCTCTCTGAGGATGACGATTGCGCCTTCCTGGATGTTGTGCCCACCCTTGTTCCATTTGCTGCGGTTGCTCAATTCGTTTAAATATTCCTTATGCCAGCGATTCCAAAAATGTTGCCTGATCTGCTGAAGATGTTGCCATCTGGAGAGCCGATTGGAAGGGACGTCTCTGAAATCTCGCTCCCGTAAACTCATTAGTGAATCGCCGATGAGGAAATGGCCGGGAGTGAGGACTAGGAGATCGTTCGGATCGGAGGATATCGGAGTTAACGGTCGTGAGTTGAGGATTGCCTCAATCTCAATAATGAGGGTGTTGAATTGTTCGAAGGTGAGTAACTCGTTGCCGATTACGCGTTTGAGATGACGTTTAAATGACTTTACCGCTGCTTCCCAGAGTCCGCCGAAGTGCGGGGTATGAGGGGGAATAAAATGCCATTCAATGTGCTTATCTGACAGAAATGAGGCCACCTTGGAATTATGATCGTCCGATCGTAGGAGTTCGTGAAGCTCACGTAATTCGTTGTTCGCGCCAACAAAGTTTGTGCCGTTGTCGGAATGGATGGTAGAGCAAAACCCGCGTCGAGCGATGAACCTTCGGAGTGTGGCGATGAAGGCCTCGCTACTGAGATCGCCGACGAGTTCGATATGCACCGCCTTAACCGCTAAGCATACAAAGATGGCAACATATGCCTTGACCTGGCGGCGGTTGCGATCTCTCCTTTCCTTGATATGGAATGGTCCGCAGTAGTCGACGCCGACGTTCGTGAATGGGCGTGACTCGGTCACTCTCGCCTCAGGTAAATCACCCATAATGTAATCCACCGGCGGTGGATGAGCGCGGCAGCAACGGACGCAGCTCTTGATCGTATGCCAAACTTGACTTCGACCGTCGATGGGCCAGTATCTTCGTCGTACGGCGTACAGCGTAGCTTGTGTTCCTGCGTGCATGTGGACGTTGTGTGCATGATCGATAATGCGTGCTGTAACATATGACTTAGGCAAGATTATAGGATGTTTTTGAGGAAAAGGTATCAGTGAATGACTAAGTCGGCCGCCTACGCGTAATATGCCTTCCTTATCTATGAACGGGTTGAGTCGCGTGAGCTTTCCCTTTATTGTTGCGTCTCGATCCTTCTGGAGCGCACGTATTTCTGCGGAAAAATAGATGCCTTGCAATAGTTTGATGATCTTGTTGTGGGCTGTATTTAATTCAGTTGCCGTGATGGGTGTAGTCGGGTTATGTTTATGTTTCCAACGGAGACAGCGAGCGATGATCCTGATCAACTTAGGCCAAGATGAATACCTTTCTAGAAATCCATGATCGGCGGGGGTTGCGGACATACAGGTTGCTCGTTTTTGTTCCGGTAATTCCGTTTGTGGTGGCAGTGTACATGTCGGCCAGTGTTCTTCAGACAGTTGGAGCCATTCAGGACCGTGTTGCCAAATAGTCGGGCGTAGAAATTCCTCAGGCGTTTGTCCTCGCGAGATTAGATCCGCGGGATTGTCGTTGGTCGGAACATGGCGCCAATCGTGCGAACTAGTTCTAGTCTGGATTTCGGAGATTCGGTTGGCAACAAATGTTTTCAGTGTGTGAGGAGACGTGCTTATCCAATGGAGGACGATGGTGGAGTCGGTCCAGTAGACGGCTCGAGACACATTGCGCGATAGAGCCTGTTGTATGGTAGACATCAGGGACGTAAGAAGAAGGGCTCCGCACAATTCAAGCCGAGGAATGGTTTGGGACTTGAGCGGAGCTACCCTTGATTTTGCAGCTAAAAGCTGGACCTGCACGTGGCCGTCAGGATTAACGGTTCGTAGATAAACGCAAGCTCCGTATGCTTTCTCGCTTGCATCGCAGAAACCATGCATTTCGATTTCTTTTGCGGATCCGATTATTGCCTTGCGTTGGAACGAGATATTGTTCAGGAGCGCTAATTGGGAATAATAGCGGCTCCATTCGGAATGGAAATCTGCGGGAAGTGATTCATCCCAATCGACCTTCAGTGCCCAGACTCTCTGTAGTAATATTTTTGCTCGAACAATTACTGGCGCGAGCAGTCCTAAAGGATCATAAATCCTAGCGATTACGGAGCTGATCGATCGTTTGGTAACGTGAGGAATATTGGCCATGGCGGCGACCGAGTAAAGGATTGAATCATCGGAGGACCTCCAAAAAACTCCAAGTGTCTTTAATGGTTGGGACTCACCCAATTGTAGGTTTTGGTTTATGTCGTGGTCCGATAGTCCGTTGAGTAGTTCGCGGTTGTTGGATGCCCATTTTCTGATTTTCAGGCCGGCCAGTTGGAGAAGTTCGGTGAGTTCTGTTCTGATTGACAACGCCTCGCTCATCGTGTCAGCCCCGGTAAGGGCGTCGTCGACGTAGAAATCCCGCTGCAAGACTGACGAAGCTCGCGGAAATCGATGTCCTTCATCGTCTGCCAATTGTTTGAGACATCGGATAGCTAGGTAGGGTGCGGCCGACAGGCCGAACGTGATGGTGTTGAGTTGATAAGTTTCGATTTCACCGTTCGAATTGCGCCACAAAATTTTCTGATACTTACGATCTTCCGGGCGTACGAGAAATTGTCGATACATCTTCTCGATATCACCCGTGAGAACATACTGATGAGAGCGGAATCTCAAGAGAATATCGAACAAGTCCTCTTGTAACTTCGGTCCTGTGTGAAGGGTGTCGTTCAAAGAAACTCCGGTGGTGCTCGGTGCGGATCCGTCGAACACGACGCGGAGCTTTGTAGATGTGCTCGAGTCCTTGATTACGCCGTGATGTGGCAGATAGTGTTCATCGGCTGATTGGTGATGTGATGCGATTGTCGTCATGTGCCCTAATTCCACGTATTCCTGAATTACTGCCCGATATGCTGCTTCGAATTTCCGATCTCGTTGGAATTGGCGCTGAAGAGAGGCGAGTCGTTTCATCGCCATTGTTTTAGTTGATCCGAGTGAGGAAAGTTTGTCGTTAAACGGGAGTGCGACGATGTATCGCCCTTCGCTGGTGCGTTGGACGTGCGCTTGAAAGTGTTCCTCGCATCGTCGATCCGCTTCTGACACGTGTTTTGTTTGTGGTCCCTCGTTGAGTTCCCAAAAGCGAGTAAGATCCGTTTCAAGATCTACTGTGAAGGTGTGAAATGCCCTGGCCGTTGACGGGAAGACCGGGCTCCCCCCGATGACCCACCCGAAGTGTGTTTTTTGTAAACGGAGGTCGGGGCCTGTTGGCGGATTAAGGTTGATTTGGCCGACACATAGAGATGCAATGGTGGGCCCTGAGCTCAGCAAAATATCGATTGGGGATGGTACATGGAATGTTGGATCGGCAAGATGGATATTCTGGGGTATTGGGATTGTTGATCGGTCTATGGGTTGATCCGGAATGGATGTCGAAATTGTTGGTACGATGAGAAATGTTAAGGTGCGTTGGTAGGTTCCGTTAGTGGATGTGATCGTGGCTGTAATAAAACGATTTGACGTCGTTGATAGAACATCGAGGGCTTTGATTGAGATGGAACACTTCTGTTGCGGAAGTCCTAAAGAGTTTGCAAGACGTTCGGTAATGAAATTCATACTGGCACCGGTATCTAACAATGCTCGGCAGCGAACTGGTTGAGCTCTATCGTTTAATATGTTGATGCGTGCAGATATTAACAGGTCGTTGGGTAGCGTGGTGACCAAGTCTATGAGCAGTGATTCGGTTTTCCGAGTCGCGTCGGTCTGTGGTTGTCATTGTGTGATTTGTTGTTGGATATCGGATACTGGACTAGGGTACGATTGATTCGGTGATGTACTAGTTGGGTGTTTCAAAGGACTTCTGCTTTTGCCTGGGGGTGTCGTTGCGGGCTCTCCGTTGCTGGAATTGGTTCGATCCGTAGTTTGAGCATCGGATCTATGAAGAAGGGTGTGATGACGTTGTCCGCAAATGCGACAGGACCCGGCGGAACACTGTGGGAGTGTATGTCCTGTCGTCAGACAGTTAGTGCATGCCGATATTTCTTCGGCTGCCCTGATGCGCTCTTCGATGGTTTTCGTTCTAAAGGTTCTACAAGTCCAGATCTTGTGCGGTCCGCTACACATTGGACAAATTGATGACGATCGTGATGTGACAAACGCCTGCCCGCGTGGCTGGCGCGTCGTCCTTGAGGGTTCGATGATTAGACACCGATCGTTCAAGAAATTGAGGAATTCCGTGAATGTGGGGAACGGTGTGTGTTGTGTTTTATCCTTCCAGATGAGATCGGTCTCCCGGTCTAATCTAAAGGTGCATAGATACAATAGCACGGAGTCTGCCGTCAAATGTCCGAGCGATTCTAATGCCTTGTAATGCGATTCTAGTTTGGTCGCGTAGGATTGCAAGTCTAGGTGTGCTGTGCGCGATGCGAGGCCTGTGTTGAATATCTCTTGCAGGTGTCTCTGCACGATCTTCTCTGGCCTGTTATACCTTTTCTCTAGTATTGCCCACGCGGCGGAATAATTGGTTGCTACGTTATTCAAAGATGATATGGTGAGCGCCGCTGCGCCCGTTAAGCAGGATCGAAGATATGTCAAACGTTTGCAGTCGTCGATTCGCGGGTTGTCGTGAACCGTGTAACGAAATTGATCCGCGAAACCTGGCCAGTCCTCGTAAGCACCCGAAAACGTGGGTAACTGAATTTTTGGCAACTCGACGGGTTCCGGCGAGGAAATGTTCGAAGTCGGACCTCGGATCGTCGGCTCTGATTGTTTCGTTGCGGTGTCAATGATGGCCGACGCGTCCCCGAAGATAGTATAGAATGTCCGTTGTAAATTCACGCGATCCTGCTGTGTCGGGCCTTCTTCCCTATCGTCTAGGTCACACTGATTCTTTTTGAATGATGCGAATTCTATCTCTAACTCTTTCAAACTACGTTGGATGGTGTGGATAGGGGCCCCTTCCTCATAACTGTCGAGTATTGCGCGAACTGCCTCTAATTCTTTTCTGAACCCCTCTCGTTTTAGTATCAACTGTTTTGTGCGCTCTTCCAGATTGGGCGCCATTGCTGATTTCGATACTTTGATTGGGCTTACCTTAGAGTTGCGGTATGAGACCGAAGTTGTTCCGGCGGCAAGATATCGCTTGTCACTATGCAGCACACGCAGGGAGGGCGTGAGCCTATGGGGGCTGGCAAACCCACGTTCCCGCAGCCAGGGGGACCGTCGGAACAAGCGTTCCGCTTACGTGAGTCCCTATGTACTCCGCAAGGATGATCGCCGGGAGTATGCGTGCGCTTAAGTGCGGCCATACTCTCTCTACGCGGTCATGGGTAGTAGCGCACCCACGATCCTGACGCGAATGAGGGAACCGCCGGGATAAATCCCTGGGCACAAAAGTGTCGCAGGTCCCCGCTTGCGAGCGTCCCTTCTTGGTCTGTTGAGAGCCCTGTTAGCAGGTCGCAGGTGCCAGCAGTGACGTGGCCGTACATCCACACGGTGGTCCCACCAGTGACATAGACTGGTACCACGGGCAGGATGAGTATTAGCCCGGAGGGAGTAGCGACCCCTCTGCTCGTCCGAAACTGGGTATGGACTCGTGGTGGCGTGGTTCATAGCCGAATGCTGGTTAGGCGGCCGGTCCCCCGGGTGCGAGCCTCCCCACTCGTACTCCGGAAACGGTTACGCCGGCGGGTGAGCAGCGTACCAACTGCTCCGGAACCGTCCCGGGAGACGGTAGGGCCTAAGGGAAGGTGGCCCCGTTTTACCTTAGACGAGCGAAAGCCCCTGCCAGGCCTAGCTAATAAAGGAAGCAAGTGCATTGGGTGCCTTGTGCGTCGGTCGGGCGTGATCCCGACCCCGATTGGTCCTGTCCGGGGACCCGGGCCCTGTATGAGTTTCCACTCTAGGTAAGGGTACCCGTAAAAGATACAAGGAGATTACCTGTCACTATGCAGCGGACTGTGGTTGATGTGCGCTTCGCGAGGAAGGTGATCCTTCCCGAAGGTGACACAATGGTAGAGAAGTCGAAATGGTTGTACTTGCGATGTTGCTGATTGTCCCGCTGCGGCGGGAGGTTGCGTGGTTGCGTTCTTCGAACAATGGGTTATACCTCTACGAAAGTGATGCGCCTGACCTCGCTGGAGTGGTAACGCTTCCGCCAATTATGATGGATTCACGTGGCACTGTATGGTCACTGATAAGTCCACCTTTTCACTGATACGTGATCCGGCTCGAAGGACCAAATGTTGCGACCGTTCGCGGAGAGACGCGGTCGCGAGGAAACGCGTCAGCGAGAGTCGTAAATTCTCGCTACGATTCGGTTAATCGACGCCGCGAAATGGTCGCTCCCCGCGTTTCGTTTAGGATAACCGGGATGATTCAATGAGTGCAACTTATTCTACTGTTGTAGAATAAATATATATATTTATATTAGAATAACACTTACAGTTTATATAAAATATCGGTTTAAATGGTGTCGGAGGTTACCACTAGAATGTTCGAGTTGGATCTTATACAATGTGATTAATTTGGACGCGACCGTACAGAGAGTTTTCGACTGCGACTGATCGGTTAGAATGTTAGATTGCGACTTTACGATGCTTCTCAGTGAGTTTGCTGGACTGAGCGATAATTGTAGACGTAGTGACTGATTTGAGGACGAAGACGAACTGACTTGATCGTGACGATGCTGTGTCGGAGGTGAGCTAAGGAAGGGTGTGTCTAACGCACGGAATCATCTGATTTGTTGATGACAGTTTTTGGTTGGAGAAGTGAGGGTAATAGAAATTGTTTCTATTGGTTAGTAAGACTATCGATGGACTAGGAAGGGTATTAGCCACCCTCGATGGAAAGTTGGGAGTAGGAGGCATCGCACGTGTGAACACTTAGCGTCCACGTGTTTTCCAGACGTTAACCAGAAACCTTAGAAAACGCTTTCGTGGAAAAGCCCTTGTTTGCGATGAAAGACTTTCGCCAGAGTTTTCTGAGATTTATAGTCAGGCTGCGAGTGTTTTCAAGAGTATGCGATAAGGATGTGCGGGCATCTGGCTGCCATCCGTCCGCGATGTGAGGTCCGGCTCAGGTAGAGAGTCGGCCGACGTAACAGGGGGTACGTTGTTTTCCTGTTGCAACAGGAGAATGTTATCGTCCAGTTTGAGCTGTTGGTTTGAAAGTTCGAATTTAAATTTAGATAGCGTCGGCAAACCGAGTATGCCGTCCTCTATAATCGGAAAGTTATCGTCTACCACGAAGAATTCTATGACCTTACCGAATAATTTTATTAACGCGTGTTCATTAGTCCTAAACTTAGAATGTCCCATCGAGAATTTTTGTTCTTTCACTATTGTTGGTCGTAATACACATCGTCTTTTGAGCACATTAATTCCTGCTCCGCTGTCAACGAGGAGTTCATGTCGTCGTCCGTCGGATCGTAGAACCACTGTGGGTAGTCTTCCTGTTGTGGCGTTAATTCGAAGGTCTGGTCTATTGGTTCCTTTGTTTCCTCCTTGTGTGTCTCGAGATTGTGGACTGCCGGTGGTCTCGGAAATTGACTGGGTGTTTGAAAATTTTTACATTGGCTAGAGAAGTGTCCGATTCGGTTACACTTCAAACATTTCATTTGAGTCCTTTGGGCGAGTGGCATTCGTTCGGTTTGCTGGAAGTTCCTTGGCGTCGGATAAGGTGTTGGAATTGGTTTCCTTATGGCTGGTTTAGGATAATTGGTCGTCGGTTGTTGCTGTTCGGGGAATCGTGATCGTTCCATTGGTCTTGATCGTTCCATTGGTCTTGGTTGTCGATTTCGATCTTCCCTGAAGTATCGCTCGATCTCGGAGGCTCTCTTTTCGGCTTCGGCGATGTTGGACAGTGGATAACCGAGTAATATCCGTCCTATTTCGGGTTTGAGTCCCTTTAGGTACACACGAACAGTCTTCTTCGTGATTTCTTCGGTCATAATTTTACGTGTCAGTGGTTGTGGGTACTCATTGGTTACTGCGTACAGCAAACGGTTGAGTATTCTGCTAAACCGAATATTAAAACTTTGCACTGATTCCTCGCGCCCCTGTCTCAACTCTCGTAATTGTTCTTGGTACTCATCCGAAGTCACTTGTGCTGCTAAGTTATTTCTCAGTGCGTCGTACAGATCACTGTAACACTCAATAGGAATGTTGCGAATACTTTGGGCTGCTTTTCCCACGATTTTTTCCACTTTTATTGCTTTTAGCAACAGATCTTGCTCCATACAGCGATCCTTCATACTTCTCACTTCTTTGATGAAGTCTTCAACTCCTACATCATCATCTCCGTTGAGCGTTGGGATGTAGCGTATTGCATCCTTAGCTCGTAGAGTGGGAGAAGCGGGCGGAAAATAGCCTCTTTCTTCCACCTCGGGTTGTTCGATGTTGGGGTGAACAGGTGGTCGCTTTATCTGAGTACTGCTGGTATTAATTTCATCTATCGTAACATAGGAGTCTAATTCGGTAGTAGCGTCACGTCCTGAATTTATTTTAAAGATATGTTTTCCCAACAGTTCTATCTCCGCTGCAAGTTTTTTGTTTTCACTATCGGTTATTCGTTGCGCCTCTTCCATTCGTAGCGTAAGAAGTTCGAATCGTTGAATAAGGTTCTCGTTTTGCTTTTGCATCGTGTCGAATATGCTACGAATCGAATTATCCATAACTCCGGTTGCGGAAACGGTCTCGGTTTCGTCTTTTCGCGATGTAGACATGATTCTAATTAAATTTACTGAGTCTGAACTATTTATTTGAGCTCGAAACGCTCGAAACGCTTGAGAAACTTGATTTTCTCGTACGGTAATGTACAAATGAATCCAGATTTCCAGCTTACCGTAGTAGCTATGGCCGTTGAGGAGTCTCTGGGATGTTTCCTCTCTGGTTGATTCTAGATTCCGAATCTTATTCGTAGGCTTGCTCTGCGCTGACCGTAGTCCTCTCGTCTAGTTTCACCGTAGTGGAACGTTGAAAGTTGCTGCAGGGCTTCGTAGTAGCAAAGATTCGCAGTGGTCCGCTGATCCTTCAATCTTCAATGATGCGCGTACGCCGAAATCGTAATTTCGTTTTCACTGAAGCGAATGGATCCTGGCAGTGGATCGCCAAAATGTCACGTAAAATAATAATGAATTTAAGGAGAAAAGAAACTTTTATTTTTCTCTTTTGTTTACAATACATTTCCGAGCTCTAGACGTGACCGTTCAAGACTATCTGACTGCTCTACTGCTCTTACTGAGGAAAACTCGGTGTGGGTGTTCCCTTTGGAATTCAAAACGCGGATTCGTTGTCCACACTTTTTGGTGGAAAAGTGAGGGTAATGATCCGCGATGCCCATTGGTAAATGAATTAGGTAGTAAAGACAAGGAGAGCTAGATATGGCTCGTGGGCATCCTTGTTCGTGGAAAAACTCTTATCTTGCCAGACACCCGCTTTCTCCGTATTAGGTAAGAGCGTGCAACAAACATAAACCGAAAATATTTACGTGAAGGAAACTGAAACTGAACAGATTCGGTTTATGTTTGTCTTCCTAGGCCTGTTGCGAGTTAATAGAACAATAGATAGGTCTTGGCGTTCGGACTACGTGGAATTTTACAAGGACCGTCACATCTGGCGTACCACATGGCAAAAAGGAAAGTTGGTACGTGACAAAGGCATCGTCTGACGCATTCCCCGAGTCTCTCTAAATAGTCCTCGAACGCCGACAAGCCGCTGTTGGGGGAAATGTATACCCCTACTACCGCTATTCCGGCCCACTCGATCGCGACGTAGCCGTTTCCGCGGTCGAGCAGAACTCCGGGGGGGGCCTGCGCTGAATCCCAGGTTATGGCCGACAATCCGTCCACGTCCCCGATCCAGTTGGGAGCGTCAGGGACGCGGTACGGCTCAGCCACTATCGCGAGGATGGCCCTGTTCTCCCGTATGGTCTGGGTGAGTAGGTCTTGTGCTCGTCTCGCTCTTCCTATATTGCATTGGAGGAGGCCCTTGAATTTACTCGTTCAAATCCATGGCCTCCTCCTTGCCATTTACCGCTGTTTCGGCGGTGCTTCCTTGTGTCGTTCCCCTGGAGGCGACGGTCGGCTCGCGGATGTGACGCTTCCTCTTGATCTTCGGAGGAGTGCATGCTTTCCCGCCCATTCTGTGATTGGCGGGTGCTCCTAGTGACTCGCACAGGAGGCATTTAGGTGTGGCGGCGGGGCATCTTCTGGCATTATGTCCGCTTTCGCCGCATCTGTAGCACATGTGTCCCCTGTCCACGGTCGACTTGCATACCGCGCGTACGTGCCCCAGCTCCAGACACCTGTAGCACTGTAGTGGTCTCATGGGGACTCCTGTTACCTTGGCCTTGGACCAGCCCAGTGCCACTTTCCCTTCCTGGGTTAGTTTTCGGTCTCCTGCCACCGGGCACTTGACCCACGCAGTCCCGAAACCGCTTCTGGTTGTGCCGATCTCCCCGACCTGCACCTCCGCGTTTCCGCATCCAGCTGCCGAGGCCAGCGCTCGCCGCAATTCTTCCTTCCTCATCGAGATGTCGATCCCTGCCAGCCTCAGCTCCGCCGTCTTTATTGGAACTGTTATTTTCACCACTGTTGGGTCCAACACCTCGTTGAGTTTTGCCGCTAGACGCGACGCCTTCCCTCTGTCTTTATCGCCGGGGACTCTGATTACTATTGCCCCGGTCATTGCTTTCCGCATTTCTACGGCCTCTACGCCGATCTCCTTCAACGGGATCTTCTCCCTCGCCGTTGCGAGCACGTCGGCGTACGACATGTTCGCTCCCTCCCTTTTGTCGCTGACGATTGTGTGAGTCGTAAGCCTGATTTTTTCTCCCGTTTGTGGTGTAAATTGCTCTATCGCCGTTCGCTTGTGTCTTTAGAAAGTCCATCAAGTGCGTGTAAGACGGCATTTTTTTATCAAGCCTTTCCTTCGGATGTGAAATGTTCATATTATTTATTTCGATACGTAATTGTTTCGTATCGTTTATTCACTTGCAAATGTGAGCGAAAGAGGCAATAGGTTTGCGTTATAAGATAACGGTGTTGTCTTCATTTTTCGAATCAGTCTCCTTACCGTATGGCGATTATCCTAGATATAACAACACGCAGTGTGAGAATGTTTGAAATGGACTCGAATTATTTGAGAATAACTATATGAGTGACTTGTGATTGAGAAAGTAATTTGTTTGAAAGTTGGAATGTGAATGACGACTCGTCCAAGAAATAATGTCGTGAAACTTCATGAACTCCCCCCTCCCCTCCCCCTCCCCCCCCGTTGGGGAATACCAGTGATCACACCAAAATTAGCACTTTCAAGCATGGTGCATAGACCTTCGAGCGACGTGCATGGATATTGCTCGGGTCTTACCCAGTGACCGTAGCAGGCAGTAAATCCTTATAAAGCGCTCTGAGTATGTAGATATATGAATAATTTTTGCAAAGTGTAACCGGTCCATCATGTATAGCGGAGTGATTCTGTATTTGACTTGATATTGGTCGAGCCTTCTTATCCTAATGTATAAATAATTACTTCTGATATAGTAATTAATTCTAATCCTAATACGTAAATATCTGAGTATTCTGGAACTTATTCCATTTATTTGTTTAAAGAGCTTTCAGAATCACTTAAATTTACAGCCCCTTCTAATATTTCTCGCGCCCTAAGTATCGATCTAATTTCCAAATTAGAGGCGTAATTATTAATTATTTAAAATGTTTTATATTTTTCACGCTTAAGATATCGTCTTACATCGTTGATTGATTTTATCTCAGCATGTTGTGCTTTTCCGTTTGTGTAGTGTTTAGAACCAGAAATTCGAACTAACTTGATAATCCTAAATCGCATACACAACAAATACCATCAGCTTTGATTAATTAATTAATGTTTCCCTGTGCAATGCACTGCTTAAATTTATCTATAAATTTCATTAATTTCTTAAGAATATTCCACCAATTTGAGGCGGAGGACATGTACGGTGTGAACTTCTTCAGGTCCCGGTAAAACTGGGCCGGCGCCCCATCTCCCACGTGTTCGCCCTCTAGCAGCTTTGGCACTTTGATGGAGTCCCAGTCAGCCAGTCTTTTAATAAGTTTCTTTTTGAGGTGTTCGTACCTGCCCCGTCTTCGGCGGGTCGAACAGTACGTCCCGGACTGGCTGTATATACCGTTCGGTAAGATTCGCGACGGTGGTGTGGTATTTTGCCTTGTCGCTTGTAATGCGGGTATCTAGATCTGATTATTATTTGATAATTTCGCAGATGTAATTCTAGTATCAAGAACCACAGCGTTACATCGTGCGGCCAGAATGGCGATATACGGAGCGGCGTACTCACCGCGTCTATGCTGTTGTTCGTGTTCGTCGCGTGCTCAGCTCCGTTGGAGCTAGTCATTTCGAAGACTGTTCATTCATGGAAACATATTTTACAAAATGTGGTCCAATCAATTACATGCGTTTCGAAAAAATCCGTTAAAATACCGCATGCTGCAGAACTAAGTACTGAAAGATATTCACCTTCCATACTGTTTCTTCATCAACACCTAAATGAAGATTACGTATATTTTTCAATATTCTGTTTAAATAAGTAATACAATATCGTTCAAGAATAAAAGGGAATATCAACCATAATAACATAGAAGAAATGGGTGTTCCATAAAGGAAAGACAGAAAGTATCTCGTTCCTATTGGATAATTACGATAATGGGAAGGAAATATTTTTACAGCAACATCTTGATCTCCCATGCTGCCTTGCCATACCGGTCCATAGCGCCCTAGTTCTGAAATTATACAATGTATTACAGCCAAAAATATTTATTTTTGTTGTAAATTCAATGGTTTAATTAACAAAGAACATACCTACAATTGTTGTAAGCTTCAATTGATCTACTATATTAGCATCAGCTCTTAGCACCGTGCTATCCATAAACTGATTTATATAGGAAAATGGTTTTCCTAATGTTGCTAACATATTAGTATGATACACAGGATATACCATTATAGTTACAATATATGTATATTACTAATAATATGCATAGTAGAACACTTGTTATGATAACAATCCATTTCTCAGAATCTCCAAATACTCCAAAAATTTCAAATGTTCAGTTGCTATAAGATTTCATAAAAGATATTATAATGAAATTGTAAATTAATACAGATCATATCTCTCTGTATCGTTAAAATTTGTTTGGTTGATTATCTTTTGCAGGAATGCAACTATGCGCATTATTCTCAGAGTATAAGATATTAATAATTTTGCTATTAAGTTTACATCCATGACAGCAACAAAAAAAAGAGACCACGTCTGGGTTATATTATCCTTCCTTATTTATCATATTTGTCTTGTTATCTTCATATTCTCCTCCCCTTTCATTACCCCCACCCCTCTCTTTCGTGTCTTTATAGATGGTGTTTCCTCCACTGTACCATCAGGCGTCGAGAGTTGTTTGGCTTCCACAGATCATTGAACCGTTACTCAACCAACGGTCACTTCACTACTTCTTTATCCATGCTATTTAGCATCATTTATAGCGTATTTTTCATGTATTGTGAATATTTTAAAGAAGGCGATATGCAAGGGACACGCGCCATTACATACAGGGGATACATTCCATTGCATAGCAGGACTTGATTCCACAGCACGCCTTGGAATGCATACAGTCATCCCTGCCATAATATGTTTTTTAAGCGTCTTTCTATTAACTTTTCCTTCTAACCCCTTCTTCGCTTCGCTCACTTAAGTCTCTTTGACCTTTTATAAATACACAGTTTATCTGTCAAAATCCACTGTAATTTCACTTCACGACCTCTCTCTCGCGCGACTCGAACTATCACTCCTTAGTTAAATACTTTCCGGGAGTGTTATCAGTTGTTTCAGTTGTGTGTGCGTCTATGTGTATCTGCAGTTGATACTTCTATACTGTTTTTGCTGTTTATTACCGAATTGAACGAGATGGCCTGGTCTTATAAAGTATGGACACTCACCTATGTTGTGTGACATGTTATATACGTTATTTACATTGCACTTCAATGTAACGTACTTTATTGCCAGACATCAGATGCACAGGCGGTTCTTTTCGGTTTTATATCTTTAAAAAAAAATGGATAGATTCTAATTTTCTTAAGGCGATTTCTAGTTGAAGGTTTTTTATATTTACAAAATCTATACCTTCAATTTGTTTTTGTCGTCTTGGGCGTGTGTGTGAAGCGATGTATATCATTCCCTGTAGATAGGCTACTTGCTATTCTGTAATTGTCTAGTATGCTTTTATCGTTGCTAATTCGTTTTACATAGAAATCTCTGATATGTCTTGTTCAGAGATCTATTGCTTGTTTTATCAAGTTCCTGGGGAAAGGGGAAGAACTTGGATCCACTCCTTTGAGGATTTGTGTTGCCATTAGCTTTAAATATCTTTCTCGTATCTTTGATCATTGATTACAACTTACCTGTTGGTCTGCATATTTGTTAGGATTATTAGATGTATAAGCAGCGGAACACGTGGATAAATTGTGAAGTTAATAATATTCTTCTGTACAGAAGTGTAAGTAGAAGTAGGAATATAATTTGAGCTGGTTCTGATCCGCACGTTAGCAATGTTACCCTATGACTGA
Source organism: Bombus pascuorum (assembly GCF_905332965.1). Taxonomy (NCBI): domain Eukaryota; kingdom Metazoa; phylum Arthropoda; class Insecta; order Hymenoptera; family Apidae; genus Bombus; species Bombus pascuorum. The sequence continues at coordinate 6,424,408 of NC_083494.1, read as the reverse complement.
AAGCCCCGAAGCCATCGTCGCCTATCTACTGTTTATGGTCTGCTTTCATCTCAGTCTATTGTCTATACGGTGTCGATGGCTTCAGTGCTTGAGAAAACTAAACAGACCAGATGTAGATTTTTCTTAGAAGTTTTGACGACTTCAGCACCCTCCCTAAAACTCTATATCCCAACAAACAATTACCTCTTAATATTTTTCTAATTCTTGTCATAGATATCTGAACCTTGAGTTCATCAAAGCTTTCACAAATACATTTGCCTTTCTCTTTTCCATTCAAAGCATCTAAAGCAATCCCTTTTTAGATGGCCAACTTTTCCACAGTTGAAACAGCTTGCTCCTTGTTTCTCGTTTACTTGACTGCTTCTGTTGTTCCTCTTTATAATTGTTACCTTTTATTACCAGCGCCACCGATGTTTCCTGGTCGTCTTTCTTCCATCTGATATTTGCCATCATCAGCGTGGTACTCCTCCTGTCTAAGGTTTTCTTTCCTTCTTCCACCGTATCCCACGCACTGTGAAAATGGTCAAATTTGTTTGGTAACATCTATATAATGCGTGTTATCATCATTTTCTCGCCAGTTTCACTCCCAAGGGCTTTCATCTTCGCCGCTATCAGTTCCAACTTTGACAAGTTGTGAAAGACATTTTCAGATTCTTCCCAATTCAAATCGAGAAATTGCTTCTGGTTCCATAACCTGTTGGGGTTATTAGATGTATAAACAGAGAAACACGTGGATAAATTGTATATTAAGTATTATATTTCAGTACAGAAGTGTCAGTAGAAGTAGGAACATAATTTGAGCTGGTTCTTATCCGCACGCTAGCAATGTTACCCTAAGACTGAAAGCCCCGAAGCCATCGTCGCCTATCTAATGTCTATGGTCTGCCTTCGTCTCAGTCTATTGTCTATACGCTGTCGATGGCTTCAGTGCTGGATAAAACTAAAAAGACCAGATGTAGATTTTTCTTAGAAATGGTGATTACTTCATCATTATTGCTCCTGTGCATCATTCACGCGTGAAATTATCTAGGCGCAATAACAGCAAAATTATTGTTGTCCTCCTTTCCTTGCAAATACGTTTGCCCAGACCTCGCTCTTTCTTTCGTTGCATTAGTCATCCATAACCGTGTCGTTTAAGGGCTGGCTCGGCATATCCAGGATGCAAGAACTTTGTTGATTTCGATTTCATTTCTTCGCAGGAATGCTGTTGCTTTTTCTTTTGTTGCTAGATTTGACACTTGATCCAACCTTTTCCTTTATTGGCCCTTCCTTCATTTCTAGCATTTTTGTATTTTCTTTCCTAGCAGTATGGGCGTTGGATTTAATCTTTTTGTATCTTTTCCGGCTTCGCAAGTAATTTTAGATTCTGTTACTGTTTCGCGTCGGTTACTCCTCCGACTCTATGCTCGTGCTGCATGAAGTAAGTTGTTCTGCTTTTGCTGTCTCGTTTTTCTTTGTGGTTCCCCTGTGTTACATTTTGAGGTTCTATACTTGTTTATTGACGATAAAGAAACTGCTATATTTTTCTCGATTATTTCTGAGTTAAAGAAAGTGACTCTTTTATTTAGTTTCCGCTCTCGACTACTTCAAAGTAGTTGTTCGTTACGTTATTTCCAATGGTACTGTAACGTCTTAAATGACTTTCGGAAATAATTTCTTGCAATCTTATCAAGTACCCGTTGCGACACCTCTCGTACCTTTCCCACACTGCCGAAGTATTGCCCTTTCGCTTTCGATTTCATTTTGGGAAATAAAAGGAAGTTACCAAGGGCTAAATTTGGCGAACGTGGAGGATGTGGGATGACAGTGGTGTTGTTGTCCTGTAACACGACAACACCCCTGTGCACACGGCTTACGACTTCAAAAACATATAATTTCGTAGAAGATGGTTTAATATCTAGTTTAAATGATATGAAAAATTACCATACCAATTTCTGGTCGATAATTGAAAACTCCATCTGTTTCTTGAGGTTTCTTTTCGCGCTGCCGACTACATCTTGCGACATACAGTTTTCCAAAATGAATTAAGAATGAATCAACGATCGCATCTGCGATTGCTCCATCATCAATTACTTTGTCGGAGTCACTTTCATTGTCACTTTCCACTAAATTTCGATTTGCCATTTCCTGACTCGTCGAAGTAATACTTAATCGTAAAACGACCACTAGAGAACTGGACTTCCATTCCTGAAAAGAATTCGAAAAATATGATCGATCTCTGCACAGTGTAAAACGTTACTGTGAGCACGAGCCATCTTTGAGAGATTTCGTGAAACATAATAGAGTGTCTGTACGGACTTTGGTTAGTGGGAATGAAACAAGAGTTTGTACAGTGCATAGACGTCGTTCCTGATGGGTTACGGGATGACGTTGCATTTTTGACGACTTCGAGATCAAGTTTGGATTGCTCGAAAAATTTTGTTTCTTGTATTCGGGTCGTTTCGAACCAGAATTCTTCGATAAAAGTAGTGCGTCTAGCAAATAGAGAAGAATATAGATATTATTACGTTCAACTCATTGTCTTAATTTTGCAAATTGCATGGCAGATCATAGTGAGACACGGCGTTGCTAATAACGGAGGATAATATATCACAACGTGACGCAACCGTGTCATAATCTGATGTCTCGTTATAGTTCATGGAAGAGCATAGCGACGATGATAGTATTAACGCTGATATGATTCTTGATGACCTACCTAACATGAAATTAATGAACTATCAACATCAGTTTGCTTCTTGGAATTGTACGCCATAAAATATTTTGCTGGATATATGGCTAAGAAAATGACGTTAAAAAATCGCCATGTTACGGCAGATTCGCAAAAAAAGCGCCAGTTTTTGTCGCAATGAGCAATTCCGTGCATACAACGTCAAAGAGAATTGTCACATTTTGAACGTCTATGCGTAGCAACCAACGAACAAATTTTCGCAAATTTTTAGATTAACATATTGCGAACGTTTTATTGTAGCGTTTTATTGTAGCAATCGTTTTATTGTTATACTTAAGCGATCGGTGGAAATTCCTTCTCTCGTGGTTTTTTTTTTTATATAAAATTCATGTATTTATCCCGGCTAGGTCTAAGATATTGAAAACTACTTGTAGAGGCCATCTCCGAGATTTAGATTTTATAGTGTATTTTCTGAGCATATGATCGGTCATATCTATACCGAATCTGATACCATTACGTAATCTAATTGTCTCCGGTATACAGGTATCATTTTTTCAATTTCTACGGATGTATGTATCGAACTAAGAATCAGTACTTTCTTAATTAGTATAGTTTTGTAAATTGTCAGAGTACAATTATTTGAACGATATAATAGTAAACCTATAGCTGCCGGTCAAATGACCGATTTTTAAATTCTGTTTAGAATTTCTTACGTACAACATTGTTGCACCGCCTTTCTACTATAAGAAACTTCACGACGTTTCTTGTAGTATACTTACAATGAATTTTTTAACAATAGTGTAAATAGATAGTGTCGTACGTGTAATGCGTAATTTTGCAACTAATGTAAGTTGATTTGTCTCGGAAACTACGTGTGATTTTTTAATTAATACGAGTTTAATGATAAACGATAAAAGGAATGCATAAGACGAAGAAGAGAGATATCCTTAAAAAGAAGAAAATTTGTATTATTTGCTTGTTTCACATGTATATTATTGTTTTAAAAATAAATATATCAAAATTCATCTGGTTTTACAAAATTGAAAATAAAATAACTCATACAATTCAGGAAAAAAAAATGGGTCGGTACAAATGGTTCTCAATTTGGTAAATGCCCCACTTAGATTGAGTAATCTCATTGAGATAATGTAATATAATTCATTCAGTAATGTAGTTGAGATAAGCAACCAATAAATAATTTATATCCTTCAGTTTCGAAACTAGTACCACTACGCTTGTTTATTTTAGGTTTGTAATATGATAGTAACTATCGCTTATCTAATATAATTAATGAAACATTTGTAAATAAGAAATTAAAATTTTCAAAAATGTCAAACACCTATTTGATGGTTTAAAAATGTATAAAAATATTTTTCAGATATCTTACATCATTTTGTATGATGTATCATTTTATATATCCATCAAGCAAACTTTGAATATAAAATTGATCACAAAACTATAATTTTCCTTCTCGATAATTAATTTGTGTAAATTACTCCGTTTATGTTAACAAGTATTCTAAAGATTTGAATGAGATAATGAGATATTACGTTTAATTATTTAATAATAATCGTTTATTAGTCTTTTCTATTTAATACATTTATCTGTATTAATAAATTTTATTTAAATCTTAAAAACGGACAAAGTTACGATATTCTATTGTCATCTTGATGTAATGAGAGACACTTATGAGTTACTTGAAATGTTTATAAGGTAATCGGTGGGTTATACTCAAAATACTAACTGCTAACCAATTCGTTCAAGTTTTAACGTACGTCATAATTAACAAGAAATGTAAGTTTTTATTGGATTTATTTTCTTTAATATAAGGTGCATTCGACATGTACATATTATCATCGGCGAGGTACAGAATTTCCTCTTGGTAGCTGTACCTGTACCTGGTATCTGATCTGTGGTATCTGTACTTCGCCGGTGATATTATAGCGAGTATTGAGTTTCAGTTGATAACGTAGACCAGTCTGACCTATTAAAAGCCGTAGCAAGTGCTGCTGCGTCGATAAGTACTACTTACGTAAGTACGTACATTGTACATATTTGCGAAAATTGAGATCGAATATAAAAAATATACACGCTTTGTCGCATTACGAAGGTATTCAAGATGAATATTGAAACGTCGAAATTACTTGAAAAGTCAGTTAGTACCTGCATACAACTATTTCTCGTTAGAGATCGTTAAATAGATTTGGAACTGAAAGTTTTAGAACAGCTACAGAAATTATTTCTTCACGATTTGAAAGCGGTAAAAGATACAATACACAAGCTGCGTTATACTTTCATCGCGCTATGTAGGGTAGAAGTATTTGAAGTTATACGGAAATTATTTCGAATAAAGAAGGGCAGGAAATGGAGCACGGGTGTGTGTAGTTGTAGACAATATATATACAACGTTCGATCGCATACTTTTATTTCGAAACATCGAATTTTCTGACGTCTAAATATCCGCAACGCTGATACCAATGATAAGATGATTGTGAAATGTTATTATCAACGTTTCGTTAAGCATTATTAGGAAGGGCCAAGCTGCTTCAGCGTTTCCAAGTCTTGTATTTTTGGCGGTGCGTCGTTCCATCGATTCGCCGATACATAATCGACGTTCAGCAAAATCAATTGCAAATCTAAATGGGCGCATACATTGACAACATCCATTGATCTAAAAATGTTTTCGACATTTGAAAGTAGGAAAGGGAAATAGGAAGATGTGGAGAACGCGAGCCTCCGTTTTATTTCTTTTTTCTTTGGTTCGCTGTTTCTTATCATTCACACGGACATTCAAATAATTCGAATTTTCTGCTTTTTTTTCTTTCTTTTTTTCTTTTTTCTCCAATCGAATACTCTCTTTGATTTTGTATAGGTTCAAACATACGAGCGCACACACGCACAAACATTCTTCCTCTTTTCTTGTCCTTTGGCACAAAGTTATCCGGCACTCAGCTTCGCGGTGACCAATAGCAGATGCCTTCTTCACCGCGGCCACAGTAGCACTGGTACAAACAGACATATCGACAAGAAGTGTGATAACTTCTTCCAACATCCAAACAATCGTCTGCCGCCGCTATTAGCGCCTGAACTTTGCGCTGCTTCCGCTAGACCTAAATAAACATAATCAACGTTATTCTATTCTCCTCCTTTTCTAAGATCATTGTGAGAGGAAAAGGATTAGCTTACCACCGATTATAGATACATGATCCTTGCCTCGCGACGATCTATCGAAACCGATTTTTATTTCTAAAAACAGATGATATACACGTGAGTGCACTGCCATTATTTCTGCTACAATTATGTTATTATTATCGACTTATAAGAATATACATGTACGATATATTTGTATTCTATGTATATATATGTAGATTCAAAGTGACGTGTATGGGGTAATTTAAGCAGAGATGGACTATTACAAAAGACGACCTATGTATTTTCTAAACAAGTGTGTAGAATACGCCGATATTGTTATGCTAATTGCATCAAATGTATCTGTGAAACGAAGATTGAAATCGCTTGCAAAAATGTAGAATCCATTATGATTATTAATACAGCAGCGATTATTTACATTTCTTTAGTTTATCACGTTATTCTATTTCATTTTAGTAATATCTCATTATTCATTTATTACTAGGTCATAGATTTAGTAGATTAGTATTTTCAAGTCCTTAAAAAAGGAGTATATTTGTACGTCCATTTCTGCATCAAGAAAGATCCGACATCGAAGAAAACGGATGTACACGTAAAACGTTGATCAAAATTTCATGTCGATCGGTTACTATTTTAAGAAGATTTCGATGCACTTGGAAATGTCTAAGAAAGGGAGCGGCTTTGAAGAAGAAAATGACAGCGGAAATGTGTAAGGAAGAAAGCGACTTTGAGGAAGAAAATGACAGGGGAAATGTTTGTGAAAGAAAAGAGACATTTTCGATCAAACCTTCGGTACGAGAAGTCAGAAATGCCCCTTTGATTTCATTACAAATGTACGCTATATGCGTTATACATTACAGATACAATGTTACAACTTGCAGTGCAAATATTTTTTCAGCAAAGTAAAATTGAGATCGTAAATCGTGTACGTAAATGTGAAAAAAAAAACATTGGGGACACTGAGATAATTCTATTTATAGTAATTATATTTAGCATTCTACTCTACTGATAATGTATTGCTTTTTCAAATACTACTCGTAACATTTGAATCTAAAGAAACCACAGGCCAGTGTCCCAACTCACTGCAATTTCACGTTCGAAATGTTGCAGCGGCTTTTAGAATGTAGAGATTTAGAAGATACTTGTAGATTTAGAACGCGGAGATTTGTAATGGAAATTTAAAGAGGCCTTTGGCGTTAACGAAAGAGGAATGGACTACGATCCCAGATGCATACATATAGTTCATGGACTGAACCCATTAAATGGAACCACGCTAAACTCACAGAAAAATCAGTTATTTTTAGACGACTTTTATAAATAATGGTTAGCTTTTAAAGCACATGCTATGAAAGAGGACTGGAGCTGAGTTTATAAAAGTTTTATTAAATCAACCGATTTAAATTTTGCTTCCACTCCCTTCAAAATAATCTCTTCCTGCAACAATATAGCGATCAGATTGACTTTACCATAGCCCCAATGATTTCTGAAGCAAAATTTAGATTGGCTCACTTAATAAAACTTTTATGAACTCAGTTTGGGTTTTTCTTTTTTTTACAGAACCTCGTACAATTCAAATCGATAACTTGAGATACAGTTGTGGTGGTATTTCACTATTTGAATAATAGAAAAGTACTTATAATACTAATTATTGTTACGGTTGATCTCAATGAGACGGTTGGTGTCAGAACAAAAACTAAAAGAAAAAAGACACATAAAAACAGGTAAAAAATAACGTAATAGTGTAATTTTGTAAAATAATATAATTTGCGCATTAATCTGACAAATATTTGAGTCGATATAAGAATTAATGAGCTAGAAAGTTAAGCCACTTTTACGTTCAGTCGCATCGGAAAAACTGACAAAGTGTCGCGTACAGGTGACAGTTCTTCCTTTTTATCGCATGAGTCTGTAAGAGAGATGGAAGCGAACTCGTCGACGAGGAGTCGCAAGATTTCAGCTCTAAAACGCTTGGTAAGGTATATAAGAAAATCGAAAATGAGAAAGAAAGGAGTATGAACATTGATATAGAGACAATGACGAAACACAAGAAACGTGTCATTTCATATCTAGCAAAATTAGCTTCCATGGTACAGTTACGCTGTTCCTGCGACGCAAGTTAAACGAGCTTTTTCAACTCCGAATCTAAGTGAACGTCTCGAGAGGTAACTTATCTTCGCAAAATTAACATAAATTTATGTTTCTGAAATTTAATTTGGATTTTAGACAATAGTTATATATGTACAAATATCAAATAAAGAATGCAGTTGTAATAACTTTTGTTTTATTCTATGCTTTAACATTTGCATAAGTTTTTTGCTTATTAAAATGATATAAGTTTTATAACTCATTTTGTGTTATTGATAAATAAGGTGTACCAAAATTAGACTCCATTGTTTGATATTTTGCAGGAGACTTTAGAAGAATGAGATTAATATACTTGCAACTTTTATGAATAAAATTAAATGAAAAGACTCTTTCATTTAATTAATTATAACACGCAAAGATTATTCCTCGCTGCAGACTCAACGTATCGAAATTTATTCCTGTTAATTATACTTATATTGTAAAATGTACATGTGTCAAAATAAGTCTTCTGTTATATACCTGAAGTTTATCTTAATGTGCACGAAGCTTATTTTAATATTTCTAAATAATCATCTATGTTGAATAGTCTGAACTTGCAATAAAAAAGTTCAAACTCGTAGCATTTTTATAAGACCACTTCTTCCTATATTAGCTTCCTGTAATGTTTTACATGTTTTCTGATGAAACTACCTTTCTGGTAATTAATTAAGGAATAATTTTAATAAGATACGAATCGTGGGTCTGGCTTTGGTGCCATACTTTTAGGTGTTGATTCTCAGTAATGTAAATACAAGTTGAGGATGATTGAAATCAGAAAAATGGTTATCGGTAGGAAAAAATCTCCTATTATTGATAATGGTTATTGCCCCAATGTATATACACTTTGGGAATTGTAGAACCCCTTTATTCCTTATCATCTCAGTGTTATTTTCAGCAGTTACTGATTCAGCATAAAATAAAATTACAACGTTGTAATGATTAAAATTGTAACTAAAAATATAAAATTGTAAATAAAGTACAGGACAGTAAATGAAGTATACAGTCCGGGTAATGATGTATTAAAGCGAACCAACATCAAAGTAAGAAAATTATAGAAGAAACGTGATATTCGCAACTTGAGTTAACGTATATAATCGATATACTGTGAATAATATTAGTTTCCATTCTTCCCTTTAACTCGTAAAGGTCTATACGCGAAACGGAATATTTTCTCGGTCCACGATGATAAGAAAAATATTTCTTACGTAATTTAAATGGTTTCAGGAGACGAATCAGACCGGAAAAATATCTTTTTATAAACGTCATTTTTTAACGTTTTTAATGTTCTTTTACGTATACGTGATTTTTTTTTGTATGTTATACCGCAATATCAAATACGCAAGAGTATAGTATGTCCACCATCGTGTCATGCAATTTTTGTTTGAAACGTATCGTTCGTGTTTTTCGAAATGTTTGAGCGGTTCGAGATAAACCAAACACACTGTATATATATATATATGTATATATAATAAAATACTGCTTTCAGTTTCCATCTTCCAAGCTCAATTACAGCGATTTGATGTTTTGGTAAAATTGATATTTGTCGTTTATCCAACGCTTTAAAAATCAAAATTGTGCACGTGAAAACCGTAAATCGAAATTTCGTTCTATTTTTTGATGAGATGGCAATTAAAAAGTGTTTAGATTTCCATTCAATTTCCTCCCTACCTTATCTGTATTATTGGTAGTTAAACGAAACATTCCGACATCGATACCGGTGAATTTTTCTTACACGTCATCTAATAAACCAATTCTTTTAACTTATTTCAAAAAAACTCGTTTTAAAAGAATTATTACAATTGTACGTATGTCCATTTATAAGCAATTACTTGAGGAATTGCTTCGTTAAAAAGGGAGATATTATACAGAACAAGAAACACAGTGAGTGATTTACGTGGCATAACGACGTAACATAAGTCAACAGAAAGATACAGAGGGAAATGTTTCTTATTATTTCCACTCGACTTATATTTTTTCCAAAGAATAAGAAAACTTACCGTATAACCTTAAGGTTCCGTCGGCCTTGCCAAGACTATTCGTCGATACGCATTTGTAACTGCCCACATCTTGTTCGGTAAATCCTTTGATCAACAACCACATCAGAACTTTGTATCCAGATCGTTCTTCTCGTACATTGTACTTGAGCCTGTGTAATTCGATGACAATAAGTTTTACCAGCCTTTAGGAAACGAAGCAAGAACACACGAGATTAAAAGAACACATAATCTCACCCTTCGAGCAGCATTTCGTCGTCTGAGCCTCGCCGGTTCTTTACCCAGTAATTAATTGTATTTGGAAATGCCTCGACATAGCACTCGAGCTGCACATCCGTGCTCAAAGGTGCTCCCAGAAGCTGATTAGGAGCTTTGACGACAGGTGCAACTGTGAAAGCGGTTTCAAATTAATTAGCCGATATTCATCGCGTTACACGGCTCGCTAAGATTTTAATTAACGCCCTTTTACGGAAGACATAGGTAAATATAATTCGTCCTTTCCCTTTCTGATAGTTGTACGCACGATTTTTCCTTAGAGTTATCCAATTTAATGCGACAACCACTGTTCCACTGTTTGCTAACGTTTCGTTTCTCGAATGGCTGCGTGTAGAGTATTCGCGCTTATAGACATCGTTCGTTGAAAATAAATTCATATTCAGTGATCATGTACATGTGTAAGGATCGCTATTTACGACGTTTCAATGAGTATTATCCTGCCATATATACATAATATTATCTAAAAAACATTCTTCTAAATTTGCTTTTAGATTTACGCAACATTTATTTATATAGCGATCATGTACACGTATAAATGCTACATTTGTGACATTTCAGTGAGTATTATTGCGCCGTGTATGCATAACGTTATATAAAAAGATTCTTTTAATTTTAGTTTTAGACTCATGCAGACAGGTAATTTATTATTCAATCGCGTACTTGGAAATACGCTGGCTCATGAAAGTATTCAAACGTTTACTGTATAAAACTTTTATCTCGATATTGTACGTGTTATGCAAAACATTTGGAAATTTCATTAGTGTTGCAACGAGACACGATAGTCATAATTGTATTGGTTGAATTTGAAACCAATTTGAAAATGTATATACAAGTTAGAAGATATTCATTGCAAACACATATTTAGTACAAAATTAGTACACAGCGTAAATAGCGATCTTGACCATATGGTGTTAAATATGGTTCCACTGAATATCGAAGTTTATTAATACGCGTATAATGCACGATAATCGACTGTTTAAATACTTTTGCCATCTCTGCGAAACATATGCATAATTACATTAAATACTTCGTAATTTCTGTATATATTTTCAAATTGGTTTCAAACTTTACCAATATAACTACGCGATAGTCGAGTCTCATAATGGTGCTAATATTTCAAAATGTTTCATACGCTACGCACAATATATTCATAAATGGTATCTAAAATTGTTCGAATATCTCCGTGAACCCGTATATTTTATTTCGGACAATAGTACGCGCAAACAATCAGATACGAGTGGTATCTATAATAAGTTGAATCATATTTGAACATACCAAATTAATAAACATATTAACATTTGTTTTTCTACTTATTTATCATTTTCTAGTGAACGTGTTCTTCCTATGCAGAGATAACGATATTTTAAAGAAAATAATACCGTGTATTCACTATGGTCAAGTAAATTATATGATACAACTTGTTATTGGTTATTTTGGATCATTATGGATACATTAAGGATCATTAAGGGAAATTTACGACTTTAGAAATATATATATGTATAGATTTACAAGAGTATGTAATTACATCTTGCGTATGATAATTTCATGCGAGCTATCCCGCTATGATATCTACTACAGAAATAACATTTGTTACTGTATTATTACGTGTACTATGGCACTATTATTAAAAAAGTAGCGAAGTTAAAATACAGTACTTTGTTATTAACTTCGATGAAACATGTGAAATTATGCAATCTACGTTACGTCATGAAAATTGAGGAGAATTAATTCTCAGCTGGTATCTTTTCAAATAATTTAGACACTCGGCACTGATACCGATGTCAATTTAACTTAATTGCGGGATATTGATTCAAAATAATTTGGATATGAAGGAAGCCACATTTGCATCAAATTTCGAATTTAAGATCAATAAAGAATTCAATGACGCACACAAATGAACACGTAACATAGGATGTTAAAATTACGAAATTCCGAGTACATTAGGTTGTCCCAAACATATCTTCTGCTTTATAAATAAAAAATGGATGTGCGACATTTTGTTTTACATCGTGTTATTGAATTCTGTACAATCCATTCTAGTCTATTATTTTCCTGCATCTCTCCGGAAACCTCATAATGCCATTTTTCCAGAACATTTGGCGTTTGCTAACAAAATGTTGTTTGTTATATCATTGCTTTTTTTTCAATTTTTATATCATCTATCGATCCTCTCACTGCGAATACAATTTTTTAACGACAGAAATAAAAGATAATCACGCGGAGCAATATCCGGAGAGTACGGAGGACGAGGTAGAGCATCCAGATCGAACGTTAACAATTTGTTTCTAACGGTTAAAAATGATAGAAAATGACGCCTCGTCTGTTCATCTATTCTTGTCGTTTGAAACAAATTGCGAATGTTTCATCGAGATCTTCTAGCGTGACTCAGCCACTGTGACTGTTATTTATTCCTTTGTTTAAAAAAATTTGTTTGCAGTGAAAGATTCAGTTCGATAAATAATGCGAAAACGCACTTAGAATAACATTTTGCCAGCAAGCGTCAAAAGTTTCGGAAAAATGACGTTATGCGACATGCAGAGAGCTGAAAGAAGATAATAAACCAGAATATATCTTACACAAGTCGATGACACAATGTAAAATATTGTGCATTAGTTGTTCATTAATAAAGTGAAGGGAACTTTTGCGAAAATCTAATACATTACACATTCCACGTTGAAACGAAGGCAGAAAAGCTACCAATATTACGACAAAAGATTGCGAGATCGTAAATTTTTCCATTGTAATTATCTCTTTCAATTATCTTTGTAAAGACGAGCATCAGCGAAACTCATATTGCATCAACGTTATGATCTGCGCTTTACGATTTACGGGAATGCAAATCTGCTTAAGTATTACGAGAAAACTTTTTCAAGGAATCGGGTTAAAATTACTTTCCGCTTTAAAAACAATGCGAAACGAGTATTAAAATGTTTAGCCGTTGTACGATTTCACGACATAATGAAATTAAATTGCGAACTCTACAAGCGAGTGGAACGTTATTGCGCAAGGTGATAAATCCGCAGACGACCTGCTACGTCTTCCTTTATCCTTCGGTTTAGCTCGCTCCGATTCTGCTCACTGATAAGCAATCTCGAATCTCTTTCGCTGCTACTCCGTGCAACAGAGAACAGAATTGACTTACTTTTTCGTAAGCAACGACATCATAGAATCACTTGGAACGTTATCGACGATCGTATCAAAGATAAAAGCCCGTAGATAAACCGTGAATCATTAGCGCATCTCGTTTCGTTCGCCTTTGCTTCATAGTGATGCATGCACGATTTTACAGCTGTTCAGGGGTCTATCAGGCGCGGCAAAAACTTCAAAAGGAAGGCACAGCAAGCCGTTATGGCAATTATTCGAATGATTCGTGGATGCGGAGGTCGTCATTACGTTCGCAGCGATACAGTCGCCTTTTGTCGTTGGTGGAAGCTTTTCCGCCGGCTACAATCAGGGATTAGAAGGAAAACAAGACTTACAATTCACGGCGAGTGTCACTCGCTTGCTAACGGCGGGCGGCACGTCGTTGCTAGCGATGCACAGATACGCCCCCATTTGTCGCCTCTCGACACGATGGAATTGCAGCAGCGAACCGTTGAAGGTCTCGTGCTTCTCGAAAGTGCTACCACCTGCGCACCGAGAAAACGTTTTCTGTCTGCATATTTTCTCGAAAATTGACCCCCTCCCATGCACGCACACACACACACACACACACGACATCCACTTACTCGCTTCAAGCAACGCCTCGCATTCTCTCGTATCCGTCGTTTTTCTATCTTCCTCGCGGATCGTTTTTCATTCAAGAACCTCAGTTGTCGACTTCTTTTTTCTTCATTTTTACGTTCTCGATTCCGCAAAAGGCAGAGACACGATAATACATATTTGTGGGAAACAGCGGGCATGCGAAGATCGTTAGCAAAGGACGAAGAAATCACTCGTCACTGCGCTTCGTTCTCTTCCCTATTTTCCCTTTAGTTTTAGAGACGCGTTTTATCTCGAATCATCGCGACAAGAACATTACGGTTACGGTTATTGTTATTACAGTCAACGGAACGCGGTTAAATATTTGTGTCGCGTTTTCAATTTCGCTATCGACATCCCCTTAAGCAGAAACTCGTTCTGCACGATAACGAGCTGCTGCTTTTACATGCCTTCAAAATATTTTAACGTCCGCGATAAATAGATTGCGTACGAAATTGAATTATTTGCAATTCTGCTGATACGTACAGACAAACTCTGGAAAGCCTGTCAAGTGTCTCTGGCGGAAAGCAAACTTAAATAGGCGATACCATTCAATAATTGTTACCTGTACTTGAGCCACGTGTCCGGACGATTCGCTCAAGTTTACAAGGCAGTTACGCGATAAAAGAAATTAAATATGTATACACTCGCAATATCTATGATTAACTTTTGGATAATGTTAATTGCAGTAAAGATAACTTAAGAACGTAAAAAACGTCGAATTTCGACGATTATGATTGTCAAAGCAGACCATTTTATTTTCGATGATGTTACGTAGCAAAGATGAGACGAGTGAAAAATACCAAAGGATAACGCAACGAAAACGCGATGAAAAGCTCTGGTGCTGCAAGCCGAAAGGACAGTCAAGGATGAAAGATTGCCGACGGAAAGCCGCGAAATGGAAAGAACATTATTTCTCAAGACAAGAAGTTGCAACTTTTCGGATTTAAACGAATCCAGGTAAAACTTTTAACTAGGTCGAAACCACAGACTAATGCAATTGAACGAAGAAACTACCGTCAAAGTGGAGTGGGTGAACGGAAGTACGCCGCGCGTAAGGGAAAGGAAACAAGAGAGAGTGAGAGTGAGGAGGAAAGGAAGAGAAAGAGAAAGAGAGAGAGCCCGAGATAGCCGGAAGCCTGACGCACAACGCAAGCGAAAGAAGAGACAAGAAGATATATGCTTAATTCACTACTTAGGTTGCTAACGAGTTTCTTAAGTGAGCGAACGCTAACGAGTTTGTAAAGCTCGTAAGAAAAGCGTCATCGTCAGGTAGGAAAGCGACGCAGGTTGCACGCGAGCAATGTTTTTGTGTATTTTGAAAAAAAACATCGATGCAATCTAAATATGCTATGCAAATTGCACGTTTCGTCCCATTTAACAACTTTAACGATTCTTATTTGATCAAAATACCTACTTGTGTATTCTTTTTACTTCACTGCAGATGATTAATCAAATTCTATTTGCTATTTAATATAGCATTTAATTATTTAATATAAAATCTGTTGTGGATGAATTTTTTTGTAATAAAGGACCATCCAAGTATTAATATCATTCCCGCGGTAAATGTCATTAAAGAATGATTCAGTTTCGTAGTAAATTTCTGTTTACCCTATTAACTCATAAGTACGTTCATTCGTGCGTTGGGGCGAACGTTAATAGCGGTCTTCACAACGAAAATCGTTAACTGCCTGTGGATGAAGAAAAATATGCAAAGTAAAAAGGACAAATACTGCGAGTCTTGAACGTTTCAGCCTAAGGGTAGGTGGAAGGAGGTAGTGCAACTACCTCGGCCAAAGTTTTGCCAACTCGAGGCCCTGCGGCAGAAACTACCACGTGCCTTCTATTCCATGTGTGTACAAACGATGTTATACGTACACGCACGGTATATATACTCTCCTAGGCCGTACAAGCGTAAGCTCCGTGGTTCGTTTTACGTGTCCCTACAGCGTATGTAAGTACACGGACTCTAACTCTTGCCCTGGATGTGTGTGTCATACAAGATACCATGAAGAGGATTCTCATCCTCTGTTTCTTTACACGCGCATCCGCTGTTTCTGTCTTCGAGTTCAAGAGGTGAAACTTGTTTCAACGACCTGCCTCTTTATACCCACTTTACTATGTTCTTATGCTCAATCTGTGTGCCTACGGTCGAAAATTTCTCGGCTTTTGATTTCGTATTTTTCGCTTCTTATACGATGCCATCGAAAAGAATAACACATAAAACAGTTTATGCTACTTATCAATCGTTCTCTACAGCCAATTTTGCAAAGTTTATTTATAGTAATTTATCTAATACTGTAGCTATTATCTTGTGCTAATTTATTTGATCTTTCTGCAATGTATTTGTCAAAGATTAATCTATTTTCATGGAACGAACATATATCTCGTCTATATTTGTACAAACAGCAGTAAGCTTCGTTTTCTTACGATCATATTTCTTTTTGTAACCAAATAAATATGTTGATATATTCAATGTTTAATTTATATTTAACGGTATGTGTAGATTAGCCTAAAGTGTCAACGAATGTAGAATAATGTTGTGAAATAGTTACCTTTTCAAATAGAAGAATTATTCTGAAATTAATATTTTTCCATTGAAAATTACTGTGAAATTCGGTAATAAATCGGTATCATCAAACGTCCAATTTTCTCCACCACAAGTAAAACTTATTTCGATCATTAAATAAATACAGCATACACTTAAGAAAGTTGTATTATCGTAAGAGGGACAAACATGATGGTAATAATTCTTTTTGCAGACGAAAGTCTACGTTAATTTTAGCGATTCGAAGGTTAATTTTGCCTCCTTGAATGGAATGCTCAATTTTGTATAAGATATTCCATTGTATATTCATACCTAAGATATTCCACGTTGAATTCTACTTTCTTTGTAAATAATTATTTATTTCCCGAAGGAAAATTTTATATTGGAAATTTTATGAGCACAGGGTGGGAAATGTTAAAAGATCAAAAATCTATTGATATTTATTAATTACATTCTTAGAAGATAATCGTTGTCCAAACATTTGCGAATTATACTTTGGATCGTCATGAAGTTGAAATGTTCAATTATTTCCTTATGCTTCTTTTCTACGTATCCTAATAGATTTTTGCCTGAAATATCATCTCTATCGGCTCTATCATCTCTATCAGTCCCTTTGATTTTTACAGTTGGACTGACTTCATCAGCAGGAAAGGTCCTCCAAAACCGGGAATATTTGCATTATACGATCCAGGTCTGAGAGAATTTTTCGGCTGAGAAGCTAAATTATTCAGAAGTGATGAAAACTAAGACAATATGCGCACTTGGTACAAGAAATGATATAAAATATCGAATTGCAAGAGTAAAAAAACATGCTTAAAGGAATGTTACGACCAGACGGGCTTCTTCTTGCTCACGAAGTGAATTGTAGAAACGAAAAATATTATGAATAGTTCAAGATTATGAGTCAGTTATTTCAGACACAAATCTATTGCAAAGATTTATTACGTAGAGAGGAAAATGTCAGAGAACTGGACGTTTTAATATAATAACGATCCGAAATAAAATATTTAAATGGTTCAACGCGGGTTATCAGTTAGAAATTGTAACGGCTTAAAAAGTTGATAACTGGGCTGCTCAATCTCCGCATTTGAATTCGATTGAGCATTTATGGCGGAAGCTGAAACTCCGCATAGACAGAATCAAACATTCAAGGAAGCCAGAATTATTTAAAGTCAGAAGGGAAGAATAAAATGAAAATCTTTCAGATTTCAGATTTTTAACTGTCTTCGTGTTTCGCCGCTATGTCACTGTTTCCGATCCAATATCCATCATATAAACAATGTTTTTTTTATATAAAATATATTATTTAGTATTATATCATCGGATGAATCACACGTTATTTTTGTAAGACGACACGGCCGCAAATTCTTGATCTCATTAATTTAACAATTTCGTCGAGTAATAGCTAGGTGATGAGAAAATATTGTTCCTTTGTTGTAACTGTTGTTTCTTGGATTGCATTATATCCTCGTATAGGTATCCCTCGTACAACACGGTAGTTAAGTTGCAAAAAATACCGTATTATGCGAATCCATGTTGTACGAAACAAAGAACTGATGCAAAAACAAAGATTGAGTTGGAACGATTAACAAGAGTATATTATTATTTCATATCTATGAGAAATATGTTTATTAAAATAACTAATAATTGATTAAAAGTATTATTTTTGTATTATTATTATTCTAATTGCTATTACAATAAACAAATTTTCGACTGCAGGGGGCTAAAGGGAATTTAAAATTTCTATATTCTGAAATCCCGTATGAAAATTTCACAATACACGAGTTTACTCGAACGAAAATTATCGAATGACGGTGGTTGCGTTTAAAAGTTCTGATTACGTGCCTTTTGTACGGGGATTTTCCCAATTCACCAACAGTATTCAAGCGGATCCGTGTCGTTAGAGTATTGTGTGGGCGCGATACCAATATTTCTAGTATTTAAAATTTCTCCAATATTGTTTTTTGAAGTTTAAAGCAAAAAGTTTCTCCAGATGAAGCATTTTGCATACCACTGTATCATTGAATACGTTTTCCAATAAGATGGATCAAGCTGAATACCTCAGGAGCAATGAGATTTAGAATAAACGTACTTGTATCATTTTTATCCTTTGATCAATCAATCAACAATTGGATATTTCATTAGAAAAAAGAATATTTCCTGCAAATATAAAAGTTGTCTAATTTCTTGATCGATATTTAAAATAACCGACATATTTGAAGCGACCAGAGCTAGTGGAATATTCTGCCTCCCCATCAATGGAACGTACAAGTATAGTAGATATATCACTCGTGGTATTAATGCAAACTTAAAAATTGTCGTTTAAATTGTCTTTCCTTCGAACTAATTCTACCATGTGTATACTAAATGCAATCCTTTCTTTCGATGGCACATACATCACACAGGCGTGATTTACGTAAAGTAACGTATATTAATTAATCGATAATATATTAAACGATTACTAATTCACAAGCATATAATTCGTTTAGTTAAGTACCGTGAGACACTTGGAATTTCCTTATGATAGTAAGCTATTTGTGTGTACATTAATATGTATATATACATATAATCATAGTCTTAGGTGTAACTAGGTACGCATATAAAATCATATTATTCTAGTAAGTCCTCCTTTTCGTGCGAGCAGGTCTTCAACGTAACTAGGATATTAGTTTCGTCTAATTACCCTATTAACATGAAACTAATGTAAAGTCACATGGTGCTGAATAGCGAATATCCTTTGGTGTATACTTACGACATCGAACAGCCTAGCAGTTATGTATGTTTGAAACTGCTATACTCGTACTATCGTGCAGTAAGCAGCAGGGTATTGCACGAACAGTGGATATACGAACGTTAATACTCGAAATCATGTACAATTTCAAAACGAGTCTAAATTTCATAGCAGAACGAAAGCTTCAATTTGAAACACTGAACTTTCACGATGTTAAAAACTTCATCTTTCAACGAGATTACTCACCTTCGTATCATTTTATATCGCGCGTGTTTCAAAGCCTGTTTGAGCTATGAATATCAATTAGATAGTTTGTCTTTTGTCATTTTTCTTCTTACTCGTTTAACGTTCAACGTTCTAACTATTCGAATGATTGACAAGTGACGTTTATAAGTTTCCATCGATGAACATTTAAAGTACACAAATCTAATAGAAGTTTCATGAGAATAAAGTGCAACAGTTCAAATGCAGTCGACAAAATTCGATTAAAGAAATCCGATTGAAAAAGCGATACCTTAGAAAGGAGAAAAACAAGTTGGAAGAGCTGCGAACGCAGACAAGACAGTTTCATCTGTTTTATTGTCAGATTTGAAGCTCCTGTTCGTAATACGTAATCGATATTGCGGAAATGATAATAAAGCAAAAGAAACGGCAGTATCTTCGTAACATCTTATGAACGTAGACGTCGAAAAGTTTCTGTAAATATGCGTGACGAACGAAAGGAGCAAAAACGAAAATACGTTTATCCAAAATAATATGCAGGGATTGGAGACGCGTGTAGCGTGTAGTGTCGTTTGGCGCATGTCGTCAAATACGTTAAAATATAAATGTAACTTTAGATATGCTATGCTTCGATATTGAAAACGTTCTTATAGCGAACGAGTGTTACGTCGTATGAAATGAAACGTAACAAAATATGAAACAGGCAAAAAAAAAAAATGAGGAGAGAAAAAAGAGGAAACATTACATGCATCACCAGCCACAGTTGCGATATTAAAAATACAAGGGTATTGGAAATACATGATTGAAAGCATAACGCAATGTGATAAAACGACCACTGAAAGCCGCAAAAACGACAAGTTCGAATGTTACGCGTTCCGCATTCCGTTATTGATTTTAGCGACATAAAGCAGCGAAGCAGCGATTACCGATCATAACCATTGTAATAAAGCTGAGTTCAGCCAAAGGAGAAAGATGAAAACAGGCAAGCGACAGAAATGCGAACAAAGGAAGTAATGGGTAGCAAACGAAATTAAACCTTCGTCATCCCTCTGCCTTTCTTTCCTTTTTTTCTTTCTTTCTTTTTCACGAAGCGGTAAGTGAAAGAGGTCTGTCCGCGAAGATACCCACGAGTTTTATAGTGTCATTATGTACCAGCAGAAGAGGCCCTTATGAGAATAGGTTCTCCGTCTTCCCTTCGCCAGGATACTCTTGGGGTCGGCCTTCCCGTTGCACGACAGCTTAGAGTTGCATTGTCACCTTCCGAAACTGCCAAGTCGGCGCTGGTATCACCTCCGTAGACGATATCCGGCGGTACTGTTCAACAAATGTCAAGAAGATATACAATCATTTTTTCTGTTAGATCACAGTCGACGATGGTACGTCTCATGCAAAAAGAGAATTTTCTTTGGTTCATTTCGTTCTATCTCACGCATTCTTCGGAAAAATTCATCTCGAAATAACAGGTAACAGGTTTTAATCTATGTATGGTAGGGCACGATGAATTCGATATGCAAATACTTCTATATCACAAAATATTTCCTTCGCCGTTGAGATTGAGGATGTATAAGAAGTACTTCAAGATTCATCTAGACTTTTAAAATTAGTAGTATAGCAAAAAATTACATTTTTTTTCCAAAATATCAAGAGATATTTTGTGCGTCTTCGTTTGATAGTTAAATATTATCCTCACATGCGTAAATTTCGAATGTACGCGTATACAGCGGCTCGCTAAAATATTCGTATATTTTTTATGAACATGTTAGACACGTATGTTATACGAAGTGTTTTAAAATTTCGTTAGCTGAAATGACGCCCAAATATCATGTTAAATAATAAAATAAAAAATAAAATGTATACATTTCTATTAAATAAGGTATTTTGCAGCTGTCACATATGCAAGGTAACATAATGCGAATACGAATAAACGAACATAATTTTATGATTCACTCGAAGATAATATTACTGACTTTATTTCTTCTTGTCTGAATTTAAAATATATTTTTGTGAATATATAATGTAAACACAAAAAAGTAATTCAAAATACTAGAGTTTGAAATGAATGTACTTGAACTAAATTATATATGTATATATATGTAATTATTTACGTACATACATATGTATCTACATATATAATAATTTATTTAATTTAGTATATAATTTTTAAATATACTATATATGTAATAAATAATATAAAAATGTATAATATGTAATATTTAATGTGTAATAAATATAATAAACAAATGTAATAAATAAATGTATGATAATATAAATTTATAAACGCCACAAATTTTCAAGCTTTAAATTACACACATACATATAATTTTTCTAAAGAAAATTTCTTCGTGTTACTTTGCTCTCTTTATTTATAATCATTATCTGGAAATGATTTAAGAAAATTGTTTCGATGAAATGAATGCATTGATGGATAAATATAACTTACCCTAGTACGTGTTGTTATTTATATTTTAACAAATGTAAATCTATTCTTTTTTTTCGATAATAAAATTGCATAGCTAAACTTGTAGCAACAGTGTATTCTCGTAAGTCAAAGAATAAGATATTTTACATTTTAATAGAAAGCTCCATGAAACCGATTAATAATTTCCTTCTTTGACGTGAACATATTCCTTTAATCACAGATTATGTAGAAGCTTTTGAAAGGTAAACGAGATGCAGTGTAATATTCCATAGTAAAAAGTGGTAAAACTAAGGAAGAAAGAAATTATGTCAAAGTTCGAAATTGATGAAAGACTTTTGTAGGTTAAAGTTCTCAAAAGATCCTTCTGTTCCGTAGGCACAACCCTAGGCGAAGGATATTATAATGAGACGGTCTTTAATGTTTAGTCGGTATGGGTAACTAGACTCGATTTAGGAGTAGTAAGAGATAGAGGCAGACTAAGAAATTGCTAATGTTCGAAACGTTGAGAACATAATAATTATCCCTTCAATGAATGCCTCTCGACGTTAAATGGCGAGAAAAGGAAATGGAAATAATGGTGGAAAAGGAAAAAAAGGAAGATGTGCATTTCATTGCTCGTTACATCGCAGTATAATATATTCCATCCAATGCAAATTGGAATTTATGTGGAAGAATAGTAAGAATATTTTATACGTTCCAATAAAATACGATCGTTTATTATCGCATCAAAAGGTATACGTATAATCGTTTATTAAAATATTGCAACGAATCCAGTTTAAAATCCTGAAAATTACTGTCGATTGATCTTTAGATTTGATTTGAATTATTAAAAAAAAACATGTTTTTTTTCTTTTAAACCTTGATCATTTATCCAGTTTATTTACCGTATATTGTAGGATGTTGTATACAGTTTTTGCATTTTTGTATGAAACTTTGGTTAAGAATCATATAATTTTGGAATCCTAAGAGATTCCATTTTGGATTAATCTAAGTCCACGTTCTTCCTTACTTCTTGAGTTTGATTAATTCTCAGCAAAAATATCCCTGTAGATATGCTTGTCGATTTTCGATCAATTGATAGTTTAGAATACCGGTCTCCCAGCAATTAGCAGCATCTCTGTAGTGTGCATCCAAATCCGAGAGTTACGATCCACGTGCTAAGAGTGTTGATTCTCCAAGCAATATTGTAACACGGTGTAATTGCTATTGAGCAGGCGACGATGAGTTCCTAATTACTTATTAAGGTTCGTTCATCGACCCTTCGGATCGCGAACCTAATAGCGTACCTTCCATCAATACACAGCCTCAAAAGTAGTAGATATCCATGTTCGTCTTAGAAAGTTCGCTAACTATAAAAATAATCCGAACATCTGAAAATACACGATTTTCTCATGCAGAATTGGAACGTGTTAGAAATTCATTAAGAAATGAATTCGTCACGAGATTCTTTTGCAATTCCATCAAGTTCGAAATCTGTATTTATTGCATTCTCACATTAACTATACTAAACACACTACCGACCATAGCAAGTTCTAGAATATATTTTTTCGTATCATTTCATTTCCACGACATGAGTTTTATAATGTAAAATGATAAATGAAGTATAATTTATTCGAGTTTTTCACTAAATGTAACGAGTAAGAGTAACTAATATTTAATGGCTGGCACTGTATATTAATTGCTCCTTTTATTCTACGTAATTCGTTGATTAATAGAAGGTCGTCGGTTTTAGTTTCGAGAGTTGTTCAATTATAGGACTTGTGTGGCTACTTCTGTGGGGAAGGAAGCCATTATTACAGTTTCGTTTTTATTTTTTAGTCCACTTTTATGGAATTCAAACGTAATTAATGGTACTATTTGCAATCTTGAAATGAATTTGCTTGAGATCGTTTAGAAGGTTATTATTCAATATTACTTTCTCAATGTCTTTCCTCTTGTATCGGTTTTTTCTGGATCCTGCAGCTGTAGTAACTGGTTTAATGTAATGTAATTAATTGGATGTTTTATTTTTATTTCGTTCGTATATATATATGTTGCAACAATATATGTTCTGAAATACAAACAATTTCAATGATACTATTTCCAGGTTGAAAGCGATTTTGAAATTATTCATTTCCGACTAACGAGTTTTGATTTCTAACGTATGAGTGTTACTTTCATTATTTGTTCGGGTTTCAGATTCGTTTCTTGATAATATAAAATATCCGGTCAACATTTGTTAGGTAAGATCTGCAATTGTGGCAGTGTGTCGAGATAAGCGAGAAAAGAAACCATTTAAGCCCTAACGAAATATCGCTATTATCATTCTCGGTTACGAAACATACGTACTTACATACACACATATGTATTAGTTGTATAATGAGTCTATAAATTCATTTTCTGTCTCTGTGTTACCAAGTGATTTACAATCAAATTATACTATTGTATTTCTGTGTGATGTGCATATTATAAATAGAATAATGGATTTATGCAAGACCATTATCAATATGTGATTACTTGTTAATACATTTCGAAGATCATTATTAAGTTCTTTTGGAATGGTTGAATTTCGAATAACATATTAATTAATTTACATATCCAGGTACTATATATATATATATTTTAGCAAAGTTATCAGATTGGGATACCACAGAAAATTTGATTGCGGAATATTAATTTTGCTTTTTGCTGGCTAAGTTATGTTGCCAATATTTCAATGTGGACATTTTACAATTTTCTGCATCCGTTACATTTATATATTAATGATTTACATATTAATAGAGTATGCTCTTCCGCTACTAGTAACGTATTTGTAATTTATTATGGAATTTCTAGTTGTAACTCGATTGTAGATGGGAGCATGCCCGTAGGTTGTGTGCAGTAGCGTTTCTGAAATTTAGTAAAGTCGGTAGAGTTTACGTTATCTGGTGCTGTGTCGAGTAGAATCTACTTGTATGACTTTTCATTGTAACGAAATAGCCAATTTTCCTGGTAACTGCGAATTTTCCGCATTAGATTTTTTCTTGTGCATTAATAAACGTTTATTGCTTATCAATAACCCTATAAAATAAAGAATGGACTAGTTTGTAAACATCAAATCGTAAAAATGGCAAGCTCAATGCTCTACTGATTTGATCTTCCTTCTTTTTTTTTAAATTTCTTAAACGAGTTCATGCTAGTGATACATTTGATGAACCGATGAACATCTCTGTGCATAAATATCAGGTCGCTTGCTGGTTCCATATAAAACGTGGTAATCGATCTAGATTATCAGGCAAAGCAAAATTTTGCATCGACAGAAGATAACTATTTGAAATATACGATAAAAGTTGGCAGACACTTTTTCAAATAGTTACATAAAAATAGTGCATTGCGGCTTTCCCATTCTACCCCAAATCTGAATTTTATTTATAGGATCATTTGCAGTATTTGTAGGATCGGATAACGATAAAAGAATATAAATAAAAATTTGACGAAACAGTCATCAAAAGACACGACGGGTAAAAATGGAACAGGAATCTAATTTAATTGCACATATGTATAATTGTTGAGATTATTGTAATATCGAATATGTGTGTTATTCATAGTCTAGGACTTTAAACGAGATAATAAAACTTAACTTTTTGATGATTTATTAATGATTTACCTAAGGCAACCTTTCGTCTCAATACTTAGAAAAAAGTTTAATAGTTTTAGTTTTAAGCAGCTGTTGTTAATAATAATATTTTGATTCTATTTTCACGTAACTGATCATTTTTTACTAAAATTTGCGATTTTTGCACTGATAGATCAGTTCTGCTTCCGGATTCGTATTCGCAACCAGATAATATCACATAGTGGGTATTATAGGATTCAGAAAGATTTTAATTTATCGGACAATATAATTTGTAAGTCACAAATTAATGTCTGATTAAGTTATGACTGACACGTTTTATCATATACATAATACAATGCAATGACTTTTGCAGATTTACATATAACGATAATATGTGACAATATACTATTGCTCTATTGTAACATTAGAAATATATTTATATTACTAATTAATAAAAATATATACATTGTTATGAAAGAAAATTTGTCCATCTGCCTTTGTAAATACCTTTGAAGAAATTGTAAATGAAATACATGAAATTTGTATCGTAAGACAGTGAAACTAGAGTTTTACGAAGACAGACAAATAGGTGGATCGATTTATTGGCAATGGCCCAATGACATTGGTTTTGCTTTTTTTCCGGACGTGGAAATTGTGTCTAGTGAAGCAACACAGAGTGCGAAAAAAGTCGTAAAAGAAATATTTCTTTTTAAGGGTGAGAAGAAGCTTGTACTTTCTTGACATCGGATGGTTAGTCGTTATAGTATTTTATTTAAATCAATAATCACGAATGCATCAAAAACTATCGACGATATTGGCAGATGTTTCGAATAAACGTGTTATTATGGAAATCATAATTTGCATTAATAATGCAATAAAATCATTGATGTAAAAAGAATATTGAATCTCGGGTGATATTTTAACATCTTCCTTGGAAATTTTCGACTTCTATCTGCAACATCTGATACTACTATTGAAAAAATATTCACGAAGGAATCGATTTAAATAAGACATTCTGCATACTTGTACAGAAGTATAAGGAACGAGAAAACGAATTCCTTCGATTGCATAATTAAATCTAGTGATTTGAAATCCTAATTGTTTGATAGATCGTTCTAGGTAGAAGTCCAGTTAGCTTTCTCCATCGCTAGATCGGTACAGATTTGATATATTTTTCGCAATACGGGTAAAAGAAATATTTACGTAACATCTTGAAGATTTTTATCCGACTTTGGGAAAATGGCACGGTTATCTCAATTTTCGATGACGGAAATATGGAACCATATTACATGCATAAACTCTCACGCACAGACGAGTCACTTAACTTTCTACCCTTATCTCTGCCACTGTAAATTACTTGTACGCTATTTGTTAGATGAAAAACATATTTTGACTAAAAACCGTATGGTATCATGGTAAAGCGTATAACGTAATATTTGATTAAATTCTTGTTACGTTGCTTTTTTATCGAAATGACAGTTTGAGTTTATTAAAAATAACATATGTCGTTTAGTTCCGCAGTTTGGAAAAGTATCGAACGTTGGGCAAAAAAGTTATTGGGGTGTATTTGTTCAGAAAACAGTAATTACCGAAGTATATTGTACGCCTCATTTGGTGTCATACAAGTTTGTGAGAAAAATTTTTTCATATAGCAAACGTTTCACGTGTAATTTAAGCTAGCAAAGTCAGGTAATCTACCCTGTACATTTATTCAAGTAAACAAGAAATATATTGGATTTAATTTCTACGTCTTATATTTATTCTATATAATTTGCAATAAGACTTTTCCTAAATAGTACCGACCTAATTAGATTTTTTTTTAGAAATATGTTGTTTAGTATGTGTTTCATAAAAATTATAAATATACAATAATAAAATAAAATATACAAAAATAATACAATTAAATATTGTATTTTCTAACTTTTCAACGATATTTCAAATAAAGTGGTATAGAACGAATTTGTATCGCTTATATTAGAAGCTTCATAAATTAAAGAGATATAATATGATCCTTTTTAAATGGTTCTAAATTTGTATTCATTTCATTGTACTATTTCTCTACTTACTTTTACAAAACTGAAATATTTATTATATCGTATTCAGTGTTTAAATAAATACATTTTCAAAGTAACGCCTTTATCACATCGATTTCAAATGGAAAAGTTAACTGGTAAAGTTATTTAAATAATTTTCCAAGCAATTATTTCTAACAAGGTAAAAGTTTTATCATTGTAAACAGATTCGAGAGTCTACCTCCAGAGTAGTTTCGATAACAAGATTAGCTAGTTATTAGGATTTCTTTGTGCCTCGATCGCGACAATTTACTACCACAGTAATTTAAATCACGCCGGTATTTGAATAGAAAGATTAAATGTTCGATTACCATATTAACCCTTCGTCATTTTGCGAAGTAACATTCATTACAGCCTCCGCTAATTGCAGTATATTTCATTGCGGCACCATATATGTATAATTTGTACGATTTAAACCCTGTCCAATCCTATTGCGTGCATTAAATAACATGAGAAATTGTGAAAACCGTTTACGTCATCACGATCTAAAACGCAATACAAAATCTTTAAATTAATATAATTAACCTCGTTTATTTAAATATTTCAACTTTTGCGTAGCTTATCATAAATTCCAAGTTTCATGAAATTTTTTTCCGCGTTTCATTTCGATGGAACGAGAAAATATGCCAATTAACAGCAAAAATTTTTCGGTGATTTTAGTTTTTCGACATTCATCATTCAACATAGATGCGGTGTAAAATCCTAATTAATAGCAATTATATTCGTTCACTATTTATGCTTTGACTTGATACATATATTCGGTCTTTGCCCGGGACATTATATAATGTACAACCTTCTATAGAAATAAAATTTTTAACAATGAAAATTTTTCGAATTTCTACTGGTTTGGTAAACGTTCTGTAGTTCGTGAAACGATTGTTACACAGCGAAATTGTAAAGCTTCTGACCCCTCGATACCGTACAACTTTCATTTGAAACGTTTTTTCGTATTTCTCATAGTTACAGAAATAATCGCGTATAGATACTCGAACGGACATACTGTACGCATTTCGGCTTCATCAATTATTGTTTTCGCCAAACGCGAATGCGGATTTATGGGCTACGTTGATGGTATACGTACAACACATACATATGTATGTATATGCGTTAATCGTCCTCAAAGAAATAAGAAATTAAATATTAAAATTAAATAGTATTTAAATTCTTTCGTTTCAATGTTTATACAAATTTATCTCGATTTGAACGTACATATTTATATATTTATAATGCGTTCTGATAAACCGTGATGCTTCACGCTGAAAAAAGATATTGCTCGGAGGGTGAGATCATATCGTCTCGCTAATAGCAAGTCGCTGTACATATCGTGACAGCGATTCATATTTTTTTTAATTATTATATATACATATATATTATGAAGGTTTATAATTCAGATTCATATTTTTGACACCTGCCTTCTTTTGTCACATATTAATATTTCACACACTCAAACCTTACTCGATAAATGCTCTTTAAAAAGGCGAGAACTGTATCAAAATCCATCCAATATTATTTTTATTATACTATTTTATATTATTTTATTATACTATTATTATTAATTTTATTTTATAATATGTATAGATACATGCAGTTATAGATATAATAGTATTTGTAACACAAAGAAAACATTCGTTACTAGCAGACGTTCTGTTCAAATAAAAGAATATTCGAATGGAAAAATGTTTCGATATTAGAACATTCGAATAATAGAGGTTCGAATATAGGAAGCCGTACGATGTTAATCAAAATAAAGAAGAATTGCTTTGTATGGAATGTAAACAATTCTTACCTAAAATGTCCAAACATCCGAGTTCTGATATCATCGGGCTGGTGTTAATCTGACACATGTAACAATCTCTATCCGACTCCTTCAACTGACGAATGTGCAGCCGCCACGTGCCGTTGACGACTTCCTCCGTGGCTTGGCTACTTCCTGTCACCCCGAAGGCGTTACCGGACGCTCCACCGGACCCGGAACATCCGCTGGTCTCATAGGAGACCGAGATACGTGCATTGTGCGTTACCGTTCTAGTGTGGACTGAGAGAATCGTCTGGTCCGAGGCACGTAGCCAGCCAACCTGGAAAATCCATTGTCATTTCCTTACCTTTGCCGTGCCAACGACCAACTCTTTACCGTAACAGAAATTTTCATGTAGCGGCTCGAATAATTTTAATACTAATGATTTTTCGATACATTCGCATATTGCATCGATCGAGACTCTTTGCTATTCTTTACGTATTAGGTTGTCTTGAATGGTTGAAAGGTGCACTTTCATACAAACGTGAAACCAAGTTTATGAAATATCGCGGTGTTTATCTCAACAGAACAAAATGGATCGTACATAATTCGACAAAATTATATAAACCAAAAAACATTGTGTGTCTATTATTTCCTCATAAAACGAAAGACAACCTAATATTTCCTTTGCGAATACTTTCTTTCGTATATGGATTTAATAGTCGTATGCTTCGTCACGCTTTTCATTTTGTCTTTATCATACCATTTATGATCAGCGTGAGAAAGATATAGGGTCAATCATATTTATCTTTTTTAAATTAACCAATCATTGATTCAATTATCGACTTAATCTATCATCGTAGATTGTTGTTCGCCACCTTGTATTTCATAGGAATTAATGGACACGAAAATTAATCGGAAGCAGAGGAATATACTGGGGAGAATCGTGAGAGAAACGAGCAAGAAGCGAAATTCGACGAGGAAATGCGGCCTTTTTTTTAGAAAAATGAGACGACAACGAATGTGATATAGAAATATGAAGGTGTTACGTGTAATTAATTTTAAAGTGAAAATTGATCGTTTATTCTTTCGTCGTTAGTTTCCCTTCGTTTCGGCAAGTACGACATATTGATCGACGAGAGAAAATATTCCACACACAGAAATCGCATTAATTTCTGTCGATTTTCGTTATACCATAATCCAGTCATCCTTAGAGCATTCAATTTGAAAATAATATGAAAGTAAAACAACGTTTATAAGTTTGGCTGGCATTTTCTCTCATAAAAGATCTCCAGAAACTATTTGGATCTGACTGGGGGCCGAGCTTATCTTAATCCATCCCTGCCTGCCAAGCTGCCTTGAGTGGCTTTCTATAGACCGAATATTTCATCTAGGTGGATACTTTACGGGTGGAATCTGTCGCCAGGGAAAATGTGTCTTCTCCGTCTCTACTTACTCCTCAATCCACCATCCAGTTCCGATTCTCTCTTTCTCTCTTCTTCCCAACACATACACACATATTACCTCCCCTTTCTCTACTATCTCCTTCTTCACGCTTTCTGTGCTTCCATTTCCCTCGACCGTTCCCTCTTCCTCTTCGAATATATAGATTTCGATCGAAAAACTTATTACTAAATATAGCTAACGTTGGAAGGAGGATAACTCTCGGTTGGATTAGGAACGAGAGGTACTCGAGGGAAAATTTTTCGCAGAAGCGTACACAAACGTTGAACTGCAGTACCTATCGCTTGATGGAATTAATCGTTTTTCTTTCTTCTTTAATTAAACGACTTATGCGGATCTAAGCACAAATATGTTTCTCTGTTATGTGGTTATGCGATTTTTAACGACACATTACATTATTTAACACGTTGTTACACGTTTTTAAATACGAGACATTGGAAGAGAGAGTGGGTAATGGAAAAAAAAGGAAGAGTGGGAGAGAGAGAGAGAGAAAGAGAGAGAGAATCTGTCAGCTTCGGTGATTTAATTTTGTCGCATACTTGTCGCTTTTAAATTCTGACTGACATTTTTTAATTTGACACTTTGCCCGTTTTGAACGAAGTTTCGTACAAGATTATTCATCACCGAACGTTATTAAAATTCGTTGTACCTTTCAATGCACATTACTGCTTGATCTTCTATGATACAAAAAGAAAACATATGCACGTCGGTGATTGTAACGCTTGCTATACGTGTAATATCGACACTTTCACGTTACTTTTTACGTATTATTCATAAAGTTGTATTGTGAATAATATCACTTTGTAAATAATTGAATATATTAACGATAAAACAAAAATGGTAAGATGTATTTTAGTTTAGCTTACTTCATTCTTGGTTGGAGAATTCTTAAACTGTGCGTAAGATCTTAAGAGTAAAACTAGCGATTCAAAAATTCTATTAAACCTGTTATATTAAATCTGTTAGATTAGGTGGTAAAGATTAACTGAATCCAGCAATGCCAAAGAGGATTTCATTATTTTTATACTTTACGAAATAAATACAAAAATTATCGTATAACTCTCAGTTTTGATTTGACTTTATGTGTATATTGAATTAGAAATGTGTGTGTGTGTGTGTGTGTGTGTGTGTGTGTGTGTGTGTGTGTGTGTGTGTGTGTATATACATTTTTTATACAACGAATGCTGTATTTTGCAACGTTTTGAATATGAGTAGAACTAAAAATATTAAGTTATCTTTCGTAATTTTATAATCGTAGATATTTGTGAAATATTTTTGTTTCGCTTTCATGAATCATTACCGTAAAGTAGTGAGAGTTTATTTATATTCAATTACCTTATATTTTCCAATATTGCGAACACAGCAAGAAAAAACGACTTCACGGCCGATTGCAGCTGTTTGATTTCCAACTGGAGCGATAAATACAGGTCCCGCAGCAGTGCTTGAATCTGAAATAAAAGATATTTTTTTATGAATTTATATATTCTATTTATAAAACAAAATACGACAAATAAAAATTATGATAGAAAATGTGGATTTATGTATGTGGTGTTCGAAAATTATTTGTCTCGACCATCGTACACCTTTAGATGAGTGAAGATATGTACAAAAAAGTAGCTACAAAACTGACATTGATCGAGGAATTCAGGGTCAAATTTTTGTATTACCTCGTATCCTACTCATCGTGAGAATAGAAGATCTCAACGGAACTCTGGATTACAATCCAACTGTTTTTCTTTTTTTTTTTTGGAAAAAAATGTTTAAAAATAAGAGCCATTTAAACGTATATTCGCTCCACTCGCAATGACACACGAAAATATTCCATATGTAGTTTATATGATATTAAAGAATAAATATGCCTATTGGCGATAATGCGTAATGATACGATGATGAATATGCGCAAAGAATATTTTGCCCGAAGGTCATTTGTTCGAAGCTGGTACTAGTTTGCATATAGATCAATCTTTTTCTTTTCTATTGCGTGTTATAGCTGGCATTAGAATGCGAGTTTATTTACATCGACACTGGCGGACTCAGCATAAAACGCGAGAGAACTCGATGTAAGTAAACATGTTTACTTAACATGTCACACTACAAATATGTATCTAGAGGACCTGATCGCTATGAGCTTCCTAAGGTATCTCCGCCACTCGCTTTCCTAAATGTTATACAGATAAGTATTTGAAATGATGTTCCTTTACTACAATGCCAGAAATGGAAGTAAGCAATAATGGGGTTAAGATCACAAGTTCTAATTATTCTGTCATATTGTCTGTCATGTTGTAAGTTGTTCATTGTAAACGCCTTGCTTTAATTTCGTCAAGGAAAATGAGCGGCGCTTCGAATAAACACGGTGCAATACTACGACACAATTTTAATTGAAGTTCAACGACAACTATGACAGATACAGTACGTTTATAAAAGATACATTAGTCTTGGCGTTAAGCGTGATTAAAACGCACTGGCTGAAGAATATTGAGATATTATCGAAAAGGCCGCTGTTGAATATCACCGTGACAATCTGCGTTCTGCCAGAAGGCGATGCTCACGGTGCCATGGCATCGTAGTTAAAGCCAGCAAAATTAATATTCCAATAAATGTTTCTGAAAGAAATCTGGCAAAGAAACGTGGTGCGATAGTCACAAAATTATCTTTGATCGCCGGCGACGTGTACAATCTCGATAAAAATAAAGTTCATGCTAAACTCTAATTTTGCGAGTCGATGGTTATTCCAAGGTCATATCGTTACAAGTACGCTTTGAATGCATTCTAATGTCAGCTACAATACGTAGAAGGAAAATGATACGCATTTAAGTACAAAAGCACATCGAAGCATCTATGAAAGATAATATGACATTGGCGCGATAATTTACTTTTCGCCGCGTATTGTCCCTTTCACGTTGTTCGAATTGTAAGTAAAATATTTTTTGTTAGAATTGAATCAGAATTGAAAGAGATGTTTAGATAGCCTGTTCTAAGCGAAACGTCTGTACATAAATGCGCAAAAAATGTAATACGATCAAGCGGTGCATTGTGTAAGTACGTATTTTTAAATTGTAAAATAACAAATTACCGTGACTCTTTTTCATTTCAACAGTGATACAACCATAAACTTTTTATGTCTAATCAATTGATACATTGTTTGTTTGACGATTTTTCGCGATTGAAATCGATGTTTTTAATCTTTATTGGATTGATCTATATCGTTCGTTATCATTTTTAACTTCACCGTTAAACATTTATGTTTATATATCGTATATTCATTCAAATTATTGAAAGATTTTTATGTTTGAATCGTAATATTACCTCGAATATCATAGTCATAATATCATAATCAGATCTGAGTGAATTTCCTTTTTCTTTTTTCTAGTTATCAAGTATATCGTAATCAATTCTCGTTGAGAATTATAAGCAAGTTAGGCTGGCATGATACAGTGGCATGCGGAGTAATTTGAAATTACTCACAGTTGGCTTTTATGCGAGTGAATGTTCTACTTCAGCTGAATCTATTGTGTAGTTCTAGAGGCTAGTGTCTTTTTAGTCTGCGGATGTGTTCTGTACTGTCCAACAGTTGGGTCACCGGTGGGTTCGGGTGATTGCTTACACGTGTATTATATCTATTGCTGTACTTTGATATTTCTCCTTTTATTGTGAGTATCTTTAGGTCGCGATGGATTGTTTCTCTGGTTACGCTTCACAGAGCGTTCATTGATATTCAATCATTGAAATTTAAATTAAATTAAGTTATATTAGTAAAAAGCAAACATGATTCCAATAATTCATGATATCTTTAATTATTGATCTTCTTAATTTAGTTAGTGATCTGGGGCAAAAGTAATGTGAAACTTCTTAAAAGCAAAAATTGTTTCTATTCTAATTACATATTAAAAAATCTTTTAATTCTTCGAATCTTTCAAATGTGAACAGAAGTAGTTCTTCGTTTCTCTTGGATATGACATGTTTTCTTCTTTCCTAAGATTCAATTACTTGCTCCAGAAGAAATATCACCTTCATTTTGTCGTCAGACATCGTACAGTTAATTACAGATAACGTGTTCGTAATTCAATGTGTTATGGGTCGATATAGTTGAATATATATATGGCATTATGTGCCTTTGTATCACATTTTTTTTATTCATTTTATAATTCCTGATAGAATAGAGGACGTTGATATCGTCTTACTGAAACCTACCTGTATTATCTTCTTGATTCGTATTAAATCAACGCTATAATAAAATTGCAATATGACTGGAGAAACTTCTTTATCAATTAAACCTAAGAAAGTTACTATTTATTTTAACATTGCATGAAATAAATTGTTCGTCTTTTTTTATAATCGAAGCTTCGCTGAATTAGACAATTTTTTAAATTACAGTAAAATATATAAAAATATACAATACACACATATACGTATATAATGCAAAAATTATCATTGCCATATTATTTCCCGTTTATTTACGCATAATTCTCTTTGAAGGATGTAAGACTACGCATATCTACGTCACAAACTTGTAAAATATTCTGCCTTTGCAGCAAGACATACAATAATGAAACTGGGAAGAGCTTGAGCATAAGACTCAAAGAGCATGAAACATACACCAGATTGGATTATGTACAATCGACCGTAACAGAGTACGAAAAGAATCGAGTGGAGAATGTAAGACTAAAACTACAGTCTAACATCAACAGACATATTGATCACTATCAGCTCAACATCATCTGAGACACGTTTTCCCAATTTTTTAGCTGTACTACTTAGATTCTTCTTTTATACTTCTATTCAATTCTATTCAATTCTGAATATCTTTAGAACCGTAGAATAACACTCGATAATCGTTGGACGAACGATGAACTAAACTATTGACGACGCAAACAGTAAGTACTTAAATTGAAAAGGTCATCAAAACACGGATGTATAAAGTTCTCGTCTTAATTTTCTCATAAAATTCAGGACTTGTCTGTTTTTTTAACGTTAGCTAAAACGTTACCTGCTTTTTCTCTCTGCCATATTTCTAGTGGTTTGATTTAAAATTAAAATAACCATAACTCTTTATCTCTCACGCTTAAAATTCATTGCAACCAATCCGACCCCTGCTGTAGTTATCCGAAAAATATAAATTGGAAATGGCGATTAAAAATTTATTGTTTCGTTATTGCTATCCATTAGCGACAACCGATTATTATTACAAACTGTTATTATGACTTTGGTATCGTCGATACGACAAAATTATTATTTTCATGTAGTTCCCCTTAAACGCGAATTCTTTCAAACCTATCAAAAAACATTTATTCAATTGACGATTATTTTTAAATCTAGTCGCACGATTATCTTTGCATTTTAATGATGGTACGCCAGTTGAATAATCAACTGCTCTTCATTGATTTGATGTGCAGCGTACCGAGGCCATTGTTACGTCGTGCGATCGTTGCAGTATATTAGTGTCAGATGTCGTTTACGAAATATAATTTACTGTTCTATCAGTTTAATTACATTTACAAGGGATGCTGAAAATAAATACTTTGGATTTTAAGCCATGCCTACAGGCTATTAATCATTAATTTGTCGATACTTCCTTGATTGATTCCCAATACGTTGGAAGTTGTTGGAAAGCCTGTTCAATACTGTAATGCAGTATCACAACGTTTTTAACAGATGTTGCGTATTTATCGAATTTCAAGTGTGCGTTGCAAGTAAAAATTCGATACAAATTCTAGTCGATTCTAAATAATAATAAATTCTACTCCACGTCCAGTCCAATCCACGTATTTAAACAGTTGCAATAAACCATCTGTATACATGTACGAACAAGGTTTTCAACAACTTCGAACAGTACTAGGAGGTACCGAAAGTACTTACGATTAGTACAAAAATCTAGTTAATGACAAAACGTCTGCGGGGCATTTACAAATCAAATAAAACGTACGTATGTTCATCGTTGAATTAATTCTTGAATTGGGTGATATTAAGCAGCCACCTATATACATATTCAGTATACATAAGAGGATTGCGCTACGTTTGCAAGACTCAAACATTTCCATCGAGTGATTCTGATAGTTAGAATCGTGACAGTCTCAGAACTTCGATTTATATATACAATACGTTGATATAGCTGACGATGAATTGTAAATTCGTTCGGCGTTTACAGTATATAGTATGACGAATTGTAATATTCTATCTCTATTACAAATTAGCATAAGGATATGTTCTTCCGATGCACGAATCTGCTAATAAAGGTTCAAGCTTGAGTCACGTTCAGCGGAAACGTGACCTAATGTACATATGTTGACAAGTTAGTAAATAGATGCTGTAAAATATCTTGCACACAAGTATCTTAGTATCGAGGTTACTGACAAAACGTAGTAAATTATATATCATTATTATAATATATAAATAAAATAATACATTTCATCTATAAAACAACCAATCTTATATATTTATTTTCCCACTATATATTGTTATTCAAATAATATTTTATATATTTATTTATGGTACATAGAGCAAAGAAGCAAACTAACTACTGGGATAAAAGTTTATTTCTATAATATCCAATCCTTGGTAATGACATTGATGAATTGTATTAAAGGTATTTATACCTACAGTGGCTCGCAAAGGTATTAGTACGCTTATCATAGAACATTTTTATACGCATATTGCCCGTGTTGTATAAAATTTCATAATTTTATTATATATTGCAGCCTTATAAAATTTTTAACTTTTGACATTTCATCAGCACTATAATGATACTCAATTTGCTTCTATTGGCAAGATTTGAATGCAATCTGAAAATTATACACAGAAATAGCAAGAAAAAATTAGTATACTATGTGAATAGTCACCTCAAGTATACAAAAAGTATGAAAGATGATCCCACTTAATTACAAGACTTACTAATAATGTGGATGGTTGCCTGTTTAAGTACGTAATAATTTAAGTAAGTAATAATTTCTGTACATTTTCAGAGTCCATTATTTATATAAAAATGGCAATCCAGTGTCTCTACGTAAAATTTCAAAATGTTTCGTATAATAGAGAAGATGTCGACAAGTGAAGAAATACTTCTGTGAACCACTGTAAATGATCGATGTTTCAAAGACAGACGATAAGGTAGACTGTACGGCGACTTGGGACAGCGTGTCAAACTTGGTCGACTAAATAACGAAATACTATTGTAGGCGTGATAGATTGACAGTCTGATAGAATGTTTAAAGCTGTTCGACACGATTGTGAGAAAAGACGTCTGGCGTAACCTGCGGACGGAGGCGCAGTGAAAGCCGGTGGTGACGTTTTGGCTTCACCAAAGTGAAGTAAGGAGTAACGTGATGAGACTATAGTCTCATAGCTCTAAGTCCTATGATTAGATGAGCTTTGCGAACCGTTTCTCGCTACCGGTTACACTTTTCAACATATACTGTACGATTGAATTTATTTGCGTTTGCAAACACGATGAAGCTCTTGAATTATTAATTGATGAAACATCCAATATTCTATTGAACATTTTTCTATTACAAACTGGTATACCAAAAATCATTTTTTTTTTTTTTTTTTTTTAGAAAAGATCGCATTACACATCGTGCTTACGGTATTTTGTATTGGACATTTAGTAAGATTGTCTCGCAAGAATTTGTCGTTGTCGCAACATTTAATTGCTAGTATTGATTATTCTGAACGATTACGTTACGTTAAAATAGCAAACAAAAATTTATCGCTGCGAACGATTTTGGACAGTTCTGAATAACGAAGAAAATATTTTTGCGACAGTTGGAAATTTTTACCGATATCTGCGTATCTTATCGTTAACTACATAAACGAATTCTTCGCTTTGTTATTTTTAAGCAATATTATTCATACGCGAAATATATCGTTCAGTATAGTCTATACAATTTAAACCTTTCTAATAATATTTTTGTTGGCACCAAAAAGGTACTTTCCTTTTAAATGAAAAGTTTATATTTGTTTTGTAATTTCCCGAGTGAAGTTTTTGTTGTCAAAAGCTAGAGGGAATGTTACGTTCCCATAATATGTACTTATCTTCTCTTTCTAGTTAATTTATTTTTGGAGAAACCAAATCATTCGAAAACAAGGACGTATACGTACGTACATGCTTTTGGAAAAAGAGTAAAATTAATCTTTTCTAAACAAATCATACGTACTCCACTTCTTTATCGAGAAAATAAAAAGAGAATAACACAATATTTCATTTTTATAGCCTTCAATAGTTCCATATCTATATTATCGGACGTATTTCTTGAGAACTTGATCTTTTCAACTTTATATTTTACACAAACACGTTTATTGCACTATAAATATTTTCTATTTTATTATTCATGTGATACCATACTGGCTATCGTTCATGAAATTTTTATCACATTTATTGATAACTTACGTGAAAGTATTATATTCTATGATATACACTAACGCTAAATATACCCTGTAACTTCTATATACATTTTCAGCTTTCTTTTAAACTCTACTAATGTAATCGTGTATCTCATTACACTGTTAATGGAACTTTGTATAATCCACTTGATAAGATTTCAGCGAAACGTCCTTCTAAGTAATATGAAATTACCAGAAAAATTGGAATTCTGAAAGAAAAACTAGTACAAAGTGCACGCAACGATGTAAATTTTTAGAAAATTGAAAAAGCTAGAAAATGTCAGAGATGTCTAAAAAAAGGAATAAAAATTACAATAAAGTGACAAGAAAATCATCTCGACTCCCTCGGTGGCACTCTAGATTTGGTAGTCAAACACGAAAATTCCATAAAAACGAAACTAATACAGCGATGAATTTCAAATTAAGCTGCGCTAAACAAATTAGTCGGTTAAACGTATTTTAACGGAGTAGTTGTTTTTTGGATAATAATTTTCTCCGCTAATTGTGGACGACTTCTTGTTTCTACATCGTGTTTTAAAAGATAAATGGAACAAAAAATATGCAGATAGATGAAAAATGTAAAAAATAATGAAATAACATTTCAGTGTGGCTTTAATTAAACAGTATCAGTGCTACTTTTATAAAATGTAAGAATGTGCTTATCTTTTTATATGTCTGAGTCTGTGTTTCTTATTCTACCGTTTGAGTAAACTGAAAGTAAATACCAAAACTGGTTATCACAATACAATCAATTATAATACGAGTCTTTTCTTTTTAATGATAATACATTTTCGGTCCTTTGTTTTCAGCAGTCTGGAAACAGGATATTGCATCTTCATATTTTTAATTAAATTTTCCATTCAATTTTATTTATTGTCTATATTACAATAAGCTTATTATACCTAACACAATGACAGACAGTTTTCGAGAGATAGGAATCGACGAATTAGTTTTGTGTGTTTCACAGGAGAAGCTATAATTAAAATTTGCCAGAGAGGAATCGCGTTGAATATGTAATATCGAACGTAATTTTTGTGACGAGTGGTATCATTTTTCACTGCAAAATATTAATAACAAAATTGCTTTCATACGTAACGTATGTGTAATTGATTGTAAAAGGGATCAAGAATGGTGTAAATACATGCGCATAGTAATTGTAATAATAATCTACGAATAGTACTAATTTCGTAGCAAATTCTTCATTTCTTATACGCTGTATTGTTTTAAACGTTTCAATTGGATATTCATATTCCTTTTATTAGAATTTACAAACGTAAGCATTCGAGTACTTAATACGTAATGAGCGAAAAGAACAGCTGTTCTTAAAATTCCAATTGTGTCATTGTTATATCGTTATTATCACTGCTATACAAAATTTACCTACGTTCAAAAATATCTGTAACTTTGGTGGAAAGGATTAAACAACGTGACAGACAGATTTGGGAGAGAATAATCGAGGGTGACGTCGTTAATATTGAAAATAACGTAAGGTCAGTCGTGAATGCGTAGGAAATAGAAAATGAAAACGAAAAGTTGGTTTATTAAAGGTTGTTAAATCGTCGCGCATCGGCGCATTCTTGTGTTTTCTCAACGGTAGAAAATATTTCACGGGCGTTAACGGGACAGCACGACATTACTCTTGTCTCGCACGTTTCGCTCCGAGATTTCTCCGTTCTCCGTTCGTATCTTCATCTCTATGTGTCTTTATCCTCTTACGTTTTCACGTTCCTTCCATTTCTTCTCTCGAGCCATGTTATCTTTCAATCTTCTTCTTGGAAGGCAGACAGCCTCACCTTCCTAGCAATCAAGCATCGAGAAACGTGTTTGCCGGAAACACTGAAAATATTCAAATCGCTAGCGCGACTTTTAATATTTTCCAATAGATTGTGAAATGGAGGCATAGGATACGACAAACGATAAACGGAAAGCGATAAACGATAGAAACGATAGAGAAAGGAAGATTGAAACGGAATTGGTGAATTGAAATCTATCGCGATATCCGCTTCAGTGTGACGCGCCATCGATATATTGACACGTTTCGCGAAAGACTCGCAAAATTTGAAACGATTTGCCGCGAACGTTGACATTGAAATGACGGGCATTTAGCGGTGGCGGAACATTCAAACATTGCGACGTTACGATGTATTCGTTTTTCCTTCCGGTGCCATTTCTTCTTGCTTGGAATACCTTCTGTTTTCACTGGCGTTCTCATTTATGCGGCTTTCTACCTCGCCCCGTGTTACTCTTTTCTTTTTTTTCTTTTTTTTTTTTTTTGCTTTCCGCTCCCTTCCGTCCGCCCTCTTCTTTTTCGCAGACGAGCACCACCTTTCACGTCTTATTTTTTTCACTCTTACCCTCTTCTCGAGCTTGTTCGTCAGTTTTCTTCAGATAGCACAGAGAACCACTCTCGACGTAAGTAATATCTAAATTGCTTCCGCGTTTCAATTTTTTCTTCGATTTCAGGCTTATTCGGCTAAATTGGGATAAAATTGTTGCGAAACCATAGGATCGCTGAGAAAGAACGACAATAGTTCTTCCGCCAATACTGCAAAGCTTCTTCGTTTTCTATCCTTCCTTTCCTTGTACTTTACTTTGGTTCACTGGTATGTGTTATTCGTTTGCGTAAGTCATATCGTATTATTCTGTATGTTCTTAACATTTTTATAGGATTATCATTTACACGAGATGGTTATCCTAACCAAAATGGTGAAACATTTTGGGCGTTTTCCGATAACTTGAGAGAAGATGTTACGGATAAAAATTTTGTGAGCATGTAATCAATAATAAAGTGCGCTATTAAAAATTCGCCAAAGTATTTTTCCTTCGACAAAAAGTCAGGATCGCGCTTACTCTCTTATGACATTGTCATAATTTAGGAGGCATGGAAACAAATTCAACAACATCGAATGAAGTTATTAACGAGCAAAAAGTCGAATTACGACGAGTTTATTTATTATTTTTAGCAACTAAAAGGTATCTTTGAATTACATTAGTGTTTCTCGGGTAAATAATTTTAAAATGATTT
Source organism: Bombus pascuorum (assembly GCF_905332965.1). Lineage (NCBI taxonomy): Eukaryota > Metazoa > Arthropoda > Insecta > Hymenoptera > Apidae > Bombus > Bombus pascuorum. The sequence goes on along the minus strand of NC_083494.1, from coordinate 6,382,289 downwards.
TCCAATCGACTTACTGAAGAAAAACGACTTAATCTGATATTGATGATAATTTTTCCTCGATATTTATCATACCCGATGAAAGAAATTATATAGCCATATAGAAGGATAAAGGTAATCTTAAATCTTCTATCGAGAAAAAGTATTTTGACATTATTCAATATTCTACTTTCTTATCGATCGAGTATTAAGTAACTTTATCAGCCTATAATTCTCATTTTAAAAACTCCTGATATACGTTACGATCAACGTTTGCCAGTCCACACGAGCTTAACACTTTGACTGCCACACCAAAATCGCATGTTTTGCCCAGGATGCCACGGGAGTATTTTTACTATTTAAAGCATATAATGACAAAATAATAATAAATTGATGCTGTAAGACAACATTCTTCCCCAATGGACCGTTTATCTTATTGGTGGTCACGGGTGACCACCGTGGCGCCTTGACAACAGTTGATAGTGACGTATTATTATAACAAGGTTTCGTTTATTTCAACAAACTATTCGCATTCGTTATTTCGTCATACATAAAACGTGCAGAATATATTGTTAAAACCCGTAGAAGATATAAGTAAACAGTATTTGCTCATTCTATATATAAGAGTAAGGTATGTTCACACTTCTAACTTCAATTATATGATTATAAAGCAGCATTCACGATTATTTTCTAAGGTGTGTTTATAATAATATTCGTAGATTACCCCTCAAAGATATGGATGCAAACACAGTGCACCGTTAAATACAAGATTTGTTCTCTTTTTTTTATTGATGTTCTAATAAAAATGTTTAATTGCTCAATGGAGCACGTTTTATTTGAAAGTATCTTCTATTTATCGGTTATATTCAAAATGCCCTAACCGTCAATTTTCATACAATTTTTACAATTATAAGAAGTTCAAGCGCTCCGGTCATCAATGACCACCGTGGCAGTCAGTGTTAAACTTGGCTAGGAAAGGTAATTCGATACAGTAAGAATATCTGCAAAGATATGTTCGTAAATTTTCTTTCTGAAACTGTTATCGCTACAAGTTTCTGCGTACTATATCTTTTCTCCTCAGCGCTTGAAGCTAATGAGAAAAGTTCATATAAACTATCTTTTATGCGATTGTGTTTACGAAAAACAGCGAATTTCGTGTTTTGCCATCTTGTATCTGATCACTTCCATAAAAGATCCACAGAATGATTCAATTGTGAATCACTCCTGTCTGGTTACTTGTTAATTCATTCGCTTCCAATACATCCTAGCGTTACTTGAAATTATTGAAATCTCTGTTTCACTCTATAATGCAATATTTTAAGATTATCGATAAGTTCGGTATGTTTCGTACACGAGCGGTTTAAAGTATTTTTACAAATAGAAATTTGTACGAAAATACAGTTCACAGTCTCTCTTTCTACGAGCAATAAATTAGCTTGGAAACAATAAGAATTGAGGTTTTGGCAAGGTTATCTTAAATGTCTTCTTTGTGGCACAATAAATGTTGAGAAACGTTGCCGTGTTTTCCTTAGTAAACGATCATAAGTTACGGTAGTTAGCGCAGTTAGGACTCCGCGTGAATGTCCGGACAGTAAACTGCACACGTGCGACGAGAAAATCCAAAATTACGATGTTCCAACTAGCCGAACACGAGGAAATCTTACTGACTGTAAGTTATGTTCCGCGTAACGTTCGAGAAGAGCATTAATTCCTTCCATCGAGTTTGTTTCACGGTATTTTCTGCTACAAGCAACACAAAGAACAAAGTGGGTAGGAATGATCGAAAGGAGAAAATTGCGAAATGTCGAGGATGATCGATTGTTTTCCTTCGGTTATCCGTCAGCGGTTTGGACAAGAAAAAGAAAGGGAGGGAGGAAGCTAAAGCGGCAAGGTATATTATTATTTGAGCTGTTAGAATGTGTCAAAGAAAATGTCTCATAGATAAATATACATCTAAAATAATAACGACAACGTCTCCCTACGGAATAGCAGTGTGAATGACTTGTAATGTCTGTTGTCGAGAGACTGAAGTTAATTGCAATATCATTATGAAAATCGGCGACGTGTAACGTTTGTCCTAGTTACGTTCGACACGAAGACCTCGTACAATATCTACACTACGTTTGACCGAGTTAATATAAGGAAGATAAATGTATATCTTTATGAAGAATTTTTCTTTGAGATCGATGTTACCATTAAAGTAATCAGGTCCTTTATCCGAGTTGTAAACTTTCCTTGTGTGTGTGTGTGTGTGTGTTCGTACGTAGGTGTAATCTCTGAGAATGAAACGATGACAACAGTTTCAATCGGCCTTTTTCAGTCCAAATATTACACGTACATATACTTACGTGCGATACATTTCATTAAATATGTTAATACCATAACGTGTCGCAATGCGATAAATCACATTAATTGTCTGAAATAAATAAATTGAATTACAAATGTCGTATATAATGGTGGTCGCAAATTACGTGGCGTCGAAACGACTAGTATACGTTCTACTTTCGGTTAATGGTTATAGGGAGCGATCCAACGCAACGATGTAAATAATTCCTTAATTCCAGTTTACGAATATAAATTTTCTACGTTGTTAAGCGTGCAGATCACAGATATACGTGTAACGAATGTAATGTACAACGAAGTTTCCAAAGTTTCATAACGAAAGAAATGTTGTACCAGATATATTTGTAACTTAATATATTTCTAAAAAGAGGTACACAAGGTATGCGTGTTAATCCGCGGAAAGAGAAACGTCGTCAAAATTGGAACACACGAGCGGTATAGCATCGTCTAGTTCTGAAAATGGCCGATCCAAGATCACTGTCATTACGACTAGGGGGAAGGAATATCCATGCTTTAAGAGACTCATTTTTTTTCACGAGGGGTGGAAAAAAAGCAGCTACGTTGCTCTTAATCATTGAAACGATCCCCTGGTACACATCGACGCACCTTCTCTACCATGCGTTTCCTTTCCCTTTTTTTTTTTTATTCTCTGAAATGCGGGCGTGGAACAAGAAGGGGACATGAATACGATAGTTGGTTACTAAGAAAAAGAAGCGGGAAAGCAACAGACGGGGACAGGCTGGCAGCGAGAAGGGGAGAGAAAGGATCAGCTCGGTGGGGCAGAAGAAAATCCCCTTTCGGGAATTCCTTGTTCCCGACCTCGATCGATTTTTTCCCTCGCGAGCTACAACTTGTCGGACCACGTCTCCTGCTAGAAATGAAATCGAATCTTCAAGCGGTACATAAACCTATACAAGGGGAAAGACAATGTGTGCCCAGCGCGATAAAAATAACACGTTCCAAGCTGCCGTTAGAATCGCGACGCAACTTCGGCAATGATGCTAACGATATCTGAATGACAAGATTACAATCGCGCAATTGTTAATCGAATGTCGGCAAAAATAATTCCGCTTCAGCCGCTTAAAGCTTTTTAAACTGATATATTAATGATCGATATATCGATTACGTATCGTAATATATTCCGCGATTATTGATTTCAACAAATTGAACGAAATCGAAATCCGTGAGATGTATACATGTAACGAAATAATAATTTGAAATACGAAATTAACTTCGCGCTATATTTATAATTCTTGTCACATAAGAAAGTATAGCGATTTTTAATTTACCCTCTGCTATTCCAATTAAATAATTAATTTACAGCGTTTAATTTAAGGCACCTTCTTCGCTTGTAAAAATCCTTAATTATATCGTTATACGTGTAACATTAAGTGCGTCATTCTTTCTACCTGTTGCTGTAGTTTCAATCCCCAGAGACAATCGAGAGGGAAATAGGAAAGGAGACAAACTATCGTAGAGGGTGTGAGAAAAAAATTAGTCACGTGCCTATTATGTATGCGTACCAACGGTTTCTAGTGTATTCTGCCAATTCCTGAGTAAATGAGTAAAGGAAGTCGTGACGATTTTAAATACAAGATTCCCTTAAATGAAACTGGTACGTGACTGGATTCTTGGTTCCTTTTCTTTCGCAAACGTATAATTCTGTAGTCGTGCTATTCGAAAGGAAGCTGCCGTAAGGAAGTGGAATCTGGTTACACAATACTTCGTACTTATTACAAAATACGTGAGCATACATATAAGCGTTGAATATTTTATAAACTAAACGTATTGTTCGTTTAGACAAGTTCTTTAGGATAATTCCATAAATGAAACGAAAGTGGATGGTTTTAAACAGCGAGCGCGTGTTCAATTGTGTACGTGATATTTTCCTCGAGCTTAGTACAGCCAACTGTTTATCCCTCTTTTTTATTCTTTCATATAAATTGTATCCGACGTTTTATTTTATCAATACACGTTGGTGTTTCAAATAATTATAAAGATACGAATTTGAAATGCGTAAGATTCAACGCGAACGTATCTCGAATAATGTCATATCTATACATATATATTATAATCGAAGTTGTTTATTACAGTATTTGATTATTATATATTTATTGCAGTAATTCTGCTTAATACACTACGATAGCTTTATAATATTCAAATAGGTAGAAAGGCCAATTGTACCTAATATATGTTTGGTTATTATTTATATATATATGTTATATATATGTTTAATTATTATTCGTTGTCAATAGATATTACGCTGGTAATATTTTACGAGTTGTTACTTTTCTGCATTTTCATTGTTGATTGCTCTGCAGTTAATGTCACAGTTGAAAGATAAAAGCAATATCAGTGTTAGCGATGATTTATCATAAATCTTTTGTACTTTTACACAGAACAAGGGTCAACTCATCGAACAAAAATGCCTTCAAAATTAACAACCTCCGAATGTTGACCAGTTGTGCATTGATTAAGGCGAGAAAGACCCGAATGTTCATCTCTCATTGTCTTCTTTTTCGTCATCACTTCACGAGTGAATTTCTCTTTCTCTGTTATTTTTTACCCTATATCGTCATTTCAAATCAAACAATAAGAATATCTGTAATCATTCGTTTAATATCCGTTTTATACAGCAAATGGATCAAATAGAATCATTAAAAAAAATCACATCATTTTTTAAACATCTATATTCCGTTCCTAAATAACGTGTCTATCGGATTTGAAAAGTGAATTACTTAGAGCATGTGTGAAGAAGTTTAAAAATTGTAAAGAACTCAGTATTGGATTCACAAACAGAGACATCTTTTCGCATGAAAGATTATTTAAATTTCTAAGGTATATTGAAACATAAAAAAAATCAGATTATTTTGAACTTTACACGTATTGTATATTAACAGTCTAACAATAAGACTAACAGAGGATGACCTGTAACATAAATTAATGAAAAGTCAATTAGCCTTGTAGATGATTAAAATTTGCGACTCAATAAGGGTAAGCACAAAACTTGGTCCATGTCGCTGTGTAAACATAATGAATACACGACGGTAAAATAACGATAACGTGGTAAAATTAAATTTAATTAAGAAATTAATTTCCTAAAAAATTGCTTTCACATTCTCTTTCGAGGAAATTATATTAACAATAAATAAATAAGTCAACTTCTTTTTTATCATCTGACAATATGCAACGAAAGAGCGACAATATAAAAGGATAATTAATGAAATACTCTAGAACATAGCTAAATAAAATTGCATACAGAAGATGTTTTATGGAAATATTTAATTGAAACATTGAATTGAAAGAAATTTACGTAAAAGGGATGGCGGTTAATAAATAAATAATAGAATTTGGAAACATAAATTGGAAAATAGAATGTAACATAGAAGCAATTCAGAATGTAGATTGTTTATCGGTTAGATTGCTTCTACAGTTTTGCTCAACTAAGAATGCATGCATACGTATAATATGAAAGTGACTTTGAATTTCGCGCAACTGGAAATTATAGTTATTATTACGATTATTGTTATTATTACTATTTGCATTATTATTGTTTCGTGCGTGTATTTGGCAGAATACGGGCGAAACGAGGAAAGAGAAATGAGAGAAATGGAAATGCGAAAACTAGTATACATGAAAGAGAAATGCACCTTTTCATAATTTATAAATATCCTGATAGGGAAGCACAAACGGGTGTTGGGAAAAATTCAACGGGGATCGAGATTATCTTGACAATTTTAGAGGAAAGCAACGAAGGGACGAACCCTCTGCGATTGCGGGTTTCTGGATAAATAGCGACGGTATAGTTCAGCCTTCGGGGTGAAACGACAACGGCAGGAAGGAAACAGAGTTCTACAAAGGATTTTGTTGTGCACCTGTAGATTCCTCTTTAGACGTATACGTCGATTTTCCCGTGCGTACAAACTCTTCGACAAACCTGCTTGTTTTCAGCTTTTAAATTATACAGCGTAGAATCGTCTTTTGGTCTTTCCACAATTTTACTTTTGTCTACTCATTGTTCGTTGTTTCTAAAAACTTCCACTCTACGCTTTTATTCTTTTCAGCTGTCTCTGCGATGATAAATTTTTCACCAAACATCGAGTTGAAGTTTGTCCAATTTGAAGCGAAAATGTCAAAATTAAAATACGGTTCACAAGTACGTATATCAATTTTACTGATTTTTTTACGTTACTGAAGTAACGAAAACAAACATATTGGTTTGAATTATTCTCTGAAATAAAATTTGTCTAGTTGATCGAAGAACAATTTAACTTTCGCGTCACGTCGAATAGAATTCTCTCTCGGTCTTTTAGTTGTTTCGTGCTTCGCCAATGTTTCATTGTTCCTACACTGTTCTCCACAATTTTCTGTTACCCCTCTGGCCCGAACTTTTATCTTTATTCGTTTTCCAAATTTTTTGTGTCTTTACACGTTGTTACATTCGTACGAATGCAAACTCAGTACTACACGAGATTATTTGCACGCCAGTTCTTACAGAGAAATTTTGCATGTTTATCCGTTTTAAATCTCCGTGATTGTCCACTCATTTTTGCTATATTTTTTTTTATAGCCCTTGGAAACATTTTCCAATATTTATTAATCGAAGTGCGCTTGTTTTTTTATTTATTCATAGAATTTTTTGCACTATTTTGCCACCTAATGTGTATTATATTTCTCTTGCTATTACATAATTATTTTTGTTATTAATTCGTGGAGTTCTTTATTACTTACCAATTAACTTCGACGCATCAGTACGAAATTTACATTATTATATATTTGAAAATTATATTATAAATGTTCTATATTATCTTTTTGGATATTTCATTGAACTATTTATCTAAATATTAGTTTGACTTTTAACAATCGTTCTCCCTATTTTTTTTTAATTATTTATAATATAGATTTGTACGCTTACATTGTATACTATCGTTATTAGTATTAGTATACTCCAGTTATCATGAAACTTGATTTTCATTATTATAATATGTTCTTGTGTTCGAGTAATAATATGCGTAACGATGAGAATTTGATATTCAAATATTTTAACACTCAATATTTAAAAAAGTGATTTCATGGTTACATATTTCATTAAATGATGTAAACATTTTTCACTTTTTGTGTAAGTTTTACTTATTCTAATAGAATTTGTACTCTCCTCGATCTTGTGAAATCTATCTTATCACTTTATGTTAACAAAATGGTAATTTTAGTCGCCTGATAAAGCGATCGTGTTAATAGAAATTTTATGTCTTGTACTTTTTACAAGATATTTTTATTATGAAAGTATCAAGATTTTCTCGGCTAAAATAAGTTTCAACATAGTATGATGCAAGTCTATTCTGAATTATTATACGTACAGAAGAATAATTTACCTTGACAATGATTTGGGATTATTACTAACGTCGTTAAAATAAAAATGGAAAAGCAATGTTATAACGCTGAATTGACAAAAGAATTAGTTAAAAATTGGGATAAAATTTACAAAATGTACGATTATATTTTACGAATGAAAATAAAAAAACACGATACAAATACTTTCTGTTTAAAGTCATAGCAAAATTGTGAAATAATGGTGGACTGGTTTTTATCCGTTAAAGTGTAAAAAATAAATTTTATAAATTTTAAAGCATTACCCGAATATTACACAGAACGAAGATATGATTTTAAATTCATAATCAATATTTATGATATTTTAAATTTATCTACTTACTTCCTAAATTTTGTGAAATTTGTTTTGTAAAAGTAAATTTTGTAAGTTAATACTCGGAACGTATTAATTCTTCCCTCGAAAATTTTCCCTTTAAAACCTTCAGCTTCGTTTTAGGGATCAAGGAACTTGCACTGCTAGACTCACATTTTTTAACAAACGAGAAATCAATCCGTTGTTATTTCATAATTTTTGCTATATCTTCTCGATAATGTCGTTATATGATATTTGGTTTTCATTCTTATTCATGAAATATTCTGCTACCGCTTGGCGGAGGAAACACGAGCCACTCTGCTTCTATAAGACATAAGATATACCCTGACGACATTGTAATACTCTCTTGCTTATTCAATTACTTGGTGTGACTACCAAATAACTTGAAATCGGTGCTGTGATTCACAACGATGAAAAATCTCGTAACGACAATCTACGTACAGAATATTTTCCACGTAGAACGAAGGCAGGCAGAGACGATCACAAATTTCACGTATTGCATCTTTTGTTTAGAAATACCCGAGTTTGCTTACGGTAATTGTTAGCTCGAACGCGAGATTACAAGAAAACTTTCCGTATTAGAGAAGATCGTTATCGGGATCTCGCGGGTCCGATGCAGCAGACAAAAGGTTGTCTATAGTTGCTATTCACGAGTTTTTATGTGTGCACATGAATAGAAGCGTTTCTAGGCCAGACTGTAAGAACACCGAGATTGTGGCAGCCCTTCCACACTCGCCATCAGAGGGACGTATACCAAAACACAATTTCTCGAAAGTCCTCGCTTCCGGAATCCTTGCTTTCATACAAATAATCCGCTGACCTGACCTGCATTATCCCTACTGAGGAAGCCTTGTGTCCACCAACAGGCCTCGCACATATTATTCCTTCCTTTTCATTCTCTTTTCTGCTCTCTTTTTCTCCTCTTACATCGCGTTACGAATGCGTGCATCGTTAACTAATTGTGCGATAACACGTGCAAACAATGGCACATATCCGTAAGGTGTTGCCACCCGGAAGCAACATGCGCGCGTTTCCATTGAATTCAATTTCAATAAATTGTTGCTGCATCTATGCAAGTTGGCGATATAAAAAGGAAGAATGCACCTGGGACACGAATGTAACGACAGATCTATTCTTCGCGTAATCCGTTTGAACTGAGTGAAGTCGAATTTGAACTCGTTTTTTTATCAGAATCTTGGCAATTCGTTGGCAATAACGTGATAAAGATTTTACGGGAAACATTAAACTCTAGAAATCCGTATTCTTCACACTTTTGAAATTATCGTTTTCGTCTGTCACTTTCCAATCAAACTCGTTACTGGAACGACATTTTACAGCAAGACATTAATATTTGATTAAACGTGGTCGTAAGGGAACATGTATTGCAATTCGGATAGTATTACAGAAATTTAATTTTAATCTTACAAATGCTTAGTACGAAGAAATATTTCTCAGTTAATTACTTATTCAAGAATATTTCAACACATTTTATCATATCGTGGTTTATTTAATATTTATCATCTCTATGCACGATACCAGTACAATATTAGTAATATGTATATATAATAATTTTTACTACTTCGATTTTAATATGTACAATATTCTATAACAAAGTACTAACTTGTCATTACTAAGTATAACTTGATATACGAATAATGTAAATTCGGATGCTAGTAACAGTGTTGCCCAGTTTTATACTTCCAACGAAGCATAATTTTTGGAACACAAAGTTCTACATGGAATACATACAACGATCTATTTACGCGGAATATAAAGAAATCGGTTAAGAATCTTTCGAAGCACATAGCGTTTTCCTATTTTTTCTAGAACTCCAAACTCCCTCTGGCTATAGATTCGTAAGATATTTCAATCTAATGAACAAACCCGATTTTTCAAATTACAAAGGACAACAGTATTAAATAATAATTTGGATTTCCATTTAATGTTTTCGCTTAAAAATCATCAGGAGTTAGAATACCGCAACTCGAAAGTCATGAAGTAGCGAACCCAGTGAACGAAAAGTTCATGTGTTGTGAAGTGGGTGAAGAACTCGTGGACAGGTAAGAGACGAAGGTGGTGAAGAGGATACAGATTCAGCAGTCGTCAAGCTGGATGATCCAAGTTGAATGTTGATTTTACCTCTGTCCAGATAAGGAAATAGGGTGAAGAAAGGAAGCGAGAAGGAAAGAGCAACAAGCATGGCAAATAGCCTTTTCTGACCTAGCGCGTACTGTTCTGCTAGGAAGTAAATGGTCGAGGTGCGGATCCTGTGTTTTCGTTTTTTCGCATATATAACTAGCTAGTATAAGAAACTCTAATTTCCTTGATGCCACTGAACTGTCACCGAGCGAAAACCTGACTTTTCCTTGACAATTTAATCATCAACTTTGAAGTACAACGTACGAGGAATTTTATTACTTTCTGTGCCTCAATACCAATCACTATTCTGATACGTATTGAGATATGTATAATTTTGTGTGTTAGACTAGACTGGCCGCATAGTAGTGACACACGTACGTGAATATGAGTGTGTGGAAGTATATGTGTGCGCGTTTTTTTTTTTTTTGTTGGAAATTTTTTTATTTTATTTTGATTATTTTACAATTTGTCCTTATGGACATTTGGTAAAGTGTTATATCTTATTGGTGAAGAGAAAAAAAAAATAAAAAAAAATAAAATAAAAATAAATATAGCATGTGGGTGGCTACCCCCAGCGGGGTGCCAGCTTCGTTTTTTCTAAGTTATATCTTTTATGTATGTGTGCGCGGTGTCTCGAAAAACAGATGAATGTAACTGTTCCGTTGGTAGTGTGGTATGAAAAATGGTAAGACAAAGAAAGTGCTGAGACGCGTGCAAATGTATATCGACGAAGATTCTAGAAATCGTTTATTAAATAAATTTAAAAACTATTTTAATATGAATTCTAAGTGTAACCTTAGTATTCCTTTACTTTTATTTCGGCAATTATGATCCACAATTCTCAACAATACGTACATGTATTACTGATATGATCAAATTAACGACACACGCATATACCACATACATGTTACAGATTGGAGAAAGAGCATTGAATCGGGTACTAATATATGTAGAACAGATTTTCCTGAAATTGAATGCAGGTTGGTTGATAATTCATGGTGCAAATGGAATCAGGCAAATTCTATGGCTCGAAGTAGGTCAAGAGTCAAAGATAATAAAATTGCTTATGAGAGAATCGAATTTGAAGATGGTGAATTTAATCGATAAATACACAGGGATAGACAAAATAGAAAAGTTACTCTACATGCGAAGTTTTCAACGCAATTTTCTTAGTCCTGATTTTAGTATTATTTTGAGTCACAGTCTGCCTAACTCCGTTGAACTACGGACTATCCTGTATGGACTATTTAGTTAGCATTGATCTAAACAGAACTTGTAATGGGGCATAACATCATGGATTACGAGAGAAACTGAGAATATTCTGCTATTTCTACTGCGTATTGCATAAAGTCGTTATAGATATCTTACAAGAAAAGCGATGTTTATTAAAACTGACAAGGCCTGTCGAAATTATTTAATTATAGTTGCTTCAGGATTCCTATAATGTCCTATCGCTTATTATATCAACCTTTCACTATTTATAGAAATGATATTGCTAAAAATTTGACGACATCTTATTCACGAAGAAGAATTGTCTTGGCCTCGAGTTACATTTTCGAACGTATAAATATATATTCGATTCCAGAAAAATCTTCTTTTCTCAACATTTATCGATCATGTGCGTTAAATTTAAGCTAGAGATGAGTGAAGGTCGTGTAGTCCCGTATTCTTCGTGTCTCAGTGGAGGAATCTGTCCTCGATCGAGGTTCGACAGTTTTATTAATTTGTCTTTTCTCAACGTGAAGGTCATCAGAACCATATACAACCATAACCATAACCATAGCTAAGTACGCATTTGAGATTGAACGATTAAATTTAAGATCTTACAGTGTTTTACACTTTCGTAAGATAACATCGAATCGTAACTTCAAAGTAGAAAATATTGTCACGTACTAATAAAATTTTATCAACGCTCATTAATACGTATTATTATGCCTCTAAATTCATGAGAGATTGATTACTCTAAAATAAGAATATCCAAGACTGATAGTAAAATCCACGTATTCTACAAAGTCTACATTTTCGCAAAAGAAACGAGTTATTTTTAAATTTGGTACTCGTTTAATCTTTATGTACATTGTACACATTATACGTTTATTTCTTTGTAGCTCGTTTCTACGTACAGTACAGAGAAAAGCCTAACATATCCAAAATAAGCTTCTTAATTGTTTAGCGAGGTGCCACGTACATAGTGTGCGTCCTTATCGTTTGTGATTTGCTATTGAAAAATGACGTGCGTTATGTCAATTCGTTTTTAGAATTATTTCTTACAGAGAATTTGTTTATTTATTTGTTGAAATGTGAAATGCATCTCACTCATAAAGTTTTCTCGTAATGATTAAAATATCTCTGAAGAAATTTGAGCGATATCTAACAAAGATTATTCAGTGATAAATAGACTAAAAATATAGGTCATGAAAATCTCTTCTCTAAAATTACTCGAATGTTTGAAAACAGGCTTTTTTGTTTTTTTAACTAATAATGCATACCATGGATATTCACGTGCAATTTAAATTTTTATTGTAAAATACAGGCATTTCATCACTAATAGAGATCAAGAGAAAAGAAAAGGAATTAACTACCTTTTTCTTTACATGTACATTATCCTTGTATACGCCATTTTTTATTCGACTCTTGTTACTGTTAGCAATAAATCTGTTCCATTCCCTATTGTAGTATCTACAAAATATGTGCATATTTTCTTTAGTAAATTCACGATATGTTCTAAAAGACAGAAAGTTGTTTTTAAACACGAATACTATCACATTGCCTGCGACCGTGTACGGCAATATATTCGCAACTTTTACAACTTTCGTTCTCAGTTATCGTAAATATCATAAAGTCAGTATTTTCGGAAGATCAATTTGAAACGCGTGTTTAGGAGCAACACATCGAAGGAAATCTTACAATTTTGTTAAAAATCATTCAAAACCTCACGTTTATCTCTATATCGTCCACTTTGCCTTCAACTAAGATACGTTGAGCAAGGATGTTCGTGATATTCTGCAAGTATGCTAATTAAATTAATATAATACGCTTCCTTCGATAAAAGCAACATTTTTTTAGGACTACGTTCGAAAAATTCCCAAAATACAAATGTTTAGGTCTGTTACGTCAGAATCATTTCGAATCGCTTGGATTCTTACTATCCTCGTATCGAGTTGTAACTATCGTAACTATCGCGCAGAAATTTTTAAGCACTGCAGAGTTTTGAACGACGGTGTGCTGATTACAAAAAAACCTTCTCGAAGGACCAAGCTCGTGGTGAGATACGAAAATAACTTTGCTCCAAGCTAAACTATACAAAGTCGTTTAAAGCTATACTATAGAGTAGAGACGTGCTTGCAAACTATGAAGACCTCGTGTGAGGTATCTTTACGAACTGTTATTAAAACAAACCTTATGAAACTTCTATTCGAAGAATTTAAACGTTCGTACGTGTTCCTACCTTTATACTAAATAACCAAACGTAGACGTTTACGTAATTGACGAATCAGTGGATATTTTATCTCCTTGTATAGGTCGTTTAACCTTTGACCAACCGCACATCGACTGATCGCCAGTATACCAAGTTACGAGTTTATGATATATCACTATCATTGAGGGCCATATAAAAGTGAGGGTCTGGTTACTCATCTGACCCGTGGACGTATGGTTCCATGGCTGTAAAGTAATTTCTCAATCTCCAGTTTCGTAAGTAAAAAGACTAGGCAATAATAGATCCAAGACGTTTCTCGAAAGCAATGATTAAGAGTCCGTGTCATGAACCTAGAAAATCGAAGCAAGTCCTAACAATTCGAATTAATCTCTTTAACGGTAATCGGTCAAAAAACAAAAAGAAGACTTGGCAGAAACTTTCATTTCAGTTCGTACTTGGACAGCAGTCGGCCGTAGTCAATCATATAAATTAGTACATCGCTTGGAACTAACGTAACATCTACTCCCTCATTCTCCGCATTCGAACAAATTGCCACAGATTAATTCGGCGTTCAACCGGTCGTGAAAGAATCGTTCCAGTTTGGTTAACTTGAGGTTTACGACTCGAAGGAGGGAAAATTCATGCGGTTCAATCGTGGTGCTACGAAATCGATTCGACGACACGCAAGCCAAAGGTGACCCTGATCACAATAAAACTGTCAACCGAATTGGGTCACATTATGCGTTCGGATCGTGTTGCAGTCTTCGAGATTTGGAACCGTACATTCCCAAGAGGAAAATCTTGCATCGATGTAATTGCACATTGCAACCGCGTCGCTTCTGAAGAACGACGATCGAGCTTAATTGGCAATGCAAAATTTTCCTCTACAATTTCTTTCTACCTGTAATCGGAACAGAGTTGTAGTTCAACCCAATTTACTTGACTCACTCTGTATAATTCCCTGTACAATTCAGATGTTAGCATGCATGGCTCTGACACGGTTGAGAATATCGACGAAACTTGTTCGAAAAAAGCGAAATCTAAGGTATTTGCATTTTAGAGAGTTTGCGACTAGGCGATGGATCTGGTCATTTAGTTTAGTTTAGCTTCTTCGCCAACCATTCTCAATGACCAGAACAACTGACATAAACTTGAAGTTTCCAAGAAACCAAGACCATTGTAATGGGTCATCAGGCACCGTGTCTGGCAAATGTAAACCGGAGGAAATTCTGTATAGTCAAACTTCCATTTACGTAAGGCACGGCTGGTAACATTCGCTCCGACCTTGAGGGTAACGCACTAAGGAAGAGCCGTGACAAATAATGGATATTCATCAGAACGAATAAATCACAGTGTCGTAAGATCTTCGTTGAGTGCATCGAGAGTAGCAATCTCGAGGATGAAACATTTCAACACGAAGTGGTTTGTAAGTAGAAAGGAAAAGGAAATCGGTGCGTCTGAAGCCACGAGCTCCAAGATTCGTTAAGTATTCGATAGTTGTGAGTGAAGGTATTGCAGTCTGAGTAATGGGTTTTATTGTGGGTTTGAACTTGTGATTCTTCGCACGTAGCGGAGCTCTAACTTTATTTAATATGATTACGTAAATAGAAAATTTATCGACCTCGAAGAAACACGTGACATGTACAGATTGATTCATTATAAGAAATTAATTACAACACACAAGAAGAAACATTATCGCGTTTTTCTCGCGCTTCTTCGTGCGTGGTGCATACGTAAATGTAAACATTTTTCACGCAAGTATAAAACACGAGGATCTCCGCACTTAGCAGATTTAATTCAAATAATTCACTTTCGATTCCAAGTAGTTTGATAGATGTTTCATCAGTGTACCAAATGGCAATGTTACACGCAAGAGCACTGTTCGTTTGCAAGATCACTGCACTGCGGTTTAGATACAAAGATGTGGTACCTTTGATGAAAACGGTTTAAGAGATATAAAGTCCAATAAAATGTAAATTAATCAGTTAAATTGATTGTTTTAGCTGATCTAATGCTAATAATAATGGTATGCATTTTTATTCTAATGCTATTAGTATTTATTATTCCAACGAAATTTCGAAGCCATTTTAATATTTAAATCACCACTTACTTAATAAAAAAGGAATTGGGGTTAAATCCCGAAAATAATCTATCGGTTAAATCTACTGAATTTATGCAAGAAGATGTTGAAAAATTTATTTCGAGATTTATCTTATTATATCCGGCTGCTTTTCATAATAAATTTGATGCAAATATGCAGTAGCTTGCAGAACTACTGATGCGTGTTATATAAAAAAAGTTTTATCGTTTCATTATCAAATACAAAGATTATATTGGCAAAATTTCAATCTAATCTGAAAATATACGTAGAAGTTGCAAGATATTTGCTGTATACTTATATTCAGTAAAAAAAAGTAGTATAATGTGGCAATAGTTACCTCAAGTATATAAAAAGTATTAAAGATAATCCCACCGAATACTGAGACTTATTAATAGTGTGAATGATTGCCTGTCTCAATACTTTCGTGATCTCTGCAAAATATACACATGTACTAAATATTTCATAACTTTTGTACATTTTCAGAGACGTTGAAAATTTTACTAATATAGCCATGATAGTTAGCTGTCATTACGGTACTGATGAAATTTCAAAATACTTTGAATAACACACGTCAGACGTTCATAAATGATGTCGACAAATGTAGGAATATTTTCACCAGTCACTGTAGATTTTTTAGATGCAAATTCGCTAGATTGGATGAAAATTAATGGACAGAATTGTACATTAAATGAAGCTGTCCAAGCACACGTATTCACATTTTTCGAATAGAGATTTAATTGGGCTTTTTAAAAAGAGGTTTAAAGGAAGATTAAGAATCTGGTAAATCGGCGAGGAAGTGTTGAACCTAAAGTAGTACAGTTACAGGGTGTCCTACGTAACTGGGTTAAACTGTATTTTCAAAATAAAAATGGAAAAGGAACTGTCATAACGGAAAATAGAACTGTATAGAATAAAGTCTTTCCTGGATTTAATTTTATGTAATTTTATGCTTCGGTACATCTAAAGAGTGCAGCTGCACCTGTCTTTTAAAACTGGAACTGTATACTTTGATTGCATTAACCGCGACGTAGATTTTCACACTTTCGATAACATTATTAAGATACTTATACCTTAAAAGTACTAGTTTTATGACTTATCGTAGTTTGAAATTTGTTGTATTATTTCGGTGTATTGACAAACATTATGAGATATTTTCGTATTCAAACAAATCTACGAATTGTCATCTATTGCATTCTACGAGATTTTTCTATTCTTTTCCTCACATTAATTAACGTATAATATTTTTTTCTTTTTGTTTGTCGAAGAATATTGTTCTTAAATGTGTTGGACATACCAATGAGAATGTAAACGAATATTTTTTTAAAGGATTGAAACGCAGAACCAGACCAAATGATATCGGATAAATGAAATTAAGACATTCGAAATGGTGAAAGCGACTGTGTGATATTAAATGTGAAATATGAATTCTTTGATATAAATAAAAATTATTAGGACAAGTCGTTAAGCACGGTAT
Source organism: Bombus pascuorum (assembly GCF_905332965.1). Taxonomy (NCBI): domain Eukaryota; kingdom Metazoa; phylum Arthropoda; class Insecta; order Hymenoptera; family Apidae; genus Bombus; species Bombus pascuorum. Next base: position 6,365,137 of record NC_083494.1, on the reverse strand, counting down.
ATCTCGTGCCATGCTCGGTGATTAATCGCTTCTTCGGCATACTTGCAGTCTATGATGGAATACAAAATTTTAGTTGGAACATTAAACTTGCCCTATTACACTTCCTACCAAAGGGATCCGTACAAACAGAATTCTTGAAAGTTCTAACCTAACTATTCCGTTCATACAAATACGTCTTGCGATCTAGCCTCGACTGTCTCGGTATCTAAAGCACGGGTCAGCTAGGAAGCTTTTGTTGATGACTCCACTGGATGGACTCAAAACTTTCCCTTCGTTCATTCATCTTTCTTTCTTCCTCCTATTGCAGCGCCTCAAGAATATTTCAAGCGATAAAGATGTCCCTGTCTGTTCCAAGAGAAAGAATTTAACTTTACGAGAACGGTGCAGACAATTAATTATCAGCAAAAAATGTTCCCATTTATAAATTCTTTAAACAAAATTTTAATCAATCTATATTTTAATTCTCCAAATTCGGTGTAATTACAACTTGCGTCACTTTCATTTAGCATAACTAAGAAACAGAACACGTTATTGAAACTGTCTATCTCTATATTGTTTTAGAACCTCAAATTACATAGCTCCCTTCAAATTTTTATAAAAGAATGAAATTAAAGGTCCTTTTGATACGACAAGTTTACACGCGGATTACTATCTCTCTAGGGAAAATCAAGGGATGCGCAGTATAGTTGTCGTTAGAAAATAATAACGACTGGCCAGCAGCTTCGTAAAAGTCGTATACAAGAATCCTGGACGTCCCAGAAGACCTTATAGCACTTTATTTAAAAAGTCGTGGATCAAGCATTAAATCTCGTTGCTTAAAGAAATCCACAGGGGGATAACAAAATCTACTCTAGGAGATTTTCAAGTGGAAAGGATTAACGTTTCGGCATAAGTCTACCCATATAAATAACCCAACAACCATATAATATATACCACGAAGATCAACAGCACAATCCACATATGATGATGAGCAGAAACTTAAATAACGACGATAGGTTGATATTAAAATGTCTATGTGTCTATATGTCTATAAGTCTGTTTGTACGTAAAGCGGATAATTTATCATATATACTTTATTATATGTTAGTACGCTATTACGGCTTATGGTATCACGGATAGAAAGATATACGGGATTATTATATTTTGCACTGTAATAATTTCTTGTCTGCTATTGCTTTTAGTCTCTTTGATACATTTTCTTATCAGTCTATGGATTATTTCTAGTCCAATGTTATATCATACTGCTGGTGTCCTTGTACTTCCTTTTCCAATAGGCCATACATTTCGATTACGTTTAGACGAAGACTTTGAGCTGGTCATTCCAATAGAGAAAATTTCTTATTTGTAAGCTCGCTTCATCCATTAATCTTGTTATATGCTTTACATCTTAGTCTTGTTGGAATATAATATTTTCGTCGTATGAAATTTATGTAGAAATTTATTATCTCGTTCATTGCCATTGTTTGGGTAAATCTTTTGCTGTTCTATAGAAGAATGAAAATAGCAAACGAAGTTGTAATTTGTAAGAAAAATAAATAGTTTCGTTACATTAATATTAAGTACTTTTGTACGTTTCGTACCCTTTTATTCGGATGAAGTAAAATGTAAGGAAAGCATAAAAGCATGATAACGAAGGAAACTCTATCTTACTTTCTATTTTTCTCTGTTATAAAAAATCTAATAAAAGAAATTAAATAATTATACAGAAAATGACAATCATTATCTACTATTCCATATTTGATAAAATATGTAAATGCTGCCAATTACCTAAAAAAGAATTCTTTGGTTCAAACATCTATATCCAACATTTTTTCCCTTCAAAATATTTTTACGAAATGACAATTATTGATTTTTATCGAACTTTGGCAAAATTTCTAACAGGAATAGGATTCTTGAAAATGAGAACGAATTTTATAGAGTTTCACATTTCAGATAATTCGGTGATCAATCGAACGGTTTGCTTATTAGGTTTCAACCAACTTTTTATTGTCTACCGTTTCCAATAGAATAAAAATGCTTCAGAAATCTAAAATTTCAAAATGACGAAAGCACGTAATCAACATTAACGATTCAATAAAAGTCAAATCTTTTTGTGCAAATGGAACAAATTCCGTGTTGTAGCTAACCCTACCTTTGTGTTCCTGTGCATCTATTACGTGTTACTAGAGCCACTAACATTACATTTTCTCCTTAAACAGAAGAGGATTTTTACAAGAGGAAATGGTTCGGCTTATCGGAACGAACTGGATCTTCAAGGTCTTCATTAGGAAGTTCTTTTGGTTAACAAGGGTGAAATACTCAGTCTCGATATTCAGATTGCTTCAAACGTTGATGGAACAAGCTGACTTCAAAGAAGATTTTGTTTCAACACTGCAAGATCAAGGTTGAAGTAACCAGATCCAGAGAAGTTCGAAACACGGATTGGTCTTAGATACCAAACCAATGTTAAGGTAACGTATTCCAAATTGAGATTTCTGTTAAACGGCAATTTGCGGGATCAGATATGCAGACGTACTAGTTTGTTATATGAAGCAACAAGCTACTACATTTACATATAACGTAAATTCTCTTGCCATTTGGTACGAAGTAACATTTAGAAGGATTAAAAAACTATACAGTATAAATTATGCGATATACGTGTAAACTGCTTACAAATCAATGTAATTTGTTTTTGTAATTTTTTATAATTTTGTGTAAGAAGTATCAATGTCAGTATTTACAAGGTCGAGATATTAACGTTTAAAGATATGTTAAAAAGTCACCGTCAAATAATTTTTGACACGGAAGTTTCTGCCATTTCGAACTTCTTTTCTGCTACAAAACGTGAGAATAAAAGCTTGTGCCATTTGTGTTCTTTTTTTTTATATCGATCAACATTTTTCGTAGGAAATTTATTTTATAAAAAGTTTCCACATTTGTATATACAAATGACATTACAGTCGTTTCTATACAGAATTTGAAATTGTCATTCTTTATATACCATATACAATTGTTTACAGTACCGGGTTTAACTCAGTTTTTGCAAAAAATATGACATTTTTTACACCAAGCCATAGAATTAATTGTGTTATCAACACACTTTCGTAATTCAAACACATATGTATAATTTAGTAAATATAATTAAATAATTCTGCTAATCGCAACGACATAATACACTCAATTGTGCACTTTGATATGCGATAATACTCGAACGATATAATTTGTCACTTATTTTTTTAAAGGTGATTGTAAAAGCCTTCAGATCAATAGTAACGAACTTATTTAATTCGTATCGTGGTAACAACCAGAAACAAATTGGTTCAAAAATTTCGTTTCTCCAAACAGCAAATAGAACGATATAAGCAAATTTGGATACTTTTATTTATTATCCATTTTCGCATTTCGTGTGTGTAAATGGCAGAGTATAACGAAAAATACGGATAAAAATCGCAATTTTATACATATATGTACAAGGAAGAGTTATAACATTCAAAGTTTGCTTACACAAAAAAAATTGTGTGAACAAAAATTTATCAACAATTGATCTTAAAATAAAATATCGTTCCTGTAAAAAGAGAAAATATCAAAGTCATACACGTCTATTTTGATAACGTTTATATGGAAGGTAGTTCATGAAAAAATATTTGACACGTATTTTTTTATCGACTATCGTTCATATTGAAGAGATAAAAACAGCCCTCGAACCTATGGATTGGAAATATATTTTTTAGAATATTTCGTGAAGTAGGGAAAATAGAAAAAGCACTTTTGCTCTTAATTGATATTTTTAAACAAAGGACTCAATCACTTACGTTTTTATTGTTACAGCTAATTTCTTTCGATATACGATATATTAAAAATTTTAATATCTCGGAGTAACTTTTTTTATCAAATAATCATAATTGTATGCAGGTTTTTTAATCTGTTATTTTTCTGCAAAATTCTGCAAATTTAGAAATTCTTGCAATGTTTTCGATAAAGATGTTATATATACGTTTTAATTATTTCACAAGACCATTAATGAGTAGTGTCTTTCAATATTTCGCTTTAACACAAAACCTAAATTTGGTAATAGGTGTGTTATTATACATCATTCAATTTATTATTCAAGTTCTGGTACAATATGGTTTAATAAAAAATATGATTCGTATAACATCGTACGCTTAAAAAAGAATAATTAATTATTCCGTGCACTGTATTATAAACCTTAACTTTTCTTGTCTCACTTTTCTTAAATTCCAGTTACTTTCCAAGCTGTCATTAAAATGGCGGAAATATTTTAGGTAATTTTGTTAGAAGTAGAAAAAAGATTCATACGCTTAAATATGCACATAATTATTAGATATACGATAAATCTTCAAAAGTAATTTTCTTAATTTTACAAGAAATCGGTTAACATGGCTTTACTAATCTCAAGTGGGAAACTCAAATAGGTACATAACATCGTGATGAGATCATGATAAGAGGAGTATGGTTTTGGAATATTTTAGAATCAGTAGAGCGTTACAGCATGGTTGGCTATGGTATTCGTGCAACGTATATACGCGTCTCGCCAACTAGCCGTCTCTAGTTTGCAACAGGTCCCCGTCAAAGCTCGAAGTTTCTCTTGGTTTTCGTGGAACACAACGAAAGTAAAGCCAGCAGCGAGCTACCGTAAGGAGCTCATCCTATTCGGCCAATCGGGTAATTAAATCCGATCGATAAACCTCTTATGATAATTCCGTTTGTTGGTACTTCGATGTGCTATAGGATCAAATGTTTGTTTATCTATGTTTGTTCAGTGCTGATTACAAATCGGATATAAGACGGATTAATTAGACTTGCATCAATTAGTGTATCCACTTGCGAGACGAAAAATCACTAGATTTTGCTAATGCACTAAAAATTGTCAACAAAATATCGTATTTATTAGAGAAAAATCGGTAAAAATTCATTTTCGGGGATATACAATAAGATTATTTAATAAAAATATTTATTTACTACGGCAGTATAGTAACGCACTCTACTGCGCCAATCCTTTGCTAATGTAAGCAATGACATATACTTAACGATAAAATAGCAATCCTTACAACGAAAGGATGTATTCGTATCGTTTTAAAGTTTGCAAAAATTACAAGGCATCCTGAAAGTTATACTAATTCGTTAAACATATATCCCTTTCTTTTTATATGTTTCATATCGTGGTAATTTGTAATTTTCAGAATGGAAATTCACTTCTACGCATTCTTACTGAGTTCGATAAGTACGTCGATTTATATTCAAGTATTTAACTGCATATTTTTGATTTAAATGTAATTGAAAAAATGGAATCTCGGCAGAGAATTGTTTTACCAAGCGAGATATTATAAAAGGCACTACGCTTCGAATATTTTATATATTCTTTCGTATTGTATGGATACTGTGTAATTTTCCACTTTCAAATCTCGCATGAACACGTGAAAATCCGCGATCTAACAATAAGTAGCGCAACGAATTTAGTTGTGTGCGTCAGTAGGTCAGCAGTATGTATGTATGTATTAAGATATAATATGCTTAATGGATTTTAACAGTCGAGGTATTAGCTTCATAAGAAGAGAACGATTTGGTAGAAGCTGCAGGCAGACGATGAAAAGTAGGAAGAAAAAGGAAAAAAGCAAGATGGAACGAGTAAGAAGAAGCAAGACTGACCAGATGAGAAATGGAACTGGGAATGAAAGAGTTAAAAGAAAAGAACAATCGACGGAAGAAAGTAATCGCTCGTTCAAGCTTTCTCTCTTTAACGCCTGTGAGTAGTCTGTCTTAGAATGCTTAAATGGAAAAGAAGTGCACAGTGAGGATGCGTTGAACGGTTGTACGCGCAACGACAGAAATTCTTTCACGTTTCCCAATCGGAAAATCGGGCGATCGAACAAATGGAAAAGTCCGATGGTGCGCGAATTGAGAATAACTGTGAAGACCATAAATCAAATGCGTTTCATACGACTCGATGCGAGTTGACACGTACGAGCTTCAAAAGTTTTTACTTTTACACATACTATATATTGGGTTGGTAACTAAGTGATTGCGGATTATGTCAATACCATCTAACGACAAAATCCGCCATTACTTAGAGCTCATCCTGCATTTGCGAATGTTTTTTATACTGCTGCAGACAGGAAGATTGGATGAACGCGGAAAGGTGGTTAATAATTCCAGAAAGTAATGCTATTATCGATAACTGAACGACAAAAATCTTTGAAGTTAAATTTTTATGGCTTTGAATTTTTAAATATTCCAAAAAATTGGCGTTGTGTTAAAAACAATTTCGCAGAATTCTCCATACTGTTGCTTCGTTTCTATTAAGTTTGTTTGAATGATTTCAGACGACGTTGTATAGAAAAATATCTGACGTATGATGTGAATTATTGATAATTAATCGATTGATACAAGTAAAGTAATTACCAAGTGAAGATTTAAAAATTTTATTTGAATGTTGCGTGATAACGCACATGCATTTCGATATTGCCTGTAGTTAAGTATCTCGAAAAGACTTTGCAAACAGATCATTGCACGATTTTCTGTAAAAACGGTCGGGCTACGGTTAAACAAAAGCTTGGCTGTAGTTGAGTGGACGGTTCGTAGATACGCGGAAAATAAGAGTTTCTGCAATTGCTGGCCGGTTGGTAAATACAAGGTTAACTCGTAAATAACTCCAACTGTACTAAATGGTATGTTGGGCAAAAGCCTCGCCTTAACTTTTCCCACACAACCAAGTTGTCAAAAATAATTCCCGTTTCATGCCCGAGTTACGCCAGGTAACATATTTTCCTTAATACGCTATCAACAACAAATATTTATTTCTTGAAAAGATATTAATATATCACGCGATACGATATTGCAATTCCACGTGAAAGTCTCGTTAGGGATTAAGAAGTTTGACGAGATAAAACCCTTGGCGAGTAATAGGTTTACCATTTCTTTTCAGCAAGAGAATGGAATTTATTCATGCTTCTTTTTACGTTTAATCTGTATTGCTAGTTATACCAGTAGAAATTAAGTTTCGTATCTTTATTAGATCTGAACTTGATTCGAGCCAATTAATCGGTAAGAAACGTAGAAATCGGGTCTGCTCGAAGAGACTTTCGAGATTGCTCGGTTAAGAGCGGAACCTCTTGAATCTATCAACTACGTAATTAGAGATGGTCGATCGATAAAATTAAAAAAATAAAACGCGTGGCAGACTCTTGAAAATAGATGCCTTGCATCTCGCCTTTAATCATTTGATGTACGATATTACGTAGACGTTATGTACTGTATGTACGGTGCGATTTAACTATGATTTTAACAATTTCCTTGTTGGATATCCCATTGGATCCTTCAAATAATCCGCGTTCCTAACCTTTGAAATATTCTTAATATTTATCTGTTGTTTGCTCCGGTTATAAACAATTGTCATTTCAATAGTAAGTAAAGAAAAATTCGCTATAAAAATTGTGGAAACGTTGGCTCGTTGTACGTATAGTACAGCGCAGTACAAACGATTGCGATGTCGCGAACTTCGAACGCGGCAATGAAACATTTATAAAATGCATAGGAAGAAACTTTTTGGTTTAAAATAGTATGCACGTCTGGCAGACCGTCCGAATGTCAGTCCTTAATTAATTTCCTGTGCACGGCCTTAATTAATCCACGCGATTGAAAGGAAATTCGAAATCAAAGGAGAAAGCAGCGTGTAACTTGTTTATTGAATTCCTACGTCGTACTGCGGCTAAATGCGAGAGAATGTTTAAACTCGCAGAAGTGAATTAAGAGTATCGTGTAACCAAAGGAAGTTTCAGAGTTTCAAGAAATTAGCAAAGTTTGCACCGCGCAATACCTTCCGCTTTCCCTTCAACCCTTCTTCACTTTGTCGAACACGAAAGATATCGCGGTTCAATGCTTCCAAATAAGGCCGAGTCAAGGCAAATAAAATTTCCTTGTTATTTCTAGCTGGCGGAGAACTTGGACAAACGTAATATTTTCTCAATGATAGCTCATGAGATACTTCTTCCCTATGGTTATTACACGTAATAGCTCTGAGCATTGAGTACGATTTATCTACTCGTATTAATGTTTATTCCTACGAAATTGTACGTCTCTTTGTAGGACTAACGAAGGAAAAATAAAAGAAAAATACGTGAAAATGTTATTCATCCTACTGTATTATTTGTGGTGATATTTATAATTTGTGAACACGCCGGTATGTATAATGTGCAATTCACAATTACATGAACTTAATGTACATGCGTTTGTTCGCTATTAAATCGTGCATAAATTTCGGCTTTATGACAGTAGATATATACGGTATATAAGCAGTATATATTTTAATGACACAAAGAGTTCAAACATTCGACCAAGCAACTATGTACTCGCCATGTGTTCAGAACTCCTGTTTGGCAGTATAAACTCGGGAATTGTTGTATCCCATCGTACACTGGGGGCCTAAGTTACTTCAACTTTATATTCATCGAATACCTTAAATCCAGTCGAACTTCTGTACCTGCGATTTTCTCTTCCTCAGACTGATTTTACGTTAACGCCAGCATACCAATCAGCAACTTATCTATCTTTTTCTATAAACAACAAAATTTGTACGGGTACTGAAAATCTTGAAACAATTTTGTATCGAAACGTATTTGGCAAATAGCTAATCAGAATCCAGTTTCTTACGTTTTTTGAGAACATCATCTTACATTCTAAGACTTCTTTCGATTTTTGTATTCTTAAATCACACGAGATATCGTGCCGTAACCATACAACCAACCGTAGCATAGAGAGACGCAATAATACGACTCCTTCTAATTTTCTTTTATAAATAACTCACTTAACGAATTGGCTTATAAAATACAGACTCGAAATAAATAAATTTTCTAATACCTTTTAAATTAAACAAAGAAGTTCCAATCAACTTGTACGGTACATTTTAGCCTTATAAATCGTGCGTTTTCATTTGTCAAATATGACAATATATTGTAATGATAACATTTGCTATTGATTTATAAATTCATAATAATTCACGTTTCTTTGATACTTCAATGATTTACGTGACATTAACAAATCTTTTACCCGATCACGAACATGTTGTTACATATTCCTATTATTCTTGTAATTGTTTTACCAACCCATATTATGCGGCAGGCTATTGTTCTTCACTATGTCGCAACGGAATAAAGGAACAATAACACATGATTTTTTTATTATGAGTAATAGCACTAACGCAGCATTTAATTCTCTTTCGTATTTTCGGTATTCATTGTATAATATATAGTACAATATATATATTTCTTTTTTACAATTTATATAAAATTATAAGTAAGTAAGGTTTCGAAAATATTTTGATATCGGTCACAAAAATATGAAATAAAAAAGATATAGTTCCCATTTAAAAATATAACCACAACCATCGCAGCTTTTCAAGACCATTGCAAGGTAAAATAATGTTGTATCATACATAACTTACGAGATATTTACGTGTTTCCAGATAAAACTCACACGCTGTATATTTCTCGTAGAAAGAAGACTAAAAAGAAGACACTCCATTGACCTCACTAAAGAAATAAAATAGTCAAACTCGAAGATGGTATCCTGCTGGAGGTAGCCAACCACATGTTATTTAGCAATTAAGCTAGAAAAATTTACAAAATGTTCAGCTGGACAAATTGTAAAGTACAAATTAAATAATAATAAAAAAAAGAACGTTCTATATACATATGATACAGATAGAAAGGTCGATTGCAACCTTTCCTGCAAGATTTTATTTTAATGATTTGTCTATAGGATGGCACATATAATTGCAATTATTATTCGGCGAATATTTGACGGCAACTATTGTACCTATCTTGGTTCGTTTCCGTCCGAAATTTTACAAATCTAAGAATCTTCAAAATATGTATTTTAAAAAAGTAACCTCTATTCATCCTGGGGAAAAGAAGTATGGAATTAATAATTTGCAATAGAAAAGTAACCCTTACCTAAAATATCTTTTTACGAGTGTCACAAATTGTAATCGTTATAAATTCATCGATCTGTAACATATTTTTCAATTTCAATTTGAGTTTCAAATAATAGTAATTAAAGTCGTATTATAGTATTAAACATTATGATCGTAGTATTTTAATAAAAGTTATGAACAGAAGTCAATAATAATAATAGTTAACGCACTAAGTTTTAAGCTTGATAATTACTGAATAGCAATAGCACGACACTTTGTTATACATACATGTGTGTCTAAGTACGCACTTACTACTGAAAAGTTACGACTTGGAAATCTTTCGTTCTGATTCCATGAAAGTTTCCATTTCAGCTTGAAATACGATGTGATTTCGAAATAAGTACTATAAGATAAGTAGCAAATAAACTATAACAAGTAGTATAAAGCACTCGCTGCAAACATACACGTACACATATACACACACACCCATAGACATCCCTTTTGGCATAAGCCTGCTGAGCTTAATACTAAACAGAAAACTATCGGTGGTCGGTTCTCATCACCGATAGTTCTATTCCCTTAAACTACATACCTACAATGTAACGCTTATCCTAATTTATACAACAACACTGCAATATCGTTATTTTAATTAGCGCATACGAGGTTACAATTAATATCGTCCAAGTATCTTTCCGAAAGATTAGTATAGGTACGCAAACATTCTGTATTATTGTAAAATAATACAGAAAGAGAATTGAACTTATTATTGAAATACTATAATATATAACAATATAATATATAACAATATAATATATAATAAAGTAAAGGTTATTGAAACATTATTGAATTGGAAATGTCACTTTATTTCTCGATGTAAAGATATCAAGTAAACTGTTGCATTGGAAAAAAGAGAAGGTGAAACAGAAGCAATAGTTGTGCCCGTAAATATCTCTATAATAATGGTATAATGTAATAGATACCGAAGCATAAGCTAAACGTAACAGAGAATGGAATAAAAGATCAGGGTGAGTACTAACGTTATTGGTAATAGGAAGTGAACAAATGTTACGCGTCCATGGTGGTATCGCGCGTATTGGTGACAGTAACATCTTTTAATACTTGCGATGAACGAGTGTTTTTATATTCCGCTAGAGTTTAATATCTACGAATTTACTTGCGTCGTCGTTTCTCTTTTCTCTTCCTTCTTTTCTTTTTTTTTCTTCTCTTGTTTCTCCTGCTCGTCACCGAACGGCCACTCGAGGTACTCGTAAAACGGATAAAAATCGTGGCGCGATGCAACACCGGTAAAGTATTTCCTTTTTTTCTGCTTCCCTTCCGATCACAAGAGCCATTAAGCTTTTCCACTAGACTCTGTCAAGTGTCTACTAATATAGGTTCCACTAAATCATTCACGCTTCCTGCGTTCGTAAAAAAAATGTACCAATCCACGCACCTCGCGCTGTTTACAGCACTTTAAAAAAAAAGACAAAAATACGTGTCGTACGCGTTGTATTATGATTTACTTGAACAAAAATACGAGGAAATTATGTATACCCATATGGAAATATCCGCGGGCCATTAAGCTACAACGAATAAACGTGACAGGAAATTTTTGATTCACAAAAGAAGACAAACGGTAACGAGAGAACCAGGAGCGTTTCGAACGAGCGATATTACAAATTAAACAATACTATATACGAAAGAAAACTATGATCTCACAAATCGTATTTGTTATAAATACATAAAAAAGAAGACTATAGCTGTTTTCCAACGTTGTCAAAATTCATTTCTTTCCTTTTCTACAACTAGCATTAGCTTCATATCGGTTAAGTTTTGCTAATTTTACATTTACGTTTCCTAATGTCTTTTTCTATAATCCTCGTTTTATTATTCCGGATTTTTAAGAATCGATATTTTAGAATGGAAAAATTCTTCGTAACTTCAAAGCGACTTGCTCATTAAGAAATTATCTGAGCACTTGAAAAGACTGTACTATATTTAAAACTTCAAAAATTGTTTCAAATAAAGCGTATCTTCCATTGAACGGGGTAAAATGCGATGGATACAATCTTTCGTAAATTGCTATATCGTTTTTGCAGTTCTCACCTTTTCCAAGCATTTCCCAGACGTTTTTACTCACCTACGATACGCATCTTTGAATACCATTCGTGACTATTAAAAGCCTGCGTTTGCCAGCCGATTGCAAGCTACTACCAGAGACTTTCAATAGATCATGTTATCATGGCGTATAATCTAACGAATTGTGGGCTCTCCAAAACTATTAAACGTGTGCAGATCAGCGAGCCATGGCGTCGTTACGCTCGGCGTTTCCTAGTGTGTATAGACTTGTCCAACTACAATATACATGCACGGGTCAGTAGCATAAGTAGTTACTGCCGAATGTATTCGACGTTTGGAGAGGATTCTCAAATATACTGAAGCCGAGCCGAGTCAGATTTTTTTATCGATGTCAAATTCATCATCAACGAATCAGAAGAGTAAGTTGAACCGAATTGTACTGGGTTGGCCAACATGTAATGCAGGATTTTCCCATGAGAGATCGTTTTTGCTGTTTTTAAACGGAAAAACTTCGTAACATTTAAAAAATACACGCGTGACCTAAAAGTTGAGATTTTAACATGTGATTAAAAAGACTTCATTTCATTTGTTTAAATATTTTTACTCTTAACTTCGATTCGGAGATGAACAACGGGAAGACGTATATTCGTGCAATTGTGATTTATTATTTTATTAAAGATAAAAATATGAAACAGCGCAAAAGATCGCTGATGTGTATGGTGACGGTGATGTGAACAAAAGAATGGCACGAAGACGATTCGAAAAGTTTCGTGATGGATATTTCGGTGCTACCGGTCATAAACGTTCCGGCTGACCTATCGAAACTGGCAACGATCAGATCTATAGACCAATTGAAAATAATCCACGTTATATCGCGCGTGAGTGAAATGTTAGGAGCACTGAATGAGGAATATTGAGAACAATTTGTATCAACTTGATATAGTCTCATATCGAAAATTCTCACATTACTTTTCGACTAACCCGATATAAAACTTCAGTTGAACTGACCAGTTCCGTAGCATGTGGATGAGGCTAGCCTTGGCGTATCACGCGCGAGGTATAAAAAGAATTAACACGTTCCTTTCTTTCTGATTATATTTTCATTACTCTCTCCAATGGCCGGTGTATGCTGACAAAGAATTTTCCTTTAAATTTATTTCTATATCGTAAAACTTTTTATAGAAGTATATATCTACAATCGCTATAAAATTTTTAATACATTTTTCTCAACCAAGTCAGTCAGTATGATATACAATATGATCATACATTGGAGACTGCCATTTAAAACATTGTCCAATTTCTAACGTATCTCCATTTTTAGATTATACGTTATAAATCGCTGATTTCCAATAAATCCGTAGCTACAGTTTCGTGATTTAATCACGTTTTTAATGTAGTTCTTTTAACGAATCGCATGTATGATCCTATAGAGCTAGTTTCTCAGCTGTGATAAAATTAATCGTGATAAGACAAAGTAAATAAATTCATCCTTTTTGTATGTGCAAGTTAAGTAGTAAATAATAAGCAATTATAATAGTATTATAATAAATAATACGAAATTTTATAATTTTGTTGGTTATCGTTGAACGAAAATCTAAGAAAAAGAATAAGTTAACTCTAATTATATGCACATCTTACTTTGTGCTTACTTACTTACTTACCTTCTCCTTTGGCTCTACGTAGAAATAATTGGAAGGTAAAGCTTCATTCGTGACATGTTATTCTGACAACTATGCAAGTACTCGAGCACGCTACTCTGTGAGCTCTTCTTCGGTGCTTCACATTGATTAACAGTGGTAAAAGAGTAAAACAAGCGGAAAAATTCTAAAAAGCTTTGCATAAACAAACACAGGTAAGAGTCATTGATTGATCCGAGAGTTTCGAAGAGATTAATGATTTAATGAGAAAAGTATGCATTTTGCTTAGAAGAACGAAAATTATTCCTCTTTTACGCGTACAACATATGCACATTTATTATGTTATTAAAATCCGTGCTATTTAATTATCTGAAATATCTGTTACCTAAAATAGCTGTTTTATCTCTTTTGTGGGATTTAATTCTGTCGTGGGATTTGTGATGTATATAAACCTGTTGTTTCATTTAAATATACATGTATTTGATTAGATTTCCCGAAATCATATACAGTCAACCCTTTTCTATTCATTCGTATATAATAATCATAATCTTCTCGAAAATAGACTAATTAAATAATAAAAAAAGTATGTTCCCTCTCTTGCATTACTTATAGCAAGATTATACGTACTTATTACATGTATATGTTTAATTATCATGTTCGCTTAATCTGCCATCGATATGTCTCTGATTTAGAAAAATGCAGATTTAGAAAAAATATTTTTTTTTATAAAGACACTCTGACGGTTGTTAATTGAGCACGGGAAAAAGTTAGAGAGAAAAAAAAGGCAAAACAAGTGTGAGGAAACAGATTGGTACGAGTGTATATTAAGCATATATGCAAAAACGAACATATATGCATGCAACCAATCTACGTGGCATGCCACAGAGGTTTGTACAGGTATATATAAAATGCTTCACGATCGTCAAATAAAAAGCAAAAGCATGTAGCACGAAAACATGCGCCATAAAATTCACATTAAAAAAAGAGAAGAAGAATATGCACGCACAGTAAAGAACGCAACGTCCTGTGACGCATTTCACGAGGAAAAAACGGTATACGGAGAAGATCGGCGAACAATGAGACTTTAGAATAAGAACGAGCCGTACGTAGCATGTATAGATTGGCAACGTTCAATCATTTCTATCACTTCGAGTAATCGTACTTTATTTTCGCAATTTCTTTTTCAGATTCCTAAAATGTGTTTCTAACATCGCATGAAACTTGAAATTTGTGATTTAAATTTAAATGTGTAAATTAGCGAAAAATGTACTATACTGATAAAATTAGAATTTTGCATCTATACAAAAAGAGCTCCTATTAATCTCATGCTACACTTTGGATGTCTCCGCATCCTTTTTTTTTTATTTTTTTTTTATTTTTTCTAGATTCGTTGCACTTAATTAACATTGAAAACAAGTTTGCGCCACAGTAATTAATTTCGAATTCCCGTAAAAGTTTAATCAGAAAGTTTTACCGGTTGCACGAACGAGTATCATGAAAGTGTCTTTTTAAGACGCCGTAAAGGCCGAAGCGACGAGTGAACTTAAAGATATGGAGGAGTAGATGCCAGCACCTTAATCTTTCCTACGGAAAAGTTTCTCTCGTCGCAAATCTTTCCTCGCACTTCGTCTTCTATTCCCCACCTTCTCCGCAGGGAATACGGCAACGAGCGTGTAAATCAGGAGACATTCGACTTTTTAAACAGATTACGCTATTTTCCGGGAATGCGATGAATGTTATACCATACGTTTGCTACAGCGTTCGAGAAATTGAAAAATTTCACGAAAGCGGTCGCTGTTTCTTCGTTATTGTATCAATTTCGCACAGCGAAAAGCCAACCGAGACACAGATACTATTTGCAGGTACATGTTTTTGAGCCATTGCTCGAAATCCAGTCTTGTACGGATGGAGTCATGGTATTGCCTAATAGATGGCAGAAGATCATTAAACAGAATGTTGCGTAATTGCTTTAATTGCATTATTGCAAGATATTGGAATAAAATTCGCAATTTATATTGGAGTATGTTTACGATTTAACCGACAAGTCAGGCATTTTTCTCGTACAAAGGCAACATAATATCGAATGTTTGACGACGTTTGAAAATACGTTACTCCTAATAGATAAAGTTTGACACGTCTACTAATCACAAAAGCCACAAATTTAATGATCTATTCGCTATATTTATTGCCAATCATATTTCAGTTAGTTCTATCTGTTCGTTATAGTTGGATTATAGATTAACGTAAATGATGAAACACATAGGATTATGATATATCATACGAGGCTACGCAAATGCAATAAATGTAAAATATATGAGCGTTATTCGATAAATTTTACCAAAACCTATAAATGATGGAAATGACAATTTTTTCCATAGGGTTATTAAGAATTCGTACGAAAAAGTAAAGCGAGAAAACGAAGATGGGACAACAATTATTCGATAATGAAGAAAGATTTGAAATATAAATTACATACTTTCCATTCGCTGCCTGTCAAAATTCTATATCCATAAATTATGCATAATGTTAATGTTGCATCTTCGAAGCTAATAAATCTTTCAGCATACGGCGATCTAGATAGTCGTAAATCGTCTTTCAAATTGTCAAGTCCGCCATCCCTTGCACCCCAATACACCCATTGTTCACCACTGGTAAAGCGCACATAACTCCAGAACCAATTGCAGAACCACATCCCAACGTCACTCTCTCGGTCAACTAAACGGTTACAGACTTTCGAAAATCGCAGAATGTCACCCCTTATTCTCTTCTGTGTCGACAACATGTTTATCGTCCAATTGTCACCGTATAAGAAATTTTTCTAACTTTTCACCTGATCATCGAACGTCGTATACTCGTCCCAAATTGTTACTCAATCTTATTGCGATAGGTTTCACGATAACGTCACTCTATCCTTATCGTTACACAATATCGATAATAGAACAGGAGATACTAGAACGATGTGCAAACTACCATCGAATCATAGCAACGTCCCAAGTAACTTGCACACCCTATAATTTATTCTCAGGCATCTGATCTGAGGATTTATTATACAACATATGCGCGAATTTTAAGTGGAAATATTTCATTTTCATAAAATCACGGAGCGAGAAGGTAAACACAAACGTAACAGAGGATTAACTGATGAAGGAAACGAAGAACAGGTGGAGAGCCGAAAATCCTTCTGAAAAGAGGTTACTCGGAGGATTTCTCAATTACCAGAGTGGAATGTGTGATGAACTGAAGAACAGAGACGCTAGCAGGACGAACGAGCGACCGAGCCGAAAGTAGAGGAGTGACAAGCAGCCCGACGGGATTTTAAGCTCAAGACGTCACGGGAGTTTAGTGAAACGGTTAAAGGAGCGACCTAACGAGAAGTCCCTTTGTCCCAAAGGATAACCTTCCTCTCCATTAACTGGTCCACGCGATAAAGTCCCTGATGTATCAAGGAATCCCCAAAGAACAAATTAGGCAAATCCTATTTCAGATCGAATTTCCCCACTATACTAATTGTAGAAACATTATGATCACGGCGTTATACAGAGTGTAACAGAATTCTCGATACAAACGAGGCCGAGGCGATTCTTCGTACAAAGACAAGGCAAAATTATAAACTTTTTTCGTACGATGTTTATATCATTTATCTTATGATCGAGAACTATAAATAGAATACAAATCTATTTTCTTATTAGTAAGACAATACGAGTTTATTCTAACATTTTAACTTGCTCTTGTATCACGAAATCTATTGTACTCCGTACATTCCTACGATGAATAATTTATATATGTATACGTATCTTATCTTTCTCTTTAAAACGATCTTGAATCAATATATTGAATGGAATTGAATGTATTATAAACGGAAAGAACCTTATTTGCATTTTTCAATAAAATATAATTTTAATCTTTAATTTAAATTTAAGTTCGTTTAGAACATTATAAGTAACTGTTACTATATGAAATTTTTAATTTCTATTAATTAAATAGTTGTTACAAAACACTTTTAACAATTATACTTTTTAAATACAAACAATGTATTAACATTTTTTTAAGGGATCCGACAGTGATACGAATTTTGCTGAAGAGACGTTTAATGATTCTTTTCTCTAACTGTTTTATATGATATGGCCTTCGAACGTATAAGTATAATCCAAAGAAAGAATTAGGTAAGCTTGGCACAAATACTAAGAGCTTATAGTGGAGTATGAGACCATTTGATATGAAGCACCATTTGTCTCCTATTCCAACTTCAAATCTCACGTGGTTTTTATTCTTATCTGTTATCTCTTCTATTATTTATTTCATTTATTTACTTTGACTTTCCCTCTTCCATTTTCACATTTCCTTTAGTTTCTTAACATTCGATATGCAACAATTTATAAATATCTTCTAAATTTATATTCTCCTTGCTCCCTCTGCATTTGTTACATTTTTTTACAATGTCTCTCCCTTTCTTCCTCTTTTCCCCTTTCCTTCTTTTTCTTTTGTACATATACGTTGGCTCGCGAAAGTATTCCTATACTTGTCATTCATGAACATATTACGTTATGCTATAAGAAACATTTTAAGATTTCATTAGTACTATAAGTAAGTTATAATATATATAATTATTACAATTCTGGAAATGTATACAGAAGTTACAAAAGTCCCAGTATTCGGTGGGATCATCCTCAACACGTTTATGTGTTTAAGGTGACCCTCACCGTAGGTGATAAAAAGAGTAGGGGATAAAGTGATTCACACCATATACTAATTTTTTATTACATATAAGTTTGCAGTAAATATTTTGCAACTCTAACGTACAAATTTTGCCATTATAATCGTGACAGTCACGTTATTATTATATTATTGACCAAATACCAAAATGTTTTATCACGATATTTATTGTAATATGAGCATACAAATATTCTACGCTAAGTGTGCGACCACTTTTATGGGCCACTGTATACACGTTCATACGTATGTCTATTTTCGCGCAACATGTGCGTACGATTAAAGATTGTTCGCTAGTAGGAAAATCTGGTATTTTCATAGCAGCAGCATCTTGCTTTTGGGGAAAAGGAGGACAGAAGAGGCCATTATATCTTCCGCACGAATAAACGTAGGTATCCATCTAGGCGTTTCCTAGAGACCCCGGAAAAGCACGAAAGAAAGAAGACGTGGAATTAATTTTGATGCTGTCAGTTCTCTAGCCCGTTTCCTTCGAAGCTGAGTTATAATTTAGCATCATACCGAGTGCTAAGCGAGTGGATAAGACCGATGAAAGTGCAAATCGGAATGCAGTATTTTAAACTGACCTGGATTTTCTATTTCACTGATAGGAAGAATATTTCGTTTGCTACTTTCAGAGTTTCCGAATGATCGATATTTAAATGAATAAGATGTTACAATCAGGTTGTGAAGAACCAATGTGTCAAAAAGTGGAGCAAAGATTTACACAAGGCTATATTTAATTCTTTAGTTAAAGCTATTTAAATATTGTCAATTTAGTTTTTATGGAACAAATGTCTGTAGCGAACAATACGAGTATATTCTTCGATATATTTCTTTCCTACACACGTAATCCTATTGTTAAACTTGTAAACACTGATCGATCAAATTCGATAACTCTAAATTCTGTCGGTCAAATACTTTCTCTTCTTTTTTTTAAATAAATAAAAGCTTGTGTTATTTTGTTGCTATTTAATTTATATCATGTCAGATTTCCTTTCTCATCTGTTCCAAGAAGATATATATGTCTGCTTCTAAAATATAATCGAGTTTGATCGAAATCTTCCACTATTTTGTTGTGGCATTACGAGAATGAGATGATCAGCTTGACTCAAATCCGATAGAACATGGGAACGAAATTAATTAACGAGAGGAAGCCAGAAAATAAAAATAAGCGATAAAATTATAATATCGTGGAAATAACTTTCAATAAATCACGGAAATCTTGTAACGTCAATGTCACAATGCGTTAAGGCTGTTATACACTGAGCAGCAAAGATACCAGACAATATAAATGCTAAGCAAAAAATTGTTTGCTTCGTTTATATTGACATTATCGAACATTTTTATTTCTGCCAATAAAATACTTTTTACTTTCCCATTGTCTTACTTTTACCGATAAATAAACATTTTTGGGATCCATATTGGATAAATTAATCTCTCCATATGTTTTATATTTATACAATTCCGCCGGATTGCGTAATCCATTTTATATTTGGAAAGCAAGATAATATATCCTTGATACATTAATATGTTGATTTGTTAATACAAATTTAGCGATGTTATACGTTAGATATATGCGGATCGATCGTGTCCATGAAAAGTACTGAATTTTTAACAAACTAATCGATTCGGAAAATATACAGGAAAATAGAAAAGTCGAGAAAGCCTGCTCGATGCATTCGGTATCTTCTTATCACTGTGTATGTACGCGTAATTCACAAAACGTGTTCGAGCAATTTGAATGATTCTGTAACAGTAACAAGACTGGCGCATCAATCACAGTGCGAGTTAAAATTAGGCGCGCAAAACCAATGGCTACTATAAATTCATAAACGTCGCTTTGAATGAGATGAATTTCGGTAACAGCGGTTAGAAGCATCAACGGAGCGGGAGAAAAATTTTGCTCGGCCGGAACCGTTTTATAGTGTCGTATACGCAAGCTACGACGGAAATTCGTGAAATTGGTTTCGCGATGATACCGTCGTTACCAACACTGTAATAAAACGGTGGTGGCCGACAGTAGCAGGCTCGACGCGACACGAGATGGCGAAATGCTGCTAAAATTTCGGAGACGACATAACCCAAATCAGTCAGTACTGCAATTGCGACAATGCCGATGGCTGTGAGTCGCGGAAGGAGGACGACAGACGGCCATGCTTGACGACAGAAATAAAGAAGAGAAAAACGAAAAGGAAAGGAACGTGAAAAGGCAACGAAACGTTATATCGGACGAGCGAGAGAGAACAGGCAGAGAAAAAGAGAACACTCCGGGCGAAACATCACGTTCGACCTCACATCGAACCAGAAAATTGTACGATGCGCAAAACAGACTCGAACCAATTTTTTTTTCCTTCTTCCTTCCACCTCTTATCTCTCTTTCTTTTTCTATCTCGTCCCAAATGTAAACCCTTTCTCGCTTCTCCAGTGGCAGCCCAGCGGAACTAGCGAGCTTCAAAACGAAAATCTATGCAATCACGGTTATCGCTGTTTGCTCGCCCTTACCGGAATTCAGAATCGAAAAATTGCACTGGGGATCAAAGAACCACTTTGATCGACGAAATAGATAAGTGCGCGATCCCTTTATGCATCGTTAATGAATTTTGGATCCCCGGCACGAGAAATCGAGCAAATCGCCCGGTGGAAACTTTAACTCGAATATTATGATTTTCAAACGTCGTTATCGAAAGGGGTACTAACAAATTCCATTACATGGACATATTTGTATAAAGCGATTTGAACGTCGACGGATACAATCGCGATCATTTTAACTTTTCTAGGTTTATTCTCGATAGAATCCTGTAAGGTGGTCTGGTAGATGTAGAAAGATATAACGTAATTGCATATTATCATAATCATAATTTATGATGACAATCTGCCAATAACATTCCATTTATAGCACTTTATTTATATTTACATTCCGGTCGTTTAATTTAGCCGTGGCCCCTTATGGAAAGGCTAAGAGCTCATTCTAAATAAATAAATATCGACACTTAAAATTATAACAAGAAGCGAGCGTTAATGATATTAACAAATTTGAACTATTCTAGATTCTAATTCTATTTCATTACATCGCACAGTACTTAGTTAAATCACGTCAAATGATGTCTATTTGTAGATAAGACAATGCAATGAATATATCGCAATCGAAGATTGCGTTAATATAATACAGAAAGCTTTTTACGATCCATAATTTCGTAAAACATAAGAAAAAGATCCATTTGTAATTACGTAATAAGAATGTTCAGTCTAATTGTTAACGAATATTTACTTAAGTACATTGTTATTAACGACGAAACGAGATATTCTAAGTTACCTTCTTAAGAATTAAAATGGTGATCATCGAAGTTAGCAGTTCTCTTCGGCACTGACACATCAACGTAGATATTTTTATCATTCCTGAAAGCAGAGCTGAAAATATTCATCCTCCGGAGAGTTCGATTGATCGGTTATACGTTTCCGAATGTTTTCAAGTGTATGAGAGTGGCAAACTTCGCTAATCTTGAGAGATAATAAGCGAGGTGAGGAAACCAGAACTACGCTAGAACTTCTTGCACAGAAAAATTCGTTGTGAGATAATCCAGCACGAAAGTGGTAATGGAGCAACCGCATAACGTCCTTGTTGAAGATATTGTTGGTTATTTAATAATTACCTCGTATCATCTAACCTAATTAAGACGCATTTAACCTGAATATTCTAATACGGTCCGTGGATGGCATTGCATACATAGTTTACTTATAATTTGTCAACGCTAGCAATCTCAATTATAAAGTTAGCAGTCTCATTACTTTTGAAATAGGCGGCGTATAGTTAGTTTAATACGTTACACACTCGACATATTAGATGTTATATGTACACTGTGTACGATATACACACGCAGGATGTCCCAGTACGGGTACTACAACCAAGCGTAGGTGGATTCCTTGTGAAAAAATAAATTGAAAGTGTAGAACAACGATTATTTGTTCGCAGCTTGCGTCTTGAGAAAATGAAGCTCGAAAATTGGTCGCGTGCTTCCTTTGCGCTTGTCGCGCTTTAACCGCGCTAGAAGCAATGCTATTAGATTGCCTTGTACCTGTATTTACAATCGAGTAAGCGATGTCACGCTTGGTCTTGGTGGAACGGTGGTCTGAGCTGCAAAATTGAATCTTCTTTATGGGATTGTACCAAAAAATTTGTGTATGCCGTAGAATATAGAAATAGTGAACGATTAATAGACGTAGAAATAATAAATTCTTCCCGACAGACTTCACACTGACTATCCACAAATTTAAACAAAAACCAGGAAGAATTAATGTTTACATCTAATGTACGTCAAATGATTATACAGGGCATTTGGGCAAGTGCGAATTCGAAATTCATTGGCAACAATTTCGTGATCTCATGACTTGAAGAGCAACAATTCGCTCGCGACAAAATGAACGATAATTGCAGCAATTTCTTCGTTAAGATAAACATTGATTTCGCCAAAATGTAGTATTAATTAGTATTCTTTATAATATTGTCAAAATACTAACGTAGAGTACGATCGGTTAAATCGAAATTATGAAAAGTGCTCGAAAAATGTTCAGACTGGATTTTCTCGAAAACGAAGCCGCGAACAAGAAATCGCTAATCTTTATTTTCGATTTATTTCGTCACGAGGAATCCACCTATTCCGGTTTGTATCAGGTCGCAGAAATTTCAATCGAGTTTCGTAGATCAAATACAAACCTTTTTTTATAATACAATAAAATAAACCCTTCCTACATGCAGTGTATCCGTTTTATCTGAAAGCACGCAAGTATTTCGAAAACTATGGACGATATAACAAAAAGTTTGCAGCAAATGTTGTACAATTTCGATGGGGATATATGCCGATATTTATTTCTCCTTGCAATAACCTTGAAAAGCTCGGTGAAAGAAAAGCTTCGCGGTTATATTATTGAGGGAACCACACACATTTCTATTCCATATTCTTGTGGTCGACATCGAAATATATTCAAAACACTTCTCACTTGTATTTTTGCATAAATCACTGTCGAGATATGGAATCTCAAACTTGATATACCGCGATTCTGCTGACATTGGCGTGATCCAACGTACGCCACGGTCAGGTTGCTTGGTCAGACTTTGTAATTCATCGTGTGGCACTGAAAATAGCCGATTGTGTCTATACGTGTGCTTGTACTAACTACTGTTCCCAAAACGATTAGTCGCTTGTCCTTCTATATCTTTGGAAAGGAAGTTTTCCATTCTTCTCAAAAATTAGTATCCCTATAGTAGTTTTTTTTACAAAAAATACGAGTAGTATTTTGAAAATGTTTTCATGTCGATTAGAAAAATATGGAATAAAAAAGTTATAGTTTCCATTTGAAAATATAACCGTGACCTTTACAAGGGCTTTTCAAGGATATTGCAAAATATTGTAAAATAAATATCGGCATATGTCCTTTTCGAAATCCTACAACATTTGTTTGAAACATAGTTTTCGTAATATTTTCATGTTTCCAAGATAAAACGGATACATTGTGTACATAGTATAGATTACAGTATTGTTATTATTACAGTACAGAAAGTAATTCTTTCTGTCGTAAATAAACGTACAAAATTAATATTTAACTGTATTGGTTGATACATCGGTTACGATCATAAATACGATGGTAAATAGAAAAATAAAATTGCACAAAATATAACAAAGGCTACCGTATCGTTATCGCAACGAAGATAACAATTGTTTTTAATTCTCCCGCTTTCCGGATTGACACTATCGATCGGAAGGAAATTGAACAGCCCTATAAACCTTAATTACAATAACTTCTGCTAAAATAAAACGCTCTTTGTGCGCTTACCGTTGCACGTAATTACTTTTGTCCATTGCATATTTTTCTACGTGCACCTCGACGTAGAATTTCATAAACAAATTTTGATTATAAAGACTTCATACATTGTTCTCTTGCTAGTATGTATTTCGTATGCATTTAAATAATCGAATTCATTAATTTTCTTTCACAATTTCCAATATTTAGCTTCATTTATCGAAAACTGAAAACAATTTGTAGCGATATATGTAACAGCAGTATTGTAAAATGGTAAAAAAGAAAAAATTATGCGATTACTTATTTTCTTATTTAAGTAACTGGAACGCGAGTGTATGGTCGAACAGCGTAAATAAAATTCATTTTTTCAAATTACGATTTAATTGTAGCAATATATTAAACATTTCTGCTTTATTCTACTACGTTTTTCGAAACGAATTAATAACTTTAATTGCTGTGTGTGAAAATGTGAAAATACTCCAATCGAAAGAAAACTTCACAAATCGGTAAAGCATTTATGCTGTGCATTTAAGTATATAATATGCATGATATGATTACAGATACATTTCACAAAAATACAATACAATAATATTGATAATTCTTTCTGTTAATTTTACTTAATCTGTTTGCCAGATTTAGAGAAACGTGCTGATCTAGGCGACACGAGTGATTACTGAAGTGAACTAGCGGATTTTTCTGGCTTCCTATTAGTTGCTTCGCGTGACAATTGCTAAATTCAGTCATTTTTCGTTTTATCATAAGTATCATTAAACGTATCATGAATTATTACATGCAACGCACAGAGTCTCTAACTGGAAATGTTTTAGGGTTTCAAATTAGTCGTCATAGTCCCCCAAATAGGTTCAAAAGTAATTTTTTATAGAAAATTTGCTAGTATCAACTCAGTGACGATTTAACGTTTAGTTAAATAAAAAACATATTGTGTACGCTTCGCGTACAATCAAATTAACATATTTCGACTTGTCTTTGTTTACTCAAGTATCCCGTTTGTTGAGCCACATCGTCATTTTTATTTACCTCCGGAAGCGTACTACGAGAAGTAGCTCTACATGTTTGATAATGCAATATCAATAATATAAATAAGGCATAGAATCAGAATATATGCAGTTTCGTATAGAGTTGTTGAATTGATTTAACAAGCTGATATTATTGATTTAGTATTTTCCAATTGATATAGAAGAAGCAGGGTAGACAGGTTTCTTAACACATAAAGAATATCATATGTTAATCTTCTTCAAATTCAATATTCATAATGAGATATTACTGTTTATCCCTTATATTTGTGTAGTTGCTGCAGCATTGATGTTTTATTATATTGCAGTGCAATTAGTGCAAGTTTAAAGTGTTTCACTAATAATTTTTTCAGCGTAGTTAGTAAAAGATTAACAGGTTAATATGAAATCATATTAAAGTAAGCTACTTTATTAAATTTATTAGGAAATAGGGATACATAACACCATCAAATATGAATATTGTAAATATTGAAACCACCTTTATTCAAACTAACGTTACGCGAATATTTTACTATTCATGGCAAGAGATAATGTAAAAAGAGTCATTGACAGTATCAGACTATACCAAATTTATGATACGAACGAAACGTTTGATATTTTTAGGAGCTTGAAAATCGGCAGAAATATAGGATAACTTAAATAGCACTCGAAACTTCCGACGTCTGACATTTAAACAAAGAAAGGAACCCATGAACTAATAAAATTTTTAATCATCGTTCGTTGATCGAGCATACACGGAAACTTTGGTAACTGGAAAATCCCTGTTCTTTTGTAAACTTCGTATATTTGCTGAGAATCTCAATGATAGAAGTATTCGGTACTTTTTCTTTTTACTTTCCTGTTCTCCATGGAAAAAATATCCGTTAAAAGCTAATTTGTGAATTTTTATTTTTTTTCACATCTGAAAACGAATTTGATTTCTTCAAATAATTTTATGCAAAAAAGAAAA
Source organism: Bombus pascuorum (assembly GCF_905332965.1). Taxonomy (NCBI): domain Eukaryota; kingdom Metazoa; phylum Arthropoda; class Insecta; order Hymenoptera; family Apidae; genus Bombus; species Bombus pascuorum. Next base: position 6,339,025 of record NC_083494.1, on the reverse strand, counting down.
AGCAAAAGAAGGCAGCGTTATTCACAGACCGCATCTTCGTCGTTATAAAAAAATTTCGATTTTCTTGCTAAGTGAAAGGCTCCATGGAGCTTTCATTTTGTACTTCAACTCTCTGGCGTTTCTGCTTTCTTCGGATATACAAATTTGATTCGCAAGGATATTTGTCTATTCAGGACAGGATGTTGAATTGTCTCGTTCATTCAAACAATATTTGAATTTATGCAATGCATATAAATGTTAAAATAGCAAGATGAGATCATCCTCAGTGAGAGTATCGTCTTTGACGGTCTTTGTATCATAATTGTATCTAGCATAACGTCGTGTAAAGCTATTTCTCGAGAATTCGGAGGCGTATCAACTATAGTTGAAATTGGCAACGATGTAATTAACATACTACCATTGTCTACTTCGTTTATTTATACCATTTTACTAACTGGATTTCCCTACTTATGACTTATGACAGATAATATACAAAAGAACGAGGAATAACTGACGACAAATGAACATAGTTATGGTAGAAGAATTTAATTTAAGGATTAAAATTTCTAGCAATTTCATTCCACAGTTTTACGCGCTTAGCTTTCACTCGAACGATTTTCCACTTTCTCACAATTTCATAGGAAATTAGTATCTACGTGTAAAGGCACGTTTTGATGCTGAAGAAAAAGGAAAGCAAAAATCATTTGTCTAGTACTTGTATCGAAATCCTCTACAAATCTGCAAAGTTAAAAAGAGACTGAAATTCCCGGGTTATCGAAGTTCTCTTGTTAAACGATCATACAGGGTGCCAAATGATCAGAAACGCTCCTGAAAATTCAGAAAGCTCGCTGAAATTGATGATATATTTCCTGACTTAGTTAAATTTCAACACAAAGGAGTACCACTAAAGACGAATGAATAAAATATAAAGGACGAGACAGTTAGAAAGAAAAAGAATTTTCTTTGGACTTATGAAAAGAATTTGTCGCTGAACTTTAAAATTAGAACTTTACCAGGCTTCTTCTGTGGACTTTAAAAACTTTCTGAATATTAACAAACTTTGTTATAACTTTGGACCTTACAACTTCGAATCGCAATCGGCTTGATATTATCAAATCGTGTGCTGACAAATACGTTCGTTTTCTTTGACATATTCTCGATATGTCCTGTAACGTTTAAATACGAGTAACCGAGGAACATAGGAGTCGTAAAAGTATAATTTCATTAACGAGAAAGCACAATACGCGTGTGTAAGTTGATTTTTACGGATATCCTATTTATATGTAAAAATTTAAACCTGTCGTTTGAAACTATCTACATAAAATTAATTTTCTTCTAAGAGCCTGATGATGATGAGGTTGTGCAGTAATAAAACAGAGTACAAAAGTTATGATAATGTTGAAGTACGACAGTACTTTGAAGCATTTTGGGTTGTAGAAAAAAGAGCGGGGCACGCACGTAATACGGAGATAAAAATTTAATTTTATCTAATAACGTCGAGTAAAAATATTTTATAACTCGGCCACGCCACGAATTTAATGTAAATCCTTAATCAAATCAGAGTCAATTTAATTTGATTCTACCGTTTTATTAATTCTACCATTAATTGTTCTGTTCTTTTTTCTAAAACGTACGAAGATTAACATCCTGGAAGTAAATCTATCAACGAAAAATCTACTTAATTCTTTTCTTCCTATTAGCACGAATGAACGTTTCCATTGTATTATCGAAATGCTTTTCTTAAATGCTTCTCACGAGACTTCTTGGAATGTAAATCGAATTTAAATCTAATTTCAGTTCTTTATACCCGCGTAAAATGTTTGCTATATGGAAGAAGATAATTAACACTATAATGTGCTATTAAAGTTTCATTTCTAGAATTGGAGAAAAAGTTAGCGTTTCGGTTGAAGGTAATTTGAATACTTCAAGAAAATAATTGTCAAGAGATAGTAAAAAATCAAGCGAGACTCGTAATTGTTTTTTCTGGCGTTTCTTCTTTTTCCATTTTTCTCTACATTTGTTTTCTTATCGCGTCGTATTCCGCCGTCAAGTCGTTAAACCTATAAATTAAAGCACAGACTTCCTACGAACTAATTTATCAGACAATGTATTTTCTGCGACTAATCTATCTTTTAGAATTTGTAAATGTAATTGCTGTGCTCCGGTCAACGCTTGTAGCGTTAGAGTCATCGTCCGTCAGGAACGTATTCCCCAGGCTCACGAAAAACACGACAAGCTTTTCTTTAGAGATCCTCTGTATTGGAGGATTTAGGTGGGCACAGTAAACAGAAGATTCATAGTGTTTTAAATTAAACTTTATCATCCCATAACAATACATATGTTCCGCTTGGACATTGTGTTGCGTACATGCAGATACGTTGAACATTACAACCTCTATACCCATTGTCCCTTATTTTGCCTCAGAAATATTTCCTTTAACCTGCTAAATATCATTCTTTTTATCGACTATGTAAAACTATTTCTTATTTAACGCCTTAACTTTTTTTAACTATTTGGTTAACCAACGCCTCAACTTTTCCAACTGTATAGAAACGATACAGAGATTGGAAGCTTTTTCGTATTATCAGAATCGCTATCGAAAATAGTGATTCAGTAGATAACACATGTATTTGTTCTTGGTTTAGGGGATCTATAATTAAAATTAATGTACGTATATCTCTTTTTGAGGATATTGCGTAATTGATAGGAGGATCACCCTCGGATACACCATTTCCTGTGGAAATGTTAGACAGATTTGAGTTCTTATCGTTAATGACAAAGTGCAAGACCATTTCGTACGATAGAAATTGTTATCTACCGTACCATACGTATGTGTAGTAATGTTTCTGCTAATAATATTAACACTCTCTTCTATTAGACAATTTCTGCTTCTTCATTTAAAATCAACGATAAAAATGTACAAATTCGACTATATTTAATATTCGTTAACTTCTTGTTCAATAACCAAAGATTCATCTGCCCAATAGTCATCTAAATTAGCAGAACGATATGTGCCGTGTAGAATGACACTATATGAATTACGTATGATGCAGTGCTTTCAAGATTTTAATTATCATTCAACGTGTATTCATATTTTTTTATGTTGTTCGTCAAGGTAAAATATTCTCAGTTTCTCAGGAGTTCTCGAAAGTTAAGACTTTAGGATATTTAAACGTCGACAAGATTCAAATAACACCGAGTCGAAACTCCATGACGATTGATTTAATCGAAAACTTGCCGGCGAAGGCATTGAATTCCCAATACCGGTCGTACCAGCGGTACCATTACTAATGAATCATTTCCAACTTTGGACACAACGGCAGTTGGAACATAGACGAACGTTCCAGTTACCACTGCCGATCGTACAGTTTCACTGGCAAAAAAAAATATGATCGATCGTGGCACAGTCCACGCTGTGCTTGGAACGACGAAAATAAATTTGGCAAACGATCCATTTCCCCCGAGAAACGTGGAAATTCATATCGGTGGTTTGCGCGTTTAAGTTTTCTTAATAACAACAATCGAAACTTTTTATGTTTCTTCAATTTTCCACACGTTATATCCATTTCTCTAATATCTTCTGCTACGATTTACCGTTAAATTCCAATCGCTGCATTCCAATGCTGCAAAATATGACATTGTTTCCTCAAACAAATTTTCATTCGTCAAAATATCACTAAACGTCAATTAATACTATCATATCAAATAATCGGTATAAAATGAAACGGAGTTTTTTGTAAATAGGTCTCGATTAAGCAGGCTGATCACTGACTCAGTATAATTCCTTTAAATCACGTTTATTCTCCTATCATCGTTTAAACCAACTGAATTTATATTATAACGCTATTCTTTGTTACGAACTTTTTGAATATTCCACCAGTACTTCAAAGAGAATGCATGCCGCGCACTATGCGTATTCAACGGGCGTATTCCTATACGAGACTCTTGGCTCGCAAAACTTTGTGGACATGGCTTCCAATGAAAGGTTTATAACACTTCATTACGAAACTTTATTGTAATACTTCATTTCATTGAACACATATTTAATACGGCCCGACATATACATATGGTAGTAACAACTATTACGTTTCAGGAATTCATTTCATTTATCTTTTGGTTGGATTTTATTTCGCTTTCAGTCAGAACTTCGTAAAATCACAGATTATACACATTCGTCTCGCTATGGATTCCTTTTTAAAGGAAATCAATAGCAACAATAAGCAAAGAACATCTCTTTGCTTTTAATATTATCTTACTTATTCAAATTTTTAATCTTGAGAGACTTCTCTTTCGTCGTGATATTAGATTGACCGTTTCCTTTTAACGCGACTCGTCTTATTTATATCTTTATTTCTTTTATCCTAGCTGTCTATATTCTTTATATTCTTTCTTGAGTACTTCGTCCATCATTGTTTATCTTCGTACACATTTCTCTTTAATATTAAATTTCATTTTCTTCTTCTTGTAAGCTTTACATTAACGAACTCGCGATTAAAGCTTTTCGAGTTTGATTCAGGTCAGAAGATAGACAAAGCGAACAGGAGTAGACGAGAGAATAGAAATTTCCTCGCGCAAAGTCAACAACGCATGAGAGTGATCATTTACATTGGAAATAATAGAATTTGTATTCTCCGTCGATTAAAAACATACAGTTCAAAATAGTTTGTTCGGGTTTGTTCCCAGAGCCGCTCTAATCGGGGAAATCTAAACAATTTGTTGCAGCACGTTCTATCGAGAGAAAATAATTCATATATATATGTTAGTACATTGTTCGTCGGTTGCCAGCAGAGGAGACGCGATGTCTTTGTTCTCCCATCCAGCTTCAGCCACTGTATTTATTTCGCTAACCAGAGTTGAGCTCAAAAAACAACGGTACTTCGCTTCAACTATCTCCGAGAATTGTGAACAGAGGGGCGTAACGGAATAGCTATTAACGAGCCTTTTTCAGCTGATATTAACGAAGCATTGTTGTATTTTAAAGCCCATGTCTTTAGCGTAAATCGTATATGGCGGTAGAAAAATGTACAAAAAAAAAAAAAAAAAAAAAATAAAAACAAAATATCTTCAGTTGCAAACATTTTCGATGGATTGCGAAAGGAATGTCGAAAGTTTGATTTGTTACTAGCTGCAAAGGAAATCGCTCCATTGCACAGGCAGATCAGCTATAACGTAAAGAATTTATCGTCGCGTATCTAATCGTTCTTCGTCGTTAAATGTTACATTCGAATCAGCTCGGATCGCAAAGTAGCATTTCCTATATAGCATAAAAAGCTTTCATGTGCTTAAAACCACAGCATACAAATAGGGATAAAAATCAGACCGATGTCAACGTATTTACATTATCATATGTAGTTTAAATATAAATTCGTTCGCATATCCATGACAGCAACGAGTATCGATACACTGCTGCACATCGATACGTTGTCTGCACAGAGATGAGATTCTCGGCATAAATGTTTTGCCGATCAGAAGATGATTACATGCTGCTCATACATGTGGCTAACGATGTGGTTATTCACAGGTAACGTATTGCCTTCCGTGTGACAGATAACGAAAAATTAATAGAGTTATGTCGTCCGATGTCAATATGTTAGGTGTGCGGTAAACAGCATCCACGCGTGAGCAATTGGACATCTAAACGTCGCCGGTCTGATGCAGTGCTGTTAAATGGATGTTAGCCTTAAATCTTCTAGCAAACGCTCTAACAAACACCATGACTCATGCATGCCTAGTCAATTTCGCTGTCCTTCCCTACATCATCCTTCTCTGCATCGCTCTTCTCTATCGCGCTACTGTATTTGCTCATGACAGTTCCCTCGATTCGACGCCTTTCTTCTCTCACAATTTCCCTTCAATTTTCCACGATTCTGTAATTAAATGCTTTTCCGAGTAATTAATATTCGTATCTCGTTGTCTTCTCTGCAAATTTTCAACATTCATCAACCTTCGAAGTACATCGCCGAACACAATGTACCTTTTACACATACGTTGACAAAACAATGTATCACTATTCGATACAATGTTAAACAATCGTTCTACCAATTTTATACTATCGCAACGTTTGATTATAACGATTACAACGCCTTCGTGTAATAGCTATTCACGATACGATATCTTGGCTACGTGATTTTGTGAAATATATATTTTGGAAGCATATTACGTCTCTACTTTCGTTATAATTTACTTTCACGAAACAACATAAAAGTATAGTAGCATATTGCTTTTGAAAGAAGCGCTCGATGGAAGATGCGTTCTAACATTTGGATGATATAACGCGATAACGTATCGGGTTACACTTTTCTAAATATTGTCGTGATAATCTTACAACATATTGTTTCATTTGGAAATATAGAAGCGTAGCATAGTATTATAGAGTACATCCATACTAGAATGATATTATTCGAGCGAAATTATTTAACAGAAATATTAGAAATTGTACGTAATTCCACTCCGCGTATTATGCACAGATTTAGCCTTGAAAGGTGAACAAAGTCAGGTAGTGCGAGATTATGCGAATTGCTTCGAATGCCAGGAGTAAATTTGGGAGCGGATAGAGTTTCACTGGCAAAGGTGGAAAGTTCGTAGCCTCGAGGCTTGCTGGAAATTTTCCTTCTCCCTCTAAAGTGTAAAATAACTTCCACGTATAAGTAACTAATTTACATCGTCTTGGCGAAACATAATAATATTATTTAATAGGAGATTGAAATAAATGCAGAAAAAGGAGAACGAAGAAATATAAAAAGCATAGCGCGTTTAAAAAGTAGGCATGGAAATATATTTATAAATATAAAGCGATAGAAGAGTTGCCAAATACATTATGAACATTTGAAGCTGGTAATAGTAAAATAATTTTAAATTAAATATAAACAAATTTCAATTAAATTGTATCGACATATTGCATCTCTGGCTTGAATCTACCATATTAAAAACTGCAACATCTTATTATTTCAATTATTTCATATTGCCGCGATATAGAAAATATTACAGTAATTCGTTTCTTATTGCGTTGACAATAGGATTTAAAAGTATGTTCGTCACAAAGTTCAATGAAATTACCTCGACGGAATTAATAAAGTGAACCTGGTTTCTATCGAAGTGTACAGAATGCGCGTTATCTTTAACATGCAATTCCCTGGACAAGGTTCCTTGTATGTAGGCGAACCGTAATACCGAGCGATATTAAATTTCTTCATCAAGCTTCTCATTAAGTAGTCAGCCTCAATTCACTAACCGATTCGGTATTGTAAAAGAAAACGTTCCAACTTAATAAAACAATAAACAACGAAATTTCGGAAATTTCTAAAAAACTAAAGCACGTAATTTATATTTAAAAAACGAAGTTGTGGAAAGAATAAGTAAAGAAAAGGATTTACATACATACTACGAAAAGAAGAAACCTATATTACGGTAAATTATACTTGCAACATACAGTGGTACACAAAGATATTCGTATTAGAAAACTTTTACGTATACACATGAGACAAAACATTTTGAAATTCCATTAGCACCAGTACCATTATACTAGTAATGAGACGCGATTATTGTGACTATATTCGTAAAACTTGAAAAGAATCTACAAATGCATACACATTGAAGTTGCAAAATATTTGTTCGAAGCACACACTTGGCGAAAATCATCGAAATATTTGAACAGTCAATTGTTCGTTATATTAACGAGCCACGATATTTAGTGACATACTTAATATGAGGCATTAATTGTATGCTTCATATTATTCTTTATGCTGTATAGTAATTTTTCTGCACGTGTATGTTTGCGATGAATGTTTTAATTTTAATCATGTCGTAATTTCTACATATACATTTTCAAATTGTACTATTGTAATCGCGATAACTATATCTCGTTACGGTATTAACGAAATATCAGAAACCACTGTACATCGAAGGCATTTAAGACTTTGGCACGTTAAATTTTTCTGCGTTCAAATTTTCAGCTCTTACGCGTACATGTCCAAAACACCCGATTTGTACCGTAAAAGAAAAACACAGCTTCGTACCAAGTATCTAATCTTGCGACAGAAGTAAATTTGACAATTTAGGAGTTTACTCGTAAGATTTGGAAAATTCATGCTATCGGTCGGCACCGAAGTTTTCTTAATAACGAATCCCGAATTCCGACCGTTTCACGAAGTAGGTCGCATTGCATGCGATTTCCTGTAGTTGTGTTTCGTGTGTTCTCGCCTTTTCTATTTTCTAAACTCTCTCCCTTCGCTCTTTTCCCTATAGACACTTGCCGCTGCTCTAAGTAGCCTCTGCAACGTAGCAAGGTAAACCGCGCGCCGTCTTACGATACAACTTGTTCCCATATGCAAACTACGTACATGTGCAAAAACACGGCGGAAAGTTACCCTATGGCAAGGCGACTAGAGAAAAAATGCATACCGCGTGCATGTGGACAGAACTGTGCGAAAGGTGAATGAAAAGAGGCTTGTCTGTGTGTACAACGACTGTATCAGGTGCGTTTTAGGTTTATGCGTGATTCGAAAGCTTGTTTATCAAGAATGTTTTATAAATTGTTTGGTATAATTGGTGTTACCGATGATTTGATATAATTAAATCACTATTTCCGATTTTTCGTATAGAAAAATAGATTCTAATGTAACAAAATAGGAGGAGACGAGCTTCGTAAGCTTATCCACGTTGCCTGATTGTTATATTACATCGGTAAGTATCTGCTCAATCATTCTTTTCTCATTTTGTATAAAAGTATAATTAATATAATAAAGAAGGTCTACTTTTCCTCTACGCAATAGTCATGACGTGATATGATGATTGAATGAATTTTTTTAATATCTTTTTACATAGTAGCTATTTATTTCATATGTTAATGTGCAGTAATGGTAAACATGTATCAGACAAATCGGAATATACAGTATATATAAGGAGAATTATGCAAATGTGAAATAATTGTAATTAGGAAAAAGTATTAGGGAGAAATATTAAGAATGCTCGTTCCAAAGCGATTAAGCGACGCAATTTTCTTGGATGTATAATTATAGCTATTCCTCTTTCCGCATCCGTTTCAAGCGGCAACATTCTCAAGTTATCTGTTCCAACTTATATGTACTATGCACGTATCTACCTGTACCTATCTAGCTCTCCGATTGGAAAAATAGATAAAGAATGAGAAATAAACAAACATAAGTCTCGTGAGGTTATGAAGTTCAGAAATCGAATAAATAGAAGATATGGTCAATCACATCTTTCTAGTGGGAATTTGAACTGTCACTAAGAACTTTGTTATAGAACTTTAACTCGTCTTCGCAACGATAAAGCTTAATTTTCTACAAAAGTTTTCTTGACAACCTGACAAGCCAACTTCTATTATCTGCATCTCCGCACGCGTGCATGCTAAACGTGTGAAATGTGTAAGTATGCGAATGAGTACGAAAAAGATATCTATACTTTTGCGAAACATTATATATAATTATATTTATATATATATATAATCATAAATATACTGTAATATCACTCATTCGAAAGAAAATTATTCATAACGTTCTCCTTTAGTATCTCTATCTTCGGTTATTGTTTATTGATTAATCCTAAAGTGCACACGTGAACAAAAGTCACATCAGTGCGCACGCCAGGTCTGTCAGGCTTATTACCCCCTCCTCCTCAATTTAATTATTATTCTATCAGTAATCATCCAGATTGAAAGATTTATTTTTTATTACTTAATGTTAACAGTTCAAAGTATTTTAGTAAAAAAGTGTAGTTAAAGAAAATGTGTATTTTATAACATAAAACATACAGCATATACTCGTCAGGCCCAACGTGTGTTCTGTGGGGTCGATAATCTCGTGAAGGATTTCAATAAAATGTACAAATTTAATTATAAGCGAAAGCATTTTTAGTTAACTGTTATAACAATCACTCGTGGTTACTCTTCACGTTGTTTGGAAAATATCAATGCATATCGTAGGCAGAATGCAACGAATGTTGCTTACCGGATACATTTAAAACAAAACGGATACGTTTAAAACAAAACGGATAAGAGGGCGAGAATGGAATGATACAGAAAGAAAGGAAAAAGAAAGAGGGAGGGAAAGGGAGACGCTAAAACTTGAGGAAATACGGTAAGCAGTGGCACATGGCACGTCTTGTTTCTGTGGTAAAAAGTGTAGCGGCTGTGAAATGACTTTTTGCCCGTGGGCTCGAAACGGTGAAGGGTTGAACGATCGCCTCCAGGCAGTACATTTTGGATCTTTTTTGGCGTAAGTTGACCTTACGTGTTAGAAGCGAAAGTTTGGATCGTTCGTTAAGCTGAACACTTTACGTACTGTGGATTACGACACTTGCCGTTCGTAATTTTCTACCCTTTCTTCCCTCTTACTTCAGTTTGCTCTTAATTAACCACGATCTTCGTGTTTTTCTATCTGACGAAATTTTCCCCACTTCTCTCTTACTTCCTTCTCGTCTACGCTGCACGCGTTATATCGAAATCATGATTTTCCTTAGATAAACTTGATCCTTTTTATAATATTTTCTTCGGTGTTGGCAAAGATTCAATATATCAATAATATCTCGCTTACTTTCTTCTTGCTTTTTCATTATTTCTACCAATGTCATACATAGGGAACACGAGATTTCCGATTCTAATACTTGTCTAATGTGTAAAAGTAGCAGATAGTTAAACGAACGTTTAGGTTGATGAAATGCCTGTAGAACAACAATTGCCGATATCCTGTCGATCGAAGGTACTTGTCATGAGGTATGCAAGTATAAATAGGGATTTTTGGCGCGGTTTCTCTTACGAAGCCATCGAAAAACTGTCGAACTAGTTGAGTAGCGATAGACATTTACCGATGGCCTGTCAAAAATTCATTTTCGCGCTTTTCACCTGTCAATACGCGTTACTGTATGCATTCCATGCGCGTTCTCATTCACAAATCATATGGTAGGTAGGTTGACTTCCTGTTGCAAACGAAACTGCTCTATTCCTACTAAACTAGTCTCTCTATTGTATATAAAAAGTTGACGATCTGCTACTTTGAAAAGCACATTGCGTGATTCGCTTGTTCGTCTACGATTAAATGTTGCTGACATTTGCGTGTAAAGTATTCGGGTTAGTTGATTTTGTCATGAAGATCTAAGGTATATATATATATATTACTTTCGTACTATATATAAATAGCCGCTTTTAGCCACGAAGACATATCTGAGCCGTTAATTTCTATTTAGTGCTTATTCTTGTGCCTTGTCATGTCTTGTTTTATTACACAAATTTACATGCTCATCGACTTATGCGTTGTTTCAAAGTTTCATCGTCACATTATCGAAACATTATACGTGTCATCGAGGAGTCACATAGCATATAAATCGATGTTTCGCGAATGATTAACGATTAATTGAAAGTTCGACGACGTTCGTTACTACCAACGTTTCATTACGATTATCGATCTATATCGATTAATCCGCAGCGAGCAACGTACGTGGCAAACGGGGCAATAATCGATTTCTTGTCGATAAACCATTTACTGTGTTCGTCCGATCGTACTTTCTTTCTCCAACAAAGAACAATAACAGAGAAAGGGTTAACGCGTAAAGATTGGAAAGAAAGGGAAAATTATGTAATGTTCCTGTACACATGATACGTGACACCGGCGAGACAAAGAAAAGAATAGTTGGCAAATATTTTTACCTTGATGAAAGCCAGAACGATCAACATTGTGTCCATTGACGTGTCCCATGCCGTCGATTCCGATAAACGTCAAAAGAGACGTTAACGAAGCGATCATCGAGATCGTCCTCGAAGCTTTAACGGCACGAGCTGCTAGCATTCCTGCTTGCCGGTTCTTTCTCGATGAAAATCGTAGATCGTGTCAGTGAAACGCTGCTAAACCTCAGATATAGGAGAATACAAAGACGTATTGTGATGCAACCGTTCTATTAATCGTATCACTTTGTTTCGCAAATCGGTCCTCGATTAGCGCACCTGGTGCCGCTCGGAGCGCCTTCTGCGTGCGAGGCACGTGCTCCGAGCTGTTCCCGGCCGAACGACTCCGCTCATCTCCGCGTTCTTTCTTCTTCACGGTTTGTTTTTCTCTCGGCCACGGGTCCAGTAATATGTTCGTAGATCCACGGATCGCAACGTTAATAATCACACTAATAGTATTTGTCTAGAAACGCAAGCACTGAGGGTAATGTTTCAAGAATAAATGGAGACGCATTGAATTGTCATCGAATAAATTATTCTTGCACAGACGTTAACCGTGAAGCTTGTAAATATTCAAAGTTAACACTGACACTGAACGATACGCTTACTCGTCGTATATCGATAAGGAAGAGGGTCCACGACAAGCTCTCCTTCTCGAGGCTGGTCCTGGTCCCTCTGTCCCGGGCCGTAGACTGTCTGCTACCTGGAAATCCTCGGTGTACGGAGTATGCTCCTGCCTCCACCTCCACCTCCACCTCCACCGTCCACCTACAACCCCTCCTCCGAAGGCACCACTTCCACCCACCGCCACTCGCCGCCGATAAACTTCCTACGGGCACCCTCTGACATACACCCCCTCGCTTCCCTACTCTCTGCCGCCTGCAGCCCGCACCAGGAACCGTCTACCGGCTAGCGCCTGCGCCGACCAAACTGTGCCCTGATGCCCGGGCACTGCTGCTGCCACTGCTGCTACCTCTGCTGCTTTCTCGTACCTTCACAAATCTCTCCTCCTCCACCTCTCAACTCCCGTTACCACTCTCTTGCCCCTCAACCCCGTTTGCGCGCTTCCTTTTCTCTATCAGTCCATCTCTCCTTGTCGCTTTTTCCGGGCTTTCCTATCCCCCGCTACACCGACTTCTCTTTCTTGGTTTCTTCGTTCCTTCGTTTTCCCCGTTTCCGTCTCTAACCGTGGATATTTCTGCTTTTCGCCCTTGCCGGGTTTTCAGCTTTCTCCTTCTTCAGAAGTTCCACGGCTGGGAACCGTTCCCTGCTCTTCGTTTCTTCTCGAACACATGCCATTCAAGTTTCTGTTTCTTTCTTCGTTTCAGCTGCTTGGTCGACCGGTTCGTCGCATCCTTCTTACCTGAATCTAGATGACGCCGGTATCAGGTATAACGAGTTTCGCCGGAGCAACTTCCATGGGTCCGTAATCGGTGACGTCGCGAGCCTATAATGCTGTTTAATTCCGACAGAGGGTTGGAATTTTAGGTCTAACCAGGAACATGACGAATAATAATTGAACTACTTAGCGGTTCCCGATATCAAACGGTCGACGAGGATATTGTTCCGTTACCAATTTGAAAATCAAATTACTACGAGGTTCGGGATTTTTGCGTGTTTTTTAATTGTCGTTTTGTTACCGAATCATCGATTTGGCATATATTACGGATACCTATAATCAAAGGATGTACGTCACAATTTATCTAACCGTAAAATCGTCAATTTTCCAGAAGATTTGTTGCATTTTATTTTTGTCACGTTTCAGTTGGAAATATGTTGTTACTTTAAAATGTAACGCGAGATAAAATATTTGAAAGAGAAAGTACATACACAGAATAATTCAAAAGATTGAAAAGTTTGAAGAAAATAACGTTCAAGATACAAAGTGAATTGGAATGAAAATTCAGCAATATGCAATAACGACACGCAAAATACACGCAATCCCGTATAAACAAATGTTTGATTTTTATTTAGATATGATTTTAAATGTAGTTGACGAACACCTGTCGCCTTCTATTCTCTGGCATAGCGGTTAGAAGGCTTGTTCTGTTTCTAGACACGAGATAACGAGTTTCGTTGCGACAATTCCACGCATCTAAGAAGATCACGACCTACTACCGAGGAACTACGCGAAGAAGGCGATGTAGAAGGTAGGTCGAAGCAGTCTGAGCTGACGTTATGAGAATACGAGAGACGGAATTTAGAATCACGGAAGTGATTGCTCCAAAATTACGACGTGCGATCTGTACTATTGTTAGTCGAGTCAAGAAGTCAAATGTTTTCGATTTGTATTGCAAATAACGATTAAAATTCTTTAAAAAGACAGCGAAATTTTATTCTACCATTTTTTCATTATTTATCCCATTATTTGTCAGACTTTAAAATATTTCTATTGTTCCCTATAAATATAAATTTTTTTTTTTTACTAAATATCGATACTACGTCTATAAAATAATCTTATCAATTATTTGGAATTTTTCCAAAATGGATAAAACTTAAAAACGCAGAATCTCCTAATTTTTGAATGTATCGGTAATATTTCATACCTGATTGCATCTTCTATAATGTATTTGTTAATTTTTAGTATTTTTTAATTTTTATTAATTTAGTTTTAAGCAATCAATTTTCATCTGTTCCTGAAGCATTTTAATTTCTGGCGCAAAAATTACCATTACTAAGTGTACATTAAAGTATTACAAACAATTATATCGTTATAACTGCGTTTAGACGTTGATGAAATTAATTTCTGATCTTGGATTTTGTAATTTTTCGTTTTACCATAGTCGTCTTTGCTTACGGATTAAAAATACGTTTTTAAGAAGATTTTAAAGTTTTCAACCCCCCATCCTTTTGCTTTATTTATCTCTTTCTTCTTTTACTTCTATTATTTGCTTCTTCCAACTGAAAATGCATTACCTACCGATGTAGGTAAAGTTGACTGGATTATGTAAACGAATTGAGGTAACATTTCAATTAAGATTTAAGAAACGTTTTTAAAACGGACAACTATTCTCCTTATATCAGAGTGACGACGAAATGTTATTGAAAAGTTTTAAAAAACCCACTACGTTATAATTACGCTGAAATTTATTTTTACCTGTTTAGCGTCATAATAGACGTTACACTTTGAATATTTTACATATTTTTGCATTTCATGTAGATGCTGTGTATTTTTATATTCTCAGACATCCCATGGATGCATAAAAATCTGCGGTTTAGTTATAATGGACTTTTGTAAGCGATTACCCGGATTAAATAACTAAAACTAGTTATGTTTTTTTTTATTTCTTTTGTTATGACTACTTCTATCCGTGCTAAGTTGAAAGTCATGTTTTTATGTACCAAGCGTTTCGCGCAACTGGGCAAGCTGTTTCTTTAAAATGGTTAGAAATAGCAAAAAATGCCATAAGGCAAAACAAAACAGTATAGAGTGAAGTAGGTCCTAGAATTCATTTTATGCATTTTTGTGCATCGGTGCATCTGAAAGATGCAATTAAGTGCGTGTTTTTTAATCATTCTTGTCAATCTTAATTATCTTAGGCAGATAGATCGTTACAATTACAGGATACATATGTTTATGAATTATTTATCATGAAAATACATTTCACGTTATAAAGATTCGACAGGAATTAAGTTATATTTCTATGTTCTGAAATATTAGAAAAAGTGGTTTAAAAGAGAAAGACTTTGAAAATTCTTTGTAAATATAACGCCTACATGTGCATTATATAATTGCGCAATATTTTTAACTAGAGTCGCGTGCATGTTACTTTATATAGATTAAATCTGCTTGTAATTCCACTTTAAAAAAAAAGAAATACGCTAGAATAATATAATGAAGTAAGGCAACATCCAAATGCTTCTTCGTGGTATTTGAATCAGTTCACACGTCATTTTCTCATAATTTTTATCACACCTATAGTAATATTTATTTACTGTTGCGCAATATACTCTGATCCATATCTTTGAATTTTCTATAAAATTAAATGTCGAATATGCATAAATATATTGTCTTTATCCGCTTACCATAATCCCTCAAAGAAGAGATCAAGCGGTCTCGATAACGGGAAATATTTACAATATTTATACAGTGATATTTATTTCAAATGTCTCGTATAAGTCATTCCTCTCTATGGTCAAAATTTTGCTATTTTACGCTAATATATCTTTTTACGCTATACGACGAGTGAGTTTATTCTATGTAAAAATTACGTATCTACTGCTCCATTTATGAAAAGAACGATTCTGAGAGAGTCTTCTTTGAACCATTCATCCTTCTTCTTCAATTATCCTCCTTTTAATTGCAAGCAAGAAAGAACTTTAATTTGTGCCAGTTACGTAAACAATTTTAATTATGTATTACGCATGTACGCGTGCAGCACGAGTATTTGCTTAATATAATATAATTGTTAATATAACTGCTTCGGGCAATTTATTTCCAACATCCTACGATCGAATCCAGTCTCGAATGCAAATTTTGAAACTCTGAAGAATGCTCGAAGGTATTTATTTTAATGCCGTACATATTTTGCTACTGTAGCTGCAGAATGCTGTGATTTTATATTTTCTCCGTGTAATATACATATGTATACATCCAAGGATTGATCGTTCCTATAAAATGTTTAAAACAAAATTATTTAACCATAGGAATCTCGTATAATAACCATGTACGTGTATTTTTAATTAACTGTTTTCGTTATTTGATTGCTCGGATTATACGTTAAGTTACAGGTATTCGAATATAACTTTTACACCTGTGGATCAGTGATGATCTGCAAAAAAAGCAGCCTCGAAATTAATTTTAATTTTGAAATTCATGGTGGAATTTCTTATTGCATCGTATCCTACTCATCGTGAAGATCAGAAGTCTCAATGGAACTATAATGCACTATAATAAATCTTGGAAAAAAAGGATTCAAATTCCATTAGTTTTCGAACTCACTTTATTTGTAACGCGCTCACATTCTGTATCATAATCGCTGTACAAATTGTTTCTATACGTTTATACGTACATACTACGTTGACTGTATCGATTGTAATAATGGAACTTATTACTAGCGTGTTTACACTACGATGCCACTAATTCAACTTCAGTATTCACTTTCACAGTATTTAGCTCAATATTCACGGTACTCTTACTTGCTTTAACTTAATTAATTTTCCCTAACATCGTCTATCTCGATGTAACAAGCAGTATGTATATTAAAGCGCAAGATCTGTACGTCCTAGTACGATCTTTGATTAAACTACGTATCATTCGGGGGATTCGTTCTTTTCTTATTTTTTAATCACGAGCGATATTTTGTGCTTCTATACGCGCACGTAATACTATCGTGTTTCTTATCAATTTGTATCTCTTATTTTTGATAATTGAAATTTTCGTATTTTATATAGGCCGTTCCTTATCTCATAGCAGCTAGCAAGCGCTGTTAGGCGAATGAAAAGGTAGCCGCCTTATAACGCAAAGGAAAAAGTACGGAAAGGACAAAGAGAGGAAAAGAGCGAAAGGAGAATGTTGAGAAGTTAAAGTGCACGGAAGGTCGTTTTCGTGTTACGCGACACAAGCGTGTAGAATAACCGACTGAAGAGGATAAAAATGTAAAAGAGAAAGTGTCGCGCTCTTACATCCTCGTTAATCCATAACCGTAACGAAATTGTAAAACGTTTCACGATTCAATTTCCTTCGAGTAACAGTTAACACTTCTCGATATGTATGTTTTGTATTCCGATCAATTGCAAAGCTGATTGCGTATTCATACGATATAGCGTGTATTATAATTAACAGACGACGGTAACGGGATCGTGTGAAAGTAATTAATTACTGCCGTCACATGCGGCAAGGAAACAGGCCAATTAACCTTGCCACTTGCGAGTCAAGGCAAAAGTGTTTAATTTCTAATTGTTTCCCATGCACTTAATGCTCGCGTCAATATTCGATGCCCACGCTGTTAACGAGTTTCGTTAACGATGCTTTGTTCGATTGGATGGTTAGTGCGCTGGTTATTACCGTGTTTACCCTGTTAAGCACTTTCTCCCTTCATTCTCTGTTTTCCAATTTTTCTACACTTTATCCTTCGTGTTGGTACGCACACCAACGGAAGCGTTTAAAAATGCATCCAAATGAAATACAAATTACATACGACGACAGTACTGTTCAATGTTATAGAACTCATTTTCATTCGATCAATATCACACGAATTTATACTGCTGAAATGACACGAACATCTGGAAAATGTAATACCATCGATCAGGACTTATTTCTCTGCAAAGATAGTAAGGTTAATAATATTATAGAGATTTTATTCCTTATGAAACGATATATTCGTTCAATAATTTCTGTCTATTGGTATTTACCTATATATGTACGTATATGTATAGTACGAATTATATATGATGAAATTACCAACATAATTGTCAATGATTATTCGATTTTGCAAACGGGCAACATTTTTTTATTGCAAACAAAGAATTGCTTTATTCAGATTGAAACGTAACACAAGCAAACCAACAGATATCCAAGACAAAGTAGTTAAAAGAACAAATTACGAATCTTTAAGGATGAACGTTTGCACTTGTAATCTATGGTTTCGCTATCTTTCAAACGCGCACCAATGTTTTTCGTTCACAGAATCAAATGTTACGAGACGATCATATAAAGAGTCACTCGAAATTATTCATAGTTTATTATAAAATTTCATTGGTTAAATATATATTTCCTTATTTCCAACGAAATCGACCTGTTATATGTCATACTATTTAAGACATATTTTCAAATGAGGGAAAGTATGGTTTATCTCATAGCACGGAGGATATAAACATGCGAATTGCGTACAACAACCATGAATGCATTAGCTAGATTTTGTATGACCTTAAATCAGTCTTATCTAACTTAAGCTCCAAAGCTTGGAACGTCTCTCTCATTCCATATGACGCTGCACTATATGCATGTAGCCAATACAAACATCACGCGCCTTCTGCTTTAAAAGCAAGGCAGGAGACGAGGGATGTCATATTAAATCTGTTAAGACTGTCGTTTCTTTAATAACACAATAAAGGAGCAGCAACAGCTCCCACATCTTCGTGTTCTTATATGTACGTATCTTAAACAGAGGTGCGTTCGTTAATCTATAAAAGGAGACCATTGACGCTCCTTCGCTCCTCTCAACAGCAGTCGAAAACACTCGTGTGCTGATTGCAAAGTAATTGCATGCCGTTTGTGTATTGTTCGGTTGTCTACCGATGTGCAACGGCTAACAAGAAACTAATTGAATTGAATCGACGATGAATAGTTTTGCATAACGCGAGATACGATGCGATAAAGGTATAACAAAAGGAGGTATTTGGTTGAATACTCTAGATATACATGAACTAATTCGTATCCTTAAGTATAAAATTTGGGACAGTAAATTAAATAGAACAGATCAAGTGGTCGTGATTAGACTTGGAATTGGTCACACGAAACTAACGAATAGGCACCTCATATTATGTAACTGTAGCAAATCGGACATCTTCAGATATACAGCTGATGCTAGTCAAACTAAAACACATACAGAAATTGTCTGAATTGACTGTTTGAAAGAAAAATCCTTGTAATATAATATCTAATGCAATCTGATTGCTTTTATTTCATTATACGTGTTTTATTTTTAAAAATGTGTTTTTATTTAATAATATAATTGTATATCCTTTTCTTTGCTTTTATAATCAATACACTATAAACTTTTACTAAATGTATGACGTTGTAACAATCATGTATATTGTATTACATTTCGTTCGCAACATTAATAAATAAATAAAGAAAGAAAGAAATAAAAGATACTTGTTGTCGTATTGATATCGATTCATTGTACATGCGAAAAACAACAACTGCATATTAACAATTTATTGTTATTTATATTAGTCGTGAAGTGGATAACGCGTTTTCATCCCCTTTTAAACTCACTTATTGTGTAACGAGAGCCCGAATAAAGCAATATAATCACGTAAGATAATGTTATCTACGTGATTATCCTTCGTCCACATTTATACTCTATTAATATAGGAAAATAACAAGATCAGAGATCAATAAATTTAACATAATTTCCTCTTTCTGTTTCCTTGATCTTAAAACGAAAAATAATACACATGAGTGGAGGAATTTTGTTTACTATGAAATACATACGGATACTATACCGACGCAAGAGACATCATTCGTAAACAGCACAGTTTTAATAAGATAATATAAACTTGCATACGCGATACGCGTATACACAAGGCATTTTAAAATTTAATGGTTCAACTGTATAGATATGTTCTATGAGTAGGAATAAAAGAAAAATATTATGCGTGAAGAGAAATATTGGTATAAAAATAACAAAAATGGATCCGCTACTAATACATTGCCGTATAAAATGTGACTAGCTATATCTTCTTTTATTCGTTTATTCTACCTATGTTTATTGTTATTGAAATTGTTCAAAATATTTACGCTCAACTTATGAAAATGTCAGATGATGCTACGCGTAGGGTCATCAAGATACTAAATTTAATATTTTACGTAGAACTGATTGGTTTCGTGGCTCTTTTAATTAATTTGCAGCCTTTATTAGTGACAATAAGCATTTGTCAGAAATTTACCATGTTACGGGAGACTATTATACTTGTAATACTTGTAATAATAATCCGTGTTTTCGTATTTAGTATTTTTATTATAACTCGACTGCAAGTGTTTATGGATTTAAAATACGTCGAAATATGCACATAAAACATGCAAAATATGAAAATGCACAAATTAGCTAGAAATAAACCAACGCATACAAAAATATATGACATGTGTGATATTGAAAGTATGCCATAACAATGAAATTAGATACTGTAATTATGACTTAAATTATAACTAGCTGCCTTTTTTATATATTAGTCGTAATTAATCAGTGATCTTCAAGATTAAAATTGAAATTAAAATCAATTAGACATATATTTATTTTGCGATATCATATGATACGGTGTGGACATATCTAAAACTCCAACAGCATTGTTCAATTTCCCTTGAGTTCTCAATAACTTTACCTCTTAAAATGTCACCGACTGTGACAAGTTTAATAAATAATATCGGATTCCATAAGATAAATATACTGAGCGTAATATAAAACGTGCAGTATACCATTGCACACGTATTTAAGAGAATATGACAAACATATGCATAATATGGAAAATATGTAAAATAAATAGTGTATGGTTAAAATCCTGTAAAAGTAACATAAATGTTTATCCAGATCTCGATATATTATCAATTTTATATGAAAATGTACATTTGCATAAACATCTGCAGCATAGTCATAATCTTTTAACGGAGCATTCTGGCCTTATCTTATTTCTGTTCACAAAATCTACTAACGCAGTATGATTGTTTTAACTTCGGATGAATAGAATTCTGTTTCAGAGGATTTATCACATCCATGTGTGCAGCTTTTCGTCAACAAATTTAAAGTGATAGCGAGGTGATTTGTTTTTGAGGGAATTTGTTTGATACTGTTATATAGAGTAATAGTATTTAATAAATGAGTATTAATAGTATCATAGTAAGCATTTAAAGTGTAACAGTAGAATAATATTCCACGTATAATGAATATTAATAAGTAAAGTATCATTAACATTAAAGAATAAATGTGATTCGTGACTTGAAATACTGTTTAATTTATAATTTATACCTATTTCGATTATAAATTAACATAGACCTTTTAGAATGGAAATAAAGTTTGCTTTATATCCAGGATTATCATAGGACATTTATTTATATCAAATATCATCTTCCATTTAAATGTATTTCAAATTTAAAAAATTAGTTTGAAAATTAATTATTTAGTTAACTGTGTCGTCGATATGTATACGAATGTTTGCAAAGTACCATTAATGAAGAGTAACCAACGGATTTGGTAATAGTTACACGTATTTTTGATACGGTTAAATTGTGAAATCAAAAATTTGCAAATCTCAAATGAGGAATTCTATTACCGAAAGTAAAAGGAAGCGAATAATGATTATTTTGAAATTTACGTATCCAACCATAATTTAAATCGTAGACTAAGAGCTGATAAATTAGAAATCACGAGGACTATAAGGGAGAAATTTTCGAGTTGCACATTGCGCTATATTTAGATAGCAATAATGATAGTAGTTAAATACGAAGTTACTTATGTTATAGTAATGCAATTTCTCGAATATTGAATCGTATCAATAGACTTTTAAAATCAATGAAATAGAGAAAGTTGCAGAGTACGCGAATATTCTACTCAGATATACATATTTCTATTATTCCGAATTATCCTTCCAATTCTTTGAAAATGAGTGAGTTTGTTAAGCTCGTAATACACTTTCCCCCACAA
The DNA here is from genome assembly GCF_905332965.1 of Bombus pascuorum. Classification (NCBI taxonomy): domain Eukaryota; kingdom Metazoa; phylum Arthropoda; class Insecta; order Hymenoptera; family Apidae; genus Bombus; species Bombus pascuorum. The sequence continues at coordinate 6,317,005 of NC_083494.1, read as the reverse complement.
AGTAACAACATGCAACGTAATACGATGTTCAAATAATAATGCGATTCACTGAATCTTTAACAATTTTCGCATAACGTATTTTAACTTCACATTGGCTATAAAATAAATTCGTTCTTAAAACAAAGTAGACATCGATGTACGATTATATTATCTCTGTTAAACATTTACGCAGAACACGTTCGAATCACTATCCACTCGAACCTATTATCCAATTAGATCGATTTGTTGCGGTATACATAGCAAATAGATAAATCAGATCGAAAAATATATATTGTGCGTGTTCGTTGTTATCAAAAATGATAATTTCGGCGAACACGGGAAAGCGAAACAGATAACAATGCAAATAGAGGATAGTACACGTGAAAAAAGTTCTCCAATTATTTAATTAATAATGAGTGCAATGTCCAGCTGACTGCAAACCAGTGGATCGAAACGAGGTTTACACAGGATCGTCGAGTGGTCCATTGTCGTCGACAACGCAACGAGCTCTCAATTTCCGTCCGTAGGTAATCACGGTAGGGAAGCCGCGCAAGGTATACGGCTTAAAGCGAACTCCTTGCCGATAGTTAATTATTGCCGAGCAGAACTGATTTGCAAGTACGTCGTTTATAATCCACTTAAGTCCTAATCGAATCCTGACCGGTATCGATACAGACAATCGTACCCTACGATTCATCGCAAATCGAATCGGTCATTTATTTTCTCAATTTGCATACCGTGATTAGAAAAACATCATCGTTTTCTAAATTCATCTATCATTAAACAATAATCTGTAAAGCAAGGGTAACATATTTTTTTCAACGACATTGAAATACTAATTTCAATTTCATTCTCATTAAACGAATTAATCAATTATTTCATATAACAATCGAATATCTCGTAAGAAATAAGCAATTTTTCAATATTGCGTGACTATTCGAATCAAAGTCTTGGTCTCTTGCTGCGAAATGACTTACATTACTTCAGGTTACAACAGTGCTTCGAAATGAATGCCTTTTGTCAAATTTTTTTTATATCTAAATAAATTGCAAGACCCAGAATAATTTTTACAAATATATATATAGATATACAGAACAGTGGGTTTGCATAATACATTAAAATAAGAAAAAAACGTTAATTTAAATGTATGCTCGATATAAACCTGTTTTCGAGTAATAGTATCTTTTGTGTTGCAATAATTACTTACCTAGCTTCCGAGAAATTGGTCCAAGTTACTACCTGCAGCTTCAATACAGGCACAAATACATCGCATCATAGATTGTCGAATTTGCTCGAGAAAACCAGTTTAGGTTACTCATGATAATATGTAATTAACGAATTTTCTATATTGATGTAAGGAGACTAAAGTGTCTAAAATTTCTTACTATATTTTTGTTGTCACCTCGTTACAAATCCTATGAAACTGACTCAAGTGCGAATTGACATGGTACGGTTCTGATTGTTGCAACACGAAATAAACTAATTGTAACTCAAAAACAAGGTCGTATCAAATATATGTTTACCTGAACATCTCTTCTTATTTTAGTATATTAAATCCACTCTGCTACACTTTCCACATACAATGGGACCCCTTGTATATTTTTACAAGTTAATAACATTAGAGTCACCATAATATTAGAGTAACGATATCAATAAAATTTAATATTTAATATTACAAATTTAGCAGTTGATAATACTTAATGAAATATTTCTTCGAGAACCGAAATATTGTAACCTACATTATGCTATTAACAATGGAAGCCTTACTTCTCTAATAAATCGATTGCATATATTATATTTGTTATTAACTTTATTTAATCAAAAATTTTGTTACTAGCAACTTTTCTACATATAATTAATTGTACGAACATACATCTATAAAATATTAACGAATATTTGAAACTTTTGATAAAAAAGTAATCCTATGAATTAATTTATTTACACTTTAGTTATATAAAGCGTTATAGACTAACTGGCAACATCGAATATGAAAATTTTCCATAGCTTCAACGTGCTAAGTTCGTAACGACGTCTTATTGTTCTTTATCGTAATCTTATCCACTGATTCATTCTACTGAATCGTTCTGCTGACTTGTTCTACTGACTTGTTTCACTCTTTGTTGCACGATGAACGATGAGTTCTTTGACTTCTGAAAGGTAATTTCATTAACTTGAATTTTATCTTATTATAACGCGTGTAATTATCGTTTTCACGGTAAAATTTTTGCTAAAAATACAGCAAAACTTCTAACGGACAAACAAAAACACTTCTTAACATACTCGTCAAGATATTCTAAGGAAAGAAAGACACGATCGTACCAGACATGTCTAAAGTACGAATTCAAATATATCTATTCATATTTATTCGTGTAGTAAAATTGGAGATTAATTCAGTAAATAATTACATTGTGCTTGTATAATTAGAATGTAACATCAAACGTCAAAGTTATTAATCTTTGGTCATTGTAAATCGTTGCGTACTTCTTTTGTATCATAGAGTCATGAAAGAACTACACACATTGTGAACATAAATAGGTCCTTGCGTCGGAAGATACACAGTTACACGGTTATTTTTTATCTAACTTTAGAAATATAATTTTACTGAATGCAAAATTTACTTTTACATACCTTAAATGCCAGTTACGAATTGCTCTGTCTAGGAAGAAAACTGAACAGATTTCCCTGACTTCAGAACGTACTCTTTATGTAACTTTATGTAACTTCGCTACAGAAATGTAATTACAGAGATAACTACGATGAAACTGCATCCCCTAATCATACAGAAATGTTACTTTTCTATCAAAATGTAATGTTGATAGCGATAACGATAGTTCTAGAGTGTTGAAATAATGTCTATTATAAGTAGAATACTTATTAAATATTCAAGTATTGTCTAAATACCTCGATAGTAATGATTGTTTATGAATAGAATTAGAAAAAAGATTGGAAACCTAATCCAGAAGTCCATATGCTCGCAAAGTTTAATTTTTGTTACAATCTTTCAGCAGAAGGAAATAGCATCTCAAAGAGCACGTTACTTCTTTAACAGAGGATAATCTACAAGTTGTCAGTTATATCGTGAGTCTTCTGAGAATTGAAAATTTTTACCTCAAAAACGAAAGAAATTAAAAAAGTATAAAATAAAACCATCGTAATACTAGCAATAGTTTCGAGTTAAATTCACGAAACAAATTATATAACTTGTGAAGAAAGTAAATTTAAAAGGTCGTTAAACCATTAAGTAGCATTAAAAATATAATGGATAAAATGCAAGATATGAAAGAACATGATGTAAATTGGAAAACTATTTCTACACTGCATGGAATGTTAACCTGTAACGAGATTAGTTTAAACAAAACGATGACAAATTCCGAGAAAAATTTAACCAATAATGAGATTATTTTCGTATTTCGTACGTAAAACACATAATTTTGTTCGATTTTTTGCTACAATATAAATGTACATATGCAAATTAATCATTAGTCACATAAATTTTATAATTATATAATTACGTTATGTTTCATATATTTCTAATTATTTCAATAATTCATTCGCGTCTCGTAATTTATTCAAGTAATCGAAATTCTTCTCGAGGTTCAATATATAGCTACGCACGTTTAGTTTGCTCGGTTAAAGATCGAGTTCATATTAGCAAATTCTCGTTACCGTTGCCTACATCGATGATATCGCGAAAAAAAAAAAAAAAAAAAAAGAAAAAGAAAAGGAAATAAATGCTCTTTAACTTCGCAAGTGACTGTCGGATTGGGAACAAGTTTGAAGAAAAATGTTTGGATGCTTGGATCGTAATTCTAGTGACTCAAGTACCTGTATATCTATCTACCATCGGTATCGATGTAGCTTCGTACGAAAGCAATGCGAAGATATCGTGGCAGAGAACTTAATGCTGTTATCGCAAAGTGGAGAGTACGTATTAAAAAAAAAGAAAAAAAGTCGTCGTTCCAAAAGAACGACCGGAGAAAAATGGAAAATAGTTCAGTGGCCAATTACTGCTGGAATTTTTACGGACGATTTAACGCCGCTTACCTTCGTTCTGCAGCGAAGCTCCGTTACCATAGTGCTTTCCTTTCAGGAATCAACGAAGAAAAGAGAAGGAAACGATGAGAGGAAAATAAAGAAGAGACGGGAAAAATTAGCTTGGGATCTCGTGGAAATCTCGTGTCCTGATATTTGCATGTGATCTCTCACCGCAGGTTTTACGGAGAAGGAATGGGCTCTCGAGAAACGAAGGAAAACGCCAAGGTAGAACTATCGACTTTCCATTTCCTTTTTCTACGTGTGCTGCTAAACTTATCAGCATTTACTCAGGACCGGTAAAAGTTGAAGAGACAATGAAAGTGATAAAGCGATATCGATAGAATGCACCATTCTAAATAGTTCCAATTTCGTTGCTAAACGAAATTAATCAATATTGTATATATTGTATATTCCAGCGTGTGTATGTTTTCGCATGATGCTTCCTTTGGATTCATTATTATTTTAGCTTTAACACGTATATGTTTCCTGTTGTTTTCTCCCATCCTTTCTTTGTTTTTGATAAAATCTTGATACTTTTCTGAATTTCATACTTTTTGGATGTTCTGTAACTTGTTAATTTTTTATTATACTTGCTATGCTGATAATGTTCGTATGCTGTACATCGTAATGAAACACGCGTGGTATCGCATGACAGTAACGTATCATGACGGAATTGTATCTTTATATTCCTCTATGCTTTTATATTGCTATTTCGTTATTAGTATGAAAACTACATAGCAATTTTTTAACAAGCCATTCTAATCTTATAATTTTCATTTGCACGAAGTAAAATCTTCCCAAGACATTTCAAAATAGTGGTATTTCGTGTTACAGCATAAATTAAATCAACCTTGCTCTCGGAACATGAATTCTTCTCCGAACAGCAGTAAGAAAGAAAGTAAAATGTAAATTAATTTGAATCTCGGGAGAAGTTCGTGCCCTAATATTTCTATGTAAACTCTGGCGATAAAACTTAAATGAAACCAACTTTTCAGAGCCACTGTCGAAATAAGAATAGAATATTATGTAATACCTTTCGTGCAGGTCTGCAGGGATATATTCCATAAGCTTGCTAGTTGGCGAAAGACAAAAATAGAAATAGATCGTAATGAAAAATTGGGAAATAAAGAACAAAACTCTCGTTTCTTTATTTTTCCAAATCTGTTGTTTTCATACAGGAAAAGTGATAAAAATGAACACTATGAAGAATATAAACTATTATAGAGAAAACGATATGCAGCATAAAGCTAAGATTTTATGTCTCATAAAGTTAATTGTGTATTTCCATTTATATTTCCATCCGAAAATAAAACGGGCCAGATCTACGGAGAAAGATATAAAATGTGATGAATTTTTTTCTTATTGTTATTGTTTTTTGTTCTATATTAGATCATTATGTATCTTGAGGAATGTTATGAAAATATTATATGTACGTGGATCGTAAAAATCTTGAATAACTCACAGAATTCAATTAGTAATTGTTACAATAAGTAAATTTTATACGAATTAATTCAGGACAAATTGTTCAACTAGAATTCCCTTCTTAGGGATGTACGGTAAAATAATTAACTGTAAGAAACGAGGGAAAGATCGTTCGAATCTTCAAAGAGAAAAATATTGTTTGAAACCAGGGCAATAATAAGCGTTATGCATCACTAGAACTTGTTTGTACTCAAGTGTACCACGAATACCTCGTTGGTGGAATTTATCTTTAATCGGGCAAGTAATATTGCATCTTAAAACAGAAAGAAATACTTGATAGATTTCTGGAATATTTTCTCTTAATACAGAAATCTGGGTCCGCACGAATGTTTGAACAATTTCAGGAAGAAACGAGAAGAGCAGAAAACAAAAGAGATGGACGCGGAAGAAGAGAAATCGATTTGATTTCCCTGCACATCTGTTTTCCGGAATTTGCATACAAATTCGTGCCCAAAGATTTAAGAGAAACAGACATTCGCCGTCAGAAAAGAAAGTAGAGTTCGCTCCCTAGCCACGTGTCAATTGAATGTTTCCCGGCCTGAGAATTACGAACGAGAAACGCGGAACTCGAAAAGAGTTCAATATGTACTTACATACATCTATCAATGAAAATCAATAGAATACGCGACGAGAAGGAAATGCGAAACATAGAGAAAGAAAAACTGGGCGTGATTCTGTACTGAGCAGAGCATCTAAAATTTCCATGCAAATTCTTACTCCGGTATTTACGAGAAAAAGACATTGCAGACGAAGATAGAGAGAAAAGGAGAACGGTCCGAGATCTCCATTGCTGTGCACGTGCCACTGCAAAGTACGAAGAACTCTAGAGAAGAAAAGAAAATTACGGATGAAACGGTATACACGTATGATAACATTTATGTAATTAAAACTACAAGTGATTTTAAATAAAATTTTAACTTCGAAAGCGAGATCTAACTATTTATCAATTATAACACGAATAACAAGATTCTTCGATAGTACCATACGCTTTCGTAAAACTTTCAAAGACATAAGTGATTATTTTTTGTTCAAACCCAAATTCTATTCAGAGGTACGTATTTACATATACAGGATGTAGTCGAGTAATATGTACAAGTGGGCATGAGGTGATTTTTTATAAAAGGAAAAGTAATATATATAAATTAATATAAAGTAATATTATAAAATTTGTCCGTACGACGCTTCGTTTCTGAGGAAAGCGAGTTTAAAAATTTTCCAAGTGTACTTGAATATGGCTAATTACAGGCTGGAGTGAATAACGGAATGTTATTCTATACGTGAAAATAAGTCGAAAATGTAGAACAAAATATTTTCAGAAGATGTTTTGTTTCCGAGAAAGATAAATTCAAAAGTTTATATTACACGTATACTACACCAATTCTTAATTAAACGTAGAAAGCCTTAAGCGTATAAGTTTCACTCCACATTTTTTAGTTATTATCACATGTAGAATGACTTCCTACTAATTGCTTATTCATACTCAGTCGCAGTTAGCCAAGTTCAAGGATACTTGCATATTTTTAAGAGCGATATTCTTGAAAACGAAATGTCATATGAAGAAGCCTTATTGTATATTTTTTCTTCCTATTTTTTCATAAAGAATCACGTCACTGTATCGGACGATTGTACTCTGTATAATACAGAATATAATAATCAGCAAATAAAACATGTACGTACATCGGTTAAATAACAAAATAATCACAATGAATAAAAGATGGGAAATAATAAAAATTTTCTAGTAATAAATAAATTAACTTCCTTCGTGCTAAACAATTAATTTTATAATAAATGAATAAAACATCGCAGTTTTAATTTGTCACTCACGTTTAAAAATTCAACTTATGATAGTTATGCAAATATGCTATTTATACAAAACAAACGATGTCCATTAGAAAAAAATTACAGAAATTATTTTTATCACTCCAACAGATAGTTAAGTGTGTTAATTACTTTGATACTTAAACGAGGAGTCATGGAGACATAATGAATATTTAATTTGAAAGTCAAGTATAACATTATGTCAATCTCAAAAGCACATCTAACTTTTGGTAATGAAAGTATTTCGTATAAATTCGCTTACGAGATTTTAAGGTGAAGCATTATTATCGCGATTAAAATCTTTTATAAGATGTTTTACAGAGAATTTTTTATCAAAGTGAGATATAAGGAGGATTTTTCTAATGAGATGTAAGGATTATCCCATTCCAACTTAATCACTTTTGCACCTCGATATTAAGAGTTTCCATAATATTGCAGAAAACTTAAATTCTTAACTTTAATTACTAATTCTTAAGTCTTGAATTGGTTGGAAACTACAGATGTGAAAAATTAGCAATTTTCATAGCTATCAACGATTACCTTCGTTAATGAAGCTATTAAATAAGTAGACTTCACTTTTCTTTTGTTTTAATCGTGAAAAGCATGTCCTTCCCAATGAATTGTTTCTATATTTAAAAATTATTTTTACGATATAAGAAAAATAGGAATATGTATATTTTACAAAGTCAGCTTTCGATCCGGATGATTAAACGTTTTAGAAATTCTCTGTATTCCATCGTCTTCCCTCTGATTAAAATCATTTTAATCCACAGTCTGGATAAATGCTGAGATGCGCTTCCAGTTAAGTTAGTACAGTGTTCGGTCTACTGTTGTGAGTTGGTACAATAAAAAAACCCAAATGTTTCTTATGTAACAAATACGATTAACAAATTCGTATATAATACACTGTTAAATAAAAAGAGACCTACTGCAATCTCAAGTACTACCTTCAAAGGCGTTCTATTTTGATAATTTGCACGATATTGTTTTACAAATATACGTTCATATCGTTAAAACTTTAAGAATACTCCTACATTCTGCAAAATAATAGCTAACCTTCTTTCATTGTCATCTCTTCCTTTTTTTATTTCGTTTGCTAAAAGGAATTAACCGTTGCCACAATATAATGACGAAGTCATTACGCAATTTTGTAAATGTGTAATAGTTTTCCACTCATATTTATCTATTCTCTAGCTTAAGTTATCTATCTTGAAGGATAATACAAAAATAGCATAATTATATAATATAACTATTTGAAAGGCAGTTTAGCGGCTTAACGAAAATCACTTGTGTATCTGATACCTGAATAAGGAAGTGTTTATCGTTGTACTTTGATTATGAATTTAAAGTAATCGGCATTTAATTCAGAAACAGTTAAAAAAAGAAGTAAATATAAATTGCAGACTTATGTTTTTTACATTTCTAATCAATTTCTTAAATTTTGAATCGAAGAGCAAATTGACAAAATAAAAACACCTATTCCTAACGAATAAATACAAGAAACATTGAAATCCAGATGTTTAATTACAATTTGATAGACAATAAAATTTTGCAATTTCTGACTAATATCGAAATTAAAAGAATTTAGTTTAGTACAGCTAAACATTTGAATTTTATAAAAACTCTGTATAAAACATATTTCAATATTAGAAAATTTTCTAACAAATCAAGGAACAAAATGATCAATATGGAATAACTTGCAAATTAGTAAAGAAAAATATTAGGGACGTTGCTCGAAATGACGCAACAATATTTACATATCAACATTTGTCAAAAATATGCACATAATCTGCAGTATTGATCAAACCATGTAAGACCAAGTGAAAACAGACTGCTGAAAAAATAATCGAATTTGTACATATAAAAGTGTAAACAAAAATAAGAAATAAGTTATAAATTTAAGAAAGTAAAAGTTTAAAAATACGAGACATCACCTGAAGATTTTCTCTTAAAATGTATATTTGAGAATTTTCATATGAATTCTTAACTCAGAATTTAGAAGCAAACGAAGATAGGAGGAAGCAAGAGTGATGGAATGGAAGCCTATCCGCGTTCATACATATATCTACATACATATACATACTTCTTCATACATATGATACATACATTTACTCTGTAACCATACATCTAAACTGAATAAGTTAAAAACTTTGCTTGCAATACATATCCTGTAAACTGTAAAGGAACGAAGTAATTTTTCTCCAATTTTTAATCAAAATTTACGGTTACCCCAATAACTTATTGAGAGTCGTGAAATAAATGAAATATTAAAATGTTACCTCTCTGTCGAGTGTTTACCGGAAACAAAAATGTATAAAGCGAAATCAATCAAAGACAGACAGAGTATAAAACAAGAAAAACAAAGTTTTCAAATACACGCGTTCTATAATAACAATTTGCTTTTTCATAGTCTCGTCAAAATCAAATTGCCGATGAAATCCAAGCTGTTGCTAGCGGTAACAGTTTCACATACAGTAGCTCGCAAAAGTATTTGAAAACTTATCACAAACATTTTTTTGTATACATATATTATGTGCATTATACGAAACTTGGTAAAATTTCGTTAGCGCTATAATGGGACCCGACTATTGTGATTATTAATAGTAAAATGATTAATGTACGTAAAAGTTACAAAGCATTTATTGCAAACATAAACATAGTGAAAAGCTAATATACAGCATAAATAGTAACCTTCAACGTACAATTAGTATCAAAGCTAATCTCGCTATATATTATACCTTACTAATATAGTGACTAATAGACTTGTTCAAGTACTTCGATGATTTTCACAGAGTTTACACTTTTAACAAATATTTTATAACTTCTATGTACATTTTCAGATTCATTTCAAATTTCAAATTTTGTCAATATAATTATGATAGCCATCTCTCGTTACATAAGATTTCAAAATGAGATTTGTATAACATACATATATATATATATAAAGTTTCTAAGAGTGTTCAAATATTTTTGTGAGCCACTGTATGTATATATGAACATAAGTTATTATGGTTTAAAATCTCTGTATGTATAGTTGAGCCATACGACAATGTTCTGGTCGTGAAAAATCATCGTCGATCGTAAATACATCTTATCATCTCTTATTTAATAAAATCGTAAACGCACGTCGAGTAAAGAAAGGAAAGAAAGAATCAGTTAATTTTGTCATTGATCTAATAAATCAGCCTTTACATACGAATCGTAAAGATTGGATTTCAAGGGAGGAGCAGAGCCGGGCAGTCGTGAAAGAAAGGAGATAAGGTAGACAATCTCTCGCCTTTCGATTTTGTAGCTGTGGTATTTGTTTGGACGAGGAATACGGGGAATAAGGTGAAATAGAAGAAAGCCGTGTGGGTGGCAGATGTGCAGGCTTACCAGCAGATTTAAGAGGAACGCAAACCTAAACGCGCACGCGCATACATATACACACATTTTGATGTTCGGGGCTACGTGCGGAGCTTTTACAAATGGGAAGATAAATATTAAATGAAAGTTGTGCACGCCGCGCTTGTTCGAAGTGGCTGAATGTCCAATAATGAATCCATAATCTACTTTAATAATGAAACTTACGAATTAGTCGCGTACGTTCTCCCAGAGATTTAAGAATATGTTTAGGTCGATTGCAGTTTATTCAGTAGATACCTATTGCATTATATAATTGCAATATTGCTATAAATTAGATTGAAACTAATTAGATGAAAAATGTGATAGAAATTATCGAATGTGATTTTTAATTAAAAAAAAATAAATATATATATATGTATATATAATAATATATATAATTTATGCTAACTTACTCTATGCGCAGTCCCGAGATATACATGTACAATGGTGGCTCTGGGATATCTACGTGCGACATTGGATGCTATTTTCTCTGCATCTGACTGTAAAATGTAAACACATATACAAAACGAGTTGGAAAACTAATGAAACTTTCACATTCTTTTCGCAGAGAACGGCTGAATTGCGAACCACGGTTCCTTTAAAAACGAAGCAGTAAAAAAAATTTGATCTAGAATTTTAAGGTCAAGATCAATTTTGCGGCTACTTTTTGTTACAAATATCTAACGATCCAGAGGTGTAGAAATTATTTCCACTCTGCATATTGGCCAGATTCGAATATTGTTGACACAAATCAACGAAAGAGACCATACACTTACGGACGGTATTGCAAATGCTATAAGTTCCTTCTTTTCTTAACGTAACATAATAATAGAAATATAATGTTTATTTCAACGACGACGCAGCTTTAAATGTCATCTACAGCACTCAGTTCGACGCTATCCTGATTTCGAGCCACTTATAACAGGTATTTAGATTGCGTGTCAGTAAAAATGCAGATGATATTGTACAGATACACAACGATATGAAATATGATGATCGAATAAGTCAGATTTGCAGCTTGAAATTCGAGACTTTAATAAAACGTTGCCATTTATATCACGAGAGATTAACATTTGCGTAATAATATAATACTTAAAGGAAACTGAAGTAAAAACTAAAGTTAGCATCTATCCTATTTCGCTATGTATTGTAAGTTAAAACTACAGTTGACGGGGCGTTGTGACTAACGCAGTTAAGGTTTGAAAAGGGTGAAAGTTCGGAAAAATATTGGCGATCTAGAAAGGCTATCACGGTAGCTAGTGACCCGAAATCACGTAGCTATCGGATATCGAAGGTTTGATTGTTTAACGTGAGAGAGTTTGGGGATGGCAAGCGACCCGGTGCGACGCCACGTTGCGCTGTCTTATATTGTTTCTAGATGAACTAGCCTGGGGATGAGAAAAGCGAGGGTGATTCTGTCAAAAGAAATGTGAGGAACAGCACAGCACTTACCCAGGAATTTCGGAAGGGAACGGTAGTCGATTAATTCGGTCACGCAATAACAAGCATGTCTAATAAAAAAATTCCAACATACTTATAGTAAATTGAAAATACTTTTAGTGTCAAAAACTTGCACTGCAAAATAATACTCGAAACTCAAAATAAACTTAATAAACAAAAGTAACGCTCGAAAACAAGCAATTTACAGTAATTAATTATTGATTATTACTAGAAATGATTATGCCATTGTAGAAGTGTTGCTTTACGCTGTTTTCATGATATCGTGCTTTGGTACGCTCCATTTTAAAAGAGTGTTTTGTATGTTGTATTACGTATAATAGAATATTAATTTAATAATTGCTTTTTAGAAATGTTTTAGAGACTAGTATCGTGTCAATGTCATGTATAATGAGAAATGTGTTCAATTCGTTTGTACTTCCTCTTTTAGAATTTAATTAATTAAGAAATAGAATTGATATTCCACTATTTTTACTTTTACATTTTACATTTGCTCTTTTTTATTCAGAACAAGAGTTTCAAGAACACATCTAACGTTATATTAACTGTAACTGTTGGCTTAGTAAATTAATTTGTTCCTTGAATACAATTACGAAGATCTGTATATTTTTGGTTGGTAGGAAGTACGTATAGTGATGGAATTGTATCTAGCTTTGGCTAATTGTGCAAATGCCATTAGATTCATTCAATTGTCAAAGTAAATTATTGCTTTTATAATGCTGTTAACTGGGAAACTCGATCGATTTTTTATAGTGATTTGTGCCTCGGTTTCGGAAATAAATTTTATTGGAATTGCTCCCTGATAATATATCTTCTCCAATCAACTGGGTAATTATTCAACATTTTCTCTACAGGTTTTTATTGAATCCTCCGAGGTAAAATGTTTTTTAACGCAGGCCGATGTTTTATTACAGAAATTTTCAGTATGAATAAATATCCCGAAACTAGTACATTGAAGAATAAAGCTCATGCTTTTGCGGTTGAAATGAAACAATGATATTTAAAAATCTGTCAATATTCTAGATTGTTTCCTTATCTTCATTCCACCTGTATCCAAATCGTTAATTCAACGTGGGAACAAAACTACATATGTGTATGAGTAAATATTTACAAAACTAATGACTTACGCAGTTGATTACATACGTGCTGTGGAGATCTATCGTTCTATCTTTGTCATTTTGTATAAAGTCATTCTCGGTAACCGATGTGGATCTAAATCCTATAAAGTTCATTGTTCGTATCGTTGTTTGAGTCAATTCTGCATGACTAATTGCATGTGGAACCCAATGCTCGCTGATAAAGACAAAGTTGAGTCTATTCCTGAAACCCGTTGCTCCAGCTGATCTGTCTTAGCGATCGTGGGACTTTAAGTCCGTTTCTGAAGCCTCTTACTTCAGCTTAATCAGTGCTTTCGGTTAACTGTCTGTTCCTGAAGTTTGATGTTCCAAATGTTCGAACAGTTCTAACACTGGAATCCAATACTTCAACCAGAGACTTCCGAAGAAGTCTTTGATCATAGTCAGTGATTGATATAGTCACTTTCGTCTAATAAATTAATCACTCTACCTTTTAGTATCGTTTAGTTGTGTTCGTTGCATGTCTGCTAATTTTCACCTAAGAACATGAAAATTTAGTAATAACGGGAAATCCTCTGTACGTTTTGTTGGTTTCTATGAATACATAGCCGTTAGAAATACATTGCCTTTTTGAAAACTCCAGATTTGCAACGTACTAAAATGTATGACGATAAATAATGCAAAATCAACTGAAACCTAAGTTTTACGCATTTGTAGAAAATTTAAATGTGCAATGATACACACAGTGCACATATTACATAAGAATATACGAAATATCTAAAGTAAAGTACCGGTTATGATAGTAGGTTAGATTTTTTTAAATTATATTCATAAAAATATAAACTTGAATAAATGTCCGCAGACTGATAATGACCGAATCTGTTGCTTGATCAAATTATCCGCGTAAATGTAAAATTTCCTAAATTTCACTTTTATTCGTTAATGTTTCCAATCATATGATAAACCATATTAACAACGTGCCTTAAGACTGTCTATATCATTTTTTCTAAGTAACATTTTGTAGTATTACATTTTGTCTTTCTTAAATTCACACTACCCCTTTTCAAGTTTAATTATTTTCCAACAATATTTTAATGTATCGGTTTGGGTTTTGATCAGAATGTTATTTGTGCGGTCGTTTATATAACTGTTTACTCATTGCAGGCAATTTTCTTTCAAAATTCCCGTGAGCATCTGATTATTGCCTATGGTTCTACAGAAATCGGCAGCAAGTTTGGTTCTAGAGCTTGTGGAGAGGAGGTTATAAATATGAAGATTCCACTACGAAATACGAATTCAGCTACCTTTTTCTTCCTTCAGTTAGAATCTCGAACGTGTTCGGAGTTGGAACATGTTACTTTCTTCAAGATTTTTCGCTATTCCTATTTCTACGGTCAAATTGTTGTTTTGAACTTATGATAGCTTCTCTAATTATTTCTTTTTCTTTGCGTATATAATTATTAATGGATTAATAATGTACTGTGAGGTTTTTATATTGGTATCTAAGATCTTTCATGAATTTTAACGTATAGCAAACATGCAATATTTGAACTCGTGCTTATATCTGGAATGCAAATTTAAGTTGATAAATTGATATAAACACTCGGTTAATACATAGTATAATTACACCTCTTAGGCCCTTACCTACTTTGTTGAAGGGGTAGTTTCAGCAGCAACCATGTTTTTCTCCGAATTATATCTTTTCAATTAATGAACATGTTAACACGAAAATTGCTGGATGTATTAAGAAAGGATGAACTTGTTTCAAAAAGAGATTTAAGCACTACAGGGAAGAAGTTAACTTTACTAAAAGTGCAAAACGTGAATTTTATTCATATTTGATACAAATTTTAATGTCAAAAGGTGGTTACCTTGAAAAGGCAATTATGAATACCTATATATATATCAGTGATTTTATATGTTTGTTTTTGATAGACAAACGGAAAATTTGGATATAATTGTTGAGCATAGGCTCCCAAGGGATCTACCCATCATCCTCATCGGTACATCTGTTGGTGGTAGATTATTACAAAGTAACATAATTGGACACGCTATCGTCTACCTTCTATTTGGGAAAATGGAAAAATTGTCCTATCACAAGATTCTTAATCAACCCAGAAATATCGAGAATTATATCAACAAAATTTGCCTGACTATGAAGAAAACTATATCGTAATTAGAATCATCCTCCCTAAAATAACAGTTTTTATCTAACATTTAGATATAGGTATATTTTATTAAACAATCTAAGTTTCTGCTTGAACGTTTAGAAAATATAATAAGATCATACGACGATAATGCTGAAATCCGTCTAACCAATCGCAGTTTTACACCAAAATTATTATCATTTGCTTCTAATCAACTTTCGTCTCCCGCATTCCAGCCAATGATTATTTAAGCATGGCAGACATTCGGGATTAATACACTCACTAATATCATAAGTTTTAAAAATGTTTTAAAAATGTGTAATAACAGTAGCTGTGACAAAGTTAGTTGCAACGAGCCATCTGCGATTCTGTGTAGTTATGTCCAGTATGAAGAAAACCTGCTTTGCATTTATCACATTTTTGATTCTTCATTATACTTGCATTGGTAGTAATATATAATTACAGAATAAAATTTCATAATTATTATGTACATTAAAAAAGTATTTGTGAATTAAACTTTGAAAAAGTGAAAAATATTATATTCCTTATAAGTTTTTGCTAGAAAATAAAAAAATTAGAAATATATTGCACAGGTACATAAAGTCACAAATAGTGTACGTGCATACGTGTAAAATAAAAATGTACAATAAAGATATATTTTTACATACATACGTTTACAGTATACCATACCTAAAAGTAACTCGAACTTCGCGTAGGGTGGACAAAAATATGGGGTAATCTTCGACTTAGGGGGCGCAAAATTATTGACTTTGTTTCTAGTTTCTTGCGTGATTCGAGCTGAAAAAGAAGTTTTTAGGTGATGAATTCACTGGTTCGAAAGTTATACGTACATAAAATACAGTCTTTTAGCATATTTGACAGATTACTCTGACGCCATATTGGCATCTACCTATCATCTGTTTACTTCGCATAGATGAGTATTGAATCAAAGTTGGTCGAAAATTAGTTCTACCGGCGTAACCGGCCGCCGCGAGGTGGCTGAAGAGTAAAGAGACCCAAACCTAATCCAATTCAAAATCCCGCCGCAAAATGGCCGCCACCTACGTGCTAACTACTATCTATAGCCAGTGACTCCATTCGAATCATGGCTCAAAGCTAATATAACCTGTCAAATACGCTAAATAATAATCAACACAACTTCTCGAATACGCTAAACCTGCTTGATTCTATATATGCATACCATTTGCATCAATGGATTCAATACCTTAAAACGTGCATTTTCAAAGTTTACACATCGAAAATTACGAGATTGCAAATACGGAATACGGAAGTCAATAAGTTTACGTCTCGGAAAAGATGCTCAGAATATTAGTCTAAAAAAAGCCCACAAAGCAAAAAGAATGTTATGAAAAGATATCATTTATATCGTGTGACACACAAAATTTGGTGTCTGGGTAAAACATCAAAATCGGTCCCAATTCGGGCATAAAAGACACTCGCGCGACATCGAGGCGTTTATCGTTTTACTACGCACTGGAACCTCTTTCACGCCGAATGCGCCGGCCAGCCACGTGCGGGAGTCTCGAAGAGCACAGGTTCTTTGTCCGCACAACCGACAGAAATAATATCTCTGTCAACTCACCGTTCAAGGAAACCCCCACTGCACGGTATGCATCCATGAAAATCGTCAAGGTGAGATGAGGACTCTTTGCGGCGCTTCACTTTCTCGCGACACATTCACATTTACCGAAATGTCTTTTTTCGATCGAGAGCTCTACTTGCATTCGCTTCGATAATTGACCGAAACATCGATTACTGATCGAACCACAATCGCGGTGTGGCATGCTTGTTGATTCGCTTTCGCGATAACTGCCAGCGTTTTAGTAACTGGCCATGAGCCTACGACACGACGCAACGGCTTCTTACAATCGCAAACGAGGTACAGAAATAAACATGAAATTCAATGCCATAGAAATTTCAAAGATGTGAAATTTTTCGAGTTCCACGTTCCTCCATACCATTTTCATGCCGCATGCGACGTTATCGATATAGTACTGATTTGAATGGAAACTAAAGTCTTGTATGTAATTATAGATAAAATGTTGTATATTAATAGTTAATTTTATATAAACTTAGTAATACTGAATATTAATAGTTAAATGACTAGTTTAATTAGTTTTAACTAAAACTGTAATCTTTTAATCCTTTCTATTTCCATATTTATATCCTTAAATCAACTATTAATTATGTATTATCAAATATAGGTAGTCCGACTCACAATCAGAAACTTGTAACTCAATTTATCGATAACTGAAACAAACAAATTATGCCCAACAAAAAAAGGAAAATAGCAACTAAAGGAATAAAGGAACAATGAAAGGAGCAAAAGATCACCAAAATCATACTTTTGTGAATAAACGTACATCAATCAGATACTCGATTTTTACCAATATACTAAAACTAACACTTAAAATATACAACAGGATATAAAATTCAAAACTTGACGATAAAACTTGACTTAAAACTAAGTTGCATCTTTAGTGAAAAAGAGGCTGCCCAGGAGGAGGGCTCGTTACAGGGCCTATGTGTCCTATGCCTTGGGAAACGTGTTAAATATTAGATAGAATAGAATAAATCAATAATTTAATTGTTACAGATTAATGGTATTGTTCTACATTAATAGCTGCATTGTTTTCAACTAACGACATCATTATTATAAATTAATAGTATAAATGTTATAAATTAATAATTGATATAAATTAGTAACGCAATTGAATTAAATAATTTTCTAATTTTTAATAGTAAATCGGCGACTGATAATTCATTACAATAATCATAACATTTCTTGCTCTCTGCAACTAAATTTCTTGTTCTCTTCTCTAAAACTAAATTTGCATTTCACGTATTCGCTTCACACGAAGTGTGAAGAAGAAATCGGCGAAAATTCGAAACAAAAACATCAAAAGTAAGTACAATTACACTCAACGCTCTGCCTAGTTTTGAGGTCTAAGGTCAATTCAAAATCATCTCATTACAGATCATTGAATTTTTCCTTATCAGCTCCAACGTGGAACTTAAAAAAAGTGCATTGAACTTGGAACAACTCAAGGTTACCTGGATAACTCAGAAAATATGATACATGAGAAAATCTAATTGCTACCAACCCATGAGTTCCGTCAAATGCAATACAATTCATACAAAACATTTTTTATTACAATCATTAGGTAAGGAGTTATTTTGGATGATATGTAGTTCTTATCGCTTCGCCCTGTACATTTATGAGTAATACTCACAGTTATTTTTAATTAGTGCAATATTCTAGTTGTCTTGGTGCATTTTTAGCAACTAATTTTGACGCGAAATATTTCCAATTTTTATTTTTGGGCTCAGAATTTGTCCGGAATTTTAGAGGCCCCGGAGGCTTTAAAACCGATAGTAAACAACGGAGAAATTCCATAGCTGCGGGACCATATCATCTTACTAACATACCAGGAAAGGAAATTTGCGTGACAAGAAAAAAAAAGGAGGTACGACGATAACCATCCGGCGAGTGCAAATATTTCGTGCCCGATTCCAATATATGTCTCTTAAATATTTGCCTGCAAATCACATCAGCTATCGCATGTGCAAAGTTCATAGCGGATAAAAATAGCGACATTCGAATGTTATTCCAACGGCAGACTTTATGTTTCAACAGCGTTTACCTTCTAAGGAAAGCATTTGAAAATGAGGAAGAGAAAAGATATATTTGCGTCATTTCGCGTCGCTCGAATTCTGGAAAGATGTAACTGCGGAAACTGCTGTAAAAATATTCAGGATGTTTACCCCGACTATTTACCAGCTTTTGGTACAATAAAAAAAATAGTTTGCGCAATTCAGATGTGCATAATTCCAACTGGACGAGCAGCTACGCTTGGTCGACTTTCTTTGATAGACGATGATATTGTGCTCCATTAATTGTAAAATAATTTCCGAATTTCAATTGAAGAAGAAGCAGAGAAAATCTTTTTTATATGAAGCGCTGCTGCACGCTCTAGATAAACATCGCAAATATTTTTTCCGGTAATTCCCACCGTTACAACTTTCCTTCAAGACGCAAATGAATATTTTCCTCGGTCATTGTCTTCAAAATCTTTTTTATCTATATCAAATTCTTCTTTACAATGCGTAAATTATCAAAGCACAAAAGTTTTTAGCTGGAATAATAATTGAATATCGCTACTTTTACCCGCTATGCAGTATGCATATGTAACAACAGATACGACATGCAGAAAAATAATTTAGTGCATCAATTAGAGTCGAATACAAACCTTTGCAATAACCCAATACTTATCAAGCAATATTTAGATAAAGAACCAAACTCTTTTCACAATTGTTGCAATCTGAAATACTTCAAAATATATTGTCAGCATCTCTGTATATCTTAGATAAGACACATACCGTGCCCTTTACATATTCATGAAATTTTCGATGAAGCACAATAGTTGCTCAGGATTTAGTATTTAAGCAATCGCCAGTACGAAAGCGCACGTCGCCTTGATCTACATCGTATCGGGTCCACTCTTTTACGTTCGGTGTCGAATTCATGTATGTATACTCCAAATTTCTGTATGTTCTCTACTACTTGATTTTTTGGTTATTTATAATCTTCTAAATTCCAAGACATAATATCCACATATCCATCCTAAGTTTATTGGTATCTTAAGATATTATCAGCCATTTGCGTCTGTGTCACCACTATTTCAAATAGCTTTTCATTTTTCTATCAGTTGTATAAATAAAAATAATATAGTTAGTCAAACAAGGGAACATCTCATCTATTTCACTGAGGCTGAGATATTTCATTAAAATCAACATTCTGAACGACTTTCTTTTCAACCGCCGCTCGACTTTAGTTTCCAAATTGTAGAACAATTTATGTTTAATACTAGATGTATTATTTAATAACATATTTTACGAATTTTTGTACAGTAAACAGATTTTCAGTAACGGTAGGTATATTGCTTATATTTTTGACGAATCAAAGACGAGAATATAGCGCAACATTGCATATATCAGTCAATTCATTGAATATTACTTCACGCTAGCGTGACAACAGAATGCCTCAAGATCATCCAAATTGGCGAGATTTTACGATAATAAAAAAATAATTACCAAACAAAAAATTCTCTCTACGACAACCCACAAGACAAAGTAGATTTAACGAGGTAAGAACCCCTTAGCATCCGAAAGGACAGATGATGGTACTATGCGTTTATTAATCTTTCCTGTTACTTCGTCTTATGTTACAAACAGATGGTTCGTAAGCTATGAAAACTTAATATTACAGATTGATAAAGGATGTCAGAGAAATACAAAATGGATGTTGAACGGATTATTTTCGAAGGAATAAAATCAGACCCGATCATATCGGTGCTTTCGATGCTCTTAAGTCTGTCGCTATATATCATATATTCGATTGTTCCTTACTCCTCAACGAATGTTCCTTCCAAATTACTATTGCCATCTTACGATTTCATAGTCGTGGGCGGTGGTTCTGCAGGTATGCCTTTTCATATTGTCCACACGAATTTCGGTCTTAAATCTAATAAAAATGTGACAAAGATAAACGCGCCCGTTTGTTTCCATATGAGAAAGAGCATATTATTTCTCGTACGATTAATTGACACGAGAATTTAACAACTTACGTATTTTGATATTTTACCAACGCAAATTTCATATAACGTATAGTATCATGTATATATAGTATATTAATGACGTTATGCATCGTTTGTATGTATTAACGATTAGATTTTAACTTTCTCATATAAACATATTTTAGGATTGTTTTGTAAACTATTTTTAATTTATCGCCAATTTCATTTCATAACTTGGACAATTTATCTCTTTCTCGGTGTTTTGAAACGAAACTACATAGTCTTAATTTACAAGTATTTATAATCTTTAATTAGATTCAATTATTCAATTATTTATTAGATTCAATTATGCTCAATTTATAATGCTCTGTCAATTTACACGATTACAGGAGCCGTTATAGCGAATCGCTTGTCCGAAATAGAAAATTGGGACATACTCCTCCTGGAAGCAGGTGGCGACGGAAGTCCTATATATGATATTCCTTCTTTTGCCGACAGTGTGCAGCTCTCCGAAATCGATTGGAAATACAGGGTGGAACCTAGTAAAAATTTCTGTCGAGGTAAATAATACCGAATAATACCTAACTATAATAATGATAAGTATTTAATTACAAAAGAAACACTACAATCATCCTTTAAGCGTCTGGGTCAAACGCTTTATTTCTATCGATGTAGAAAGTAAATTAAAGAAAGTGAAGATAAAGTCATGTTACGCTTGGAAAGAATTATAAAATGCAATCTATGGCAGCGTAAATAAATGAAACGAATAAATAAGTAAAACATTCCAGAACATTGATACATCATCGTCTTTCAATTCCAATAAATTCTACATTAAAACTACCTAAAGATAACAAAATGACTAAGAGGATGAATAAGAGATTCTCTTTTTTACAGTTACTAGAAACATACAGATATTTTGGCCAAAAATAACATAATTTCCATTTTGATGGAGTATAATTGTGGAATATATTTATTTTAGTAATATCGCGTGAATTACACTGAGTTTCATACAGATAGAACATTTAGGAACATTAGGCGGATCCTTCTTAAGATAAATCGAAAAATGTATTGCTGAATCCAAGCAGATATAAATGAGAATCAATAATCAACCTAGATCAATATACCACTACAAATTATTCGTAATGCATTCGGTGTACTTTACGGTAAATTATACCCACAGCGATGAAAGACGATCGTTGCCTCTGGCCACGTGGTAAAGTGCTCGGAGGCAGCAGCATGGTAAACACTATGCTATACGTTCGTGGTGCCAAAAAAGACTACGACATCTGGGAACAACAAGGCAATCCAGGGTGGTCCTACGAGGATGTCCTGCCTTATTTTCTGAAATCCGAAGACAATCGAAATTACAGCTACGCCAAAACACCGTATCATTCGACCGGCGGGTATTTAACCGTCGAAGAACCACAATGGCACACTCCTCTGGCCGCTGCGTTCATTCAAGCAGGCCAAGAGATGGGTTACGAAAACAGAGATATCAACGGAGAACGACACACTGGGTTCATGAACCCTCAGGCTACCGTCAGACATGGAAGCCGGTGCTCCACGGCAAAGGCCTTCCTGCGGCCAGCCAGGACACGCAAGAATTTACAGGTCGCTATGAATGCGCATGTTACCAAAATTTTAATAGAACCGTCGTCGAAGAAGGCTTATGGCGTAGAATTTGTTCGAGACGGGGAGACATTACGCGTTCGTGCCAAGAAGGAGGTGATCGTTTCCGGAGGAGCCATCAATAGTCCCCAGTTGTTGATGTTGTCGGGAATAGGACCTAAAGAACACTTAATGGAACACGATATACCAGTGATTCAGGATTTAAGAGTGGGCCATAATCTTCAAGACCATATAAGTACAGGTGGCCTTACGTTCATGGTGAATGAAGAAATTTCACTCGTACAGAGTAGGTTGTATAATATTAGCAACGTATTAGAATACTTCACACTCGGGGAGGGTCCTTGGACCAACTTAGGAAATATCGAAGGAATAGCTTTTATCAATACCAAGTACGCGAATTCCTCCGACGATTTCCCAGACATACAACTGCATTATTATTCATCGGGACAGAACAACGACGTCATTAGAGAGATTCGTGGATTGACCAGAGAATTCTACGACGCCGTGTACGGAGATCTTCAGGATAAGGACGTGTGGAGCGCGTATCCTACGCTTTTAAGACCAAAAAGCAGAGGTGTTATCAAGCTTCGAAGTAACAATCCTTTCGATTATCCATTGATTTATCCAAATTATTTCAAGGAGCCAGAAGACATGGCAACATTGGTCGAAGGAGTAAAGTTTGTGCTCGAGATGAGTAAAACTGCGTCTTTCAAACGTTACGGAAGCGAAATGAATCCGAAACCATTCCCAGGCTGCAAGCATGTTCCTATGTATAGCAATCCTTACTGGGAATGCATGATCAGATTTTATCCCGCGACTATATTTCATCCCGTGGGTACTTGCAAGATGGGGCCTAAGTCGGATCCAAAAGCCGTGGTAGATCCTTGGCTTCGAGTTTACGGAGTTACTGGACTTCGAGTCATAGATAGTTCGATTATGCCAAATTTAATCAGTGGCAATACCAATGCGCCGACTATTATGATCGCAGAGAAGGGTTCCGATATGGTAAAACAAAAGTGGTTGAAGTAACGGAATGTAGGTGAACAGTTATAAATTGATTTAAGGTAGATGGTAGTTCTGTATTATTATTACATAATAGAAAGTTATTGTCTCTAATTGAGAAAGATTTTTATTATGTATCTCGCACAGCGGACCACAAGTCAGAATATGGTCATATTGTGTAAAATTGAACGATCAAGTGACCTTGTGTTAAGTGATGCTCGATCGCAATCATATGAAGAAACCTAGTTCGAATAGATTATTAATGTAGCTCGACGTTTCCAATGTGGATGTTTAGAAATGTAGCAACTCTAAATGAATACCCTGTATTTAGCTGTGATGGTATTTCTGCCGAGAAACAATCAACTACCACTTAGGTGACCAATCTAATAATTTTTGGCTAATTTTACTGTTAAACGTTCTTTGGAGTTTGCAACCCGGCCTGACTGGAGTATTTTCATACTATGGTCTCTCTTTCTCCCTTTCGTATAACATTCAAAAACAACCTTTATCTATTTTGTTTCGATACAGTTCTTACCTCTGGACATCCAGTCGCATGTTAATTGTCGTCTTTTATATCTGTAGATGTCCTCTGCTTTTGAATCTGTGGCTAACATTAGGAGATTTCAGAATTCAGCATCGAGCCCCTGTTTTACATACAACCTTTACTATAAGCAAGAAAAAAATTGCTATCCAAGCACTAGGCGCCCTGAGCGTCTACATGATCATAGAAAGAAAAGCCTGTCTTCGTAGTGTACAGACGCTCTGGAAGCGTTCCTATATTCCCTTCTTTTAGAGGGACAGAAAAAGAAATGTAAGCTACTTATTCTGTAAAATCTGGCAAAGGACTGTGAATTTTCTGCTCATTCTGCAGTTTTTATAATTGTACATAAAACAACTTTCCTTACTAATGCAACTAGTGTAGTCGCCTGTTTTACGGAATGACCTCACGAGTATACGAATAATGTATATATAAGTAATTGACTAACCTTGCTTCTTACTATTGTACGACTTCATAATTTCTGAAACATTCGCAAATAGCTATTGATATCATTACAACGGCAGCGGACCTGTGTAGTAAGTCACCGTAACCAAGCTCTCATCTCTTGTTTATAGCATATTCCAATGTAAACCCTTGCGATTTTATAAACTATCCTGAATTTAATTACTACGATTTATTATTATTTATATATGCGAAATATACTTTTGTGTTCAACTTAAAAACAGATTCATTGAAAATTATTTCAGGTGATCTATACCGGTCTCATATTACGTTAGCTCAGTCCTTATCCAATTCATATTCATTTTTATGTATGCCTTATCTCAATTCGCTATCTCTCTCGTCAATGGTTTATGCTAAATTCCTTAGGTTGAATTATATCGAAACACTCCCACCTACTCCGTATTGAGGTGATCCTCCGTAGTTTGATCACTAATCGAATTCGCTCGTTTACTATTTTTATTCCTGTATCCATATATGACTAGAAGTGTTTTTTCTAAGTGAACTTCTGGACACTGTTCTGTTGATACAACGAAACAGTCGTGTGCCAAATAGCTATTTTTATAAAATTATGTTAATTGTTTAAACCTTGGAAAAATTTCTGATGTATCGATTACGCGATTATGCCGTTTTTCATATGACGCAACAATTGCTCAGAATTTAGTATATAAAGGATCGCCAGCAAGAAGCATTCGTCGTCTTGGGTTACGTCGCATCGGAACTCTCTAGTACGTTTGGTGTTTAATCCACGTATGTATCGCATAAATTTCTGTATATTCGCTAACATTTTGCTATCTCATTACCTCGGATCTACTTGTTAAGAAATAGTATCTACATCTATACTGTAAATTTATTGCCGTCTTATTCTTTTCTCAACCATTTATGCCAGTGTCACCACAATTTCAATTAACTTCTTATTCTCCTGTCATCTGCATACACAAAAAAGAATGTGATTATTCGGAGATGGGTAAACTTCAAAGAATCCGATGACATCGAAATACTTCGTCAAACTCACAACATTGAACTTTTTCCCATATTTATAACCGCCGTTCAGCGTTGCCATGCAAAAGACAAAGCAATTTATGTTGAATGTCATGTGTTATTTAACAATTTTGTAATCTTTTCTTTAGAAAATGATTTTCTTGTGACAAGAACTGTATTTATCACATTTTTGAAGCATTGAAAATCAAGTAAAAGTACAACAGCCGATATAGCGATCTATACATCACAAATTGTTTCATGATACCTTTTATTAGTCTAGTACAATCTAGAAACTCTCGCTTTCTCTAATTTACTTCCACGTCATCGAAAATAGTTGCCTCTTTCATCAGTGAGTTAAGTTTAAGTTGCTGCATTTAAACCTACATTAAGATGATGAGGTATAATCACATAAATCTAAATGAAGTATTTTGTGAATATAGTTAAATATAAGGCTGTGCAGCGTTGCAGCGGTTGCAGGTATAGGAAAACATTGCTGAGAATGTTAACATGTTTTTGGCAATTAAAATCGTTGCGATACACTCATTAAAAAAATAAATATTAGTTTCGCTAGATCCTATTCGAAAAAAGTAGCTTTAAGAATGAAAGAATCAAAGCCCCTTACGGCCCGAAAGAACAAATGATGGTAATATGCATTCAGTAATAATTCTCTGACGCGTTGTCTTATATTGCGAATAAGACGTTTGGTAAGATATCAAACCTTAATGTTACAGATTGATACAGAAAATCGGAGGAATATAGAATGGATGTCAAACGCATCATTTTCGAAGGGATGAAATCGCATTCGGTGCTATCGATACTCTTAGGCATTTCGCTGTATGTCATCTATTCGATTATTCCATACTCTTCGTTCAATGTTCCTACCAAATTATTACTGTCGACTTACGATTTTATAATCGTAGGCGGTGGTTCAGCAGGTATGTCTTATCACAATGCCAATAGAAAGTTTCGTTAAATATTTAATAGACATGTAACTAGAACAACCGCAGCTGTGTATGTGCGTGCAAGGAAGAAGTCATTGTTACTTGTATGATTGCGTAACACCAAAAATGTTACATACATACTTCCCATATATCGATTTTTCCAAATTTCATTTTCCGACTCTATCTATCGTAGGCATTAGCGATCATGTACGCTATTTATATGCAATAATGAAGAAATTTTAATTTCTTATTCCATTCATATAAATATGCTATGGGGATATGCTCACTGTGCAAACATATTGTAAATTTACCGCGAAGTACTATTTCTAATTTCTATAATTTTACTCCCGTTCTCTATGTGTTGATGCGAAACTACAAATTTCTGATTTGAAAATATTTGTAACGTTTAAAAAGAAGAAATTTTCTTAGACATGTTTTGTTAAAATACTCTGTGAATTTACATCATTACAGGAACCGTTCTGGCGAATCGCTTGTCCGAGATAGAAGATTGGGATGTACTTCTGCTAGAAGCAGGTGGCGATGGAAGTGCTATGTATGATATTCCTACTCTTGCCAGCAATCTGCAACGATCTGAAATCGATTGGAATTACACAACGGAACCGAATGAAAATTACTGTCGAGGTAAATAATATTGAATAATTATTGTAATTATTTAATTATAATAATGATAGGTACTTAATTACAATAATAATATCAGACACTCTAATCATTAACGTCCAACGCTCTATTCCTTCCATTATAAAAAAAGAAATTTGAGAAAAGATAGATAAAATATTATCATGCTCAGAAAGGAATATAAAGTGCTACCTATGACGATGCGAATAAATGAAGCGAGTAAATAAGTAAAACATTCTAAAATCTGTCTGCATCATAATCTTACAATTATAATGAATACTATCACTAAAAGACGTGAAAATATTGGACCAGAATTATTTTTCTAATACAATAAACAGATATTTTAAGTGCACAATTCTAGTGCTAACATAAATCGAAAAATGAATTTATCGTCCATTGCAAAGAGAAGTTAACCTGAATGACCTTCCGAAATCAATATTCGATTACGAATTATTCACAATGCTTTCAAAGTTCTTTACTGTAAATTACGTCAACAGCGATGGAAGGCGGTCAGTGCCTCTGGCCACGTGGCAAAGTACTCGGAGGCAGCAGCGGAATAAACTACATGCTCTACGTCCGTGGTGCCAAAGAAGACTACGACATCTGGGAACAACAAGGCAATCCAGGATGGTCTTACCAGGATGTGCTGCCTTATTTCCTAAAATCCGAAGACAATCGAAATCACAACTACGCCAAAACACCGTATCATTCGACCGGCGGGTACTTAACCGTCGAAGAACCACAATGGCGCACTCCTCTGGCCGATGCGTTCATTCAAGCCGGCAAAGAAATGGGTTACGAGAGTAGGGATATTAATGGAGAACGGCACACTGGCTTTATGATTCCTCAAGGCACCACCAGAGATGGTAGCCGCTGCTCCACGGCGAAAGCCTTCTTGCGGCCAGCCATGACGCGTAAGAATTTACACATCGCCATGGAAGCGTATGTTACCAAAATTTTAATAGAACCGTCGTCGAAGAAGGCTTATGGCGTAGAATTTGTTCGAGACGGGGAGACATTACGCGTTCGTGCCAAGAAGGAGGTGATCGTTTCCGGAGGTTCTATCAATAGCCCCCAGTTGTTGATGCTGTCAGGAATAGGACCTAAAGAACACTTAATGGAACACAATATACCAGTGATTCAGGATTTAAGAGTGGGCCATAATCTTCAAGACCATATAAGTACGGGTGGCCTTACGTTCTTAGTAAATGAAGAAATTACACTCGTACAGAGCAGATTGAATAGTATTAGCTATGTACTAGAGTACGCTATATCTGGAGACGGTCCTTTGACAACCTTAGCATTTAATGAAGCAGTAGGTTTTATTAATACCAAATATGCAAATGCCTCCGACGATTTTCCAGACATACAAATACATATTTGGTCAACGGGGGACTACACCGAGGGCAGTAGAAAGGTTTTTGGATTGACCAAAGAATTCTATGATGCCGTATATAGGGATGTTCACAATAAGGACTCGTGGAGTGTATACCCTACTCTCCTAAGACCTAAAAGCAGAGGGATTATCAAGCTTCAGAGCAACAATCCTTTCGATTACCCATTGATTTATCCGAATTATTTCAAGGAGCCAGAGGATATGGCCACGTTGATCGAAGGAGTTAAATTTGCACTCGAGATGAGTAAAACTGCTTCGCTTAGACGTTATGGGAGCAAACTGAATCCGAATCCATTTCCTGACTGCAAGCATATCCCATTGTATAGCGATCCGTACTGGGAGTGCATGATTAGATCTTTCCCCTTAACTATATCACACCCTGTGGGTACTTGCAAGATGGGGCCTAAGTCGGATCCAAAAGCCGTGGTAGATCCTTGGCTTCGAGTTTACGGAGTTACTGGACTTCGAGTCATAGATAGTTCGATTATGCCAAATTTAATCAGTGGCAATACCAATGCGCCGACTATTATGATCGCAGAGAAGGGTTCCGATATGGTCAAAGAGAAATGGATGATGGAATTGGACGTATATCAGTAGCTACTGTTGTAAATTAATTTTATGCTCCTACTTGTACTATTACATGCACTTCTTACATAAGCGAAATTATTTTAAGTAAAATTTGATGGGAGTGATACTTCGGTATTTTAAAATGATTCCAGGGAAAATGATTTCGATACGACTTAGTGAATTGTTAAATTATTTCTCACTTACCGATATGAGTTGTTCTAATCTCAATTGACGCATCGTAAACCGATGCGAGTCGTCAGGAAGTCGATGAGGATCTGGGCTGCGTCCCCTTGTTGCCGCATCAAGGTTATCCATCTCCTCCCAGAGCAACTATTAGGAAGACGTCGGTTTTGGGGAAGCGTCATCCGATTTGAGCAAGGGAAATAACGCCTACATTTGCGCTAACATACAAAAATGAGTGTGATGAGTCTTGTATGGGATTTTACTGCGATATATCGTCTTGCGATATATTGTCTCGCAGGGTATTGTCTTGAGAAATATTGCTGTGATAAGTATCGGTGGTGAAACTGTAGAACCGTTTAGTCCACACGGATTTCGATGATTTTTTAATATCTTGTCATTTTATGATCTTGAACAACTAGCAAAAATCTACAGACACCACTACATTGAATTCTGCCTATAATTATACGCCCGTAAAATCGTATGCGTTAGTATTTGTTGTTGACAGCTGGACTGAATTACCTGACCTAAAAACCTAACACTTATCTTCTGTTTATGTATACAATCGAGGATTGAACGAACTTGGATAAAGATTCGTTCAGAACTGTATATGCGGGACTATGAGACAAGTCTGCTATAATTAAATTAAAGGTCAATATCATAAAAGAGCTGGGTTTGAGTTTGGTGTAGGCTTTACAATCTGGGCATCGTGAAGCTGGCTGGCAATATTTGAATGGTGCAATAAAAATTGTCCCATTTTTTAAATTAATATCAATTATTCATGTTCCTATTAATTTGATAATTAATTTGTACTTATCTGCACAAGCGTTACTTTTTCAGAAGCATTTGAAATTCGGGGATTACTTTGCAATAAATTGAGCACAATGTCATCATCTACCAGAGAAAGTCGGCCAGAGTGTGGCTGGTCCTGCAGCTCGAAATCACCACGTCTGAATTTTGCAAACTATTTTTTTTTTGTGGTAGAAAAGCTGGTGTACACTCGTGGTAAACATCGTGAATATGTTTGCAATATTTTGCACCGTTACATCTTCCCAGAATTCGAGCAATATGAAATAATGCGCAGATAAACTTGTTGCTCGCTTATTATCAAAATCTTTTATTGCATTGTAAAAGCTGGCAAAACACGAATGTACCAAAATATAAATGTCCGTTGTTGAAATAACAATTGAATATCACCATCTTTATCTCAACGATATATGACACTTTTAAACAAATAATTTATCTTTTAGAATGAGGCACGACCTTTTTACACTGATCCAATATCCACAATTTGGACAAACCATTTAAATCTTCTCGCAACAATCAAGATCTGAAATGTATCCATGATAAACATAAATTAATCATACCTTTGTTTACCTTAGATAAGAAACGCACATATGTATATAATTCTGACCTGACGCAATAGTAACACAGAATATAGTATTTAAGCCATCACCAAGAAGCATTCGTCGCCATTGTTCACATCGCATCGAAGCTCGCTCTTAGGTATGGTAAACATAATCACCCATATATGATTTCTAAATTTCAATATTTTCGTTAATACCTGGCTATTACATTATTTCTGATCTTTTACATTTTACCACATAATATCCACATCTATGCTATAAGTTTACTGATATCACATAGATTTCTTTTCTGTATTTGTAAAGTGTTAAAAATAGTTAGTTTACTCATCAGTAAGTTAAGTTTAGGTTAAGCTGTATACAAATGAGATTGTGTACCGCAAGATGAAGAGTAATCATAAGGTGAATTTTATTGAATTATTTTGCGAATATCTATCTTGGAAACTAAAGTCGAGCATCACCGCGTCGGTGGCATGTATATGAAAAAGTTGTTCAAAATGTTAATTTCGATAATGTGTATTAAGGTCATCAAAATTAATGAGCTATACTCTTCTTAGAATAATTAGCGAACAAGATATTTGTTTCTACAAACTTTACTACAAACCATTGCAGTATAGTAGATTGAAGAATGTAAGAAGCAAATACCGATCGTGTCTGAAGAGATAAATAAGGATAATACATGTTTATTAATAATTCTCTGTTACTTAATATCATAGATTGATAGGGGAAATATAAGTACAAAATGGATGTCAAACGCATCATTTTCGGAGGGATGGAATCACAACCGATCACATCGATCATTTCGATGCTCGTAAGCACGTCGCTATACGTCATCTATTCGATTGTTCCTTACTCTTCGACGAATGTTCCTTCCAAATCGCTATTGCCAGCTTACGATTTCATAGTCGTGGGCGGTGGTTCTGCAGGTATGGCTTTTCATATTACCCACGAGAAGCTCCGTCCTAAATCTGATAAAAATGTGTCAAAGATAAGTGCATCGGTGTGTTTGCTTGCGAAAAAAGTCACGTTATTACTTCTAATATGAGGGACCCACGCAAAAATTTAACAATTCACAAATCGCGATTTTTTGTCAAATTCCCTTTCACAACTCTGTCGTTCCACTAAATGTATTAGCAATGTTGTACGTTGTTTCTATATCCTAACGCTAAGATTTAACTAATTTCCATTATCTAAATATATTTTCCGTTTAAGTCGTAAATGTATTTTTGGGTTATCGCGTATTTTGTTTCGTAATTTCGACAAATTATCGCTCTCGATATTTTGAAATTAGGCTACGGACTTTCGAGTCGAAGATATTTGTGAAGTTAGACTAGATAGAGATTTTTCAGATATATTTTATTTAAACTGCTCTGTAACTTTGCACGATGACAGGAGCCGTTGTGGCAAGTCGCTTGTCCGAAATAGAAGATTGGAACGTACTCTTGCTGGAAGCAGGTGGCGATGGAAGTGCTGTCTATGATATTCCTTCTTTTGCCGAACATCAGCAGCTCATTAAAATCGATTGGGATTATAGGACGGAACCCAATGAAAATTATTGTCGAGGTAAAAATTGTCGAATTATACAGACTTATAAATAAAAACAGAAAATAGTTAATTACAAAAACAATATTGCATCCCCTAATCCACATCTAACGCTCTATTTTTTACGTTGAAAAGAAGGAGAAGTAGATAAAATTATATCACGTTTGGAAAGGATTATAAAATATAATCAATAGCAATGAAAATAAACGAAGCGTGTAAATAAATAAATCTTTCTATAACATTGGCAAATCATCACAACTCATTTCTAACGTACATTCTTACGAAACTTACCAGAGAAGTTAAAACAATACTCAATACAGCAGTGTTAAACAGTACTCAATGGTTTCGAAGACTGAGGAAGCTAAACACTAGAGATGATATGCTGTTTTCATTGAAGTAGGACCCACTTCAATAATTGCCAAAATTAATATTGCTTTTTTTTTTAATTTATAAATGTGCAGAATCATTAATTTCAAGTAACACCACTTGAATTTTATTTCTTAGTATTTCGAATCAATAGGTAGAGTTACGCATACCTGTATCGTCGAACTCAAAGATATATAAATATGAATTAATAACCCAACGACAACAATATTCGTTTATGAATCATTCGCAACGCTTTCGATGTGCTTTAATGTAAATTATACCCACAGCGATGGAGAATGGTCGTTGCCGCTGGCCACGTGGCAAGCTGCTTGGAGGTAGCAGCGGAATAAACTCCATGCTCTACATCCGTGGTGCCAAAAAAGACTACGACATATGGGAACAACAAGGCAATCCAGGATGGTCGTATCAGGATGTCCTACCTTATTTCCTAAAATCCGAAGACAATCGAGAACACAGCTACGCCAAAACACCGTATCATTCGACCGGCGGGTACTTAACCGTCGAACAACCACAATGGCGCACTCCTCTGGCCGATGCGTTCATTCAAGCCGGCAAAGAAATGGGTTACGAGAGTAGGGATATTAATGGAGAACGGCACACTGGCTTTATGATTCCTCAAGGCACCACCAGAGATGGCAGCCGCTGCTCCACGGCGAAAGCCTTCTTGCGGCCAGCCAGGAGGCGCAAAAATTTCCACGTCGCTATGGAAGCGTTTGTTACCAAAATTTTAATAGATTCATCGTCGAAAAAGGCTTACGGCGTAGAGTTCATTAGAAACGGGGAGACGTTGCGCGTACGTGCCAACAAGGAGGTGATCGTTTCCGGAGGAACTATCAATAGCCCCCAGTTGTTGATGCTGTCAGGAATAGGACCTAAAGAACACTTATCGGAGCACAGTATACCAGTGATTGAGGATTTAAGAGTGGGCCATAATCTTCAAGATCATATAGGAGTGGGAGGCCTTATGTTCCTGGTGAATGAAGAAATTTCATCCATAGAGAGCAAGATGAATAATATTAGCTATATCCTAGAATACGCCATGTCCGCAGATAATCCATTGTCTACCTTGGCAACAGTGGAGGGAACATGTTTTATCAATACCAAATACGCGAATGCCTCCGAAGACTTCCCAGACATACAACTGCATTTTATGTCATCGGGATTCAACAACGAAATTTTTAGGGAAGATCGTGGACTGAGCAGAGAATTCTACGACGCTGTATATGGAAAGCTTAACGGTAGGGGCTCGTGGAGCGCGTTTCCCGCGCTTTTAAGACCAAAAAGCCGAGGTGTTATCAAGCTTCGAAGCAACAATCCGTTCGATTATCCGTTGATTTATCCGAATTATTTGAAGGAGCCAGAAGATATAGCGACATTGGTCGAAGGAGCTAAGTTTGTGTTCGAATTGAGTAAAACTGATTCGTTAAAACGTTACGGCAGCGAAATGAATCCGACGCCATTTCCTGGCTGCAAGCATATTCCTATGTATAGCGATCCTTTCTGGGCATGCATGGCCAGATATTTTCCCGTGACTATATATCATCCCGTGGGTACTTGCAAAATGGGGCCTAAGTCGGACGCGAAAGCCGTGGTAGATGCTCGACTTCGGGTTCACGGAGTTGCTGGACTTCGAGTCATAGACGCCTCGATTATGCCAAACCAAGTGAGTGGTAATACCAATGCGCCGACTATTATGATTGGTGAGAAGGGTGCCGACATAGTGAAAGAGGATTGGTTGAAGAAATAGGGTTCGGATTGATAGTTACTTTTGTAAATTCATTTTATGCGTCTACTGGTAGTATTCCATTACATAATAAAAACAAGCGATTTTGAATTGAAAATAAATTTTCATTATATATCGCGTAAGGTGGAGCGCGATTTAAAGTACAGCTTTCTTTTATAAAATTGGACGATAGGACGAAGCTG
This sequence comes from Bombus pascuorum, assembly GCF_905332965.1. Lineage (NCBI taxonomy): Eukaryota > Metazoa > Arthropoda > Insecta > Hymenoptera > Apidae > Bombus > Bombus pascuorum. Next base: position 6,282,481 of record NC_083494.1, on the reverse strand, counting down.
ACGTAAGTGAAGTTCGGTCGTAATTATATGAAGAAGCCTCCTTCGAATATACCTATATCGTAAAATTCCATCCGTCCGTTAGATATCATATTGTTTAAAGTAATACGATTGCACGTACTTTGTTAGGATAAGAAAAATGTTTCGTACATATATAATAGTATAAACTATGAATGTATATAAACTATGAATATAAACTATGTGACGTGTTATGCAATAAAATTGTTACCACAATAATTTGTCTTTGATTTCGTCATGTGTCATGCGAACGTTGATTTTGATATAGTCGCTCCTCCAAGAGAAAGTGTAGTATAATAGAATACTATAATCTGTTCAACGCATCGAAGCGATAAACGTAAGCAAAACGAGAGTGATACAGTTGCAACTGTTGGCTGCCGACTAGTGACATTCGGGAAATTAACATTTTGAGTAACTTTTCTTATACATGTATCTGTTGGTCGGAAACTATAGTTCCTAAGGGAAAAAAACTATAGTTGCAAATATAGTTTTCGAAATATTTGCAAAAACCATTGATCAAAAGTCAGTGGTTTTTGTGCATGAAAACGATAAACAGCGCTTATATAAGCGTATCTCTTTTCTGACCTGATTTTCGACTTTTAGCGAGTTCTGTGTTGAAGCAAATTTATCGGATGATAGAAGTAGTTGTATTAATTCTACCACCCCATTTGCGAATAGAATTCGGTATCTGATGAACAATACCTGGACAAATGGAGAGAGCAAGACGGACAATGCTAAAGCCATTCTTGTATTCAAATGTAAGGAGATCATTATGAACACTTCTTAAGAAGCTATGCACAGAGAGTTTGTTAATATACAAATTCACTGTAACTCGAATGCGAGGAAAAATAGGGTACGTGCTTGCAAAAGACGTGTTTCATGTGCAGAATCCACAGCCGATTCCCTGAATACGAGAAATTCTGCATAATTACGGAATACAATTGTATAATCATTATAGAGATTAAATATACAGTATAGTGAAGTACAGTTTGAAAAAGTGAAAAATACTGTATTTACTATAAAATTTCCTAGTTTAACTAGAAAGAATGGAAATATGTAGTAGAGGTACATAACACCATATATCTTGTGCACACATACGTGTAAAATAAAAATGTACACTAAACAAAAAAAATATATTTCTGCGTACATTTACAGTGTACCATACCTAACCGCAGTTCGAACTTCAGGTGAGATAAATAAAAAAATTCACAATCACTATCGAAGTCGGAAGCTGTATTCTACTTATTTTATTTACATTTATTTAGCAAAAATCCAAAAAGTAAATAAAATTACGGAACGATGTCATTTATACACATTTTTAGAGCCGTTGTCGTTGGACTTCAACGCCATTTTTCTAACTGTTATCAAATTTTCATTTCAGTTATTAGGAGGTAGAGAACTATGAACTTCCAACTGTTATGTTTTCAATACTAATTTTATTGGTCGTCTGGATAACGTTCCTTGTCGAAGTAAAAGATTAACAGCGGTAGTTTTTCATGACTACTGGACTAAACCCTAGAGATTCCTACATTTTTCAATCGCTGTCGTCTGATTCCGCGTCAATCGATTTCGATAAAATTGTCAGCATATATATATATTTGACATTTATATGTAATTGATATAACTATTTCAACTTACAGGCGCAGATGAAAAACTTGTAACAAACGACCTTTAGCTTTGTCTCCTCAATTCCGATCAACTGTAAATTTCCCAAAATTTTTTGTAGAGCTCGTATAGTAAACTAGTTGTTCTAATTTCCCAAAAGATATGAGGTCGTTCCATGAAATTTAAAAAAAAACTGTTATCATCTTTTAAAGGATATGCGAATGTCTTTTTTTTTTGCACCGAATATATTGCAAAATAATTTTTTAAAATAGCTCGTTTACGTAATTATCAGCAAAAAAGCACTCGTCACTTTGCGTTCCATTATATCGTTGCATAATCTTACGTTTAACGTTTTGTCGATATTACAAGATATATATATTTTTAAAACAAATTTACTAGTAGTATAACCTTTACCAACCAAATTTAGTTGTTATATAACCTTTTATCAAGGACAAATTTAAGGTAGAAATAATTTCGAAAAAATAATAAATTGAATAAAACCGTGACACTTATGTGTAATGAATCGTGAAAGTCGACCAAGAGGTCTGAAAATATTTTTCGTAAGTATCTACATTAATTTAAAGACACGTCAGCATCACCCAAATGTGTTCATTAATAATTCTCTATTACTTCGTTTTATTTTACGAATAAGGTTATTGTGAATGTATGATAACATAATATCAGAGACTGACAAAGAAAATCGGAGAAGTACAAAGTGAATATCGAAGCATTTCGGAGGGATGAAAACAGAACCAATTGTACCGGTGCTTTCGATGCTTTTATGCGTATCGTTTTATATCATGTATTCTATTGTGCCTTACTCTTCGACGTCTCTTCGACGAGTGTTTCTTCCAAATTACTGTTGCCAGCTTACGACTTATTAGTTGTTCTTTTTTCATGACGTCGTTAGAAAATTCCATTTTAAACATGATAAAAGTGTGACAAAGCAAGCGTATCCGTGTAAATGCGTTTGAGAAAGAGTATGGTATTGGTCTTATGATCGACTGATACGAGAATTTATCAACTTACACGTCTCGATACTTTTACCAATACAAATTTCATATAACGGCTCTATCTTATGTACAGCATCTTAATGACGTTATGCGCCGTTTCTATATGTTAACGACTATATATTTTAACATCTTGTTTTCTTCATATTTTTATTTCTTTGTTTTCTTCAATATGTATTTTAGGTTTGTTTTGTAATCATATTTAGAATTCATTGAGAATTTCATTTCGTAATCTCGACTAATCGTCTCCCTTTCTCAATATCTCGAAATCAAACTACATACTCTTGACTTAAAAATACTTATAACTTTTAATTATTTTCAGTTGTCTCAACTACGTTCTATTTATAATGTATCTGTCAATTTGCACGATTACAGAAGTCCTTATGGCGAATTGCTTGTTCAAGATAGAAGATTGGGACGTACTCTTCCTAGAAGCAGGTGGCGACGGAAGTGTTATATATGATATTTCTTCTTTAGCGAACAGTGTGCAGTCTGAAGTCGATTGGAAGTACAGGGTGGAATCTAATGAACTGCAATTCGTTAGAGACGGAGATACATAGCGCGTTCGTGCCAACAAAGTGATCGGAGTTATCGGTAGCTCGCAGTTGCTGATGATTCTCGTATCCGGAATAGGACCTGGAAAACACTTCTCCGAACACTGTATACCTGTGATTCAGCATTTAAGAGTGGGCCATAATCGACAGAACCATATAAGTGCGGAAATGGGTTACGTTCTTGATGCATGAAGAAATTGCTCTCGTACAGTGCAGGTTTGTGATATTAGCTACGTACCAGAATACGTCACACTCGGAGAGGGTCCTTGGATCAACGTAGGAAATACCGAAGGAATAGCTTTTATCAATACCAAATACGCGAATACCTCCGACGATTTCTCAGACATACAACTGTATTATTATTCATCGGGGTAGATTTCGGACAACATTAGAGAGATTTGTGGATTGACCAGAGAATATCTACGACGCCGTATATGGAGAGCTCCAGTACCTGTGGAACACGTATCCTACGCTTTTAAGATCGAAAAGCAGAGATGTTATCAAGCTTCGAACAATCCTTTGTAACAATCCTTTCGATTATCTATTGATTTATCCGAATTATTTCAAGATACCAGAAGACATGGCGACATTAATCAAAGGAGTTAAGTTTGTGCTTGGGATGAATAAAACTGCTTCGTGCAAAGGTTACGGGAGCAAAATGAATCCGAAACCATTTCCTTGCTCCAAGCACATTCTGATGTATACCGATCCATACTGGGGCGACATGATCAAACTTTATCTTTCGACTATATTTCACCCCGTGTAAACTAGCAACATGGGGCCTAAGTGGGACTCAGAAGCTGTGGTAGGTCCTTGGCTTCGAGTTTGCGGAATTACTTGACTTCGAGTTATGGGCTGTTCGATTATGCCCTATATAGTCAATGCCAATGCCAAAGCGCCGACTCACATAGCCGCTGAGAGGAGATCGGATATGATAAAATAAATATGGTTGTAGAAATGGGATCCAAATCAATAGCTGCCTTTGTAAATTAATTTTATGCTATTGTTACTTTTGAATTTAAAATAAATTATCATGACGTATTACAAATAGCAGAGCCCCTGTCACAATATCGTCATGTTTGATAAAATTAGACGATCTAACGAAGTTAACAGAAGTGAAGTTTGGTTGTAATTATACGAAGTTGCTTTTTATATTATTAATGTTATACTATTTTCGTTCGCTAGTTTAGGGTAGACAAAACGAAGTGCTCTATCGCGTGCCCGGCCCCGCTTCAACGTCTCCTCATGTTGCAGAAAGTATTTAAGGTATTTTCCCCAAAACAGTCGCTCACAAAAGTATAGCGCGCGTAGGCGTAAGAGAGCGTATGTCAGCACATGTGGGAGAGAAAGAAATTGTTTGAAAAAACTGAACGCGCTAGCTGTACGCTTTTTGTAGACTCCTATGGCAGTGCTATAACAGTGCAAACTCATGCTTGTCATTCATTCCGAATTTAACCTAATTAGATACTTTGTATTTCTTTATCAGAAATATAGTAGCATGGTGCCTTGCCGCTAATTGATGTCAAATTCCTAACCGGGGTTTACATCAGATATTAGCATTTTGAATAAGATCTAAACGAATTTTAGCTATAACAAATGAACATGTCATCTTGGCGACGCGTTAACACAACGCTAAAATTTGACGAGATTCCTGAGAAATTCATATTCTCAAAGAAATCCGTTTAAATAGCTAGAAGAATATGAGAGATGGGGGAATTTGAGGTGTCACATTTATATTCTTGCAACATTACGGGTCTTATTCTCAACTCTTCGAATGAGGCTTCTTCATATAATGGAGATTGAAATTCACTTATGGTAGTTTCGTTTGATCCTAAAATTATATTTCATCCGCCTCATCCTCGACGTTACCTATGTCATTGTCTAGTGATGTAGCAACTCTGAATGAATACCCTTTATTTAGTTGTGATGGTATTTCCGCCGAGAAGCAATCAACGACCACTTAGGTGACCAATCTGACAATTTTTGGCTAATTATATTGCTACGCGTTCTTTGGGGCTTGCAATCCGGTCTGACTGGAGTATTTTCATACTATGGTCTCTCTTTCTCCCTTTCGAATAACATTCAAAACCAACAGTTACCAATGTGATTTTGATACAGGTCTAACCTCTGGACATCCAATCACATGTTAATTGTCATCTTTTATATCTGTAGATGTCTTCTGCTTTTGAATCCTTGGGTAACGTTAGGAGATTTCAGGATTCAACCTTGGGCCCCTGTCTTACATACAACATCCTTTATTATAACCAGGACAAAAAATTCCTACCCAAGCATTAGGCGCCTTGAGCGTCTACATGTACATAAGAAGAAAATCTTGTCTTCGTAGTGTACAGACGCTCTGGTAGTGTCCGTGTATTCTCTTGTTTCAAATGGACAGAGAAAGAAATATAAACTACTTATTCTATAAGATCTGGAAAAGGACTATGAATCTTCTACTTATTCTGCATTTTCTATAGTTATACATAAAACAACTTTCCTTACTAATACAACTAGTGTAGTCACCTATTTTACGGAATGAGCTCACGAGTATACGAATAATGAATATATAAGTAATTGGCTAACCTTGATTCTTACTATTTATTTTATGACCTCGAAATAAATACTTGGTTATTACAGAAGGCAAACGTGAAGTATTGTTTTTAAATTACGGTTTCAGTTACACGTGTATTTGATATATGGTACCACTGTGGCACCTCGAAAAACTCGATAAGTCTTTAATAAGATTAACAAAAGTTGGAAATTATCAGGGTCTGAAGATTTAGCAATATCTGATCTATTTATTTCTAAACTTCTATGTGTAACATAAATATTATTAATTTATATTCGTTATAAAATTGCTTTAAATTTACCTCACTAACCGAATTATCTTATTTATCTTATAAACCTTATTAGCGAGGCTCCACGCTTCGCAGAATTTATATTCAATTGGTGAAGGTACGAAGTGCGTACAGAAAAGGTGTCTACCTTATCTCACTTAGACGACTAAGCAGATGTTGGTGTTCGAAAAAGAATATTTTCATCGAAAATTGATCTGGAGACTGAGGTGAGCAGCGTGATGCTTACATTTCCGCCAACATACAGAACGAAATGTGATGAGTCTTGCCAGGAATTGTCTTGCGAAATATTGTTTCGTAGAGTATTGTCTTGCGACGGCGAATCTAGAGATGCTCTTAAGCTGGAGAAACTCTTGGATATCGTTGACTTTTGAATTTGTTGTCGGGAGCAAGATCTTGAGCAACTTTTTTCTGTACATGTAAGTCTCAGTCGGTCATAGATTCCGAAATATTTGCTAAAAACTATCGCTACCACTACAGTGAACTTTGTCCATAATTGTGCTTCCGTAACAGCTTACGCAATAATATCGGTTACCGTATTCCAGGTAGCGAATGCATATAGTGAGTCATCGAAACCAAGCTCTTGTCTCTTGATTACGGCACATTCCAATGTAAACCAAAATTGGGCAACCTATAGTAAAATCTGTACACAACTACATATGCGATACTTGTTGAAGTGATCGCCACTTCTAAGAAAATTCTACATCTAGTCTTCGGTTTTCTCAAGCGCTAAGGTCATCAATAGCGCATAGACAAAAGAATGCGTCGATGACAGACCATAAGCGGTACACGTGCGACGTTGGCTTCAGGGTTCTTTTAGTCTCAGGGTAACATTGCTAGCGTGCGGATCTGGACCAGCTTACATTGTATTCCACACTTTGTACTTTAATATTTACAATATATATATACTTACAATACCTTACAATTTACCCACGCGTTTCTTTAATTCCACATACATCGAATAACCTTAACAATACTGTTACAAATGTCTGTTATAGTTCAATTTATATAAAGAAGAAAATACGTGACTGACTTCGACGATCCCGATGTGTGTTGTTATGTTCGAGATATTCACAGAAAATGTCAATTACCATTAGGTTTCCATTACCTCTCAACCTAGCATGCAGATGGCCCCTTTTTTTGTATAGGTCACCTAAGCTGAAATAAATAATACTATCCATCTTTAATGTCATTATACGCAAAAAGACAAACTCATGGGTTAATGGTTGGGTTCTATTCATATCTTGTCTTTGTGAAATGGCCGGTAATGCTAGCATAGCTATTGTAAATTGCTATTTCATTCGGTTTTATCAGTACATTCTCAATTCAATTACCACGATTATTATTGTTCACGTTTACGAAACGTGCTTTAGAGTTCGACTTAAAAACACACCATGTATATTTGTCATTAAGTGTGCAAACAGGCAAATAAAATATAATGCAATGTTGCACATATTTATAGATTCATTGAAAATTGTTTCAGGACATCAGTGCCGGTCTCACACCACGATAGCCCAGTCCTTATATAATTCATATAGATTTTTATCTCTGTGTTATCAAAAATGGCTATCTCTCTTGTCAATGTCATACGCAAAATAACATATGCTGAATTATGTCCAAACAAGCCCATCTACTCCATATTCAGATGAAATGGTAAAATAGTTTGATCACTAATCGAACTCGCACGTTTATTATTTTTATTCCTATCTGTACTGTTGAAAGTATGTTTTAGTCATTGATATTATTTTGAATAGAGTGCGCTCTTCCTACCGCCCTACAAGTCTACTTGAGTCTTAATACTGCAAACGTAGTTTGCTAAGTAATTTTTTTGAAAATTAGTCTGTAGATACAACGAAATAATTGTATGTCCAAAGATATATACTTACAAAGTTGTTTTAAGTACTCAAACCTTGAGCAAAATTTTTCATGACTCTATTATATAATTATGTCATTTTTTAAATCGCCCTATAATTGCTCAGAATTCAGTACATAAGCGATCGGTAACCAGAAGCATTCGCCGTCTTGGATTACGACGCATCGGAACTCTCCTACGTTTAGTGTTTAACTCACGTATGTATTGCACAAATTTCTGTATATTCGCTAATATTTTGCTATCTCATTACCTCGGATCTACTTGTTAAGAAATAGTATCTACATCTATACTGTAAATTTATTGCCGTCTTATTATTTTCTCAACCATGTATGCCAGTGTCATCACAATTTCAATTAACTTCTTATTCTCCTGTCATCTGCATACACAAAAAAGAATGTGATTATTCGGAGATGGGTAAACTTCAAAGAATCCAATGACATCGAAATACTTCGTCAAACTCACAACATTGAACAACTTTTTCCCATATTTATAACCGCCGTTCAGCGTTGCCATGCAAAAGACAAAGCAATTTATGTTGAATGCCATATGTGTTATTTAACAATTTTGTAATCTTTTCTTTAGAAAATGATTTTCTTGTGACAAAAACTGTATTTATAACATTTTTGAAGCATTGAAAATCAAGTAAAAATACAGCAGTCGATATAGCGATCTATCCATCACAGATTGTTTCATGATACCTTTTATTAGTCTGGCACAATCAACAAACTGTTGCTTTATCATCAATTTTACTGGCACGATATCGAAGATAGTTGCCTCTTTCATCAGTGAGTTAAGTTTCCATTGCTCCATTTAAGCCTACTTCAAGATGATGAGGTATCGTCACATAAATTTAGATGAAGTATTTTGCGAATATCGTGAAATATAAGGCTGTGCAGTATCGCAGCGGTTGCAAGTATAGGAAAACATTGTTCAGAATGTTAACCTCGATAACATGTTTCAATTGCAATTAAAATCGTTGCGATACACTCATTAAAAAAATAAATATTAGTTTCGTTAGATCGTATTCGAGAAAAATAGGATTATGAATGAAAGAACCAAAGCCCCTACGGGCCCGAAAGAGCAATTGTGGTAATATGCATTCAGTAATAACTCTCTGCCACATCGTCTTATATCGCTAACAAGATGTTTGTTACAGTATCGAACCTTGATGTTACAGATCGATAAAGGAAATCGGAGAAGTGTAAAATGGATGTCAATCGCATCATTTTCGGGGCGATGAGATCGCAACCGATCGCATCAACGTTATCGATGGTCATAAGCGCGTTGCTATACGTCATATATTCGAATTTTCCTTACTCTTCGACCAATGTTCCTTCCAAATCGCTATTGCCCGCTTACGATTTCATAGTCGTGGGCGGTGGTGCTGCAGGTATGATTTTTCATATTATCCACGCGAAATTCCGTCCTAAATCTGATAGAAGTGTGTTAAAGATAAGTGTATCAGCGTGTTTGCGTGCGAAGAAGGTCGCGTTGCTGTTCCTAATATGCGTGATTGACGTACAAATTTAACATTCACAAATCGCGATATTTTGTCAAATTTCCTTTCACAACTCTGTCAATCCACTGAATCTATTAGCAATGTTGTACGTTGTTTCTATATCCTAACGCTAAAATTTAAACTTCTAATTTCCTCCATCTAAATATATTTCCCGTTTACTTCGTAAACGTATCTTCGCATTATCGCGAATTTCGTTTCGTAATTTTGAAATTAGGCTACGCACTTTCGAGTCAAAGATATTTGTGACGGTAAACTGGATTAAGATTTCTTAGATATGTTTTATTTAAAATGCTCTGTAACTTTATTCAATGACAGGTGCCGTGGTAGCAAGTCGCTTGTCAGAAATGCAAAATTGGACCGTACTCCTTCTCGAAGCAGGTGGAGATGGAAGCGTTGCCTATGATATTCCTTCTCTTGCCGACAATCTGCAGCAAACCAAAATCGATTGGCAATACAGGACGGAACCCAATAATAGTTACTGTCTAGGTAAATAGTATCGAATTATATCTACTTATAAAGACGGTAAATACTTAACTGTAAAGACAATACTGCATTCCCTGGTCATCCACGTCTAACGCTCTATTTCTTACGGTGATAAGAGAGGGTGGTAGACAAAATTATATCACGCTTGGAAAGGATTATAAAATGCAATTTATGGCAATGACAGTACATAAGGCGAGAAAATTAGTAAAGCTTTCGGAAACACAGGCAACTTATCACATATCATTTCTAACGTATATTGTCGCTGAACTCACCAGAGAGGATAAAATGACAGATCTGAAATTTTTTATTTCACAATTATTAAAAACATATAGCTATTATTGCCAAAATTAATATTGCTTTGTATTAAAATATATAAATGTGCAGACTTATTTACTTGATGTAATACCACTTGAATTTTAATGATATGTATATAGAAGCAATATGTCGATTTAGGCATACCTAATGTCAAATCTAAATCGAAGAATGAATCTATAGCCGAACCGAAAGGTATATGAAAGGAGAATTAATAACCGAACAACAACAATATTCGTTTATCAATTATTCACCATGCTTTCAATGTGATTTAACGCAAATTATACCCACAGCGATGGAGAATGGTCGTTGCTTTTGGCCACGTGGCAAGCTGCTTGGAGGCAGTAGCGGAATAAACTCCATGCTGTACGTCCGTGGTGCCAAAAAAGACTACGACATATGGGAACAACAAGGCAATCCAGGATGGTCGTATAAGGATGTGCTGCCTTATTTCCTAAAATCCGAGGACAATCGAGATCAGAACTACGCCAAAACACCGTATCATTCGACCGGCGGGTACTTAACCGTCGAACAACCACGATGGCGCACTCCTCTGGCCGATGCGTTTATTCAAGCCGGCAAAGAAATGGGTTACGAGATTAGGGATACTAATGGAGAACGGCACACTGGCTTCATGATTACTCAAGGCACCACCAGAGATGGCAGCCGCTGCTCCACGGCGAAAGCCTTCTTGCGGCCAGCCAGGTGGCGCAAAAATTTACACGTTGCCATGGAAGCGTATGTTACCAAAATATTAATAAATTCGTCATCGAAGAAAGCTTACGGCGTAGAGTTCGTTCGAGACGGGGAGACGTTGCGCGTGCGTGCCAAGAAGGAGGTGATCGTTTCCGGAGGAACTATCAATAGTCCCCAGTTGTTGATGCTGTCAGGAATAGGACCTAAAGAACACTTATCGGAACACCGTATACCAGTGATTGAGGATTTAAGAGTGGGCCATAATCTTCAAGATCATGTAGGAGTGGGAGGCCTTATGTTCTTGGTGAATGAGGAAATTTCGTCGATAGAGAGCAAGATAACTAATATTAGTTATATCCTAGAATACGCCATGTCCGCAGATAGTCCATTGTCTACCTTAGCATCAGTGGAGGGAACATGTTTTATCAATACCAAATACGCGAATGCCTCCGAAGACTTCCCAGACATACAACTGCATTTTATGTCATCGGGACCAAATACCGAAATTTTTAGGGAAGATCGTGGACTGACCAGAGAATTCTACGACGCCGTATATGGAAAGATTAATGGTAGGGGCTCGTGGAGCGCGTTTCCCGCTCTTTTAAGACCTAAAAGCAGAGGTGTTGTCAAGCTTCGAAGCAACAATCCGTTCGAGCATCCATTGATTTATCCGAATTATTTCAAGGAGCCAGAAGACATGGCGACATTGGTCGAAGGAGCTAAGTTTGTGTTTGAATTGAGTAAAACTAATTCGTTTAAACGTTACGGCAGCGAAATGAATCCAACACCATTTCCTGGATGCAAGCATATTCCCATGAGTAGCGATTCTTTCTGGGAGTGCATGGCCAGATATGTTCCCGTGACTATATATCATCCCGTAGGTACTTGCAAAATGGGGCCTAAGTCGGACGCGAACGCCGTGGTAGATGCTCGACTTCGGGTTCACGGAGTTGCTGGACTTCGAGTCATAGACGCCTCGATTATGCCAAACCAAGTGAGTGGTAATACCAATGCGCCGACTATTATGATTGGTGAAAAGGGTGCTGACATGGTGAAGGAGGATTGGTTGAAGAAACAGGGTTGAGATTGAGGGCTACTTTTGTAAATTCATTTTAAGCGACACTCGAGGATGATATCCTGCTGGGGCTAGTAATCCACATGTTATTTAACAAATAAGTCAGAAAAATTTATCAAATGTCTATCTGCACAAATTGTAAAGTACAAATTAAATAATAAAGAAATAGTAATTTTATGGTACTGCTAGTAGTATACCATTACGTAATGAAAACATGCGGTTTTCAATTGAAAATAAATTTTCATGGCATATTACGATCAACAGAGACCGTCTCACAATATCGTTTGGGCTAGCACGACCAGTTATTTCAGATAGTTTTTTTCTCTCCCATATAAACTGACATGTGCTCTCTTACGCCTGCGCGCGCTATATTTTTGTAAGCGACTGTACTCGGCAAAATGCTTTAAATGCTTTCTGCAACATGCAAAACGTTAAAGCGGGGCCGAGTAGAAGACAGAGCGCTTCGTTTTGTTTACCCTAAACTATCGAACGGAAAGAGTATAACATTAGTAATGTAAAAAAGCAACTTCGTATAATTACGACCAAACTTCACTTATGTTAACTTCGTTTCATCCTACAATTATATTTCATCTGCCTCGTTCTCGACGTTACCAATGTGGATGTTCAGAGATGTAGCAATTCTAAATGAATACCCTTTATTTTGCTGTGATGATATTTCTCCCAAGAAGCAATCAACGACCAGTTCGGTGACCAATCCCACAATCTGAGGATTATTTTACTGCTAAGCATTTCTTGGAACTTGCAACCCGGTCTGACTGGAGTACTTTCTTAATAAGGTCTCTCTTTCTCCCTTTCGAATAACATTCAAAATCAACCTTTACCTATGTTATTTCGATGCAGATCTAACCTCTGGACATCCAATCACATGTTAATTGTCGTCTTTTATATCTGTAGATGTCCTCTACTTTTGAATCCTTGGGTAACATTAGGAGATTTCATGATTCAAACTCGGGCCCCTGTCTTACATACAACATCCTTTGCTATAACAAGGGAAAAAATTCCTACTCAGGCATTAGGCGCCTTAAGCGTCTACATGAACATGAGAAGAAAATATTGTCTTCGTAATGTACAGACGCTCTGGTAGCGTACGTGTATTTCCTTGTCTTGGATAGAGAAAGAAATATAAATCACATGTTCTACAAAATCTGGCAAAGGACTATGAATTTTCTGCTCATTCCGCAGTTTCTATAATCATACATAAAACGACTTTCCTTCCTAATGCAGCTAGTGTAATCGCTTGTTTTACAGAATGAGGTTATGAGTATACGAATGATGAATATAATGATGAATTGGTTAACCTTGCTTCTTACTATTTGTATTAAGACCACGAAATAAATACCTGGTTATCACAGAATACAAACAAGAACATATGTTGTACATCTGATATTTGGCACCTCAAAATTCTCGATAAGCCTTTGATAAGATTAAAAAAAGTAAGAAATGATCAGAGCGTGAGAAGTTAGCAATATCTAAGTTCTTTATTTCCAAACTTCAATGCGTAACGCAAATATTATTAATTTATATTCGTTATAGTATCGTTTTGCATCCGAAAGAATCCCTACTATCAACTGCTACAGTGAGGAAATGCAAAATTTTATACCTGCCCACTTGAAACTAAACACATCGATTTGTAAAGCTACAGATTCAAATGTCTAGATGTAATCCTTGGCAGCGGACGGGCATAGTGAGACACCGAAACCGGGCTCTTATCTTATGATTATAGCACATTTCAATGTGAACCATATTTAAGCAATTCCATGTGTCTGCTATAATTCCATTCATGTAAAGAAGAATATACGTGACCGACTTCGATAATCCCGATGTGTGTTGCTATGTTCGAGATATTCAAAGAAAGTGTCAATTACCTTAGATTTCCATTACCTCTCAATGTAGCATGCAGATGGCCTCTTTTTTTTGTATAGGCCACCTAAGCTGAAATAAATGATACTATTCATCTTTAATGTAATTATACGTAAAAGGACAAACTCATGGGTTATTAATTGGGTTATATTCATATCTTGTCTTTGTGAGATAGTCGGTAACGCTAGCATAACTATTGTAAATTGCTATTTCATGTGGTTTTATCAGTACATTCTCAATTCAATTCCTACGATTTATTATTGTTCACATTTACGAAATGTGCTCTAGTGTTCAACATAAACACACACCGTGTATATTTGTCATTTGGTTATATGTGCAAACAGGCAGATAAAATATAACGCAACGGTGAACATATTTATAAATTCATTGAAAATTGTTTCAAGGCATCAGTACCGATCTCACACTACGCTAGCCCAGTCCTTATATAATTCATATAAATTTTTATCTCTGTGTTATCAAAAATGGCTATCTCTCTTGTCAATGTCATACGCAAAATAACATATGCTGAATTATGTCCAAACAAGCCTATCTACTCCATATTCAGATGAAATGGCCAAATAGTTTGATCACTAATCGAACTCGCACGTTTATTATTTTTATTCCTATCTGTATTATTGAAAGTATGTTTTAGTCATTTTACATGTTGCGCAATAATTGCTCAGAATTTAGTATATAAAGGATCGCCAGCAAGAAGCATTCGTCGTCTTGGATTACGTCGCATCGGAACTCTCTCGTACGTTTGGTGTTTAATCCACGTATGTATCGCTTAAATTTCTGCATACTCGCTAATATTTTGACATCGCATTACCTCTGATCTACTTTTTAAGAAATAGTATCTACATCTATACTGTAAATTTATTGCCGTCTTATTCTTTTCTCAACCATTTATGCCAGTGTCACCACAATTTCAATTAATTTCTTATTCTCCTGTCATCTGCATACACAAAAAGGAATGTCATTATTCGGAGATGGGTAAACTCCAAAGAATCCGAGGACATCGAAATACTTCGTCAAACCGACCATTTTGAGCAACTTCTTCCCATATTTATAACCGTCGTTCAGCGTTGGCATGCAAAGGACAAAGCTATTTATGTTGAGTGCCATATGTATTATTTAACAATTTTCTAATCTTTTCTTTAGAAAATGATTTTCTTGTGGCAAGAACTGTATTTATAACATTTTTGACGCATTGAAAATCAAGTAAAAGTACAACAGTCGATATAGCGATCAATTCATCAAAAATTATTTCATAATACCTTTTATTAGTCAAGCACAATTTACAAACAGTCGCTTTTTCTAATTTACTTGCACGATATCGAAAATAGTTGCCTCTTTCATCAGTGAGTTAAGTTTAAGTTGCTGCATTTAAGCCTACATTAAGATAATGAGGTATCGTCACATAAATCTAAATGAAGTATTTTGTGAATATAGTTAAATATAAGGCTGTGCAGCATCGCAGCGGTTGCAGGTATAGAAAAACATTGTTCAGAATGTTAACATGTTTTTGGCAATTAAAATCGTTGAAATACATTCATTAAGAAAATAAATATTAGTTTCGCTAGATCCTATTCGAGAAATGTAGCTTTAAGAATGAAAGAACCAAGCCCTCAGGGTCCCGAAAAACAAATGATGTTAATATTCATTTAGTAATGATTCTCTGCCACTTTGTCTTATTTTGCGAATAGGACGTTTAACATGGTATCATACCTTAATGTCACAGATTGCTAAAGGAAATCGGAGAAATATAAAATGGACGTCATTCGCATTATTTTCGCGGGGATGGGATCACAACCGATCCAATCGATGTTATCGATGCTCATAAGCGTATTGCTATACGTCGTATATTCGAATGTTCCTTACTCTTCGACGAATGTTCCTTCCAAATCGCTATTGCCAGCTTACGATTTCATAGTCGTGGGCGGTGGTTCTGCAGGTATGGTTTTTCATATTACCCGCGAGAAGTTCCGTTCTAAATCTGATAAAAGTGTGTCAAAGATAATTGTATCAGTGTGTTTGCGTGCGAAGCTGGCGTTGTTGCTCCTAATATGCGTGATTGATGCAAAAATTTAACAAATCACAAATAGCAATTTTTTGTCAAATTTCCATTCACAACTCTGCGAAACCACTAGATGTATTAGCAATGATGTACGTTATTTCTATGTACTAACGCCGACATATTAGCCTTTAATTTCCTTCGTCTAAATATATTTTGCTTTTACTTTGTAAATGTACTTTTGCGTTATGGCGATTTTCGATTCGTAATTTCGACAAATGGCCCCTTGTTCTCGGTGTTTTGAAATTAGGTTACGGACTTTCGATTCACAGATATTTGTGACGTTAAACTGGATTACGATTTCGTGGATATGTTTTCTTTATAATGCTGTCTAACTTTACACGATGACAGGAGCTGTGGTGGCAAGTCGGTTGTCCGAAATAGAAGATTGGAACGTACTCCTCCTCGAAGCAGGTGGAGATGGAAGCGTTGCCTATGATATTCCTTCTCTTGCCGAGATCCTGCAGCAAACCAAAATCGATTGGCAATACACGACGGAACCCAATAATAGATATTGTCGAGGTAAATAGTGTGAAATTACATCGACTTATAAAAACGGTAAATACTTAATTACAAAGCCAATAATGCATCCCTTAATCATCCACGTCTATCGCTCCATTTTTTACGGTGAAATAGAGGGAAATGGATAAAATAATATCACGCTTGGAAAGGATTATAAAATGCAATTTATGGCAATGACAGTACATGAGGCGAGAAAATGAGTAAAGCTTTCGGAAACACTGGCAACTTATCACATATCATTTCTAACGTATATTGTCGCTGAACTCACCAGAGAGGTTAAAATGACAGATCTGAAATTCTTTATTTTACAATTATTAAAAACATATAGCTATTATTGCCAAAATTAATATTGCTTTATATTAAAATATATAAATGTGCAGACTTATTTACTTGATGTAATACCACTTGAATTTTAATGATATGTATATAGAAGCAATATGTCGATTTAGGCATACCTAATGTCAAATCTAAATCGAAGAATGAATCTATAGCCGAACCGAAAGGTATATGAAAGGAGAATTAATAACCGAACAACAACAATATTCGTTTATCAATTATTCACCATGCTTTCAATGTGATTTAACGCAAATTATACCCACAGCGATGGAGAATGGTCGTTGCTTTTGGCCACGTGGCAAGCTGCTTGGAGGCAGTAGCGGAATAAACTCCATGCTGTACGTCCGTGGTGCCAAAAAAGACTACGACATATGGGAACAACAAGGCAATCCAGGATGGTCGTATCAGGATGTGCTGCCTTATTTCCTAAAATCCGAGGACAATCGAGATCAGAGCTACGCCAAAACACCGTATCATTCGATCGGCGGGTACTTAACCGTCGAAGAACCACAATGGCGCACTCCTCTGGCCGATGCGTTCATTCAAGCCGGCAAAGAAATGGGTTACGAGAGTAGGGATATTAATGGAGAACGGCACACTGGCTTTATGATTCCTCAAGGCACCACCAGAGATGGTAGCCGCTGCTCCACGGCGAAAGCCTTCTTGCGGCCAGCCAGGAGGCGCAAAAATTTCCACGTCGCTATGGAAGCGTATGTTACCAAAATTTTAATAGATTCATCGTCGAAGAAAGCTTACGGCGTAGAGTTCGTTCGAGACGGGAAAACGTTGCGCGTACATGCCAACAAGGAGGTGATCGTTTCCGGAGGAACTATCAATAGCCCGCAATTGTTAATGCTGTCAGGAATAGGACCTAAAGAACACTTATCGGAACACGGTATACCAGTGATTGAGGATTTAAGAGTGGGCCATAATCTTCAAGATCATGTAGGAGTGGGAGGCCTTATGTTCCTGGTGAATGAAAAAATTTCATCCATAGAGAGCAAGATGAGTAATATTAGCTATATCCTAGAATACGCCATGTCCGCAGATAGTCCTTTGTCTACCTTAGAAACAGTGGAGGGAATGTGTTTTATCAATACCAAATACGCGAATGCCTCCGAAGACTTCCCAGACATACAACTGCATTTTTTGTCATCGGGATTCAACAGCGAAATTTTTAGGAAGCGTCAAGGACTGACCAGAGAATTCTACGACGCCGTATATGGAAAGCTTAACGGTAGAGGCTCGTGGAGCGCGATTCCCTCGCTTTTAAGACCAAAAAGCCGAGGTGTTATCAAGCTTCGAAGCAACAATCCGTTCGATCATCCGTTGATTTATCCAAATTATTTCAAGGAGCCAGAAGACATGGCGACATTGGTCGAAGGAGCTAAATTTGTGTTCGAATTGAGTAAAACTGATTCGTTAAAACGTTACGGCAGCGAAATGAATCCGACACCATTTCCTGGGTGCAAGCATATTCCCATGAGTAGCGATTCTTTCTGGGAATGCATGGCCAGATATTTTCCCATAAGTATATCTCATCCCGTAGGTACTTGCAAAATGGGGCCTAAGTCGGACGCGAAAGCCGTGGTAGATTCTCGACTTCGGGTTCACGGAGTTGCTGGACTTCGAGTCATAGACGCCTCGATTATGCCAAACCAAATAAGTGGTAATACCAATGCGCCGACTATTATGATTGGTGAGAAGGGTGCTGACATGATAAAAGAGGAATGGTTGAGGGAACAGAGTTTGGATTGATTGTTACTTTTACGAATTTATTTTAAGCGATTGCTAGTTGTATGCAATTACGTAATAAAACATTTGGTTTGAATTAAAAATATATTTTCATTATTTGTCACGTATGGCGAAGCGTGATTCAAGATAGAGTCCCCTTTTATAAAATTGGAGGATCAGACGAAATTAACGTAAGTGAAGTTTGTTTGTAATTATATGAAGAAACCTTCTTCGAATATACAACCTAATACTCCATCTGTCCTCTAGATATCATAAAGTTTAAAGTAATCTCATGCACCTTGTTATGATAACAAAAAAGTTTCGTACATGTATTACAGTATAAACTAAATGTTATGCAATGAAATGATAGCTTAATTTGCCTTTGATATTGTAATGTATCATGCGAACGTAAGTTAATTTTGATATAGTCGCACCTCCACGAGGAAGTGTAGTAGAATGCTATAGTCTGTTCAACGAAACGAGACATTAAACGTGAGTAAAACGTAATTGATACAGTTGCAACTGTTGGCTGCAGACTAGTGACATTCGAGGAATTAACATTTTGAGTAACTTTCTTTATACATGTAACTGTTGGCCTGAAACTGTTGTTCCTAATGAAGGAAACCATTGTTGCGAATATAGATTTCGAAATATTCTCAAAAACTATTGATAGCACTACAGTGAATTTTTCCTATTATCGGCAAACTTACAATAAATTATACTTTTTTCAAGATTTTTTATGTAGAAAGACAGTTCAACATCTTTGTTATTTTTGCTCATACAAACAAATATATGAGGGAAAGGTTCTAAAAATACTTAAGAATGACATATTTTCATCATCGCATTATTGTGGCTAGTAGAAAATGGATTTCAATCACGTAGATTGACGTTACTCTTGAAATGGGCTTGAGCAGAAAAATTAATAATTTGTAGCGAAGTAAGAAATTGAACGTTTTCATATTTCCAGCCCAAATTTTTATTATTTTGCAAGAAATGTTCTATATGATCTATCATTACTTTGAAACATTCCAAATAACCCGAATAAGTATCTCGAACTACGCAAGTGTTACAGAACCCATAAAAATAATGAACTGCACTGAACTACGTATTGTCGAACAGAATCGTACCGTGAATTGTAAATAAAACACACGTTGCTGTGTCTTGTTCACATTGTTGCCATGTGATGTTATTGTTATTGTTAGTGCAACGAAGTAGCTGTGATTCGATGTAGCAAATGTGAAAAATGCCTGCTCTGCACTTATCACATTTTTGATTCTTCATTACACATGGCACTGATTATAATATATAGGGCGACTCGCAGCATCGGGAAATGGTTTCATCGGTGGATTTTCCGCATGAAAACAATAAACAGTGCTCATATGAACGTACACCCTATTTGACCTGATTTTCGAGTTTTAGCGAGTTCTATGTTGAAGTAACTGTATCGGAAGATGGAAGTAGTTGAACTAATTTCATCTATCTATTATTCATTTCAATTTCAATTTCACCTATCTATTTGCGAACGGAATTCGGTATATCATAAACAATATCTGGACAAATGGAGAGAGCAAGAAGAACAATAATAAAACGTCTGCAATCTCGTTCAAAAGCAAAGAGTTTATTATGAACACTTTTTAAGACGGCATGTAGATAGAATTTGTTACCTTATTGTAAATTTTTATTTAAAAATTTAATTCACTGTAACTCGAAAACAAAGAAAAATAGGGAACGTGTTTGCAAGAACATTTTTTATCGTTCTCATGTGAAGAATCCACAGCTGCACCTGTTCCCTGATGCTACGAGATACTTTGTACAAATAAGGAATACAACTCTATAATCATACAGATTGATTATACAATATATTGAAGTACAGCTTGAAAATGTGAAAAATATTACATTCATTATAAGTTTTCCTAGTTTAAGTAGAAAGATTAGAAATACATTGTGGAGATACATAAAACCACATATGACCTACATACATACGTGTAAAATAAAAATGTACACTGAACAATAAAGCATATGTTCTTATGTACAAACATTTACAGTGTACCATACCCAAACGTAGTTCGAACTTCGGCTGACATAGGTAAAAAAAATTCACACTCAGTATCGGATTCGAGAGCCAAGTTTGCTCTGTATTCTATTCTTATTTTAATAGTCTTTCGATCAGTGTCGCCACATCATCGAAACAGTTTGGATAAATCAATGAATAATCGAAAGGATTGTTGCTCCGAAGCTTAATAACATCACTGCTCTTAGGTCTTAAAAGGGTAGGGTACACGGTCTACGCATCCCTATCCTGAAACTCTGCATGTATATACGACATCATAGAATTCTCTGGTTAACCCAAAAATCTTTCTACTGGCGTCGGAGATAACATCCAATGAGGTAAAATGTAGTTGTATGTCTGAGCAGTCTTCGAAGGCATTCGCATATTTGGTATCGATAAAAGCTACTCCTGCAATAAATGCAAAAGTGATCAAAGGACCGTCTCCGGATATGGCGTATTCTAGGTTATATGGTAGCTAATGTTATGCAGCCTTTTCTGTACAATTGCAACTTCTTCATTGACCAATAACGTAAGGCTCCCCGCACTTGTACTTTCTTCCAGATTATGGCCTACTCTTAAATTCTGAATTGTTGGTGGCTAAAAAATGGATTCGGATTCATTTTGCTGAATCTTGTTGCTAAATACTGAAAATGAAACAGTTTTACTCATCTCGAATACAAACATTTTACCATTATTGACAAAAGATATTATAATAGAAAATTTTACGGTATCCACCTACTTTATAATCAATTTATAGTTCTTTTAAATTTAATTTAATTTTTGATTTTTTAATTTATACCTAATTTATAGTTTGCCTTATAATTGAACTAAACGAAATTAGACGTAAGTAGCATTATATTTTGTGCGAGAAATTAATGGAAAAATATCAATTTTTATTATAATTTTTCAATAGACATTTTGAAATACAGTTTATGTAGTTCAATTTACCACTAAAAACAAGCAATTTTTTGCATGCAACGTTTTTTTTCTACTACACAGAGTTATATTGAGTAAAATATTGAGAACAATGCGTTTTCATCTCCAACTTCAGGGACTGTTTCATCCTCCAAACGTGAATGATAGCCGATAATAAAAACACAGGTCAGATATTTTTTCGAGAATATTCCGTATAAATTTCATCAAAATCGTTTTGGAAATCTCCTCTGCTAGTGTTATTTATGCAAAAATGCCCGTTAGGTCAGATCAAATTCATTCATATAGCTCTATTGAATAAACTAATATGATGTTCTATAAAATTACACTTAAAATACCTGTTAAAGGCTAAGGCTAAGGAGGCGATACGATTGATGCAATAAAGAAAGAATATTTTCATATTTAAAAAAAAATAGTACCATTCGTTTCTTCTCCGTAACATTTTTTTCTAATATCAGCCGAGAAGAAGATATGGCTTGCTACAATTACGTGAATTAACCTATGTACCAGGATAATAGGATACCGGATAATCGAAGAGAAACGAATTATAAGATATACCAAAAGGGATCCTCTTTATCCTACTCAAATACATCGATCTACTTATTTCGATCGTTTGAAAGAATAGATAAATCGAAGCGAAATTTGTAACATTTCTATAAAACAAAGCATCAGAGTATCTTTATTGTATTTATTTTCTTATTTTCTTCTGTTATTTTTTAAATTAATCTTAAATTATCAATTTGTTTTAGCATTAGTTTCCTTATTTTCAAAGAATCGAAGAAGTTATTGACGAATGAAAACAAGTATTAAGCTCCTATCATCCAGCTCGATTCATCAACTTGAAGACTGTGAGAAAAAGACTAAGCTTCGTCATCTTCGGTTGTCTCCGTGTACCAACCGATCTAGCAACCTTTAACTTTTATCACTGGTATAAAGCCTTTCCTTCCTGTTCGTGGTTTCCTTTCTTTCTTGTTTCTGTATTTCTCTAGATCTCCGTTCTCGTTTTATTTTTATTTTATCTTTAAACGTCACCATTAATACTACGGCCTTATCTCGTTCTTTCCCATTGTTTTTCCTCTTATCCCAATGCTGTCATTCGGATATTTTTGTTTCATTCCATTTCATTTTCTTGCTACTTAATTTTCCTTTTATTTATTTTTTTGTTTTATGTTTCCCTTATTTATTTTTTTTTTTTTTTTATAATTCCCTTATCTCGATTTTGTTCTAACACGTTTTCGAAAGTCGTTCTCCGTTTATTATTTCAACATTTTCGTTGAAATTCATCTCAAGTGATTCCAGAAGGGAATCTCGTAATAAATCACTACGCATTTTGTTTCCCTTGTCTTGATTAGTTTCGTTGCAATTTAAGAAGGAAACGAGATCTTCGAGCCACATAATATACAGAAACGTAACCATCGCGATTAGAAGTTTCGCGGTTCATCCAACGTTGTTAACGCGATCGGCGTTATCTTGTTTCTATAAATTACTCCTCCTGCAATTAGTCACGTCGTCTTCAAAAAGCCAGATATTTTTGCTGCGTGTTTTAAGAAAATGTTACAAAATGACAAATCATAGAAAATATTCTTAACACATTCGCAGCCGGCAACGTGGTTCTACATCATTTCAAAACCTGCGGCTAGTTGCTGTTAACACGGTTCTACCATATCTTGTTTCATATTCACAATGAGTTACGCGCACCTTGCGATGACTAGTACTTTACTATTTGTTGTTACATGCTTCTCTAAATTATTAATGCTATAATATCGCAGTCATAAGCCGCATAAGGTGCATTACATGGCAGTTTGGAAACTGTTAGATGGCCTGGCAAACAGATCTCTACAAAGTTATTTTATATCATACTATGATATGACACAGCAAAATTTTGCATATTCGCTAGCAATCTAACAGCGAAATTCTGCGACGCTTCGGCAATGGGCTCTTGGAAATTGTAAATGGCAAACAGCTAAGGCTCCCGTGTCAGACTCATCGGCTGTGAATGTGTTAAAATGTCTCTTTTTCTTTTTTACAACTAAAAGAATTACGTTTGAAATAGATAAAGAGAACTACGGAAATATATAAAACTATTATAAATATTTCTTTCTATCTCTTTTATTTCAAATATTTATTCAATAATAATATCGTTATCTTGATGGAGTCTGGTAGATTTTTTCTGTATTTTAAGCTTTCAGTTTGCATTTACATTCCCGTTCGCCATTTTATTTTTCCTTGCATCAACGTAAATTCATGTCTGCATGTAGCAGTTTCGACATAAATCGATGCCGGCGGATTTTCTGATGGCGTCATTCTCTGATCGCATCGTAAGTGGAATTTATTACACTAGTTGTAAGATATATAAATACCTATCTATCCTGATGAATTAATGGATCCTTTATCATTAAGCCGAAGAAACGTTTAAAACAATATCCAGCGTGTTACGTTAAATTGTAGTTCCTAGAAAGATATATTACATCATATACATATACACATATACATACATATACATACATACATTTCGTTTAATAATGAAATAATACACGCACAATGTTTTTTGTTTTATATTAATTTATTGAATTATGCACGAATATAATAATAGAAATAGAATGAAATAGATCACACCTAATTCAATAAAATAATATAAAACAGAAATTGTTGTTCATCTATTATCACCTTATGAAACGAAAGAAACTTTTCGGACAACCTAATATATATATGTACCTATGCTCTAAACGTTGAAACGTTTTATCGGTCTTAAAAATTAAAGAAGGCTATATGAATTTTTATATAGCGTGTGTATGTATACCTGTGCGAAGTATATAAAAAGAAAACTACTATGATTACCGTTTCAAGAATCTTGGGGTTACGATAAATCTATATGAAAATTCTCAAGCGCATATTTCTTTTAAGCTCAAAGTCACCTGCTCTTATATGTATAACCTGTATTCTTGCTTTCCATATTTTCCACGCCGCAAAAGCTGCTTGTTTCTCCTCTGATCATATCAACGCTTGTTTGCATAAAGCAACGTTGTTTACTGTTTTTATTTAAACATCCGAGATTCAACATGTTTTCGACAAAAGTCCATAATGTTTGTTTCAGCTTTCAGAATACATAAATTTCAGCATGCGTATAATCCAACTGATTAAACATGCACACGAATTTCATATTTCTCCCACGTTACTCAATTTTTGATGTCCATTACGCAACACCATCTATCATTACGCACTCTCTAATGCCTGATTCTGGTCTTCAGTTTCAGCGAAACAAATAACTATCAGCAGTGTTTTTCAACGGCTAACTATTAATTCGTTATTTCAGGCTTATAAAGGTTTATATTCTAGCTGTTCTAAAATTTCACTTCTAGAATAAATGAATTTTTTGAATCCAATTACCACAATCGTTCGATTTAAGACGTTATCTTTATTGTATATTTTCTCATAAGATGTTCATCTTATTGTTAACAGCTTATTCTATAACAAAAAATCACCAGCTTTGTTGAATTTCACCAATGCATTGAATCGTTTTAACGTTTACACGAACTTTTCTAAATTCTAAATTTATAGTTCTTTCAACTTCTGTGATAGTTCTCCCAAGTTGTCTTGAAACTCCTGAATATTTTTATTATTAATAATGGTTAATGACAGAGCTCATAATATTTCTATTTTCCTTAGTGTTTAATTACTCTGTATTATATTAGTCTGTAATTAATAGTTGCCACTTGCAATAAGACATCCAATTTTCTTTTAGTGACAAATGATAACAAAACAAAAATGTATGAGTGGTACTGTTTTACCAGTTTCAAACTTAGGGGATACGATATTTTATACGCATTATCGTTCTATTAAATATCATTATCTCGTTGTTCTGTTCATAAAACATAATTAATTCTTTTCGCAAAGATTCCTTTCTCCGTACAAAAATGCTTGCCTGGTAATTCCATCCCCCTTTTCACATTTGGAATAATCTTCTTTACTGTATTTTTATTTATACACATTGATGATTTTTATTAATTTATTAATTTCTTTATTATCTTATTATGCTCCACTTCTGCCAATATATATATGAATGTGTGTGTGTGTAAATTCTATAGAATTCAAACTACCTGCCAGCTGACATTTTTACTTTTGTTTTGTTTTACCGACAGTCATTTGCTGAATAGAATAGATCATGAGAGAAGAATAGTAATTTAGGACTTAGAAAATCGGTTCTCGATTTTCCAGGTAAAATTTGTAGTAGATTTGTTATTAAATGTTATTGTACTTAATTTAATTATTTCTAAAATAAATTCAATTTCCAGAATCAATCGTCTGATTTACCCTAGGGATCTATGTGTATACATATATATATATATGTAATAACTTAAAGCACCTTAAAATTAAAAATTAAGAGAAATGGAAAAAGATACGTATATCATTATACAAAAGGTGAATTATAATCATATAATATGATTATAATATATATATAATATATATATATTATAATATATATATATATATATATATATATACCATATTGCCAGTATATTATCATGCACCTTGTGCATTATATGACTGTAATTCACTTTCAGTCTGACAACGATGTATTTTTTCTCTCCTTTTTGGTTTCTAATTTTGAGCACCAAATACCACATTGTTTGCACATCACTCTATGAACAAACGATAGCGTTAATTGATTTTTGTTTTCTCAACCTAGCTTTTAATGTTTGGGAAAATTAGTTGCACAATCGACATTTTTTCCGTGCCAGTTTCCTCTAAAACGAAACTAGATTTTCCAAACAATCTCTAAACACAAAATGACATCTGATTTGAATTGCGATCGCACCATATAAATTATTTCCCTTCTTAGTTGTAAATCTCAAGTTAACCATCGTGATATGTGATTCTTTCACCATTGGTTGCTCGTCAAATATATATCGGGTAACTGTTTCAATACCGAGAGCGGGTGGAAGATGTAATGTATTGTGTCATCCCAAATGATGGATTATATCGGAGGCGTGACTTCAATCGATTGCTGTCGAAATACGAACTCGAATGATTGTCTGCATCCAGTGCGACTAACTCCTGTCGCATGATTGATTCGAACGATAATCAAGATTCTAAGAGATAATAAGTTTTAGTAACAATTATATTTATTAAATATTGAATACTATTTTAACGATTTATGATACAAACGGAGTCGGGCAGATTCTGTCGCCTCGAAATAATGTCTTTGAAAAAATCTAATTTGAAAATCTCTAACATGTTGTTAAATAGTCAGAGTATAAGTAATGCTAATACATGAGATTGAATGTTACCTTTCGAATATTTATTTGCGAGTGTTACAAATAATATTCAACTACGAACAATATTTGTTCGAATTCAGCATTTCATCATTTGACAGACGCTCATAGTAAATAATTCCTGTCCAATCTCGCTAAGCACACAACAGAACTTAATATCGATTACCGGAGACGTTACGAGCTTTTCAAGCAACACCGATATATCTTCCATTGTATTTTCATACATTTTATTCTATTTTCTACTAATTATTTATCGATTGAGAAACAAGCATCTAAATGGAACAAACCTAGCGCATAAAGAATAAAGCCCACGTTACGTTGCGAACAGAGAAACAATGAAAATCGGAAAGAATTCAACTTCGACTGCCAATTTATACGGTGGAGCATTATAATCGGCCAAATACGGAACCAAATTCTTAGAAGAGTAACGGAGATGAAAAGTGGAGCTGAACATAAATGGTTGAGCGCTCACAGAGAGCATATAATGGTAGGATGAGGTGAATTTTAGATGGTCACAGCCGTAATTGAGGTGCATCGCATCTTATCACACAGAATATTACCTAGACACAGTCTCTATCCCTATATTCCGACGTGCAGGAGATAATACCTTTCAAATTTAAGTATTTATTATTTATATCGATAGTTCATCGATAGATAGATTATTAAAGTTTATTTAAAAGTTTGAAAAATAGAAGAAATTTGTCTATCGGAGGAAAGTATGACAACACTAATTACGAAAGACTTTTTAATGAGAAACTGCGATCAGTTAACACAGGTAAGATAACAATTTCTCGTCGACAATATGTTCCCGATTGTGCGTTAAACAGATCACGACCTGAATGATACGACAAACGAGTAAGAAGCGAGCAAGACAAGCATCGCTACGTTAACCAGGACCACGTTCTTCTTTTTTCTCGATAACAATCTGCGGATAGAAATGGCAACAGTGTTGACCGGGTCTGGCTTTCAAAGCTGCTTCCGGAACTTTCAACGCGAATCAGAAGAGTGGCTGGGTTGACCGAGCTCCGCTGCTTGACCATGGATCATTGGAGCGGCTGAAAGTTGATCAGACTTCGATATTCGAACCGACTCTTGCGTTCAGAGCACGAAATGGTTTGACGTTCACCAGTTCTCGAAATATCCTGAATTCGTATCGTGGGTCGATAGACCGACTGGATGTTGTTCTAATTCCATCCGACTAATTCTATCCGAATCAATCCAACACGTTTAAGGTACGAAGTGGTTAGTAGTATGAGTGGCGGAAGGTTCGCTGTTCTTCGCTTGAGTTGTTCATCGAGTCACGTTGCTGGAAGACAACGCCATAAAGCAAGTAATATCGAACCCCTAACCGCTGAACATTATCTGACACAAACCAAACATGTACAAAATATCGAGTACCGAGTTTGCAATTGGAAACGTTTTGCAACATCGAGAACATGCTATTGCGCTAAACTTATTTATTAAATGACAAACCTTCAGTAGTTAAAGGAAAGGTCATAGGCAATGAACCTTGACAGCTATTGATCTTGATATCTCCAAACAATTCTGATTGTGAATCTGCATTAGTGCGGACACGTGGAAATCCATGTCACAAATTTTCCTAAAATGATACAGTCCACAAAGTGTTGGATTTTCGACCCAACTTATCTCATCATTTTACGAGCTTAATATCAGCAGCCAAATATAGTGAACGAATATAACGAAAGCAGTTGTGGCGGTACAGCGGCACGGGAAAAACCGTTGGAATTACAACTCAGACCAGCGAAATCCTCGAATTAGATTGTGTTCCTTCACCGAGAAAGATCGAGCTCGGAATACATACTAGAGGACCGGTCAACAGTCGGACAATCAGCGCAAATTTTACCTTCCAGGAGACAACCTTTAATTTGCATACACATCCACATTATAGAGTCCCTTAGTTATCACATTATTCATCGTATAAATATCCTCTAACCCATTCTACCTCCCCTCCTTATTCGTTTATGCTTCCTTCGAACCGTTCTGATCGCAAACATTACCAAATTCTGAGTATCCGACACGAAGGACCATTTACTAAAATCATCCTAGACAAACTGCTTCACTTTAACTCATATATGACACTATTCGTTGTTCGAAAAAATATTACAAATAGAACTTATTCCGTTTTGAGGGAGGTACCTGTAATAGCGGCAAATCTATAGAGAGTTTGAGATGAGCGTTGTTTCTTTGATTGGAATTACATGTATGTATATCCTCCTTTAGCTAGACATGTAATTAATTTCAAGTCTAATTTATTCAATCGTTATTAGGATTCTTAAAAATCTCCCATGAACTAAACATCCTAACACTATGCCTTCGCGTGATATGCTAATTATTGGATTTCTTTTGATGTATAAATGCAGATTGATGATAACGTCAGCTTTGATCTTTCGCGGTATCGCCACTAAGGTTTCTCTACATTTGTTCAGTCCATACATCATTCTATTACAAATGTTCTATCATCAAGCAGTAGCTGTTCTGTTATGAAATTGTCAGATTTATTATTGCTATGTGGCACTGATTCTTGTTCTCTCGTTGTTCAGTGTCCTATTTTGGACAAGACCGCGCCACTGCTGCGTTGAAAGATGTTTCAATCTGGCATCTAAAGGTGGATTTATATTATCTGCTCAGACACGGAACGGTTACAGCACGATTCCGTTCCGGCAAAGACACTTAGCATTTGTATCATCTATTCAGACACGGAACGGTTACAGCGTGGGGACATGGACTGTGCATATCAGTTTGTGCTTGACAACGGTACATATAAGAACGGTGGTAGATATTTCTGCTATCGTTCGATAATGCTCTCACATTTATCTTTAGAAATTGTAGTATACATAGCACTATTGTTAAAGTGTACAAAATGATCGTAGCTTTCGAATGATATATGAAAATATTTCGAATGATAGTAATATAGCAAGTATATGCAGGAGTTATAAAAAATACTGTAAGTTGGAAAAAAAATTGGTGACGTAACGAAGGAAAATGCAATTCGACGTAGAATGTATACACATGGTAAAACCATGTACTTAATCTATTTAGTGGCAGTCTAATAATTATTAAATAGAATCTCTTCAAAACTAGAGAATTTTCTGCATTGTAGATGAGAATTACCTTCGCGTCATCGATATAACTGATCTTTCCGCGTCATGAATCGCAATAGTGGTTTGCAGACACGAGAAACGATTAGTACGTATGAAAGATGGTTTATCCGAAATTTGAAATTGACAGGTCAATACCACCCATTAAATTTTGATCTATTGTCAATTATTGTCAGCCACATTAAAGTATCCAGCTACTTCGCTATAATGCACATATATTAAGAAGTTAACAAGCTTTCTAATAGAAATATTGAAACTTCGTTATGGACCATCATGAATAATTAAAATATACGCGTAAACTTTTTATATCACTTTAAACTCGGGGAAAGTATCACAAAAATTGTTCGCAACATTTTAGCATTTAAAGAAGATTATGAAAATGTTAAGACAGTCCAATGTTTAAGTTTGATGTAAAGTGTAAGACTCGTAATTTTTCATAAAAAAAATAAACCAACGAATTTAATAAAAATACTTTACGTATAAATCGATGCACACATGTGCAACTGGCGGATGATTCTTGTCATTCTTGAACTTTTATAGAAAAATATCTATAATGTTATTAAATTTTCATGTACACACCAGCACGCGGTCAGATTTTGATGTTATAGAAAGTAAATCTTCCAAAAACAAAGCGAATGCATTTTGTTAATTATTATATGTACGGTTAATTAAGCCAATATGCTTCTATCTAAAATTCGTCTATTCAAGAAATACAACATTCTGTCATAGAAAACGACATTGATATTCAAGCAATTAAGTTGTGCAATAAAAGAAAAATACGAGGGAAAAGAGAATAAAAAAAGGAGGACGTTACAACAATGAGGTTTCTAATTCTTTCCAGATTAGATAAAATTTAAGAGACTCGAACGACTAAAATGACTAGTCGCAGATATTAACGGGTACCATACCGTTTATGCTGGTGATGTGTTTATGCGATACACAGCAACGCAGAAAAATAAATCACAATTTTGCATCTAGCGACTCTACGGTTCTTTATTTAACACGTTGTTTTACCTTTCCATATACATATGTAACAGCGCATTCCTAGTTGACTTAATATTGAATGAAATTACAGTAAATTTTAAAGCAAATCATAAAAAATGGTAAAGTCTCATCCCATACATAATTAACATTTTATCGAGAAAATCTGACTTACACAAACGAAGCGAAGCTTGTTGAAACAAACTTTCATGCAGTTAAATTTGAAGGATTAAAGTAACAAGGATCAAACGATAGAATACAGTTTCAATTAGCATTGGAAAAATCATTAACTGGCTAATGAGCTATCGCCGATTCGAAATGTTTATAAGGGAGACCGTATCATATATCGATCATATATCTTTGTAACATATCGAGATTACACCGCATTACATAAATATTGTTCGTAACAGAAATTTATATGGTCCGATAAGCATAGCTAATTTCACCTATAGAATGTACCGTGAAAACTAAATTTTCAACATCGATTTGCGGGTATACATTTAGGTTAATTAAGAGTTACTTGGGATTTCGATAAACGTCGGGTGAGACTGATTCAACCGATAATTACGGTAGTTAGGAACTTATAAATTATCAGGTAATTTAATTTTCGATATTGATCGGACCAACACTACAAATTTACTAACTTTAATTCGAGTTAACCGCACGAACCTATTTGTCTCGTAGCCAGTTTTTTCAGCTTCGTGCCACCGAGCGAAAATACATCACATCCAATTCCATTTTTCACTTTGTCGCAGCAAAGAGAATGCAACAAAGCTTCGTTTTACCTGCGAAAGCTTGCCCATTAGTAACCACATCGGGAGTAAATATTTTCCTTTTACATTTAAATTAACGAATTGCTCTATCCTATGTATTACTAACAACGAGCACGCCCCTTCTATTGACACTCGTTAACTTCCACGAAATTGCATAGAGCTGAAGCATCTAAAACTATCGAATATGTATGTCTTTTATTATGTTTTTTTATCACGGTTTATATTTAGAATATGGAATTAATACTTTTAGTATTAGTTAGATTAGTTGCTATAATTTGTATATAGATAGAAATGGAGATAGTGTTTAATAGGAAAAAAAAGAATATTAAAAAAAGGAGAATAATGCGCAAAATCTTAGGTGTATTATCTCTCAATTTTCGAAAAATATCAACAACAAGAGAGAAAGCAGATATACTACAGTTATAGATATTATTATTAAATAATATACATATTTATGTAATAAGAAATTGCAATCTTTTCTGACTTGTTATCGTTATAACAGAAATAGTTTCTTTAATATCATATATAGCAATCGTGCATTGTTATATACATTCCACAATTTAATAACTCCTCAGGATACATGCAGTATCATTTAGCCAATGATCACCTATTTGTCAATTGAAAATTATTACTCAAACTTCGATATTCGATACACTAAACTAAAAAAATTCCATAACGTTTGTCTTCGTGACTCACAAGTCGAAAATATGAATTCTAAATTATTTAACATCATAATATCTTAAAAAAACAATATTTTGCGTTTTATTTATACACAGATTATTTATGCTTTGTGCATACAAGTTGTAAAAGCTCGATTTACATTCAGACGAAAATACATAAGAAACTACGGAGATAAGAAAAGGATAGACAGCTGTAAGATGATCCATAAGTGAAATTAAGAAATTATATGAAATTTGCTTTTGAATGATTTATACGTTATAGAATTACAAACGAATATCGCGATTTACTTGAGAGCTTTCAGTGTTCCGTATGATACTACGTGTATTAGATCGCCTCTAACATTTACGATGTCTAATTAGTTATAAATATTGTAAGTGTAAATTCAATGTACAGATTCGTAATATGTCAAAACTATTTGTGGGAAAATAGGTATTTTTAAATATGGAAACGATTCATGCGAGAAAATTTGGATACCAAGAAATATAGTGATCGTCCTCCAATCCACAAAATAAATTGTTGAAGTAATTACTTCAAGAAAAACTCTACATATTTACTTTTGTATATCCGTGACCTGGAGACCGCTGTTACGAAGAGAATAGAATTTAGTAAAACAAAAATACCAAATAAGGAGAGATCCATATTATTATGCCCTTGAATATAAATTATGTTTTGGATTACAAGGTCTAGAAGGAAAAGAGCCATAAATAGATTGTTATTGCTGTTTCTTGTAGTCTTCAGCTAGAGCTACAAGGTTAACTTTCTGGTAATGTTCTTTGCTATAAACATATGAACGTGCTCTCTATCATAGCTTCTTCTATTGTATTGTAACACTGTAAGAGTGAGGATCTGGATCAGCATACACTATACTTATACTTATACCTTTATTTATTTCAATATATTTTTCTATTACAAATGCACCCACTCGTTATTCTATCAGTCAACCTGAACATAAATTTCTATATGTTTCCTCCGTACATACAAACTTCGTAAAATAGATTTTTATACGCTTTTGTAAATCTCAGTGATTAGATATTTGGTAAATTTGTAATAGCGTATGGAAAGATCATTCATATCATCGCGTAGCATAGAATTCTTTTTCTCAATTCCTACGAAACGATCTGATCGATATATTCTATCATTTTTAATATTATACTCACAGGCGCACGTTCCCACGCGTACATTCCACAAAGCATGGTATCGATAAATAATAGAATAACGTCGTTCCTTTCAACGAAACGATACACGCGACTTGTTAGTATCTTTTCATTTAATAAGAAGATGATGTATGTTTGCGTATATTTTGTTGAAGTATCAGTCTATTTTTGACAATATTAATTAACCTGCCGCAACAAGGGCTTCGCTTGCAATAGCCACAGACATGTACTCGACATTTTCGAAGAATCAATAAAAAAGCAGCACCACGGCACGTACAATCGGAAGCCAGATGTAGAGGAAATTCAGCAGCGTTGCCAAAGAACTTTTCAAAGACCTCACGTTCGTTTAGGTACACAGTAGAATCTCCCATATCCAAACTAATAAAGACAAAGATGTTCGGATAATAAAATTTTCGAACAGTTAATAGAACAATCGCTTTTCTCGTATTAAATTTTATTTGTTTCAAGGGAGATCAGAGAAATTGTCTATTTGTTTTATGGTAATATGTAAAGGCTGCGTACGTTTTGGTCGCTTAACTACATAAATTTTCGGCGAAAGACGGCGCATCCTCAACATTTTCATTTACTGTTTGTACTTTGATAAGTATAATAATAGTGTATTAAGCAGAAAAGG
Source organism: Bombus pascuorum (assembly GCF_905332965.1). NCBI lineage: Eukaryota > Metazoa > Arthropoda > Insecta > Hymenoptera > Apidae > Bombus > Bombus pascuorum. The sequence goes on along the minus strand of NC_083494.1, from coordinate 6,248,342 downwards.
GCATCTGTTACTAGTAGATTATTCTACTTGGATAACAGAATGTTCAGATATGAAGGTATTCGGATAATAAAGGAAAATCCATATCTTCTTCGTACAAAAAAATGAAATAGCGATCGGTAGACTGCGAAATTTTATTCAAATTTATATTTTCTCGAAGATGGTATTCCGCTGGGGACAGCCATCCACGTGTTATTTAGCAAATATGTTAGAAAAATTTGCCAAATGTCCAGCTCGACAAATTGTAAAGTACAAATTAAATAATAATAATAAAAAAGAAAATTTATATTTTTATGAGCGTAATTTAAAAAGTGGAACTTAAATACTACACTATAATATCACACGAATTCCTTGTATTTTTGCAGCTTGAAATGTTGTACAAATGCGTAAAAATCCGCAGTCTAGTGAACACAATACCGTTGAAGCTTGTTGATTGGAAAACCAATATTTTGGACATGAACTAATCTACATGTGTTTTTTTCAGATAATAAAAGAACCACGTTCGGTCTCTCAAACGACAGTTTGTTATATTTCTGGTAGCCACGAATCTTGTTCCAATTCTCGGTGAATCATATTCAAACTCAAAACAAAACGATCGAAATTAATAATCGATTAACGGGAACTTGCATATCGAGCTGTATAGTTCATCACTCATCTGATTTTCCAATGACATCTATTATCTGTGACGTAACAGAAATAACATCTGTGAATATTTTATGTTTAAATTTCAGGTATACTGATTAACATATTAAAAAGAAAAAAAAGCAGTTGTGAAGTAAGTTTGACGTACGTAAAACAAAAAGAAAAAAAAAAATCGAAAGTAATATATTCAAGTGAAATAGATGTTTGTTACAAGTTCGACCAACTGGTAATCGAATAGTTGCAAAATTTCACTTTAGAAACAATTAAATCCAACGAAACTGTCAGTTTCATAAAGATATTGTACTTATTGTTAGATATCTTACTTCAAGTAAAGTCCACTGACATTTTGGAAATTATATTATTATCAGTAAATTTCGCATATATTAGGTCGTCCGAAAAGTTTCTTTCGTTTTATAAGGAAATAATGGCTGCACAACATTTTGCGTTTTATATTATTTTATCGAATTACGTATGATCCATTTTCTTCTATCAAAATAAAGATTACAACGTTCGACAGATTAGCTTTCATGTTTGTATAAAGATGCATCGTTGTAAAAGACGTGTCTGTAAAAGAAAGACACTTCTCGGACAACCTAATATATGACGATGAATCACATTCAATAAAATCACGTAGCAGATTTATCATTTATCAGAGCGAGTACATTTATAAGATGTAACGCCATTAAAGTTCTTTTCTTTTGGAGGAGGTTAAATAAAGATGTTCACCTATAACAACGTATTATTTCTCGAGGCATAATGCACGAGATTAGTAGAGTTTATGGTTTTATTCTACACAAATTAATAAAAAAGGAAAAACATTATCAATTAATAAATGCTCATTTTAAACGAAGTGATGAATATTATTTAAACCATTTATTAATACACACAAGGAATTTATTTACTATTTCAATATTCAAAAGTGTCATGTAATTACAATTTTTATAACTACGTTCCTACATCTGCTGCAAGATTTGAATATAAAAAATGTATCAGCTGTGTTGAAAAATGTGGAAAGAATGACTCCGTACAAACAATTTTTCTTGTATATTCTCTCTTTAAAATCATTCAAATTATGTCTTGCATATTTCTGGATATAATAAAACATATCAGGTGGACAGCGTGTGCACAGTTTCACAATGGCCATACTCTGGTTTACAAGTGGCCTCGCAGGTATTGTAACTTGCATAGACCAGTTTCGAAAGAATAGATTTCCACGACGAGAGAGAAATATTGAGAGAGCTATTTCAACGAAGTACTTCGAATACTTTCTTTAATTAGTAATTAAATTCATTTACACAAACATTAAAGTTAATGTTGATCAAATAACTTAACGTATAGTTAACGTATATTTATTGTCAGTTTAATTTGATTTAGTTTACTTTAGTTTTATAACTTCCCTTGTTCTTTTGCTTTATTTCATGCAGGATTGTACCTATGAATATTACTATGTAATATTTCTTCGTGTGCATCACGTACGTTATACGTATAGTGTACATTGTGCTTGTTATTTTTCCTTTTTCAATTACATGAGCAAATTCGAGAACTGAGAGAAACATTAATAACCTCCATTTGGAAACTGCTTTTCGTTCTTTTATGAATTTCTCCGAATAAACAGATTTAACGTGTAACACAGAACACGGTTTTCTATGGAAGAACAGGATCGTTTACGACGAATGTCATAGTCTTCTACTTTACGACTTATACAAGGTACATAAGCTGCCACTCATGTGTCGTTGGATTTCAGGATCACCGTGTTCCTCGTCACTTAGGTTGACCTAGATTCGCTTTGTGCAGAGAATTCGTGGGCCTCGGGGATATTTTGATTGATCTTTAAATGTCAATAACTGATAAACAAAGCTTGGAACGTAATTATTCTTCACTTTACTTTGTACGAACATCTCTTGAAGTTTTTGATACTTTAGTCCGAATATCATATACATAGAATGTCGCAGGTGTTTTCCATAAAACTTACTCTGTGAATAGCAATAATAAAGAAAGATGAAAGAAAAGGAAAGAGGAGCATAAAAAAGACGGTGTATCTTGTTCAGGACCTGTAGTGGACTCATTAGTATCTAGACTATCTAGTAGATCTGTACTTTATCGTCATACATCGGAATATCACGCTGGATATCAGACCAGGCACGTAGAAAAGAACAGTGGAACGAATGGTTGCCAGAATTATGTCTCGGGTCGAGAGAATGCTTTATTAAAAATTAGAATGGAGATACGGAATAAGGTACGAACATGATTTTCGTTTCATAAAGCACAAAAACAGATTGACGATATTTAAATTACATACATTTTCAAGTGTCATCTTCAGTATACACCAAATTTACATCTACGAAAACTTATATTTATTATAATTACGAATTTCTCATTGGTTTTCCATAATTTTGACGCATTCTCAGCATTATTTCCTGCATAGTAAATAATCTTTTCCTCTTAGAAGTAAAAATCCGCAGCTGTGGTAATTTGATAATCTTGAGGACCAATCGGTTTTCTCGACTTGTTCTTTATTTTCGTTAAATTCTAATTACGTCAAAGAAAAAACCAATATAACACTTGTAGATTTGATTGTAACTTCCTAATAGCGCATTTGTAAGCTCGTATTTATATGTATGCACGCATGTATGTAGAATGTGTATAAATACATACGTAAATACATTCTAACACTTTTGATGCTGTTTTGCGAAAAAAAACCTGACATTATATATCACATGTTCGATATAGAAAGTAGTACGAATGCAGTCTCTTATTGTTAACAAATTTTTACCTTTATAACGTGCAAGTGTTTGCATTTTGCTCACTGGAAGTATTTTAGACTAAACACCAGAATTTGTGATTCTGCTCACAGGTACAAATCTAACAACGAAGAAGTTCAATCCATCGTAGTCTACTATGTTCTCTCTCTCTCTCTCTCTCTCTCTCTCTCTCTCTCTCTCTCTCTCTCTCTCTCTGAGACGTAGATGACCAGCGCAACAGCAATACAAAGTTCGATGCTAGATGGCGAGGAGTATCGCACTTCTCCCGCTGAGAAACTTCACAACGGGTGTTAATAAATCCCACGAGAATCAGTTTAGTCACAAAACCTGAGGTATAATACGACTACGACTTCCAGCTTAAAGTAGGTAGATGTTATCCTGTTTCTGAATTAAAGAAGTAGGAGGAAGTAATCCGTCTTGATCCCGCTCTTCGTTGTTGTTCGGGTGTAGCTGACATCAATTCCTTCGTGTATCACAAGATAGCTGGTTGTCATCCCGAACTTTGTGATTCCGATTTTAATATATCGATATCGAACACTGAAAAGCTTGCGAGGATTTCATTTTTAATGATTTTTAGTATGTAGCGTCAGACGAATAAATGATGTTAACCGAGTTTTGTGATTGCGAAGGCACGCCGAAGTAGAAACCATTTGTGTGCCAATGACCAGTAGAATTTATGACACCACACGGCAGTGAAACTATTTCCGAGGAAGCCTGTTTTCTATTCGTCGCTACAATTTGGATTGCGTGCATGTACTTTCTTTTTTTTTTTTTTTTTTTCAAAGTTTCGTTGCCAGCCTCAATTGCGTTCGCGAGAATCATAAATCTCGAGTTTCTAAACAGCCCACTTGTCGAAAGTCTAGCGACCAGTGACAGGGTATATCAAGTGTTTAGGACTCCGGAAAAGACCCGTTGCGTCACCGGATGTGCAGTAAACAGATTTCCCCGCAAAGTCGCGCTCCATTCTTGAAAAAGCGTGCAAACGATGTAAGAAATAGGAGATGGGATAGAGCGATAAACGGAAGTCTAATTGACTGAGCTAACGTAGGAGCTAACCAATCAGGGAAAAAAGGGAATGTGTCCGATTTAAATTTATTTTGCAAGATGTACGTATATTATAAAGATTTATATATATATTTAATTAATAAAATTAAAAAAACAGTATATAATTATATACATATACACACTCATAAACAATTAACGAAACTTAAACAGCTTTTCCCGAGAAAATGGTTGCGACCCTTGACTCGTTCGACAAACTTGTTTCTCGTGACGAGTACACGATGTAATAACAAAAAATTCAACCTTGAAATTCGAAGTCGGGGACAATTTTACGATCACTTTTATGAAAGTGTTAATTTTTTAGTTTTTTAAGAACGAACATTTAATGAACATGTTGAAGTATGTATCACAGGATTTATCCTAATACTATCAACGGCTTTTATTACAAGAAAAAATTAATTTTTCGGTTATTATCATTTACTTGAGATTTCAAAGTTATTATTCATTTTTTTTTTTTTTATTATTCAATTTGTACTTTACAATTTGTCCAGCTGGACATTCGGTAAATTTTTCTAACTTAATTGCCAAATAACATGTGGATGGCTACCCCCCGCGGGATAGCATCTTCGAGTTGTTACTTATGGAGATATTTTTTCTTTTTATTATTATTATTTAATTTGTACTTTACATTTTGTCCAGCTGGACATTTGGTAAATTTTTCTAACTTAATTGCTAAATAACACGTGGATGGTTATCCCCAGCGGGAATAGTTTGACTATTTTATTTCTTTAGTGGGGTCAGTGCGGTGTTTTCTTTTTAGTATGGAGTTATCGAAGAGAATTTACAATCTCTTTCGGTGGTGCATCACCATGCATATTTGTGTTTAATATTTTATGATATGTATATCATATGAAGCGTGTATGTACAGGAAAAGGTATGTGCATATTGTGGGCTCTCTTTTATAAATTATAATAAAGGAATTAAAAAGCAAAGAGATTCGTCGAAATCCAAGGTAACTTTCAATTCGAAATTAAAACACAACTGAAATATTCCTTCTAATGTTCGTATTTTTACAAGTATTGAAATATAAGTACACGAGGAGCTAAAGTATTATGAAAATGCAAGATTTGAATTCCGATAGCTTCTCCCGACGCAACGATTAACAGTAATTGAACGTTCGGTTTCGTTAATGGAACTTCGATAACGACTGGTATCTGATTTTCCACCGTTTCATTTTATTGTATACAGTGTATTAGGCTGTCTCGTTTTAATATATTAATGCAAGTATCACGAGCATTATGTTAATTAAAGGACAATATCTTTAGTTAGAAAACTTTACTTTAAATACTTCAATTAAAGAAAAACACAGTGGGCGTAATAGTAGACATGGACGATATTTACTTTTACTTTGCTGCAGTCATTAAATTAAATAAGAGTTAATTATGCGTTAAGTGATACATAGTAAGCGGGGTTTTTAGTTCATAATTAGAAGTAATAAAACTCCTTCATATATACCATTTTCTCGAAAAATTTTTATAACAAAATATCCATTCTAAGTAAATGACAAATTTTTTCATAAATATCAACAGCAACTTGTGACAATCTTAAAAAAGAAGACACAAATACGTATTAACATTCCTATGCGGTGTCATTAAACGTGGAAATATTTTAAAAAATCCGTAACTCTGATTACCTTATTTCGTTATACGCACGTTATTTGATAAAATGATACACGAGATATCACAATTGAATATGTCATATATATATTTGTGAACTATACAAAATGTACTTACGCGTAAAATCACATGGATGATTTTCATTCATATTTTCATAAAGAGATCTCTTTTTTGTGCATCTGTAATATCTTAAAAATATTTTTCATTCTCGTTAACGTACTTTTCGAAATATTTACATTAATAGATTAAAATGGCCTTCCATGTATTATTCACAAGTATAAAAAAATTAGGAAAATCTCCATCTCGTCGTGTCATTCAACCTCATAGTTTGGAAATGTGAAAGGAACAAATTCTTATAAATATATTTTTCAAATATTATTCTTGTTTCATTGGCAAATCAAGATATTCGGTATCACATATTCCGTTAATAAAATATGTTGCGTTAATAAAATATATATGTATACTATAATGTTAATTAAAATATACATGAATAACGATTTATGCATATATTGAATTCATCTCATCAAATTATATTTAATTTATTAAAATTTCAGCCAAGTCCACACTCACACTAACCACACTCGTGTTACCAATTATCGTGAGAATAACATCAACTCTGGACAGATTATAAACTACGATTAGGAAACTACAAGCTCGTGTTAGTCTGAAGTATTCCATTTCAAGTAGATCAACGAAATCGTGGTTAGTGTAATATAATCTGTGCATGCGATAATGGGGACGCATTGAATTAAGTATTCCTTTCATTACTATTCAAAGACGTACAAAGACAAAGACTATTTGCACATGTACAAACACAACTATTTAGGATAAAGTTGAACTGTTTAACTGTTTGTAGAGCAAACGAAATAGCAGAAAGAGGAATCTACTCGAACTCATCTTCTCGTAGATTTCAGCGTCACAGAAACTTTTAAAATAGAATTATATTATTAAGTTGTCCGAAAAATTTCTTTCGTTTCATAAGATGGTAAAAGATGAACAACAATTTCTGTTTTATATTATTTTATTGAATTAGATATGAAAAATTTAGTTCTATTTCTATTATTACGTTCATGTATAATTCAATAAACTAATATAAAACAAAACATTATGCGTCTATTATTTCCTTATAAAACGAAAGAAACTTTTCGGACAACCTAATATTTGGAACTTGGAACGAATCAGAAAAGATTAACGATTAAAAAAAGAAAATATGCTTGGAATTGTTGGGAAAAGATGACAGAAGATAACAAATGATTTTACTACAAAAATTACCGGTATCGTGGAGAAAACTTCTGCTGTCAACAAAGCGGACGTTGCACAGATTATTTGAAATTATTCAATGGTTTCCAAATAATTAATATAAAATGTTGTTTTAATGCTAAGTACTTCTTATAGAATAACAGTAAAATTATAATTACCTTCAAGTTAATTTTTTTGATGTTTAAAGAAATCATAATACTGCCGAAAATGCTTTCTCAAAAAAAGATGGCGAAGGAAAAAGGTAGTTACCGTCAATACTTGAAAACGTTCTTCGATCTTAATAATATCGAAGCCTGAGATTAAAATTTCACTAGTCCACGAATTACATGCCGATATTCTAATCTAATTTCATCATCGTATCTAATTTCAATAGATTTGTGATTATCCTGCAAGACTTGAAACCAGGAGTATCACAGTAGAACAGCAATTCCCACAAATCCCAATCTAACCATTCCATTTCCATAAAAGCAATCTTTGACCTGGCTCCATTGTCCTTGGACCTAACAATGTAGCAACGACCACCTAGGAAGCCTTGTTGACGAGCCACTAGCAAGGCGAAACACCTGGACAAAACACAATTTCACCTCTCTTGCTCGCCTCTCTTTACAGTAGCAGGAATATCATATTTAATAAAAGACAATTTATGCTTCTCAATCTGCCTGTTTATTACGGTAATAATCTCCTCTAATAAATTCCTCCAATCATTATCCTGCGTATTTATCCTACGTAACGTGGCTCGTAGTATCGCGTTAACACCCCACACGGTTAAAAGATACCATAATCAATAAGTGCTAAGGACTAAGCTGAAACATCTAATCCGTTTTAAAGTTTCGCGTGGTTCGCCTATATCTGGGGATTATTGATTATATATTTGAACATAATTAAGGGAATAGAACACCGTCGAATTTATAAACTTAATTTATAAACTTGTCCGGTGAAAAACCGACAGAAAAAACAACAGTCGGTCCAAAAACGGAATATAGGAACGATCCAACCATCGTGACTTCCGCGGTGGTACGAAGCGAGGAGTTGAGTGGCTTTATCAGGCCTCGTTACTGCGCTAAATCCATGGTACGAGTGGAGGAACACACTCGTGACGGACGTAAAACCCGAAATGAACTTCCTCGCTTACGGGGATTGCCGTTTTGGCCTGTGAAAAAGGGGCAAGTGGACTGCCTGGTCAAACCACCGAATATGTACAATATACATATACATATGTATCTGCGTATGTATATTAGCTTGGTTCTTAGTTATGGATAGTCGAGAACTTTTCTACTGATTATCCCTTCTTCATTTCCCAACATTACTTTCATTCATAGGAAAGTCATCTTTCAACGTAGTCGAGTAAAGACGAAGAAAGTTTGAGGAGTCTTAAGGTCTTATAGGTATATGTACATGAGTAAAGCTTTTATATGTAAAATTATTGTTATACGCAACTTTGGTTCTAGATTCTCTATACAGTGGCTCAGTAAAGTATTCGAGCATTCTTAGAAACTTTCTTCTGTGTATTATGTTATATAAAACATTTTGAAATTATATCGACATTGTAGGGAGACAGAAACGGATTTGAAAATCTATATGGAAGTTAGGAGCTATTTATTGGAAGCATACGTATCTACAAAGTATTTGAGCACTCAGTTATTTACTATATTGATAAACTACGATATTTAGCAACACCATCCTTAATACTAATTGGATGTTCAAGATTATTAATGCTGTATATCAATTTTTCATTAACTGTGTGTTTGCAATGAATATCTTATAACTTCTATGTACATAGAATTTCCGAGTGGCTTAAAACTTGCCGCTGTCAAAACCAAATTTTACTATTAGAAACGCGATAGTTGCGTCTCGTTAAAATGCTAACATTTCACAAAGTCTCGTATAATGCACACAGTATACATATAGAAATTTTCTGTAGCGAGTGTTCTAATACTTTCGAGAGTCACTGTATGTATTGTAAATTATTTACAGCAACAATCGGTGTTAGAGATGATCTTGCCATATGTTGTGGGATTAATGCAATAAATAATTTTTCAAATAATTCAGCGATATTTGTAAAGCGTGTATAAGAAGTTAAAGAAAATATATGGAATTAAAGTTTTTTGTTGCGGGCTCTGGTTTCGAGAGAATCCAGTTTCAAAATCTACGAACGCTGAAATTTTATTCCGCAGCTTTTTTTCGTACTTTCTCATAAAGAATCGCTTCGTGCCTGCTTACACTGAACTTTCATCCGTATCCTATATTCACGCTGCTAAACTTTTTCCTCAAATCTGTTGGTGAGAAGAGGATTTTTGAAAGCTTTCAATTGCAAAAGTCGATTCCGATTATAATAGCTACGGCAATCGTCTTACTTACAGCTACCTGATCGATTCATACCGGAATTTTAAATTTCAGCGCGATATTTAGTAGGTAGTACGATAAAATCCTTTATCAAATTTAAACATATTGTTTTTAAAAGGAAGTAGTTTTAATAAACGTAATATTATCCATTCGCCATTTTATCTTAATTATATTATTTTAAATAAACTGTTAAATAAGGCTATTACACGTCGTGTTTTGATTCAAAGTCGATGGAGTCAAAGGAAATTGTTAATCAAAGAGAAAATTCAACGAACAAAAATGTGATGGATGTTGCATTTATAACGTTTTATAAAATGTTAAAATTGGTAGAACATGTCCAATAAAAATACTGAAATTTTAAAATAATTTATAATATCCAAGTTGTATACATAAATTGATTAATTATCGTTGAATATAAAAAGTAAATATTTCTAGACGTCAAGCAAAAGATAAAAGTCCTAATAATTAAAATATTCTTATTTAATGACATTTCAAATTCCAAATGATATATTTTTAAATTGTATAAACAATGTTATCCTACTCGATCTTTAACGCTATAATTAAATTTGGATGTCGTTCGACCCAACCTGCACGTAAAACGATTATAACAATGAAAACTGACATTTGCAAACAGAAGTTTTTGACGATCCGCCGACTCCAAATAGATTCAAGAGAAGGTAGCGACCGGGTAAATGGACAATTTTGATATAACGCTCGAAGTAGCGATGAAACTTGGTGCATTTAGTTTGAAAACTTCGATGACTTTAGAGTGCATTTTAATATTACCCAACCGACATTTCTGTAGATTATTTTAAGGTATTGGATTAACGTCCACTTTGTGGCTAGAAACTTGTTTCAGTATTTGATAATTAGTAACTCAGTATAATACTATTATTTACGTATTTAACTACGTAATTTCCATTTTATCTCATAATTAACTCTCTGTTATTCCATATTAATATCAACACATAAACTTGTGTAATTACATCATATTAAACTTTCTTTACAGAATAATCGCGTCACAAATTATTTTATTTATATTTCCTAACTATTAACTCAGTCTTAATATATGCATATATTCGTATTAATTATTGATTGATTGTTTTATTATTACTACAGCTATTAAGTAACTGTTATTGCATAAAATTCATATTTTATTTTAACCACGATAGAATTTAAAAATAATTCCCTGCAGTGAAACGAAATTATATTAGCCATTGTTTAAGGCAGAATTTACAATATTTATATTAAATAGCGAATTAATTTTAGGTGTATAATATAATAATTATCAATTTTATGACATTTTTAATTCCTTAAAAAGATCGTTGTGTCGAGATTTCATTTTAAAATCCTACTTCGTAATAATGATTATCTGATATATAAATATGTTAGAGAACACTTAGTTAAGAACCTTTGTACTAACATTGATACACGTGATTTATTTTAAACCAAATGTAACTGCTTCCTGTCCAGAGAATTATTTTTCTTATAGGAATTAATGTTGGCGATACGAATTTGTCTTTCAAAAATATTCGAATTATAAAGAAACTGAATAAAGCTACATCTCTCTCTCTCTCTCTCTCTCTCTCTCTCTCTCTCTCTCTCTCTCATATTAGTATTAATGCATGCTATCCAGATATTTACCATAGTAAACACATCGTGGTACGTGCAAAATGACGAACTCCGTAAAGATCTGGAAATCAGTTCAGTCGCTGAGGAAATTATACACTGCAGTGACAAATACAAAACCAGATTAGACAATCATCCTAACGACCTAGCCAAGGAAATGTACACAGTGAATCTACCTAGAAGATAGCATAGAAAGCATGCTAATGGCCTTCTCTGGGAGTAATAAAACAACACTTTTGCTCACAAATTTACTATACTCATAATTGTTGTACGTACAGATGCTCTCTAGTGAGAAATCCGGCGGAAAAGATTTATCGAATATCCCTATACAACAAATTACAAAGTTCCTTCAAGTCTAAAAAAATAATCTAGATATTCGCAATTAACATTTCCTTTTGTTATTGATTTGAGGTGTATGGTATATGATATGATACACCAAACATGACGATACAATGTAACTCCCTGATAAATCACTTGGTGTTCGTTTGACAGTTACTTACTATACTTACGCTTACGTACATCCGAGAGCAGCTTTGAGAATTGTTACTCTCTCTGAGATCAACATTTATGTGGACATTTAAATTGTCTTGCTTATGTCATTCTTACATCGCATGGTTATTATATGATTTAACAGCGAAACATTTGATGGATCGTGCTGGGTATATGATTCGTTTGATTGAAAGGAAAGGAAAATAAGGTAGCTTCGAAACTCATAATTACAAACATAATGAAAGATATTCTTTTGTCTTCTTTGTCTTCTTTTGCCAAAAAGCGGAACGGTCCATCGCTATTCAGGTCGAAATCCGGATTACATCCAATGGCTCACTTTGTATTTTGTGCGATTGGAAGGGAATTATTCGCTATGAACAATCTACCAAATAGTAAAATGTTTGCCAATTAAATACAGGAATTAAAGGCAACAGCACTGTGCTTTTCGTTTTGTGTCGGAAGGATCCGATAAAAGTTGTTAAACTGGATTGGAATGTTTCATTTTATCCATCCTATTCATGGAATATATTTTTCACGTATTGTTTGTTCTGATTTTTACAAAATTCTTTCGATGACGATTAATTAAAAATTACAGGGATATAAATCTATATGTCAGAATTTTTTACCGGGAAAAATAGACAATTTTTTTTAAAGTAGATGATCTTTCACTCCATAGAATGTTGCTTTCATACAAATGTATTATAAACATTTTTACAATGTCGTTAGAAACTTTACGACACAGTGATAGTAAAAAATGTTTCAAACGGACGAGAGAGATTGCGCTCGTACTATTAAATTGCTTACAAAATATTATCCTGTCAAATAAAACTATAATAACACGCAATTCCTTCAAATTATAAATTTTACCAAAATAATACTTTCTATGTTATTCTATTGACATTTTTAACAATTAATGAATCTCGTTCTTCTGTATATATAAGAACTATAATATTTAAAAATTCTATAAATATTACTTTTACAATTTGTTCATTCTATGAAGATTGTAAGGTATAATCGAGATTCCGATACTCTGTGACCTTGGATATTGAACTCTATATGACGTTCAGATGCTAGAAAAGCCATCTAATTCTGATTGATTGGCATTAAATTGAGTCTCTTAAATGAAACTGCTGATCAGTCTTCTGAATAAAACTGAACTAAACTTCTACTAAACCTGAATCTTCTAATTGAGGCTGCTGAGACATCAAATTCAGCTTAAATAATGAACCTCTAGAATTCTCGACTAACCTGTATAATTAGACATTATTAACTAAATCTCTTTATAAAAACGAATTACGCATCGCTTCTCTTACTCTGAAGGTTAAAAATCTTCCAAGTTTCTGATTCATCTATCTTTCCGTAAACATCGGATTAACAACTTCGAAAGACCTCGCGATCACTCCAAAAAAGAATATTACAGTGATCCATCTGGCTACTTTGGGACATCACCTTCAGGTCTTGACAATAGATTTCCAAGTTTTTAATCAAGTATTTTCCGCTGCGCAGCTTCATCGGAGGTTCAGTCCCATCGGGATCCTCTGATTTATGACACGTTTGTGACGATGAAAGAAATAACTTCTTTAGGGTACAGCTATCTTAATATTTTGTGTAGAAAATGAACAGGTACGTTACAATTAATGCAGCCAAAAGCGTAGTTAAAAATAAGTGCAATAGGTAAATTAAAAAAAAAAACATAACAGCTGTATAAAAATATATAGTAGAATTTCAATAACTGAATTAATAAAGGGATAACAATATCTTGTTAAGAAAGCAATCATTTCTCCTGTGTTAAATTCCATTTATTCAAATAGAAGTTAAGAAAATCGTCGGTTTTTTTGTGTAATATTTAAAGACTATATATGTTTTTGATTCCTAAACTACATACATTTTTTAACGCATATAAATATCTCTGGAGTTGTAACGTATTTTGTACTCAAAGCATTAAAACTCTTCCTCAATTCTCTTTGATTTTTTTTTAATATCAAAAGCGTTAATTTTTTAATGTCAGTGACTGGAACTTTCCTGATAATATGTAGCTTTACCAATGCTGTTGCATTTTTATCATTTTTAAGTTCTTTAATTATTTCGTGCTTTTCTGCGCCAGGTAGAACTACACATTCTCATTTAGCTGTCATTGCCACACCGTACGTTGTTGCCGTTACGCTAAATTATTACGTTCAAATACGACGGCAGACTATGTTTGTATCAAAATTAACTTTTGGCTTTAATTTTTATTCCAAGCCGTAAAATTGATTTATCAAATACGGACTATACACTTTCAATATTTTGCTTCAGATGCGGCGCTGAAGCAATAAATGTGTACTTGTACTTGCGTTTCTAATTTCTTTAAATTCTTTCTTTTCTCCTCGGAACAAGGCTATTCTGCGATTTGAGATACATGAATTGCAGAATAATAGAAAATCAATAGGTTACTCGCGATTAAGAAATGAAATATTTGATGAAAAGTAACGAGAAACGCGTAAATCATAACGATTTCTACAGCGGTTTGTAATATATAACACCCCAAACGTTTTTGAATTACCATAATGGCAAAATTGTTACGAACCCTTGGCACGCACATGGTCACGAGTAGGGCTGTCAACAGGTGAGACCTCCGCGCACTTTCCAGCACGTAGAGAATTTTCTTCTTAACTTTCTACATATTCGTGTTTATTATACAGTTCGAACTTTCTTTTGTAGCGGCACATGAGTCAATAGGAGATTCGAATCGAAAGAGACTCATATTGTTATGCTTTGGAGTGCCAACGTTGTTTTAGTTTGCTGGATTTAAAGGTAAACAAACTCCGGAGTTACACTTGAACTTATTGTAGTACCACCGGTCGATAGATATAGACGAACATGCTCTCTATGGTAATCGTTACAGTGAGTCATACAGTCGAATAGCGAGCGTAGAGTTGAACAGTAGCACTGAGCGAGCGACGATTACGAGCGGCATACACTGTTCTGTACTTAATACTTTTTAATATGCACTGACTACTACAATTTTATCACTCGTCTCTTTAATAAACCAATATGTATAATAATCACCGGGGTCACCTCAGATCGGTGACCCCGGTAAAAGTGAAGAAAGGTGAACGTGTTACATTCAATATGGCAAATGCCAATGAAAAAATGAGGAACAGACGACACGGACAGTGGAGTGACAGTTAGTCAAATATTCCGTGTACCTTCACTACAGCCTCACAGGATTGTGTTGTGGTTCGCCGTGTTGAAAGCGCAATTCAAGACAGCGCCCATCACGACTAATACAACGAAATTTGCTCCTCTCGTCGGAAGCTTCGAGGATCAGTATTTGGAACAAGTCGAGGCCATAGTGATGAATGCCCCGTCCATGGAACGATATGAGAAGTTAAAAAGCGATCTTATTCGAAGAGTGACTAACTCGGACGGCACGAGAGTGCAGAGGATGCTGGAGTGCGAAGAAATGGGCGGCAGGACGCTGTCCCGATTTTATCGGGACTTAAAGAAACTAGCCACCTCCTTAACGCCAGACGACTTTGTCCTCACGCTCTGGAGCAGCCGACTATCGACTCACGTCCAGCACGTCCGCCTCGGAAAACACAGCAGCTGAAAATTTAACTAGGATGGCCGATCAGACACATGAAACGCGCTCTGTGAAGGAACGAATTGTCGCCGTCGAAGCAGAAAGGACGAATGAAGAGCGGCAAAACCGCAGCTCGCACCAAATGCGACTTGATATGTCAGTTAATAGAGCGAAAAGATGCGTTGAGCCTCGATAGTCGTCCACGAGCACCCTCGAGTCGCCGATGTTCACATTCTCGAGAAAGGACACAACCGTCCCGCCTATGCTGCTATCATGAGACCTTTCGAAAGCACGCAAGAAAGTGCCGAACCCCTTGCAGTTGGAATTAGAGGAAACGGAACCAATCGACCGTAAACGCGGCGTGCGACGACGGCTCCGCATCCCGCCGCATTTTCGTCACCGACAGGATTTCGAGGATTCCCTTCCTCGTGGATACCGGCGCCGACTTATGCGTTTACCCGCGCAACAAAGCAAGGATTAATACGGTGATCGAAGAGTCCATGGGAGTCCAAGACGGAAACTACGACCTTGCGGCATAGGAAGCGGTGAACGTATCTTTTCTAAGATCGATCTCAACGATGTTTAACACCAAATACCGGAAAAATAGTAATTACAGCACCTTTCGGACTTTTAGAAGCAATCAATAGGATGTTTGGATTTTAGAACTCCGCGTAAAAGTGTCAGCGATTCGTTGATGAAATCATGAGAGGTCTAGATTTTGTGTACGCGTACATCGACGATATTCTATGACGGGCCATACAAGGAGATACAACGCGGAAATAAGAATTTTACCATAAAAATAAATGATCGAAATGTGACAATCTCTATAGACCGCATAAAACCCGCCTTCCTTGACGACATCAAACGACAAAGCGTCAAAAACCGCGACGTGTTAATGCCGTCTGAAATTCAAATCGAGCGAAACGACGAGCGGGCAAGTACAAACGACAAAAATGTGAGAAGTAAGTATGTTACGGACTCGGGTAGGAGAGTCAGATTTCCTGATCGATTACAGACAGGTTTTAGGTAAGCGGTAGAGCTCGCTGGACTTGGAAAATTTACTTACGAAAACATTTGTAAACCAAACAAGAAAAAAAAAGCGTTATCACTGGTAAGGGAGTGATGTAGCGGCACATGAGTTACTGGAAGATTCGCATCGGTAGAGACTCATATTGTTGTGCCTTGAAGTGCCAACGTTGTTTTGGTTTGGTAGATTTAAAGGTAAACAAACTCCGGAGTTACATTTGAACTTTTTGTAATACCACTGGTCAGCATTGAGCGAGCGACGATTACGACCGGCATACACTGTCTCTGTATTTATATTTGAAGTGATTTTAATATATACGGAGTATTACAATTTTATCACTCGTCTCTTTAATAGACCAATGCATATAATAATCGAATTTGAATAGGTGGTAGAATTTATTGGGACGATAAAATTTTTGTTACACATCACAGTTAACGATTCGGAATTTTTTATTTTTAAATATCGTTGGAAAAATACTTGCTATCAACGCTGGATCTTCAGCCTCTAGGCCTCCATGTGAACAAACTAACAAAGTCGGTGGTCCTAGTTATTATAAATTTCTTTCTAGCTGCAACTATTTACTTTCAACTAGTAACAAATTTGTTTCAAATATCGGAAGTGGTTGAAGGTTTGTTTGCATTTTATCATAAATGTTATTTTTTGTTTAGTCAGTTTGATTAATCAGTTTGCTATGTTACGCATTAACATTGTCGCTATATTGAACTTCAGTAATAGTAGATAAATTTTTATAGAATTATGCAAATAGAAAAAGATAGTAAAAGCTGCAGTGTTACATTTTCAAAATAATGATTGCTGTCTTCAAATATCTTCAATGATTTCACATACAGTTAAAGGGAAGAATAAGACATGATTAGCTCTTTGTGATAAATTACTTTCCTTAGTGGATTCTTATGTTCTTAATATTGTCTATTATACCCATTTAATTAATTAATTCACTTAGAATATGTGCTTTTATCGTATTACAAATAATTTTTCAAAAACGCATGATTCCGGTATCCTGAACGTTTCTATTGTCTATAACTGCTATGAATGCATTATAAAACATGAATTTAAACCATAAAGTAAAAAAGTTGTATTACTTAAATAGCTTCGTGAAATTAAACGTGGAAGATTTACTTGATAGAAGATGATATATCTTAAGAAAATTAAATAAATCCAATTTCAGCTCCGGAGCTTATAATTGGAGAGTGTTTTATAGCTGCATTACATACATTATCTTTTATATTATTTATATTATCTTTATATTATCATTTAATAAGAAGATGAAGAAAGACGAAATTCACATATGTACGTTCGTTTTATCTTTTAAGCTCATTTCATCAGGACTGAGTAAAAGTCGACAGAGATTAAACATCAAATTACACAAGATTTACAATAAATTCTTAATCATGGTTTAATAAGTAGAAGTGAATGATTACTTTCTTGTATTTGCCGGGTATTGTAGCTAACGAAGTAACGCACGAACCGGATTTATTAATGCTAAGGGATTGTTTCTTGATAAATATCCATACTGATCCCATGGATTAGTGTCATCGATTTGCGATCATGAACTTTCTGTCTATGTCTGCAGATATTATAGCCGTTATCCTATTCTTGAAATATTATACTACTTTTCTTTGGTATGTATTTCTTCATTCCTTTACGATATTTGTTAGTATCTTAGTTTCAAGAAATTACGTAAATCTTTCCTTAAACATATCTTCTTAAAAGTGGGATAATTTTAGTAGACAAAGTGCAGCATATTTGGAGCCTTGCTGATAATTTAGAATATCGAAGTATCTAAGAAATTATTAACCTTATCTAATTTATAACATCGTAAATAATAGAGGCAAGTAACCTGTCAACCAATGACATTTGCAGACGAACCGTAATTTTGATATTTCCGACTCAATCTGCAAAGTAAAAAAATGTCGTTTGCAACAATTTTTCAGCAAGTATTGCAATCGTTGCGATCATGATCAAAATATGCCAAAACTCTAAAATTGTCGCGACCTATCAACTAGGTGACGATCATTCAGGTTGCATCTGTTCGGTTGAGCTCGCGCACTTTGGATGATATGAACGTTCAAGGTGGAGGTCGATTAAAGATGTCTATTAAGCTGTTTAGTTGGTTTATTTGTGGTGTCTAGTATAAACTGAAGATTATGAACTATACGTAACAGAATTAAACTTAGACTAGCGCGTGATGAGTCTCTTATCTCTTGAAACGCCTGGTGCTTATATTCTAAACGTTAGTCTAGGGAGTGTGTTTTAGTCAACGTTTCCTATGAAGTGGGAATCTGTCTCTGTCTAATCCTGGAACTGTCGGACTGTCATGGGCGTCTCGCATGTGGTGCGTCTTGTACGATTCATAGTTCTGGTCTAGTGTTGCGTTCTCATCAGGTGTTGAGGTCTAGGACGCGTGGTTCACTTTAGAGCGCACCCGTCGAGCACTTAGGATGCTACTTAGCCTCTCGACGTGGTCCGCATTGTAAATCTTACACACCTTTGCAAGGTGGGAATTTCCAACTTCCTAAAAAAGAGCAAATGTGCTGTCTGTATCGTAATCCGAGGATCACTAAAATCCTGAACAAGAATAAATTACTTCAGCTACTCATTTACGTATTAATCCTATGGTTTGGTATCAATTTTGCCAACATTCCGAGAATACCAAATGTGACAAGAAATTTTAGGTTTTAATGGCAAGTTACTAATTCGAAATATTTACATACCGAAGCTATGAAACTGCTGGGAAAGATACTGCGTGCCTCTTCCGAAATGTGAAATACAGCGAAGACAAAAGATGAGAAGAGTAGATGCAGTGTTTCTCGTGTGAAATGCGGATACACTGTAAATATGTTGGTTATGACAAGTTACACCTGTGACTACCGCAAGTAAATTTCGAGGCACACAATCTGATATTTACCTGAGATGATAGTTCCTCTGCTGTGATTTTTGTGCCTGATTAGATCGTAAGCGGAAATAATTGTATCATCTACTCGCTTTTTAATTTTATACAATAAAGGTAAATTGGGGTGCCGCTATTCCATATTACCTGCGCCGTAACACAATCTTTACTTCGTGTAATTTGTTCCATTAAACAAAAATTTTACATACTTTCTGTTTTCAATTATTACTGAAAATTTGAAATATAAAAGTTTATTTCCCTATGATCTTACGCAGTTTTATTCCTTCTCATCCTCTGTTGTAATTTTTCGTTCATCTCGACGAAGATTGACGAAACAAATGAAATTTATGACAACCCTTATTTGAATTATGTGATTTATGTGATCGTGATATACGCAATCTAACAATTTTTTAAGATAGATTTTTGTATGCCAAATTTTGTTAGCAACAAAATACTAAATTTCAATATACGATCTTTCGCTAGAACTTACGTACGTACATTCTCTGTTAAACATTATCTTCCTTCATTGCCAGTTTGTAACACACCATCGATTCACTGAAATCGAATCGTTACGATGTACGCATCCGAATATCGACACGTCATGGCGTCGACAATGTACGTACAATTCCATAAATTCAGCAAATACATTCGTAGTCTTTCCACAGCCTTAGAAACGCCATCTGTGTCAGAAGAAAGAAGCTCGTGTGCAGAAGCCAGGGAAACCGTTTTGTCTCTAAATCGTGTACACGTGTCAGATCGGTGTAGTCTCGACGGCGATCTCCGTGTATACAGAAAGTTTAGTGTGTAATCTCGTGCTCGATCCAATAGTTATCGTTTCAGTATCTCCGGATACGAAGAAATTCGCCAAGGGAAGTCCGTAAACGGTAGTAAACCGGCAGAGTTTTCGCTCTGTGTAGAAACCATCGAGTGCATTTGGATGGTAACCGATCTTTCTACATTGCAAGTCACAACATCAGTAGAGACGACTGACGTTTCTAAACCAGTAGCGAGTAGGCGTGTCAGCAACATTTAAGGAGTGAATAGGAGAGAAAGCGAAATTTGTGTGAAATCGTAATGTACAGGTGTTTCGCGTAGTTAAAACGAAAGTATAATTATAGCTCTGAAACGGTAGGAGATAGAGGAAGTTTCATTAGAGAAAATTAAAGTGTTTCGAATAGTGTTAACAGCAGTGATCTGTTGTACATCAATGTTGTACGTAATGTTAAATATTGCATATGCATTTTTAGCGTTTTCGAGAAAAACAGTTTTAGATATTCAATGGTGCTTCGCAAGTAAATAAATACTTTTTGCATTGTATTTATCTTTGCTAGTGCTATTGTAAAATTGATTGCAAATTGTTCACTGATCCTTTTTAAGAACGTAAAATGACAATGGAGGATCGTGGTACTTGAAAATATCTCCACGCTAGATACGGTAAACAAAAATATTATTTTTGACAAATTTATGAAATGGATATAAAAAGACACAAAAACTAAAGTGGTATTTTCCGATGTTTCTATCTGTCGTATGTAAAGTTTTACAAAATTAAAATCAAAATATCTCTTAAACTAATCAACTTTCAACCTGCAAAGATAGTAAGCCTGTTGACGTTTGTACACAAAAATAGTTTGTTCGGAAAAACAGATTTTTAAGTATTCTAAACGTCACTACTCGCGGAATGGCCACCTACATTAGATGATCTTTCATTCGAAAACATTTAATTTTGCTTAATGAAATTCTTTTCTATCATCTACCGTTTCAGGGCTATAGCTTGTCCCAGTTGCGTAGAACATTCTAAATATATATCGTCTCATTATTTCCAAAGTTATACAATTCACAAATGTTAGTTTTTCAAAAAATACAACTGTGACAGTGTGATAGAAAAAGTACAAATAATAATTAGATTTATGCAATACTATTTTGCGTACAATGTTCACTCTCTTGAATCAGAATGAAAATTCAGAATTATCATTTATTCCCTTCAGCAATCTTTCTCCTTGCGATCACATTCACCTATTACTAAGTCCACTCTCGGTCGTAGATTCACGCCACATTCGTTCATCCAATCATTAATCTATGTTCACTCTTACCTACCGAACTATCATTGTACTCAATAGCACAATATTTTGTTCTATCTACAACATGAACGATACTCGTAAAACGCTAAATATTTTACGTTTCGTTTTAGTTTATAATCCTAAAGAACTCAAAAGACACGTTTTACATTCGTATTCCGTTCTTATCACGTGTAGATCTCTCTTGTACCAAAGGATAATATAATGTTCCCTAATCTTCATCTTCATGTTTTCAATCTTCCATCTCTTAGCGGCGAGTTCGTCTTTGGTACTTTAAATGAATTCGAAATAATCCTTACACAGCAAATTTTCTACTCGTACTTTTAATGAAACCACCTGAAGGTGGTCTGCATAGCGAATTATTCGTCGGTAGCGAGCACGCGTTTTAAAGCTTCGCTGTTAAAAAATAGACGAAAAACGTATATACACAGTGTATTTCTTATTTCTGGGATCATCGTTGTTTAATCGTTGTTACTTTTTTCATCCATGTTTGATTCTAAAACAGTTCCAGTGTTGTTCCCCAAATTTCGGTTTCGCATTCATTTTCACGCAAATCTATTCTTCGCAGTAATGAATACCTATCGGTGCGAGCATCAACTTACATGCGTAGTCTCTTTAATCTGTTTCTTATACAAGTCTACATTCTCGTGTATAGACTTGCATTTCGCCGCACATATTGTTTAGCCACACAATGTACCGTATAACGTATTTCTACATATAGTGATTCTCCATTCTCGCTGCACACACGAAAATACGAGCCACTACATAGCAGTAGCAGCACACCAAATACATCTGCTGCGTAGTCTTGTGTTAAATGTTTCTCTCTCGCGTGTGTACGCGCACACTCGCGAATGCACCGAATTCGGGTTCCTGGTTACAAGGACGCAGGAGGGAGGCGTTACGCTTCGCCTCTCTCTCTCTCTCTCTTTCTCTCCCTCTGGCCCTTCGTGAGATTGCACACCGTGACCAACAAACTACTACGGTTTACGGGATATAACTCGCAGGAAGAACGAGCTCGGAAAGAGGAAAACGGAAAATGCGAGAAAATGGAGAAAGTCCGAGAAGAATAGACTACGTGCGAATAGCGAGAACAACGCACAGTCTGAAATGCAAAGAGAAAAATGGAAGAAAGAGAGAAGGCAGACTAGCGAATAATAATTACTTCCTTATATTTATCCTAAACGCAACACAGCAAATCGATTACTACAGGTCGATGTGATTTCTTAGTTTCGACCGATTATTATTATTATTATTATTATTATTATCATCATCATCATCATCATATTTATGTATTTAAAGTCGAGTCAATCTTACGGTCATCATTAACAACAATTACCATTACGTAAGATACAATAAGTTACTCATGATATATGATACATACGTGACACATAATGTATGATATTTGGCATATGTATCATATATATGTAGAAGAGTGGGCGGGTTTGATACATTTTGTAAGGAAAAGATCGTGTAAACGTAAATATCTTAGTGATTTCTTTGATGTGAATAAAAATTGTATTCCTGAACAAAAACAAATATCAATTTTTCTCAGCTTAAACGTGGAACGTGTTAAAAATTGTATGAAACACGAAAAATGTCTCGAGTTTGCTTATCTATGAGAGAATTGATACACGGTAATGAGAGGCATATTTATGTATCTTAATAATATCATTTTAAAACTTGGTTCTATTTTGCAATAAAATGATTCACTGAGAAAATATAATTGCAATGATTGAACCTTTTTAGATCAGTGTAAGCTAACAAGTGTGAACGTGCAAGGTTGGTGTGCTCAGTTCTCAATCTCGTAAAAATCACCTGATCTCTTTTATGATTTCAATCAATGTAGCACGAGATTCTCTTCACTTTGTTGATCGTCCTTTCTTTTACCTGTATTGTTACATATAGAGAGATTATCTTCTTCTTACAGAAACTAATCGTATTTACATGTAGTTATAGAATATCAGTCAGCGCACCTCCTCCCTCTCATTCTCGACCCTCCACTCTATAGTAACAGCGACAAAGTGAAGAAAGCTCTCTAAGCTGCAGAGCTTAACTCGAATAGCATTGAATTAAAATTAAGTTATCTAGGTCGTTGACGAATTCCTTTTCTCTAAGCTTCTTAACTGCAAATAGTTGTCACTAATGTCTATTTACATCGAAGTTCATAACACTTCTAAAATAATTCTGTCAATATTTTATTTGATAGATATCCAACAGAAACTGTTTCAAGAACAGCATTATTAGCAGTATTTATTAGTATTTTATATATTATTTTCTGATTCTTATAGAAAAGCATTAATACTTTACAGACGTTGAAAGTTTATTTTAATAATTTATAAATGGTAATAATTATTTCTTCAGTTTCAAGTTACTGATGTAGATTACCGCCAAAGGATTCACGTATACCTATAACAAATGCGTGTTATCATATAACGATATCAAACATTTGGTCAATACGTAGCAACATTTACTGTCATTATTAACAAATAAGTATTATTTTAAATTAGTAAATATAAATTTCGTTAACAAAAACTATAGCCTCTTAAGATTTTTTCGATCATAGAATTTGTTACCGTATGTCACACATAACGATACGATCAAGAATAATATTTATCATTTTGAAATACGAGAGACACTGAAATTTCAAAACTTACCATCTCTGGAAATATTGTGCGGCGATTAATCCATCCATTCTAACCGTAACACTTGTGACTTTTATTTTATTTAGAAAACACTCACTCGTTCGTTCGTGTGTTACATCCTGAAACCAATCGCTTGTTTGATTTAATACATGAGGTTAAAAAGTTAATCATAGAATTAATAAAGATTAATAAATAATGGTATAATGAACCGAAGCAGAGTTATATGTATATAGAGAGATAATAAATTTCAAGAATTTGCAGAATACAATGCGACTCGCAGGAAAAGAAAGTGAAAAAGAAGATGGATTACAACGTAGTTTCTTGCAGGAAAGAAAAAATTATAAAATATCTCAAATAAAACGGGAGAAATTGGCAAAGAAAATGAAACAGTGGGAAAATGAGATAAATTTTTTATGAAACAAACGAGGTTACGGTGAGAACCAAGCTATAAAGCACGCATGGAAAGAAAATATATACCAACGATGAAATATACGAAATACGTATTACAGTACATACATATTACAGAGAAGATATAGTTAGACAACCATAAAAACAGAAAAAGAACTCAACGATGGTTATGCAACAAAAAATATTCTATAGGATCGTATACATATATGAAGCATAAAGATATACAATCAATAACTGTTATATAGTTACTTAATTATATAAAATAATAACTGTAACAACTGTTACGAGCTTTTCATTTCTCGCAATCTGACAGTTAAGAAAAACATTTATTATTTATATTTATTTATTTATATTTTCTTTTAATTTAATTTATATTTAATGAATTACATAACGTTACATAACATGAATTTTCATAAACGATATAATCTCTTCTCTTTGATGTTAGAGATGGCACCAAGACAAATTCAATAATATCAAATTAACTTGTTTCTTTCAATAATTTCCTTGAAAGGCCGTTCCTAAATATAAAGTTTCTTACTTTTTATTAATAGATAAATAAGGCACGAATAAGAAACTCATTCAATGATATTTTTTAATCCAATGGAATTATTGAACAAATTTGTCGCAAGCTGCATCTCCTATTCGTCGTGCGTGTGCAAATGTTATTAAATTTAAATTAATTTGAAATGTTATTTAAAGTTTAAGTTAATTTAAATGTTATTTAAAGTTTAAATTAATTTAAATGTTAATTATTCTTAAAACTTTGACTCTTAGATCTTTTCCACATGCATATACAATGGCGAATAAAAAAAAGAAGAATTGGTACATTATGAATCTCAGTAATTTCTTTATTAAAAGCATTTTACCATATTGATAACGGTCATCCATTCTGTGGTCTATATGCATTATACTTATTCATTGCTCTTATTAAATATAAATCCATTTTGTAAAATTATGGTGTCCTGTTACACTTCTTTCTCCATAAACTTTCTTTTATCTGCCACTATATTTATATTTATAATTATACAACAACGATTTTATAATCTGCGAACAAACTTAACTCTAAAGCATGGACTACTGGGAATATGCCTACGAGCTATCATTCCAACTCGTTGTATCAATTTACCGAATATTTTCATGAATAAATTGTAAATTATTTCCAGGAAAATAAAAAACAAAAAATATGACGATCTAAATCCTCATGTATCTACACTAACAACGTGTTTTTATTGGTATTGCAATATTTACATATATCGTACTTTTAACGTATTTTTAATTTTCCATGATTTAGTATCTAACAAAAATACAATACAAGACTAGTTCCATTTTAAGTGTTAAAAAGGGATTATCGAGAAGTAATCTTTACATAAGAGAACATAAAACGTCTGAAAAGATGAAATATTGCAGAACGGCGATACGATAGGAATACTAAGGAGAGAAGCAAAGAACGATTAGGATGCTTGTACTATTCGTATAGCGGGCCGTACAATAGTAGAGATGCTTTCGCGGTCTCCTAAGGGAGCCTGTGTCGAAACCGTTCCACATCGAGTTCCTTTCTGTATTACATGGTTTATCAGAGAAGCCAGTGCCGCGGTCAAGGATGGGACGCATTCACAAGCAACGCTGGACTCGTAGACCTTTAAGATCGATCGATGGATTTTACTTGTGCCTCTGCTTCTTCGACCAACCAAAACGTGCCTTTTGTGCGCGAGGAAACGTGTACGCGTGAACGTGTACGTACTTGAACAAAGCACGCTTTATCGATTTTACGTCCGTTCGGTTTTATTCTTTTCTCTTCGCAATAATAGCATCTTTACATGAGATAATGCAGCAATCAGATGAAAATTTAATATAACCATTGAGAGACGAGATAATAATTTAAGATATAACAGTAGCTTTTATAGGAACTGGTCTGAAAGTTTACCTTCCTTTCTTCAACGTATTTCAAGTTTAATAGGATCTTTTCGATATTTTACAAGATAATTTATCCTTTGGTATTATTTTTACGAACGTACATACGACAAATACGTCATTGTTTTAGCAAATATGTTTTCAAAGATGATTGTTCCGCTTCTTCGTTCTGTAAACACAGTGGCCAATTGAATTTTATAATCGTAGAATTGGCTACTATCTTTAAACATTTTTCGTTTCTGTCCTCTTATTTTTCGATTATTTACATATTGACTATCAGGCAAATTTTGTCTGCATGGCTGTTGCTTATCTCAGCATAATATATTATAATATGCACACGCACGTAACACGCGCTTTGTAGTGTATCTAACATTTTACATTAGTGTTATCCTCGTAATATTAAAAGTATTGATAATTGTATGGATCTTTCTTTAATTTAAATGTTATAGTTAATTCTGACAATATCGATCACCGGTGTCTTATATGGTACCTTCGGACTTGTAAGTTTAATAGCAATTGTCGGAGCTCGTTATGGTAGTCGTATCAAAAGTCTTCGTTCTATCTTCACGCAGAGTTGAAAGTATTTACACGTGCAAGTCCACACGGATTTTATTCTTCTCAAATTTCGTACATGTCTTAATTATATTTTTATTTATTCTTACCTCTGTCCTTTTTTTATGAGCTTTATATAAATCTGACTTTTCATTTTTACCAATTTTTTGCTTATCACACTAAATTTTGGACAAAGTCCAATTGTGCTTCCCACTTCGTTCTTGACTTTTGCACACTTATTGCATTATAAACACCATAGTTGTTATTGCTTTTTAAGCTGATTAAGTTCATAGACAGACATTACGAATAATATTGTTTCGAGTTGAATCTTCTCAATTGTACAATTTTGTAGTTATAGAATATCCACGCAGAGTATTGTATTTCTTTGTATTAGGTTGTCCGAAAAGTTTCTTTCGTTTCCCAAAGAAACAATAGACACACAACATTTTTTGTTTTATATTCTTTTGACCCATTATCTTTTTTTTATCCTACAATTTACACCGTATGATCTATTTTGCATTACATGCAGTATATTAATACGTGTAATAAAGTATAATATAGAAATGTTTCGCATCTGTTGTTTACTTCTAAAACGAAAGAATCTTTCCAAACAAGTTAATACAAGTTACCCCTGGTAAGAAAAGGAAGAAGCAACATAAAAACATAGTCAGATAAAAGAAACGGTAAAGCGCCGAAATGAAAATAAAATTCAACAAGGTTTCTGATTTTTCGTATGCGTAATATTCTGTAGTACGTCTATACATTTCGTAAAATACAATCTAGGAATAGCCTCATTTAAAAAGACCTTTGTTCAATTCATGACCTCCCTTTGTTAGTGTTATTGGAGAACCTACTTCCTAGAACGCATTAAGGGAATGTATAGATTCTCTTGCACTCGCCATTAGAGCACAGAGACCAAAGCACAATTCCTCAAAAGTCCTAGCTAACCATCCCTTCCGTTCAAATACATCCTTTGACCTAGTGTTCGCTATTCCAATGTCTAAAGTCTAAATCACGAGCCTGTAGGAAAGGAGTCCTTGCCTGATGAGTCCTCCAGCAGGATGAAGTTCAGACCTGGATGAAACAGAGTTTCCCTTCTCTATCCTTCTCTCTCTTTCTGTTTTCCCTTGCATTATAGGTAACGATGGGCATTCGAACTTTAGTTTCAAAACGGCACGAGATGTTTTTCAAGGCTGTACAAATTCGAATTACTTCGAATAGGATTCGATAGCTTAAAACTTCTGAAAGTCTTAAAAGTCGTGAAAGTCTTGGAAGTCGGTCGTGTAAATGCATTTCTGATATCTCGAACTTCCTGTTTCTTCTTTAATACTTGATAGCAATGATACTGTTTGGATTAAAGGATTCAGAATGCTTGTAAAATATTAACTACACGGCAAGCTTTCAAAACTTATCAAAGTCAATAGGATCTTCAGGACCTGCGTGACTTTCGGGAGTTTTAAGGTATCGAATCCTCTTTGAAATGATTCTCGAGATGCGCGCCTGTTCGACGCGATTCGAAGTGTTTAACGGCCCGTTACTAATTACAACAAAATCAAGTTCCAATAGAATCTAAATATCGTCTGATAGATAATTCTCCATTTTTTTTAGCGAATTGAGAAATATTCGTGTGATTTTATGGCAGCATCAGACTTTTCTTCATCTTCCAATACAACGTGTAGAACTCAGCAAAATAAAATCAATATACATAAAATTGAAACAAAGTTTTATGATTTCTCAGAGAAGCGAATAGCGCCATGATATGGTCAGTGGCTGTAAATAATGCTTGTAAAATTATTACCAGTTACTCCGATAATTACAAAAATATAGGATAATTATAAAAGTTAC
Source organism: Bombus pascuorum (assembly GCF_905332965.1). Taxonomy (NCBI): domain Eukaryota; kingdom Metazoa; phylum Arthropoda; class Insecta; order Hymenoptera; family Apidae; genus Bombus; species Bombus pascuorum. The sequence continues at coordinate 6,219,609 of NC_083494.1, read as the reverse complement.
TGATACTATGTTAAATATACCATGTTCCTATGTAAAACAAAGTTTATTAATACCAGCCAGAAATTTGTACAATTAGCCTCAAGCAAATTCTACGAATGTCAGGAATAGCCGTAATACCAATACTAATAGCCGTAATAAACGGAATGGCGCAAGCGTATAAATTCTCAATGAGTAATAACATAACAACAGTTTATATACATGCATTTGCACTATGTAACTGTGCTTCGTATACGCGTAATTTACAAGCATATTCGACGGTCCGATTACAAGTAAATCTAGGAGAGAAAAATCATTGCTCTGAGCATTCATTTTCGAAGACAGTATATGTATCCTTAAATTGAATAATATAAGCAAACTGTACCGGTGTCGTGGGAAACAACGAGGAAAAGTTTGAAACGCTTCTAGCTTATGTAGAGTGTAATTTAACAGTAACAGAGAAACTGCACCCCGAATGATTTCCAAATATTATTTCCACTCGGCATATCGCAGTGATTAGTACAGAAAACATTAATCGATTAATAAGTTCGAAAGTTACTGTTAGTTTTAATCACATGAAGCGATGCTGTTAAAAGATTAAAACAAACGAATCGACAGAAGAAACGGTTTTAAGTACACCAAAGATATATCTCTCAAACGCTTCCTGTCAAATTGTTGATGATGTTTGTTTACTACTGAATTCTATTGTACTTCGTATTTTATAGTGCGATAATCCATCGATTCTTAAATAGGAATTTCACGAAGACAATTTTCGTAATCGTGTTGTGCTTCGCAAATATTTACAATGAAGGAGACACGCCTGATTTCGATCATTTTTCAACAAATTGTCAAAATCATCACTCTGAGTACTGTTGTGAATATTCTAATCGAGGATCGTCGTTTATTAAAAAATTATTATCAGAAAATGTAGTTTGAAAAAGTAGTAGTAGAAAAAGTTTACTCAAAAGTATATAACTTTCCGGACACTGTTTACATTTAATGTGGAATGCTATTGTTTATCTGTTTTACTAAAAATCTATATTTTTGATATTTCTTATGACTCCGAAGGAACTTGAGAAAAGATAACTCACAATCAATACAAGACAGTTTTTCTATCCTAACATTGTGTGTACATTAAATGATACAAAATGAAATTCGACGAATTTCTCGCTTTAACAACAAAATATGATGAATTATTGAACAATTGACAACACAGTATTAATAAGTAAAAACATGGGCGTGTCTACACGTATTTCATTTATACAATAATATTTCGGTCATTCGAAGATCGTTTTCTATTTGGAAAGAATAAAAATAAACACGATTCTGAATGATAAATTCAATAAACTACAAAATCCAAGTACAGATATTAACAGTGAAAATACAGTGTTAGAAGAATTACATAAAGTGAAAAAAAATCATTCGAAATGGCATGGATGGTTTACTGCACAAATACAGAATTTTTGCGAAGTTTGAGATTTTACGTGCAAGAAACAGATCCTGGCTGTTTGTTTTTACTGTATAAAAATCGCATTCACATCTACTTGGTAAATTTGTCAACAATAATATTTTTGTTTATCGTGTTTAATGTAGAGATATTTTCATCTTTGTCGTTTTATGTTGCTAAAAAAAGATCAATGCAGAATTTACAAACAATTTTATAACAGCATTCATAAAGATAAGTATAACGCAAACAGTATTTATTTAATTATTATGTAGCATTCATCTTTTCCTTGAAAACGCTGGAACTGGTCATATAATATTTGTGCAACAAGCCATGGATGTATTTTGACTTAATTGCGGATATCGAGAAACATATTGAGAATGTTTCCAATATACAAAATAGATTGTTAGGAATCTCTGCGATCGAAGCTAGTAACGTTAACCGCACGCTGCAAGCCACAATCTGTTGCAACTTTACCGACAATTCATTTGCCTTCATTTCACGGAAACTATACAAACTGCATTAGATTCTGTTTATGTTCGTATTTAATGACCCGCTACTAGGAATACAGAATTTATGTTATTTAAACTCAGCTTTGCAAGATCTTGCAGTAATCAGATCACTAGAGATATCAGAAAATAATTACAAAATAACGTATGTATGTACGAGATACACCAAACTGCAACATATAAGAACTAAAGTGCTCTAATTGCGATTTGTTGAAACAAATTGAGTTTGTATAATACCGACGCACATATATACAGGGTAATTTGCATTTCATAAAAATATAAAGTACGTAACAACAGTATATAATATAGTATATAAGGTTCTATATAATATATATAGTAGTATATAACATATTATATAAGATTCTATATATGAAGATAAGACGAAAATCGGGAATAAGAAAACTGCGTTAAGCTTTCGTTTTTGACAAATTTTGTTTAATTTAATTTAAATTTTCGAAAACTGTAAAAAACATATTTTCACATTCTTTGATCTTTGCTTTTTGAATTACGCGCTTTTATTTTGTGGACAACTAAAATTACGCTCAGACCAGACTGATAAATGCTGCGGTATACGACGATTCAAGTGAGTGCAGAGCTCGGTCAACCGCTCTTTTCTGGTAATCCTTACGGCGGAACCATTAAAAGACTCTCTGAATATGCCAACTCATAAAGACCATATGAAAATTGGATCTTAACCGCAAAGTATTATTTCCGCAACTTCAACGGTACGAATCGCTTAAACAACTTTGGTAAAAAAGGTAGAAGAGTAATATAACATTCCCTTTATATTTTCATATTGATTACAACATAGCACAATTTGAACAAAATTCCAAACGTGCAGGGAAGTGACCAATTTGTTTGTGAAGCGATTCTCATACAGGATTCAATTATGGTTTTTAAGTAAAACGAATTCTTTTAATTAAATGTATAATTTCAATTTAATATAAAAATTTTGCGAATCGTTCTTCATATATGGTAAACTTCTTTTTTAAGACATCGACATTTTTATGCATGTAAAAGAGCAATGACATACATTTCCGTCCTAAAGTCTTAAGACCTTTCTTACTATTAAAAGGTCTCTGATATTTTGTACATATTATACATTTCAAAATGCACGTATTTTTCAGTAATGACATTTTTTTATTGTTTAGACTGAATAGTATGTGTTTTCATTATCGTATAAACCATAAAGTTAAACGAATAATTACGATACAATCCATCAATAGCTTCTTTCTGTTCTTGATAAAATGTAATAGCTTATGATCTTAGAACTGGAGTGTAAGTATGCTATCGATATTATAAGCGCTCGCTGCGAACGTGGTTTATGTTACACTGTATCACATTGCTTAACGTATTTGGAAAATTGGAAAACGAACACTGGCATAACACGCATTGATGCGTTACAAATCAGATGTTTCTGGGACGTTTCAGCAGACGCTAATTCTCCGACACTCGACAAATGGATAACTAAAAACACAAGAATCAATCGTCAAGAACTGCCATGAATTTTCCAGATCACAAATCATACCGAAGTTCTTATAATTACTCGTCCCCGTTCCGGATAGGACGAAAGCTTTGGCAAAGAGATTTCGCAAAGGTGTTGATTGATGTTGTCTCTGAGGGAACTTTAAGGGTTGTTTTTAAGGGAGCTAACCAACTAGAAACTTTAATGGACTCTCGATTAAAAGGTTGCCTCTTGCAGTAGGAAAAAATGAGATTAAATCAACAATTTGGTTAATCCAAACAATTCGGTTCAGAATATTCGATCAAATCCGCAATTTTGATAGAATATCAATTCAACATCTAATTGAGATTCAGACTCAATTAGAAGGCTAAATCGTTCTGTTAGTCAAACTTGTCGCTTCAACTACGCTAGACCGCCGATTTTCATCGAATATGCCGCGAGAAATTTTAAAACATGCAATACCTATCTTTTCTTTTCCCTCGGATTGTCAAATAAAGAGATGACATCAGCCAAATCAATAATTTGGTAATTGGTTCGTATGTACCATGAGGCGAAAAAGTCTGGAAGTTTCGTTGCGTTAGGCAATCTGCAAAAAGGACTTGCGAATAATCAACATGGAGAATTTCCAGTCATTAAGTCACGAAGAGTTGAGGTCTAGTATCAGTTGTGGCTAGAACCAATTCTGAGAAGCATCTATAACAGGGATGAAATAGTCGACTAGGCGTCTCGGTAATCAAAGAACAGTAGCGTGCTAAATTTAGAGACTCTAAGGGAGAAATTGATCGACCTCAACGCATTTGAGTCAGTTAACATCGCTTGCAACCACGTTCTTCTCAGTTACGGAAAATTGTTTCTTTGTTGTCCTCTGCGCCAACCACACGCTATGATGGATACTGAACTCAAGGGTTTAATGACTAAACGTGACGTGGTAAAGGCATCGTTAACTCGTTTTGAGAGATTCTTTAGTGAGTCGACACAGTCAATAGGTAAGTACGTCGGTACTGCAGAAACGGTTACAGAAAATGGTAGAATTATTAGATGTCAGTGACCTGTAATACCAAGTGACCTAACTTAGAATTAGTCAACGTGAGTTAATGAGCATAATTCTAAAACTGGTAAGAAGACTACCTTGAGAGATGCCACTCTCATTGGAGCACAAGGCAGCTGAAATTGTACCTGTTTGCTTCGGAAGTCCACGGATGAATATTTATTCATCCAGTACGCCTTTTCATTGGTATTACAGAAGCCGTATAATTGGACGTCGCGTCGTCTGCTTCGTCCAGCAATGTATTTATCCAGAAGTTTTAATTGTATGCAGTTTTAATTACGCCTCGATGAATGAAATCGTTCCATCGCTATCTTCCACGAATCGGCTAACAAGGGGCATTACTCGAATATAACGCGTCGATTTTGATGAAATCTTACAGATGCATAATACGGCTAATAATCCACGATCAAGTAACGAGAATGAGCTTGGAAACGTATTTTCTGAAATGTCTCGAGATATATCAAAGGTAGAATTATGTAGATAGAATAATGTATAGTGCGTAAATAGATCTTTAAAAAACCATCGTGGGGAATATTTCCCTTGTCCCTGCAAAAAAGAAATGCAAAATATGTAGAAGAAGAGAATTTTTTTCTTTTACGAATTTGAGTATCAACTTGAACTTGATTAGGTTTAATAAGTCTTGAAAGCTTGGCTAGTTTAATCAATACTTTACAAGCATTTCGAATGCTTTAATTTGAGCAGTAGGAGATCTAGAAAGATATCGGAAATGCATTTACGGGAATGACTTCTAAGGCTTCCAAGAGTTTTAGCGGACTTTCAGGAGTTCTGGGCTTTCGAATCTTATTCAAAGTGATTCGAATTTTGACAATTTTAGTAAACATCGAGTCAGATCACTGGAGATGGTCCTCCAGCGATTGGACCATTACGCGTCGCTAATGGCCCTTCCAAAGTGATCGCGTTTCCAACACAGTCGAGTTTTGAAAACACGAAACGGAAAGGACCGTTACAATCTTTCTAAAAAGATCTGAATGCTGAAGTCTCGACACAAAAATTGTCATGAAATTAGTTATGGTATCTTTCGCATTTTTATTCCTTCCGATGGAACAACACCGGATCGTCGGTTCAAAAACGTTGCTGAAAAAAAAAAAAGGAAACAAATCTTTTAAGCTATTCTGATAGCTTGAGATATGATAAGCTATTCTGATAGCTTGAGATATGATAAGCTATTTACTTCTGGAATGGAGGGAGGGCTCTGAAGTTTCATGCATTATATTTGTAATTGGTCTAGTTGTGTAAGCTGCTGTAGCAATTCTGAGATCAGAATGGCGAATGGATTTGATACTTCAAAGTGCTCGAGACTCTTGTTTTCGCAGAGGAATAAACAACGGAGCCGTAATCAATTTTCAATCTTATTACGGCCTTTGGTACTATAGCTGTATAGATATCATCATAAAGAAAAGCTTTGACTGCAGAGCTACCGATTCCGTTACGTTGTTTACCAAAGGGAGGAAAAATATCGTGAGACTTAACGTTGTGCCTCGTAGCTCCCCACTTTTAATTACGCAAGTTCTAGATTCGTTTCACTGCTTAATAGACTCCTATTTGTCTGATTTTCAACAAGTTTTCAATAAATCTTCTCCGTAAAGCAATACTTTTTTAGAATAGAAATAATGCATGGTTTCCATACCATATCATAAGCTGTCTCGATGTTCACACAATGATGGTATGTTGTTTGTTGCGAGAAACATCGGTTATATTTGTTTCTAAACTCACGAATTGATTCAAGGTGGAATGGAATTTTCCAAATCCGTTTTGTAATGCCAACATTACATTGTAATATTCAAGCACCCACTTTAACCTGTTGTTAGCTAGATTCTCCATCAGTTTGCACGTAGTGTTTGTTAAATCTACAGGTCGATCATTGGAAGAGTTAGAAGGATGTTTCTTTGGTTTAAGAATAGATATTACAGCTGCTCCACTCCGTTGAGTGGAAAATATTCATCGTATTTCGAAATGATGTTACGTAATTCAAATTGGTACGTTAGACTAAAAAATAGCAAATTGCAAATAAATTCCACCAGAACCAGAGCAAGACAAATTTGAAAAAGACTTTGATAATAGGTGGATTTTATTAATACTTCTGTAAACAGCAAAATCAAGAAGATCGGTTTTTTTTAGACCAATGAAAAGCTCTTCAAACGATATAAACAACATCGAGAACATATTTCTCTAATATTCCTTAGTGCAAGATTTTTGTAATACAATTCAGTTACGAACGACAAGCCGAGAGAACGAAAGAAAACTGAAGTAGCGCTGCTTTGTTCTTTTCAATTTCAGTCGATTGTAGACTGTGACAATATTGATTTTATTATTAATCATTTTAATTCCTATCATTGTTACTTAATTTCTTGATTGAATATGGTCGCTTAATTATATTATGAAAGTGATAACGTTACTTTTTGTGATTGACATATAATACTACGGTAATGTAATAATTACAATTTATATAATAATTAATGGTAATATTATATCGTATTATAATAATTATGATAAATACCGTGTAACAGGTATTTTATGTCGTATATTGTTTCAAATGGAATTAAACAAGAAAAAAGAATGGAATGCAAATTATTATGTACCTACACATATGTAACAATTATGTGGCATTTCGTATTGGAGTTGTGATATTATAACATATTTTGAAATTTAGTATAAGATAAATGAAGGAGTTTTGCAATTTATTAAATAGATCAAATACTATTGAATAGTTTCAAAATACATATGTATATTAGAATAGTGATGGACGTATCGTCGGGATACAGACATACAATGATATCCTTTACTAAAAATTACACGACCTGCTTACATGGTTCTAAGTCTATTCTACATGCACTTTTTTGTCATACAGACACGCTTATCGTATTAAGTTTTTTATTATTTTATTTACGTACAATAGTGCAATTGTACGTATATATAAAAAGATAAAATAGGGTTATATGAACACAGAAACAGAAGAAAAGTACAAAAAGAAAAATGTCAAACTGTCATCCCTCAACTAGGTTACACAAGATACATTTAAATGACCGGCAAAAGGTCAAGAGAATCAGCAAGGCTATTGGCGCAATTCAGAATGGGACGAAACGAGCAGAACATCCATACTTTGAACATTAAGATAGAAAATATTATTACACCTTGTATTCCTAATAGATACACTCATACTGATCATACCAATAACAAGTAAAGGAGAACAATCTATATGAATGTTAAGATCTTTTTCAGAAAAATCATGTCACATATCCTTCTGCGATTAGCGAACGAAAGGATACTAATAACGCCAAGAACAAGCTCATAATTACGGTCATCGATGAGCATACTCGTACCAAGTTTAAGTGCAACAAATCGCAGGAGTTTATGCTGAGCTCTTTCTATAAGAGTATCATATTTCTTTGATGGACGATTCTATACTACCGAGACGTATTCCACATGATATTTGGCAAATGTAGCATATAACAGCTTAATGGTAGGGATATTAGGTTGTCCGAAAAGTTTCTTTCGTTTCATAAAGTGATAATATATGAACAATAATTTCTGTTTTATATTATTTTATTGAATTAGGTATGATACATTTCGTTCTATTTCTTTTATTATGTTCGTCCATAATTTAATAAACTAATATAAAACAAAAAACATTGTGCGTCTATTATTTCCTTATAAAACGAAAGAAACATTTCGGACAAGCTAATATATTGAAAATTAAGTGAGAAACGATTCACGGGTCCCAAAGCTCTCGTTGCACGTCCCGCAATATAACAGCGATGTTTGGAGAAATCAAGATTTGGGGTGAGAATTACTCGCAGATCTGCGATTTCATCGACTTCTTTCAGAACGTTGCCATCAACGATCGACCGAAATGTGAGCATAACTTTCTCTCGTCCAATCGGACGCTCTTTTGCCAAAACGTACGCCTTGCAGGATCGATGGAAAGAGAAAAGATGAAGACCTTCAAGGATGTACATATTTTAAACGCTCACCGAGTATTCGAAGGTTTGGACCAAGTTGACAGGGTTTACGGTACGTCGATCGTTATTGAGACAACTCAGTGACGAAAGTTTGTCGATTAAAAGTGCTACCTCGTAAGCAGCTTAACGCGAATCGAATAGCCGGAAGTCACGTCCGCATCGTAAACCTAGTCCATGTTCCATCTACTCGGCTTTCATTCGCATGCCATGCGTGGCAACCGCCATAAAACAAACACAAAAATCCCTACACTACTAAAAATGAATTCCAAGAATGTGTTTAACATAGCTACGGCTTGGTTAGTTTGTTCATTGAGTATACTTCATTTCATTGAGAATTTCTGCTTGTTTTGTGCACTGAGTATGTAGGTATTTGATTTCATTCTTATGGTTTGTAGTAGAGATGCGACTATTGTTTGATTTTAGGGGCTTCTGTTTACTTAGATATCAAAGTTGCTCCTAAGTATTTCTATAAACAGCAATTCATTTAATTATCGATATACAGTCAGTCAGGAAAGTCTATATACACCTTTCGTGTATTTTCTCAAAGAAACTGAAAGCACGTTTTATCACGAAACTATTTATATTTACATATTAATACAAATATTACTAGTAGATTTCTAAAGACAATTAAAGATATTCAAACATTGAATTCACAAAATTCTTGAGATGAAATAAAGTACAGGTTCGTCCTAGTACAGCTCTTGATGTACCTTCGACTACTCCAATGTAATCAACACGCTTTTAATTTAAAGCTCGATAAGATGACGACAAAAATCGTACATCAACTTAGTAGAAATCTTTTTGGGAAGACTTCCCTTTATGGAAAGAAGGTGGGCAAGTATCGATACCCAACCTAACGAGCCAGGCAATGGACGTCGAATCAGCTTCTCATTCGATCTCTCAACCTGATATAGGTCTCACCTACTCATCCAGAAATATGGAGACGGTTGCTCGTAACAAGCCTACTGCATCATATGATAGATTCCACAGGATCGAGTTAAGCATCAATCTGTACAGAATCCAGTATGATACACGTATCGAAAGTGTGTAACAGCACACTGATTCGGGTACTCCCCCACTGAGCCGTGAACAGGTTGCAATCAACGATCTTAGATATTTAGCGTTGATCGAATTGCAGCTCCTAGTGTACCTAGGCTTGCTGCCATGCCACAATAAATTGCATTTATGTCTATTGATCGATTCATTAAACTACAGTTTGAAGGAGTGAGCTTTGCTACGATGGGCATATCATGTACGATTTTCGCGAGCTGTATCTTATACTATTCTACAATGCTGCGAAATCGAGGTATAAAAAAATTCCCGCGACGCAGCAAAAGCACTGTTATATGTCCCATTGTAGTTAGTCTATTGTGATAGAGGTTTTATCCGGCAGGAATCCGGCACTAACACGCGTGTCTATGAAGATTTCCCCCGTGTAAAAAGAATGAGTTTATAGAAACTCGGTCCTGATTCTTGTGACAGTAGGAACATCTTCTCCTAAATGTCACTCCAAGTGAATGGATAGGAGTAAGTTAAGGGGTGGATGAATTGATCTACTGAAATTGGACACATGTGTTACGCACTTTTCTTCGTTTTAGGAAAATCTCAAAGATTTCAGTAGTGCGGTTAGGTTTCCTATAAGCGTATGTTTTGATGCGTCGAATCTATTTCTTTTTTTTTTAACTATTCATCTTGCGGTCACCTTATGCTATGACATAAACCTGGAAATCCTACAGTATTTGTGACCTCGTCCAAAAATTCTTGAAGCGACGCGACCCTGCAATTGGGAAAGACTTAGCACTCTGTCACTTTGACGTTTCTCTGTTGGTTCACCACGAACCAGTTAGCACGTTCCACGTCCGAATACGATAAAGATTGAGACAACCAATTCTGAATGGCTTGCATCAACCGCCAGATATATCTCATCCGATTAAGGCATTCAGGGCAACATAAAACTCAAGCACGACTGTAAACCTTATTTCTCGTTCGATCAGGATAAAAATTAGGAAGAGGAGATCCTGTACTATGGCTGCATTTCTCTTCCTCTTTCTCTTTCTCTCACTTCCTTTGATTCATTCGTGCTATGCACTAGAGGAAATCTTCATAATTAAAAATTACTATTTTATCCCAAATGAAGTAGATTCCGAGAGTTGTTCCATAAAATGCAGAATAAGATAACAAACACATCCGTCAGTCGATAATTAAATTCGAGTAAAAACATAAAAAAAGTTTATAATACAATTCAATACAAGAATGTTTCGAAATGCAGAGGGTGAAATACAAATGGACATTTTTAAAAAGATGCCGTCTGAACTGTATTTTGTCAATTTAAATCGTGTAGAAATAGAACTGGATATACTTCTAATAACACTGTTCATGAAACCATCATAATCTAACTATTAACATAACTTAACTGATCTCACTACTAACGATGCAGCTCTGTTTGTGATAGAAATATAATTGAGCATATTGATGTTGAAATACATAACCATGAGATCAGGAACAAGTTGAAGAGCAAACACATAAATACGCGTGTAATATCAATGCATAAATCACAGGCTAATATACAATAGTGTATGTTTAGTATTTGTAGGTCCGGCACTGTGTTACGAACACTGTTCGAAGGGATAAAGTCGCGGATGCTTTTCTTTTTCCAACTGTTTTGTCTCTTCAGTTTATTCTCTATCTTCTAACGAGCAGTATTTGATGAGATGCGTTTCCAAGTATTACCGATTGTTTTCTTATTTCAGGCTATTAAGGATTTAAGTGAATTAGAAAATAAAATAAAAATTCGAGTGTCCTACTTATTATCAAACTGTAGCGGCACATGAGTTAGAGGACAATTTAAATAATGTTGTTGTTTTGCCTCGGAGTGTCAAGATTGTTAGGATACACGTAATGTAAGAATAAATAAACTCCGAGCAAAACAATGTCGCCGCTACGTGCAATCGTCAAACAAAGACGAATTTGAATTTTCCGACTCTCCCCCGACTAGTATAAATAAGCAGACGCGATCGCAAGGAAATGAGTTACAGTCAGTTGTCGATCAGTTATCAACCAGTTATCAACGAATTATCAGCGATCTAATTAACGAGTCATTAGCGATCCTATTTTACGACTTATACACTGTCTTAGCGAATCGGTTAGTACGAGCGTCTTTACATTATCTGTATACTAATTTATCATTTTAAATATATTCGACGGTTTAAACAACGAGCAATCTCGTCCATTAAAACTCACCGACCAACCATCCTCTACACATAAGCCTCTATAAAACTATATAGATCCAATGTAACTTACTATAAAGCGTAGGATTCACTATGATAACTGCTAGACGAACTTCTAAGAATTGCTAAGGATAACACAAACTATTAACTGGATTAAAACTGCGGCCACTAAGAGAGCACTACTGTGCTTAATATGATAGGATGTATTAGTATATGGAGACGAAATAACACGGTAGATTTAAGAACGTATTTTTGAAAATCTGAGGCTACAAAATTTATTTATGGATCAATATTCTACTTACGATTTTTCATTAAAACTATACAGTACGAAATCTTTGTCTACTGTACAATAATAATTTCTCTATTAGTTGAAATTAATCCATTGCGTTCAAAAATTAGGATTAAAAAATTTTAAACCATGGTCTTTGCTATATTTTTTCTTTTCTTTTTATTAAACTACTAAGACCACTAGTTAATCGGAATTGAAAAGCTGAAGTCAGAGGCTCCGACCTTTATGGCTTTGCGAGGCTCAGCGTATAACTTCAAACGTGAGCTCGAAACGCAAACTAGAAAGTAGGCACAAGCGAATCTCAAGTGGGTTCTGCGAGTTCTGTCGAAGCTCTCGGCAAATTTTCTATAATTTATCTAAGGGTCAAAATTGCCGAATATATTCTCAAATATACGATTAATATACAATACAATTTGAGAGTACTCTTGAGAGTAACCATCTATTGTACGAATTTCTCAAATGGACATCTGCCTTTTGGAATTTGTATTCGTGAATATACAAAGCATATGAAAGACCATTATCGGTAAAACTTTGCATTTGTAAACTCGACAGTGAAATTATAATAGTCATTTGTTGAGCTGTATACGTATGTAATTAATTTTCAGAATTGATTTTCTAGAGAACGAAGTTTTGGACGATAAAATCTCTTATCAAAGTTTTTACTTCCTTTTCAACAAAGAGGCATCCTGTTCTCGGTCGTATTACGATTTCTACTTTGTCCTGTACATTTACACTACGTGCACTTCCATGAAAGTCGTTCGCGTAGAATGCACGCCGGTTCTTGTGGAAGTAGGGAGAAGCGGCCTAACAGTAAGCTCTGGAGCTTAGCTGGGATACGCCACGCTTAACGCTTTGTTATGAATAACATTACAGAAAACAATATGCATTCACGCAATAATTATACCATTATAAGTAAATTATTCAATTTCATTTTTAATCAAATACACAGCAAGCGAGTCGTCTAACTTAATCGCTATAAATTACTCTAAAACTATTTATATGAAGAAATATAAACAAAATCGTATATCAGTGGGAATATGTATATATTAAAACATGAAAATTTCTATGTTTCAGAATTCTATGTTTTAACATTATATAAGCAAGTAAGGAGCTTTGTCAGTTAAGTTATGTAATTAGACCTGGAGTACCAAGTAGTGTTATAACGCACATTAGATTATTATTAATTTAAAGTTTGGAAAATTTTGCTTAAACATCTGTTAGTAATTTACACAGTTTCCTACACAGTCTGCACGACTTTGAATAAAATCTTGTCTAAATAAAGTAGAATCTCCATTAATGAAACGCATATGGAATGATACGTAACGCATGCTTAAAGATTAAATAGGATTTTAGCTGTACAGCGAGAATAAAAATTACGGTGAACATAAATAATACTAATCAAGCAGAACTTTGGTAGAACAAGTAGTCAAGCAATATATCTATATCCTTCGTAACTACATATCTGCAGCTGAGGCATAAATCCTTGTGATTCCACTTTCTACGATTACACGACAAACGAAAAGCCAACCACTGATATCATAGTTGCGACCGAGATGAATTACTCTGTCGTACCGAAGTTAGGTAGCTACCTAAATATAAATTGCATTTTGTGATAACCGGCCACACGGATTTCGTACTTCTCCACATTCAGCTACAATTGTGCAAACTAATTGAGCCCATTGATTCACTTTAGTTGAAATCTTTAACAATGTAGTTTCCTACGTGTAGATTAATGTTAACGTCTATAGCTAAGAAAGCGACAGCAAATTAACATGAAACTTTCAAGTGATATTTCGATAATCAATCCTCTTCAATAAAACTCACTGTCGAGTTATTAACAGAATTCTTAAAATATTTTTGCAACGATCGATTCAGCGAACGTGCATACAAACCCTAAATTACTATAGTGCTGATTACAGGCTACACTCCTATACTCGTATTCAAAGCGACGCATACCGAAAAACATACTCCTGAGAGCCTTCGTTTAACTGTCCTTTCCTACACATACATCTTCCAATTTGGCTTCCACTATCGCGATGCTCAACCCTTTCATTCCTCGTCGACTATAATCGGCATCCACGCTACGACCTGTGAATACGAATGCCGACTATAGTCGGCATCCATGTAATGAGCCGTGCATAGCAGCACCGTCTAATGTTGGTACTCGGTAATTGGTACCGATTGCACAGCGCCTGTAACAATCGCATTCATATTGCGTTTGATCACGCGTTAATAAAAGGATTCTTGCATTTTTCCCGTATAATATTTAGTAATATTTTATAATATTTATACAATAATATTATAATGAAGGAAAGAAGTGCTGTTACGCCCTATCTATTGGGTCCAACTAAGTGATTGCGGATTTTGTCAATACCACCTAATGAGCCCAATAGTACTTTCTACCTACTGTAAGGCCGAAGCTACGCGAGCGTTGGACTAACGCGACGCTACGATATGTCTCCTGCGTCATAGAAATCCACTCAAACAACGCAAAATGTGCCACCACGCTTGTGTGTAGTAATGTGTAGTGATGTATACATTGCTACTAATAGTAGTATACGTTTCTACAAAGCAGGTCACGCAACGCAGCGTGGTGTCGGCCTAACGTTCGTGTAGCCGCGACCTAAAGTGGATACTCCCAGCGAGTTTCATCATATGGAAAAAGCATACTGTCCCTGTAGTACACCATGAAAACAGGGTTAACACTTTGCCACGCCGAAATCACATGTTTCGCTCAGGACGCCACGGGAGTATTTTTATTATTCAAAGCATATAACGGCAAAATAATAATAAATTGAAGATGTAAGACAATATTCTCCCCCAATGGACCGTTTATCATATTGGTGGTCACAGGCGACCACCGTCTGGCGTCTTGGTAACAGTTGATAGCGACATATTATAACAGGGCTTCGTTTATTTCAACAAACCATTCGCATTCGTTATTTTCTCGTAAGCAAAACGTCCAGAATATATTGTTGAAACGTGTAGAAGATATTAGTAAACAGTATTATGATTATTTTTATGACTTTGAAGAAACATTCGGCTGAAATGGTAGAGATCCGCAAAAAAAATTATGTTTGTGATAAATCAATGGTAGTAGTAGATTACAACAGGGGAAAATGTGCTGTAGATTTATCAGATCAAATGATAGCATATTCTACACCACATAGAAGAACCTTCAAATGGTATATAAAATTAGCTTTAGAGTTATTGTTAAATACATCCATTTCAAACGTGATGATACTTTATAAACAAGCAACAAAAATAAAAGTCAAGCTACCAGATTCGCATTTATTATTTCGTCGTAAACAAAACGTGCAGAATATATTGTTGAAACGTGTAGAAGGTATTTGTAAACAGTATTTGCTCATTCTATATATAATAGTAAGGTATGTGCACACTTCTAACTTCAATTATATGATTATAAAGCAGCATTTACGATCATTTTCTAAGGCGTGTTTATAATAATATTTGTAGATTACTCCACAAAGATATGGATGCAAATACAGTGCACCGTTAAATGCAAGATTTGTTCTCATTTTTTTTTCTTTTTTATTGATGTTATAATAAAAATGTTTAATTGCTCAATGGGGCATTTTTTATTTTAAAGTATCTTCTATTTATCGGTTATATTCAAAATGCCCTAACTGTCAATTTTCATTCAATTTTTACAATTGTAAAAATTGGCCGGTCATATATGACCAACGTGGCAATCAAAGTGTTAAGGCGTTATTAGATGCTTTGTGCTGATTATTCTACCAGCAGGCTCCTCAAGAAACACATCCTTTTTTCATTTTCTGTTTCCCTCTTTACTTATTTGCGTTACGATGCCATAGAGGAATTCACAAATTTTGTCGTGAAATTTGTTAAGTACCCCTGTTATGTTCCCTAGTTCAGTCCTTGTTTTTTCTCCAGCTTTATGTGTCAGATCAGTTATGCTGCGGAAGGAGGCGGTGGAGCGGGAGAGGTGGTGCCCGTGGACGTGCCTACAAGAGGCGCGCGGAAGCTGCAGCGACCTCCGAAGGGGATTGAAGTTAGGTGCTGGACCTTCCAGCACCCAGAAGGCACCAAGCAGTCTAGTTGGGGATCCGGACGGCCCCTGGGAGGGTGCGAGACGTAATATGGACAGAATGTTGTGCGCGGGGGGCCCGGTGTGTCGCCACAGCGGTTCCCGGGCACCTCTCGGTCGCAATAGGGATGGTCATCGTGGAGGTTTTGGTCGGTTGGAGTTCGACACTACCACGCCGCTCTTCCCCCTAGAAGCGGCGGGTGTTCGTGCGGATTTCCTCCACGAAAAAAAAAAAAAAAACTTTATATGTCATATCTACGAGTCTTTTTCTTATCTAATTGTACTCGAACGACCGGGAACAGACAGTGCTTGTTGGGATGAGTTACTCGTCGTATACATAACATACATTTTATAAAATTGACTCGATTAATTTTGTTTCGAATCACAATATAATTAGAATATTTAACATTTTCCGTGAAATATGTACATCGGTTGGAAGTAACCGATGTAGTCGAAACTATTATACTATGGTCGAGATACAGTGCTGGACAAAAGTATTGGCACAGCATGATTGTTATGATAGAAATGCTTATAACTACTAAACAAATTGATTTAAACAAAAAACTTTTTGACGTATTTATTTATTATCTATTCTAGTTTATTACATAACAAGAGCAACAATATAAATAAAATAATACGCAAAATAATAACAAAAATATATTTTTTGAACATTTTATGGGTGGACAAAACTATTGGCACAGTAGAATATTTACGCTTATAACTAATTACATAATAAACTTCTAATATTTTGTTGGCAGTCCTTTTCTTTTAAGGACTTCCTTTAATCTTCTGGGCATCGAGTGGACTAATTTTTTAGTGAATTCAGGTACAATATTGCTCCATTCCTGCAGAAGAACTTTCTTCAGTTCAGACTTGCTTGTGATATTATGTTTCCTAATTCTTTTTTCCAATTCGTTCCACACGTGCTCAATGGGATTCATATCGGGACTTTGAGGTGGTGTGTTTAATGTGTGGGCAGTATTATATATTATCCACTGACGAACAATATACGCCATATGTTTAGGATCTCGATCCTGCTGAAAATAGAAATCCCTGGGGAGGTTTAATTTTTGAGTACTTTTCAAAAGATTTTGCTTGAGTATATTTAAATATACATATTTATCCATTATCTCATCAATGAATATAAGTTCTCCTACACCCGATGATGCCATACATCCCCACACCATTAAACCACCACCCCCATGTTTCATGGTGGCTTGCAGATTCAGTTCGTCCATCTCTGTGTTGGGTTTTCGCCATACTAATATTCTGCCGTCAGATTTAAAAATATTAAACTTACTTTCATCTGAAAACATGATCTTTTCCCAAAAATCAGTATCTTTCGTAACAAACTCTTTCGCGAATTCCACTCTTTTCTTTTGGTTTATTTTACTGATGTAGGGCTTTCTTCGTGCTGCACGGGCAGAATAACCGGCATCCTTCAATACCCTACGTACAGTTTTGGTACTTACTTCTTTTTCACACTCAGCTTTTAACATCGAAGCAATTTCAGTCGAATTAGTTTTTGGATCCTTCTTTACAATATTTACGATTTTCCTTTTTTCTCGAATTGTTACCTTAGAAGGGCGACCACTCCTAATTTGATTCTCTAGATTTTCTTCACTTTTAAAGCGTTTTATGACTGAACGCACAGTAAAACGACTTCTGTTTATGATTTGTGCAATTTCGTTGTAAGATTTATTCATCTTATATAAATTTAATATTATTTTTCTTTCTTCAATTGTGGTTTCTTTCGTTTTTCTAGACATTATTACTCTTTCTTGGTTTTTTGTTGTTTAATAACTGAAGTCTCCAGTTTCACTGATCGAGTGTTATAATAAAAGACTAACGGGGGATTTCCCTTCGCTACTTCCAAATGACGATCGGAAATCGTTGAAAACGGCGACGATACATTGTTTGTTCCATACTGTGCCAATACTTTTGTCCACCCATAAAATGTTCAAAAAATATATTTTTGTTATTATTTTGCGTATTATTTTATTTATATTGTTGCTCTTGTTATGTAATAAACTAGGATAGATAATAAATAAATACGTCAAAAAGTTTTTTGTTTAAATCAATTTGTTTAATAGTTATAAGCATTTGTATCATAACAATCTTGCTGTGCCAATACTTTTGTCCAGCACTGTATATGTAGTCGAAACTATGACACTTCCATCGTGTAAACATATCCAAACAGAATTTTCATTATTATACTAGTGTACCAAAAATTACACGGATTTAAATACGAATTTGATTAATTCTTAAATGTTTATACTTCGATAATGCCCCAACTACTGAACCGATTCGCTTGAAAATTTCCATAAGCATAGTTCAGATGCCGGATTAGAACGTAGGCTATTTATCTTAGCTTAGCTCACGTTCGTATGATTAAAAACTTGCGAAAGCTATTTCTGGGTATATTTAACGTGCTGTACGTCCTTATCTACCTTCATCCTCGCTTCTCCACTAACTCAAATGCGCATGAACCACTTGGCCATCGGTACGTAAATAGCAAGACCACAGTAAAGATATCTCTAATAGGCTGCAAGTTCCAGTCAGGCGAACATCGATGATTGATGACTTCTTTGATATATTTTGATTTACTGTCACGTTTAATGGCATTGTTTATTTATGTTACTTATTTTGTTACCTACTTTGATATCTCGGTTCGTTGTCTTCGATAATATAATATATATAATATATAAACAATTTTTCTTTACTTGTACATGAATCTGGGATATTGTTATTATTCATACGGAATAACTATATTCCCCAAGCAACGGTGGCCGCTGCAGCTAATATCGTATAAGCTTCGATTAAAATATCAATGAGCAGCTCAAAGTGAATTCGCCACAGCCGAGAAATCAAAAGTTTATTCCGAAACATATTTACGTGCACTGAAATCATATCATGTCATTGAAATGAACTCTGCTGCGGTAACCGTCGATGATACAAGAACGGTATCGACCTTTGACGTTGCAATGAGAACATCGATTGACAGGTCACACATAAATGCATTATTCAAAGGGTGGAGCAGACACTTCTTGATCGAGGTTATCTCACAATCTGTAAAGATTGTTACGATAGCCGATCGGTTTGCTGTAAGCGGATAAAAACTAATAATAAAGTGGAACTGGTGAACATCAAATTATCGTAAAAAATCTTTTTTCGTGGCACGATGTTGGCCGATCTACGGTATGTCATATCCTATACGATGACGTGCGTTCATATCATATCCTCGGAGTACGTAGACTTATGCCAAGAAACTTCACATTACGGATAGCATATTTTCGTTAACTGCTGCAACAAATCCTTCCAGATAGACAATTTTTATTCAAACTTTTGTGCACAGGCGAAGTAAATTTCGCAAGAAAAGCGATACATAACATCTACAATATGTGTTGATGGATGTTAGAACACTCGCTCGTTATTTTAATTATGCATTTTCGATACGGCTGGGGTTTTAATGTTTTCGTTGGTTTGGTTAGTTGATTCTTGAGTATCTTAGCTTTTTCTTTTTCCGAATTCTTACGCTTCAAGTTCCCTAAATTATTAGGACAGTCGCTGAAATTCCTCGGAATAAAACGGAATGTAATTTTTCAACATGAAATTTCAGTACATTTCCACCGGGAAGTGAGAAATTTTTTCGACCAAGTATAAATGTTGCATAGGTCACGATGAAATACTATTCTGGTCACTGTGACCTGCAGATTGAACATCTCTTGAATTTTACTTATAGAGATATATTACATAAATGTTTGCATACTTGGAAAATACAATCAGTAAAAGAGGCATTTGTAATACAATGAGGAATTCCTTTCACGTTCGAGACGTAATTTATTAAGTTCGTGATTTAATATGAAGAACACAATTTTGTTTAGGATAAAAAAGAAAACGCTATCAACAATTTATAACTTTCTTACTGCGAATATTCCCTTACGTTATAGTGACAGTACAAACAATAAATAAATAATACTAAACGTTCAGTCTGTATATTACCGTACTTATCATACTTATGTATAATCTTTTCTATAATTATATGATAGGTTTCGGAAAAAGCCATGCTATGCGTATCCATGTTATACGAAAGAAAGAATTAATATGAAAAATAGGTTTAGCTTCTAAAATTTGCAAGCAATATATATTTTACGATATGGTTCTAAGCAATCAATAATTAATCGAAAGAATTGCATACTAATATTAATATTGTTCTGTTCCTCATCGCTGCTAAAAACTATTGAACGAGAAATTTCTGGCAAAATTTTCTGAGCTTTATTAATTTATATATGATCTCTATATACGTCAGTTGTTGATGATAACAAAAATATCATCGACTTTTTAGCAGAAAAGTCTTTTATCAAAAACGTTGCTACTTTGCTGTAGCAAGAAAACATTCGAGTGCAAAGGGTTATTATTCCACGAGCTAAAAGTGAAATAAAAATTTCAATATTCCAAAATCCCGTGTGCAAATCTGAGACAATACACGGGCTTACTCAAATGAAAAACACTTGTATTTAACAATTTTAATTATATGCCGTTTTCTATGGGAATTGTGTTTTACGGAAGATACCCGTATCGAAACATATTAAAAATAAAAACCACTCCTAAAAAACACTTACTAATCATTTTGCTTATCTTTTAAACAGATAATATTAGGACATATTTTCAATGAAACACTTTTTATGGAAAATTTATACATCGTAATGAATAAATTAATGATAGCTAGAAGTTATAAATAATCTCCTAAAAATGCATGATTCTCTCTCTGTCTGTCTGTCTGTCTGTCTGTCTGTCTGTCTGTCTGTCTGTCTGTCTGTCTGTCTGTCTGTCTGTCTGTCTGTCTGTCTGTCTGTCTGTCTGTCTGTCTGTCTGTCTGTCTGTCTGTCTGTCTGTCTGTCTGTCTGTCTGTCTGTCTGTCTGTCTGTCTGTCTGTCTGTCTGTCTGTCTGTCTGTCTGTCTGTCTGTCTGTCTGTCTGTCTGTCTGTCTGTCTGTCTGTCTGTCTGTCTGTCTGTCTGTCTGTCTGTCTGTCTGTCTGTCTGTCTGTCTGTCTGTCTGTCTGTCTGTCTGTCTGTCTGTCTGTCTGTCTGTCTGTCTGTCTGTCTGTCTGTCTGTCTGTCTGTCTGTCTGTCTGTCTGTCTGTCTGTCTGTCTGTCTGTCTGTCTGTCTGTCTGTCTGTCTGTCTGTCTGTCTGTCTGTCTGTCTGTCTGTCTGTCTGTCTGTCTGTCTGTCTGTCTGTCTGTCTGTCTGTCTGTCTGTCTGTCTGTCTGTCTGTCTGTCTGTCTGTCTGTCTGTCTGTCTGTCTGTCTGTCTGTCTGTCTGTCTGTCTGTCTGTCTGTCTGTCTGTCTGTCTGTCTGTCTGTCTGTCTGTCTGTCTGTCTGTCTGTCTGTCTGTCTGTCTGTCTGTCTGTCTGTCTGTCTGTCTGTCTGTCTGTCTGTCTGTCTGTCTGTCTGTCTGTCTGTCTGTCTGTCTGTCTGTCTGTCTGTCTGTCTGTCTGTCTGTCTGTCTGTCTGTCTGTCTGTCTGTCTGTCTGTCTGTCTGTCTGTCTGTCTGTCTGTCTGTCTGTCTGTCTGTCTGTCTGTCTGTCTGTCTGTCTGTCTGTCTGTCTGTCTGTCTGTCTGTCTGTCTGTCTGTCTGTCTGTCTGTCTGTCTGTCTGTCTGTCTGTCTGTCTGTCTGTCTGTCTGTCTGTCTGTCTGTCTGTCTGTCTGTCTGTCTGTCTGTCTGTCTCTCTGTCTCTCTGTCTGTCTCTCTGTCTCTCTGTCTGTCTGTCTGTCTGTCTGTCTGTCTGTCTGTCTGTCTGTCTGTCTGTCTGTCTGTCTGTCTGTCTGTCTGTCTGTCTGTCTGTCTGTCTGTCTGTCTCTCTGTCTCTCTGTCTGTCTGTCTGTCTGTCTGTCTGTCTGTCTGTCTGTCTCTCTGTCTCTCTGTCTCTCTGTCTGTCTCTCTGTCTGTCTCTCTCTCTCTCTCTCTCTCTCTCTCTCTCTCTCTCATATTATCATTTGGATATTGTAAGAACGAGCAGCGCGTGCGGCAATGAAGTTGCCACCGCATGTTGCAAATGCAAGAATTATATCTGTATATTCTGTGTATTCATGAATAGTATCCTATTGAAAAACTACTTAGTACACACTGAATGGTAGTAACGACAATAAGCCAACAGGGACGATAAAGTGTCAATCTTGATCATTACCGCATATTTGTAAAATACAAATGTACAAATGAAAATAAAATGTGGGACAGATAAATTTCTGAAAGCAATCGTTTTATCTAAATATAATTGAAATAACATTTTAGGAATGTTGTATTAATTTAGATAGACGTGTGCCATACAGTAGTTTGGAGCTAATCGTTCCGAACAAACCAACGCGTCGTTAAAAGGTAAGGAAATAAAATAATCATACTTCATGCATGCTGTAAATAAGTAAATTTAAAGCTATTATTATCCCAAAATTTTCGTGTTCACTTGCTTTATTCCCGTAAAATAATCTGTGTACATTTTCGTTTGCCACATCAAAAATCAAAACTAATCGTCCGTCGTGTGTATCCTTTTTCTCAAAATCCATAGCCTAAGCCAAAAAATGACATGTTTAATTTTAGATAAATTCGCGATAGAACTTGATTGAAATATTTCGTTTCTATTTTGAATGAATTACAAATATGTCGCCCTAATTCTTACGTAATCGTTTTAGCTCCATTTAAAAAAAACAAATTCAGTTAACTAATTCAGTCTCGCTTATATAAAGAATACAAATTTATCATCATGTAATATAATAAAAATTCAGCTTAGATGGCAACGAATATTCAATTCTTTCGAGTGCTGACTCTGGAAGTTTCCTTTCTGAATATCGCTTTAAAAGGGATTTCAGAATTATCAATATCCAGTCACTAAATTCTACGGAAATGTATTTCTCTCTGGAACAAAGATAAGATATTTTTTATAGTCAAGAAAATATTTTCCTATTCAAATACAAAAAAGCTATCTGAGGCTACCAAAACGCTTCTTCTATGCTTAAATGTTTATAATTGCGCCTAATATCACGCTTCCTTCCCTGCAGCTGCGGAAAAAGATAAATCTGAAACTTTATTGTCCCTCTTAAAATAATAAGTAGCATATCTACGTATTAAATTTCAGATTTATTTTGTATTCTGAAGTACTACGTTCAGTACATGTTTGTTAATTACAGCCAGATATAGCAATATAAAATTTTACAGCGTTCTTAACTGTTCCCTTATTTTACTTAAAATTAAAAAGAAATTGCTCAGAAAAAAACACGACTGTCGATTTATTCTCATCGTTCAACTCATATTTATGAGCTTGTTATATGTAACTATTAACATCGTTATATCCCAAACTTAATGTAACTGTTATTCCGGACAAATTAGAATTATACAGCATATTTTGGTCGATTAAACTTATCGCTAAAAGATGGGATTTTAAAGAAGGCAGCAAAGCTTAAGACGTGGTAAATACACCAATTGCAAGACGGGCTTTTACAAATCTCACTTTCGCTCTTATTGTTAGTCTCGAGCGATGGCAATATGCCTGCTCGCAGTGTGGTCCTGAATTGTTGATCACCTTCGTCGGTCACTGGAAGTAATAAGTAAATACTCGCGGTGTGTTCGTACACAAGACGAAGGCAGTGCCGATCTACCACCGTTTACGGACTTTACGCGGCAAATTCCTCGCATCCAGGAATTTGAGATGTTACTCCAAGCATGAAATTACACAACCTTCTGTATGCGTGAAAATCGCAATCAGAACCGTACGGAGCGAATACGCATGAGCGATTGACAAACAACAGGTATTTGTTGTTTCAACGCATTGAAATGTTGAAGAAAAAGAGAGATAGCGAGGCAGATGTACGGAGAATTTCACGGTATAGCCAGATCTTAAATGAACGTATCAAGTAGTGGCGTTGATTGACGCTGCGCTCGCATGCACTATTCCAAGTTTTTCGATAACAAGCTAACTACACAGGAAGCAGCTACATAGCGCATGTAAATTTCCTAACATAAATTTTGACGTCTGATTGACTTTACATCTTCGCTACATTATAGACGTTACGAGATAAGACCCGTTTCAAACTTGAGTGAATCATCCATGTGAAGCGTACTATATTGCACGTTATATCGCACAATATATATTATATAGCGCATTATGTAAGTATCTATATTATGTTAAAGTGTTCATAGGTAAACGTCTAATTATGAAGAAGCAACACACGATATATCGATGACCTATTGCGCGAATGTTATAAATCTAATTTTAGCATTTTCGAGAAAGACAGTTTTAGAAATTTAATGTACTTATAATTGAAGTACCTTATACTTGAAGAAATAATTTTTTTATTATATTCGTTCGTTTATTATCGTACGCAATTATCTTTTCATTGATAGGAAACGAGTTTAGATAACCGTTTTATGAAATTTAGTGTGGAAAGTTATTTTGAAAAATGAAGAACGTTAGGCATCCAACAGTGCGTCTACAGCCTGTCTATTTAGTGTTTCAGCTGATTGCTTCGGTTTAAAAAAAGATCAAAGGGAAGTATGTGGTGGATTACAGTTGGAATTGTCCATTTCTGTGGATATTTACTGTGACCAATTACAGCGGGTTTTTAAAGCATTTGTGGAAAAATAACCAACGTTGCTAAACCACAAAGCCATTCGCTTCCATACGATAACACGAAACCGCATTTCCTATATGTAATGCAAGATTCATACTTGTGGAAACTTTGTACGTGTCTACTTCTTCTTCATTCGTCATTATTCCTTCGGATTATTAATAATCCTAACGCATACTGCAGTTGAAGTGATCTTATTAAGATTTCTTGCATTGTATTTTATAAAACCGATATTTATGAGCGTGTTTTCTACGAAGACAAGATAAAAGTAATTGTGTGTGAAAGTAAATATTTTGATGAATATAGTATCTTTCTTTCTAGATCTTTTCTGGCTTTCGCTTCTATAATTAAAAAAAAAAAGAACTTTATTAGTGGTCTAATTAGTAAAACAATTAGTAAAGAATTAGTAAGATAGTTAAAAATTTTTTGATGATCATTTTTATTTGCTCTATAATTTAAGTACATCAACTTCAGATTCCTTTTAGCTTTCTTTTTAAATCTGCATTAACTGCTCACAAGATTTTTAACTTCGATAAATATTTTTATAATTTAATACGTTTTAAATAATTAACATCAAGGATATCAATTAATTTTGGTGAAATAATATACGTGTACATTATGCTACAATCGTTTGGTTCCCAAAATGATGAGTAATTTTTCAAATTTGACAAAGAACTGTAATTGAATGTTTAAAAACTGAAGCTGAAAAGCCTGAAGCTCTTAGTGGCCCATTTTTTGTTCTTTCGTTTTCTTCTGCTTCCTTTTTCTGAATTTTACTCTGATTGCCTCCTTTCCCCTATCATATCGTCCATAAATTCTCATATCTTAAGAGCCATTCTCAAGAGCAATATCAAGAAAAACAGGAAGAAAATGCACTACCTATAGAAAATAAAACACAAAAAGTACCCATCCAGAAGTCATTTTCCTATAAAGATTTGGCAGACATACAAGAAAAGCAGAAAAATATAACGTTTAATTCTTATGTTAAAGTGGAATAACAAAGTAAAAGAATGAAGACCATTTCCTTTTGTAATAAAAATTAAGTTAACGCTAATGTATGTACTGACAATAATGAACTTTTGAAATTGGCTTTTCGGAATAGGCGATCGTATTTAGAATTGGCACTTGTATTTCAGGCCAACGTTTCGTAGACATTGCAGTCTACTTCTTCAGGAAAGACTTCGTTTTTACGGAATGGTTGGCCAAAGAACGAAGGAACAGCAGGACAAAATTAGCTTGAAACATTTCAGTGAACCAGCCCTTGCAGAACACCATATCGAGACAAGTTATACCGTATGCCTCGAGAAAACAACAAAGCAAAAATACATATAATAGCGAAAACAGCCGCATACTTCGCCGGGAAACACCGCGAGGCGATCGAAATATCGGAACATTCGAACAATTCGAACAGGGGCATACAACAAATTAAACAACTTCCGCTAAGATCTTCCGGATTGAGCATCCGATTGGAACTTCCGAGTTGAGTTGTCAATTTGATCAGCCAAACGAAACATCGTGCGGTATAAATGGAGTCAGTGAGGACTGATATCCTCAGTTTCAAGTCTACCCTGAAGAAGTACACTGCAATGTCTGCGAAACGTTGGCCCGGAATGCAAGTGCAAAATGTAAGTGCAAAGACCAAACATGATTGCTTATCCTCAAAAGCCAATATCAAAATATCTCACTATCGTGAAAGTTCGAAGTTCGATGTTGTACTTGTGGCAGAAGAAGATAGCCTATTCGTCATTGACTTTACGGTGTCTTAAATCAACGTGAACGAAACGAGTAGTTGTATCACAATCATACGACAACAAATAAAGCAATTATTAAGTTGTCCAGAAAGTGTGTTTCTTTTACAGACACGTCTTTTACAACGATGCATCTTTATACAAACATGAAACCTAATCTATCAAACGTTGTGATCTTTATCTTAATAGAACAAAATGGATCATACGTAATTTGATAAAATAATATAAAACGGAAAATGTTGTGCATCCATTATTTACTTATAAAACGAAAGAAACCTTTCGGACGACCTAATATTTACGTAATTTCATTTAACTGAATTTTCATTTAACTTTCATTCTACACGTACAGCCATATTACATTACTATATACATGTATCATATACCTGAAATTACTCAGAACATTGATTTCGACGATATGTGTCGAAATAATTAAAATCTTTGAAGCGTGTTCCATTCTATACAATTAATAAATAATTTAATACAGGTCGAACTGATTTATTGCCCTTAAGATTTTGCCTTGTAGTAATTTTGATATTAACCCTTTCACTGCTGGAACTATAATAATACGTTCTGTGAAATGCGCGTCCGCCCTGCTGAACCCATAAATTCACTGGATATCGAATTCACGGACACAGAGTATATTGTGATTAATCGATAATGTTTTATTGAAGACATTACCTTAGAAATATAAAACTTATTTAATATCTGTTTTAATTAATTTCGTAGGAGAAAAGGGGATTTCCAAGACATCTGAACGTTGCTTTATCTTCGCACATCATCTAGGGCAAGAATTCTATTAAATGAAACTGAGTAATGATAATCGTAAAATTTATTCAAAGCATCTTGTCGCAGAAATATACATATACGTATATTTAGTAGTGGAAAGATTTAAACTACTAAAGTATCTATTATTATTAATATTAATTATTATTAAATCTATTATATCACGTAATAGAGGATCACGTTTACGAGAATGTAGTAACGAATGATTTTTATACGTTATGTTCTTATTTTTAAAACTGCTGCTTTCTATAGAAGTTTGTTGGAAACCGTGTAAACGAAACCTCCTATTTCAACGTATGAAGTATATTTCGTTCACCTGGTACAACTCCATGTGCAACGCTTTATAGCTTAACAAGGTTTAACTATGCAACAAGTATATAGCTATATACAAAATGTATAGCGAATACAAGTGACACGTTCTACGATCTCTTGTCAAAAACCTTCCTTTTACGTGTTTTTGAAGATCCTACATACTACGTTAGAGAAAGGGAAGTAAGTAGAAAATGATCGATATCCGAAGTAACGCTGTGGACGAATCTTCTTGATTTTCTGCCAAGATACGCGTGTTTGTCGAATATTCGAAATATTATCCCCTTTTCGCTTTTGAAAAGGTGGACAACTAGACCGTAATCACTTGAACGATCGTTGATACTTCCAAATAATTTGCCAAAAAGAATATAGTCGTTTATTGTATTTAGTATACACTTACAAGAACAATGATCCATCTTTGTCGCTCGTTTTATGTTTCCAAAAAGGATCGATGCAGAATTTGCAAGCAATTTTATAATAACATCGATCAAGATAAAGACAATGCGAAAGACTCTCATTTAATTACGAAGAACCATTGAATTTTTAAATCCGTTCCTCTCGAAATGTCTGGAGATGGACATGTATACAATATTTGTGCAGTAGGTGATCGACACACACGTACACGAGGTGTACGTCGTATTTCAACTCTTTAACACTTTGACTGCCACGTTGGTTATATATGGCCGGCCACGATTTCTTCTGTGACACCACGGTGGGCATTGATGACCGGAGCGCTTGAACTTCCTACAATTGTAAAAATTGAATGAAGATTGACAGTTAGGGCATTTTGAATATAACCGATAAATAGAAGATACTTTGAAACAAAACGTTTGTTATTAAATAGGTTTTGGAGTTCGATATTTAATTGATTCACACAGATTTAGTTTTGCATACTCTGTATTTCACCACCATGTACAGCCATTACAACACACTGGATACTCTCTGATAATTAACGCGTGGCGGACGGGGAAAAACAAAAGAGCGTCGTTAGTAGTCGCACCAACTTTACATGTAGGAACTAGTGATTATACCAACCTAGCATTTTCCTCAACAAAGTTCCCCATTGAACGATTAAACATTTTTATTAGGACATCAATAAAAAAAAATGAGAACAAATCTTGCATCTAACGGTGCACTGTGTTAAAACACTTTAAACATAAATGTGATTCATCAATACAATCTGGACAATAGGTGGTCACCTTTTTGGCCCGATTCTTAGCAATTTTTGATCCTAATTGTTTAACATCTTTTTTATAGCAATCTCTGCAAAATTTTCGTGCCAAGTACGCTCGCCTTTCTTTCTTCTGCATTTCTTGTCGCAATATTTATCGAATAAGTATATTTGACGACTCTGATGAGTAGTACTGTGTAAAGTGCGTTGCTAGTGCCATTCTAAAATCTGATACCTTGATTTTTGTTATTGTTGCTTGTTTATAGAGTACCATCACGTTTAAAATGGATGTATTTAACAATAACTCTAAAGCTAATTTTATATACCATTTGAGGGTTCTTCTATGTGGTGTAGAATATGCTATCATTTGATCTGATAAATCTACAGCACATTTTCCTCTGTTGTAATCTACTATTACCATTGGTTTATTACAAACATAATCTTTTTTGCGGACCTCTACCATTTCAGCCGAATGTTTCTTCGAAGTCATAAAAATAATCATAATACTGTTTACTAATATCTTCTACACGTTTCAGCAATATATTCTGGACGTTTTGCTTACGACGAAATAACGAATGCGAATGGTTTGTTGAAATAAACGAAGCCCTGTTATAATATGTCGCTATCAACTGTTACCAAGGCGCCACGGTGGTCACCCGTGACCACCAATAAAATAAATGGTCCATTGGGGAAGAATGTTGTCTTACATCATCAATTTATTACTATTTTGCCATTATATGCTCTGAATAATAAAAATACTCCCGTGGCGTCCTGAGCAAAACACGTGATTTCGGCGTGGCAGTCAAAGTATTAACCGAAACACGATCTCGGTAAAATCAAGCGTACTTTTAATGAACAATAGCAAATAGCAAAGTGTATATATGTTTTTAAGATAGACACGTAAGGTTCGTTACGTTTCTTTGTATGTTTCTCGAGTATTTTATTTGTGAGGTGGAAATTTGTAATTCGATGTAAGGAAGAAAATTAAAGTTCGGATTTCACGACTTGCAATTTGCTGATTGAAATTTCTATATCTTTCTGTAGCTTGATCTTTAGGATTTAAATGATAGGTTATATAAATCACCTGTTCTGTATAATATTCTACGTAATTCAGGGATTGTACGTATATATAATGATAAGCTTATTACTCCGAGACGGTCATGTTAAAATTCTATGCTGAAATAAGGAGATTAGTATTGAATACATTCAGTGTAGATAAATTTATTATTCTTTCCATGATTATTCTTCTTGCCTTGGTGTTGTAGGATCTCCACAGAGAATTGTAGCTGTTGAAGTCGTAAAGAATGATTTGTCGTAGAATTCGTAGAAGATTTTATAGAAGACATTGTTTAACACTAGTTACTTGCAATATAGACATTCTGTTTTTTGAGAATGAACCTACTTGCATAGTCACTAATATATGACACTTTATAAAGATAATAAACGTCTATTAACCTTCCCAAGTTTCTAAATTTTATTATTTTGCAGGCAGATTACTTTCGGTGAGAATTTGTTAATTAGCGACTACAACAGTTCCTATCTGCTGTAGAAATTGTCTATTACCATACCTTAGCTGTCGAAAACAGTCTAAAGGAAGTCGACAAGTATCGTTTGTTTAAGGCTTTATTAGTATCGGGAAAATTTACAAGTCAATTATAAACAGCCACGAGGAAAGTTAAATGTGGTGAATAAATCTACAGTTGAATCATAAGCAACCGGCAGGAAATTGGAGAAGTTATAAATTGGTCTGCTGTAAACTATTAAAAACATACATAACATCAGCTAGCCTTGTAATCTTACAGTTCGATGCACAACGATCAAGATTCAATCCACACAATCTACATAAAGATATATTGTTGTGCATTCGTTTTACACTGAAAATTTAACCTGCTTTGACTTTTGAAAGCAGGCATACATATGTATGTAGGGGTGCTCGCTTCGTTCGCCTCTACCAAAGGTCTACCGGCGCTTTCTTGTGAGCGCACCTTTCGTCTATCAGTTCCGATAAATAGAACTTCCGATTCGATTTCTTCTATCCCGGCAAACATGTTAAAAAAGACACGAGTCTGATCAATGATAAGTAACGCGTGCCCTATTTGAGGCAACATACCGAACTACAAAACACATCAAATATTATTGTTGGAACGATACGAATGTACAGAAACAAAGAATCGAACTAGACGGAAAATAACAATAACATACTCGACAAAGCAAACAGATCAGCGATTATAACCAAGGCCAGAAATCTAAAGAAAAAGGGACTAAGAAAAAACATAATCTTTATCGATATTTTATAACGTTATATCTATCCAATGTGACAAATAAAAAATATCTGGGCCTGGCAAATTAATCTTAGTGACGAGTCCTCTGGCAAAGTCAGGACGACACAGTTCGTTTTTCCAACATCCTTCGTTGTTTCACGCTTTACAGCCTTACGTGTATAAATATGTATATGAAAATAAATTAGAGAACTTCATAAACGATGAATATAGACTACGTCACGAAACTAAATCCAACTTTCCTTTCAGTTTATGTAGCCTAACCATGTCGAACTACTGTAAAGTTATTATACCCTCTTGTGTAGTGTGAAATAAACAGCATGATGCTACCTAACGCTCTCTGATCAATGAACGAACCTCTGAACCTATGCACGCATGCCTCTTTCTATAGAATCCAAAATTCCACTTGAAAGATGGATATCGCACGACAAATCAATTTTTCTGGAAAATCCGATAACGCTACCTTAAGCTCAGCATAATAACACCGTAGAAAGGCAAAAGGAGGAAAAATGTTCGAGAAGAGGAGAGGAGACGCGTTTCATCGGTTAAGCTTTCTATTGCCTTAGAGACAGTTGAACACGGGTTAAATATTAATTGGTTTTCAGATCAATTATTTCTATAGACATTATTTATTCGAATAGACGAGCTTTCCGAAAAGTTTGATAGTTAGCGCAGCTTCGTCTGTACAAAAATGGCCACGCAACACAGATACCAATAAGCGAACGAATGTGAAATTACAAATGTTGCTGATGTTCATTTGTATCTTTTAGGATAATTAGAAAATTAGAAAATTTGTCTTATTCTCAAATATAGAAAATATACAGAAAATAGTGGAAGTATAGTGCTTTCTATAATAGTTGATTGGTAAAACGATCTTCCATCGAGATTCTACATTTGTAATTGTTCTCTAAAAAAAAAAATATGAATTTGCATAAAACTCCACAATCTAGTGATAACACTCGTGCAATATAAAACATCCAATTTTGTCATGAGACATTTGTTCGTTCCGCTTCAGCAACATATTATCGTAACAACTTGTTCGACCAAAATGAATCTTTCGAATTACGTTAAACAGTAGTGACATTGATTGGCCTTCTCGTTCACCTAATTTAATCTCGCCTAATTTAATTTCGTCTAATTTTGAAGGTACTTAAAGGGAATAGTCAATGCGAGCAGGCCAGCCCAGATTGAACAGATAAAAGGCAATATTCACCGGAAAATTGAAGAAATAATACAAGAGATATGTGAAAATCTTAGAAAGAGCGTTATTAAGAAGACACATATTTAAAATACGTCTAGAGGTGGCTATTTAGCCAATGTAAGTTATCGATGAAAGACATTTCGCTGAAAAATTTATTGAAGAACAAAACCGTAGTCGTAAACATACAACGTCTTTTATGTTACATGCGTGTTCGATTGTTAAGGTTATTTGATGTATGTGGAATCAAAGAAACGCGTGGGTAAATTGTAAGATATTGTAAGTATATATATGTCGGTTTGGCGTTAGGGGCGTGTAATGAGTCTTCGCCGGTGTTGTTCATTGCTGTTGCACAAACGTTTATTACACAGATATAGTTGGTACAAGATTGACAAGCGACCGCGGTAACTAGACACTAATGACAATGACCCTAGGTTCGATATGGCGAATCCACGGTCCACGGGATAACGAATATACTTTGCTTCGAAGTCTAAGTCGGACTCGACTTACTACTCGTAATACAAAGATCGCTTGATTAGCTCTTTGTTAAGACGTAGGTTATTCACCGATCGTATAAACACACTAGGCGTATGGCTAATGAGATTGCCAGAAAGGGAATGACTTTCCGTCACGACGACGTTGCAGAGGAAGACTATGATGGGATGTGCCTAAGGGCACGAGATCATCGGATTCGTCAAAGAAAGCCTCCACACGGAGGGTGAGGGAAATGGGCGTTGCTGTTAATTGGTTAATTTCTATATTGGCGGTTAGCAAAAGATGCTAGCCGCCCTTGAGAGAGAGTTCCTGGCGGGAAGCGTCGCACGTGAGGAAATCTGATCTCCCATATCTTTCCACAATAGGTGACAAATTTACGGGCGGATAGAATAAAGACTGTTTGTCAATCGGAAGGACTTTAGTTAACTAAGTCCTAAGATTTGTAGCGGCTCCTCAGACTATCTGAGCATAAACTGTGAATGATGCATCGGCTTCTGGCGATCATCTTACTCAAAGAATGCGGTCTGTGTGTGGCGAGCCGCGGGGCTGTTAGAATGTTTTATTGTCAAGTGTCGGTACTGCCAATTCTTTAAAGGAAAGCTATGTAACTTCATATCTCTGTTAGGCGGAACGTTCATCCCGCGACCGTGGCTACGCTTCGGCGACCGATTGTCGCCTCGAGCCTAAAAGCTCATTGTCACAAGTTTCGAATGACTGTGTTGGGTTATTTCTTAAATGTTACGGTATTGAGGTTTTCCAAGTAACTCCAACGGGGGCCCGGTGTCCTTTCATCTCCGACATATATATTGTGAATATTAAAGTACAAAGTGTGGAATACAATGTAAGCTGGTCCAGATCCGCACGCTAGCAATGTTACCCTGAGACTAAATGAACCCTGAAGCCAACGTCGCACATGACTGCTTATGGTCTATCATCGACGCGTTCTTTTGTCTATGCGCTATCGATGGCCTCAGCGCTTGAGAAAACCGAAGACCAGATATAGAGTTTTCTTAGAAGTGGCGATTACTTCAACATCGATATTTGGAGAAAATGTATAAATATATTGTAACATAGTATATTACAATATATAATATGATAATTGTCCGTTGAAAAACATTTTTTTCTTATCGTCAATACATAAAACTTACAATTAGCGAGTTATAATTTTATTAGAGAATTCAATGTGTTTTGATTTAGTTGTTTGCCTTCATATTCCAGCTGTGTATTGTCATAGTTACATACAAAAAATATATATATATATATATATATATATATATTCCTCGTACTACTGGTAAGGAAAATTAGCATTATAAAGGATAGGCAGATGGTGGAAAGCGAAACATTCGATCGCTACTGCTAGTCATTCGATGACTATAATCATTGTTGTACTAATTATGTAATCCGAGTATCTATTGGCCTATAGTGTCTATACAATATGCAATCTGAATTATAAGACTCAAAATACAATTAGAGCGGAAAACAACCAGGGCAACTGAATAGAACGGATCATAGTGTACACACTAATTGTAGATGTCATTGAATCGATCCGCACTAAAATTGAACAGCAGCATACTCATCGCACAATAATTTACTTGGAACGCTCACAGCCATACGTGTGCTTTATTGCGTTAACATTCAAAACGAATCAATGACATTGTCTGTACGGGATTCGTGCGTAATCTGAGACCAAATTATAATAACATGTATCTGTTCAATATTCTTATTTCTCAAAACTAATATATAGATCTGAAGTCGGATCGTTTAACTGGCCTTTTTAAGTAAATCGATTTTTAATTAAACGTGCTCTTAACTAAATTCCATTTTCTTGAAAATGAAGTCTTAAACGAAAAAATTGTATTCCACATTTTTGACTTATTTTCCTATGTAGAATTAATCCCTGCTAGTTTACTCATCTAGTCGGTAATCAGCCAAATCCAAGTATACTTGAGAAATTTTCAAACTCGGTTTTATCGAAAAATTTTAGAAAAATTCATCGTATATTTCCCTTTTATTTTTTCCGTCATGCTCGCTTGTACGTCGCACGTGATGTTCCGCTATGTATAACGCGAAATACGTATAATTACGCAGACTAATTACACAAAATAGAAGTGAATTAACGTTATACAAAATAAATATAGGGCATCCTTGTAATTACGACGTATCAGAGGATAAGGTAATTTCTTATGAAAAGAGGATGAGGCTTCGCTATCGAGAAGAATAACTGCGAAAATCTGTTAGCACTTTGACTACCACGTTGGTGATTGGTGACCGGAGCGTTTGAACTTCTTACAATTGTAAAAATTGAATGTAAATTGACGGTTAGGGCATTTTGAATATAACCGATAAATAGAAGACACTTTAAAATAAAAAATGCCCCATTGAGCAATTAAACATTTTTACTAGAATACCAATAAAAAAAAAAAAGAGAACATATCTTGCATCTAACGGTGCACTGTATTTGAATCCATATCTTTGAGGGGTAATCTACGAATATTATTACAAACACACCTTAGAAAATGATCGTAAATGCTGCTTTATAATCATATAATTGAAGTTAGAAGTGTGAACATACCTTACTATTATATATAGAATAAGCAAATACTGGTTACTAATATCTTCTACACGTTTCAACAATATATTCTGCACGTTTTGTTTACGACGAAATAACGAATGCGAATGATTTGTTGAAATAAACGAAGCCTTCTTATAATATGTCGCTATCAATTGTTACCAAGGCGCCACGGTGGTCACCCGTGATCACCAATAAGATAAACGTTCCATTGGGGAAGAATGGTTGTCTTACATCATCAATTTATTATTATTTTGCCATTATATGCTTTAAATAATAAAAATACTCCCGTGGCGTCCTGAGCGAAACACGTGATTTCGGCGTGGCAGCCAAAGTGTTAGAGAAGTTGTTAGGTGATACAGGGGTGACGTTGATAATTTAAACATATGTATACAACCCTTCCAGAAGTTAGAAGTTTCTACCATCAAACTTATTGTATACTTCGAGATAACAAGATATCGAAATTACATCTGTACGGAACGAAAAAAAAAAAAAGAAAAAAGAAGACAACACTTGCCGACGCAGATCCAATTGAAGCTGCACGGCTATCATGAAGTAAAAACTTCGAGGAAATCTTATTCCGTCGTTGAAAGTATTAATGCATCATATTCGAACAAAAGATACTCGCTTTATATGCAAAACATTGGTTGAAAGCATGCTGAAACGTTGCCAAGTTATAATCGTTAATGTCGGAAATTGGATATCGCTTTTTGTCTATAGCTATATAGCGTGCAGCTTTTTACATGCAGCTTAATTTTCACGGAGAGGAAATAAATACGCTCTTACGAAATAGAATCGTACTAGTAACGTATTTAACTTTGTTCAACTCGTAGCACAAAGTGACAGGTAAAATGTTTAAACGCGTGCGACATATTTTATAGATGAGAAATACGCGAAAAAGAAAGCAGCCTTAAACGCTGCACTCACGGTATTCCTGATTAACCATTATTTAGTGAATAGGTATAAAGCAAACTAATTAAAAATTCACTTTATGAATAGGATATCACACAACTACATAGCGCGCCATCGAAAACTGGATGCTACCGAAGACCTGCTCGGCGAAGAGTTTTTATGTATATACAAGGTGAAAGCGATATTGCGCGCTCGCAAATTAAAGCTTTAAAAAGGTACATCCATTGATGTGGCCGCACCGAGGACCGTACAGGCGATTTAAATTTTGAACTGGAGGAATTATTTATAAGTTTGTAATATATATATATATATATATATATATATATTTTGCTCGTAATTTCTCATTAAACCTAGTGGTATTAAAATCCATGTGGTGTAGTAAACATTCAAAATTGATAGTCATGTTGCGTAAAAATGAAGCTGCGTGTAAGTGTTAAAAATCAGAGATACTTTTGAAGCATAGAGGACGTTACACGGCTCTGGAGTGAATTTGGGGTCTTTGTTTCTCCCATAATATCTTTGATTATATGTTTCAGAACTCGAAACGTGTAAACTTTATCCCTTCGTTGATTTTACGATCGTGCTATATTGTTTCCACTTACAGTAGGTACCTTTCGTAATTCCTCGCTGCTGTTTGCTTTCACGCATCGGAAGCAGGAGCACGACAACGTTGGAAACGTTTAGGATACTGACAAACGTTAACAACGTTTTGGACTAAAACATAATCCTCGGCAAATCTGTCGAGTACGTTATCTTAAAGCGTTTATACTTTTATACACGCAAAATGTTCGAACGAATCGATTTACGTATAAAAGGCATATGGCGTTGTTCGAAAAAGAAAAGAAGAAATACAAATACATTTTCTCGCGTAACTCATTGTTACGCTTAAAAAAAGGAGCGATATGTATTACGAAAGTGAATATTGTTAATATTTGAACTTTTTTGTATCATTTCTTAACGTTGTTGATCACACACGAAAAACAAATATTACTTGACGTTATGCAAATATTGTAATAAATATGATAATATCTTGGAGTAGTCCAAATGACTAAATCTTGTAATCCTTACCAGAACAAAATAAAATGAAAACTCGAGTAAGGGAAGAACAATATCTTTCAGAAGCTAACGATTTTTACAGAAACTAAATAGTCGAAAATTTTGAAGAAAATAAGGCTTACGTTAAATTGTAGTTAATATCGTTATTGAACAAAAATTTCATAGAACTATTGCGAACCGTTGTTTACAAGTTTCGAGTATCGAACGATAGAAATACGTGGAAAGACCGAGCAGATACGATTAGAATGAATTGAATCGCTTAAATCCGAAGATTTTAGTGACTATATGTATGCGTCCTAGAAAAGTCCAATTAATTTGCCTGAATAAGTAAAGAAAAATTTTGAAATAGAGAGAAAAGTAGTGTGCGAATTTATTACATTTAGTTAGAATTTATCGCGTGCAAATTGCACGCACGAGAAAATCGTCGAAGATAATTGTGAAATGAAATTGAAAGTTACGAACGAGTGACAGTCGGAGCGATAATTTCGCATTACATTTTGACTGATTATCAGTTGATTTCAGTTGATTTGTTTAAAAGGTAAAAACTATTCTACTATATTTGTTCATAATTCTATTGTTGTGTATTCAAATTCTCCTATAACCCTGTCTTTCCATCAAACCAGAGGTAGTCAAATAAAATTCCAATAAATTTCCATAAAATAATTATTGTGCGAAATTAATCATACACATCTACGCTAATACATAGAGACGTAAAATTTTTACTTATTTATCATACTCTATTTAATATAACTCTGTCACAGAAGGAAACTTATTGAACAAAAATGTCAATCAACTCCGTTGTCTCCGTCACTGAATCGTTACTGTACCACCATCGGCTTAACAGCGATAATGAGGATGCCTGACCACTGTAATAATGGAGATGATAAGTTACGCTACTGATGCTGCTTGACAACACGACGTCAGTTCTGATGACATCGGACGCTATCCACGAGAATTTTTAAACGCTTAAACCCACCTGGACTACCATCACATCAATTAATTATCAAAATTGGTGCTCCAATTATGTTATTACGGAACTTGCATACTCCGAAACTTTGCAATGGGACAAGATCGCAGCTGATAGCTTTCGAAAATAGTATAATTGAGACTAACGTTTTCATTATCATTCCGTCAGATATACCTTTCTAATTCATAATATCAAACGGTAAAAATTTATTTTTTGCAATAGCAATTAACAAAGCGCAAGGGCGATCCTCCGAGTGTGTCGGTGTAGATTTACGCGATAATTGTTTCTCACGTGGATAATTGTACGTTGTCTTGTCACATGTGGGGGAAAAAGGCGCACAATTTGCGTCGAAAAAACGTCGAATGTAGCGTATTCGGAAGTTAGCTACATAAGGAAAATTTAATACAAAGTACCGTTAGGTAGCTACGTAATCGAAATTATAGAAAGAAAAATACGGAACGAGACGGGGCAACGGCCGACTTAAAGTTGATATTTTGTGAAATGTAAGATTTGTAATATTCTTAAAAACAATAAAATGCACATGCAATAATACGCATATTGATATTCTTTTATCCCAACACAATTATTTCAGTCCATAGAAAGGTAATATTTGCACTCTTTGCGTTTGATCGGAGAATAGTAAAACGTGCATCAAAACCCTTTTACACGTAAAATATAACGCACGCGGATCCAGTGCTATCTCAGATTCTATATCAATATTTTCTATTTATTTAGTTCCTACTTTCTTCCTCGAATGTGTACGCTGATGGAGTACTTTTAAAAACCTCCATTTGCAAAAGTTAACTTTTACTGGTATGTATAATTTCCACAATTATTTTACTTTCGAGTCTGCTTGTTTAAATTACATCTCTGAAAGGAACTCTGTTTTAAAGAATTATTTCAGTGAAACGATCCTTTCACGCGATTTAAAGATACATCGTTTTTTTTAGAAGATAAATATCAATAAATAGAAAGTTTACATTTTAATTTGACATTATTTTTCGTTGTTCCACGCATGGCCATTAATATCTTAATATTTTTAATCGTTCCTAGTTTCCAGAACAAGAATTTTATCTGATTACAGTCTTTTACCGTAATCTAGAATCGGAAATTTAACTGATTGCCATAAATCGATCGGTTTAGTAAGGAAATTTATTAAATTTTAGTAAGCAAGTGAATGAAAATTTTTAAAATATAAGCACGTGTGTGTGTGTGTACACAAAGGGTAACTTCCAAGTTACATGGCATTATACAAGGTTAAACTTCCCTTGAAACTATAATATATATTAGTTGTAAGTTGATAATTGCGATGACAAAGTGCATGCTGTAAATTAATACGAAGTTATAATAAATTAATCATTAAACTATGTAATGTTATCAAAATTGTTCCCCTGCTTACAGAAACGTAAGATTCCTGTAACTCGGATATTCTTGTAAATTCTAGGATATTTGTTACTAGAATAGAGTAACAGTAAGAAATAACAGTCTTTATAATGTGGACATTATTTTAAATCCAGCATGATGGTATTTACGTTGAAGATAATTCAGTAAGATAAGGTAACACATTGCAAACGTTTGATTATAATAATATCTCTTTATTAATATGCTTAGTAACTACTCGAAATTATGAACTCGCTTAACTTTCTCAAGACTCTTACAGAATTTCAGGATTTAATACATTTTACATTCTACTGTTCTTATTCTTGTTTACCTTCTTCTCTTCTCATTCGTCAGAGATATTTATAGATGAGTCGTAATGACAGTTATCGAAAAACACGTAATTTCAAACACTCGGTCTACGCACTGCTCATTTACGCCGAGAATTTTATCGTTTTTTTTTTTCTGAATTATTTGTTAAATAACAGAAAGTCTGTTGATATGTATAAACATTTATTATTACGATATATTTCGACATAAATTTGTCGAGTACAAAAATAAGTCGTATTAGGGGAGTTTCTTTACATGGAATTGTAATACTCCGACTGTATCTGTATCTATTTTTACCTATATCTATATTTATTTTTTAGAATAACAACAAGTCTTTATCCTTATTAAACATATTTTTCTAAAAGAGAACATACAAACTTCTGTATACCGCAAAGCAGACTTCTTTATCACCTCCCCTATGGGATTATAAAGAATTCCACATATCCCTGTGTGTTACAGAACTAGCAATTTAAACATCGTATAATATAGAGAGATAAAAAACTATACGATAACAATATACAATGTTATATACAACTAAAAATTCCACATAATACAATAATATAATCAAACAATATAAGAGCCGAAGCTTAAATTCTGGAAGATATTTTATTTCATTCGATCGACTCTTCGAAACAAGCTGCACTGCGATCTAAACGTGCAAGTCAATCGTCTAAGTGATAGAAAACAAAAAGATCGTGCAATTTCTATTAATAAAAATTGTTTTTCGCAAGCAAGGATCTGGAAAGGAAAGCCTCGATATTGTTCGAATAAATCGAGAGCAGCGAAATATTATGAAATAATCTATTACATTTCGTGGCGATGAGTTTACAAATTTCGAAATATAAGATCATTAAGGACAAGTGTTACAGCTTTTTTTCTTCTAGGTATTTCACACAAATTTAATTTTCCAAAGGACACGATAGCAAGGGGAAGAAACGGAAAGGAGAAGCGTCAGTAGAAGAAGGTGGTTGAGTGGAGAAGCAGGAGGGCAGCTGATGGTTCGACGATATCTCGGACTCTCGAAACTTACCGGATAGACGAACTCCGCGAAAACTTTCTTACCGCTTTCCTGCTCCAGCTCCTTGATAGTTAAAAGTTTGCACCAGCTTGGTGTTGATCTACTTCACCCACGCTCGGATTAATCGTGATTCCGTAGAACGGAGTGACTTAAGGAAGTACCTTCTGCAATGTGAAAACGATAACATAAAGTAAATTGAAATAAAGGATGGTAGACAAAACGAAGTAAGACAGATAATTACCTGCACGCGGTTGCCATACGATA
Organism: Bombus pascuorum; assembly: GCF_905332965.1. NCBI lineage: Eukaryota > Metazoa > Arthropoda > Insecta > Hymenoptera > Apidae > Bombus > Bombus pascuorum. The sequence continues at coordinate 6,178,505 of NC_083494.1, read as the reverse complement.
CTCGTCTAATAAGGCAACATTCTCAAGCGAAAACTTATGTATGACGTGGTTCGTGAAAAAGTATTTAACACGTGTTCGTGTCAGAAGTGTGGAAACAGAAGTTTGCGGTTGGAAATATATTTCACGGATTATCTCGGAAATCATTAGTTTCGAAAACACGAACTAAACATAAAAATTGCTTGTTTTTAAGCAAGCGGTTTATTTAAATAATCGACGTTTAAAAAAATTCATTTGTTTAAAAAATATGGTAAAAATCGACACATATCTGTTCATTCTTACTGTAAAATATTGGTGCATTTTATGCACCATTTCCTTATAAGTTTAGTAGCAAACAAATCTAACGGACAATAGTTTTATGTATTATCATACTCCAAGGAAATTTTATGAAACAATAAATTTGTTGACAATTGTGGATCTTAATCGCCGAAATAAACATATAGGAACACTTAGATTACACTTAGAATTGATATCAAAATAGTTTCAGATTTATTTAATACGTGATTTACAAGATATTCGTCGATACATATTTGCACGCGTCTCAGCACTCTCTTTGTCTCACCATCTTCTATACCACACTACCAATGGAACAGTTGTATTCTTTTGTTTTACAAGACGCTGTGCACGCACATACTCCCACACACTCATACTTATATATGGGTGTCACTACTACGCGGCTAATCTAGTGTAGTACACAAAATTATACATACCTCAATACAATTTATTACATCATTTAATTATTTCTATCAGATTATGCAGAGGAGAATGAAAACAACACATTTCTGCACTAATTCGTTTCTCTAATACTTTATTGTGTGTATTATATATCTATTGTGCAACTGTTTATTATGTCATTACTTAATTTATACAATTACTTATTCATTGGGTATGCGAAAATAAATCAAACAGAAGAATATTAATATAAACAGTAACTTTATGTATAGAGAGTAAATCTTTTCTCATTGATTTTCATCAATAATTGAGCGACGAAGAATATTTTCCAATATGTCGCACGAGAATTATTGTTACCAGTTACGTTTCTCGTATTTATAAGAGTTTATTTATTCGGCAAAAATTGTTGGTGAATAAAATGTCATTCACAATAGCCGTAACAATCGCTCGGTGAGCGATTCACTACAAAAAGCTACTGCAATTGCAGATAAATCAGAAAATACGATCGGAACAATTCGGCAGATATTCTAACCGAAATTCACTTAAATGCGCAACGTTAAAATGATAAACAAATGGACGGCGACTGAAAGAGCCGGAAAATAAGTGAAAATAGCGCAGAGCAGAGAAATGAAAGGAAAAAAGAAACAAACGAAAGCAACCTTAGGGTATGCTTAAATCTGTACTAGGTCTTGAGAGTTTAGCACGGTTTCTGCGAAGCTCTCGTAGAGAAAAATAAATTTTGGACCAGTCGACGGGCGTAAAAAGGATTGAAGAGAAAAGGATAAAACGAATATACAGAAAAGGAGATAGAATAGTAAAGGACAAGAAAAGAAAGAAAAAGGCACGCGAGCTTACTGCATACAGACGAAATTACATTAGCCAATGTACTTTTCTTGGTGGTCCTCCTAGCTTCTTTCTACTTTGACTAAAAAAGGAGCAATTCACTTGAACATACACACTTAGGATCACATATATAAGCATACGCTGATGCCAGGGAATCCAATTAGTTGTATTTCCGCTCGAAAGAGACTCAAGGGGCCTATGCAAATAAATTTACCTCTGGTACTCCGTCTCGTCATTCCCCCGCCCGCTTCTCCTTCCCATCAGCTTGTTTCTCTGTCTCGTCGTCTATTTTTGCATAATCTTTATGTTCTTCTTCTAAAATGTACCTTGTGTGTATCTTCAAAAATAGCAAGGTTCTATTTCTATAATACTTCACTTTGATCACACTATGCATACTATTGTCCTGTGATTCGATGTACAAACTTTCCCATTGTAATATATGTATTAGGTCGTCCGAAAAGTTTCTTTCGTTTTATAAGGAAATAATGGATGCACAACATTTTTCGTTTTATATTATTTTGTCGAATTACGTATGTTCCATTTTGTTTTATCAAGATAATGATGACAACGTTTGACAAATTAAGTTTCATGTTTGTATAAAGATGCATCGTTACGAAAGACGTGTCTGTAAAAAAAAAACACTTTTCGGACAACCTAATATATCCATAAAAGTAAAAATAAAAAGTTATAGAAAAAACCATGAAATACGACAAATATGTGCGTCGGTACTCTTTCTCCTACAATTAGTTTGACACAGCATAAGACGAGATACATAGCGACATAGCGTCATGATATTGGATTTTCGCGAACAATCCTATTGCATTTGCATTTGCGAGAAAGACCGATATCACGGCATCTCATCGTGAAAGTTTGAAATCTAAGGTACGCGATATTCATGACGCGTGTTGCTAGAAGTTATACATGTGTTTAGTGCTTTTGTGCGTGATTCTAGGAAGTTTAGGAAGAAAGCGAATGTATTCGTAAAATGAAATGAATTAATTATAAGAAGGAAAATTACACGCAAAGAAACGAGAAAAATCGCCATGAAATTCGGTTTTCGATAGATTCAATAGCACATCAATATCAACTTTACGTCGATAAAACCGGACGATGCTTCGAAATGCGAAATATGTAATTACTTGTAGATTTACGTTTCGTTGTACGTTTTATTGTAACTTCTTAACGAAGCGTTTATGGGTTTCTCGCTGCATTAATTTTTACTTTTATTTTCATCAATAAACTACACTGGCAAAATTTGCCAACAAAACAACATAATTAAATCCACGCTGGCACGTTTAACGACGACAACGTTTCGATAAAATAGTCGATATTTCGTTTTTCCGTTATATGGACGTATTTAGCGAACTGTTTTTTTTTTTTTTTTTTTTCTCAACCAAACAAAGTAGGTGATGCTAGTTGCCCGGTGAACCATCTGCGGGAGTGAAGAGAAGCTAATCGTTAAAGTGGCGAAACAATCGTCAATTACACACAGATGCGGCGGTTGGATCAGTACAGTTCGCAAAGATATACTCTACGTTTACACGCATTTACACAGGACCATTGTTGCAAATTATTTAAGCCGCCTATACTGGTCATTTATAGAGAGTGGTCGCCTTCGACCCTTTTTTTAACATCGACTCTCTCTCTCTCTCTCTCTTTCTCTCTCTCTGTTGGTTCATGCAGTTGGCCAGGAAAGCTACGAGACTTGAACTATGGTTGCATGACAGCCTTTATAATGAAACAGGAAAGGTTAACAATTTTTGCACGAAAGTTATTAAAACCTTTCCAAGTTATTAAAACAAACAACTGGTTTATTTGAAAGCGATGACATTTTAATACCCATTCCACAGGGTGACTTTTATATATCGTTTCGTTTGCATTATTGATACACTTTAAAGTTGTAACATTTTCGATTATGAAAGAGATTTTTGAGGATCCTTCTGAAGCGTTCTTGTTTAACTGTTATTTTTTATTCTTCCAACTTTTCTAATCAATCCAAAAGTTGAAATTAAGGATACAATATTCTCGAAATCCGTATTTGATATTTAGCAAATTCCACCAATAGATTTATATCGTACAAAATTTCGAGGAGTTTTTAACGATTATACGATCGTCATAAACAGATACTATCATAAACTATATATATATATATATATATATATATATATATATATATATATATATATATATATATACGTCATAAACTATAATACCGGCGTTGAGTATATTCTTGAAGATCACTTTGAAGAAAATAAATAAATGGTGTATTATTTTATCTATCAATATGTTTCACTAGTAACGTTAACCTTTTTTGTTATTCCGTGTACACAATTATTGCTCACACGCTGCAACTGTATATTTAAGTTTGACAGATCAACGGATAAGCTGTTAGGTTACGACGATATTTTTATTCAAAATGATAAGTGTATGCCGTTAAAAGCAATTTATTGTATGTATAAATTCAATGAACGATATCTGAAAATCGAAAATCACGCATCACTTTCGCCCCATCGAGTTTTTATAGAATCAAAATTTATTTCAAATGTACCATGTATGAATAAACGTTAGATATTGCCGAATTCTGCTACATACGAAAAAAAAGATATAAAAAATCTATTTTATATATAACGGAACAAACAAGCTACACATATCTATTTGTTAAGTGAATTTACGTGTCAATATGTTTTTCTGAAGTACCGTTGCTTTTGATGTGCAGTTGTGATCATTTTTCTAGAAAATTGTTATAACTATATAAAAAACAGGCATGCTAAATCGAGGATTATAATAATCATTAAAAAAGTATAATCTCGGTAGAGACTTGTTATGCACTGCATTCTGCGCAATTTTGCACTTTCGAATTTCCTATACTAAAATCCGTAGTTTAATTATAAAATATATCTCGCTAGATACATTAACACACGAAACTTGCTTTGATTGCTCAAATATTTTTTGTCCTATATAATTCGAGTTCTGTAATTTTTTTCTCTGTTAATTATTTATTCTCGAGTTATGACTATTTATTTTGCGTTATTAAATGTATTTGCATGCTTAAGCAATGGTTTAAAAATAATTAAGTGATTAAGTTTAATCTACACGTTGGTGTGATGATGGGACAAATTGGAAAGTTGATGATGTTATGAATTTAGAATGATGGAAAACCGAAACCAAAATGTTCGGAGAATGAGTCATCCATAAATAATTTAGTTGTGCGTGTTAGTATGCGGCTACGCTCGTACATGTATATGTTACATTATTTTAACTCGACTGAAGTCAAACGTTTCCTTTTTTGTATAGATATATTCCTAAAGTATTAATTCGTTATTTAGGTACATATAGCTAAAAATCTAATTCCGTAGATAATTATGGCATTAAAAGTACCACCAACCAAAATCATACGAAATTTAATAAATATATTTACGTGGACCTAACTAATTAATATATTAATACTGCAATAAATACAATGATGTGCAAATACTTCTTGTAACCGTTGTATCTATTTTGAAAGTGATTTATCCTCTGTGATTCTATTATTCTTATCAGTATTTCATTCAAAAAGAAGTAAAAGGTCTAAATAACTAGTAAGAAAGTCTGCTCAGCAGATAAATGTTAGTTTTACTTTAGCCCTTCTATAACCAGACTTTAATTTGATTTGTTCCATCCGTAAGACTGAATAGGTATGTACACTCGAATTTTCAGACCACCTATTTATTCTTTCATTGAAATATCTCTTTATCCGACAGTCAATATTTAAAGCGCTTAATTGATTTTGTCGTTTCAGATCTTCACCAATTAGAGTCTTCATGCTAATTATTATAACGCTCTCGTCTCTCATTCGTCAGTGATTCATACAGTCCTTTGCAAAAGTGTACGTCCTCCTGTTATAGAACATTTTTCTGCATATTATCCGTGTTTTAATACAAATTTTCGTCATAAAATAACAGCCATCTGGAAACCAAATAACTTTTTTTTGTACTTGTCTTATACGACTCATCTTGTACAGGTGTATTAAATATCTTCTAACTTTCATATAGATTTTCAGAACCGTTTAAGATTTTATCAACACAACCGTGATAGTTAGGTGTCGTTACAGTACCAATGAAATTCCAAAATGTTTCGTATAACGCACGTAATATGTTCATAAAAGACGCCAATAGGTGTACGAATAGTTTCGAGAGCGTATATATACCTCCGATCATGCGCCTGATCGATTTTCATTAAAATCCTCGCGAAACACGCTTCATCTATTCTTACGTGCAAACATTCCTCTCGCACACTCATCTGGCTACCAGCTGCGTCTACGTATACGATACAACGTACATATATTTATACGCGTACGTACACGCACTTTGTCATTAAACAGGAAAGAAATTTAATAATACGACAATTTTAATTAGTGGTTATTGCGGATTTAATTCGAGATTCGCTAATTGGGATCAAATTGCTTCATCCGCTTGTGCAGAAGTGCGAACACGTGGAAACGTTCTATGCATAACACGTTATAACGTACCGATATCTGGCCATCGTGGCTACCACCTTGGTTTTGCCATGCACAATTAATAACAACCGAATTCGCCAGCCCGTTATTAATGTCGTTTGGTATTCTAATTGTAGTCGAAGTTATCGATTTCCGGATTAATACTAATTACGTATCATGGTATTCAAAAGCGCGGTATTCTCGTCTATTAAATGGCAAGACAAATGATCGTTGAGAAAAATCTCGTCCATAGAGATGAAGCACATTAAAATATAAAGCATACGTGCGCCTCGCCAAAAACGAATGAAATAGTATCGATAAAATGATTGTGACCTGCAAGTGTAGTAAGATTATAGTAAATATAAGAAATAATCAATTAGATGCATCATTTCTCTACCCAAATTCCACAATTTTTCATCAAAATTTCCCATTCATTTTTCCTCTTTTCGCGTTATTCTGAATCAACGAAACTATCCTCGATGAACGCGTTAAATCGAATTTGTATGAAACATGCGCTACATATCACGTGTAAAATTCCAGTGTCTTTGATTTGAAAAAGTATAGCAGAGTATACCAGCGCCATTCTTCAACTATTGCGACGTGAAAAATCCTTCGTTTTTTATTAGCTTGCGTAGATATAATTTTCCAGACGTACAGACTGTTGAACATTTTAAGGTGTTACATTGTGAACTAAAATGTAACAATAGTGGAAAACAAGAAAATTGTGTTTAATATTTCATCGCTGAGTATTCGCAATCCTTCTCTAATCCTATCCTACAAACCTATCCATTCTGCAATATTTATCGCTGCAATACAACCTTGCCATTATAAAAAAATGAATAAGAATTATTTTGGTGCTTCATAACGAAAATACTGACGTATTTGAAAGAATACATAACTCGTGATTCATCGTCAAGAAAACTACGCTTTTAAACAACGAGTAAACTACTCGTTATTTTTCACGTCATGTTTTTCTTTAACGACAAACAACTATCTATGTTTCTGTAATCTCACGTTATTTTCCTTGTAACGTATGGTAAGAAATAGTTTCGATGTGCAAGCAGCCTCGAGATCATCGTCCTTATATCATTTTTTTCTATGAAAGGATGTAAAGTCCGTACTATTTCTATTTTTAACGGGTGGGTTCTCTAAATTTAAATTGCCGAATGCTGGCAACAATTATCGCTTTCAGGATATCTGGTCTAAAATAAATATCGACAATGTGCAAACGATATTATTTAAATGTTCTAGATGATATACATATATGTACATATATTTGTCAACAGTTCTAATATTTCTTATGTGCTCGGAGATATTTTCTGTAGTTTTAATTCTACTTAGGTACAAACACATCGCTAGACTTTTTATAATATGTTTATGAAAATTCGATTCACTTCGGTTTTTTTTTATCCTCCCAAGTAAGCGCATACTCTCGAAAGATTTGAACATTTCCAATATCGTTGATTTCTCGATGCATGTGGTATAATGTTAGCTGTATAATGATAAGTAGAAGTAACGTTGACTAAAAGAAGAAGAAAGATAGAAGACAGAGCCTAAAATTAATTATTTAGTTGACCTAATCTAAGATTAGGATGAGTAATAAATAATTAGAACTTGAAATATAAGAGCACTAGAAAGATCAAATAACGAAAGCTGTATATATATGTCAGAATAAAGTAGTAAATGCGAAAAATAAGGAAAAACGATAGTCTTTGTTTTCACACGGCGATAATTCGAATAAATTCACAAATTATCGAAAGAATCTGCAAAATTTCTAAACAACGAAACGTTTGACGAAAATAAATTGAATCGATACGAACGAACATGAATTACAAAATTTCTAAATACTAAAGCAAAAGGTACTCTCTTGCTAATTGGCCATGGATTCGCAAAGATTTTGGCTTATTATCAAGGTATGCTTTGTATTAACTCTGTCTCGATGAGATATGAATGGAGAGATAAAGCGCGGCCGTGATACCGATATTCGGCCTAAGATTTTACTTTATACTTCTTGAGTGCGCCAATATACCTGAATAATATAACGTGCAGTAACTACATATTTTTCAGTCATTTGTATATACAGGGTGTTTTGATTTTTCCTCGTCAAACGCAATTGACATACTGTATAAGATAAGATAAGAAAAAATGTGATAAAAAATATAGGTTGGAAGAATTTATTAAAAAATTTTACAAATATACGAAATGACACACGTGTTTTTATTTAACATAATGCTTGACCGCGGATTAACCTTAACGATGAAGGTTATTAACATTCTTCTCGGCGAGATTCTTTGGTCACTAAATATCACGTAACCGAATTTTTATTCGTGAATGGAATTTTAAACTTTCCTCGGCTTATCGGCCAAGGACTAATACGCTTTAGGTATTATATTATACGAGAGATTCATGATGCATTCATTAAAAGTTAAGGAAAACCAGCAAAAAATTCATAATGTGATAAATTCATAGATATCAATATTCATAAAAACAGGAAGTGCTTTAAAATGGAACTAATAACACGGCCAATTTTCTCCTATGTTTTATTGAATGCAAAACTACATCGCTGTTATGTCCCATTTTTATTGTGATTTTTTAACGAAGCATTTATTAATTTATGTGTCTATGACATTTTTGTCTTCCTTTTATTTATGAGATCTACTGTTACAGATAAAAACAGGATTATCCTGTATATTATACGTTTATTGCCCTATTTTTGCAATTATGTGGACAAAGCGATCTGTCAATGACATTAATCCTCTCCACTGGGAAATTACACCGGATAGACTTTGATACTCTTTTATGGATTTTTATGAGTAGGCAGGTTTAATGTTTAATCTACAATTTCTTTTTTTTTTTTTTTTGACGAAGTGCAGGTCAGCTGCCAGACATGCGCCGTTGGGTTTGAAGAACATCGTATTTAAATCATATATGTGGGATGAGCTACATTCGTTTCTGTAGACCACGGGGATATTTCACCTAAACCTAAGATGTAAATAAATAAATATATATATATATATATATATATATAACTTTACATTTATATAATTTATATAATTTATATATATATTATATTATTATATATATTATATATATATATATTATTATTATATGTATGTATATGTATTATTATTATATGTAATATATATTATTATTATTATATTATTATATATATAATATTATATATATATTATATTATATATATTAAATATATTATATATAATATTGCCGAACACTCTGTACAATTTATGTAGCTTACGATTACATTAGTATTGATAAATACTTAAGTGCAATAAGATAATTACAGATAAATAAATCAGTCATTTACATGCCAATGTAAGTGTATAATAAATGGGGAAAAATGAAATCAGTTGCAACAGAGAGGTAATTTTCCATGGATAAGGTGGCACGATTCACAGTATTTCTCTATGCATATATGCAGTATTGGTAACATGAAACACTACTGAGGTTTGTGAGTATAAATCAAACTATGCGTTCCTATGAGGAATGTGCATTTGCGTTTCATGACACGCAAGCATGTAATACATGTATATCGTAGGAAAATTATGACTATACGATTATATGCAGATGTACATGGAGGAGACTCAACTTATACATTGTTATCTGAATATCATGTGTTTCACACATCGTGAGCTAAACATCGTGCGATGAATTTAAAAATTCGTTAATTATAAAAATAGAATCTAGTAAAATATATACGTATATGTTTGAACGTGTATGAACATGTATTCATGTATATTTAACTATTTTCACTCATAGCAATAACATACTCGCGAGGTAATTTCTTACACATACATGCGTATTACGCGCGAATATAATCTAATAAAATGTTCATAATAGAACTACCACAGGAGTCAAATTGACTGGGTTTTACAAAAGAATGATATAATGAATTTTATTTTGTTTTTTATGTATTCAAACTGAAAATAATTTCGTATCAAGGCTATTTATACCAATACCAGTAAAAGTGACCGGTACTTGTCAAAGTGTAAAAGGATGCTGTAATCTGTTTATCGAACCCCAATTAACCAGTTTCCTCGTTTTGTACAACTTCCCACACATTTTGAAAATTTTTACTGCGTATCATTCGATATGATGATCAGTTATCAGAAAAATTCAGGATCGATCGCTAGATCGCTAAATGTTAAGACTTCAAGTGCAACACCAGTCAAAATAGCTGATCCTACGATTTTATAAATGTGTCAACTCTCGTTTAGGGATCATGGTCCCAGATGTATTAATAATACCAAAAATGTACTACATAACATGGAATGCTTCTGTAAGAAAGTAATAAATCAATAAATATAAAAATATTCTATTATTACGTATTTTTTAAAGACCAGTCGTTTCGACTGGTTTTGGTAGAAATAGCTTCGTATTAACTAGCGATAGTTCTAGTGTTAAATATGCAAAAAAATAATTTCATTCCATTATTTATCTTTATTCATTGTAATAGATTCCTATTACATGTACATGTAACGTATAATTATTTATTATCAAAAGATGAAATCATTAGATTCTGAAATATTAACAGTTATTTTAAATTATCGTAGAATAACGTAGAGTAAAATAAAAAATAATAGCAGCAAAATTTAACACCAACCACTATGTCATTAAGCATTCGAAATTTCTTAGTCTCGATTTCTAGCATCTCTGACCATATTAACTTGTTGATATTATTATACAACTTGGCCAGACGTAGCTATATCTTGTATTGCCAAGTAGCCATTGGCGTAATTATTGCAAACTAAACTAAACTTGAAATTTTAGTCTACTAATTTTAATGCGTTTGGGCTCGAATTCTATCTAGAATTAAACACACTTGTGTAATTGATGCTGTTTCAACTTTATGTTGAAGGCAGTATTAATATTTAGGCGTTAACGCCGTAAACAGACCATGTTACCAACGATAATATCAACATCTAATACTCTTACACAGAATATTCATACTATTTAGAGTGGAAACGAACAAATTTTGTATTTATCTAAAATAGTATGATTAGCAATCCCTGTAATAATACAAGTCAAATTAAACAATGTGGTATCATCGATTAAGTGCGTTTTTAAAATATACACGATCATCGACATTGGCAAACGATAAACGTAAAAGTAAACAGTTACAGAAACGTAATAAGTAAGCAGATACAGGTGACAAGGAAACGAATAATATTCTTAAAGGTGGAACGAAAAGCGAACAATTTGCAAACAATTGATTTCGTTTGGCTATTGGAACGTTTCTAGAAACGACTTGACTTCTTCTTTCGAGATCAAAACGAGGCGATTTCTTTAAATAATTTGCCCTTACCAATAAGCAAAGAGATGTTGCAGTTAACGTTGCCGTCTATTTTAAAAAATGAACGAACAAAAATGGACTTGCACTCAAAGCGCCGTTTGCCAGACACACTCGGATGAAAGGGCAGCTCAAAAAGCTAATGACGAGGTAATTCATTTTCCTTAAATTAGCGCTCGGCCAAGTGTTTGGAACCTTCAAGAGTCAAAGGTCCTATATGCTTGAAGTTGTAAGATGCTTATACGTATATTTTATACGCACACACATTTATAACCAGAATTTATACGCACACATTTATAACTAGAGACATTAAGAAGAACTGGCATAGGTCAACGGCGAATGCTAACGAAGAAAGACTAATTAATAACTCCAAAAGACAGATAAGAAAGTAGAAGGAAAATATACAGGGTGCCCCAACAACTAGAAGATATTAGATTGTCCGAAAAGTTTCTATCGTTTTATAAGGAAATAATAGACGCACAATGTTTTCTGTTTTATATTAGTTTATTGAATTATGCACGAACATAATAGTAAAAATATAACGAAATGGATCATACCTAATTCAATAAAATAATATAAAACAGAAATTGTTGTTCATCTATTATCACCTTATGAAATGAAAGAAACTTTTCGGACAACCTAACAGAATCGTCAATAGGGTAATTCATCATGAAAACAAAATTTCTTCGTGCGATGCTTCGTTTTCGAGAAAAACGAGTTGCAAAATTTGTCAAGCATACTTGAACTTGATTGATTATCAGACCAGGTATGAGAAAGCAATCAGCAACAGTTTGTCCTACATGCGGAAGATAGGCGAAGAATTTACGGTAAAATTTTCCCGTTTCCAAAAAAAAAAGAAATATAGTTCGAACATGTTCGATGAAAAAGTGTAATAACTTTCAAATTTATTTTTCTCGAAAACAAAGCTTGTCACGAAGAAACTGTTACTCTACCTTTCTCGCTTATTTTCACGCGTAAAATAACCTCCTGCCGATTATTCCCCCATCTTCGATCCGGAATTAGCCAAATTCCAGTATATTCGACAAATTTGCAAACTCGAGTATCTCGAAAACGAAGCGTTCTGCGAACAAATTTTACCCTATATTTCCCAGCTATTCGTTCCTGTCGTCGATCGTGTCGCAGTTGCTGGGACATCCTGTATAGAATTAGAATTAATAAGTTGCACAAACTCTAAGAGAATAGCTGAACAATTAAATAAGTGAGACAGAGAATACGCAGCGATGCAACTTGGTTTGTAGTTAAGTAACAAGAAGCGAGGAAGAGGGATAAAGGAAACGGAAGGTGAGCATGAGAATGAGGAGGCAAGATCGATTCGAGCGTATCTTATACATAGGCAACGCAGCGTTTCGCGTCTGGTTGTGATCCGCCAACCGGAAACGACGCAATTTACATGAGGAATCGGGGCAAGGCGTCTGAAGTAGCTAAGCCACAAACGCGTACGTAATTCCTCTCGCATCGCCTGTACTGTATGATCATATCGATAGATCGACGCACGTTATACTAACCTACATATTTCTTGTTTGTAGATCTCTCATAAGATCGGCTACTAGAACACTATTGACGGTATTTGTACAAATCCGAAACATTCATTCGTTTTTGTTCGATTTCATTCCTGTACGAATCGAATCTAAACGATGAAATTTGTTTTTCGTTCGCTACCTTCTGTTAAACTCGCTGTCAATACAATTACAATTAGTCCGGCGTAATACCGCACGAGCTTATAAACGGTTAAATGTGCGATACACGATAAAGGAATCCGTTTTATAAAGAACAACGAAATGAACAAAACGATAAAGGACAGGATTACATTTTCATTAAACGGTGGAATTTCTGTGAAATATTCTAGTAAAAAAAAAAACGGAAATAGCTTTGACATAGATGCGAAGATAGTTCACGTACTACTAACGAGAAAAATATGATTATATCGGTAAATCGATATAGAGCGCCGATATACATATATTTCGTTCGTTTCGTCGTATCAATATCAATATCCCCTCCTACTCTTCATCGAACTTGAAAATACAAAACACAATTACTGGAATTATTAGAATACAGTGTGAAATAAATTTTAATTTTAAGATTTTCTATCTACGTATCCCAGACGACAACGACGATTACGAGTAACAAATTTTCTCCAAGTGAACCAAAATTCCTATACGAATTATATAAATTATTTGTTACGTTTGCATTTAATGAACGTTGTTTCCCTTGACACAGTTTATAATTGACGAGTCATATTCACTAGAGGTCGGCGACATTAAATATATGCGGCAAAAGAATATTTTATAAGTAGTTTCGGCATATGAGGTGTGACCGAAAGTTATGTGTGAAACTTAATTTTCAAGAAAATCGAGTTTGCCACATAGATGTACAGGGTGCTATAAGAGTAAGTGTCACAACTACCACATTCTACGCTTCTCGTTCAAGCGAGGTTGATGCAAGAAGGCTGCAGCAAAATTGATCTTAACCTTGAAGTTCAAGATCATATCTTTTACTAAAAAGCTGATTACCTAAAAATATGTATAATAGCTCGTGAAAGTATTCGTTTTGTGGACATTTATAGTCAAATCGCGTATGTTATACGAAATATTTTACAATTTCACTGATACTGTAATTTCACCCAACTACCATAGTTATGTTGGTACAGTCTTTAACGATTCTACAAGAGTACACAGAGGTTACATGATATTTAGTACAAGTAGATATTTCGCAGAGATCACAAAAATACTTAAACGCCTGTTCAGGTACTCATCCACGATATTAATAATTCTCTGTATTCATTGCGAACGTATGTAATACTTATTATGTGCTCAAAATGATTCATACCATATACCAAGCTTTTACTGTATATGAGTTTACAATGAATATCTTGCAATTTCTATATATGACCAACCAGTTTTAATGGTTGCCGTCTATCTTCGTAGATTCTGTTTTCACAGAACTCTACTTTTAACGTTACTGATATATTTTCGCTGTTACGAATGCTTTGCAAAATTTATAAAGCTGCCCCAAATGAAAAATTCCAGAATTCCAGCGCAGTTGTTAGTATTGATGAGCATCCTGCGATATTTCGGAACTTTTCGCGAATTATTTTCGACTTTGACTGAGATTTATTCAGCCTGGTACGATGAGATTAAGTTCATTTTCCCAAGTAAGGGTTACGAATAACTGCGGAACATAGGAATTTCCAGATATAAATCCCACGATGTTTGACTTGATTTAAGGAACGTCTATTTGTGATAGAATATTTAGAGGGAGCTAGAACTCCAAATCGGAGGACCCAATCAAACATTGCTCAACACAAACATGAAACGGACCATTGCTGAATGTGACATCGAATATCACTCGATTTGATATCGATCGGTAGAAGCACATTAATTTCGTTTAATTTTTATAATCTATAAACTGCACTGAGAGATTCGTGTTCTAATATCCGTACCGAAATGGGAGATGAAGAATCGAGGTAAAATACTTAATCAATCTCACTCGATCTTGTAGTCGGGATGGATTACAATCAAATTAATATTCCTGAAATTTTTAACATGTGTTATACTCTGTGCGATATATAAATTGAAGATTGATAAGTTATTTCCACCCCAGAGTTTCTCGCAAGCCTGTACAAAATATTATACACTAGCTCACGAAAGTATTTGAACACTTACTACCACAGAAAACTATTATTTTCACATTGTATATGTTGTATAGAATATTTTGAAATTTTATTAGCACTGTAATGAGATACAATTTGATAGCAAATAAAATTTGAATTCTAAAAATGTATATGTTACAAAATATTTATTGCAAACGTATATTTAGTAAAATATTAATACACAGTATGAATAGTTACCTTAACCATGTAAAAAGTGTTGAAGATGGTTCTACTGTATACTGAAATTTATTAATATTGTAGATAATTTCCTGTTTAAATATTCTTGTGATCCCTGCAAGATATATGCTTGTATAGTATTTTGTAACTGCTGTATACATTTTTAGAATTATTTAAAATTGTACCAACACAACAATGATAGTTAAATGGAATTATAGTACCAGTGGAATTATAAAATATTTCGTATAACACACGTAAGCATCGTATACGTATGCAACAAAATTAATTTTGCACATAGGAGCAAGATCTACGAAGCAGTTTTACAACGCAAAAAATTATTTTCCCACTCTCGATTCTTAAAGCTGATTATATCTATTTAAGAAACAATCAATTTTTCATTCGTACGCGTACGCGCAAGCTCGCGAAAAAATTCTCCCAATAAACTGTTAATTATCAAAGAATACCGTATATAATATAAATGAACAAAGGATAGTATTATTGCTATAGAATCTTTATATCGATTTCGTATGTGAACGTTAAAAGATATAGACGCGATAGAGGAACATAGTAGGAAGTGTTTTATCTCTCTGAGAGAGTAGCCCATCGAGAGATAGCGTCATTGTTAAGTAACAATCGTGCGAATGGTAACGTCGAATAATATTAAGTTACGAATTCCGTTGGGTAATGTTGGCCTGACGGTGAAAATCGATTTCCGCGACAACTAGTTTCTGCTTCGCATTTCCCCTTCGACCAACCTCGCTCAGCCCCGATTCACGGGAGGCGATTTTCCCCTGTCTCTGTACAGCATCGAAAGCTAGCCCCTTCCTCCCTGCAACCGTTTTCTCCTTCCAGTTACCGGTGATTCCTCTCGTTTCGGCTCATAAAAGAGTAAAGTCTTCGTGATTCGTTAATTGCGATGACGAGGAGGAGAATCCGCGGCACAAGATCGATAGACATTTCCCTGATTTCCGTTGAAAGGAAACTCTCGGCGAATTTCAGTTTCATTAATTTCGAAGATCTTTCCCTCATCGCCGAGGGTCCTGCAGCACGCCACTTGAACATTCTCGTCGAACGAGGAGGAGCTCACTTGAAAATTCCAATCACTGCCGTTACCGACTAGCTGCGAGAAAAAAGAAAATTTTCTTCGCGACATTTAATCGGCAGTATTCGATGAATGCAAATCGCAGCTCGGCGGCCGTCATCTGCTTGCTCCGAAAAATTTTGTCGCTTCTCTTTACGTTTGTAGCGACGACTAAACGAGATCGTTAAATTTTCAATATTACAGTATAAAGATATGCTTTGCCGTTTTATAAGAAATAACGCAGTCAACATGTAGCTTGTCCGTCCACGCTTTCAAAGCATATATTTCAAGCCTTAACGGACGTTAACGCTTCGCACATGACTTGCCGCTGGGTCGTCGTTTTACTTCATAGCTGCGTGAAAAATGTTGCTAACACTGCTCGATGCGAGAACATACTTTTAGCACAGAAACGTTTATTCTAACGTTATTCATCGCGATCTATACGTTCAAGCTTTGATTATTTATTTACATGTTATCGATGTGTCATGTTTTTTCACAACATGCAGGAACATGGAGGAACGTGGTATTCTCCTACGCGTTTTATAAAAATATATATATGCTTCTGCTCGCTCCCCAAAAAATTGTAAAAGTTGTTTTAACGACTTGCGCAAACAAGGATACATAGATCCATAATGACTCACGCGGTCTACGCTGCCCATGAATCTATCTATAATTCGATACGACTTGATGTTTTTGGCTTAAGTTTTTAACCTACCTTCCATGAGACATACACGTCCGATACGGTAAAGTTATAATGTCACGTTACAGGTAAAATACATCCGTTAAGGGATAAAAAGTGTAGGTTTCGGATAATATTTGGAATGGGACGTACGACGTTGAAATGCTTCTTTTTAAATAATCTATTTATTTATGGAAAATTAAAGAAGTCCAAAATGTGTTTCAAGAAATACGTACGTATCTTTATCTTTCTATTAAAATTTAAAGTATGTAACACAATTTTAAAAAACAGTGAATTTTTTGTAAATACGTGCATCGAGTTTTATTTTTCTTTTAAATCACTGATTAATGAGGTATTTGTAAATGCTATTTGTAAAATCGTTATCTATGTTCTGGCTGTTCGTTGTACTTTAATTACGTATACTTAGATACTCTAAGTACGTATTCGTCGAATTCCATACACTTATTGATTAAAGATAACGCTACTGGTTCAACTAAATCTCTAATAAACGTTGCTCGATTTTCATGATGGTTCATGATAAACTTCGTTTTCTAGTACATCCCAAAGGAAATTTGGAAATTTGGGGATCGTGAGAATTCTGTCACAACCATTCGATCGGTTATAAAACAAGGTTTTTCAGTAGTAGCCCTAATTGTTGTATAAAACGTACTCGGCAATTGTCGTGTCTACTACTGCGTTATTGTACAAATACTCAACGATATCTGCACCAAAAGAGCCAATGTTTCTATTAACGTTGTTGAACCTGAGCTTCCGCCTGTTATATATCCGTCGACAAACTGATGAAACCCAATGAAACCGCAGCAGATATTGTTAATCATCGCTTGGTAATCAATCTCGTGAAATCAATGAAGGTTTTCCAATAGTGCATATTTCTTCGGTTAATCTATACATAATTAGCAAACTTTGCGTCATCATTAAACAAGATATTTCATAGAAAGGAAAGTCACAGTTATGAAAAATGTATCATCGCTAGCGGACGCTCGAAGCTGCGAAAATCCAACGTGGTATTATTATTACGGTTTTGTTATTACGGTTTACATGACCTTAAGAAGCGTACGTTTACGGGTTCCTTTGTCCCATTATTCCCCGCTTCGTTATTTTTTATTCTATATGCTTTATTTTTATGGGAAGTCGATCGTGACAGAAGGAAAATTAGCGAAAGTTGTGATTTCGTCAGCGGCAAAATTCGGGCCGCAATCAGCAGAATTTGACACGCGATTGCTGATGTCCAATAATCAGCGTTGAAGTTTGATTTTGGGCGGCGAGGTCTAGTCAACATACAGCTGCTTCGCAGTCTGAATACTGCGAGTATCAGTCCGAATAGCGAAGCCCGATCAACGTCTAGCCACTTCACCGCTCTATTCTCAGCCCAACTTCAACCGATTTCGCGCTAATTATTCGCACGATAATGCACGTG
Source organism: Bombus pascuorum (assembly GCF_905332965.1). Lineage (NCBI taxonomy): Eukaryota > Metazoa > Arthropoda > Insecta > Hymenoptera > Apidae > Bombus > Bombus pascuorum. The sequence continues at coordinate 6,160,166 of NC_083494.1, read as the reverse complement.
CTATATAATCGCCAGAGACGGTAGCCATGCGCAACCCATCAACGATCGCACGTTCCGTCGATTAACCGTTAAGCCGAATCTACACCTTTCCACTTTGGATGATCATCGTGGCTGTTTCATTCACAGTGAATATGAAAGATGAAATTATTCACATCAGTTCACTGGTTGAACTCATTTCGCTAGTCTGAAATATTCTCTGGAACTTAAATACTTAATATCTGCACCGTCTAAGAGATAAAAGAAATCCATATTCATTCCGTACGATATGTGTCATTGAAATGCGAACTGATTCTTCCGAATATGGATTCAGTATAGACGTATACCCGTAACAGTGTGCATTATAAAATATAAATTTATACTTGTCAGTGACGTTTCACTACGAACGAATTATTCTCTATTTTGGCTCTGTTCTGTTCACTGATCACTTTGGATAATTACTTTGGATGAAATACGGATGAAGACAATATTTTCTGATAAATTAGATGGTACAAATTCGCCTTTATACATTTTGAACATTGACTTCGTGTCATTGCATATTGTCCGTTTGTTTTACTTATTCTTCGGTATATTATTATTCATTATTCGTTCGAACCTATTTTTGTGTATAACTCGAAGATTAAAACCGACTACCCTATATATGTAAAAAATTGCTCAGTATAGTAGCCTTGATGGTATATAGCATATAATATATAGGACATATAAAGCATCAAAATAAGTGAAGAGGTAACTGTTTGGTAACTTTACCGATAATAATTTTAGATACGATAATAAAAAATTCTGAACGTGAAAAGTTGGAAATGTTTGGAATCTGTGTTTAATTTATATAGTCAACTAGTCAATATGAGTGGTAGTTACATTAATAAATTTTTACTCATAACAATAAGTATTAATTGTAAAATATGTACACAAAATCTACCTACTCTCTTAAAAAAGAAAATCGTGAAAATTTTCTTGCAACGACCTAGCAGTAGATGCAACGTAGAATTGAAAGATGAAGAAAAAGTAATCAAATATAGGAAGATAACAGATCTAAATCGTGAAATCAATTATAATTTTGTATCTGATAATGAAGAGTAAATAAAATATTATATATATATATAAATGCTATTATATAAACTTTGGATGTTAATTGTTTAGTCAAGTAACACTTGCTCCTTGGAGATTTATAAAATAGGAGCTTGCAGTGGAATTAGAAAGAAATCAGGAAAAAGATTTACTGAACGCGATAAATTTTACTACGGTATCTTGCTAACTGGCCGTCGCTATTCCCACCATTTCTTGTAAGTGCCTTTATAGTGTGGAGCTTCGAGGTTCTGACTTTAGAACTTCCGCATCACGAGTTGAGTATCAGGTATCTCTGTCTCGTTCAATTTCTCTATCCATTTCATGCCGAAGCAACATTCTTGGCATGTATACGTATACCTTCCTCTGCTAACTGGTCAGATTAGTTTCCAACACGCGACCAGTTAACAAGACACCACTGTAATGTATATGTACACGATATATTTTCGAAATGACAAGTTTTCGTTACAAAATTGAAAATTATAAAAGAAACAAGATGGGTATGTTATTCGCTAATTGTAAGTGGATACCTTCAAATATCGATAACGATGTTTCAATTTATTATTTCCGATTCTTTTTTTATAACATCCTTTCAATCGATCATGTCTCTCGGTAATTAATGACTATTTTTATACACGCAGATTTTTAAACAAAACATCCACTGTACACATTATGAATCTTATTAAATGAGAAAACCAAGCTATTTGAATTGTCAATAACTAATAGTTTTGGCGTAATTTACCTACGTAGCTACGTTTATGTTAAAAATACACATCTTAAATCAAATATATTCAACTAAAATAGGATTTACATCTGATAATAATGCTATAATATGATACAAATCAAACGATAAGATGAACGTAAAGGTCTCCAACTGACTGACTAAGGATATTGGTATTCATAAACGAAGAGATGAATAAACGCAATTGTCTGAACATACTAGAGAATAATGCGAGACAGGGACATTGTGGTGATTTTAATTTTTACATTGATAATAAGCTAAAACATAATTTATATAAGAAAAGAACTGAGTATTATATCGTATAATCAAAATTAGTAGAAACGCTCCTGTCATAATTATTATATTACAAAACGGTCGAATATGTGCATAAGAGGATTTGAAAGAAAAAGAGTATTGATATGACTAACATAATATTATAAATAAACAAGAATTGAAAAAGAATTTTAAGAGAATTCACTTAAATTGATCTAATACTTATTTTTACTTAATTATGTTTCTTTTCATACGATCTTTAGTATCGGGAAATATCTTGATATGTAACCGTTATGGAAGCAAAGAATATGTTAATGAAGAAGTATGATCACTATCACCAAAGTCCTTTAAAATATTCCATTTCGTATTTTGTACTAATCTACTGTTACCAATAAGTCTATGCTGCATTATCTGAATATCTGAACTCAAAATGTATTGAGTACTAGTCCTCGAATAATTTTGCAATTTTTCTGCACCTGTTCCTTTAGATGGTTCTAAAATGGAGCAGTAATTATCAAAGTACATCAATAACAATAACAAAATTTACTATACAAATTGTTTAAGACCAACGTTTGATTGTTCAGAATTCTATATGTGTTACAAATGTTTATTTTTGTTCCCGCTATTGGTAATTATCGGATAGCTATTCTGATTGCTTCTAAATTATTGGTCAATGGAACGTCAATAACGCCATATTTAGCATGATTGATTATCTTTCATTATCCCTTTTTCTTCGCGAAGGTAAAATAATCTTCGTACGCTGGATGTTGGTGTTCGTTGAAATTCATTTCTTCCGAACAAAGAATTTCTGGCTTGAATCGATTTCAGATCGGATATAACTTCTCGTGGTTGATATACCGATGTGTTTGCGCGATCATCCGCTGATATTCTATTCCATTATCGATTTAACGATACATGTAGTGATATATTTAACGCGAAAGATAACTTGTGGTTTGATTATATGTTGCCATCTATATACGTCGACCAGCTAGCTGTCTATAATGTTGCCGGATGTTTCGAGATTAAAATTTCTCCATAATATAATATAATCTTCATAATGATAATGAGAATCAGAACCTTACGTTCTTTAACGCTGTGTTCTTTCAGTATAGAACAAACCTTTTTTATCATTTTTGCTTAGATCTCTGCACTTAGATGTATTTCTTCTATATGTTTTAAATACTCCGATCGAGTTGAGCGATCTAAACTCGTCTTTCAGAACGCTTTTGTTAAATATAATTAAGGTCAATCTCGTGTTTCACTGCTTCCAACATTTCATCTAATCTGTCGCAGTTAGGACATTTCACGACATAATACCATGCCAGAAAAATTTACTTATAATTCTCAATGAGAATTGATTGTAAAATACATCCAAATAAAAAAAAAGTTAGGATATTTATTACGATGTTTAGTCTTTTCCATCTTTATTGTAGCAGTTAATGCTCTTAATGCAATTAATGCGAATGTGATGCACGCAGCTCCTACTGATTGTGAAAATGGCCTTTAAATCCAAGTTTTATTGTTGGTAACGCTACTGGCAATCCCACTGTGTCAATTTCCATAATGTTGTTCTTGTAGATCGACGGTTCTATAATTTATGTAACTGTAAGAGAGCATATGTTGGTAAGAGAGTTTCCGCTTGTTTTAGCATTAAGGAGACATTGTTTAACTATGTCCTTACCATTTGCATAAAATCCAAGGTGATCAAAATTTGGTAGTTTCTATCTTCTAAACTATTAAAAATAAATTCATAATTCACATTTCTACGTCCACATAGACTTGTTTTCCAAAATTTAACATATAGAAGTGTTCCGATTCTGTCATACCAGCTTTTAAAGGGGATCTTATTGAGCAGAAACGAATATTATTTTTTTAAATATATCTCCCATCGCCTGATTAAAATCATTTACTGTTAATAATTTACTGTTGTTTATGGATAATTTTAATATTTATTTTATTGTATCATATTTTATTTAAATAATACTTAAAGCTGATAATCTGCTGTTCGAAGAATTATGATTTAGCCTTTGGCGGAAATAATTTATACGTTATAAAATTGCTGATTTTAAATTGATTCTGTGATATCATCATCATGTTACAGCATATTGTACTTTGATATTGGCGAACGAGGGATTTTCGCTACTAAGAAGTTTTACAGCTTTTTTGGCAACTATTATATTTTGGTTTCAATATAGTTGATTTATTTTTGTATTCACATATACGTACAAAAACAGCCAATGTACTGGCAACCACGCAAAACGTTTACTATTGTTAGCAGTACACATACTTCCCATATCTGATCATGTAATAATGTACGTATGGGACACGTAAACAGTTCTGATTGTCAAAACATGTTTGTGGTATCGATTTCTGCTTACATATGTATATTGTATAGAATAAAATAAAAAGATGGTTTTCTAGAAATTGAAAATAAAATCTATTTGTTTGTTAATAATTTTTCATAGATCTAAAAAAAAAACACACATTTTCAAGCGTAGATTCATACAAAATTATGCCATCCGTTTTATCCAAATATGCCGTCTCAATTTGCCTCGAACTACGATATACTGACGGTTTTGGTTTACGCTTTACCGTTATCCGATTGACAATAAATTAAACAGCTACCAACTAACAGACAGCATACGAGAATAAAAATTTTCAATCTTTTAATCAAAATTTAAATCACGTAAAAGATAGCATATAGAGAGAGTGTACATGTCGATATCAAAAGTTCAATCCGAACATATTTGTTGTTCACTAACTTTCACGTGGCCAGTATAGTACGAACTCATATCTGATTCATTGAATATACGCGTCCGTGGTAGAAAAAAAAGAAGAAAACAGAATATAATCAGAAAACTTGAATTTGAAATATATAGATAAATTATAATCTTTTTATATTATTCTCTTATATACGTATATGTTTCTAAAGGCGAGTGTTTGTAGGAATGGAATTATTAAAGATCATTACGAAAGGATTATCGTTAATTGCATAATGTTTTTTAGATACTTGCGAAAGCTACGAACAAGAACTTTTATTACATTTTCTATACGCGATAAGAGACCATACATTATTTACGGATATTGTAATCTTAAGTATCAAAAATTCACAAATGATATAAAGGACGGAATTTTATACTTTTAAACAATTAATTTAGCTATGTAATCGAAAGAAAGATATTTAACTTAAAGAATATTTTTTAAATTGTTACTTTTGCGCTCATCTTTTCTACCAAACATTTATGCATCATTATATACATTTCGTTCTTCTTCATGAAGAAATAATTGCCAAATTTGCTTAGATTTTGTATAAAATCTAAACTGGTATCATATTTATCTAAATAAAACTATAAATTTACGTACATGAGTGATTCAATTACGCTATACCGTACAGTGGTTATACCGTATAGTTTCCCAGGCAGACAAAATGAATAATTCCAGTCATAGAAGTTGCAGCAAATGCTTAAGAACTGAATCTAACACTCCTCAGATTTATGAGACCTGTGGAAAGTTAATTTCGCTTTGGATCACTCGATCTATGGTTACCAATTTCCTGAAACCTAAAATACCTCACAACGCCGCAATCGTAAACATTATTCTACGAGATTACGATAATAAGTTCCGATTCTTTAAAATAATAATAAACTCACAAAGGATAATTGGTTCGACTATACGGGCTCGGCAAACCCGCAGATCTTAACTACGCACTACCACTATGGAATAACCGCCTTATTGGTGTGAAATAACTGGTTCCAAAAAGAGTAGACCCTACGATGTAACGTTCGAGAATGTCGCAGGAAAGACCAGCACAGCCAAAACAATAATGAACTGGCTAATAAAAATGGCCGGAGATAAATCTTTGTCGGGAAATCAACCCATAACCATGGGAGCTAACTGATGGTAACACGTGTGTTTGATCAGAATTAGGAAAGTTATGTAGAATGTGGCTAAAACTTGAACAAATGAATTAACATTATTACAACAAAATCATCAAACTGTACATATAAAACACAGTACAATATCGTTCATGTACTACTATTTCATACGTTTTACGCACACATACCTAACATAAGGTACAAGTCGGACCGCGCAACCTCTCGTAGTATACCTTGGGTTATTCAAATGCCGGCAGCACAGTTTTCATTTACAGTGCGATAAAATGGCGAAAAAGAATCGTACATCAACTTTTTAGCGATCTTTGTAAAGACGAAACTCGCCTTTACAAACGCATCTTAAAACGAATTCCGAAAAAAGGTTGTTAAACTTTGCAGAGTCGCTTGAATTCGTAAAATCTGAGAAAGACGGAAAGCTACTTCAGTTTCTCCACTCAGTTTTGTAAGAAAAATGTGTTTTGGAAAAAATTGAGTTCAAGAATATATATAAGAAAACAGAGATTTCGCTCTTTAAGATGAAGTCAGCTGTACGATTCTTTTTCACAAAGTTGCGGTTGTTCGAATATCGACAATTTTTTTCGGTCAAAGTTTGGTTGAACATGGTGAAATTCGATGAAAAAATTGATAACTTTATTACATGTTTAAAGTTATGATCGGGGAATATATTTTTACCCTCAATTCTCCTCACTTCACCGCCGCAGATAGTATCAAACGCTGTATCAAATTTGAACAAAAACAAAGAACATGCCTGCGTTACTCAAGTTTCCTATTTATCTTTAAATTGAACAGACACAATCAGAGTTACTTAACTCAGATCTCTCTTCAGAACTAATTTTCGCCCGCCTTCAATTACTATCTTCTTGTTTCGATTAATTAACGTTAGCTGCTATTTTTGTCAAGATCTACTAACTTCCTGTCTCAGGTAACATCGGAGGTTAAAATTACATTAAAGAATTTTATTCCTAAAGTCTATTTCAGACAGATACTCGCAATGATTTAGAAATATCCAAATGCAACGGTAGCATATAGTGTACAAAAAAACGTTTCTAAGACAATATTGAAACCCGACTAGACAGAAGCATACCATAGTGGAATATTCACGTTTAAAGCTACGATACAGAGCTAATTACACGTAAATTTCAATTTCACAAACACGTAAAACTAGTTACTAATAAAATTATTTGCAAATTATATCATAGTATGAAGGCGTACGTGAACAATATCAGAATCGAAACACCAGTAAACTACGAAACAAACAACAGTCAGAGTAAAAGCACAGGAACAGAAAACATGAAACACGAAAGAAATCAAATAAAGACAAATCGAACATTTCAAAAGAATAACAAACCGACATGACAAGTAACAATTCAGAGAAAAATTAAACAAATATGAACAAACATAGAAAGACAAACACACTACGTATGCAGAAGAAGACCGGCCAAATAAGGGCATCAACTACACACAACAACTGAGAGAAAACACAGAACCTGTTGAACTTACAATAGATTCGTTTAAACAGAAAATTGTGTTGCGTTAAGCAAAAAGACATCAAACGGAGAAAATTACGAAAGAAGACATTGTCCAAAACAAAAGGAGATCATAACTTTCTCAGAGACTAACTAGTTAACGATACATAATTGGAAGGCACCAGGAATTGAGCAGGGTCTGGAGATGGCTTCCCCGATTTTCAAAATACAACTCGGATCGTAGTTCGATACGTTGTTATCTCCAGATAGAGTCAGAAACTTCGATGAAACTGACGTTTGGATCCTAAGTAGATAAGTACGCTACAAATAGTAACTAATATAACGAACGATGCAATCGAAAGAGCAGCACGTGGAGCTCGTTTAAAAGATGTCATCTGCCACATTTTGTCAAAAAAATACTCTATACGTTAAGTATTTGCTGTATATAATATCATTGAAATTAGTTCATTAATAAAATTTATTGACTCCTCAAGCCCTCATCTGAATTTTGGTTCACCCTATATGTAGGTGACGTTGACTATACGCTACATTACAAACACACATACGATATCACTTTTGTAGAATACAGAGGGAATAAGCAAAGAAAGACACTTGCATTTCGGAATTGAAAAATGCTACGCGTAAGAAAAGGGAGTAGAAAGAAATAGAAGGAACAGAAACGCTTAATAACCAATGTAAAGGACAACATGTCACAGGTTAAATATTCAAATACCCCGGTTTCAAACAAAACACAAAGTTTAAGCGTACTTGTCTGTAATCAATAGAAATTATAGAACTATATAATCCTACAAAGTTATCATATATGCAGTAGGAACTCTGACATGCATACATTTAGCATAATAAAACCAACACAAACATGAAACAATTAAACAGAATCAACAAGAACAATCATGAATAAGACAAGAACCATCTGCCTAAACCATACATGCATAGGAGGTCTTTGCCTACCAACAGAACCAGAAGGAAGAGGAACGATAAACATCAAAACACAATCTGCAAGTAACAAATAATAACATTCACGCAGTCGCTCGAGAGACAGCAGCACATACCAAAGGTCGCGTGTACTCGATGTATATAGATTCGGATCGGATTGGGATCACGAAAGTTTGTAATTACATAAATATTCGTGTATTATATTAGAACAAAAAAGAATAGAAAATACGTATAAAATAGTTTCTCTGCGAAAGCGTGTCTTGTTCGCGATGTTCCTTCGTTTTGCGAGAGCTGACCTCATCGTTGAAAAAAAGCCGTTCGCGATGTCAGAGAGAATCTTCGATATGTATACTATAGATGGGAAATCGCGCGAAGCAACTTGATCGCGGCCAAATTGCGGCTTTAGTATGTAACGCCACTATCGGTTCACCTGTACTCATCGTATCCTGTACTTAACATGGTACTCCCTTTCGCTCTCGCAGCATGACAACACTATTTTTTATGTATAAACCAATAGCTGCTAAATACACGTAAGATAAATATTAAACAGGATATAGTTAAAAAGTAATTTAAGAAAAATTCAAACAAAGAAACATATCTACAATAGAAAAATTTATGTATAAATTTATAATAATAATTGTACAAACAATACGCGTTTCAACAAAGTAACGCAAGATAGAACTCTAAGTCAGTAGTTCCCAAAATTTGTTTAGTCACGACGCAGTGGTCTTTGGAAACTGTGCAAATATTCTGGCGTTCACTTGGTATACAAATTCCAGAGTATACAACACAGATGCAATTGCGCGATTAAAAAGAAAAAAGAAAAAAAGGTGTTGCCCTTTCGTGGTAGCGCACGTAGTTTTATCCCAGAGGCGCACCTTTTGGGAATCACTGCTTTAAGTAATAATACACCTAAATAAAAAGCATCCCTAAACACCTCAAGTTTCTGGTCAACACAGTATACACTATGCATACTACTATGCATGCTGCAGTATCTATAACATGAAGTTACAAACAAGCATTTTTTTTTTTTTTTTATAAATAGTACCTGTACAGAAAAACGAAAGCCAAGATAAGAAAGAAATGTGTGAGTCGAATATTTTGTATCGTCGTATGTACTTACTTATTTCTTAATGTTTTTTATACCGCGTCTGCATCAACTTGTTTGTTGCCTCCGGAACAACTCACGAACAGAACATAAGCTAGCCTGTTGGGAACAGGCCGTTTGATCTACCATTTCCTAAGCGAAAACGGTATTTACTGACGAATTCATTACTTGTTCGCTGCTGGCGAAAGTACTTGTACCATCGACGAATACGGTTCGCGATCTGTTCGCAAATTGCTTGGAAAAAGTAAAAAGGGTAGATATATCGTTTACAGTTACAATTCAAAACAGAATAGATTAGTAGAAGATCTGTATGCCAGTGTTCGATATATAATGTTATATTTAAAGTATCTTCCTTATCAAATTTATCAAAGATAATTCAGTTTAACAAATCGAAGTATCTTCATAACAAAAATGAAGATGCTTCGAGGTTCCACCAAGAAAGCGAAACAGTGGTTTATAAGGAAAGTAAGAAAGACAGATTATACCTATGTGTCAATGAATAGAATGGGAGGAATTGTAAATCGTTAACTCGTAAAATTATCGAATCCGAATCCTTCGTTGATGTCGAAGTTAAAGTCCAAGGAATTTTTGTTTTTGTCTATTTGTCATTATCTCTTTATTAATGTAAGCGTCTAATTTGCGAGTAACATGCAAATGTGCAAACATCGAGGTTAGCGAGTTGAGCGTTCTTCCATGCGAGCAGTGGAAAGGAAAAACAGAAGCAGCAAAAGGTTAGGTGCAAGTAGAAGAAAGATAGGTAGCGATGGCGATAGTGGCGCCGTTATCGGCAGTAGTGGAAACGACGGTATAATGTTAGTGAAAGAGAAAGCTGAAACTGGCCTCGAACGTGTGCAGAAGAGAGGTGACGGCGTGTGCTAGTCGTTTGCAGGATACCGACACGGCGTGTGTGCCGACGGTGGTGAACGCGCCCGGACATCGATACAGCTCTACCGCCACTCTGCCCCTGATCCACTCTGACCCTCTCCGATCCCCAGCACCCTCTTGCACACGCACAGCTAGTCTCTCCTATACTTGTTCCCGTGCCATTAACTTCAGCAACGGAACAAACCTTCTGTCTTCCTCTCCCTCTACTTCGTCCTTACTCCCTTACCTTCCCCTCAGTCCTAGCTATCTCTGTCGTACACATGAACTCGATCGCGCGCGTGCCGAGTAACCGTTCGTTCAGCTTCCTTCTCTCTTCCATTTTGACCACTCTGACCACTCTGTCGCTTTATCGCCACAGGCAACTACGTGCTCGAGCTTCTTCAAAGAATAGACGAATGACTACATTATTATCTTATAATTCTTATTAACAACATAGATTGATCATGCTCCTTGGACAACTAGCCAACGATTATTCTTCAAACTAAATGCTAAAACAAGTGAGATAACTTATTACTGTAATTTAGTCTTATTACTGTTCCGTTGGTGAATTATGTTATCACAATATCGCTCGACCGCGATCAGCTGTCAAAGCGTTTGCTTGCTACATATTTTTATTTCGACAAGTAGGAAGCAACGTGTAATATTCAATGTACACGAAATTATATACTTTGCACGAATAATAAGGATATTTGTTTAAAAAATGGATAATCAATGGATGCTTAATATTTATTCGCGTAGAATTAGTTCACTTACCACCAACTTCAAACGCTCGTAATATTCATTAGGTTGTGACATGTTGAATTTTATCGCACCAATTTTCCAAACCTTAATTATCATGTTTCTTTTTTAATAAATATGTTTGCCTTCATATATCTGTCGTTGTATAACATTTTAAAGCTGAGAATTTTATTTTTCATACACGATTTTAATATTTCAATCTTTTCAGGTAAAAACGCATTCTTCGTAAGAGTCTGTAGTACGAACCAGTACAGGTCACACATTTCATACATACTAGTATTACTGGCTAATAAAGAAAAAAACAAAAGCGATGCGTTTCTGATAACAAATGACGATTTCCTAATGTAGATTACAGAGGAGATATTTGATTTAATACTCGGATTTCCATTTGAAACATTTTAATGAACGTCTATTTCAGCACCTATAGCGGATGGACGTCAATCCTGGCACACACATTTAAAACCCTTTCGAGCTTATAAAGACAACGATCAAAATGATTAAAACCCTTTGTAGCCTATTAAATATCCACATTTATTTTACTTGTACCACACTATATATGTAAAGAAGCCGTTAATCAATTCCAAATTAATTAAAGAGATTGTTTTTTGTAACATATTCAATAGTTGAATATTTTATTTTGAATCGCATAATTGAATATCTTGATACAGATACGAAAAAGACTAATATATACCAATATAGTACTCATATACTCCAATATGTACTAAAAAATCGTATGCTTACCAAGAGCCATTTTTAAATCCTGCCAGTGAATACAAAAGACTGTACATGTATGTATTCCAGGAATTTGCGAAGAAGACGATGTCCAAATGGAACGCAATTTTAAAGAAAAATTTCGGTTTTGAAACTACATTACGAATTAATAACACCTTACAAGCTGAAATCGTTAATGATGTACAAGATATGCACCTATTACATCTTATAATATTAAACGATAGTCTCTACTCGTAAATTAGCCTTTGATGAGAGACGTCACTAATTAATGCTGGATGACGTTCATGAAATATTTAGAGTTGATATAATTTAAATTGGTATATTTTATTATCATGTTCAAATAATATGATTTCCAATATATCTTACGTATTATATTAACATATTTTTTTTACACATTTCAGTAACATAAATATCCACAGGCTACCAACAACAATAAAGCTATTGTGAATTTTTTCTAAGTGAAACATAGTGCGTGCAAACTTTGGTTAAAATCCCTTCTCTATAAAGTTAATAAAAACTTAAGAAGAACTGCTTTTAAAAGAATACTCAATCACTTAGTATGCTCCACTGCTTAGAAAATATAAAAGAGGCTTTCCTTCTGTATCTCTTTGCTTTTTCTCCAAAGATTATGTAAGAATGACTTATTTGTCACTTAAAAGGTGCATAGGCGCATTAACGTCTTTGGTGCATGAAAAATCTCAACTTCAATCGCAATGCTTCATCTGAAATATTTTTCTTTTAGTACTTCAAGGTACTTTAGCCTAGTAAGTTTTGTTACTTACTCCACGAGATACATGTGGCATGTCCGTACATTTTCCCACTAAATGATACTAGATGCATATTTCTTTGAGCAAGAATAAGAGAAACATGTCATACAAACATGCTAAAAAATTCTTCAATTGAAAAATTATAACAACAATACGAAATAATAATAGAGTAATTTTCGTTCGATACAGTATAGGAACAGATAAGCGATTTGTAAATATCGTTCTTAAATACTTTTGAAATTCTATTGTTCCCACAACACTATCTAATACTTTGTAAGAGCAATTTTTAACTTTTTATTGGACATTTTCCTTTTCTTGATCTATATATATACAGAAATGTACTTGTACACATACAAGCTATGACAAGTAGCAGCTACAACCACTTCAATAATTCCATTTTTTATTCTTATTCACTGCTTCACATTACACTTTTTTCCATCACTCACACTTTTTGACATTTCTACATTGTCCTCGATTTCTTAAATGGAAACCAATCTTCCTTTCGTGACGAAATTTGTGAGTAATTTCAAAATAAGCTCGACTATGCGTGTATTAAAATGATTATTGAACTATTTTTAAAGAAATTCTACCAGTAAACATGGCAGTTTAATTATAGGAGACGTTCGTTTCAAATACGATAAATGTTGTGTCGCGGTTGACTCACGTGGATTTGTTCCTCTTCGGGATCCATAGTTAGTCACACTGCCAACTGATCTTCGCACGACCGACTATCCGACGAGTTAGTCTTCAACAACTTGTATGCGATGAAAAGCGAACAGAGAATAGACAATCCTGAACAATGAACCGTCTTGGATGAATGAACCTTAAAACGCAGAGCAGTACTAACCAACCCAAAATATGTTCGAACGCAGAATTACTGCTATTTAGTAGGTATAAATGTGAAACGTTCTTGAACATCAGAAAATATAACTTGGTAAATGCTGAAGCATTGCATTTTGTAACATTGTACTATCCGCAGTTTGATTTTACTTATCTTTTGTCAATTATTAAATGAAAATAAATTATTCCTTCTGGTCCTGTATATCTATAGGTCCCAAATAGATTTGCATTTTTATTGTTTCAGCATGATAAACCCCGTTAAAAGATTTGTGTGAACAATATGTTATCATCCATCGATTACTATCCCGATGCGTTACGATGAAATTAATGTTATGGTTATCTCATGTAAAACGTATGGAGAAACGATCGTTATCGCAAAAGTTAACGTCGCAACTACACATTGAATTAACAGCCAGCACAGGTAATACACGAAACTTAAAGTGACGATTCTGCATGGAATAATTACAATAATTATGTACTGTGGTACACCGTTGGATTCGAAGAAGATTAAAATTTCTGTAAGAAAAGCGGACAAGCAATTTAATTTTTGCAAAGAAATGATTTTTTAAATAAATTTTTCGCACAAATTTATAGGTGTCAAGACACGATATAACTTTAATTTGAATCACTTTTTCATATCTCTTGTCGTTTACGATCTATAAACATTTACATAGAAAGCCGACTCGGACGAGAGGGTTGTTTTCTCCCTTAAAGCAAAAATTTCTCCCTTAAAGCACGAACGAATTACGGCTAAATTCCTTATCTGGGTCTAACGAACACTCGTGCAGAGTCTCAAAATCGATGGTGTTAGTCAAGGATTGTTATGATTATGAATCTTCTAGAATCTAGAGCATCATCTTCGATGGCACGCCCGCGCGTACGACTACAATGCCGATACCGAGATTCAAAGGATGCATTTTCTAAAAGAGAGCGTTTCTGACATCAAGAACACTGAACGTTGGTTGGCATAGCGTTCTCCGTAATAGCGAACAGCAGCATAAATTACCGCTATAGGCATTCAAAGTCTTGATTATCTCGAGATATTCCTTGTTCCTGTATCTCATGGTCGCGATTAAGCGAAACTAACAGCTCGCGTGTACGAAACATTAGAGGAATTCGCGCAAACCTCGTATACATACGCGATACACGTTGCATGTCGCTCGACACACTGAAATTTCGAATTCAACGTATCATACGCTTCAGCTTGATCATCAACGATGTACGTTCTTTATGTCGTAGGTAATAAGGACAACTTACATAGAGAAATTTTATCGAATCTCTTTTCATTTCTCTAATTCGTGTGACTCCATTGAACTATCGCGGCAGACTATGTATTTGCTTTGGAAGGTCGTAGTTGATTGGCTCCTCAAGCGAACTTGTGAGGCTGAGAAGCAGTTCCTAGATGGATAGAGCCGATTCTGTTAAAAATTGCACGAAGTTGATTGGGTGACTCTCTAGACCAACCTTTTTAAGGCGTTATCGTCTATGTTCGCTACGGGTCCAAGGGCAATTTATCTCGTTACGTGGGAGGCCTGAAAGTCCTCGGCTTCAACGTTTTCCTGCTTCGCGAAATTAGGCCTTGTTATTGCCCTCTTTGTGTCCAAACGGTTAGCGTCAATGGTACTTGATCCTATAAACAAACGTTTTCGTCTAAGAGCGGAACATTCGATTTTCTCGACAAATAAGCCTCGAACAAAAACATTTCGTTCTGTATGCTTTTCTTATTTTTCTATGAGAAATCAGTTTACGCTCATCCGTATATAACGTTCGGACGCGAAGTGTGATTTAAAACTGCAACTCGATAAATGTGGAACTCATCAGAGTCAGAATCGAAAACTCCTGAAACCCGTAGGTATGGGAAACCGTACAGAGTTCTAGAACGCCACTAATATATATCAGAAATCCCACGGCTATAAAGCACAGTTCAATTCATTGATAAACTAGTTTGGAAATAAGCAGCTCCAACGCCCGCGAACAAATACGCAAAGTAGAAGATACGCAAAGCGAATTCTTCGTGAACAAAAATATATCGACGACTTCCATTAGCCAAATATGTAATACCATTAGTCAAAACCTCGTATATATCATTACTAAATACTTACGAAACGAATATAGCACTTGGAAAGACGAGAATTGAATTTGATTATAGAAATATCATTCCCAACGCGTGGATGAACGTTTCGTTCAATTATAAATACGCAATAGCGCTTACAATTAGTGTTACGTCGAGTGACACTTTCCTCGACCGGGCCACACACCGCGGGCAGGCTGGCAACAATATGTCCGCACCTCATCACAGCACACCTTCAATAATCTCAAGGACCCATCCTTATTGGTTACTATGGAAACGTTCGTTTTGTCACGTAGGATGTTTTTGCGTCGCGAGGTTCATTATGGGTCGTGTTTTTAACCGTCGACCGCGGTCCGCCGGCGTCGCATACCCATAGTCTCACCTTCCCGACGAGAACATACAATGTATCGACGAGCATCTGGTTGCCGCCTGGCCGCGAGTTCCAGAAAGGTCGATTGCGATTTGTTTATTTTCATAAAGAAATCGGCCTACGTGATCATCGGCGCGTGCGGTGGCGTGATCCTAGGGTGGTGGGGGTTGTCTTCCCGAAAGACAAAGAATCGGTCTAAGATCGTCAGTCTAAAACGAACAGTCATTCTGAACAGTCGCACTTACAAAATCTCAACCTAACATTCTATCTGAACCGTCGCGTTTACAAAGTTTCATACGAACATTTATACTGCAAATATCGAGAATTGTCAGAAGTCGAGTCGAACCACTAACTGTATTTATCATGAAATAAGCTGCGACGTCTTTACAACCATTTACCTTGTTGTTGAAAATATATGTTATCTTAACCTGTTAATACAGTGTTAAATTCATTGAACCACCCCTGTTATCCTAATCGAAACACGGGGAGCGACCATTTCGCGGCGTCGATTACAAGAATCGTAGCGAGAATTTACGCCTCTCGCTGACGCGTTTCCTCGCGACCGCGTCTCTCCGCGATCGGTCGTAACAATTAGTTTTCGTTGATCTCTTTGTACCTAATATCCATCCCTGGAACAGAAACTGACATTGTGAATATCAAGAACCCAAAAGGTAAAATAATATTGAAACGGAACGCAGCCGACTATCCTATTAGCACTGAAGACGATTGCTTAACCAGTATACTCGCGAATATATATAAATACAGAACACCGTATATGAATAATATACGGATGCTGATTCACCTAGTGTATTAGGATATTGCACTTCGTATCGCCTAACTTCTCGAAGGACCACCCGTTGATAGAGGAAAGAAATACACTGAATACTGGTTTATGGTGTATTCAATGAACGTGCGGCCATCAACCTGACTGTCGTGAAATATGATCGATGAAACAGGTGCTGTCTATGAAAGTTTGACAACTGGTCTCACTTAAGTTGTGGATGTTCTGCATGCTCTGGCTTCTGCGGTAGACTGATCGATCCTGATTCCGAAGTCTAATCCTGACTACTGAATTGTATCTCACTAATTGACTGACTGGCTGTTGGATTATAAATAACTGAAGCGTGATTGACTTAACTAAAAACTGATTGTGTGTGTATTTTTACGTGTGTCCGACGACGATGACACTGCACTGCATTGCACCCGTCGAATTAACCTTGGGCGATATATTCACGAGGAGGAATGGTGAATGGCAAACTGTCGACGACACTGAGGGGTGTTCTTCTCCGAACGATAAGAAAATTTCGAACTGTCTCCAATTGCTGAGACAAGATTTACGAATGGTCGTTATGAATGGTCACACGATATCTTACTCTGACTGCTGAGAGTTAAAGTCGATTCGAGATATAGCTCGACTGAGATTGGCAAAACCGATCGTTTCAACTCTGCGAATGCCTGGAGATGTTTACAGATGAAAGGCTCGCACAAGATTGATTTTGCTAGATTCGACCTAGAGTACCTAGCAAGGCCCAAAAAGGGTGCGAAAGTGTACACGTTGCTTGAATTTCACCAAACGCAAGAAAGTGACCAATCAGCATGCTCGTTCGTTGGGTGTCGCTAATGCACTTTCGTGCGACCGAAGCACAGGAGATACTTGGGGGAAAAAGGGTAAGCCATACTTGGACGAACGTGAGGCTTGCGATCAATTAGGTAAGAAGGTGCAGTTTCATGACAGCCTCGGCCGTTGAGAACATCATGGACATGGAAAATTAAAATCATTCCCGACCTAGAAATTAGCCTCTTGCCTGCGGAAGTGTGCGTCATAAAATTAGCCACGAAAATCCTCAAGATTTTTTGTTCCTACCGATGGCACACTGACTATGTGTTAAATTGCGACTGAGGCCAACGCCAGGTCAACGCATCCGCGAAAATAGGATTATAATTACAATGGCATATCTGGATGTATTGTTCGTAAAGCGCATCAACTATAACCATAGCTTAACGCAAGGCGTAACGTTCAAATAGGATTTATAAAAACGTTTTCTTTAATGTTAATTTGACGAAGTAAAGACAAAAATAGCTTTAACTGTGACGTATAACACAGAAATGAAAACAAGTCTCGCGGGACGGCACAAACGCACATGAGTATTGATCTCTATCACCTAACGTCACGCGTTGCTATTAGGTAGTACGGAAATAAATCGCGGTTTTCAGACATGATACCCTAATTTGTGTTTTTTTATTCAAAATAAATTTATTTGTTCAAAATAGCATCCGTTAAATTTAATACGCTTTTCCTAGCGAGATACAAGCTTTTTTGTATTCCATGATCATAGAAATCTAGAGCTTTTGGGATAATACGATCCCCTTTCTCTTCGAGTCTTTCATCGCTATTTCGGAATCTTTGAAACCAAAATTATAGCGTTCCTCCGGTTATCGCTCCTTCACCAAATGCAAAATTAATGTTTCGTGCAGCTTCGACTGCACTTTGAATCATTTGAAACTCACGTAAACAAACTGCGCGAATTTGCTTTTTCTCCCTGAGTACACAAGATTTAGTAAGTAAATAAGTTTTAGTTGTAGAAAAGTATGAACTCAATATTAACTTTGTTACCGTTTCCTTCAATATTTAGCAGATTTTTCTTTACTTTAGATTACTTCCATCAACCTGTTGGAAACACTGTTCGCTAATTTATTCGTTTCGGATATCCGTCTGACCTTTGGATTTTGCTCATTTTTTTAGTTCAATTTGATATTTTCTATAGTTGGCTTCTCCTGATCGTCAACTTTTCTTGCTACAATTCCCCACGGGTTCTCGATCGGCTTCAGATCAGCACTCGATGCTCGCCACGGTAATAATTCTATTCCAAAATCGAACCACTTTTTCGCATCGGCGGCTATACGAATAAAAGCGTTGTCTTGTTGAAAACTTACCTTTCTGTTTTTTCTACTTCAGTTACGAAAGTCAATAACTCGCCGTGTAATTCTATAGCGTACATTTGACGCATTACGTAAACAACTTCGCTTTTCACTTTCTTGGAAATATCGAAAAAACGATGCAGGAAATACGTTTGAGCTTAAAATTAATCGCAACACCGTAAATATATGTAACGTAAATATATCCTTAGTAAAATATAGGATAAACGCATTTCTTAAAGCCAGCATCCTACATCTGTCGTTTCATAACGTTGCCGCTTGTTTAATCCGCAGATGCCCTTTTTCAATTTGCATACGTAACCACATTTACCTGAGACAGCGTAGCCCTCGGGTTGCGTTATGTATACATATTATCTCCTTCAATTCTCTATTGCAGCATTCGCTGAATATGTATACGCTGTATATGTATATGCTGAATCGCTGTATTCGCATCGAAATGCTTCACATTCATATCCATTTTATCTACCATGGTCAAGCGTGTCCTCTTTTAGGCACGTCATCTCTTATCTTCCGTAGTTTATTCTATAAGCAAGTTACTGTATTTATGACTTCGCTCCAATGTTTCTTCTCGAGATTTGCGACAATCAGCACGCGGCATGCCATTCCAAGCAACGATCTATTTTTCTGTTCTACCACGTGTGAATAACGTTCTACTGCCCCCCTCCCCCTCTCCTGATGCAACGTCGAACAACGTCTTTTCGCTACATGTTCCAAGACATTTCCAACGAATAGCAGCTTATAGACACGTTTTGTCCACACCGAGGCAACGTAATCTAAGGAACATTTGAATTTTGTATTAGGTTTCAGGCTATTCGTCGCCAGTAACATGTATACGCTGAATGGACATTTGTTTTCGTTGCCTATTTTTCTTTGATCTTTACCATTCCCAATGGGAACAGGAAACAAGCGACAACATTTGTTGCCGGTAACGGAAAGAAGAAAAAACTTGGAGAAACGCTCGACAACAAACGGCGACCTTTTCAAGAAACACGGAACACCAACAAAATGTTTCTCGTTGCTGCTTCACTGAAAACGGTACTTAAGATCCACAATCGGTCGAGTCTTGCTTTTTTTATTCTCTCGGAGAAGGTGTTCGTGATACGTTCCTTTCGGTGCAGCACTCGCAAGTTCCTCGTTTTCCACGAGATTCATTTTGATACCAATCGTGAACCTCTTTTCTTCCAATTCTTTAATTGCGTCCGAATCTCTGTGTCCAAAGTACATAGGCAGTCTCGTTTATGGCCGCGCTAGCTCTTTTCACGATTGCTATCTCGTACAATTCAGGATGAATATCAGTTTTTCCATCGTAACGCATACCTGCTCAAAGCATTGTAATCCCCGCAGCCATTTCACGCCGCGTTTTCGTAATTTTTCTTTTTCTTTGCACTGATACATCGTAATAATCGAAACCATCTGAATCATCTAGATTGAAAATATTTTTCATCGATGAGTATAATTCTTCGTCACTTCCTCTTCCATCGTACGAGTCAAAAGTTAATCGATGCCTTGCTGACGATGCATGTGTTCATTTTTGTTTCAGTCTGTTTAGTTTGTTTAATATTGTCACGTGTCTAAAATACACAGTAGCTCACGAAAGTATTCGAACGTTTGGCACGGAATTTCGTTTACGATACTTTTTTGCCATCTTCTTCACATTCTTTCAGAATGTAATTTTTCTTTTTTTTTTTTTTTTAATATATTAGACACGTTACGTGAAACTTTTCGAAACTTCGTTAGCACCGTAATGAGACACGACTATCGTGTTATAATAATGAAATTTGAAACTAATTCGTAGATATATTTAAGCTAGAAGACATTTATTGCAATCATACGCTGAATAAAAAATTAGTGAACAGCGGTCTTAAACATGCAATTAGTGCTAAAGACGGTCTCGCCACGTATTCTAGCTTGTTAATACAGTGAATAAATGACTCTTGCTTATATCTTCTTACTCTCTATAATGATCTTCTAACATCTATATACATTCTCAATTTTAGGAACATAATCGCGATAGTCGTATCTCGTTACTAATGAGATTAGAAAATATTTTGAATTGTAATATACACATAAATACTTTCTAGTAGAATTCGAACGCTTTCCTGAACCACAATTGTATTCGATAAATAATTCACGGATTAGTTTCAATTCCAATTTTTTCAGCGATTTAAGATGACGAGTTTGATACATCGAAAGACGCAGCACGCAAACGGTCGCATCATTTCTTTTTGTGTAAACTGCAGGAAGTTGTCCATTACTCTTCCTACTACCATAATAATTCCAGCATAATTCTTTGCTTTTTCGTTAACGTTTAACGAGTATTTTTAATTTAAGTTTAGCTTTTTTAATTTCTCTTCATAGACATCAACATTCTTGAGTTCGATAAATTTTATTTTCTTAACTTCAAAATGCCATAAAATTTCCTTTTACTTTATCCTTCTTCGCCTCGTTTCTATGAAGAATATTTTCAATGCGCTTGACCATAACCACCTACGTCTAATTTTATATTAATATCTAATTTATATCTAGGATGTTGTAAGCGCTCCTTCGCAAAACGAATACCATAATTCTGACTTATATTCCTTCGTCCGCGCAACAGTGATGTATCCTTATCGTTTTCTAAAATTGGCGCCGAATATTGAGAAACAATATGGCGACGTCCAAGCAGCATCGAACGCTTAACGACGATTTTTATCTTCGTCAGCACAAAAAGTTGAGGTTTTCGCACGAATCACTTAACATAGACTTAATCGGTAAGCAAAGTCCTGTGACTCTTTTTTCATAATTAATTTATCTGTCGTTATTCGTAACAACACCGACGTTGCAAGATATCTCGTATATTCCTAAAGATCCTATGTCCCGAAGTTAGCGCATCAAAACGCGAACTACGCTATCTCGTGAAATCTAAAGATCGATACACGTATCGCAATATATTTCGCCGTAGGTTACTTGAAACTGATAGCCGTTTCGTGAAATTCATGTATACTGAGAGTCGTGCATTGCCGCGTAAGCAGCGCCGCTTTAGGGGCACGTGCTAAAGAGACTTCCGTGACAGACAATCGTCAACGAGGCCCAGAGGTTGGTTAACAGTACGTGATACGGTAGCTTTAACGTAATCTGGTTTCCTTGACGACGCGGAGGACGCTTCGCTAGAAC
Organism: Bombus pascuorum; assembly: GCF_905332965.1. Taxonomy (NCBI): domain Eukaryota; kingdom Metazoa; phylum Arthropoda; class Insecta; order Hymenoptera; family Apidae; genus Bombus; species Bombus pascuorum. The sequence continues at coordinate 6,138,196 of NC_083494.1, read as the reverse complement.
TGTCTAATCGCTCGGCTAACCTATCGATATGTCACTTTCGCGTTAGGAATTTGTCATTTAATCGACCATTAACCAATTACGTAAGTCCCTTACATCACTTACGAAAGTCTACCCCCGTACATCGTTTGCGAAATCAAACGTACTTCGACTGCTCTCGAACTAGTTTATCAATTATGCTACCTTCGAGTTTGCCTTCAAATAAACATAGCGGATTTTACGCTTAGCGTGCTGCGCGCTGCGTGCTGCACACGCATCTGTGATCATGAATAATCTGAAATTATTAAATTTAATTATTATTAAATCGGCTGATGTTTTTTAGGAGCGGGGTGAAAGGGAGCTGCGAACATATCGGTAATTCCGATGTTGTATGTGGAACAGCTTTTCTCTCCTTGGCTGTCTGACCGACAGTCGAATCAGGAGTAACCCTTCCCAGTGTTCTAATATTTTTCTTCGAAAGATCGCGTAGAAAGTTGTTATCTCAACGAAGAATCTATGGAATTTGCTTTTAAGGATAATACTCGCGTATCAGATTGAGATTCGGATTAAATCGACACAGTGAAGAACAGAGCTTTTAAACATTCACAGCAACCAACAAAACATGTAAGTCGTTCGACGCTGACTGCAGTATGAAACAGAATATCTTGAGGGAAGAAAAAGTGTGAGAGATTGAGAGAAGATATCGATACCAATGGACAGCAATAGACATTTCTTCAGTTTAGAAGCGATTTTCGAGTATTGACGAGCGGAAGGCGAGCTACGGCTGCTGTGAACATCGACGCACGGTTTGTTTACGCAAGGAATCAACTCGCTCCGACAGCGAATCACGAAGAAATAACAGCGCAAAGCAAAAATTATAGTATATATAGATTTACGAAATATTGTAGCCTACTGTAGCACAGTATCGAGTAGCTGCCCTTGAATATGATTAAGCTACTTAAAATAATCGTTGGTCTAGGTATTGTACACAACATAAAGTGGCTCACAAAAATATTCGAACGCTCCTAAAAACTTTTCATGTATAAAGGGTGTCCTGTTTAACTCTGCCTCCCTTAATTACTCTCTTATTTGTTAAATGTAAAATATACAATAAACATATCGTACAATGTTACATGATACAAGAAAATGTTTCGAGAGAAAGTCATTGTATTGTAAGGAGGAAATTAGGCTATAAAAGTAAATGTCATCTCTAGGTCACATCTTTTGAAATTTTAGTAATTTGCAACATCTTTTCTTTTTTTAACGGAGTAACTTATTTCCTTATTTACTAATTAGAAAATGAGATCAAAACGTATCTAGCCATGACTCATACCATGTGATCTTGAAATGGTTTCATAAGATTTCGCAAGTAAATGACTATATAGAAATTCACGGAGAATGAATTGCAAAAGCAAGATAAACGTCTCAATCGCATTATTTGTTATTGCAACGTGCACTCAACGATCCGAGAATGACTGCAGACAGAAAAATACGTGTTTTCGCCGCCTATGCATATGTATGTATGTACTCTGGCATATATTTTCAGATCGGATTCAAATTTCGCCAATATAATGATGGCGATCGCATCTCATTACAGTGCTAATGAAATTTCAAAATGTTTCATAGCATAACACGTGCGCAATGATATACTGTAGACACGTGGAAGTTTTCGACGACAAGTGTACGAATACTTTCACGAAGCGCTGTAAATCGAAAAAGAGAATGAAATTTGTTCGTTTGAGGCTTCGTTTCCGAGGAAATTGAATTTGAAAATTCAACAAGTACTCACGTACTCCCCATCGGACGTTTCCAATATGAATATCCTATTCTATGTCAAACTCAATTTTCTCGAAAACGAGACCTGAAACGAGACAACTTTTTTTTTTAATTTATTTGTGCACGAAGAATTGCCTCCCGCTCAATTGTATCACCTGAGACACGTCATATGTAGATAAACTCGTATACACTAGCACTTGCGACGCTTTGCTGTAATAGTACATCGTTCGTTTTGAAAAGTTTTAACAATTCTACAGTTTCGAACGCGATTTACGGAATAAAAGTTGTTCGACCGTAATATTCTCGAATCAAATATTCCAACGGTATCATATGGAAAAATATTCAATCTCCTCGCTGTTTCGATACGAATAAGATAGCGAATTGAACTCTGAAAAAGAGTTACGTTTACTCTCGATAAAATACTTGTCGCGTGGCGATAAATTATTAACGTGGAAAAATCGCTCAAAGGGAAATGTGCTTTATTCGTTTGTTGGTTTTTGTAACTATAGTCTATTAACTTTAGTATGAAAGTATCCTGTACGATATTTGAATAGGGTTTAAACGATGCGCAAGTGTTTCCGTTTTTGAATTTGTTAATCTATTGGCGAACCTTTTCGGGAAACTAAATCTGTGGTGGCGGTATAGAGGAAAATGGCAAAATATGGAATACCTGAAATCAGATACAATATCTTTTATTTTTTTTTTTTTTTATTCTATTTATTCTTCTCTATCTATTCTATACTTCATTATTTTTATTGTTCAAAGCATTTTAGTTATAAAATCACATGTAAAAAAGAATGACATAAAAAGGATAGCTATTTACGATAGTCACGTATCCAAGTGTCGAACTCTGCATCAACACATTCATCATATGTTCAAAGTCCGCACATTATGCGTTTGATCCATATTTCTTCATCACAGTGAGCGAGTGAGATAGCCTATAGCTGCCTGACCGATATTCGTTTGTCAGGTTTTTAAAAACGGCACTACTCCAATTAAGTATACCATTCCATATTTGGTCAGTTTTCTATATTTGACCTTAAGTTTACTTAATTTGATTGGTTGCCGAAACGCAATAGAAGTGGTTGCTTATTTTTCCTGCAGGCTGTCTTTTGGATAAAAGTCGTGTCCATGTCTTTGCAAAGGTGTATCTGTAATGATAAATGTGATGGAATAGAAAGTTCGTGTTTTATGGAATTTTCCAGTATCAAATTTCGCCAAATTTGGCGATTCGAGTTTGATTCGGTTCATTGGTGTCCAAATTATAAAGCTCGATGTTTATGCTAGTTAATCTTCTGTATACGAAAAATGATGAACAGTTGGCTTAACACTTCATTAATAGAAAATTCATGTTTGTATTAGAATTTTGTAACTAGAAGAATAACATGAAATAAATTACTTGTGAACAAAAAGTATTTCGGTAGTAGCTGATTAAATAAGATGCATGAATTACAAAACAACAATATACTACATCGATAGCCAAATAATAGAAATTTGAACAGAGGTTTAAATACCATATTATAATATACTATCGACGGCTATTAGCAGTGGCGGACGAAAGGAAGTTTATAAAATAAGAAGAATTAAAAGACAACGTAATTTTTAAAAACCGACTTCTTATTTAATAAGACCAATAAATGAAAATTATACGTAAAATAGAATAAATGACTGTTGCGAATATGATAATAAATTTTTAGTGCAAAAGTTATTGTGAGTAGTAAATATAAATTTTTAACTTTTCTTACTGTATACTGTGTGAAAATAAAGAAAAATCAAAGAAGTAAATTTATGGAACGCTAATTACATCGAAGATAATTCGATATCATTCGATTCTCTTTTTACGTGTAATCCTGAAATACCACGTTGAAAAATCGTGCTTTCTTATTATTATCGGATACTCCAAAGCACTGTTATCGCATAACCCCATGAGCGTGAATTTTCCATCCCCTGGTCACTTAATATCCCTCAACGGTCTCTATAACTGGCATTGCTGGTTCATTGTCCAGGATAAATAACCGATCTAGCGTGGTTTCGGCGTAAGCTTCGATAATTCGATCTGGCGACTTTGTACGTCAACTTGTTAAGCCGCATTAGGAGGGTGGAGCAATAGTATCTCCCTCGAAAACCACCATTTATTTCTAATATCTGTACAGGCTGCCTCAGAAACAGGTGACCAAACTTTGGTACGGTGTTCTACGCAGCTTGTGCAACGGAAAGAAATCATATAAACCAAGGATCCAAAGAGTAATGGAACTTTCTAATAGGCTCTGTTTAAAACATGGGCCGTGAAACTTTTTTAGAAAACCTTCTCGCGTTATGGGTTCCTATGAGGACAGATACAAAGAAAAGTTCTTGAAAATAAAAGTTTTACTTTCGACAAATCTTATAAAATATGAAAGCAAAAATTCTTCTATAGCAGGAACGGATATTTTGCTCGTCAATATTAAAAAACTTCTCAGTTATTATTCTAACAGATAATGAATACTAATTTCCATGATTTTTTGTTATGAAAAATATATATATGCTTCTATTGTATAAATCCTAAAATATCTGTTCCACGATAACATTTTTTAAAGAATTACTGATTTTTTCACGAAAAATTGTCAATATCTGAATTGCTGTAACTTCGCGAAGAAAAAGTTTTGCAACAGCCCGTTTGGACTCGTTTTAAATGATGTGGGCTCTACTTTCACGCATTACATTGAATTTCAAGGTCAACGTCGAGGTCAATTTTACGGCTACTTTTTTTTGCAGATGTCGACAGATTTAAAGGTGATCCGTAGAACAACTCTGTGGCCTCAACTAAATAACTTTTTTACACCCTGTACATTATAAATATTTAATTCAAAAATACGCGGTAATATTGTCACCGCTCATCATCGTACATTTCGCATCTTGGAACTTCTGCAGACAGAATATTTTTCTTTTTCATAACATGTTCGAATATTAATGCGACGTGAAAAATACAGTTAAACGTTATTGTTAGGAAGCAACTTTTACGTATTTTCAAACTGCAATAAATAGTTCATATTTTCGTAGAATAGACGACATGATATTTAAATCGTCCCATCTTATAGAAAGCGACAAATACAGAGATAACGTTGTGTCCGAATATGAATGTGAGTAACGTAAATGCGAAACATGTACAGGTACCCGCATCTGCGTTAGTTACACGTGTGCGATTCACCAAAAGCGTTAATACGTTCGTCCAATATCTTCTTAAAGCGCTATAACGTGAATTTCACAATTTTCAGCAAATTCGAGCAAAGTGTAATTTCGCGACATATACGACGGATTTAACTTCGAGTGACATATTTCTCACTCTCTTGACTTAAGGTATAAGGACCTGGAACACGAGCCATTACACGTAAGAGAGATAATACGTTTAGAAGTAAAACATTTACTTGAAGTCTTCCCCTTAAATACACTAAATATGCGTATAAGACAAATGCCGTCTCAGAAGACTGTTTTCAACTTTCTGTTTACTGACGAAGTCAATGAAATTTTCATTGTGAAATTTAATGGAAGCAGTAGCACATGAAAACATTCGAACACTTACCGCGGAATTCTGTTTATCGATCTATTATGCGCATTGTACGAAACTTTTTTTTAAATTTCGTTGGTTTAGTAATGACACGCAACTATCGTGATTATGAGACTAAATTTTGAAACCAATCCATCAATTCATATAGAGGTTATGAGATATTTATTGCGAACATACGCTTAAAGGGAACATACCGAACTCGCCGATTTTGATGAAACTTATATGGGGAATAGATGCCGAAAAAATATTTGACACGTATTTTTTTATAGTGGACATCATCCACATCGAAGAGATGATAGTATTGCTAAAAATTTAGGGTTGAACGATACGTTTCTTGGACTATCTTCGACACTGGAAGGCGTAGTAAACAATTGTTTGAAATTATGTGTTTGAGATGGAGAATAACGTAATAAAAATCCTAATTTTTTCTTTAATTTTTCTTGCTAAATGCTATTATCTTTACAAACAAAAAATATCGTTTAATAATACGAAATATTATCAGCTCTTGTCTATAGTGTTTAGTCAACGTTCAGAATTATTGTGTTAAGAAGAAACAAAAATGTCAAAATTATATAATTTCTATATTTTTGAAACGTAATAATAAAGTACAACGAAACAAAATGTAGTTTTTATTCTGATACAATCTCTTTGTCATCATGCGTAATGTTCGAATGTCAAGTGACGAGAATTTTATTTTTTGTGTAGTCATAAATGAGTAGTCATTTGTTGTATTTATTAACCTCTTAGATACGCCTAAATTTTGCGCGGGGTTATTTTATAAGAACCATAAACAGAGTTTGACGCGAATTACTCCTAAACGATTCAGCACTTCAATCTGTGACGGATAATCCTGTTCCCTACGCAAGCACATTGAAATGAAGATTTTAATAGCTAAATTATAATTTTTCTTAAAGATATGATGCATATACTTTAGTTTTAATAATTTACTTTAATAATTAATAATACAATTGAGTGTGATATATTTTAAAGTACGGTACGACACATAAACCCACGTCACAATTTTCACACTCATATCGCGATAGTGTTTTCCAAACTGCTCTTCGTTTTCTATTTTGAAACGACATTTTGAGGTTAAAGATTTAAAAAAATTATAAGGGTATAGATCGGCATGTTGAAAAGAGCATCTAATAATGGTATATTTATATTAACGAAAAGCAACAATTGATACTTGATACTGGCGTATCAAAAACAAAGACTATATATTCTGTCTGTATATTGTCAACATTGTTATAAAATGTTGTGGGCAAAGAAAGTGTAAAGCAAGACAAATGAAAAAGATCATTTAGTTCAAACGGTGAGCGTATAGATCAGTAGAGTGAGCCATTATAGTGGCGCGTCGTAATATAAGATGACATCCGCGAAAACCACTATAGTGGCACAAGTACCTAAAAGGTTAATTGGTATAAGCTGAGCTCGAATAATTCTTGAACTAATTCTTCAAATAAAAATAGACTTACCGAATTTGAACGTTTCGACATTAATAACTGTGCAGGAGTTCGAGGATAAGGAAGAGTTTTTCTTTGGAAAAAGTTGCATATAATTCACTCCAGTATCATGCGATAAGCCAGTGTGATCAGTCAGTGACAAATTAAAAAGAATAATTTCCAACCACCCATTTTGTTTGGCTCGTCATTCATCAATCAAAATTTGAAGTTTTATATTTGTAATTGTTTGTAAATGTTTGTAATTTGTAAATGTTATTAGTTCTGATCTAATGCAGTTTTATTAAGATCTAACGAAAAATATAAACCTCCATTATTAAATAACTCACTGAGTACCCAACATTTTCTTTTTCATTTCTCTTCATTTCTCCAACCATGGATTTAAATATCTCCTGTTTATGCTTTGTTCCATTTGTTGTTGATATAGTAGGAATATTTTTGTATCATATGGAAAACAACAAAAAACGTAAACTAGCTTCAATGAAAATGTTCCCGTCTTTGTATTTTTAACTATTATAAAACTCGCTATGATAGTACTAGAAAAGACACTAACGAAAATTACTAATTGTTATGTCATTTCTGATAGCCAGCTATTCAACGTACTTTATTTATAAAAAAATTATAGTACACACAGCTGTCAAACTAATCACTCCGGTCTAGTTAGAACGAATGAAAAATAATTACAGTACATTAAACTTACGTGAGCAAACATTCATACAAATGTATCAGAAGAAAGGTAGTTCTTAAAATACTGCTAACGTCACTGATAAGTTATGCTGCTAGTTATATTGGCACTAATCGAATTAAGGTTTGTGTTACCAAAAGGGAATCAGAATATGATACAAACATTTATACAAAATTTCTTGCCGCATAATGCTTTAATAACTATGGTATATTTTTTAAAACAAATATATATGAATATTAATTAATTAAAACAAATATATATGGGACTCGAAGAGGTCAATATATTGAAATTAAAAAATTATAGAGAAAACAAAATTTGTAGATACTGTATCTATGTAGTACTTATCAATTTATTTTCCCATTGTTTTTTTTATCTGTCTTCTGTCTATGGTACTTTTTTATTTCATTGATAAATAGTTTCCATTTGTTTGAGATTAATGATTGCAATTGGTTGTTTTTGTGTTACTATAAAATTGAAAAGTCATAAGCTATTCTTATTATAAGCGGCTATATGGGATATAATAATATCCTATATATATATGATATGTACATATATAGGATATATGAAAAAACTGCTGTCGTATCAATTACAAATTGTCTGTATATTTGACTTCACTAATAGTAATAATAGTAGTAATTTTAATCATTGTAATCATAATATACCGCATGGTGATGGTCATAATGGCGTACGGATAGATAGAATAATCGCAACAATAATGCAATTATAAACTATAGAAATAATAATTATTATAGTATTTTTAAAAAATCATCACTACCATCTTTGGGAAACAATGTGCAAGATGATAAAGTAAAAGTAAATGGATGGAACGTAGTATTAACCGAAGGAACCGAAAGTGATGGAGGAATTCTTGCACGAAATTAATTCACGAATCTGTTTAACGTAGCAATATTATCGTTATAATAATATTGGAATCCCTATTATTTGTAAATGACCGTCCATACGTATAGCATTCGCTAAAAATTCTATTTCTCTCTTACTCGCATACACTCCGCGCGCGCAATCGATTAATCACTCCCTGTTCCTTTCCTTCCATCCCAGCGTAATAGAAACTCTTTTTCTCCACCAGAAAACAGTCTTTCGTTGCACTAGCTAAACGTCCTCCTCTTTGCATCTACTTACTACGAATGCGTTTTCCAGTGTTTCCGATGTCCAAAATATTAAAAATAAAGTTTCTTAAAAATTAACCATCATATTTCAAGAACATCGTAAAAAAATGTTGAAACGCATTCAAATAAATAAGTATGACGTATTATTTATTTATCATATACCACGTCATATATTTATTTACATACAAATAAATAAATGAGTGTACATTACGTATCTTTTTTTTTTCTTTTTTTTTTCCCTTTTTTTTCGAAATTCGAATCTCGCCCTTATTGATACATTATTGCCGTAGACCTTTTATTAATCAGTTACGATGATACATTAAGCAAAATATGCCCGACATTTAATAGTAATAAAAACGAAATCAACTTTATAATTACTGACTTACAATTCCAATATTACCCAACGATTAAGAGGAAAGCTTAATATGTGTAATAAACTTTGTACACGATATACGGTATAAATCGAAATTCAATTAGAAACGACATAAAAAAGCTGCAATTATATAAAAGAAAAGATGAAATGCATAACCATTCTTATTCCAATTTACATTTGATACAAAGTCAAAAGTATTTAAAAAGGCAAGCCCGATGTAAATTACATATAGAACTATTCAAACTAAAATTATTTCTAGCAGAAAGTTCCGTATAAAACTTCATTCTGAATGGTAGGACGCACTTGCGATATATGTACGTGCGATGTGTTTTAATCTGTTTCTTAATTACAAAAGTCACAGTTTCAAGGTACAACATTTATAATTCAGTTTGATCAATAAGACCGTCGTCAAGAATACTTCTACTTTTGAAATTATAAATTTGCGGATGAATAATATTCGTTAATTCGTATAATATTGAGCGAGTAAGTAGTAAGAAAAGGAAATTATCAATTTTCTATGCATGACGTCTTATCATATATAATATAATATAAATTGTCCTTTATTCGAATATTGAACGCGTTTCCTTGATTGCTTGTATTATTTGCTAGAAGTAAATAACACACGACTATATCGAAGCGAATACCTTTCGCAAAGAGGAGGGTGCAAGTTAAACGTAAGAAGTATATTAGTAAATCTTAGAAAAAATAATGAAACAAAAAAAAAATGTTTTCTTTGCACCTTATCACTTTACGTCTCAAAAACTGCTAACATAAATCTATTACTTGTAAAAAATGCAATTTATCCAACGCCACATATTATATCGTCGTATTATCATCGTCATCGTCATTATTTTAAATTGCAGAAGTAGAACATATGAGTCCTTCGATTACTACAAACTATACAGTTAATAACATTAGTAATTATCTCCCTTATTCCTAATTTTAGTTATAACATTTTTTTAGTCCATCGCTATTCTTCCATTATTTTGCTGTTAAAAACAATGTCGTTCTTCCACTTAGGTTATTCTAACATAAACTTGATGCAATGATACATATATGTTGATTACATATGTGTATATCATGAGAGCAATCTTTCCAGAAAAAAAATTAATAGTACGTCAATTATAATAATCTTTATGAATGGAAAGAAAATATATTCAATAAAAAATGACTTTAAAAACATACGTTACATACATTCCTTCGCATTCGTTATATCGCTCCTACTTTCACTCTTGCGCGCGCGTTCTCTCTATACTCTTTCTTCCTCGAAATGTAAATCGCAAAAATCCATTCACACTGCATTTTGCTCGCGTATTTGCACTTACAGCTATCGAAATAGTTCATATTTCTCTTATTATCATAGAAAAGTTCAGCCACTTGTTACAAACTCATTACGAAAAATCTCTTCGTCCATACAAACCAAAGCATTGATATTGCACAGTTCTTTTACACTTAGAGTAGTACAATGTAATAACTCTTATTACGAGTCACTAATAACGTATCAAGTTCGAGTTTTTAAAATTATTCCAAATTAAAAATTTGACTTGTCTTAAATCGTTCTCTCTTGTTATTTGTTATCTCGAAATTATAATTCATGCAAAGGATTCTTTCATGTATAAGAAATATATTTAGCAATTAGTAACACGATAAATTAATTATTATGAAGTAGAAGTTTTGTGCATATATGGTAGCTTTTTTCTTATTTACTTTTCTCTGTCAAGAGGAATATTACGGTAAAGAAGGAACATTTCTTCTGTCATATGCTAAGTTGCATCACGTAAGATGAACAGTTAAAAAAGCACAGAAATATTTTTATGAAGTGATATTTTTATACAAGTCCCTTGTATACTTTGCAAGAACAATCGAAGACATTGTTGAGATATTTCATTGAACATTTGGTGTTTTTCTATTAACGTGCAATTACTCGAGCAAACATATCGATATAGATTATAATGGTCATGTGGATAAAAATGATAGTAGTTATGGTGGAGGTGATGATGATGATGATGGTAATAATGATGGTGGTGGCGTTGACGATGACGATAACAATGATGACGTCGTCGACGACGACGACGACGACGTCGATGATAGCGCAAAAGACGACGACGAAGACGACGTCGACGATGATAATGATAATAATGACAATTGTAGTAAGACTGAAAATAATGACAATGTTGTTGACTCCAATAATAACATTGTCTGCTTTCCATGGCTTTAAATCCTGGCAGTGAAGAACGAATTAACATGAATGGCGATGATACGTATCTCGATACACGAGAAAGGTTTTGTGTCCTTATTCGTAAAGATAATTTGAGGGCCAGATTTGGCCTCATTCGGGATCACCAGTTAGCCATGCCAGGTTTATTTAATGTCATGAAGTAGATCTGGCACGCACTTCCACCTTTAGCTGACGAGAAAAATACCTAAAATAAACAAACACAATGTGAAACTATACTATAGAAAATAAAGGCAGTTTAATTATAATATGTATGTTTTCATTATTACTATCATAATAATATATTCTTTAATATGTATTTACATGCACGTACCTTATCATTACGCTCGCAAAGGAACTTGAGCCGTTGAGCTTTCTTGTGCATGAACACACCATCAAGGTGTCCACTTTCTACGCTTCTAATCTCAATAGCTTTGTTGCCCCAGCCCATAATTTGTCCTGTACCAATATATGCAACACTAGTGGGCATTTCTCCCCATTGTAGAACCATGGTCTTGGAAAGTCTACCATAAGTGTTTACGTATACACCTTCATTATCATAACATAACAGTAACTGCATGCCGTTACTGTTTGGTAATGCCACAATACAATGTGGACAAATGGGGCCCTGAGTCTGCAATCGATAACAAACGTCTTAATATAAATACAGGAAGAAGCATTGACTATTTTTAAGTCATATTATAAGTATTCTCTCACGTGTTTTGGCAGATAAATATCATAGACCGTTGCCGAATCTAAATCAACGGCATGAAAACCATCAGCACTGCCGTAAATAACTTTCAACCTTGTACCCTCTTCTATGGTAAGATCGACAAGTAGTGGTCTATGCGCTAGTTCACCGAATGATTTAAAAGCCATGAATTTGTGATAAGGTTTAGGTGCCCAAGCGTAAATTTCTATGGAGTCTTTCAGTGCGATGACAAGAAACTTTATTCTCTCGTATTTGACTATCTTGAAATGTACCGCACCCTGAAGATCGCCAACGTTAATCCAACCATTACGTCGTTCAACTTGCTGAAATATGAAAAAAAGTCTGAGCATATTAAACATATTTCCATGTGTATGTATCGTCGATACATATTAAATCAATCATCGATTAACGAAATCGATCGACAAACAAAATGGCGACTTACATCACTGTGTCCATCGGTTCGCAAGATTTTACTTTTAAGCCAAGAAAGATAATATACTCGTACTCGATTCTTCTTTCCGCTAATTGTAACCAAAATATTTTGTCCTTCCAGAACTTCCATCTGTTGGAACCGTCTTCTACTTATTAACTGATATACTTTGCCCTGACCACTCCTATCCAATAGCACCAGACCATTTTCAGTGCCAATTAGTAAATTTACTCCTGCAAATATTTAAACGTTGATTTAATTAATAAGGGTTGCGTAGAGGGTTGCGTAAAATAACGTAAGGAAACATGTTCGTTTCTTAAATATTGTATTCCTTATGTAATGAATTTACCCCAAAGTGCAGCGCACAGAATCTCACTGTTGAATCGTTTCTTGTATTTACGTATTTCAGGTGTGTCAGACGCGAGGTCGTGGCTGGTTGGTGTCACATTAACATTTACGTGAGACTCCCTTCTAGCTGGTCCCGCGCCGAAACCAAAGGTCAGGAAAGATCTTTGCTTCTGTTGAAATGCAAGTGGTTGTGGTGATTTAACTGCTTGCCGATACTGCAACAGAAAGTATCTTAAAATTGAACTGGAATACATAGATCTAGAGGATAGAATGCAAAATAAACCATACAGAAAAATAGACGTGTTATTATAGGAGATGATGCAACCAAGAGACAAAATACGACAACTGATAGGGTGTAAAAAGTAGAAAATACAATAAGACGTACATCTAATAAGGTAGTAACATGCAATAAAAGAAGTAGATGATACTAATCAGACTTAGAAAGATCATACAAATTTCCCAAACAATTTGAAGCGAATAACATACGTACAACAAATATACATGTTTCACACACTATAAATACCAAGTGTACGACGTAAAAATTGTTACGGTGAAAAGAGAACAGAAAGTATTGTACTTTTTATGGGTTAGGTTAGGGTTAGGTTTTATATATATATATATCTCCTTTAGATTACATATATCCTGGAGTCTAGAATGAGAAACACGAAATAAATTTCAGAGTAAAAAGGGATAATAGAAGTTGAAAAAAGTAGGAAAATAGGTAGCAAGCCTAAATATGAAAAAAGAGGAGTATGAGTAAACACGTAAGAAAGATAGAGGTGGGGAGGGAGAGAAAGTGATAGCTGGAGAGAGAACGAGCTAAGAAAAGCGCTGTGATTGTAATTGAATTAGAAAATCATTCCATTCGCACGATATCTAGGAAAGGGCCCACAAAACCAAATCGAGAATACGACGAGATAGTGTACAAGATATTGACATTCCATGCACGATGCACGGTGAGAGTTAAGAAAAATAGTAGAGGATTTTGTTGCGTTTCCGTCCTTTACGCGCAAGAAAATATCCTACAGAAGGAGGCAGAAGCAACACCGAGCTAAATCAATATCGACTGAATACTTACATGATAATTAGTATTGGGATTGGGATGGTCAGTAGAAAGGGTCCTGCTCTTCGGATTAGAGCTTCCACGCGTCCCAAACACACAACAGAATCCTGAATTAGTCACGCTGACAAACATAATGCGACTATTTGCGCAGATATTTGCGCACAATAATACAATGTAAAATAATATAACATCCGGTACGCTAACTTTCTTACAATATCAAATTTTCTTTTCCTTGCAAATTAATAGATGCCAAGCGTTCTGATAACGTTCTCTTACTTTCAGCGATTTATTCTTTCAACTCTTCGTATACGATCCGTTGAGATAAGACAATTGGTATAACTTTTAGGAATTCGATCATGGCGTTGCATCCAAACAAAGAAAATCGAGAAAGTTAAAAATGAAAGATACGGAACTTGTATTGGCATAGGTAACCATACATAATCTCCGTATTCTTTTTCTAAAGCAAAATTTATAATTACTATATAATTTCATGGTCCAAAGAAAAATGAGAAAATCGAAGAATTAAAGAAAAATGTGGAATGAGAATCAATTGAAATGATCGAAGAAGATCAATTGAAAGTAACTTTTCAGTTATTAATTGGTAAAAACTGTCACAAATCTAGAACAAAAGCTACCAAACAAAATTTCTAACGTTTCTAATATTTCCTCGGTTTTTGTAATCATCGTTAAAAGATATCGTTGAAGGTAAAGTAATATTGATATATAGAGAGTATTTGCCAGTTGACTCGAAGTGCGATTATGAGTCGGCAATGTCATTTAAACGTACAGAGTATAAAATTAATTGAATTTCCTTGCATAAATTACATAAATAGATAAATGGAGCGAGAAAGTGAACTCCTGTTTTATTATATTCTTACTATTTTATTCGTGGCAACCAGAATCAGTGCACTTAAACAGTGGTACTAATACAGTACTCATACACTACATATACAGGATATTTAGCACAAACTTCGACATAGTTATTGTGTCAATAAAGAGAAAAAAGAACAGGTCATCTTCTTTCATTTAAACAGCACCATATAATTTTTTTCTATTTAGTGCTGTAATGACAGTTGTTATGAGTATTCTAATAGACTTTTTCTTAATAACTCGGTCAAAAAATTATGCTGAAATGTGCTAAAGTTCCTTCTTGACATCTAAGTCACGCACGAATATGATTCGATAATATCCTGCAACTGAATAGAAACGATAAATATGTTTCTCTTATAGGCTTCATATTTTTTCATGAAATTATTAGAATAGTTGTGTCCTGTTACTAATTTCCAAATTTTCAAAACTTTCGTACAAACCACATAACATATCCATACAAATTTTCTAAGTGTTCGAATGCTACATATGCGTTCGTTGAAATACCCCTGTTAAAGCTATGGATATATTTGAAACAAAGAAATCTGTCACTCGCATTCGTTTGAAAACGCGTTCAAAAATTCCACACGTAAAATTCTTTGTTCTCTGGTTGGAACTTTCCTTTAAAGTCTCGATAATTTTCGAGTTTTACCGTTTTTATAATGATCGTTGAGTATGACAGTTGATCTTATCGTTTGGCTCATCTGAAGTTGCTTCGACAGTAAACCAGATGCAAATGCGGGCCAAGTTTAAGGAGAAATCTTGTCCATTGACTAGCAATGTGTAGTCGGATATTTATACCGGAAAGTCGGGGAAGAATCAACTTCAAAAATGTTGTGTAAGTCGGTGTAAAATAAATATACAATTTTTACTACCCAATGTTGAATCGAACATGTGAGAAAGAAAAATTTTTCACGTCTCGCCTTTCGCTTCCAATGATCCTTTGAAACATCGTTCACTTATTAGCGATTGTTATATGTTTTGAAGAAACTATATTAATTTTTACTTCTCTATTATTTGTTCGTTTGTAATTATTGATATTTAAAAGTAATAATTTGTAATTTAGTAATTTTTTACAATTACAAGGTTTCGTTAAGAATTTTTTTATAGTAATTGAGGATTTTCAATAGTTCCGATACTTGTCCGACTATCATTACACCTGATAAAAGTTTCTGTAACTAACATTTGCCCCGAAATTGACCAAATTGAACTTCTTTCGATGATTGAGAGAAAAATGATATTTTCTGCGCGAGCTACGAAAAATCGCGTTTAGGAAATTGTGGAAATAATTTTCGGATGGAAACTATCGCTATTAATTAAAAGATATTTTTAAACGATATTTCTCCTTATTATAAAGAATTGTCAAGATAATAAAATACCTCGATTCAATGTGCTTTGTTAACAGCAATCGTATGTAATATTGTTGTTAGGGGAAATCTTGCTCAATTTGTTGTTCTCGCGGACGCACAGCCGCTTTTTAGAAAATCAGATCAGTTTCTCCTGCATTTCCACCTTGAAGAACGATTTTTACAATCCACGCATGTCAATTTCATAGAAGCGTCTTTAACGTGTATACACATACAGAATTATTCGTTACTAACACTCGAATACATAGCAGGAAAGCTCTCCTATCGTATTTAGCACGATGTGTACAACATATTTGTCAAGATATTTCAGATCTCTCTCGTCCATCGCATGGCAGTTCACGTAGAATTTTACCACCATGCATTCACGCTAATACGCAACTATTCGATGATTCTACGCATACATATGTATATAAATAAGCACATATACGGGACGTAACTCGCAAAAGAACAGCATACTAAAATATTTTCATTAATACGTAATACTACGAAAGAAAAAAAAAAAAAAGAAAAGAAATAGCGTAATACATAATGTTTCAAAAATAGATCGTTTTTATATGATTCCAACATGTTGATTTGAAACTACAATGAAAGATATAAATAGAAAATAACAAGAACAAATTACATAAAGCAAGTGCTATAACTGTTCAGAGGAACACAAAACTATAATGTTTATAGTATTGATTACACGCTGTACGTATTTATAGAAAAATTGTATCCTGTATAAAATGTATGAAAATTTGGACAAGCATACTTTATATATTTTAATCATGATAAAGTATCTCTTAATTTTGTCTATAATTTTATAAGCACAAACTTTTATAGAAATAATCACATATTTGTAATGAAAAATTTCAACATTTCTTTAAAATTTAAATTATACGACAATATTACTACTTTTAAAGTGTAATTAAAAACAAAATATATTCTTTAAAGCGCATCATATTTTACAGTTAAACAAGATTCTCCTACTATTAAAAATTCCAAACCATTGTAAACGTAAGAGTTATAACATCAACACTGAAAATTATTTCCACAATGTTTCAGCATCTCGCATCTGCATTTCAACATTAACGATTTACGCTCGAGGCGTTAGGTTAAACTTTACTACGTTAAATCAAATACTATTTTCTTTAAATACAAAAAACTGAATGACTTAGCTCACCAAGGATAATAAATAATTATTCTGCAATTATTGTGATTTTCCTTGCTGCAAGAACGACTTATCGTTTCTTGTGTTTAGATATGTTTAACAATATTGTTGCAAATATTTAGTCTCATAAAGTTAGCGACACTAGTTAAAAATTAAATGACGTTACTAACAATTTAAATCTCTGGAGAATTTCAAATAGAACCACCTACGTTCAAATGAATAAAACTATGTTGCACTACATCTAATCTACGTTTGGATTGAAATGAAACCAAATTTTGGTTAAAAGTACACATTAGCAAAATACAAAATATTGTACATTTACTATGGCTTATACTAATATACAGAGAATTCTGTTTTTACACGGTAGGTGATTGTTAAAAAAAAAAGAAACTGTACAAAAGAAGTCATGTAAAAAAAGAAGATACAGTGCACGTGAAAGAAAAAAGAAAATTTGTTTCACACTCAAAAAAAAAAAAAAAAAAAAAAAAATCAGCGATATGAAAACAAATAATGTATTTTCTTCAATAGACTATATCAAAATCTTTAATTAAATTTTCAAATCATCCTTAAATATTTGAATATATTTTTTATTTTAGAAACTTATGAAGATAGTTATATACGTATAAACGCATATAGGCAAAGTAAATTATTTTTCATATAAAGGAAGTGACGTACCACTAATTCAAGAATACAAAAGGACAAAGAATATGATTTACATTTCTGGGCCTCAGAACTGCAGTGTATTAAGTCACATTTTTCAAATTTCATATCCATTCTGTATATATTGACAATATTTCAAGCTTCTCAACTAAAGGGATCAATGGATATTGTCAATATTTATTGGCAAACCGCATTTTCGTAGAAAATCTTGAAATATTGACGATATTATTGATCGTCTGAGAGCATCCTAAAGAAGAGTAAATCGATGTTGCAAAAACCTTGTAACAAGATACGCAAGACTTAATACACTCTGAATCTGAGGATCTGAATCGACATACGTTTATTAATTAAGTTTTCTTAATTTTAGAATTACCAAAACTCGACGTCACCACTCAATTCCGAAATACGTTTTATATGACTTTTCCATAAAGTAGGGACACGAACAAAAAATAAATAACTAAGCAGTAGCCAGTTAGCAGTTAAATTCCCATAGGTATGTAAAATAAAATTGAAATAGGAATCTACGAAAAGAAATATGAAAAAAACTTCGAGCACAAAAGATTAACGTCAAATGGTCCTTTCTTCCTTTTTTTTTTTTTTTTTTTTTTTCACAAGATACGATGTGAACTGCATTAAATCATATTAAATCGTGTAACAAAAAAATTTAATATTTTTTAAACCGTGTAGAATCAAAATTGCGTAAAAGAAAATCGTATAAAAACAGAATTGGCTGTATCGTGAAAACACGTCACATATTTCGAGAAATTGAAGATTAAATTTTCATTGGACCCTTCTCCTATATCTACCCGAATTCTATCGAAGGTATGCAATTTAAAAATATACCTCGGCTAAAATTATATTAAAAAAAAGAAGAAAAAAAACACTATGGTTCAAATATCAAGCTTATTATCAATGACTACTATAATTTAAAAAAAAAGCAACAATTTTAACTTATTTCTTTCACATTTGTTGTTAAAATAAAAGAAGTGCATCGAAGCAAAGCGAAAGAAAGAGAAAACATAACTGATCGACCACAGGGTGCAACTATTACGAAACTGTCCTAAGAAGAAGATTATATTTTCAAATACGATCTGAATTCTTAGCATTTGAAACGTTCGTATGTCATCGCTTTTTATATCTAAAAATACCACTCTTTTTTTAATTTTTTTAATCTACTTTTCTCTTTTTTTTATAGCGACTATATCTGTAATCTTTGAAATGCGTACAATAGGCTTACGATACGCGAGTTACATACACTATAAGAATAACACAAAATCAGCGGTCATGGACAATAATGATTCCCACGTAGCATCAAACATGTGAGACGAATCTGAATGCGTGGAAATTGACACATTCGCGGTTACATATATGGAGAAGATGAGGTAATAGAAAGAAATGCAATTATATATGTGTGTAAATATGTATATATCTAACCTCTTCACTTGTTGTCTTATCCTGTCGTTGACCTGGTGACGAGGTAAGAAGATCCGGCAAGACGGAACTGGGCCGTGATCCGGGGGATGAATCCGACCTCTGAAAATCACCACCACTTCCTCCGCCTCTCGAACGATCACCACTTTCCCGATTCTATAAAAATATCGATTAATACTTCAATCGATCGTCGCTATTAATAGAATAGAAAAAGATCTAAATAAAAGAACGACGATAAAATCTGCTCAAGATTAAAACCTGAATTTCTTTTTGAACGATCATCTTCAAGCAAACTGGAGATCTTCATCTCGATTGATAGATTAAATCTTACCGACACATAAGAATATGTATTCGTGTGTTTCGATATAAAAAGATGTGTAATTGATTATAGCGATCTATTGACTTGATAACGAAATGGATGCAACGATTGTCTTCGTTTTCTTTCTTTTCTCTCACCTACAATACGAATTGCGTTTCGTCTACGATAAACGTCAACGGTCTGGTTCTGTTGTTGCGCAAGGAAACACACGTATTTACTTGAAATTCAGGTTTTAAGACGATCAAGCAAATTGTAATGAAATAAGTGAATGTCAAAGATCGAATTGAAAAACTGTAAGAGGCGAAGAAGAATGCAGAACGAAAAGGAAGGGAAAACAATGAAATTATGGATAATGATTTTACAAGGATCGAAGAAGAGAAGAAAAGACAAGCAAAACACGTGAAACGCAATTATTAAAAAAAAAAAAAAAAATGAATAAGTGCGCGAGGAAGCAACAGAGAAAGTAAATACTAAGTATAATCGTTATTAATTTAAAATCGCTAATGCATCGACGACAAGTCTACAACAATAAAAATATATTTGGTATTTGATTTTTATATATTCGATTGACGAGAAAATACTTGTTACAATTAAATGTAAAATATTGCGCGAAACGTAAGTAAACTGGGTTCGTGCATAGAGAGTTGACAAAAATAAATAATAAACATTTGGTTCACTCGTCTACTGCATTAAAAAAAAAATAAAAACATATAACAATACACACTTTCTAAAGTAATGACGGAAGCAGGGGATAAGCAATCTCAGGATCATTTTTATATTCGTAACATTAGCAAAAGCGTGCAATAGGATGAAATACAACATCTTGGCACAAAATTATCGTATTATACATTGGTTTCTATAGATACTCGCGTTTATAATGATTGCATTCATATTTTAATTATTTTATGTTAAGTATTTATAACGCAATACACATTTCTTAAAATACTACACATTTTACTGTCACCGTGTACACTTTATTGTGCGACAGGATACAAACAATAAAATGACAGTACTATAATCCGACAACATAGTTACGTACTAAAATACGAACAGATCATTTCGTAAATGATACGAATAACTTAATCGTAAAAGATGTATTTGTTACAGGTTTGGCACGAACGGTGGCTAAAAGTTTCTTTCAAAATTAACAATAAACAGTTTGAGAAGTATAAGTTAGCGTTCGTACGTTTACTTGCTGTTGATGCTTATAAAAAAAAAAGAAATCACATTTCAACGCTTATCGATAAGACCAATAAAGATTATAATAAGAAATATGTGAAATCACTTACACGTGTGATATATGGTTGGATCGTTAGGTGCGATTATTAAGCGCAATTAAAAATTGAAGATACTTTTATCGTATCAATGGATTTTTATCGCAACATGATAGACAATGCTATTTTGAAGAATCAGTTTCTAGCGGAAGCGTCAAAATCGTCGATTTCCTTCGTTGTACGTTGATTTTACGAGTAACAGTAATAAAAACACAATTCATACCATGCCCAAGAAACACATAAAATGAAAAACAGAGCATGCTTGGCGTATACTGGGACATAGCGTTACAAACATACATCGCATACATCAAATAAAATGAAAAGCATCATGCAAGACAATAAGTCTCAATCATGATTCGTAACAGTGCTACCACAAAAATGTTTGCAAGCTGACATTTATGCATGTGACGTATAACGTACAAATGCGCGCGAATTATACGCATACGCACACACACGCACGCACACACGCATACAACAGCACTCCATCTCTTAAAATATCTTTTCGTCAGCAGTATTTCCCTTTCTTTTTCTTCTAAGTGGCTTTTCTCTTCCTTTCAATTTATCTTCACGTACAATTCTACAATTCTCAAAATAATTATAAAAACACTGTTAACCAAGAACACACATTACGTATACAATCCACATTGACGACTAACGCAGTGCTGTCCAAGCTTTACTCGCGAGCAAACCAACATTCCCATCACTGCCTTTAATTTACGTACGAGAGACGTGAAAACGCTTGTCGCGTACCCAACGTAAGTACGAGTTTCGTACGTGGAATTTCAAATACGTACGCCTCCTTTGGAACAACCAAGTGCTACTTTATTCGTCACATTTGGTGTTAACCGAGGCAAATGTCTCGTCGTTCGGAGAAGACGTAGCGTGTGTTACGTGCGTTAAGTGAGAAAACACGATAAAGGATGGTGAAAAGAGGGAGAAATTTGTATCGTTTCTGGGACCTAGAATTTTACAAGTCCTAAGTCCTGTGTTATCGTAAAGGTACAATTATTCGTGACAAATGCGGCGGGCAAGTTGTAAAAGAAATGTAGACGAGGTTCACGACGCTCTAGAGGCGAATTGGAACTTTCTGGCTTCAAACGATCAGAATATTTATATGAATACGAAATGTATTTTTAAAATTATATGAACAAAATAATACAAAAAAAAGTTTGAACGCTATTTTGTAAAGGAAAGTCGATAAATATTTATATAAAAATATGTAGGATATAAAAAAGTATTACTCAAATTGTTGATTAATAGAAACAAGAAATTGAGATATGATATTACTATGCGAATTTTCCACGAAATCTGTTTCTAATTACGCTATAACTTAATTCTAAAACGAGATGGCATCGTCGACTTCAGCTACATTTATTACAATTTTCCACCACGTTTGACATAAATCACTGTACTTTTATACGTTTGCACTTATAGAATGATGCTTTATTGGGATTTTACAATTTTTAAAGGAGTACACATTTGTCATTTTTTGACCATCCTCCTCTCCGAGTGAATGTTCTTCCAGTACGGTGCGACTGAAAGAGCTAATTTTTGAGTAACCATTAGTTTAGATTGGTCATTTGGTAATGAAAATTTACGTTTACTATATTTTTTATTAGATCTTCAAGAAGCTACTGCTACGTCGTTGAGAGCTTTTCCGATCAAAATGTGTCCGAATACAGACACATTCGGTTATCAATAAAGTAAAAGAAAAAATATAACGATAATAATTTCGTCTTACATGTAACGTAATAAACCCCGAACAAGATCGTAGTTGGATTCTTTTCTGTTAGCAGAATCTCAACAATGACAATAACGATCTAACATGGGATCTACAAAAAATATAAAAATTCGAATTTTCGTTGATCGATCATTTATTGAGCGCTCAAAATTAATCTGACCCGGGTGCTACAGGCTACTGCTTTGTCTCTCTCGTCCTCGGCATAGCATAATCGCTCGGTTCGTTGAAGCAAATTTAATAAAAAATGATATATCCATTAACCGTTTTTATCCGTACTTATCAATCATAAATAAATATCTGTAGAGGTAAAGTTAGCAGAGAAGAAGAAAGCTGTGTAGCGAATCTCGTTCACGGACAGCACTGGATTAATGATTCTATCTCATCAAATTATCCCATCCCTCTTTTTTTTCTTACGATATAGGTCGAATGATTTTTATAAGATGGTATCGATGTAACAATTAATATTACTCTGTCTTCTTGTTTAGAACTTCTTTTAATCGACAGGAACGTGAATAAACATGCATTACATGTATACAGCTTTGAGTGATCGGTGTCTTATGATAACATTGTCAAATAAATGAAGAACGAAGGACATGAATCGCTTGAAAATTTGAATCGATTGACTAGAAACAGACATGCAAGAAAGTAATAAAATAACACTTGATCGCTATTATCATCGTAAAATTATAACTTTTTGTAAGGCATTATATCTATATATATATATATATATATTAAAATATTTCTTTTTAAATTTATGATATTTTTTTTAGATTAAACAATATATGTTTATTATCAAATTAAGTAATTATCAATTCGAAAGATCCTACAGATTCTTCTAAGGCAAAGACTACAATCGATTAGAATGCACGCTTATACACCGAGAAAGCTAGCGATTGATTCTATACAAATGAAAGCATATGCGTGAAATTCGATTTAATTATCAGCTTGAAAGTTAACGTTCATTGCTATTTTCGTTGCTGATCACTTCTACATCGCAATAATTCTTACGTAAAAGTTTTTTTTACGATCGGATTTAATATCTACTGCGACAATTATGGCCTATATTTATACGAAACGAGAATGTTGTAAAAGTGCAAGAAACATTTTGTTTCCTAACGATTCGCTCCTGTAGAAACGACGATGTCTTTCTCTTAACTTAAAAAAAAAAGAAGAAAGAAAAGGAAACGGAAAATCAAAGTAAATAGAGACGAAGAAGAAGAAGAAAAGTAACGTGATGAAATCAACGTGGAACCTGTGTAGTAGATATGCGTAACGTGAACTTAACGAAAATGACGTACGTAAGACACACTTTCACAAATTTTGAACTGCTCTTTTTCTGAATCCCGCGATGTTTCGCTGCGACGATCGTAGCAACGCTAGCAGTTTTTCCCTTCACACGGTGATGTAACGTAGAAACAAGACGAACGTCCTCAAAGAAATTCCATGCGGTTAATCCTCCTCTCTCAGGTACGGAATTTGAAATAACGATAAATATCGTTGTAGAGCGATAGGGTTTCTCGTATTTTCTCCGTATTAAGTATCGTAGATCATTCGAAAGGAAGGAAAGGATTAGTTCCAAAAGAAACGGAGCGATAGTAGCAGTGGCGATAGTGATGTTAACGATGATGATATCGATGGCAGTAATGTTAGTGGATAATAAATATGGTACTAGAAATAGCGCACTGTATTCGTATTTGTTGGATACTAGGATTCCTGAAAATGAAAGCGATTATTTTTACATGTTTCTGTGGCCAATGACCGACTCTGATGTTCGTTGAAACCGATGTTATTTACAACGAGTTTTGTTACCCAAAACAATATTCTGATAGGAAATATCTTTTTATGCGACAACCTTAATCATTTTTATTAAGAAAAATGCATATGTACATGCAGTTTCACTAACTTCAATCCCAAAAATATTTCCTGATCTTCTCTTTCGCCCTCTCCTTCTCCTCTCTTTGTTTCTTTCGACTTCTCTCGTCTCCATTTTATCATTTACTTTAACGACGTGTAGAAGAAATTGACGGATTCGTTTTAAGGAATGTTACAATTTTAAGGAATCCTTTTGTTTATACAGATAAAGTTTTATTCATCGGAAGAAGTAATATACGTACTACACACTGAACTTAACACGGGGACATAGAAAACTGAAGTTTTTTCACGTAAAATTTCGACACTATTTCTCAAAGGTGCACAATAGTCAACACTGTTTCTAACAATTTTCACAATGAAGTTAGTGAAACATTACATAGTTTCGGTAATTGTTATCGTTAATCATATCCTCCATCATTAATCACTTTTACAA
The DNA here is from genome assembly GCF_905332965.1 of Bombus pascuorum. Lineage (NCBI taxonomy): Eukaryota > Metazoa > Arthropoda > Insecta > Hymenoptera > Apidae > Bombus > Bombus pascuorum. Next base: position 6,113,370 of record NC_083494.1, on the reverse strand, counting down.
TTGGACGTGAAAGGTGAAAAACATTAACAGGCCATATAGGATGATATTAGTAAAATAAAAAAAATAAAAAAATAGATGTTATTCGTTAATAGAAATATTTCGTACATTTTAGTAGATGTAAATTACAATAGAAACCAAGTTACTTTTTATTCTCTTATAGCTCGTGATAAAACTCAGAGATACTAACTTATATCCATATTGCTATAGTAGGATGTGAGCGTAAGTAATATTGTTATTATTACACAATAATTGTAGCAATACATATACTGTTAGTAATATGCATGATGGTAATAGTAATAACGACGGCAATAGCCATACAAGTACCTTTAAGATGATAACAAAACTAAGAATTTCTATGCGATTTAACCCTTTGCTACTAAGAAAGTAACATCTATGTACAGGGTGTCCGCGAAGAAAGGGGCAAAACTTACATTACGTATCAATGTGATAAAATAAATAAGAAAAGTACCAAAACAATTAATAAAAATTTCTAAGCGCTTATAACTCTTCGATAAATCATTTTCGGACGCAAATTTATACGAACTCTATTCATCCATTTGATCACAGTAATACGTAGTATCATTTTTGTCTTAACCTTTATGTCATACCCTGTATATCAGAAAGTGTAATTCTGTCACGGTAAATTTGTCAGATTCTCGAGTTGTAGACAGAATTTTTTCTGGACTTAAATATCTCTCTTAAATTAAAGTTATGATTTATTGATTTGTCGGAATTTACTCAGAATTGCTAAGAATAATACTAATCAATGGGTGGCAGAAGATTATCGAACAAAACGATGCACATTTGGTTCAATCGTATATTATCGCAAGATCTTAAAATGAAATTTATAATTCACACCAGAAAAGGTTCAAGACTTATCCGACAACACAATACACACTATGTGTGCGATTTAATTGTTAAAAAGCATTAGTTCCTATGTAATTCATATATTCATCGATTCTAGTCGTATACATATGTATAAATGTGCAAATTAATCGTCCAGAAAATTGTCAACGTTCTACGAAGAATTTATCGTGTGATTTGTAAATTAAACAAGATAAACTGAAATCGTCGCATCGTTGGGTTTGCACTGATCTTACAAAGTTTGAAGACGAATTTGTTCAATAGGATGCAAATTACATAGCAAAGGGTTAAACATCAAAGTACATCGTAGAAATGATGAGAATGAGATCGATTAAAAAAAAAATGTCTGAGAATGATTAATGCGTCGTTTTAATACTACTCGACAGATACTGTAATATGAGAAAATATCGTTAAGCACGAGAAACAGAATGAGAAGCGAGAAAAAGAAGTTTCGTTAATAAGGTGAAAATGTTCCCTTTCCTAAGTTACCATATAACAATCTTAAAATACTATTAGTAACGTGAAATGATATACTGTTAATTCCATTATACCAGGTATACGTTATCAAAGTTCTAACGTTCCTCTATGAAGCTTTGTGCGACCTTGTCTGAATGAATAATCTAGTAAAATAGTATAGGATAATAGTAATTGTTGGTAACAGAATACTGAGAGCGCTAATAGTTATGTATCCTACTCATGTTTGTAAATCTGAAGAAATAAAAAGAAGGAAGGTAACGGGGGGAAATGCGCCTAAAATTCGAGCGTAGCTGACTAGCTTTCTATGTTGATTTTTGTATGCCGTTAGATGTTGGAAGAACGGACGTGTAAAGGTTCAATGACAAAATATGCCTGTCGATGTGATATTAGAAAGTAAGATACAAGTGATAAAATACATTGTACAATTCGAACGGTTAGCTTATGTTAATATTAAGTTGCTGGTTAAGTTGATTATATTTGAAAAAAATTGATGTGTCAAAGGAATTTGCATTTTGTCAAGCAAAATGATGTAATAGCGAAGAATTACGTTAAGCGATTTCGAAAAGAGAAAATTTAGGTACTCGGCTCGAATAATTTAACGAGATAAATTTGCGACTCGATCAGTTTCAAGATCAAGTTAGAAATAAGATATTACGATTTATTTATCGAGAGGCATTTGTCAGGATAGTGGATTTTTATGAGAATCAGGGTATCGAAATTGACACGATGGTAGAGAAATCGAAGGTAGAGATAAAGGTAATGCAATAGGTATATATTTTTCAGGCAAGCACACAGGCAGGGCTGATAGGGGGGACTGACCTGGGTGACAATGGGGCTGTACTCGCTAGCCGTTGTACTGGCCGTAGATTTAATAGTTCCTGCTTCGTCAACGCTGACAGAAACAGCATCTGATGGTCTACAACTGCGTCTTCTCGTAGTGTCGTCTTTATCACGTCCAAAGTCGAACCTTCTGGCCTCGTGTCTACTACCGAAAACGATTTCGCTCTCAGTTTTTTCCCTTCTAGGCCTCTGAAGACCGTCACGACCGAACGAAAAGTCCGTAAGAACCGGCTCGCCGGTACTCACGACGTTCCCTTTTTTCCCGACGATACCGGCAACGCTTATCTCGCTGCCACGCCGGTTACCGCTTGAGAATATGCTCGATCTTGCTGAGTCTGACTTCTGTAAATATGCAGAGTGTCTCGCGGAAGGAAAAAAGTCGGAATTCTCGCGGCGGAAAGCACGTGCAAAAGCGCTGGACGTGTTGCCAAGCTTCGAATCGCTTTCTTGTCGTCTATGCGCTGTTTTCAACTGCTGTTGCTGCTTTTGATGATGCTGTTGCTGCTGCGAATGATTCTCATACTTCCTACGAGACGATAACTGATCCTGCCTCTTTAACGTTTTCTCCGTGGACGACGAAGAAAGGTGATTCTCGTTAATACACTTGCTCGTCTCCGTTGTCTCTTGCGAAGGTTCTTGTTTCATTTTATCCAATCGTTCGTTAAAACCCTGAAAGAAGCGGGTGAAATCCCACTCCTTCAGTAGAAGTTGCTCCTCCGCCTCGGAGCGCCGGTTGTTGTTAGCCGTGCCGCGATCGTCTGACATCTGACTAAGTTTCTAGGGAGCGCGCACGAGGGCGATAAACAAAGTGACAAAAGAAAAAAAAAAACATTCACACGAAAAGAAGAAAATCATAGGCGTGCGGTGATACATAACGCGAGCTAGCTGTGATATGGCAGTGCATTGCGATCAAGTGTAATTATATCAACCGGTCAATGGAATTCATTTTCTAACGTACTGACACACGTTCCACACGAAGCAAGATAATATATCAATAATAATAACATCTACTATATTTTATACGATGTTACGCGACATTGTCATGAGAAACATTCCACGATACGAAGCTACATGATGAAACGAAATCGTGAGACTCCGATTGATCTCCTCTATCCAACTACTAGGAGTAATGATCAAGCGTCGTTGAAAGGAACTTTTCAGCTGCGAATTCGGAATATTTTATTTCGAGCAACGCTCGGTCCATACTCGCGTAATTATAATCTTTCTGCGAATAGATCATTATATACACTGTACATCGTGATGTTATCGATTGGCTCTCGATTTCGCCGATCCCCTCTTTTTCCTCTTTTTATATCTATATTCTTCGTATGTTTCGTATGATTTTTTACCGCTTAACAACGGTGTTAATATTATATATGTAGCGGCGTTATGAATATATGTTTGTATACCATAACATATAGTCACCAAGCGTATAATGTATCGTGTGAAAACAACGGATATACAAATAAAGCAGTTTCGATCGTTGGAATTGCACAAGAATAATTAATATGGAAATTGACATGTGTTTCTCACTATTTCCGACTAACGATAGATATATAACACATCAGAGAGATATATCTATAAAAAGGGGAAACATAAATACAATGCAATCGTTTGTATCTTCATTCTCTCCTCCGATTCTATTGAAATCTGATCTCGAAAATGTTGAAGCGTGTTCGAAGAATGGAAAGAATTGAAAAAATACATGGATCGCTCTATGAAAATGTAAATAAATGACACAAGAGTAAATATTACATTCAATCTGTATGCGAAAATTGACCGATCCGTGTCATCATCAATACACATAAAAACGACAAGAAGGCGCTAAAAAATATTACGTTGACTTGCATTTAGGTTGACCCATAATTGGAGAACACTTACCCGTTTCATGACTAGCGTACGATCTCCTGATTCTTCCTCATCAGGGGTCGGTGGAAGAGGTCGATTTGGTGCTCCACCTGCACGCAAAACATAAAATAAAAGTATTTACTTTACAATCGAGATGCAAGTTTGTTGCAGGCTTTATCCCGTAAAAAGCTTTGACAGGAAAAAGAAATCTAGAGTCAGCTGTGTTTCCATATCATTCAAATATTCATTCAAACGTAGTTAAGAATAAACTAAGACAAAAGCTTGCAACTCAGCTTCTACATGTACATATTAGGTCGTCAAAAAAGTTTCTTTCGTTTTATGAGGAAATAATGGATGCACAACATTTTTTCCCGTTTTATATTATTTTATTGAATTACGTATAATTTTGTTCTATTAAAATAAAGATCACAACGTTCGACAGATTAGGTTTCATGTTTATATAAAAATGCATCGTTGTAAAACAAAGGCACCTTTCGGACAACCCAATACATATTTTCAAAACTTTTTACAAGATGTAGTAAAACACATTTTCTACAATGATTAATAAACTCATAACCTGCGATATCACAAACTATTATACCGCTTATTTTTGGTAATACGTCCCTGTATGCAAAAATAATTCTTATTCGTTATTTCGTTTCGTATGAAAAATACGTCTAACTAATGAATTTTCAAAATCAATTTTTACGGATACAAAAATTATTGTAACAAATTCTTCTCTATTCGTGTACAACAAAATTGCTGGTATCAAATTACATACATATTTCTCGAAACCTTCCATCTAAAATATTTCCGATCTTGTCGATGGTATCGGGTGTCCGCCGAAACAATTTCAGTGGGACACCGTGTACATTTAAAGTGAATTTTCATGCTGTATTCTAATCTTTTAATTACATAATACAGTATTTACATAATTATACTTAATTGAGACATTCATATAAATAGTATGCATTTTCGTGAAAAATATAAAAAATTCTTGTTCGATGTCCTACCTTTCGGCTTACCTTCGAGGTGTGAATTCTGAGCATTGTGCGACGATGTAGACGATGGATCTGCCGATGGTCTGAAAGGAGAAAATTCGGGTCTGCAGCAACACACATAGAAATGAAGAGGATCATGATGACGCACGAACGATGCGGAATGCGTAGTGTATGTTGCGTGGCGATGCGGCGAAGACGACGATTCGAAGCAACGTGTCGAAGCGGAATGAAAGATGAAATCAAACAAAACAACATCGGTAAAATTAATTTCATTTTTCCTTACATATAAAATATATAAACATATAAAGTTAACTGTAAATTATTCTCTGTTTGTTATTTAACATTAATTACTGCACATTGATTCAACTTTTTCCTTTGTCGCGACAACTATTTGTTAAATGGCTACTCTATTAGTTAAAATTCTTCTTTCAAACGAAAAATTTATTATTTATGCAAGTAAAGTTCCCATTGATACCGATTTATTAGTGATTTATAATATTACATTGTTGTTTTGTAAGTTGATATAATTATGAATATAATTTGATGAAATAATCTTGTGCTGGATATAATTGAGTATAATTTTCTTTGCACAATCTTTGTTAAAAATGGCAAGTGATATGGTAATTGTTATTTGATAACGAAAACGTTATTATCTAGCAGTAATGAATTCTTATGATTATGTCCCTTTCGTGATAATTGTTGCGATCATCGACAGTTGCAAACTTTAACCACTGACCGATTTTACAATGCCACTCTATTGTTTCCACCTATTATACATCGTTATTCTATAGTCCTAGTCTTCTTCGTTTCCTAACGTAATTAACCTATTAACGTAATTGTTTGCAACTGAACGAGCCTCGTGTCACAATTATTGGGTTGGCAACTAAGTGATTGCGGATCTTGCCATTAGGTGGCATTGACAAAATCCGCAATCACTTAGTTGTCAACCCAATATTAAGCTGTTGGAAATATCTTATCATCTCCAATTTTTTTGACTCATTTTTTGATATTTTACAAAAATATCGCTATAAGAAACACGGAACCATTATTAAATATTATTAAATAGTAAAATTGAAATCTATTGCTACGAATAATCGTTACAAGAGTAATCATACAAGATTTCATAATATTCGATTAGATAATATTTATGATCAGTTTACAATATGATATCCAAAGAGCTGAGTCAGCAACAGATGTGATGCCAGAGGCAATCATTTTACTATTAAATTAATCAAGATGAGCTCAAGCATTAGAACTTTATAAACAATTTTTTAATTTTGTGTAATAGTATCAAGCTGATATTTTTACTTGCATGGATTTTCGCAAAATTTTCAGCAGCAAATATGTATTATCTTGAACTTTCAACAACTAAAAGTTTCTTTCGATCTCTCAATTATTTGAATCTTCGTATAACAGTGGAAATAATTTAGTTCAAAATGTACGAGATACGCTGTATCAGGATGAAGTAAAGAACGGGAAAACAGAAAAGATCGTGTTCTGTTATAAATAACGACGACCATCTATCACTGAAGGGTTAATCGTTAAATGTAAATTCCTGCTTTGTCGCTGTTAAATTGATAAATTAATTTCTCTACTTACAAAGGTTTCGGTGGGTCGCTAGCAAGTAATGTGCCATCGTTCCTTGCGTTATTTCCCCCTGCATCTTCAAGATCATCATCGCTGTCGCTTTCAACGGACAAAGCCTGTAAAGCGAAAGAAATAGTCTGAAAACAAAGCAAGTTTTAATCGACGTTTTGAATCACAAATTACGCGATGCACTACGATACTAATCCAATAGGAAACTGAAACATTCGAATAACCTTATAACGCTATGATGTTGTTATGTACACTATCGTGTTTAAGTATTTGAACACTTGGTATAATCCAATCAAAACATTGATGCTTCCACTATAGTCTCAATATTGTATAGAAGAATGTTTCTCCACTGTTAATTCTTTACTTCTTGCCGTAACTGGCATCAAATGTTTTGCTAAATTGAAACTGAAACAAGGAATATACTTGTGTCAATCAAGTTCCACACTTGTCTCTAATAAATAGCCGACACTTCATAAAATCTGTAGAAACTTTTCAAGTTTAAACGTATGTTTCAATTATCGTAAGATCTTCACATTGCACAGATACAAAACCTTAAAGTCATTAAACATGGATGTTGCTTTTTTATTTATGCTTACTGATATCAACTATTATTTTCATCGATACCTACTAATCGAATATACAGCTAACTGAGATAAGGTCAGAGGTGAAAATTAGATTACACAGCGTTATTTAACACGTTGACGCCGTTGCCGATATTCATGGTTTTCTGTGTGAGGCGGCGCCCAAATGCACAGTCAGTTTCGTAGGGCGGCGCAGCGTCAGACTAGACTGTTCGATACGACCGCAATTTTTCAACTTTGACCTCAATTTATAACAAAATTACAAAACCTATACGATTCCTGTTGGGTTCAATGAATTCCGTGAACTTCAACTAATACATTAATATACAATAGTTTGACAATATCAATTTGCATATATCTATAAATGTTAAGTAAAGCTGATGGGACCAGATTTGGCTCCAATTTTGTACTCTTTTCGATTTTTCTCAAAAAATGGAGGTCTGACGCAAATTCTGATCATCGCACGCAATTCTGTGAACATTTTTCCATAAGAAACGTTTGTAGCGCGAATCAAAAAATTTTTCAATTCCATGCAGGAAAACAAATAGTCATGCGTGTTCGTCGGAGAACGACGGTGCGCGTAAGGAACACGCTCGACGAAAATAGTGTTAGGTTACGTTAAATTTTTAGAATGGACTGACAAAAGGCTAGTATGTATGCTAGCTACTTCCAAAAATCACAAGTGTCTTATAATATTGAGATAAAATAATATAAACCTATTTTGTACTATCTATTTTGTGAAATACATATATGACCCATCGCGATGCACGCTGCCCGATGGAAAAACTCGAGTGACCCATCGGTAGTGTACGCCGCCTCACGAGACAGACACGTGCGACCCGCCGATGGTACACGCCGGGCGTCAACGTGTTAAAGTGTATTTTATATATTTGCAATAATTTAGAAGGACCCTAATACTTACGCAGGATAGTGTATATCGCTGTAACACTTACTTGATCGAGTATACTGGAAGACTGTGGCATTTGTTTATTGTTTTGATCATTGCTGCTTGCGGGCTGACCGGAGTTGGATGTTGATGACACAGCCTTATGCTGCCTGTTCGGCCTTGGCGGGGCCTCTGGGCCCTGTGACACACCAAGCTCGTTGAGTTGAGCGGCCAGCATGTCCAAGTCCTACCACCCACACACACACACGCACAGCCCCGTTAGTCACTGTTCCGAGACACCTCCAAAAATTGTTTAAAAGCCGCCACCAACCAGCCAGACGAAGCAAATAACAATGGTACAAAAGATGCAAGCTACTCTTATGTGAAACTGTTACACTCTCTGTAGTACAGTGCAAATTGTTTGTCATAGATCGAATTGAATGATTTAAGAGATGACGATGAAATTCATGGATAGATTCCCGATTTTTTAACGATTGATAAAAAACAATAATTCGGGTCCAAAGTTAGTCATTAATTATTATCTATATAATGTAGATCTGCTGGTTCGTAATGTTATATTTAATTCTAATTCGAAAGAGAATTAATTGAAACACATTACTTTGCGAAAATTCCGATAAACGCTACATAAAGTTGTGTACAAGGAATTTTTAATAAACGACTTCGCTGCATGTATGAAAGAAACTAGTTCGAATAATGACAATCGACATGTTTTTTTCCTAATAAAATTTTCCTTAATACTTTACCAACCGCCAGCGATTCAACAGCATACGCACATCCGACCGGCATCTTAGGCGCAAATTCTCCCCGCCACCGACTCTATTTCGGTTTAGACTCTCCAATACCATTCTTTTCGTTCATCACGAACGGTAAGTTTTACAAATTGGTATAAAATTGTGGGAGCTTACAAAGCAACGCAACTGAGCAAGGTATCTTAGCACTAAATAACAAATTACTACTCAAATAATAAAAAAGATCGTCGGCGACAAAAAGTCGATTAATAGACTATCGGTCGGTAAGTATCGGCGACAAAAAGCCAATTAATAGGCTATCGGTTGATAAGTGTCGGCGACAAAAATCCGATTAATCGGCTATCGGTCGGTAAAGTGTTAACATTTAACGTATCGTGTATATGTAATTGCATTTATAGATTACAATTGGCCACCCTGTGTATGATATTATCTTTTATATCAAAATAGATAGATTCAATTAACAGTAATGTAACGATCTCAAAGTACATATACATATTTATACTAATATTTCCTAATGATCTCGAATAATTACTGGATCATGGATTAATACGTAATGCCTGAGATTATAACGATACGTGTCATTGAGAACGATAATCGAACAGGTACATTAGTGGATAATGAAAATGAATGGATTGTTCCTTCTCCAGTATTTTTAATGAAAACTAGAAAACGATTATATTATTATACTGTATAAGAAACTACTGATATAACCCTAATTTTTAATAAAAAGAAAAAAACCAAAATGTTATAAATGATACGTTAATACAATGATGGATAATTCTAATTCACATTCGAGCTACATTGTACGTATTTTGTTGTGCACATGTGAAACAAATTAAACTGTTTTAAATTAAACACAATAGTGTGGAGGATCAAAGGACACAAACACGTTAAAAAATATAATTTGCATTGTAGCTACAGTACCTTGTGAACCGAATACGAATAGACGATAATTTTTGCAAAAACACGATATCAGTGGGAAATCAATTACGAGAATACTTCATCGAAAAAAAATTCTGAACTTGCATCGAAAGCTGCACTATTTTAACCTTGTTCTATTTTTTTTCCTTTTTTTTTTTTTTTTTTTTTTTTTTTAATAAGTACGGTATCAATTAAAAATAGATAACGCTTTTTTCTAGTAAAATTCTCTTTAAAAGAAACAGCTACAAACAACAATATGTATATTATTGGTCTTGTCTGTTACAAATCCATATTAAGGAAAATAGATAAGTAGATCGTTAACGCGTGGCAAAATTGTGTATAACTAATCGAAGTTTATGACCATACTTTACAGATAACTTTATCTGACCTCCCATTGATTATTTTCTTCAATGCGTGATTTATATGAGAAAACTTTCCAAAAGTGTTTATAAATCATACTAATTTATCTTACACTTTTATCGGCCTATTACGTTAAGAACGTACTTAAAGAACGCAAATGAAAAAATAATTAATGCAACGTATCTATCGCGAGCAATAAAAAACAACTACATTGTGATAATAATTTGTTACTTCTTTCTTTAACAGCGTTCAATTATTATCAGACTATGATTAAGTTAAATTTTAACATAAACCGAAAATGGCAATGATAAACTTGTCCGTTTCCTTGATAACTAACATTATGACAGTAGTCCATTAAATGGTGACATTAAATAATTATTATGTTACTTCTGAATTTGTTTTTCTCCGCCGGAACACAACACATATACATATAAAAAAGAAAAGAACGCCAACAGGAATAAGATAGTCTCAATCGTAATTGTTAGTTCTTGTTCCGATATGTGTCCATAATAATAACAAATTGTATATAGTTTTAATGCCAGTTTAATGAAATATCTCGTACGTCGATAAAAATGTTAAAGATATATTTCTTAAAATACCAACAATTACAAACACAACCATGAATTGCACTTAATGCGTTTAAGCAGTGTGTAATCGATCTCCGTGAAAGCATACATTCAGGGAGCTTGTCTGAAGCATTCAAGAACGTTATATCGTCTAAGTAATGGGGACTAAGCACGATAGCGGTAAATAGTACACATTTGCTAAAGATAAAATTCAGAAGTGCTGTTGAAACTTCGTATGTATAAAAATAAACCAAGCAAATTATGTAGTAATACCAAGACTACGTCATAGCGCGTGTAACCTGTTTTATAGACTGCATGTATAAACAATTAAAAATGTTACGCGTAGAGATAAGAATACGTGTAACTGTATGTATAAATGTAAAAATGGGAATGTAAAGAGAAAAATAAGTGTGCGTGTTCTTACCTCTGGCTTCCTTGGAGGCAGCTACAGTACGTGTGAACATGGAAAGAAAACAAAAACCGAATAATTTGAAATCTGCGTGTAAGAAGCGCGCGCATGTGTTTATGTGGATATATCTATGTGTGCGTTTATAGGCGTGTGACATGTGTGTGCACGTGTCGCGTTCATGAATGCAATTAAGTATACGCGCCCTAGGAAATAATTGTGCAATTATATTTGCGTGCACGCCAACGACTTAATAGCAAAATAGAAGGAAAGTCTACGTGCTACTGATTAAAATATGTATCTGTTTATGAGTATGTAGCAAAAGAAAGATATAAAGATATATATTTATATATACAATATAGTCTGATTTAGATGGAAACCAATTAAATATCTCGACTGATATGGAAGATGCGGAAGAGTATTTCAGGCAAAAGTTATAGATGGCCATGAAAGTTCTGAGGAAAATCACAATAGAATGTTCAGAGAGAAACCAATATCTTTTATTGCATATTGTCATACCTTTCACGAGTATTTTCAAAACAATAACCATCCGTATCTTTTGCACAGACTCTTCCCAAGATATTACTTTTTAAACGTTGTACGCTGTCGGTGTTAATATTACTCGACATTGTAGATCGCAAGATTGCTTGTCCGGACTTTGTACATTATCGCTCAAAAGTATACCGACACTTGTTTACTTTCAATAAGCTGCAACAAGCTTTCAGCAAATTCCGATAAATTGATTCTTCATAATCACTCTAGTTACGTATAATAGCAAGTTATACTAGATTAGCAACTAAATGATTGCGGATTTTGCCATTACCACCCAATAACGCAATAATCTAATTAAGTTGATCTTCAAAAGTCGATATATAATAATAAAACTGGTGTTCGCAATTGTCAAACTTTGTAGAATCAATATTTCTTCACCTGATCAACTCTTTATCTCCAGATTCTTTGATTCTTTTAATTATAAAATGGAATACGAGGATATAGAGACTCCCAGTGTTAATATAACCAGTGTTTTTTAAACAACAAATGAATATATTAGTATTTACAATGAAATAAATCTTCATTCTATTCTTTAATACGCGATATATATATCAGACGATTCCATAAAAAGGTAGTAATTGCTGCTTCTAATTATTAATTCATCGTTAATTTATACAGTTTGGTAAAATTCACGTACCGTTAGTACAAAACGACCAAAACGTCCATACTTGTGATAGCGTAGCTTATGTCTTGCAAAAATTGCATATAAGATGTAGGTACTATCGAACAGGACATAATTCTACCGCGTATTAATAAAAGCTACCGCGCAATGAGTTGATTAACATATAACTGTTTTTACATAACTGCTTATATTTACAACACATTTAACTATTTATTATTACAGGTGGTATTAAGAACATCGCAAACAGATTCGAGCCTTCCTGGAAAGTTTCAAGCATCTCGTAACTAGTTCGGTAAAGAAAACGGAGAGAAAAGGAATAAATTTTTGTAAACTCAAATTTAATCGTAAATAAGTACATAATTCCAAATATAATCGAAACTTGACGAGTAGGTTCAAAATATCGATTCATAAATAATTTAACGAAAAACTTGCGATAACTTTTTACTTACATACAGAATTCAAATAAAATTCAAATATGAGCATATCTGTTGTATGTACGTAATTTCTAATCTCTCGAAGTTTAAGTATTGCTTATACGAGATTTGACTTTTCCAAACATCATAGCTAGAGTGCAGCTATTTATGTAAATTTATATTTTTATCATCGCAATTAAAAAATGTTAACTTGAATAGAGACTTTCTTCATCTACTAGATATTATAACGTGTGCTTTATTTCAGATATTAAGCATATATTTTTTACGTTATGTGTACGCGTTCTGTAAATTTTTCATAAACACCTAACATCCGCAGTCTAATAATAATACTTGCATGTACGTAAATTTATTCCTGAACATACACGTTGTACCTAATCTCGTTCCTACTTATCATCTTACTGATTTGTTATCAATATGAAAAATCAATCGAATCAGAATTATCGATTTTGACTTATCGAAGTTAAATACACGAATATCTACCGGATTTTCAAAATTCGAACGATTATTTTCTCAGAAATAAAGCCTTAGTTTAAAAATTTCATATTTTATTTCCGATTTATTATCACGTATGTGTTATTAATGTTATAATGATATTAGATAACCGGCCACGTATCACCTTTGAAAGTTACCATCTCGAAAATATGCTTGAATACTAGTTTCCATTTGAAATATTAATCATGCCATTCTCAAGAATTTTCGAGGTCTTTGCAAGATTAAGCGTTTGATATTTTACAGCTATTGTTTAGAACGTATTTTTCTGTATCTTGCATACTCTGCGAGATATTTAACCGTTTCCATTTAAATTGAACAAACTGTATATATATACGTAACAAAATATATGATACACAAAATACATTAAGTTGATGAAAGGCAGCAAGAAGGCAAAGTAGGATAAAAATAGCATGTGCTCTTCTACAATCTTTATAAATTGGAGTAGTTTGTAGACTATATCTATCTATATATAACATGTGTATGCTGAGTCATCTAACTTAGAACTTGGCATTTCTTCATCAGTTTTAATGATACCAGAAAATGTCCAAGGAAAAGATATTTGCTATAAGAGAAAAAATATTATGACAAACAAATTTTTGTCGCGTGATCATATTTTCCAATGTTTTAAGGTCGTCTGCATTTTTCTCTGATAAACAAAACAATGTTTTCATTGTTGTAATATTGAAATAAAACAATTTTGAACAGATCAAGCGATCTTTCTAAAAAGTAATCTATTTTATGGAAATGATGTTTCCATGTTTAGAACGCAACAAATTTATTATTCAGTAAACAGACCTAAAGCCACATACAAATATTCGAACTTACATTTGCAACTATTAACTCAATCAAACATGTACAGAAGTATTTAAAACAATATCACATCTACAGGAGGAAATGCAAGAGAAATACCTAGATTCTAGAACATATCCGTAAAATTGGAAAATTCACCATTACATATCTACATTTGTTTATAGTAAATTTATTATAACCACAGATCCATAGCGAGTCACGAAAGTATTTTTGAATGCGTATAAACAATATTTACGATGAATCTCCGCATCAGATACAACGAGCGATAAATTCAATCGATGTCAATAAGAGAAGATTTTGAATTTAACGAGTTTTTATAAAACAAGGATATAGATTCTTAACGATATGTATAGAATGTCAGATGTAATTACTTGATAAGCTTAAAGATATAGACGATTAAAATTACGTACCTAATGATGTTATGTGAGTATACAAGTAATGTTATCGAAACTGCATAGGCAAAGCAAGATGGTTGCATGGTTTATAAACCATGGTTGCGATTAAACTTTTTATTTACTTTTTTTGTATTTTTATTGTGATAAAATATCATCGATGATATCGCGGTATTGGAGACGTAAAATATCTTAGATATTAAGATACTTTTATTCGATCGAAAATACTATGATGAAACTACACCTATTGATTGCAAAAAAATGTTGATACTGTGCTGACAAAACTTCTCGCAAACCACTACCTAAATAACTGAATGACATATATTTATATCGTTGTTGATTACAACTTTTGTTATTTGTGTTATCTTAAAAATAGGAAAATCCAAAAAATTTGTTTTCTCGATTTTTACGATATAGAAGTTAACGATACTGAAATTTTTACATTTATTGCTGGAATTTCTGGTAAATACAAGCATGCGCGTGTATTAAAAAGGAAAAAGATAAATAATTTTATTTTAGGAATATGCTAGTATCGGTGAATCAACTGATGAACATTTCTCTTTATCTTACTCATAGTTCATATTTCTCGCTTTTAAGACCCGGCCTCAACCAGATAAGTGCCCCAGAAATTCAAGTATCCAAAGGGGAAAAAAGGAATGTCAGTAAGATATCGATATTTAACACGAACATAAAACGCGAACACATCGATGATAACACGATATTTTTCCTTCGGTTAATAAATTGCAACTGAAACTAAAATTATTTAGTAGTAGCGTGCGTTCATATGTTTATAAAATAATTTTATTCTAATTTTTATCCTTGCAGTACTATGTGGACATTTATACGTCATCTATGTCACGGAGAGGACAATTGTAACAGTACATTTTTGGTGAATATATATATAAAATATGAATGCGTGATTGAAGTATGAACATGATGGTTCCATTGTTTCGATTCGTTGCTCTCAAAGTAAGAAACATTAAGCATAAGTGAAATAGAAATAAAAGTTCGTTGGTATTGAACTTTTGCACAATTATCAATGTAATTCAAATTGAATCATACACGATGATTGTTGATATCATTTTCTTTGGAGAAACCTCGGAAGTGATAGGAAATATATAAATTTGGAAAATACGTTCACTGCGTTTAATCAAAAATCTCCTATTTAATCTCAGTCCCTAGAAACGATTCATTTACGATTTTAAATAAAATGCCGTATTAACTTACAATGCCGAATATAGCAAAATCTGTTGCAACTTGTAAAACGTCGTTGAACAAAAAAAAAGTTGAGGGTATTTTAAAAAATTTTTGTTCTATAAGATATAAGTACAAGTGCGTGCGTGTGTGCGCGCGTGCGTGTTAACGTTGCGAATTGCCTGTGTACAGAGATTTCTAGCCCGAAATTCAATTGTTTAGAACTTGCATATCAATGTTCATGTTTGTTTCGGTTTCCAAAGGAGGAGTGCCCCACATATGTATGTCACTTGTCGAAAGTTGCAAAGGTAAGCGTTTGAATACTTCCGTGTACCTGTCTATGTAGATTCTTTTCACTATGGATTATTACTAACATATATACATATACATATATTAAACAAGAAACGCCAAAGATCTTGCGAATATTGGAAAATATTAATCGCGTGAAAAAATCTCTTTGCCGTGATATTCGTCTTTTTATAATGAATATCTTAGTAATTATAACGATCTGGGCAAAATAATTTTTATGAACGTTCCGGAAATTACAACCGAGCGGCGGTTATACGCATAACGTACAAGTAAAATTGCTCAGAATGTCGACGTTGGCAACGCATTTGAAAATCATCGAAATCGGTGAACTGTGCCCTGATCGATATAATTATCAATACTTTTCCTCTTCGAATCTAAATCTAAATAAATCTGACATAATCGGTCAAACGTATAAGATACCAATGTTAAATAACTCAGTTTATTTATTATTTTGTTATTGGCATAAAATAAGTGTCGAAGGAGAAGTTATAAGATACAAGATAAGATAATTGCAAAAATAAAAAAAATTGAAAAGACTTACCATAGGCTTAAACACATGACTGTTTCTTTGCGATGCAGCTTGTCCACCAGAACCTCCACTACCAGCCCCACCAATAAGAGGTTGATGATTGGATGGCGGTGTAGAAACTTTATGAGGTTGTCGTGGATCATCTCTGGGTGTTGGAGGTAATGGCCGAGATGGTGGTTGGGGGTCTGGAACTACTATACAGTGCAAAAGTAATTACGTAACATTTGAGAAAATTTATTCGGCGTAACAATGGATAGAAATTTTACATAAAAACGCAGAAGATAATTAATGGTATACTATCAAACGCACCAATTAATCTGTGTGGTATAGCAGGACGTGCAGGTGGCCCTGGTTCTGGTATATCTCTTTGAGTTCTGCTACTCGGTTTTTCTTTAGCAGCGGGTGGTTGTGGATTTACTTCTTGGGTTAGGGTCCTACCTTCCTGAATTTGTTGGAAATTTCTACGCAAAGTATCACCACCAGGTGCTTGAACAATGGATGACGCTTCACCAGCTAATGCCGGTTCGTCTTCTTCATTTTCACTACCACTATATCGGTAATCGTCTCTTTCTGTGTAACAAATTACAAATAACGGATTACGGCGATTAAGCAAATTATCGTTGACGAATCGCTTCCGCGTGTCTTTCATACCTTTCTCCTGTTTACGCTTTTTACAGCGGTCAATATGATCTTTAAGTTGTATCCTAACTTGTCTCTCGGTTGGTTGGTCCCGAATAAACGGATGCTTAAGGAGTTGCTCTGTATACGGCCGTTGATGATAATCCTTTACTAAAACCGTTTCAATAAAACCGTGGAATTTCTTCGCCCACTTTTTCGATTTGAGTCTTGGTGGTGGATTACGTGGGATCAGAAATAAAGCCTTTTGTGTGAATTAAGCATAATCAATAAAATTAAATTTTACCCTTTTTAAAACAGAGTAGTAATGTAGAAGAACGGTGAAGGAGATTCACAGCCGTTACAAATACTCACTCGCATCGGATGAAGATCACAAAGCGGAGGTTGTGATTCGGCCATTTCTAAAGCGGTAATTCCCAATGACCAAAGATCGCTTCTGTTATCGTATGTAGCATCAGGATTTTCATCACAGGCTATTACTTCTGGAGCCATCCAATATGGCGTTCCAATAAATGTATTTCTTCTACCTATTGTCCGATCTAATTGTGCGCTAACGCCAAAATCAACTACGGCATAACGGAATAAACGATTACTTAATCATTCGAACGATTTAGCAACGAACAACACTGTATTCAGTTGAAATATCGTCCAAGTACTATATACTTTGGTTACGATATAGATGGTCGAGGGACATACCAAGCTTAACTTCAGCATTATCGGTTAACAAAACATTTTGCCCTTTGATGTCCCTGTGTATAACCTTATTGCTGTGAAGATAACTAAGTCCTCTCAATATTTCCCGTGATATATAAGCAATCCATTCCTCCTTTAAACTCTGACCTTTAGTTGACTTGACAAGGTCTGTAACGGAGCCAGCTCCGCAGTACTCCATAACCAACCACAATTGATCATCCTTTCCAGGTGATGACTTCTTCACGAAGGCACCGTAATACGTTGCTATATTTCTGTGATTCGAATACTGCAACACGCGACAGAAGGCAAATAATGTGATCTCGTCCTCTTTGAATCCGTTTTGCAAGGAAATATTCATATTCTTTACGGTATTGGTATACTCACCCTTTTTAATACATTTATTTCTAATTTGATTTCTTCCTCTTCGTCCTGAAACAGATAATAACGCGAATTAATTACTTGTAACACGTATAATTTCCAACTAATTTTCATGATATCTGAATCACACATCTTCGAGACGTCTCGATACTTGATAGTTGATAGTTGACACATTTTAAATAATTGTTTCGATATGAAAAAGCTGTTCAAATATAAGATATAGTATAAGAATATTTCTACTTGTATCGTTATGCTCGACAATATTTATGATAACACTTTACTGACCGCTAGCGGTTCAACAGCATACGCACATCCGACCTGCAACTCAGGCGCAGATTCTCCCTAGCGCCGGCTCTGTTTCGATTTAGATTCTTCAATAACATTCTTTTCGTTCATCGCGAACGGTAAGTTTTTCAAATTGGTATAAAACTGTGGGAGCTTATAAAGCAACGCAACTGACGCAACTGAGCAAAGTACCTTTGTACTAAATAACAAATTACTGCTCAAATAATGAGAAAGGTTGTCGGCGATAAATTAATCAGCTACCGGTCGGTAAGCGTCGGCGACAAAAACCGATTAATCGGCTACCAGTCGATAAGCGTCGGCGACAAAAACCGATTAATCGGCTACCGATCGGTAAGCGTCGGCGACAAAAAGCCGATTAATCGGCTACCGGTCAGTAAAGTGTTAAAAAAACTTATGAATGTTATAAACGAATATCTTCTGACTAAAACGAGATCCTCTAAATTATTTGTTGGAACATGGATGGCTATCAAGATATTATGAGAAATACTTTTAAGTTGAATACTGTTGATTACTATCAGGAAGATAAGTAAGTATAACATTATAAATAAAAATAACATATTCATTTGTTGATTGAACATTTTACAAAATACGCAGAATGCTGACTAAACAAGTATTCCAAAAATAGATATAACGTAATTCTTCGCTTGTAAATACGTAGAAAAGACGTCGTTTGAAAATTTCGTTTGAAAATGCATACGTGTATTACTTGTAATTATATTGTTTAATTGAAAAACGTGTTTCTATAATTTAATGATATTTCAATTCAATAGTGAAAATTATTCAAGCAATGAAAAAATCTTACTCTCCAATATATGCTTAATACTTGTATAAAATACAGTGGTATATAAGAAGATACAATAACAGAATAACTATAAAATTCAAATCGCGTCACAATTTTATAAACAATTAAGTATAATGTGGGAAAAAGTGCTCTATAGTTTGCAGGAAATGATTGAAATTAATTATGACACTAAAGTAGTAGTCGAACATCGACAATCACGAAAGCCTACATATACTAGCCAAATTTTGTGTATTTCTAGCCTATCAAAAAAACTAAAAACGTATTCTGTAAGAAAATTATTTATACTTAAATATCAATAAAATTATCATGAATGCATTTATGTATATATTAAAGATTACAAATCATTAATTTTTTCAACGCTAAGAAGATAACATGATATTATTTATAGTTATTATATCGATATAATATTATGTTACTTATTATTTTTATGATTTTATATAGATACAACAGGTGTTTGTAATTTTTTTAATATATTGTCTTATATTTATTTCGCTGCTTTATTTCTTAATAAAGGTAGAAGCAAATAAATTGCGTTATATATTTAAAATATTAATTAAAACTTATTTAAAAACAGAGATAAAAATTCTAATGTCACCACTGGACTGTAGATCTTTATGCAAATTTATATTTTTCAGAATATAATTGAAAAAGTAAAATTATTTTACTTACACAGTGTTATCAAAAGCACTGTACTTTGGATATTTTATATATTTTTCGTATGATGCGCATTTTCTGCAGTTTTACGCTTTCAAATTTCGCATAAATACATGAAAACTTGCAATCTAATCCTTTCGCTGCGCAGCGCTCAGAAACAAATTGCTCTCTGAGCAGCCGGCGTGACAGTGGTAGATCGGTCGCGCCGATCGCACGATGCTCGGAGAAAGATATTCTGTCTGAGCGTCTATAAGCGCTGTTCACAGCGAAAGAGCTAGTCATGAGATATTAGCTTGCCAAGTACGAAATGTTTCTTTCGTTTTATAAAGAAATAATAGACGCACAATGTTTTTTGTTTTATATTAGTTTATTGAATTATGCACAATCATAATAATAGAAATAGAACGAAATGGATCATACTTAATTCAATAAAATAATATAAAATAAAAATTGTCTTTCATCTATTATCGCCTTATGAAATGAAAGAAATTTCTCGGACAACCTAATATTATTCGATGACTAAACTGTTAGCTACGTAAATCCGATGTGTCATATATAGCAAACATTGTAAATATAATGTAAGCCGGAAGCCATACTAAGCAAACATTTAATAATCAATAAGATTAAGGATATATACTTACGCAATTGTATGTATTTTTTAATTTATCAATTAATTTATTTATTTAGATTATATAATTAGATTAATTTATTAGATATTTAATTTATTAAGAAATTCACTGTAACTATCCTAAATAGGAATACGTGTTAAATTATCTTTAATAAATATTATTTTATACTATCTAAAATATTTTTTATCAATCGTGGATACCATTCACTCAACAAATCATGATATTGATAGGATGTTAGAGTTTCTTTATACAAATACAATTCAATGAACACTTTATCTACAGTGCGTTTTGACAGAGCATTACAAGTTGTATTCGGTACGATATTCGCTTATCGCACGAATGATAACAATAAAATGTACTTCATGTATAACGCATTTAATGATCATAACATATATGGTAAGTTTTGAAAAATCTGTCGGTACACATCGTAATTCTTAGATTGATATCTACAGTTACGGCCTTGAAAGTTTTCTTTATAATCGTTGCGTACCATGTTTCTAGAATTAAACGATAAGAGTAATTAAAGAGTAATCCGGAATTAACGTGAAATTATAAAAATTGCAGAACTTTAAATAAATGCGTCACGGGCTCCTTTTACTTGATAATTCTGAAACTTTCTCAAATATCATTTTCTCACCAAGTGTCGTATTTTTAGAAATTACGGTAAAAAAAGAAATGTTTTTGAAAGAAAATTTGATGAGTATACTTATGTGGTTGCCTGCGCGTACAACTTTTCCCCCGTAACTTCGGCGTTTTAAATATCTCGCTTATCTTTTATGATAAACAAAAGTTTCAGGGGAAAACTTTTTCCTGGTATTTCAAAGTTACCGAATTCTACTGAATGAGGATAGATATTTTTATCATCGTGAAATGATAGTTAAAGTCAAGACGAATTGAACAATCTATATTATGAACTTCGTGGTATTGTGATTAAACGAGAACATAATTAAAAAAATTGCTAAATAAATTACCTTATTTTATTATATTATTACCTTACTATTGCTTTAAAAAAAAAAAAAATAGCCTTAAGCGGCGCCAATGACGCAATTTTTTAGAAATATACCCCTCCCCCCCTACCTCGAGTCTGGAAACAGCAGACATCAGTTTAATACGATAATTTGAACCAGATACTTACAATTTAAAAAATAACTTTTTGGAACGAATTTCTTATAAAACAATGTTATTTTTCTAACGAAAATATAACTTTAATATCTTTCATTTCATTCTTAAATTAATCTCTCCTGGTTATATATCTTCTGGTTATATTATATTCATAACTTTAATGGTGGTTTTTTTAACACACCTAGTCTTTCTTAACTTGAGAATTAACAATAATTATCAAAGCATATAAGCTACAGTAATCGTGTATAGCCTGATCTAAGCACGAGACAATAGGACAATGCAACAAATCTAAACACGCCATCAACGCTCAAGTTACATCAGTGTTGTTTATTGGAATAAATTTTTATTCGAAAGATAACTTCTATTATCTCACTCGATCCCTTATTTTAACCGCGCGTTTCTTAATCACTTCCCCTTGTCTAATTAGGTTGTCTAGTTGAAATTGAAATGGATGTTCCTTGTCTTAAGATATTCAGACAGTTCGATAAACGGAGATCAAAGCTAGCCCGGGAGCTGAATTTCTCAGAAGTATTTGAGAGATGCGCCTTGTTATTGTTGTACGAAGTTTTATTCCAAACTGTTTCGCAATATTCGTGCATTCTTCTCCTCGGAAAATTTGTAAAGAATGCATTTGTCGTGTATGCATTCTTGTGAACTATACACGTCGGAGAATTTAGTCACTGGGAGACCGTTGCTATTTACCAAGATACCTAGTTAACAAAGGAAATTTTTATAGCTAAATCTACGTACGATGGCTGCCGAAAGTATTCGTACGTTTGCCCATATATTTTATAGACATATTACGTGTTATGCGAAACATTTTGAAATTTCATTAGCACTAAAATGAAGCGCAACCATCATGGTTACATCAGCAAAATTCTAAGCAATTCTGAAAATGTATACAGAAAGTTGCAAAATATTTTACACAAATCAAAAAGCTACTTAAACAGGCAATTATTCGCAATATTCAACGACGCTTATCTTCGTAGATCATCTTGAATGCTTTATATACAGGGTGCGCCGTTAGAATCCGGACAAAAGAAGTTTTGTGCAGAAAGTTGTTTATTTAAGTCAATACACAAAAACACATGAAAATGTTGTTATATCTCATTTAAAGGGTCCTTGCTGAGAACTTTTATTCTATGTAACCACCCTCTGCCTCTATGACCTGCTCTATTCTTGCTCTAAAGCGCGAGCACGCTGACTTCAACTGGTCGCGTTTAATTGTCGCGAATTCTGACTCGATAGCAGCTCGTAGGGAGTTGACGTTGGGGTGCCTGCATTTATTAGTTTGTCTCTCGATAACGCCCCACACGTAATAGTCCAATGGGTTTAGGTCGGGACTGTTAGGAGGCCAGAAATCTTTCGACCAAAACATGTCCACATTGTCAGAGAGCCAATTTTGAACAAGATGACTTGTGTGAGCAGGTGCGCCATCTTGTTGAAATAAATACGGCCTTCCAGAAGCCGTAATTTCCATCCACGGCTTTATTACTGTCTTCAGGACCTCCAAATAAACCTCCTTTGTGATTCTTTCGCCTTTTTGGAAGAAGTGCGGAGGCATGACGTCGCCCTCACTTGAGACAACGCTCAAAACGTGAACACTTGCTGGAAATTTGGTTTTGCCCACAACAGGAACATCTTCGAGATTGTGGGCCAGCCAACGGTCGTTCCTCCGATTCACTTTGGCATCCACCCGGCGCGAAGACTTTCTATAATCGCCGCTCTTCTATCGTATTCCGGGTTTTGCTTAACGAGTTCTGTCATTTTGAGGTTATAGAAGACTTATTGACATATTTAACTAACTTCAGAGTCAATCAGCACAAACATCTGAATTCTAATATGGTGGGAACTACAAATTGAATTCTGTCCGAATTCTAACGGCGCACCCTGTACTTATGCTTATATGCTTTATATATATCACATCGTACATTAATTTTTTACTAACTATGAGTTTACGGTAGGTATCTTGCAACTTGTATATATATTTTCAAATTGGCTTCAAATTTTACCGATATAATTATGAGAGTCGCGTATTTCGTTATAACGCTAATGAATCATTAAAATGTTTCTTCCATAAGACGCGGCGTAAAAGTTTTGTGTAAGCGTACGGATACTTCTGCGAACCGCTGTACGTACTCGAACAATTATTTATACTTATTCGCATATAGTAATCTCTACAATTTTATACACATTCTGAAAGAATATTGTTTCTATATGGACAACATAGAAAATACCATTAGTCATTCTTTTTCATCTTTAATATAATTATTGTTATCATAACAATAATTTCGTTACGATTGTAATATTTATTATTATTATTATTGTAACATTTTAAATACACGCCGGGGTATATAGTCAAAGAGGAGGCCAAAATAGAGTAAATAAATGAAGAATTTGGAGGCAGACCTCTAGAATTCCAGGAGAAAATGAAGACGACCACAAAGAATGAAATACCGAAAGAATGTAGAGGAGAGATAAACAGCCAGGAATAGGGGAAAACGAAATAGAGGGAAAAATGCAGGAATTCTACGAGCAAGAAGAAGCTGATCAATGGGCGAAGCAAAGGACGACCGTTGGTATTAACGTCATAGAAGAGTGAATAAGGAAATACGGAAAGAAAAAGATAGAGGAAAGGAGGAAGAAAATAGAGAGATCAAGATCGTTGAAACAATACAACAAGTGGAAAACAAAGGTAGAGCAAAATAGCGAGAAGAGAAGGGAAAAATCACAAAGCTGAAAACAATGGCGAGATTTTAGACGTGGAAATGAATGGGAAGGAAGTAGATACTGGGTGGAAGTGAATCGGAAAATGTGTAAATTATGCGAGGAGAAAGAAGAATCATGGCAACATATATGGAGGGAATGTAAAAAGTCTGAAATGATGAATACAACGGAAAAAGAAATTATGGCGGAAGAAAGGAAAGGAATGAAATGGGTGCTGGAAATCGGTAAGTAGAGGAAAGTAAAAGAAAAACAGACGATCCGAGAAGAAAAGTAAAAGTATAGAAGGTTAAAATTTTGTCATGTTAGAAAATCGTTAACTAATTTCTTATTTAGTGTTTTATATTATTTGTGTTAAATCGAGCTATAGTAGACTTTCGTGTGTCTAGAGAAGGTAAGTACTGTTATGAGACAAAACAATAGTATGTTTTAAAAACAGTTACTTACTTCTGTAACGTCCATAACTTTGATGGCTGCCAATTGTCCAGTTTTGGTATGTCGGCCCTGCAAAGTAAAAAATCAGATTATTAGTATTGTATTCAAATAAAACTGCTTTTTCTTCACTTAAATGACTAAAATAAATTGATATTACTTAATTTTAATAATTAATAATTTAATCATTTTAATATAGTGGCAAGTAGAAATCGCGCCAATCGTCAGGAAG
Organism: Bombus pascuorum; assembly: GCF_905332965.1. Classification (NCBI taxonomy): domain Eukaryota; kingdom Metazoa; phylum Arthropoda; class Insecta; order Hymenoptera; family Apidae; genus Bombus; species Bombus pascuorum. Next base: position 6,088,312 of record NC_083494.1, on the reverse strand, counting down.
AATCATTTCAATTATTACAAGAATCGCTCCGATCGTCACGAGAGAGAATCATTTCAATCGTCGAAAGAATCAGTCCGATCGTCAACCGAATCACATCGAACGATAAAACAGTCATTTCGTCCTTCAAGAATCGTTCGAAACCCTGACGGAGTTCTATCGTTTTTTATTAGAAAATCGATTTGATAATCGTGTAATCGTGTAATCAAGAAATCGTCTCGCCAAATTGAATTATTCACGACATCGTTTCGGTAGCATAAAGTTCATCCTACATAATAAATTAAACCGTCGCGGCACCTTCAGGACTCAAGACTCTATCCTGAAACAGTCGTTTCAGTATTAATTTGGCAGGTAATTGGTTGCGCGACAGTCGTGGACCAGCGTGACTAATTCAAGATTTACAAGGAAAGCTCAAGAAGGATCTGATCTCCGTGATTAGAAAGTGATAACACGATATATATAACGGATAAGGTGATTATTATCTGCACCTTAATTCACGCGAACAATTTTTTAAATATCATCAGTGAATCAAGGATGTGATATAGTCAAAAGCTGGTCTGAACTTTGTTTAATACAAAGTCAGAAAAGTTTGCAAATCTAAACTCATAAGAAATTCAGGCAGCCTGCAACAAGTAAATATTTCTTACAACACTTGAATAGTTTTTTCTTTCACGAACGTTCTTCGCCAAATCGATCACTTCTTCAATTATCTTTTTTTTTTCTTATTTTATTTTTTTTCCTTTTTTCTTTCTTTTTTTTTTTTTTTTTTTAATATCCATCGATATTCAAAATTCCAAGTTTCAGCGTTATATCTTCTTTATAGCCCAGTAATTAACATCTAACCAAAGATACAGCGGTTCGCGAAAGTATTTGAACGCTTACAGAAATTTTCATCGATATATCATGTCGAATATAAGGAACATCTTGAAATTTCATTAGCATTTCATTAGCAATTTAATGACACACGACTATGTATATACTGATAAAATTTGAAACGAATCTGAATATGTGTATAACAGATATAAGATATTTAACCCAAGCATACACCACACCAAAAAGATCACCCAAGTATTTCAAGTCGATCATTTGTTACATTAATATATCAGAACATTTAGTGAGACCGATTGTAGCACTAATTATACGTTTAAGACCACCATTTATACTGTATATTAATTTTTTACCGAGTGGACGATTTGTAATAAATGTCTTATCATTTTTAATACATTTTCGGACTGACTTTATATTTTAAACGTACGATCGCGGTAATCGCCTCTCAGAGCAGTGTTAATGAAATTTCAAAAAATGTTGTATAACGAACATAATATATTTATCGTAAGCGACAGTTATTTCTGACTGCAGAAGTTTGGAAGGAAGCATTCGTCGAAGGCCTGTCTAACTTAATCGAAAAAAACATCCGTCCGGCAAGCAGCCGAATATCTTTCTGCTTACGTTGTACAAATTTTCTATGATAATTGTTCGAGTAGTTTTGTGAGCAACCGTACTTGCTTCGAACCATATCCCAAAATATTGGAGTTTCGCCAAAGTAATACGTCATGGTGCACCGATGCTTACTATGTCACGTATTATTCGCTAAAATAAAGCAGAGCGCAACATCTTGCGTGTTTTTCAAATAGCCATTTCTCTTAAGAATTTCGAAAACGATTGAATTAATTTTTCGTCGGTGCATCTATAGTTCGTGGGACCATTGTACATTGTTCGATATGAAAGGAATTCAAAAAAGATGTAATGTAGATAATTATCGGTAAATTAGGAAATAAATTTACGAACGAGGAAATAGTAAACAATGTGAAAAATCCCACGATTCAATAAGGAAAGCAAACGTACAAATGGTTATGCAAACCTGCACGTAATCTAAGAAATCTGTCAAGCGATACAATCGCATGATGGTTATCGCGAAAACCGCAATTCATCGTTGTGCGAAGAGCGAATAGTACATACAGTTGCGTGGGAAAATTTTCGCATGATGTTTTAAATGGGATATCTGAAACAAGTTTCAACTAATATTGGGTTTCGGATATTCCAGCTAAAAGTGTAAAATAATATTTAAAAAAATATTATAGATGAAGATTGTTTACTGCTCCGTAGCTATCGCAAACTTTTTCAAATTATTCACGATTTTCCGACTGCTTTATAAGAAAATTCTGTACATATTTCATAGTGTAAATAGATTTACGTATTTTATTGTAGATCTTTGGTAATATGTTGTCATCATGTCATTTGTATAAACGCGATGACGAAAACAATTAAATAAAAAACAATTTCTATCACAAAACAATAAACGATCTTTATTTGTCACTAAGGTTTGCTTCACTTGTCATGCGATCATAATATCTACGTATCTATTAGTTAAAAATTGTCTATATATCGAAAAATCTATCGGGGACCTTTCGTTATCTCAACTGTATAACCCACGATCAGTAAATATATAAAATAACTGCGGACTACTGCGAGCGTCAAGCTTGTAAATGTGGAATAACTTTGTGAAACTTTTTTAAATTTCGATGTTTGACTTGACGAAGTCAAATAGATCCGTTTATCGACATAATTATTACGTATGCTATATTATACGAAATTCGCACATCATAAAAGAACAAGGCGTTAATCAGCCAGAAACGCAGATGTGAAATAGTTTACCTTTGAAAGATTCTAAAAAAATTTTTTTCTTCCGTAAAAAAAAAAGACAACAGTTAGAAGACGACACACGATCTAAACATTTCATTCAAAAAATTGTGTATCGGTCGACTAGTGTGAGATAGGTGGAGCACCATCATCGACTGATTCACCAATTTTATCATCGTCTAAAGTCAATGCGTACTCTTCGGTAGGAACATGCACGGAATGTAGAAATGCGAGTCCGGCGCTGCTTAAACAGCAAGAAAGAAAGAAAGAAAGAAAGAAAAGAAAAAGGACACGAGATATATAATGGTGACTCTGAGGTATTTATCAGCGACATTAGACTATAAAAACTATTTTTCTTGCATCTGACTGCAAGATGTAAGCGTATTAAAAATAAAGCGAGTTGGAAAAGCAATGAAACTTTTTTTTAGTTTGGAACTAACATTCTTTTCCAAAAGAACGGATGAGTTGCGAATTACACGGTTCCTCCGACACTTTTTATCCTCGCGATGAATAGGATACGATGCAATGAAAAAAAATGTTGTCTGGAACTTCAAGGTCCAAGTCAATTTTGTGGCTGCTTTTTTTGCAGATCTTCAACGATCCAGAGGTGTAGCATAACGCTACGGTGTTCGTGACAAATCATCCTGGAGCACCTTGTACTATTCACGAATCATAGATAAGAAATCTTATACAAATAAAACTAACGAAGAAACACGGAACTATCAAACTTCGAAATTCAGTGTTGTACTCAGACGAAAGTAAATTTATTATATTACAATTAATAATCCATAACGATTATGTGTTTGTTAGTAGGAAAAAATATAATGTTGCTATAAATTTGAAATATTTGCAATTTCTTATGAAGCACGAAGACTGTATATGGTGTGTGTGTGTATATATATTTATTTATTTATTTATTTATTTATTTATTTATTTATTTATTTATTTATTTATTTATTTATTTATTTATTTATTTATTTATTTATTATTGTATATAGAAATATATGAAACATATCTATCTATGTATCAAACGAAAAATCTTACAAAAAGATTGCAAGCATTATTTATACAAGTTATACAATAACAGGGAAGATTATAAGAAGGATAGGAAAGACGAATAGAAAACGAAGCAGATTAAGATAAAAAGAAACTATAAAATTTATCATAAAGAAACATTACATTGTTAGAGGAAGTAGTGAAATTTGAAATAAGGGTTCCTGGTGTAAATGTATTCTTTTCGAAATGAAACGCATTTCCAATGAAACAATTGCAAAAGTATTATAAAGTAGCTCGTATAATAATCTGCGTGAAAGAAGGCGAAGAAAAAATGGGAAAATATTTTTAATGCAGCGGAAGACAACGTAAATATTCTGCATCTGCTAATAAATCAAAATGATTTAGCAAATTTTTAATCGTAATGAACAAGTTTTAAGAAATAATAGGTAACAGTCTAGTATAGGGTGTATATTGAAGTTGAATGAGAGCGTGTGTGAGAAATTTATATAGATCAATATCATCTTATAGCCGGTAGGCAAAAATTAGTAAAATATATATATAATACATAATGAGTAATATTAATTGCGTAAGTTCTGTATTCATAGAATACAAACTTGAAGAATGAGCGAAGAGAACAAGTTTTAAAAACACAGTTTGGCCCAGTTGCGTAGGATGCTCTGTATTGAATTCATCTCAGATTTGTAAAGAGGCTAAGTCTTGTTCAATTTAACGTCGAAGTAACAACTGAGCGTCAAGTTTCGCCTTTCGGTATCATTGAACCTTACTTTGAGGAAAATAATCGGACTGTGACAGTAAGTAAGAGGAGAATGTCACTGGAAGATACATGTATATTGCTAGAATTTCCTGATACCGGGGAACACGGTAAGCTCTAGTTTCAGCAGGAAGATACAACGGCACATGGAGATTTTCTGCAAATTGTGCAAGAACTCTTTCCCATTCAATGGCAAACGAGATGTTCGGATTAACAGCTGCGAACACGTTCTTTTTCACGCTTGAAAATAAAAGTTTATACAATGAAATCACGATTATTCGAACACGTTTCGTACATAAACAATTCGATCTTCTATAGAAAAAAATTTTTGTCAACCAACGATAATACCGACGAAAGGGTCATACAGCTTTGTAAGCAATTTTTAAAGGATTGCTGTTATACGGCGACGTACACTTGGGTGGGTGTTAAATGTACGACGCTAAAAAGAACACGAAAAAAGCTAGTAAACTACGCTGAAGACACCATAAAGAAGAAATGAAAGATAATATTACGAAAGATATAAAAGAAGCTCTTTCTGCATTGAGTACAATACTAGGATTCAGTGATTATGATAATGTCGACGCGACGTGATAGAACGGTTGCAATGTGATGAAACTTCTTCAATAATTGACTATGGTACCATTGTTATGTGTGCTTGGAATAATGAATTGGAACACGAATACAACGGCTATGATGACATTCCCAACATTTTGAAGTATTTTAAGCTTTAGGTGTGGAGTTCGGATAATACGATGTATAAAAGAAATGTAATTTTATCAAATTAAATCTGCAAAGGAAGTTGAGCGCTTATGTAGCTAAAAGGATTCAAAACCAATAAATCTTTAGTCAAATATTTAGTTTCGTTAGTTGCATTCCGTATTTTTTTAATTCCATGTTCTTTCTTGAAATACAAATATAAAGATAAACATCAGCAAAGTGTCTATTTTGTTATCCGAAAGTTCGAAAATTCTTATCCTTCTTGTCCTTCAATTAGTCCGTATAATCGTTCTTATAAACGTCCTACTGCATTATAAAGAACAATTTGTACAAAAAAAGTGCTGACATATTAGGATTTCGAAACGCATTTTATTCTCAATAAGGTCATGATCCAATGTACAAGGTAACGTATAATGCGTCAATGACGTTTACATGCAGACTTACCAAACAATAGCTAGTCTTTCACTATCACATAAATGAACACGTATGATAGGAACTTGGAAAATAGGTGCACCAATATCGTACATCATTAAAATAATATCTCAAGGAATCTTTAAAAAGAGAACAAAAAACAATGTATTTCTTTTTCAATGAAACATGTATAACAATATATACCAAATAGATTACAAGATATTATTGGATAATGTTAAGGTTATTCCGTGTATATGGAATTAAAGAAATGCGTGGGTAAATTGTAAGGTATTGAAAGTATATACAGTGCTGGACAAAAGTATTGGCACAGCATGATTGTTATGATAGAAATGCTTATAACTACTAAACAAATTGATTTAAACAAAAAACTTTTTGACGTATTTATTTATTATCTATTCTAGTTTATTACATAACAAGAGCAACAATATAAATAAAATAATACGCAAAATAATAACAAAAATATATTTTTTGAACATTTTATGGGTGGACAAAACTATTGGCACAGTAGAATATTTACGCTTATAACTAATTACATAATAAACTTCTAATATTTTGTTGGCAGTCCTTTTCTTTTAAGGACTTCCTTTAATCTTCTGGGCATCGAGTGGACTAATTTTTTAGTGAATTCAGGTACAATATTGCTCCATTCCTGCAGAAGAACTTTCTTCAGTTCAGACTTGCTTGTGATATTATGTTTCCTAATTCTTTTTTCCAATTCGTTCCACACGTGCTCAATGGGATTCATATCGGGACTTTGAGGTGGTGTGTTTAATGTGTGGGCAGTATTATATATTATCCACTGACGAACAATATACGCCATATGTTTAGGATCTCGATCCTGCTGAAAATAGAAATCCCTGGGGAGGTTTAATTTTTGAGTACTTTTCAAAAGATTTTGCTTGAGTATATTTAAATATACATATTTATCCATTATCTCATCAATGAATATAAGTTCTCCTACACCCGATGATGCCATACATCCCCACACCATTAAACCACCACCCCCATGTTTCATGGTGGCTTGCAGATTCAGTTCGTCCATCTCTGTGTTGGGTTTTCGCCATACTAATATTCTGCCGTCAGATTTAAAAATATTAAACTTACTTTCATCTGAAAACATGATCTTTTCCCAAAAATCAGTATCTTTCGTAACAAACTCTTTCGCGAATTCCACTCTTTTCTTTTGGTTTATTTTACTGATGTAGGGCTTTCTTCGTGCTGCACGGGCAGAATAACCGGCATCCTTCAATACCCTACGTACAGTTTTGGTACTTACTTCTTTTTCACACTCAGCTTTTAACATCGAAGCAATTTCAGTCGAATTAGTTTTTGGATCCTTCTTTACAATATTTACGATTTTCCTTTTTTCTCGAATTGTTACCTTAGAAGGGCGACCACTCCTAATTTGATTCTCTAGATTTTCTTCACTTTTAAAGCGTTTTATGTTCGTCAGTGGATAATATATTGTTCGTCAGTGGATAATATATAATACTGCCCACACATTAAACACACCACCTCAAAGTCCCGATATGAATCCCATTGAGCACGTGTGGAACGAATTGGAAAAAAGAATTAGGAAACATAATATCACAAGCAAGTCTGAACTGAAGAAAGTTCTTCTGCAGGAATGGAGCAATATTGTACCTGAATTCACTAAAAAATTAGTCCACTCGATGCCCAGAAGATTAAAGGAAGTCCTTAAAAGAAAAGGACTGCCAACAAAATATTAGAAGTTTATTATGTAATTAGTTATAAGCGTAAATATTCTACTGTGCCAATAGTTTTGTCCACCCATAAAATGTTCAAAAAATATATTTTTGTTATTATTTTGCGTATTATTTTATTTATATTGTTGCTCTTGTTATGTAATAAACTAGAATAGATAATAAATAAATACGTCAAAAAGTTTTTTGTTTAAATCAATTTGTTTAGTAGTTATAAGCATTTCTATCATAACAATCATGCTGTGCCAATACTTTTGTCCAGCACTGTACATAGCAGTTGCAAGATATTTACTGCAAATTTATATTCAGGGGAAAAAATTATACTGATATGTAAATATAAATAATTTTGTAACAAAATGCATTTCTAACTTCTTAGGTAAATTGAATACACAAACTTCGGTAGATATATAATAAACTTTCCGTTTATTTTCTTTTATTCACCTCTAAAATACATGTAGCTAAAGTTTTGAACAAAACATATGTCAAGTATAAAGATATTAATTTAATAAATACAGTTAGTACAAATTTCTACAACACGAATATACAATTAAATTTGATCATACGTTGACGATGTAAAATAATGTTGACAAACAGATCAGTACGTACATACTTGTGTCGATGATTATGAAAATAATCTAAGTGGAGAATCTAAAAAAAGAAAGGAGCTTATCATTTATTTTGCGTCACGTCTATTTAAATCACAGTAACTTGAAACCATCTTTGCAAAGTAACAGTAATCGAAACGTATCATTAAACATAATTCAGATCATGCGTTGAAGCTTTAAATATCTCGAAACAAAAAACATGTGACTTAAGCCACTTTCATAATCACCGATACATTTATACATATACAATAATCTTTATATAATAACAGCGACTAATTGTTAAATTATACCACTCACACATTTGTTATATGGACAATATATGCAATTAGGTTTAAAATGAATCAAACTAACACTAGTATGAATCATTTTATAAGAGAAGTATAATATAATCCATAAAAACCATTTATTTATAAACCATTTGCAAATAAAATTATTCTTATTATTCTTATAATAATCTCATAGTAAATTCTAACTTTCATGCTGCTTGCTTCTATACTCTTGGTCGAATATTGCTTGTTATTTTAATATACAATAGAACTTGGATTATATACAATACATATACACAAACATACATTACCCGAACGTTTTGTCACCTGAACGTTGCATAATTCTCGCACTGCATTAACTGATTTTAAGAAACATTTTTCGAACCATTCGTTCATTGTCTTCCGAATTGCAGTTAGGTAATGACAATAATGTTTCCAGCAAATCTTTTCGGTATATTCACTTGAAACATGCGATTATTCCACGATTCATTGGTTCTATGAGAGGTGCAGCGTCAAATGGAAAGTTCGTGATTCTAACATTTTCTAAGTTCTTAACAGTTCTGATTCTAAGATTTTAGCAAACTCTTGCAAAACGTATGGTTCACATTAAAAAACGTTTACAACACCGGTAACATAAGGCTAATGTGGAGGACGATACCACAGCAGACTTTGATCATTCACAGCGCGATATCGACAGCGAACCGAAAATTCGAAAGGATCAAGTTACCACATTTCTTTCTGAAAATATTACCGAATGTCACAAGTTGCTTGTACTAATAATCGGCACAGTTATGGAGCTTTTATAATTCCAACCAAAAAATTCGCAAGGATCAAGTTACCACATTTCTTTCTGAAAATATTACCGAATGTCACAAGTTGCTTGTACTAATAATCGGCACAGTTATGGAGCTTTTATAATTCCAACCAAAAAATTCGCAAGGATCAAGTTACCACATTTCTTTCTGAAAATATTACCGAATGTCACAAGTTGCTTGTACTAATAATCGGCACAGTTATGGAGCTTTTATAAAGCAACTCGCTGTGAAAGATCAAAGTCTGTTCTGGTACTGCTCTCCACATGAGTCCTGTGTTATCGGCGTTGTAATCGTTCTCGAATGTGAACCTTTCGTTTTGCAAAAGTTTGTTAATATCAGCTTTGATGTTATCCTTTGCAGCCTTATTCGGATTTCGAAAATATTCACTGATATCCGCTTGAAGAGAATATCAGTAAAGAGTTTCGAAACTCATTAAGCTATAACGCATTTCTTCCAAGCTGATTTTAACAAACTCCTACAAAACGTATGGTTCACATTAAAAAACGTTTACAACACCGGTAACATAAGGCTAATGTGGAGGACGATACCACAGCAGACTTTGATCATTCACAGCGAGATATCGACAGCGAACCGAAAATTCGAAAGGATCAAGTTACCACATTTCTTTTTCAAAATATTACCGAATGTCACAAGTTGCTTGTACTAATAATCGGCACAGTTATGGAGCTTTTATAATTCCAACCAAAAAATTCGCAAGGATCAAGTTACCACATTTCTTTTTCAAAATATTACCGAATGTCACAAGTTGCTTGTACTAATAATCGGCACAGTTATGGAGCTTTTATAATTCCAACCAAAAAATTCGCAAGGATCAAGTTACCACATTTCTTTCTGAAAATATTACCGAATGTCACAAGTTGCTTGTACTAATAATCGGCACAGTTATGGAGCTTTTATAAAGCAACTCGCTGTGAAAGATCAAAGTCTGTTCTGGTACTGCTCTCCACATGAGTCCTGTGTTATCGGCGTTGTAATCGTTCTCGAATGTGAACCTTTCGTTTTGCAAAAGTTTGTTAATATCAGCTTTGATGTTATCCTTTGCAGCCTTATTCGGATTTCGAAAATATTCACTGATATCCGCTTGAAGAGAATATCAGTAAAGAGTTTCGAAACTCATTAAGCTATAACGCATTTCTTCCAAGCTGATTTTAACAAACTCCTACAAAACGTATGGTTCACATTAAAAAACGTTTACAACACCGGTAACATAAGGCTAATGTGGAGGACGATACCACAGCAGACTTTGATCATTCACAGCGCGATATCGACAGCGAACCGAAAATTCGAAAGAATCAAGTTACCACATTTCTTTCTGAAAATATTACCGAATGTCACAAGTTGCTTGTACTAATAATCGGCACAGTTATGGAGCTTTTATAATTCCAACCAAAAAATTCGCAAGGATCAAGTTACCACATTTCTTTCTGAAAATATTACCGAATGTCACAAGTTGCTTGTACTAATAATCGGCACAGTTATGGAGCTTTTATAAAGCAACTCGCTGTGAAAGATCAAAGTCTGTTCTGGTACTGCTCTCCACATGAGTCCTGTGTTATCGGCGTTGTAATCGTTCTCGAATGTGAACCTTTCGTTTTGCAAAAGTTTGTTAATATCAGCTTTGATGTTATCCTTTGCAGCCTTATTCGGATTTCGAAAATATTCACTGATATCCGCTTGAAGAGAATATCAGTAAAGAGTTTCGAAACTCATTAAGCTATAACGCATTTCTTCCAAGCTGATTTTAACAAACTCCTACAAAACGTATGGTTCACATTGGAGAACGTTTACAACACCGGTAACATAAGGCTAATGTGGAGGACGATACCACAGCAGACTTTGATCATTCACAGCGAGATATCGACAGCGAACCGAAAATTCGAAAGGATCAAGTTACCACATTTCTTTTTCAAAATATTACCGAATGTCACAAGTTGCTTGTACTAATAATCGGCACAGTTATGGAGCTTTTATAATTCCAACCAAAAAATTCGCAAGGATCAAGTTACCACATTTCTTTTTCAAAATATTACCGAATGTCACAAGTTGCTTGTACTAATAATCGGCACAGTTATGGAGCTTTTATAATTCCAACCAAAAAATTCGCAAGGATCAAGTTACCACATTTCTTTCTGAAAATATTACCGAATGTCACAAGTTGCTTGTACTAATAATCGGCACAGTTATGGAGCTTTTATAAAGCAACTCGCTGTGAAAGATCAAAGTCTGTTCTGGTACTGCTCTCCACATGAGTCCTGTGTTATCGGCGTTGTAATCGTTCTCGAATGTGAACCTTTCGTTTTGCAAAAGTTTGTTAATATCAGCTTTGATGTTATCCTTTGCAGCCTTATTCGGATTTCGAAAATATTCACTGATATCCGCTTGAAGAGAATATCAGTAAAGAGTTTCGAAACTCATTAAGCTATAACGCATTTCTTCCAAGCTGATTTTAACAAACTCCTACAAAACGTATGGTTCACATTGGAGAACGTTTACAACACCGGTAACATAAGGCTAATGTGGAGGACGATACCACAGCAGACTTTGATCATTCACAGCGAGATATCAACAGCGAACCGAAAATTCGAAAGGATCAAGTTACCACATTTCTTTCTGAAAATATTACCGAACGTCACAAGTTGCTTGTACTAATAATCGGCACAGTTATGGAGCTTTTATAAAGCAACTCGCTGGGAAAGATCAAAGTCTATTCTGGTACTGCACTCTGTCGTTGGTAGATAACTCTGACGCGCATCACAATAGCAGGATAATAAGTACGAAAGATGAATTTGTTAGAATCTCGAACTTTCCATTTGACGCTGCACCACTCATACAACCAATGGATCGTGGAATAATCGCATGTTTCAAGCGAATATACCGAAAAGAATTCCTGGAAACATTAATCCCATTACCTAACTGCAATACAGAGAAAGAACTGATATATAACCATTACGAATTAAACATGAGCGACTGTTGTCGCATAGTATATGATGCTTGGTCAAGTGTCAACAATGTAATACTGAGAAATGAGTGGGACATGCGTTTGAAGCATAAAAGCGAACAAAGTTCGGAAGACTTCGAAATAATAAAAAAGGACATAGATGAAGAACTTGCAACACTGAATAGATTATCAGTATGCGGATATTCGGATATTTATCAGTTAGCAAAGCCGCTAGATACGTGAATAATCTATGCAAAACTTGAATTGAAATTAAATTTAGATTTATATAATTATATTATATAGAAACAAATACGTATATACGGACTGGCTTCTTGTTTTCTCTTTTCTTTCTTGTATTCTTTATAATTTGTCTTATTAAACGAAGAGAAAATTAATTGTAATTACTAATATTTCCGAAGATTTACGAATTACTGAATATACGCTATTGAATGAGGAGTAACGTTAAACTAAATCATTAAACATAATAAAGTTTGTACTCGTTAACATACGTCTCTAAAATATTTACTCCTCCTTAAAAGAAGGTAATAGTATTTCGACATAACAGACTAATATTTCTTTAGAAGGAATGGCGAACTATTTCGATCAATGCATGGAAAAATATAATCTTATTTTTAAAAATCTATATAACCTTCTTCTGACCTCAACGCCTACATCTATCTATATTCTGCCTACAGGTTCTCGGATTTCCCCACGAATAATTTCATAGTCTTTAACCCCCGGCATACCATGATGTTCGCTGATGTTGGTGAAATTGACGCTGCGTGATCGACTTTAGTTGTCTGTTCGGATTTTTTCATTTTGCTCGTACAATGGACAACCTCGAAATCTTCCGGTTCACTTCGGTTCGTGTCACTTAGATTTTCGTCACTAGTGAACTATCCTTGCACGGAGATTCAGCGTTATCCAACAAACTCAATGAGCTAGAGTCGATGTGCTTTCGAGACCTTCACAGTATCTTCGACTTTTGTAGATTCTGAAGCTCCTCTGCTTGCAATGGTAGCAGTATCTCTTCCGACCTCGCGAACAACCTTTTGTTCGGCATCTTCGAAAGTTCACTGCTCACGGGTATGATCAAGGACGTTCGTTCATCTTCGAAATTTTCGCTCGAAGATACTAAGGAACTCTTCGACGTTCCACCGTCGCATCTTTTCAATTTAGCAACGCTTTTTCTCTTTTCTTGTTCATATTATCAGTTATTGTTTACCTGGAATTATTCCCAATTAATTACACTACTATTTCTATTTTTATAAAGTACAGTATATAATAAAATAACCAATTTAGTGATATTAAAATTAATTTAAAAATTACACTATCATTTATGACTAAATAAAGTTTTAAATATAAAAAACTTAATATAAAAACTAAATATAACAAACATTTAATATATATTAGGTTATCCGAAATGTTTCTTTCGTTTTATAAGGAAATAATAGATGCACAGTGTTATTCGTTTTATATTAATTTATTTTATATTAGAATTATGCACGAACATAATAATAGAAATATGACGGAATGGATCATGCCTAATTCAATAAAATAATATAAAACAGAAATTGTTGTTCATCTATTATCTCCTTATGAAACGGAAGAAACTTTTCGGACAACCTAATACCTTTAATTTGTTCTTTGTATAATCAATATGAGAAATCGTTAAATAAAATCATTACCGCAAAATATAATTGATCACTTAAATAATTGTTAAACTTCTTTGTTTTTTAACTAGTGAACATTACTTTTTGATACTACACGCGCGCGGTTGACGAAGAGTTAACGTCTCTACTATAATAATAATAATTAAAATTAAAATTAAAACTAATAAATAAGTAATAATTGCGACACACTACATGCCTCCTCAGAGGATATACTTACATTGTTAAACTGCAATGCGATGTGCCCGTACTCTTGAAATTTGAAACATCTAGCACCTTTGCCTTTTGTTGGACATTTCGTACTTAGATGATCTTTGTTTTCGCACAGAAAACACCGTTGCACTGTTTTCTGTGCAGCTCTGTCGCGACTCGTCCTCTCGGATTTTTCTTCAACCCGCTTGCTTTTCGTCTTCGCGTTTTATTTCATGGTCTCACACAGGGCGAACTTCTCTTTTAATTCGCGAATATCATTGGCGTCATACAGTATTATTTTGTTGGTCACGAATTCCGTCCATGATATATTTTATCACGACTGAACTCTCCATATGCACTTGCTTAGATATGCCGAACATTTTGTAGACATACTATTGGTATGTCTCGTTGTCCTTGGTTCGATACGACAATCCCTTATGCACCTTGTGCGCGTCTACTTTTTGCGCAAATTCGGTACTCAACATTTCCTTCGTTATTGTGTAACTTTTAAAGCACATTTAATAGTTGACGAACAATTTTGCCGAACGCGTAAAAGTCTCTTCGCGTGCATTACTCGCTCAATCCAACCACAAAGATCGCACATTTCCTCAATTTCTAGCAACCAGCTTTGCACATTGACGTTGTTACCAGCTCTGAATATTAAGACGAGTGCGCTCCTCTTGTCGACTCTCACACGTGTTTCAAACACGTTGCGCTCTTCATCTTTTGCCTCTTCGTCTTCTTCCTCCATCCTCGATTTCCAAGACAATGAAAGCTCTTACACGCTTTTGCAGTTCTTTCTTCTTACCAACTGTCTTTTATCTTCGTTTCTGGAGTTCATCTTTGAACTCCGCAACTTTCACTGTTTCGATTTGTTCACACTTATCGTTAACAATACACTTTTCTTCGATATCCACGATGGTATTATCCGCGTTTGATCCTTCGCTCGTCGTGATATCAATTGATATCAATCACTTGATATCAATTCACTTGCACAATTACTACACGAATAGTTAAATTAGTTAACGCAATCTGTTAAATAGTTTCTTTTCTGTTTTGTTCAATCTCGACACGAGGTCTCAGAAGTTTACGAGACTTTATTTATTATATAGATTTATTTATAATGATTGAAACTCATCACCAACAACTCACAACTCGACAACCACCGAAGAAAGACTCGCAAGTGCAACTGGTCGCAACTTACTCGTAACTGACCATTCTCTCTACCGAAATGTCATTTTATACCACAGGTTTTTACCCCCACCATCATGCATTTTAAAACTATTAGGGAGCGCAGGTAGTCAAGTATACCTTTTTAATTAGTTGCAGGTTCAAAGGTTACATGAGTCATCGGGATATTTAGTTCTGCCCAGGGTGTTAGCCCTTTCAATTGCTCCCTATAGCCCACTAAAATTTTCCTAATAGTTCTCTACTATTATTATACATATTGCATGCTATTTTCTGTAACCCAAACATTCAACTTACTCGGACCCACAATAATCCCAATGAACCGTTATTAGCCGCTTCTAAAATCCTCTTTCTTGCGACTAAATTTACTGCCGTCCTCAGATTAAGATTCTTTCTTACTGTACATGAATTTCATTTATACAATTTATGCATCCCTCAAGTCGAGACAATAAAAAATTTTCAGTAAAAAAAAGTTGCTCCGTCAATTTAATTTTTTATGTGGAATAGTAACTAAATTTTACTGCTTTACACAAATTTGATTTCAAAGCTGGGAATTATCAAAATTGCTCGTGAAGATACACAAGCGTGCATTGGTATTAGAACACATCCAAATTATTGCAAGTAAATAAAATATATTTAAAATGAAGCTCTATAATATAACATTCGCCCCTGATCTTATTTCGGTTAACCATCTGCGATTAGTCGATATTGTCCAAAACAATAGTTGATAATCATTAGTGTAAATAAAAAGCAAAACACAATTGAAGATGGATGAAAATTACTTCCATGAAAACAGATAAGTTTAGTAACTGTAAGCATACATATCTCTTCAATGTTGAATGTTTAGAATGATTGCAATATGCATTTATTCAATTACATTCTATAAGTTTATATAGATTTTATCAAGTGTTAGTTATTTCTTAGTAATAAATATGAGACTTGCTTGGCACAAGTATATTATCCTCGTTCCAGTTTCAATTTGGCAGTACATTTAATAGCAGTTATGACGAGAATTAAAGAGCTAACACTAGAGAAACATATTTCTATTATAATCTTTAAGATATAATAATTATATAAACGTTTTGTTTGAGTTGCATCAAGTGTCCGCATACTTATGCATGTCGGGTTGGCGTTAGGGGCGTGTAACGAGTCTTTGCCGGGGTTGTTCATTGTTATTGCACAATCGAGGTAACGTTTATTGCACAGGTATAGTTGGTACAAGATTGACAAGCGGCCGCGGTAACTAGAGGATGAGGGAAATAGACGTTGCTGTTAATTGGTTAATTTCTATGTTGGCGGTTAGAAAAGGATGCTAGCCGCCCTTGAGAGAGAGTTCCTAGCGGGAAGCGTCGTACGTGAGGAAATCAGAACTCCCTATCTTCCCGCAATAGGTGACAGATTTACGGACTGATAGAATAAAGACTGTTTGTCAATCTGAAGGACTTTAGTTAACTAAATCCTAAGATTTATAGCGGTTACTCAGGCTATCTGAACATAAACTGTGAATAATGCATCGGCATCTGGCGAATTACCCAAAGAATGGGGTCTGTGTGTGGCAAGCCATGAGGGGCCGTTGGAATATTTTATTGTCAAGTGTCGGTACTACCAATTCTTTAAAGGAAAGCTATGTAATTGCATATCTCGTTAGGTGGAACGTTAATCCCGTGACCCTGGCTAAGCTCGGCGGCCGGTTGTCGCCTCGAGCCTAAGCTCATTGTCTCAAGTTTCGAATGACTGTGTTTGGGTTATTTTGTAAATGCTACAATATTGAGGTTTTTCCAAGTAATCCCAACGGAGGACCCGGTGTCCTTTCATCGCCGACATGCATATAGTAGTGTATATAATTTGCTAACGCATTGGATTTATCTTTAATTGTTTATCATTGTAGTTACAACCATTATCTTTTGCTCTTACAAAATAACGTAAAACCACTCAAGCAATAAAACCATGAAAACAAGCTTTGCAATATTCACAGAAACAATAAATTGTTAGTCTTCATGAAAAGGTTACCGTTTATAAAATGGATAGAGGTATAAATTTAATTACGAAACATCAACTCTTGGTCGAAGAGTATTTTATTACTCGAATGTTATTTTGATATACAATATAATCTCGATTATACGTCACATACATTATCCGAACGTTCAATCATCAGAATGTTATATAATTCTCCATTATGCATTTCATATACATATATACGTATATAGCTAAATATGTATATAATCCATATAGTACCTATTTCCCCTAATCAAAATTGTCGACGACTGTAACTACTGAATTAAAATCTCGTCAGATCATTTCAGTGCGATATTTACGTTCGAAACGTTCTCAAACAATAATGTCCCGTAGAACCATAGCAAAAAAGTATGGTATTCAACACGAGAAGAGATAATAAATTTTATTAAAACCGACGCAGCGACTACTAACAGGAAATATGGAGATGGATCGATTAATCTATTAAACAAATATATGGTCCCACAAAAAAATAATGATGACCTTGAAATCTTATTTAAAAAAATGACTTTCAGAAAAAGCATTATCTACCACTGTGTGTGCTCCTCCATATAGCACAACTTTGTCCTGTATAGTTCTTTTCATACAACCGATTTATATTCCCCATTCTGTATATCAGCGGATATTTATCAGTGCGAATATCTACCAAAGCCGCTGGATACGTAAATAATCTGTGCAAAATATGATTTGGAATAAATTTTATATTTATAAAATCATATGATATAGAAAGAAATACAATACACAAACTGGCTTCTTTTTCCTCTCTTCTTTCTCGATTTCTTTATAATTTGTCTTATTAAACGAAAAAGAAATTACAATTGCAATTAATTAACTGAATATAATTATTAAGAATTTAATTATTGGGTATGGCGACCTCACCGATCTAAATAAAAATATATTATGTAAATGTAATGTAATGTAAAATATATTATCAAGATTTTCATTCTCAATAACTATCCGTCGGCTTTGGTTTTCAAGTTAGGAAGCAATTTGTTAGTGAAAGATTAGCATTTATTATAGTTATTAACATTTATTTGTGATCTCTAATCCAATGTTTTGTGTAAAATTATTTATTTTTGTAATTTTGCAAAATATTACAAGTTTTATCAAATTTCATTTGTATAAAGTGTAAAGGAAATATTAAATATAACATTAGACTCGTTACAGCCCAAAGAAAATGCTAAATACTTCAGAATTTGAATTAAACGGAGATATACTAGAATATATATTAAACATAAAAGAAGATAATTGCTGACAATACTTTAGAAAGAATTTCAGTCACGGCTTATAATTTTGTTGTAATGTAAATATATCATCGTATCTGTTGTTTTCCAACTATTTTTTACCTAATAGATGACTTAATTATCTTGCAAATGAAACTAAAAATTATGATTATTATTAATATTTTCGAAGATCTACAAATTAGTGGACATACGCTATTAAATGAGCAGTAGCGTTAAACTAAATCATTAAACGTATATGTTGATACAGGTATTCGTAAACATGCGCCTCTAAAATATTTACATCTTCTTGAAAGAAAGTAACAGTTTTCTGATATAAGGGAGTGTCCTGAATTAAAATGTCAAAAAAATCGTTTTTTTTTTCTTTTTTTTCTTTTATTTTATTTTTCTTTTTTTTTTTATTGCTTAAATCGGTCGATAGATAATCAATAGATTACAAAGTGACATTCATTTTTCTCACATATTTATCATATATGAGAAAAAATGCTGGCTAGTACCTGTATAAAGATCCTGTATATTTAAATTATATATGTGTAAATTACAAAGAAGGAATTATTTGCTACGAGGAAAAGATAGATCCAAACGTCCAAAATGATCAACGTCTGTAAACGTCAAACTAACACTAGTAGTAATCATTATGTGGAAAGTATGAAATTCTTTGTTTCGACGAATTCAAATTTCATAGATATAATCAACGTTGAATTATTTCCGGAAACGGACACTATTTTCAAATTACTCGATATTAACAATAAAGCACGATGATACACGTAGTTCCATAATTCACCGCTATCCAAGATTACAATTCATTTTTGACTCATTTATCTTTGTAATTACAATCATTACTTTTTCATTTTACAAAATTACATAAAAATATTCGAGCAATAAACCCATGAAAACAAGCTTCGCGATATTCACAGAAACAATAAATTGTTAGTCTTCTTGAAAAGGTTACCGTTTATAAAATGGATAGAGATATAAATTCAGTTACAAAAAACCATTTATTTATAAACTATTTGCAAAAAAAAATTGTTCTCATTATTCTCATAATAAATTCTCATATTCATCTGCTTGCTTCTATCAACTCTTGGTCGAATATTATTTTATTAGTCGAATGTTATTTTGATATACAATATAATCTCGATTATACATCACATACATTATCCGAACGTTCAATCATCAGAATGTTGTATAATTCTCCATAGTGTATCTCATATACATATATACATATCTAGCTATATACGTATATAATCCATATAGTATTTGTTTCCCCCTATCAAAATTGTCGACGACTGTAACTGTGGAAGTAAAATCTCGTCACAACAATTCAGTGCGGTATTTACATTCGAAACGTTCCTAACAATAATGATTCCAATACGAAAACGGTCACAGTTGACAGTTGAAAAAAAAAAAATAAAATCATTCCGATGATAAACAGAGGTATTTCTCATACTAACATAGCAAAGGAGTATTGTATTAGATATGCCACCGTGTCCGCTATAAGATTAAAACGAGAAAAGATAATAGAATTTTTTGAAGCTAACTCAGAGGCTACTAGCAGTACCAAACAAACAGGGGCAATGATACAACAAAAAGCTCAGGAACTTAATGAACAACTAAAAGAAAGTAATACTTTCAATGCCATTCTCCGTTGGGAGGCAAGATTCAGACAACATCACATTTTGCCTGAAGCAGATATCGGTAAAGATTTAAAATCCCGAAATCAAGCCGCAGCGGATATCTTCAAAGCTGAGTTTCATGACTATATGCAAGAGGAGGGGTACAGATGGGAGAACGTTTACAATGCCGAAACCACAGGACTACTGTGGAAAGCAGTACCAGAAACAACTTTGCTTTCTGAGAAAATTAAGTCATCGAAAAGCGAGAAGCACAAAGACCAATTTACTACATTTCTCTGTTCAAATGCTACCGGATCTCACAAGCTGCCGGTACTAACAATCTGCGCGATTCAGGATCCTCCATCTACCCAGTGTTTTTCCGCAAGAGTTCTGTCAATTATGCACAGAACTAACACCAATCCTATCATGGACAGTAACATATTCAATGAATGGTTCAATAAATGTTTCTTAAAATCAGTTACAGAAAGACAACATAAGAACAGGTACAGAGAGAAAACTCTGTTGTTGCTACATAACAGTGGCAGGGATCACGAGAACAGGATAATAAGAACAAAAGATGAGTTTGTTAAAATAATGTATTTTTCATCTGACATTGCACCGCTCATACAACCAATGAATCGTGGAATAATTGCATGTTTCAAGCGAATGTTCAGAATCGAATTGCTGGAATCATTAATGCCAACATCTAACAGCGTTTCAGAAGAAGAACTAATACACATCTATTTCCACTTAAAAATGGACAATTATTGTAATATGGTACGTAATGCTTGGTCAAAAGTCAAGAATCCAATACTCAAAAACGCGTGGGACAAGCTTTTGAAGGATGAAAGCGAACAGAGTCCGGAAGACTTTGAAATAATAAAAAGAGACACAAATGAAGCACTTGAAAAACTGAATAGGTTACCAGGATGCAGAGCGTGCGACAGTATCACTGTGATGGAATGGTTTGAAACTGATAAGAAACATAACGACATGCAAGTCGATATCAACAATACTCTTATAGATTTTTTAAATGTAGCTATGGATAGAGAAGCGAACAAACTTACTGACGAGAACTTTGAAGATATACTTGATCTATCTCCAAAATGAAAGTAATTAGGAGGAATTACTTATATTAAGACATATATATTCAAAAATATATTAAGAAACATAATATGTTTTAGTGACAAGAAAGTTATGAGACTCATGAGAAAGGTATAAGATGTTACGTGCCGTCTAATTGTTTGTTCGTACCATTTGGTTTGAGATATATGACATTCGGTATACGAAAAGCTGTTTTCCTACTATTCTGATATTAATTATTTTGAGTTACGATAATCAAGACTCAACAATATGTGAAAAACAAGGAAAGACACGAAATGGTCTCCTTGTATTTACGTCCTCTTTGCCTTTTATACCTTCAATTTGAAAAATTAGAGTTACAGTAACTATTAAATTAAACCTTTATAGGAAATATAGAGATGGATCGATTTATGTATTAAACAAATATATGATCCCACAAAAAAATAATGATGACCTTGAAATCTTATTTAAAAAATGGCTTTCAGAAAAAGCATTATCTACCGCTGTGTGTACTCCTCCATATAGCACAACTTTCTTCTGTGTAGTTTTTTTCCATGAAACCACTAAAAACGAAGATATTTAGGTGTTCCGATTTATATGTCCCATTCGGTACATCAGCGGATATTTATCAGTGCGAATATCTACCAAAGCCGCTGGATACGTAAATAATTTGTGCAAAACTTGATTTGGAATAAATTTTATATTTATAAAATCATATGATATAGAAAGAAATACAATACACAAACTGGCTTCTTTTTCCTCTCTTCTTTCTCGATTTCTTTATAATTTGTCTTATTAAACGAAAAAGAAATTACAATTGCAATTAATTAACTGAATATAATTATTAAGAATTTAATTATTGGGTATGGCGACCTCGCCGATTTAAATGACTGTAAAATATATTATCAAGATTTTCATTCTCAATAACTATCCGTCGGCTTTGATTTTCAAGTTAAGAAGCAATTTGTTAGTGAAAGATTAGCATTTATTATAGTTATTAACATTTATTTGTGATCTCTAATCCAATGTTTTGTATAAAATTATTTATTTTTGTAATTTTGCAAAATATTACAAGTTTTATCAAATTTCATTTGTATAAAGTGTAAAAGAAACATTAAATATAACATTAGACGCGTTAGAGGCCAAAGAATATGCTAAATACTTTAGAATTTGAATTAAAAGGAAATATACTAGAATATATATTAAATTTAAAAGAGGATAATTGCTGACAATACTTTAGAAAGAATTTCAGTCACGGCTTATAATTTTCTTGTAGTGTAAATATATCATCATATCTGATGTTTTCCAACTATTTTTTACCTAACAGATGACTTAATTATCTTGCAAAAGAAACTAAAAATTATGATTATTATTAATATTTTCGAAGATCTACAAATTACTGAACATACGCTGTTAAATGAGTAGTAGCGTTAAACTAAATCATTAAACGTAAATATTGATACAGGTACTCGTTAACAAACGTCTTTAAAATATTTACATCTCCTTAAAAAAAAAGTAACAGTTTTCTGACATAACAGGCTAATATTTCT
Source organism: Bombus pascuorum (assembly GCF_905332965.1). Lineage (NCBI taxonomy): Eukaryota > Metazoa > Arthropoda > Insecta > Hymenoptera > Apidae > Bombus > Bombus pascuorum. Next base: position 6,065,836 of record NC_083494.1, on the reverse strand, counting down.
TTATAAGGTATAACGTACTACATCGATCAATGCATCGAAAAATATAATCTTAATTTTTAAAATGTATGTAACATTCGTCTCACCTCAACGCCTACATCTATCTATATTCTGGCTACATCATACGATATCAACCTAGATCTCCCATATACATATGTTCCTAAATACAACTTTCTTCTTTGGTGTATCGAGCCAAAATTATTCGCATAAGTTACCCGTGTCAGTTAAAAATATTTACAATTATGTTGAATAAAGGGCAAGTAGGTAATAATTTTATTTACAGTTTGAAATTTGTAAAAGTGTTAATTGCGGAATATTGGTTGGTAAATCTGTACTTGTGGATCAGGTTATCTCGTTCATCTTTGTCAAAATATAGTTATACTTACTAAAACTCCTTTATCAGATTATTAAGTCAAAATATTATATGTTAAATAAGAAATATTTAATATGAACAGCTTCGTGTCCAATGTTATGTTACATTCATTGTTAAAAATTGTAAAAGAAAGATTATTTGTTACATTAGAATGTGTTTAAAGAAACGAAATGAAAGCAGTTCATCGAATTTTAATAGATCAGGTAATTAAACAGACTTCTCCATATTTAGGAAACCTTTTAGACATTTTTTTGTACTTTAACCCCTTTGTAACAGGGAACCAGTCAAAACCACCAGCCGCACCTAATTGAATGTACTGTACATAAAAATACTTCATAAGCATAAAACGTGGGATAACAAATCTAAAAATGAGTCGTGGAAAAAATGCCAAACTATTGTTCACGATAACGATTAGACGAATACTACTGATAAATATAATTAAATATAAATTTACATAAATATCTACAATCTGTTTATGATTTATAAGTTACTCGTCGTGATAAAGAATAAGAGGAAATTACATTGACATGAGTCTTATCTGATTATTGCTCAAAACAGTTCTACAATAATTTTAAAATTGTTTGACGTCGTCAAATTAGTTGACTCAACCTGTATATTAAAACGCTTAATTTAGATAAAAAGTTTGCAGAAAATGTTTCTCCGAACAATATGTTATATTTGTATGTAGTAGGTATCTACAGACATATCTTTTGAAGAAAATTAATCCTTCATAATAAAAAGTCCTTTAAAAAACATTAAATTTCTGTAGATTTACTATCCGCTCACAGACACGTACCATATACTGAATATGAAAAATTAGCTATCGCACAACAGTGTAAAAAGAAAAGAATCCACACGATAACATATGTTGATTAGATGGCCAAAGAGTCTAACATGTCCAAAATCATTATAATAGGAGTAGAAATTTGTCAATGTCTATTTTTTGTGTGGAATAGAAACTAATTTTTACTGCTTGCACGAATCTGGTTTCACAACTGGGTATTATAAAAGTTGTTCGTAGAGTGATTATATACTACCATGCATAAGCATTAGGACACTTCCAAATTATTGCAAGTAAATAAAATATATTTGAAATAAAGCTCTACAATATAACAATCGCCTCTGATCTTATCTCGATTAACCATGTGCGATTATTCAAACAATAGTCCGTCCGAAACAATAGTTGATATTCATTAGTATAAATAAAAAGCAAAACACAATTGAAGATATATGAAAATTACCTCCATGAAAACAGATAAGTTTAGTGACTGTAAGTATACATATCTCTTCAATGTTGAATGTTTAGAATGATTGCAATATGCGTTTATTCAATTACATTGTATAAGTTTGTATAGATATAGATTACTTGGCACAAGTATATTTTCCTCGTTCCAGTTTCAATTTGGCAGTACATTTAGTACCAGTTACGACGAGAGTTAAAGAGTTAACACTAGAGAAACATATTTCTATTATAATCTTTAAGATATAATAATTATGTAATCGTTTTGTTTGAGTTACAGCGAGTGTCCGCATACTTATGCATATAGCAGTGTATATAATTTTCTTAACGGACTGGATTTAAGTAGCGATCGGACAATCGCTTATGAGTCATTCTTGTTTTCGTAGCCATCGGTGCATGGGTTCCTACTGTCCTAAATATAGTGATTTATGACAACTGGTCGAGAACACAAGACGGTACTATATTGAGTTTTTCAAACAGGATTATCCTAAGCATTGTCCTCGAATAAAATAGAGAATAACATCGAAATTAACATAAATTTTTATTTTCAAGATATCTGTACTTAATGATCGCATTTTCAGTATTGCTCACTATAAATCGAAAAAGGCAAGCTGTCAATACGTACTAAAAATACAAATTTGGTAGGTATAATTTGCGCTGAATTTTTTACGAAAAAGATCACTGTTTTCAAATTATTTGATATTAACAACAAAGCACGATGATGCGTGTTGTTCCAAAATTCACCGATGTCCACAATTACATTTCATTTTTGACTCGTTTATCTTTGCAGTTACAATCAATATCTTTTGCTCCTACAAAATTATGTTAAAACACTCGAGCAATAAAACCATGAAAACAAGATTTGCAATATTCACAGAAACAATAAATTGTTAGTCTTCTTGAAAAGGTTACCGTTTATAAAATGGATAGAAGTATAAATTCAGTTACGAAACATCAACTCTTGATCGAATATTATTTTATTAGTCGAATGTTATTTTGATATACAATTTTATCTCGCTTATACATCACATACATGCATTATCCGAATGTTCAATCATCAGAATGTTATATAATACTCCATAGTGCATTTCATATACATATATACGTATATAGCTATGTAATCCATATAGTATCTGTTTCCCCCTATCAAAATTGTCGCCAACTGTAACTATTGAAGTAAAATCTCGTCAGATCATTTCAGTGCGGTATTTACATTCGAAACGTTCGAAACAATAATGGCTATAAGACGAAAACGGGTACGGTTGACAGCTAATAAAAAATTAGAAGTCATTCAGCGAATATACGCAGGTGAATCACATGAAAACGTAGCAAAAAGGTATGGTATTGGAATTAGCACCGTGTACATTATAGTTTCAGAGCGAGAAAAGATAATAAATTTTATTGAAAAGAACACAGAGGCTACTAACAGTACCACAAAAGTTATAACTAACTCACAACTTCATAGTGATTTCAATAGACTCCTTCGCCAGTGGTACATACGATGTGCACTAAAAGAGATAACACTAACAGAGGCAATGGTAAGAAAAAAAGCTGTGCAACTTAATAATCAATTAACTGGAGGTAGTACCTTCAAAGCCAGTCTCCGTTGGGTGCAAAGATATATGAAATGTCACTTTTTGAGTAAAAAGAATATCAGTAAAGAATTAGAAACCCCAAATCAAGCCGCAGCGGATAGCTTCAAAGCTGAGTTTCATGCACTTATGCAAAAGGAGGAGTACAAATTGGAGAACGTTTACAATGCCGAAATCACACGACTACGATGGAAAACAATACCAGAATCAACTTTGCTCTCTAAGAAATTGAAGAGATTGGAATCGAGGATGGGCAATAAAAAAGTTACTATATTTCTCTGTACAAATGCTACCGGAAGTCACAAACTGCCGGTACTAGTAATCGGCATGGAAAAGGACTCTCCAACTATCAGTGCTTTTTACGCAAATATTCTGTCAATTATGTACCAAACTCGTACCGATCCTTTCATGGACAGTGACATATTCAATGAATGGTTCCATGATTGTTTCTTAAAATTAGTTATAGAAAGACAACAGAAAGGCGGACAAAGAGAGAAAACTCTGTTGTTGGTAAATAACGCTGGCTTGGATCACGAAACCAGGATAATAAGTACAAGGGATGAATTTATTAAAATCATGCATTTTTTTTATGACGCTGCACCGCTCATACAACCAATGGATTGTGGAATAATCGCATGTTTCAAGCGTATGTACCGAAAAACTTTTCTGGATTTCTTAATGCCAAGACCTGACGGCATTTCAGAGAAACAAATTGCATACACCTATTCCAATTTTCAAATAGACAGTTGTTGTTGTATGGTACATACTGCTTGGGTAAATGTCAACAATTCAATAATCAAAAAAGCATGGGACAAGCTTTTGGACAATGAAAGCGAACAGAGTTCTCAAGACTCCGAAATAATAAAAAAAGACATAAATGACGTACTTGAAAAACTGAAGAGAATGCCCGGATGCGAGGGGTGTGACAGTATCTCTGTGATGAACTGGTTTGAAACCGAAAAGAAAAATAATATCAACCAACAAGTCGATATCAACAATGCTCTTCTAGATTTTATAAGAACAAACACAGAAATGGAAACACTTACTGACGATGACTTCGTAGATATACTTGATGATACCTCTTCATAAAAGGCTTAGATCGTTTGAACTACTAAATGAAAGTAATTAGGAAGAATTACTTATATTGACATATATATTAAAAAATATATTAAAAAATATAATATGTTTTAGTGACAAGTAAAGTATTGGACGCGTAAGATTTTATTTAGCGTTTAATTGTTCGTTTGTACCATTTCGTTTGAAATATATGACATTCGGTATACGAAAAGCTGTTTTCCTACTATTCTGATATTTATTATTATGAGATACGATAATCAAGATTCAACAATATATGAAAAACAAGGAAAGACACGAAATGGTCTCGTTATATTTACATCCTCTTTGCCCTTTATACCTTCAATTTGAAAAATGAGAGTTACAGTAACTGTTAAATTAAACCTTTATATGGAATATGGAGATGGATCGATTAATGTATTATCAAATATATGGATCCACAAAAAAATAATGATGACCTTGAAATCTTATTTTGAAAAAAATGACTTACAGAAAAAGCATTATCTACCACTGTGTGTGCTCCTCCATATAGCACAACTTTGTCCTGTATAATTCTTTTCACACAACCGATTTATGTTCCCCATTCTGTATATCAGCGGATATTTATCAGTGCGAATATCTACCAAAGCCGCTGGATACGTAAATAATCTGTGCAAAACATGATTTGGAATAAATTTTATATTTATAAAATCATATGATATAGAAAGAAATACAATACACAAACTGGCTTCTTTTTCCTCTCTTCTTTCTCGATTTCTTTATAATTTGTCTTATTAAACGAAAAAGAAATTACAATTGCAATTAATTAACTGAATATAATTATTAAGAATTTAATTATTGGGTATGGCGACCTCGCCGATTTAAATGACTGTGAAATATATTGTCAAGATTTTCATTCTCAATAACTTTCCGTCGGCTTTGGTTTTCAAGTTAGGAAGCAATTTGTTAGTGAAAGATTAGCATTTATTATAGTTATTAACATTTATTTGTGATCTATAATCCAATTTTTTGTGTAAAATTATTTATTTTTGTAATTTTGCAAAATATTACAAGTTTTATCAAATTTCATTTGTATAAAGTGTAAAGGAAATATTAAATATAACATTAGACTCGTTACAGCCCAAAGAAAATGCTAAATACTTCAGAATTTGAATTAAACGGAGATATACTAGAATATATATTAAACATAAAAGAAGATAATTGCTGACAATACTTTAGATAGAATTTCAGTCACGGCTTATAATTTTGTTGTAATGTAAATATATCATCGTATCTGTTGTTTTCCAACTATTTTTTACCTAATAGATGACTTAATTATCTTGCAAAAGAAACTAAAAATTATGATTATTATTAATATTTTCGAAGATCTACAAATTAGTGGACATACGCTCTTAAATGAGCAGTAGCATTAAACTAAATCATTAAACGTATACGTTGATACAGGTATTCGTAAACATGCGCCTCTAAAATATTTACATCTTCTTGAAAGAAAGTAACAGTTTTCTGATGTAAGGGAGTGTCCTGAATTAAAATGTCAAAAAAATCGTTTTTTTTTCTTTTTTTTTCTTTTATTTTATTTTTCTTTTTTCTTTTTTTTTCTTTTTTTCTTTTTTATTGCTTAAATCGATCGATAGATAATAGATAGATAATCGATAGATTACAAAGTGACAGAAGCCAATTCTAAATATTTTCAAGAATATAAAACAGTCGGCACTCCGTCTTTCTATTCAGAATTTCATACCTGAAAAAAGTTGAAGGATTGTTCAATACAATGGTTATAATCCATGGTTGTATCCAGTTGAGTCTTAACGTGTCGAATAGAAGTATAAATGTGTATGATTCATTTAGTGCACCTGGCTTTACCTAGTACTTTATAGCATCAACGGTTAGTTTTATTCTGATTGTAAGAATTTTTAGACATTCTAAGAATATTATGGTTTGGACATTAGAAGGAACGTGGATTCTGTCCAAAAAATGAAAAAAGCTATAATAGCAACGCTGGATCATTATTGTTTAACTGATGAAACTCCTCAGCACGATAATTATTCAGCGGGCGTCGACATTTGGTGTGAATGGCGTAAAGCTGAATCCATGAATCAATTAAAATCTTTCGAGCATCCCGATCGACTGATTAACGAAGAAGTTGAGAAATACATACGCCCAATTTATAAAGATCTCTTAAACGATAACCTTTTAACGCGATGCTTAGGCGGTTATACTCAAAATTCCAATGAGTCGTTCAACTCAACAATTTGGATCATCACTCCAAAACACTTGAATTCGGGCCAAAAAATCGTTGAAATTGCTGCCTACATGGCAGCAAGTATGTTCAACGAAAGGCATTCAGTGATTTTAAGTGCCATGTAGTTCCTTAATTTGAGTATAGACCAGCAGTGCAAAATGTTTTATGTGTTTAAATGCGTTTAAAGAAATAAAATGAAAGCATTTCATCGAATTTTGATAGAACAGGTAATTGGACAGACCTATCCATATTTAGGAAACCGTTTAGACATTTCTTTCACCTGCTGTTTGATTCGATGAATTTCTTTAAATTGAACCTTAACCCCTACATAACAGTAGACGAGATATCTCGCGACCTGATACAACCAGACAAAATCATCAGCCACACCCAAGTGAATGTACTGCATAAAAATAGTTCAAAAGCTTAAAACGAGGGATGACAAATCTAAAAATGAGTCGTGGAAAAAATGCCAAACTATTGTTCACGATAACGATTAGACGAATACTACTGATAAATATAATTAAATATAAATTTACATAAATATCTACAATCTGTTTATGATTTATAAGTTACTCGTCGTGATAAAGAATAAGAGGAAATTACATTGACATGAGTCTTATCTGATTATTGCTCAAAACAGTTCTACAATAATTTTAAAATTGTTTGACGTCGTCAAATTAGTTGACTCAACCTGTATATTAAAACGCTTAATTTAGATAAAAAGTTTGCAGAAAATGTTTCTCCGAACAATATGTTATATTTGTATGTAGTAGGTATCTACAGACATATCTTTTGAAGAAAATTAATCCTTCATAATAAAAAGTCCTTTAAAAAACATTAAATTTCTGTAGATTTACTATCCGCTCACAGACACGTACCATATACTGAATATGAAAAATTAGCTATCGCACAACAGTGTAAAAAGAAAAGAATCCACACGATAACATATGTTGATTAGATGGCCAAAGAGTCTAACATGTCCAAAATCATTATAATAGGAGTAGAAATTTGTCAATGTCTATTTTTTGTGTGGAATAGAAACTAATTTTTACTGCTTGCACGAATCTGGTTTCACAACTGGGTATTATAAAAGTTGTTCGTAGAGTGATTATATACTACCATGCATAAGCATTAGGACACTTCCAAATTATTGCAAGTAAATAAAATATATTTGAAATAAAGCTCTACAATATAACAATCGCCTCTGATCTTATCTCGATTAACCATGTGCGATTATTCAAACAATAGTCCGTCCGAAACAATAGTTGATATTCATTAGTATAAATAAAAAGCAAAACACAATTGAAGATATATGAAAATTACCTCCATGAAAACAGATAAGTTTAGTGACTGTAAGTATACATATCTCTTCAATGTTGAATGTTTAGAATGATTGCAATATGCGTTTATTCAATTACATTGTATAAGTTTGTATAGATATAGATTACTTGGCACAAGTATATTTTCCTCGTTCCAGTTTCAATTTGGCAGTACATTTAGTACCAGTTACGACGAGAGTTAAAGAGTTAACACTAGAGAAACATATTTCTATTATAATCTTTAAGATATAATAATTATGTAATCGTTTTGTTTGAGTTACAGCGAGTGTCCGCATACTTATGCATATAGTATATAATTTGCTAAAGCATTGAATTCATCTTTGGTGGTTTATCTTTGTAGACACAACCATTATCTTTTTGCTCTTACAAATTTACGTAAAAACACTCGAGCAATAAACCCATGAAAACAAGCTTTGCAATATTCACAGAAACAATAAATTGTTAGTCTTCTTGAAAAGGTTACCGTTTATAAAATGGATAGAGATATAAATTCAGTTACAAAAAACCATTTATTTATAAACTATTTGCAAAAAAAATTGTTCTCATTATTCTCATAATAAATTCTCATATTCATCTGCTTGCTTCTATCAACTCTTGGTCGAATATTATTTTATTAGTCGAATGTTATTTTGATATACAATATAATCTCGATTATACATCACATACATTATCCGAACGTTCAATCATCAGAATGTTGTATAATTCTCCATAGTGTATCTCATATACATATATACATATCTAGCTATATACGTATATAATCCATATAGTATTTGTTTCCCCCTATCAAAATTGTCGACAACTGTAACTGTTGAAGTAAAATCTCATCACAACAATTCAGTGCGGTATTTACATTCGAAACGTTCCAAACAATAATGGCTCAACGACGAGCACCGACACGGTTGACAATTGATAAAAAATATGAAATCCTTCAGGATCTAAACAAAAAGATGACGATCCAAAAGGTAGCAGAAAAATATGGTATTGGAATCAGAACCGTGAGCAAGATAAAAGCAAAAAGAGAAAAGATAACAGATTTTATTAATACCCACCCAGCGAGTACTAGCAGTACCAAAACACAAATGAAATGGCCAGAAACTTATGAGGAATTAAACGAACAGCTTTTCGTGTGGTGCAAACACTGTGTAGCAAAAGACATAGAACTAACAAAGGAAATGATACACAAAAAAGCTCTGGAACTTAATAAAGAACTAAAAGGAAAAAGTAACTTCAAAGCCAGTTACCGTTGGGTAGACAGATTTAGAAAACGTTACAAATTGCGTAAATCAGATACAGTATTACAAACACCAAATCAAGCCTCATCTGATATCTTCAAAAGTGAGTTTCATAAACTTATGCAAAAGGAGGGGTACAAATTGGAGAACGTTTACAATGCCGAAACAACAAAACTACTGTGGAAAGCAGTACCAGAAAAAACTTTGCTCTCTCAGAAACGGAAGGCAATGGAAAAGAGAAGGGGCAAAAGCGAAGTTACTGTATTTCTCTGTGCAAATGCTACCGGATGTCACAAGCTACCGGTATTAGTAATCGGCAAGAAAAACGACCCTCCAACTATCTGTAGTTTTTACACAAATGTTCTGCCAATTATGTACAGAACTAACGCCAAGACTTACGTGAACAGTAAAATATTCAATGATTGGTTCGATAACTGTTTCTTAAAATCAGTTATAGGAAGACAACAGAAAGACGGACAAAGAGAGAAAACTCTGTTGTTGCTAAATAACGCTGGCTTGAAGAAGTCAAACAGCATAATAAGAACAAAAGATGAATTTGTTAATATCATGCATTTTGAATGTGATGCTGCACCGCTCATACAACCAATGGATCGTGGAATAATCGCATGTTTCAAGCGAAAGTTCCGAATCGAACTGCTGGAATCATTCATGAGAGCGTCTAGCAGCATTTCAGCGTTAACAGAGGAAGGACTTGTATACTCCTATTACCAATTAGAAATAGACGGATGTTGTTATATGGCACATAATGCTTGGACAAATGTCAAGAGTCCAATACTCGAAAACGCGTGGGACAAGCTTTTGAAGGATGAAAGCGAACAGAGTCCGGAAGACTCCGAAATAATAAAACAAGACATAAATGAAGCACTTGAAAAACTGAATATATTACCAGGATGCGGAAAGAGCGACAGTATCGCTATAATGAACTGGTTTGAAGCTGATAAGAAACAAGATACCGACGTACAAATCGATATCAGCAATACTCTTATAGATTTTATAAATACAAATATAGATACAGGAACAGACGAATTTGCGGCCGAACTTACTGACGAGGACTTCCATGATTTACTTGATGATAGCCCTTCAGAAAACGCTTAGATCATTTGAACTACAAAATGAAAGTAATTAGAAGGAATTACTTATATTAAGACATATATATTCAAAAATATATTTACGATAATCAAGATTCAACAATATATGAAAAACAAGAAAAGACACGAAATGGTCTCGTTATATTTACATCCTCTTTGCCATTTATACCTTCAATTTGAAAAATGAGAGTTACAGTAACTGTTAAATTAAACCTTTATATGGAATATGGAGATGGATCGATTAATGTATTAAACAAATATATGATCCCACAAAAAAATAATGATGACCTTGAAATCTTATTTAAAAAATGGCTTTCAGAAAAAGCATTATCTACCGCTGTGTGTGCTCCTCCATATAGCACAACTTTCTTCTGTGTAGTTTTTTCCATGAAACCACTAAAAACGAAGACATTTTGGTGTTCCGATTTATGTGTCCCATTCTGTACATCAGCGGATATTTATCAGTGCCAGTAGCTACCAAAGTCGCTAGATATGTGAATAATCTGTGCAAAACTTAAATTGGAATTAAATTTATATTTATATAATTATATGATATAGAAACAAATACACATACGCAATTGGCGTCTTTTTGCCTCTCTTCTTTTTCGGATTCTTTGTAATTTGTCTTATTAAATGTAAAAGAAACTAGAATTATAATTATTTAACTAAATATAATTATTAAGAATTTAATTATTGGGTATGGCGACCTCACCGATCTAAATGACTGTGAAATATATTGTCAAGATTTTCATTCTCAATAACTTTCCGTCGGCTTTGGTTTTCAAGTTAGGAAGCAATTTGTTAGTGAAAGATTAGCATTTATTATAGTTATTAACATTTATTTGTGATCTCTAATCCAATGTTTTGTATAAAATTATTTATTTTTGTAATTTTGCAAAATATTACAAGTTTTATCAAATTTCATTTGTATAAAGTGTAAAAGAAACATTAAATATAACATTAGACGCGTTAGAGGCCAAAGAATATGCTAAATACTTTAGAATTTGAATTAAAAGGAAATATACTAGAATATATATTAAATTTAAAGGAGGATAATTGCTGACAATACTTTAGAAAGAATTTCAGTCACGGCTTATAATTTTCTTGTAGTGTAAATATATCATCATATCTGATGTTTTCCAACTATTTTTTACCTAACAGATGACTTAATTATCTTGCAAAAGAAACTAAAAATTATGATTATTATTAATATTTTCGAAGATCTACAAATTACTGAACATACGCTGTTAAATGAGTAGTAGCGTTAAACTAAATCATTAAACGTAAATATTGATACAGGTACTCGTTAACAAACGTCTTTAAAATATTTACATCTCCTTAAAAAAAAAGTAACAGTTTTCTGACATAACAGGCTAATATTTCTTTATAAGGTATAACGTACTACATCGATCAATGCATCGAAAAATATAATCTTAATTTTTAAAATGTATGTAACATTCGTCTCACCTCAACGCCTACATCTATCTATATTCTGGCTACATCATACGATATCAACCTAGATCTCCCATATACATATGTTCCTAAATACAACTTTCTTCTTTGGTGTATCGAGCCAAAATTATTCGCATAAGTTACCCGTGTCAGTTAAAAATATTTACAATTATGTTGAATAAAGGGCAAGTAGGTAATAATTTTATTTACAGTTTGAAATTTGTAAAAGTGTTAATCGCGGAATATTGGTTGGTAAATCTGTACTTGTGGATCAGGTTATCTCGTTCATCTTTGTCAAAATATAGTTATACTTACTAAAACTCCTTTATCAGATTATTAAGTCAAAATATTATATGTTAAATAAGAAATATTAAATATGAACAGCTTCGTGTCCAATGTTATGTTACATTCATTGTTAAAAATTGTAAAAGAAAGATTATTTGTTACATTAGAATGTGTTTAAAGAAACGAAATGAAAGCAGTTCATCGAATTTTAATAGATCAGGTAATTAAACAGACTTCTCCATATTTAGGAAACCCTTTAGACATTTCTTTCACCTGCTGTATGATTCGATGAATTTTTCCTAATTGTACTTTAACCCCTTTGTAACAGGGAACGAGATACTTCGCAACCTGATGCAGCCAGTCAAAACCACCAGCCGCACCCATGTGAATGGACTGCATAAAAATAGTTCAAAAGCTGAAAACGAGGGCTGCCGAATTTGAAAGTGAGTCGTGGAAAGAATGCCAGATTATTATTCATGATAACGATTTGAGAAATATTGCTGATAAAAGTTCAATAATACTCGCTACAAGGTTTTGTGGTAACAAAGAAGCAATCCTCGCTTTATCTATAGAAAATTATACAACTGTGGAGTCTTGGGAAAGTGGTGACTCATGATTTATGGAAGCTTGGTCCTGCCACTGAAGAGCGAAAGCATTTTTGCTTGTATATTAACCTGTGATGAAGTATGTGATGACGCACACCAATAAAAAGCATCCACATTACTTCTTATCATCAGGAAATCCATTTACACATATGCCTAAGCGTGCACTTCACCCAGAATGCATACATACATGCACACTATGAATTTTGAATGTACCGTTTCCCATAAGTCTATATTTGTAATTTATAAATGTTTTCAGTGACAGAATGCTTACATTCCATCACTCCGAAATGCAGAAATCATTAGCAATACCATTTACGACGAGAATTAAAGAGTTTACACTAGAGAAACATATTTCTATCATAATGTTGAAAATATAATAAAAATATCAACGTTTTGTTTGAATTTGTATATGATCAAAATGGTATATATAATTTACTTAATGCACTTGATTTAAGTGACGGTCAGGCAATCGCTCATGCGTCATTCATGTTTTCGTAGTCATCGACGCCTGGTTCATAACCTCCTGGATGTAGTGATCATCGACAACTGGCCGATAGGACATAACGGTACTAAATAGAGTTTGCTAAATAGGGTTCTCCTAAGTAATAAATCTCCAGATTGAGACTGGTTGACGGAATCTTTTAATCAAAACTACGCTAAAACTTCTAGTAAATCTTAGCTTCCTAATTGAGACTACATTAAACTAATAAAATTTAATTATTCTAGGTCTCTGATTAAAACATAACTTGACCTTTATTAAATTTTTATATCTTCTAATCATAATTTGCAATAAATCAAACTACAGAGGCTCTTGAAAGTATTCGTATACTTGCCAACACATCTCATAAACATATTACGTTTATTATATTAAACGTTTTGAAATTTCATTAGCTCTGTAATGGCATGCAACTCTCATGATTATATTGGTAAAGTTATAAACAATTCTAAAAATGTATACAGAAGTTATAAGATATTTAGCACACGTATACAAATATTTTACAGAGATCACGAAAGTATTTAAACAGGCAATCACAATGTTAATACGTCTCAATATTCAGTGGAAACATCTTTAACACGTATTATATTCATACCACGTACTAATTTTTTTCTAAATATAAGTTTGGAGTAAATATCTTGTAACTTCTACATTTATTTTCAGATTAAATTCAAATCTCGCGAATATAATCATGGCAATTGCGTCCTATAATAGGGCTAATGAAATTTCATGTTTTATGTAACATGCATAATATGCACATACAACATAAAAGTTTTATATGGTAAATAAATAAATACTCTTGCGAATCACTATATATGTTATGAGTCATAACTAAATAAGTGAACTAGATCCCATGATTGTTTGATATTATGCCCGCCTATGCTTCAGATGAGGTGAGGCGATTCCAACAATAGTTAACGTAGTACTTATGACTATTCTGAAAAGTTTTCTCCTGATTTCGAAATTTTCTGTCCTTTGGTCAATTATTCTTTGCATGCTGATGCATGACGTTTATCGAAACTCTTCGGTAATCCCTGACCAATGGCACGTTTATGTGGCTTGCCAATGAAAAGTTGACTTTCTAGGTCTAGAAACACGCAATTCTGCCATCTTTCAAACTGCCAGATACCTTCTAATAGCATAACCGTAACATAAATCATATTAGCGGCGAACGCATAAGACATTACAACACACGTTAAAGAAACGTTACGCCTTGTAATGGCATGTGCATTTGAATAAAGTAGAGAATAACGTCGGAGTTATTATAAATTTTTATTTTCAAGATATCCGTATTTAATGATCACAACTTTAGCACTGCTTACTTTCCGTCGAAAAAGGCAAGTTGTTAGTACATACTTAAAAATAAATATGGATTTTCGACAGAATCGTTAAAGATAGGTTTCCTTCTTGCTTATTGAAAGATATTGAAAAATACCGTTGAAATGTATAAATTGATGAAAAATATCTTGGATTTATATAAAAAATATAGTTACGTTTTCAAACATGATAATCTACAAAATACTTCATGAAATATTAATGGACTTGAATGTGAAATTAAAAACTTTGAATTTTTCATATAACTTTTATTCATTCATGACTTATATATATAAATATTTAAATTATTATTGTTTATTGAATTTCCGATATAACTTTGATTAATATTTTCAAATACTGACACTGTATTTTTGAAATCATTTATTGAGAGACAAATCCTTCATTGAAACACAGGTTTAATATAGCCTCTCCTAAATTTTGACTCAGTATATCAATATGTATCTGCAATCATGATTTCGTTATTTCGTACTTAAGTACCAATCTCATGATCCACCGCCGAACTTTTTTGGACACTATCTATCATCCACTTACTTTTGTCCACGACTGTATGTATCTCAAATTAAATCATTTATTTATTAGATGTGTACTTAACGAATTATGAACAATAAAATAATAATGAATATTATATTCTCACAAAATATATAAAACTATAGTAACGGAATTTATTAATAATTCCGATGAGATTAAAATAAATTAAATCTTTTACAATTCTGGAAACAGATAACTGACACCACTTGCAAACTAAACTACTTATAAAGGTACATTTCAACGCAGCATTCATCGATTTTATTGAAATTTATATTTGGGAAATACATAGTTCTTAGAAAATTGTACCGCGCGTAATTTTTATTAGCAATCATCCAATCATCGATGAAATGAAAATAGTTTTCGAATCTTGAAAGGTGCATGTGTGTTTTTTAATTGCATGTTATTGGGAAAAAATCAGACACAAAGTTTAAAGAAAAGAGTTATTTATTTAAAATATATATTTAAAAATTTGAATATGTCTAATCATTTTTCTTGTTTCTCATTTTCAGTTAAATTTATATAAATACATGAACTATAGACCAAAAAAGAAAATCTGTTTTTAAAATTGTTTCTCCTCTTACATTAGAATTATGTTTGCTCATCTTTTGAATTGTAACTACATACCAGAAATGATCGAAATATGTGGAATAAAATGTCAAAATATATAATTGCCAAAATTCATAATTTTGTTTTTATTACTGGCCCATTTCTCGGCATTTCATACCACTACTTACATATATACATAATCTACTACCTGTAATTAATATTTAAATATGTTATCTCGTTAACGTAGTATTTGTACTGTTTCAACTATAAAATGTATATAAAACAAAATAGTTAGAAAAATCTTTAAAATATAAACATCATACATATTGAACAAGAGCTCTGTTTTTAAATTTCCAAGTTTTCATATTCACTTTCACTTTCACTCGGAATACGAAGTAATGTCATATTACAATTTTATTATGTAAATATTCAACAAAAAGTCAGTGTCACATTTCGAGATCTTTATAAGTTCAATAATTTGTTCTTGTTCAAATGTGTTTCAATCGAAAATCTTGACACACTCCGAAGTACCCTATACATAAGTCCCTTAATAACACTTTACACGTTTTTTCTTTTTGACGCAATTAGAGACTCGCGCTCCTTATGACATTTAATGGATAGTATTCTAAAATGACAAGAAGAAAATTGAGTGTTAATCGTTTGAAAAACGTATATCGTAAAATTAAAAGTATGGTGACGAATTTTATATTGACTCTGAACACTTCCTGTGATATAACTACATAGAAAGTGATAACGGTTATTCTGAAAATATTTATGATAGTAATTCCGAGAGTAACATAGATCCAATAAAGAAACGAGTGACGTAATTAATAATTTCTAGCGACAATGAATAGAAGAAACTGATGAGAATGAGAATACTGGTATAAATGTCACGCCTAAAGAACAGCGTCGATAAAAAATTAATTACGCAATGGAGACTAAAATTATTAAATCTAATATTCCTGTTCATTGCAACAAACTAATTACTTTCGTGATACATGTCCTCGAACACCAGAGCATCGGATCGGAGAATGTTTTAAAAGATACTATACCACGATGGAACAGTATAGAATATGATTTTTATATCAAATGAAACCATGTTATTGTGTCACATATGTGTGTGAAGTCGAAAAGAGCAATAAATTTTGTATATTATTTATAATCTTCCATTATGTTATTACCATTTATTCATTGAAAATTAATTTCGGCCATATATACCATATATACCATATATAGCATCTGTGTATAAACTAAAAATGATCGTTAGGGGTTTTAAAAAATGTCTTACAGCCTGTAGTTACCAAAATATTCCAAAAAATATAATCTCAATTCTCATCTTTTCTTCAAATATATTTCGCAAGAACTACTTTTTCTATCCCAATAAGGATGCATATAAAATATAGAAAAAAAAGATCGCATGCTCTTTTTAAACCAATAAATAATATTTTAAGTCATGAGATTATATATAACTGAATAACTGACATACGTATCAAAATAGTAGATTAACAAAAAAATAGTCAGTTGAGAAAGTAAAGAATTAAATTAAATACAAAAATAAAAGAGGAAAGCGAAGGAGGTGAATCCAGATAAGAAAAATGTTAAACAATTCTATTAAAATGACCAGAAATTCAAAAGTGCACACACTTGCACTAAAATGCTGAATAAATGATCTGACATAATTTAAATTTGTAATTTCCATTTTAATGACAGTCAATATTCATAGAACATAAAACTTATATTACTGTATGTATATACTATTCTTTATTACTTTAATTCTTATTTAAATTACAAGTTGATGTAAGGTAACATACATTTTATCGAAAAAGAGTGGAAGTGAGGAGAAAGAAAATACTAGCGTTATAAAATATTACAATACTCTATCGATGACATTAAAATATATGACACAGCTATCACTTCCTCTGATTAATTTCTTATACAAATTTTTTCAAAGATTCTTTAACTGTGAAAGATATAAGCAATTGAGGAATCAGTACAAATTGACAACACAGCGTTTAATCGTTTGTACTCATGCGCACGGCTGTTTCATTCGTTCTATGTCGTCATCAATAGTAGGTCATCGCACTCTTCCTCATTCCCCCCTTACTCTTTATTATCATACACATACAAAAGTAAGAATCATAATAATGTCTCTGAGCAACATAACAATGTACAAATTAATTTTTGACCAATATGTACAATAAAAATTGGGCACATCGTGTCACATCCAATGTACTCTACATATTATAACAACCTCTAATAATACGAAAACTATATACACTGTAAAAAGCACAAATATATGATATAACTTACACTATACAAAAAATGTACATGTAAAACAACATTAATAATGCTAGAGTCTGCTTTGTTCTTTATACCTTAACATCGTATGATGCATCTTTTGCATTCTTCCGATTGAAATTTACGTTTTCTTATACCTATATTTTTCTTTCAAAATTGAGGATAATTCGCGAGAGATTTTTTTTCAAAATGAACGGTTATTTTCTTTGATTTTGTGATTTAAGTCAGCTAAATCATTATTTATTTTTATGCTTAAGTCAATATAAATCTATATGTAAATATCTGTACATGAATGTTTACATATGTGTGTATGGATCTTAGGAAAATATCAAGTAGTCATAAAAATATCATTTTGTATCAACCTATAATTCATTACCACTAATTTTGATACATATTATATAAAAATTGTAAAAATCATAGATGCATAAAAAGCATAAATGCAATTAGATCTCTTGTACAATCAAGCTTTGAAGTTTTTTTTATTTCATAATATATGTATTATATATGTATTTATTTCATAAAATCACGCGCGCGCGCGCGCGCGCACACACGCATGCGCACACAAAAGATATATAACATAGTAATGTGTATAAAAATAAAGTAATTAAAAGTTATAGCTAGATGTAATGTAAATAAGGGAAAAAATTAAGAAAGTCAGAGATTTGACTATTCTTTAAAAATCATAAGTTATCTAATACTGTATACTACTTGTATACGTGCATTTAACTATTCTGACAAACTATAGTTATTCTTTGAATAATACAAATCTAAAATCATAACTTTCAGTACCATAAATTACTAAAAGCAATTATTATTTCAAAGAACAATACCAGATCTTTGACATATAAACTACAATTATTATGTAATTTAACATTTTAAAGTATATTGTATTCTTAATCAAGATTCTGTACAAATTTTCTATTATTCATTCATATTATTCATAAAAAAGAGACAAATCTAAAATATTACTATGTATGAACTTGTAATATATACTTACTTTATAAACTTGGCCATAGGTTCCATTACCAACAACTTCGATTAACTCGAAAATACCTGCTGGTTCCTATAACACACATGCACACATATAAGTATATATACATGCATATACAATTTAAGTATAAATTATATTTGTATATCATGTTTTTTATACCATGTATATATACAATACACTGCATGATGTATATTATGTATAAAATAATATTTGAATCAACAATTTCTAACGATACTACCATGTCTTGCTATTGACAATATCAATAAATCATTTGTTATATATGAACAAGACATGACATCAAAATGATTATTTTCATATATTAAGATACTATTAAATATTTTATAGGTCCTTAAGAAATATATGTATCACAATACTTAAATCTTTAATATTCAAATAATATAAACTGTTAATATTTGTTTAACAGGTACATGTATACACATCTGCATAGTGTATGCACTATATTTAGTTCACATTCTAAAAAAAGTTACATATATTACAACTTATCAGAAATAAAAAATTCTTGCATCAATGAAAAATAATACAATAATGGAAGAGAGAAAAATGAGATAATAATAACTAACTATAATTTTATATTTACTTAATAATACTGTAAGTAAAAATTGTATGTATAATATCTGTTCACAATATTAACTGTTAATCTTAATTTTTTGATAATTTGTATAAATCAGTCCAAAACTGTAAACGCGAAAAAAATACAAAAATGACTAACTAAACAACTTCGAATCTCCTTAATTTATTTTTTAAAAAGCATTACGAAAAAAAATTGTACAAAAACTCAACAAAACTGAATTCTCTTATTTCCTTCTTTCTTCATTATGCTGTGGTGCTACCAAGAAATAATAATCATCGTTTACTCTTATGAGGTTAATTATCAATCATTGAATTCATAGAAACTACAAAAAATGGACTTCTGCGTCCATAAACAAATATCATTAAATATTAGATTATGTCTGATAAATAAAAAGCATTAAAAGTCGCAACGTACCTTCAAAGCGTTCAGATCAATGTCGTCGAGCGAACAGTTGACGCTCGGTGCCAAATTATGCGCCATCTTGATACGCCACTTGCGCTCCTTGCGAGATATCTTTTCCACTTGAGCTCAGCAAATCCACCGTCTATCCCCTTTTCTGCTTCTCTCGTTATTGTTCTTATTCCTTATTGTAATTTAAACCGTATAATAATGTAGAGATATAGAAAGAAGAAAATTCCGTCTTTGCACTTACACTAACACAGAACACCAGAATCACTAATAGAAAATTTTTATTAAAATAATTCACCGGTAAACTAGTTACACGAATATTTTTATGAAAATTTAACCGAACACAACCGAAAGAGAAAGGAAATACACATAGAGCAATGGCACATGGCGTATGAAAGAACTCTAACGATCAACGAAGGAACAGTTTACCAATCAGATTAGAAAACAATACACTTCCATCACGTTCTCCCCGAATTTCTCGTAAAATATAAATGTCAATAATGCGTAATGGCAAGTAATGTATTACACACTCACAGCGCTAAGCGCTGGATTATCGTATCGTCATAACGGATGCGGCACAACCGAGCCGAGCCCAAACACCACGGCAGCGGCCGTTCTACGTCCTGTCGTACTGCTTGCTGCACGCCTCTATTCCCTCTCATTCCCTCCTTGGCACTCTCTTACTATCTTCTTCGTTCTTATGCGTGCGCACACATGCTTTTTCTGTTCTCTCTTCTTAATGTAGACAATATTTTCACCGTCTTTGTTTTTCGTGTGCTACGATTGTATACCACTATGCTTCTTGACGTCATCAGCCCAACTATGATGGCGGCAAGTACTTACTTCCCTTCCTAATTTTCTTATCATAAAGTAAAATTAAACAAAAAATCATTTCGCTGGTAGTTTCACTATTTCTCAATTATAATTAATAAGTATGATATATTTTAATAATATTTGTATATTTCATAAATGATTATTTCTTTTGTAAATGTACAACACCATATTTCACACAAATGGAAAATCTAAATAATTGAAAATAAAAAAGATGATCGTTTAACATTCTTTCTTTAATACAACTTTTATTAAAACCTAATATATTTTTAAATAACACTATAACATGTTTGAAATAATAAGTACATGTTATAAAATGTGTTAATTATAATCTACTTTTATGTATGTTCTTTTTGTAACACTTTCATTATAAGTAATCTATGTTATAATTATACTTATTTTTAGAAAATATAGGACTGATATAATAACAGCAATGTATTTACATACAAATAATTTGTTAATCAATTTAATTACAATTACACATGAAACAGTATATATTTACAATATAAAATACAGCAGTACGGTATTCCTAATTGTAAGCCTCAATTAAGTATCAACTAAATTGTTTAAAATTATATTCATAATAATTCTTCAATATTATAAAAAATAAGATCTTAGATTCATATTAGAATTTTTACACATATAGACTATATTTTTAGAAATTTTATTTATAAATATTTTCTATAAATATTATTTATATTCAACACAAAGCAGCTAATTTTCGCACGGTGTTTAAATCTCGAACAAGCATTTGAACCGTTTGTTTAGTTCGAGGCTGAACATCTAAGGTAGATGTATCTTCAGGATCCATGGCTTCTAAAGCTAAAAAAAGATATATATATATATATATATATTTTTTTTTTTTTTTTTTTTTTTTTGTTACCAACCACGAACTTCTGCCTCGATAAATGTTAATTTTGCATCTATATGATGTTGAAAATGTTCTATGTGTTCTATTAATCGCATTCGACATTCTCCTGGGTCAATTGGCGCTTCTGGTTGTGGTATGAAAGGTTGCAACGGTGCTGACATTTCATGTTCATTTAGTTCTTCATGTATGTGATTCGCTGATATAGTTGTGGGAGATACGTTATTCTCGTATATATCTGATTGATTGGTTAACAAATCTATATAAAAAATAAATATCACTTTTTTGTTATAAATAAAGATGTATTTTTATTTATCTCTGTTTTATTTGTTTTCTTTTTTTACCTCTATCTGTTTTCACCTCTGAAGGTAATGAGTTTGTATATTTTCCTTCTGAAGTATCATTTTTCGTAAGTGCATCGAGAAGAATATGACTTTTAGTTTGATGTATAATATCTTCTTTTTTGCCGTTAATTTTAGATTCATCTGGAGTTATATTATCTTCTTCTAATATCTTCATTAATTCTGAATCTGAGGCTATCGACTTTTCATCATGATCATCTCTTAAACTGAACTTTGTTTCAGTTTTTACTTCAGTTTCACTTGGAATTTCTGTACACTCTTTTCCTACTTTCATAATCTCCATGATTGGTACTGGTGTGACATTTGGTTTTGGTACTTCAACTTTTTCCCAATTTTTGGCCCACAGATATAGCTTTGGATGATCTTTCTTTCTATCACACAAATTCTATTATTAATAATCATTTTCTATATTTTTCAATTTAATTACAGTTACTTACTGAGCTACATTGATTTTTACTCTTAAACTGTGTAAAACTTGCTGAATGTGTAAAAGAGCAGCAACTAAATCATAAGAACGTTTTAACATAGCTATTCTTTGATTAACTCGATGCTGATTTTTTGTTCGGCTAGATAATGTTGGTAACTTTCCCTCTTTTATCCAATCTTGATCGTGAAAATATTTTTTGGATAATCGTTGCCGATATGGATTTCGACAAATAAAACAAACATATTTCTCAGGTACATCCTTTTCCTTTTCTATTGCATTGCAGTGACCATGTTGCCAACACAAACAAAGGTCGCATTGAATCATCAATCCATCTTCTTCCATAAATCCACAAGTGCAATTTATTATTTCTTCCCTACGAAGCTGCTCAACTTTCACCATTTCACCATTGATCATCATCATAACTCCTTCATTCTCTACAGAAGTACAATTACTAAGTCACCATAAAAAAATAATTATCCTTTATAGTTAAAGATACAATTCATGCATAAATATATGCTTAAACTAAAAGAAACTATGAAATAAATATCAAAATATGAGAAATAAAAGTACTCTATACATCAAAACATTTTATATCTCAAACCTAAGATTAATATAAATTTGATATAAAATAAAGAAAAACATAGAAAAAATAAACAATATACCTTCCCCATCATTAGTATCTTTTTTACCAATATTCCCTTTCAAAGGATCATCTTTTTCAACACGCGAATCATTTAGTTGACCTAAAGAAAAATAAAATAATAAAATAGTAAAATACCATCTTTATTACATGGAAATAAACCAATGTTAATAGCAAAATTAAAAAGTAGGATTCAATATAAAATTATTCGTATTGAAAATTACATATCAAAGTAAAAAGCAACTTACTACTTTGGCTATTTTCATCACTTCTTGAATCTGATTTTCTGCGACTATATCTATACGTGGGTGTAGTCGGTCCTGTTCCTTCTATATCCATAGTACTATCATCTAACTCGCTATACTCGTCCGGAAATTCTAGAATGCCCATTAAAAAATAACATTTTATATTTTTAATTTGTTAGAATGATTAAATTATAATGATTAAGTTATTACCATGTCGCCTTTTACTTCTGTTTAATGCATCAGAACTATATTCTGATAATTGTCGTTTCCTTTGTCCTTTAATTTTGTCGATATGAATAGCTTCATCTAAAGACTTTGATCTATCAATTCGCTGTGATTCTGAAGACATGGCTGGTCTTACCGGAAGAAGTGTCTTAATGCCACTTTGCGTTTTTTCTTCCCTAATTTTCATATCAAATAGTGTTCCTGGTGACATTGCACATGTATCTTCCTGTTTTTGTTCTACTTCGTCATCCATATCTAAACTATGACTAGAACTTGGAGACATTCTATCCATTTTAATATCGTCTGTTTGCGCATCATTGGATTTTTCCATTTGGTCTACTTCATCCTCTGTTTCTACTGTTGTTGGTACAATTGCTGTTGGCGATATAGGTTGAAGAGTGCTTGTTACAGAAGATGATGAAACATACAATGATTTATCTTGAATAAATTTTCTCTTTCCAAATTTATTGCACTTTTCTAACAAATTATTTGACTTTTTTGGAATAATATCTTCAACAGATTCCCCAATTGTCCTTGCATAAGCTAAATCTGCAACATTTGGTGTAGATCCCAAAAATTTCGAATATTCTGGATGATAATGTTTTATATGCATTTGTAGAAGATTTTCCTTCCTAAATGTTTTACTACACCCTTGTTTCGGACATTTATAAGCACTGTCCTCCATTTCTACTCGAAGTCCACCAATAAAAACAGCTGTCAACAAATAAACAAAGAATTATTTTTCTAACAACACATTAAACAAAATTTATATACTACTTATTTACACACTTATTTATAAAAATATATTTAGTCTAATTTGGTTAATTAATAATATGTAATATATATAAACAATATTATCTACTAATACTTACAATAAATTACTCCTAATATAGGTAAGCATAAAAAAGTAAACTCAATAAAATATGAAAAATATAAAAATGAAACAAAGAAATGGAATCTTACCACCATCTTTAATAGATGTACTTGATGTAGATAATAATGTTGTAACTGGTGTACTTGGGGGAACAGATAAAGAATTCTCAGTTATTGCTGTTGCCTTTGTTTTAGGCAATAAAGTCTTAATTTTTTTTGGAGTATCCACAACGATATCTTGTTTTACTTTTTGACTTTGATTTTTCTTTTTTCGATGAATGCAAAAATCAAATTTTTCTGGATCAAAGTCGAATTGCCCCTGATTTTCCATAAATGCCCTAATATCATTTTTTGATCTAAATTTTTTCCCACTTGATTTATGAAGAAATAGGACATCCCATTTTCCAGCTGATGTACCAGCTTTTCTTTGAGTAAAATGTTTTTGCCATCCAGGCGGTAATCTTCTGTCTGCAACTATTATTGATCGACGTGGTCCTTTAAGAAACAAACATATTACACGTTCATATCATTTTTACTCATATACATAAATGATGATAATGTAGAATAAGAATAGTGAGTGTAAATATCCATTTCTTTTGACATACCATCATTTCCATCCACTATATAAGATTCAGTTCCCTGAGGTTCTCCATCAATCCATTCAGGACCCACATCTTCTACTTGATCTATTTCATTCTTAGATGCTTCCTTTTTACTTTTTTTAGGATAAGCTTTCATTTTAGACACATTGGTGTCAAACCCACGTAATAAATCTGTGCCTGGATCATAGCAGGGCCCAAATAAAGTTCCATCTAAATCAATTTTATTTTCCGAATGGCATTCAACATTTTCATTAACTATAATTCCTTCCTTTTTTATTAATTTATCTGTTTCATTTTTTGAACGTTTTCTATAATGTGTATGAAATAACTCCATCACTGTATGCTTTCTTTTCTTATCCCTTCTTTCTTGCTTGCTTCCTATATATTCTTCAGTTTGACTAGGTTGCTGCTACAAACAATAAAATAAAATTTCCCCTTTTTCCATCTTCTTTACTCTTATTGAATTCATACATTTTACAAGTTTTACAATTTTCAAGGAAACAAAGGATAGAAAATAAGTTATCTACTTTAATGTTAATTTTATCCTATAATAATATGGATTCTTTATTTGTAAAATTCAGTTCAAAGGAAAAAAAAGGAAACAATTCATGTCATAAAATTTTTAATTTATGATAATAACGTCGTGTATTATTTATATAATAACTGTTAAGCTCATATATAACATATTTATAAAATTATTTTATACTTTTCTCATTGACTTTAAGAAAGTGGTGCATGATTATAAAAATATATTTCCGACAATTATCACTGTTTTTCAATGTTTGGACGAATAAAGCAAATTCAAAACTCAATTTACTGTACATTTTGTTACTAATAATAACAAGAAAATAAGTAATTATAGCTGATGAAATTTTACATTAACGATAATAGAACATAACCTTACTGTACAAATACTGTACCTTTGTGACTGTTGTAGCAATTTTTGTCATTTTTGACGATTTAATTGTCTTTGTATATCCATCATCAAACAGTACATCATATTTATCTGTAAAAATAATCTTAAATTAAAAAAGTACCATTTCTCGAATTAGAAGGATGTCCTATCACGAAACGTCAAACTAACAATATACGTAATTCTCATACGTAGTTAAGGTTAGATCACTTACCGTTTCCTAAGACGGCATTTACTTTAGCAGGATATTTTCTACCATCAGCCCACGTAGCAAGTATCCTTTCTCCCATTGAAAAGTCTTTCATTTTTGTTTCCCTAAGAGATTCAAATTTATTTATTACCATATTTGAAAAAATATGGTTAATTATTATGATAGATAGATTCAAATGATAGATTAATTTCTTATACAAACAGTAACTTTGTTTCACGATATTTAAACACTATGCAAAAAATAAATAACATTTTCCAAATGTAAATATAGATTACTTTATATTTTTAAGTCTGTATGACTGTTAATAACATATTTTTTTTCTTTCTTTCTTTTTTTTTTTTTTTTTTTTTTTTTTTTTTACTACATTCATTTGAGAAAGAAAGAGAGGGGGGAAAAAAGAGAAAAGAAAAAACACTAATGCATTGTAATTATAATTCTTAAAAGTTATTGTGAACGACAGTTTATATCATGTTAAAATGTATTCTGAAAAAGAATCTGTTTTAAATATTCCAGCTTCTATGAATATGACTTATGAAATGATATCTAAATATAAAATAAGGAGCTTGAAGTGTGTAAAATATGTGTATATACAACTGTGCACACACATTTTAGAAAAATAAAAATAATAAGTCCGTTTTATTAGATCACAAAAATTTCTTTTCCATTTTTTAGGTAATAAGATAATGTAGAATACCTATAGTTTAAAATTATGAAAATTATTAAAATTATAGATTTAGATGAAAAGATAAGAGAAAAATGGAGAAAATTTATTATTGGTAACGTAAAAAATAAAATAATTTAATAACATTTCTCATCACTGCATAAAAAATACTATAGATTATACAAATTCTTTTCACCTAGCTAATAATTATACAATATCCACTTACTGAGATGGTAGATTCCAGGTTTGTTCGCTTTAAAAAAGAATAGGTCTATAAGTAATGCAGATAATTATTATACTTTATATAATAAATCAAAGCAAAAATTATTCACATAAACATTTTTTTATTTTCTGTATCTATTAATTCAAATAATTTTGTGGTAGATTCATTGGAATATTTTTACTTACTTTGATTGTGTTTGCAATACACGTAATCTTGAACTATCCATAGGTATCCATTCATCAAACCTTGAACTCCACTTGTCAAAACGTATCAATACTTCTCGTTCATCCCAATCAGTTTCAACTACTTTCGCTGAATACCTACAATATAACATCAAATAAATAAAATCCTTCATCAATATTTATTACAATAAATATAATTATCTAATTGCCATTAACTGTTCTACAAATATTTACCATTTTTCATTGAAATCTTTCGCTTCCAATTTGGCTCCGGGAAAAAATTTTAGTCCACCTCGATTAAAAATTTTTGGTTTAAGTTCTTCTGGTTTATCAAATGTTTTTTCATCTTCCACTTCCATACTTTTCAATTCTTCCTTAATGGCCAAATCTTTTTGTATATGTTTTATTGCTATATCAGATTCAACAATACCTAATTGCACTGCCATAGAATTCACTTCTATTTCTGAATTTTTATTTATCTCTTGTTTCACAGTATATACATTTTCTTCTTTCACATTAATGTTCTTACATCCATTATCAAGTAATTCTGATGAATCTATTAAATTGAAGGAATTAACTGATGGTTCCGGTCGAGACGAACATGTTTCTCCACAATTATTAGACTTTAATGTTCTGAGACCAGAATTCAGTGAAGAGGTAGATTGTTCTAAGTTCAGAATTTCAGAATTAATAAGATCTAAATCTTCTTGCGCATAGGAAGTTGATGATTTTACAGACATAATTACAGGATCTGCAAAAAGAATCAATATATAAGCTTAAAATTTCAAGAGATATTTTTTAAAATACTCTATTCTACAATAATTTTAAAATATTCTTAGATGATATACATTAATAAACATCTTTTATAAATAAAATATTTAAATGCCACTAAAATATTACTTCTTATTACACATATTTATTTATAAAATTGTATGATATCACTATTAAAAACTATCTTTAATAATTTACTATCACAAAGATATATAAATATGAAACAAAATATACAGAATAATAGATAACAGTATTAGTATTAAAAACTAATGATATACTGTGTGAGGAGCATAACTGAACTAATAACAATATATTTTTTCAATAAGAATCAGATCAAAGCTTTCAGTCAGTTACTTAAAAACAGAAAATTGTTAAATGCTTCATTAATTTCATATTGTGATAATACATGTATCTAAAATTACAATCATGTAGAAAATCTTAATGTCTTTTTCAATTAACTATGTATTTTCAATAACTCTATCTATTCTTTTTTATGAATTTCATATGAAATGCAGTAATTTGATTAAATTCTATCAAATATACTTTCATGTAATGCACATAAACGCACATTTTAAAAGTTCAGTAACCATACTTGCACTCAATGTTTTATATCTTCATTCACTAAAGCTTTCATTCATCCTTCTACTACAGGTAGTCCAACCAATGTTGAATAGCTGATTGCCTTGAAGAATATTTTTCAAAAACCTAATAGATTGATACATAGTTATGTAAAAAACAAATAATTTTATCAAGCATAATTTACAAAATAATTATACTTTATAGTTTCTGTTATTTTTACTTGATTTAATTATAACTAATAATAACATTAATAACAGTAGTTCTTCAACTATAATGAAAGAATCATCATTTTAATTGTTATCATCATATAAATATATATAAATAAGAGTAATATCAAAATGTTCAAAAATATTTTATTCGTGTGCAATTTTTTTATTAATAGTGATTTATATTAATAGAAGATAATATTTATAAGATGTAATCATTAGTTCAATTACGCTCTTTAATATATATAGTAAACAATATCACAATACAACATAAAACTTATTAATTGTATTATTACTTGTGATCTTTAAATCAATGTAATGTTCTCTAAAATAACAAATTTTCACATAGATTTAGAAGTTATAAACAGCTATACAGATAGGTTATAAATATGTTTATAAAAAGAAAACTTTAGGTTTACATTTATTAAATCTTTGTTTGTTCAAAGAATCATAATGTATTAAACAAAATATGAAAACATAATGTACTAAACATATTATAATACAGTATACAGACATAAACAATAAAAAGCTGTTGATTTTATATATAACTATTTAAACATGAGGAGAAATGGTAAAATGAATTTTCACAAAAATATTTGGACATTTTATGAATTTAAATTATAAAATTGAAATAATTATTTTTTGTGTAAAGGTTTAATATTTGGTTGAATAATCCTTATGTTCAATAACTACTTTTTGTGAATGATCAATTTCAGATTTATTGCTATTGTACACTTAAGCTTGTTTTCTCTATTTACTGCATTGTAAACCGAGGTCTCTTTTCTTTGTTTAGTGTATTAGTGTATTGATTACTCATCAATGTCTAAAGTTTTGTACTACAGGTAGGTGAGAAGATTGCAAGGGATAGCATAAGGACAAGAGCAGTACTGATCTCTATTACCCTCTGTCATGCTTTGTCTTATTGTCTTATTTGTATAAGTGACACCTTTATCCAATAATATTTATCTTTATGACTGTATTGGGTCTATCAGAAATAACCAAACAGATCTGCATTCCTTTGCTTATCTATCTTCTCATCTGCACAGTACATTCTGTTTCTTATTATTAGACTGTGAATTTTCATGCATTTATAGGAAATTTAATAGTACAAAAATACACAGAATACACATAACATGGAAAAATATGGAAAATATTGAAAGTATAATACTCGTTATAATGTTTAATGAATAAAACAATTCTCTATTTGGGTTCCATTTTTTTTACTATATCCATAAAAATATGAACTGGCATAAATATCTGCAGCCTATTTATTATATTTTTCCTTTACTATAACATTATAGTTATCGCTAAATTTGTTAGCTAATTTTGCAACTTAACTAACTTAATAAACTACTTTTAACTTAACTTAATAAACTTTTTTTTACTTCCCTAACAATGAAACATTTACTTTAAATACTAACAACTTTTAGATGTCTATTTTGCAGCTTGTAATTAATTCTATCTTTACCTTCAAATCATTTGATAATATCCTACACTGTACTCTTATCTATCTTGTAAAAGATTTGTTATTTCATACACTGACATCTTTTCTTGTAGTAAAATAGCATTAATCACTATGTTTCAAAAGATATGTTCTTACTTTGGCAGTCTATTTTATAACATATTTGAGATAAAACTAGAGAATATCCAAATCTTAACATTTTTAAATGATAACTTACCATTATAATTACAAACATTCCTGGCTGATTATTTAAAATTTAAAATAAACATATGCAGTTCCTTAAATATAGTAAATATCCAAATATATTTGTGATATCATATTTAAACAATCATATGTAACAAATAACAGCATTTATTTATTATATCATAATGAATATATAGCATAATATATTTTTGTTACTTATTGTATATTATCATACACTATAAAAATATGAGACAAAATTATGTTGCCCACATATTTTAGTAATGGACTATATGTAAACATTCAAATAAAGTAATATAAATCTGCAATATAGTGATATTTGCAATGAGATTAATCAGCTTACAATTATATTCTATAAAAATTAAAAATTTCTAATATTGTCTTTATTTCAATATAAAAATGTATCTCATATATGTAAGAAATATGTATTTTATACATTCTTCACTTAAAGATATGTTTTAATCACATATTCAAAAAAGTAATAGGCATATCCTATAAATAAATTGCATTTTTTGTTCATAGCTGTTCTCTTCGTTTGTTCTAATAAAATCCTATGTTGTAACTCAACATTGCCTAGTACATTGCATTAAATTAATTATAATGTCCAATTCAATTACTTCTAACATTTAAATAATATTAATAACTCAAATATTCATATGAAATTTTTAACACAACTTGTCCTCTACGTGAAGGTATGTATAGCTAGTATGTAATCTGTCTATTACATTCCACATGTGACTTAGTAAACATTGAATATATTGATTGTAAATTAAATTAAATTACATAGCATATTACATCATTTCAATAGATAATAACTGAGTATTGTAATAACAAATAAAAATATTTCCTTCTATTCTATGCATTTATTATTTTTACAATATATATATATATATATTTATTTATTTATTTATTTATTTATTTAACTATATATTGAATAAAGAACATATTGAATAAAGGATGAAATTTAGGAATAAATTAAATATATTTAATAATGTATGAAAAAAGAATTAAAGAATGAAAGAAGAATAACAGAATGAAACCGACTAAAAAAAGACATTATGAGAAAGAAAAATAATAACTTGAACACGCAAGTTAAAGCTTTTAGATATACAATTCTTTTATTTGGCAGTATTTCGTAAAAAAGTAATATTAAGAAATAGTAAATAACAAATGATACGCACCTGGATGATTGTCATAATCTGCAAAAACCGACGGAACGCTACCCTTACGTAGAAGTAATTTATGTCCTTTAGCAGCTTCGTAGTCAGCTCGTTTGAAGTGTCTATGACAAACAACCTGACCTGGTGAAGGTTTAAAGCTCGCTTCGAATCCACCACTAGTCAACCATCTGTTCCTTAAATTAATATCTTTTGGAAATTTATGAAGCGGTAACCCTCTAGTACGCACATCTTGCACATCGGCCTCACAGCTACGCACGCAACATTTGCGCGCCATTCTCATTGTTCTCACAAGCGATATCCTTTTAACATGCGACGCTACACGTCGTCGCTTCATTTACGTACTACATAGCAACGTAGCACAAAAGAACATTGCCCAGGATATCCGTAAAAATAAAATTTAAACGTGAGAGAACCAGTCGTGTACCAACCACTTTGACACGCACTCTTCTAACTGAAAATATTTCAACTTACGTTCGCAAAAACACTGAACTAGCTCAATTGCGTATATGATCCACTAATCGATCTGCACTTTTCGAAGAACATCGAGTATATAAGCATTACTCATTAAACAAACTTATCAATATGTGGCGCCCTCTTCTATTTACATGGATATCCGCATTAATGTGAAATAATATTAATCGGTTAAAAGTTTGAACTCTTATATTTATTTAAAATAAAATATCCTGTCTCTAATAAATTTCAAATAAGTTTTATCGTTATTAAAATCATTGGAATATTAATACTAGATAAAATGGTTGTTTTAATTAAATATGTTAATACCTCCTCCATCATATTTCTATGAAAATTTTATATTATAATAATATGAAAAATAAAAAGATAGCAATATAAGATGTATAAGATAAATAAAAAAATACATCTTAAATATATCTTAAATGTGTTGAAATTTACTGTGTATTATATCACCAGGTTAACCAATAGAATTACGTCATTTCCGCTCTTTAGTTGTATTGAAAATGCTGCCCAAAAATAAGTCATGTGATTTCCTTTCAACGCATTTCTCCTTCCTTTTAGCTGGATTAAGTGGAAGCCGGGTGCTTGTTCTCTTTTATTGGGCTAAGGCTAAATCAGCGACTTGCACCGTTTTATCATCCCATCCAGTTTAACTATATATTATACAAGCAATAAACATGAATTCCAAAGCTGAACTTGCTTGCATTTATTCAACATTGATACTTGTTGATGACGATGTTGCTGTAACTGTAAGTACCAGTCATACATGTGATTTCTTAATGTCATGAATAAACTATGAATGTTTATACATTTTATAAATCTTTATAAACATAATTAAAGAAACAGATTCAAAATATAAATTTGTTTCATCTACTAAATATTATAATAAGTTCTCTACTTTGGATATTTTATATATTATTGCTATTATTTATTACTGTTTGAGGCTTTAAGCAGATAGTACAATCATTGGTTACGAATGTGCACGTGTAATACAATTCTGATTACTTTCTAAATTATTACATGTATCTATGTTGCTATTGTATTAACATAACATTTTCTATCTTATGTACTAAATACTATAATATATTTGTTGGGTATTCTATATATTTTTACATGTTATATGCATTTTCTAGATTTTTAGAAGTCTAAAGAAGTTTAAATTTCCCAAAACTGCATAAGCATCAACAATACAATTCAACAATTTTGTTTTATTATTTATAGTAGCAAAATACAAAAGTATAATAAATATATAAGAACAAAGTATATTTAATACTAATATTTAAAATCTTTGTTTATTGCTCAGGGAGAAAAGATTCAAACAATTTTAAAAGCTGCGGCTGTTGATGTGGAATCTTATTGGCCTGGACTTTTCGCCAAGGCTTTAGAAGGAGTCAATATAAAAGAACTGATAACAAAGATTGGATCAGGAGTTGGAAGTGCACCAGCAGGTTGTAAAAATAGGATTTTTAATAATACATCATATTCTAACTCAAAATATTATATAATATATTTAAACAAATTTTTTCATATATTATCCTTTGAGTACGATATATTTTAATTAATAATTCAACATATAATAGTTATTTTTACCTTATACATAATATAGAATATGGCATACTTAATTAATTTTACTATTTTATATACATTAAGTACTGCATATGTTGCATACAATATACATATATTGATAATGGAAGAAACGTGAATTAAACTGCTTCATTTTAGGCCTTTTCAAATTTTTGATCTATTTTGTTACATTTTAATAGTATTTAACTAGTTATCTAAAAATATCAGTTTCAAATTTAGGAAATCATGGAATCGAAAGTTATGTCTGTAAGAATGGGCATTTGATAGCTTATTTTGACACCATATTGATTTCATTTAACAAGTCGGATCACTGACTGTAAACAGATACACATAATAATTACTTTAGTAGGTAAATTTGATTGGATTGTACAAATACTATGTTGAAAGTTAGTTGAGATATAATATGTAGAATTGATTTAAAAGATACTTTAATGTTCAAGTAAGTGCCTTGACGAAAGATTGAAAAGATTAAAAAGTCAAATCTTAATATATGAAATAGGATATATGTATGAAGTACACCTTAACTTCAATTTAGTTTCTATTAAAAAACATAAAACACTAAATGTGAGCCTAGATATACTTGCACAAACGTGTGCTATTTGTATTTTAGTTAAGAATGTTATATATCCTTCATCAACTATAGTCATATCACTATCAAAATTTTTTAATGAAAAAAAAATATACACAAAATAAGTTTAATCTTCCCAGATATGATAAACTTACATATGTATATATTGGTATCATTCACAGAAGTACAAATCCTCTACATCCACCATACTACATAAATTTATGTAGAGCGGTCAGCAAAAGAGGAGAAAGAAATAGTATTAGAAAATTGTGAATCATATTTAGAAATGTGATTAATGTTTCTATACGACAACACTATAGATAAACATTTTTTTTCATAACTGTGAAATTGTATTTTCAAACAATGAGATTATTTTCTTATTATCTTTTAAAGCACCCGCAGCAGCCGCTGCACCTGCTAGTACAGAAAGTGCACCTAAAGAAGAAAAGAAGAAAGAAGAACCTGAAGAACAAGAATCTGACGATGATATGGGCTTTGGTACGTAATGTATCTATAACTAATATCATATCAATATTCCAGTTAAATATTAATATGCAATGATTATTATTATGTATTAGCTACTGATATTATATATGATGACATGAGAAAAATGAGAATATTATTTTTTAATTACAGTATATTATAGGGAACAGAACTTGTTTTAATAAATATCTTTTTTTTTTACAGGATTATTTGACTAAATTTAAGGATCGCAATATATTGGTCCATTACATAATTTGTACAGTTATATTGTACAATAAATAAAATATTTTGAAATTAAATCATCCAATGATATACACTTCATTCATTGAAAGATCCATTTCATTTATTTTCATCCTACTCACGATTATATTTTATATATTTCTTTTAATGATTATAAAATTAAAATTAAGTTATATATTATATATTAATTATTAATTAAATATATAAATTATATATTACAATTTTTTTACCGCATATTTTAGAGATTTTTCTATTTTTATGAGAATCACATTTTGTTTGTACCATTTATTATTAATTTTTGTACATTTTGATAATGTAAACAAAGTTTCATATTACAAACTATTCAATGCTTTTATGAGAATTTGAACTTTATAAATAATTGATTTTTTATGTAAAATGGTTATTTTTATTTGTCTGAAAATTATATATAAAACCCTATGTTGCAGTTTTCTAAATAAAATATCTAAAGATATTGATATTATTTAAAATTTATTCTGTGAAATATATTTTCTATATTCAATTTATTTGAAAATTGATGTTAAAATGAATGAGCTACTCGAGTACTAGAAATTAATATCACGTTTCATTTAAGAAAGACAAACTAATCTTTTCTTCTAGTAGTCACCAAAGAAAAAATTGTTACACACTAAAAACCCAGTCACATGAATGTTAATTCAACAGATATTGTGGTCAACGTCGTAGCATAGCCTAACTTTGGAACGAATATATATATGTATATGTATTCTTGGTTAAAATCTTATACGTTATGAACATGCTGTGATACCTCAAAGAAAAAAGTGTAAAAACATTTTAAAAAATATGGCGAATTTGAAAATCGTAAAATTTTTAGAAGCTTTCAACAAAAGGTATAAACCTAATATTATAGGACTAATAACAAGAAATGTACATGATGTAACTACAAAATCTGCTAAAAAGGTTACCCATACTGGTCAGGTAAAATAATATTGATAAAAATATATTTATATCGTTACAACTTTATAAATATCGTTTATATAAATATCGTTTATTTTGTAATAGATATATGACGAGGATGATTATCGTAATGTACGATTTATAAATAGACCAAAGGAGGTTAATGATAATTGGGCCATTAAATTAATAGCGGAAGTTCCTGCTGCACCAGTGAAAGATAAAATTGTAGCGTGTGATGGGGGAGGTGGACCTTTAGGACATCCAAAAGTTTACATTAATTTGGTACAAATTATATGTATTTACAACGTAAGTAGATACATTCTTTAATTTTATTTACAATATATAACTCTATTTTAGGATAAACCTGGTAATCATACTTGTGGATATTGTGGTTTACGCTTTTATAAAGAACATCATTAAACAGATAGGACAAATACATGTAGTCAAATTATATATTATATATGTATTTTAATGTATATTTAATGTTAGAAATATATATATAAAAACAAATAGTCTTTTATTTATCTGTTTTAAACTTTTTAGTATAAAATGATATTGTTTACTAAACATCAACTTCACTTTGATAGCAAACATTTACAAGGCTGTTTTCTGACTGCTCATGCTTAATGGTATTGCTTGTAATTCAGTTTTCATGCAAAGGAATTCACCACAAACGCACATTATGCTTAAAGATATAATATTTAAACACCACCAACTAAAAGTTGATGGAAAACTTGCATTGTATATCCAACAGCATAATAAATGTATTAAGTGTGCTGTACAGGCAAAATCCATACACTGTTTTGTCCTTTGTACTAACCACCACAGTGCGATTGCTCCAATTAATGCATTTAAGATAAAAATAATTATTATAAACTGTCCAGCAAAATCTCTAACGTGTATTTGTTTATAATGGAAAACATAATCTAATGACTTCGTGGATCCTATGTATGATGCAACAATCCAAATCCATAATCCAAGACAGAAGTACATCACAGTCTGGACTGCAATTATTTGAGATATTATAAGGAACGGATCCCACATTGTTTTACGGAATTGTCCAGAAATATTATTCATTGTTTATCTTTGAGATATTAATTTTGTCTAAGGCAATCCTATGCTGTATGTTTTATACTTTATCATATTAAAGCTTCTTTTGATCTAAAACAAAAAGTAGAATTTTTAATTTATAGGAAGATGAACATATAATTATCAATAAATTTATGATTTATGTTATAAATTATAAATAAGATAAGAAGGAATAAAAATCATTAAATAATTTTTAAATCACATAAGAAACCAGCTTTGTTTAATTTATGACGGTTCATTAAATTTGTTTAATACTTCGTAATATAATCTAATTTAAAGCAAAAGGGTTTACTTCGATTATTCCACAAACACATACAATTATATTAATTCATTATATGATTATACAATGTATTATTTATGTTTGATATAAATTTATATAATAAAATACCACTCACATAAATTTATATAATAAAATATTTATGGTACAATTATGACAATTCAGAAGTTTAAATTAATACAAATGGTTATCTACTAAATGAAAATGATGCTTTTCCCTGATACATACGTGTATACATAATATACTTATTTATTTATTTATTTATTTATATATACAACTCAATCAGACAATATGACAGATTCAAAAGATCTAATTCCACTGGATCTTATGTATTGGTATAACATAAAAATTGTGATACTGTATTATAATAATTGTAATTTTTAAACTTGCTTTACATCAAAATGATTACCTTTTTCAAATTCTGTCATTTCATGAGATTTTCTTATAATGAATCTAGTATACATATATGTACTTAATATATAAATAGGGACGGACAGATATTTGGCGGTAATTTTAAATCTATCATTCAAAAGCATTTATTCTTATTTGTATTGTGTTCATTGTAAAGGTAAAATAAATATGTACTCAATCAAATTTAGAATTCTTTAATTTTTATTCAATGTAAAATGTTTAAATTTGTACTATATTTACTATATAAAATTTTGATTGCATGATATTATATTATTCTATTATTAGGGAACCGTTATTAAAATTATTGTTATCATTAATATCTTTACAAATATAGAAATTGTCTATATTTAAATTACATTAATTTGTCAAACAATAAATTTAATTTCGTTCTATATGAATTACTACAAAAATTGAATTTACATATGTGATTTATATATATCTTGCATTTTATTCATATATCCCGTTCTTAAACCGTATAAATAAAATATTTTCAAGGACAAAACTAATATATAATCTATATTCTTAAGAATATAATTTTAATAATAAATTCAACTATGGTCATTATAATAATGATAAACACAAGTTTAAATATTATTGTATTACCCTACAAATATTAATAAACATGTATTTATATGGCTATATCTGACTTAAATTTTTGTCCTAGATGATGCCTAAATGTATGCGATATTTCTTATGTTGTAAATGCCAATCTATTTATTGTATATTTACAGACATAACACAGGGATGGTCACGGATGGATGAAACGTGGATGAAGTACAAATATAATATGATGAATATAGCAGTATGTGTCTAAATGCAGCATACTTATGTACATCTGATTATATATTTTAATTCGAGAATATATGCACATACCACGATCATATATGTAAATAGGTCCCGACACTCGCTAGGGAATACCGTCCCAAAATTGAATCGTGTTTAATCGTGAAAAATCAATATGGAAGATCAACAAAGTTTGCGTTCTTGCGAGACAGACAGAGATGAATAAATTGTTTCTGTCTCTGATTGAACATTCATAGCATGTCACTCATGCGCAAGACGAGAACTTTCTTGTCCTCCATGTTGATTTTTCACAACTAGTCGTGACGTCGCGATCTGTTTATATTATCATATTACATATTGCAATATGATGTAAGTTTGTTTCGAATCAGTGAATGAATTAAAAAAGCAAGAAATGGAGTTGTGGGATTTCATTCGCAATATACTTGGTAGGCGGAGATCAGAAAAATTTAATAATGGGTAAATATTTAAATAAACATTATTTATATCTATATTACGAACTATCTGTATTTCGATAGTCTATTTTCATTCATTTTCTACGATGTAATCAATTATAATCCTCTTTCTCATTTTGGTGAAACTGCAGAAAAGCTAGCTACCCTCCGATTTCAACGATTTTTAAATATACTGT
The DNA here is from genome assembly GCF_905332965.1 of Bombus pascuorum. NCBI lineage: Eukaryota > Metazoa > Arthropoda > Insecta > Hymenoptera > Apidae > Bombus > Bombus pascuorum. Next base: position 6,026,950 of record NC_083494.1, on the reverse strand, counting down.
AAAAGACAACATTTTGAATAACTCTTTTCTGTACATTTAAAGGATGGGTTAGCTTAGTTTCTAAGATAATCGCGAAAAACTGTAGGTACCACTACAGTAAATTCTGCCTAAAGTAGTGCATCTGTGGCAGTATTGGTTGCCTCCAGCCGCTTATCTTCGATAATAGAAACGAGGGTATTTTCTACAGTTCCACCCTTATTTTAATTAAACTTGCATTATTAAATATTTCAGATTTGACGATTATCAAAATAATTATGGAGGAGATAATTTTCAAAACTCAATGTCTCAAATTGATATTCATGATGATAGCAGGTAATTTTTACTTTATATCTTATGTCAAAGTATAAAACCGCATATTATTTATATAAATTTACTGTGGAAAGTAAAGTGATGCTTTAAAGATTAGCTAAGAATGAAACAAAATGTTAAACAAATAGTAACTTGCACCGTGACTAAATTTAAGGTATGCTGCAAAATACGTAGTAAAAAAATAGTGAAGAATTTTGGAATTTCAAGATTTAAATTTATATAATTGTTAGAATTTAAATCTTCTATGTATAAACTATCTTATTGAATATTATTTAAAACATTTTCTTAATTTTTTAATCATGTAACTAACAAATTAAGAATATGTGATTGGTGATAAGGACATAGCTTATATCTGTAAATTATCAGATGCATGCTAATATCAGTATACTCTCGCTTAGTTACAATGTTGATGAAATGTTATAATATATAAGTATTATTGTACAATACTTAACCCAAAACTGTAACTTTAGTTTATTTATAACAAAAATTTATTCTAACATTTATGTTAATACATGTCAATTTGTTTTCCATGATATCTACATTGTAGGCAGCATCCATATTAAGTTTTAAAAATTTGGGAGAGAATATACACAAATGACTTGGATAGTTCAATTGAGAAAGCACTTGTTTGGCAAATAAAAAATTCATGTATGAATCCCAGTTCAGCAAATTGGCTGAATATTTTTCTTCCTACTAATTAAAAAATGGAACATGTCTCAACACCTGATATTATGGTTATAATCAGCATTTACATATTTATTGATATTAGCATCTACTGCCCACAATGTATTTTTTATTTACTTTATACTCTTTTAAATGATTAATTTTATCATACAATCTCATATAATATAATATATAATAGATTTTTCGAGGGAGTCGGTCACTTTAACATCTTTAGTGACCCATTAGAAATAACAAGATATTTTGAGTCTCAGATAGAGAATATAATGATGAATTTTATTTATGGATTTAATAATGAAGGTATGTACATATAATTATTATATTTAACTTACACGTAATTAAACTTAGATTTACATTTACATATTTTTAAATTTGTTCAGGTAATGATGCAAATACAAACGTATTTTCATTTATACCCTCACAGAGAAAATCTTTACGTGATAACATGTTGAAACCAAATAATGATCAGATGGAATTAAAATTAGATACAGATTTAGATGGAAAGTTAGTATTTAAATTTAATGAATTGCAGTTAATTTAATCACTTTATAAAATAATTAGATATAATTGATAGACATAATTTATAATTGTTTGAAAAAATGTTGTATTTTTAACAGAGTCACTATAGATAATTTTTCCAATGTTTGGGGTGAGTCTGACAAACCACAACTTAAAGTAGCACGACCTTCCATAATTGGAAGATCTATCAGGAAAGAATATGTTCGTAAACCTGATGGAACAATAGAACAAAAACAAGTTATTAAAGATCATGAAGGAAATGAGGAAACTATTATATCACACCAAATTGGTGACAAAATTCATACTATTGTTACAAAAATAGACAAAAATGGAGTGGAAACCAAAATAGAAGATATTTCTGATACAAGTAACTGTAAGTAATTTATATAAAATGTTGATACTGAATATATAATTGTTTACATTATTTATAATCATTATCAATTATTATAGTGTCTAAATATTTCTGTTGTTTTTAATATAATGAAAAAATGTGTGTAATGTTTATAGAAAGAGATGGGTAAAAGTAATATTAAACTTTTTAAATTATATTTTATGTTGGTACATATAGTCCCTTTCGAAAATTGTATAATAAATCTATATTGTTTTAATTGTGTCATTATTTTCGAATATATCTCGAATATTTCTTATAGCTATTCATGTTTTTTTTATGAAGAAATGTTCTTTTTTACATGCTGTCATCCATCTGCGTTTTATTTTAGATTTTAATGTAATTTTCCGAGAGTTAATCATCTACTATTATTAGAAACAACAGAAATATTTAGAATCATTATATTAATTAAAATCATTCTACATATAATTATATAGTATTTTCCATAGAAACAGTGTTAATTGATTTTTATGTTTGAATATTTATTATTATATGAATGCAATATGAATTTCAGGTGATTTATTGGAAAAAAGGAAGTTACCGAATGAAACAGATAGTTTTCCTAATATTCATTTCAATTTCTTTTCCTGGGAAAAATTGTTTAAACCCAATCCGAAATTATGATCAAGTAGTATTTAAATAATAGTTATCTATAGTAAGAATGTATAAATAATTAATGAAATGATAAATAATACATTGTTGTCAAGCAATTTAAATTTGAGATGTATGTAATATGTAATAAATTTACTTCAATATAATATATAAAGTAGTTTTATAAATATGTGTATTTGTGTAGAGAAGTAGATCATTTCTACAAAAATAAAAACCTTTATATTCGTGAAACGTGAAATGAATAGCGAACGGTATTGTTCGTATGTGGTATAATATATGACTATATACCTATGGTAAGCTTTGATTTATTAATTAGGTACAATTAGACACCTGTCGGATAAGTCGGAGAATCTTGTTCATTCTGCTCTTACTGATGATGCGTAGGTTAAGATAGCGTTGAAGGCATCTCTTAACAACGCCTTCAATTCTCTGTCCTGGAAGACAATTATATTACTTTAGACGGGTTGGGCGTATTTCAACCTTGCGCCCATGGATGCCGAGCCTAGTAGGGCATCAAGCCGAGTATGGATACATAAATAAAAATTATTTGACATATATCTTAGACGGGTTATCGGGCTCTATCTTCGGGAATAGAATATCTGGGTCAGAATGGCGCATTACATCGGAGGGAAGTGTCCTACGGGATACACTAAGAATCGGCGCTCGGGCCAATTCTGTAGGACTTGCCATGCGATGTCATCTTGCAGGTTCTTCTACTCACAGATACAAGAATCACTAGCAGGGAATCATCCAACAGTCGGAACTCGACATGGTTCTCCATCAAGAAATCAAGGCCCTGAGTGGGTGAAACGTACGTCAAGATAGGGAGTTGCAATTCGCGGATTCTATAGGGTCAACAGTTGATGAGAGAATATTAGCCCGATCTTACTTACTAACTCGTAACGAACTCGATGCGAAATTACATGATGACACTTTTCGTGACGTCTTGCAGATGTTCTGTATCAGAATTATGATTTTTCGATTCTTTATATACCATAAAAATATCAAAATTTCATGGTAGGGATGGATCATGAATTTATCATATGCATATATGAATATGATTTATTATTCACTCATGTTTCGGAGTTTTATACCTATATGCAAATGTGTAAGTTGTGGCTAACTTGGTTACTTCCAAATTTTTGTTGTATACATTATACACATTATATATTTGATATATTATAGTTGATATAGGGATTGAAGTTATTGTTTCTTATGTGTTTCATTGGGATGACTTCTGATGTGGAGCAAAAATTTCTGTTCATTTTTTTTTTAAATTTTGGGTTCCAGTCTTATTTAATAAATAAGGAAGAAAGTTTTATAAAAGTGCTGAAACTTACCTAATGTAAATAAAATTGCCCAAAATTTAGTTTTGTACATATATATCACAAATCTTGTAATTTTGATAATCTTGTAATGAGGTATACTATAATATCATGGTCTAACAAACATATGCTCACATGTGGTATAAATGAATTCTATCTGTGGAGTGCACTAGACTAACGGTGCACGTTTTCGTTCTGTGGTGGATGCGTATATAACAACAATTTAAATAAAAAAAAGTACAATATTTTATTATAAAATACGAAATATGCACAGCATAGATTTTACATATTTAATTTCATATATTTAGAAAAAATAGATATCAATACGTTTTACAGAATCTAAAGTATTTTTATACTTTTACATTCTCATTTAAATTTATCAAAAGAGATTTTTCAATTATAATACTTCAAAACAGATTTCATAATCATTTTCAAATTCTGCAAAGGACAGATTTTAAATAATAATATTGGGAAACAAATTATATCTTCTGTTCCTTCTTTTTTTAAAATACTTTTATTATTGTAAAAATTTTTACACAATCCAAAAAATGATAAACAATAAATAAAATGTTGTTACATTAAAATAATAGAAAGTAAAGTATAAGTTCATTCAATTAAAAGTTTACACTTTAATAGTTTGAGAAGATAACAGTAAATAGTTTCATACATTGTATACATGTTAAGTTATGAAACTTAGAATACACATTATATAGAAGTTATAATACAAGTATTTATATGTATTTTAAGTGATTTATCAATGAATGAGTAAACTTATTTTTTTTAATATTATTATAAATTTGTCATACATTTATTTTGTATTATATTACTGTTTGAATACACAATCCATGAATTTAATTTGTGTGCACACATATACAATTTTATATTGCATGCATATTAAATGTGTTAATTCTTACATTAATTACAATATCTATTTGTACATATACGGATGCATACATGCGCACACAAATTACTATTGAAAACATTAACAAATTTCATGTTTATAGTCCTAAGATTATAATATAAAGAATACTAGAATTAAAAAAAATTCAAACTGGTATATTGTAAATGTTATAAAAGAAATAGTTATAATATCAAACATTAATTTAATAACAATAATACACAAGCAAAACTCTGCACATAAAAGTGAAATTGGACATTATGGACTGGTTTGAATCAAAAAACAAATAATTAAAAAATAATCTGTAAGCATAAATTTATAATCTATAATTGTGTCATATCTTGAAATAAATTTATGTAAAATTCACTTTATACGTTAATTTATATAATAAACATTTTACAAATGTTAATTAATATTTCACTATGAAGGCATTCAATTTTTGGATTCGGATTTATATTTCTTTAAGTTCATCTTTCCTGCTATATTTTTATGTGAACGTATATAATAAATATCTTTTATTAATTTGACATCTTCAAACTAATGTTTTATTACCTGGTAACATAAAACAATATAAGCAAATAGAGATAGTCAAAAATTTTATTTTATTATCATTAATTTTGTTATACCACATTCTTATAGTGGTATCTGTTACAGAAACAACTGAAATTTATGCATTATAAATATTAATAAATGCTAATAATTTAAAAATATTATTTGTAAGAATTAAATTCTCACGATAAAATATAGTATTTTTTCGTTTATAATATTTCAAGCAGTAAAAAGAATTACTTGAAATGTAAGCTGTAATTATCATACATTATTTCTTTATAGACTCATATGTTAAATATTTATAAATTATCTAGTTTATGCAAATAGCCATTTTCGGATCTAGTATTTTTCATTTCTTAATGTATCTACAAAATTTTTTCAATATAGTTTTTTATAACTACTTAGGACAAAACATGAAATTGTTATTATTGAGTTGTCACATAAAATACAATATATTAATGGCTTAATATGTACAGCATTTGTTATTGTAATTTTCAAGCCCTTCCATAGGGACTGTTACTAAAATATCGTAGAAAGCATCAATATCTAACATTTAAAAGACAGGATGTATTTTATCATTATAACTCTTATTAGGAGAGAAAAACGCAAGAAAATAAAATAAAATTAATCTTTAAAAAATTAATTATTATAAGATAATTATTTTGGCATCTTTGCTTTCATTTAGTCTATGAATTGTTTATAAACTTTATTTTCTAAATATATACAAATTTGTTAATATTTTCTGTGCATTTCATTAATATTTTCTACGACTTTTACATGTCTAGATTCCCTTACAACATACATAAAATAAATGAAATATATTTTGAAATAAAACATTTTCAATTAAAAAGAATATAAGGATTTTTTATAAAGATGTAATACAAACGTCTTCAATTCATTAATTTAAAGAAATTTCTTTACTTAACAATTGTATCTTGTTATTGGGAACAAGATAAATAAAATCATTAAAACCTTATACCACTATACTAGTCTTCATCGCTTCATAGGCAGTGGTATATTACGTTTCATAAGGTATATTTCTAATTATTCTTGACCAAAACCTTCAGTTTCTTCAATTGCATAGTTTAACTTTTCTACTAGTTGATCATAACTCTTATATGGTGGTAAATCCAATCTATTGAAGCATGTATGTGATCTAGGTAGCCATGTATCCTTTCCTACTTTTTCTATGCAAAATCTTTGAGGACCATTGCTCCCTAAAGAGAATAAAAATGAAGACCAAAACAAAAAAATAACAAAAAATAGTTTCAAATGTAAATCATCTGATTTCTATAAATTATTTCATATTTATTTAGTTATTGATGTTTACTATTTACCCATTAGTTCTGCAAATCCCCCAACAGGTACTCGACAAGTACCCGTTACGAATTGCAAAAGTCGAGCTCGTTTTTCACTATCTGTTCTTGTTACAAACTGAATAAAATATATAAATATAATAAATGATATATATATTGGATAATATTTTACAAATAATTTTGTACGCATAATAACGAACCTGCCAAAACCATAAGATTTGTTTGCTATTTCGTGTATAATGTCTATAAATTGTATTGCGTTGCCAGTCTTCTACATCTATTTCTTGCATGCCACAGAGCATAAGTTCTAATTCACGTTCATCAAAATATTTCAACCATTCCAATGGTACAACCGAATTAAAACCTTCCAAAAATGCTTTAGTTTGGTCCTCTATACCTCTGGTCATCCTCCATTCTGTCATTAACCTTATATAGTAACAATCAATGAGGTGTAAAATATTAGGTAATATTGGGTAATAAGGTGTAAAATATTAACTTAATATTAATTATAACAGTACCTAATATATTCTTCTTTATTATCTTCAATAACTCTAATTTTGTCACCACCCTCTTTTAATTCATGATGTATTACTTGACCAAGAATTTCAAAATCCACACTATAATACAATTCGAGGCCACACTCGTCGATATTATTTTCTTTTATCCATACAAGAGATTTATAGAATTCTGGATCAATGGATTCTATATCTTTCATAATCAATTTCTTATTTAACATACGTTTATAAAACGGCATAGTGAAACCACTGTAGATAAACCGTCCATGATAAAGAGCCTACAATTAATGTATTTATATTTATTATATATAACATATTTTATATATATTAATTTCATTGATTTTAGTAGATATAATATTATTAACAGTAGAAATTATCATACCATTGCTATAAATCTTCCAATGAATTTAAAATACTGTAAATGATCAGGATTGACATAAGATGCTGGATTGATTTGTAAGCTATAATTACTCTTGTTGGCATATTCAAATAAACAGTACATTGGATTTAATACTTCATGACTCAATAGGAAAAACCATTCTCTGAAACCAGAATTTGTTTAATTTATTTTTATTCTTATAAAATAAAATTTTTTCCATGGAATTGTTAGTTCAATTCTTACCTTGATACACCTCCATAATCTAACCCTTCTTCTCCTTTAAATATGATATATAATCTGCGCCTCAATGCAAAAGCTTCTGCATTCATTATTTGATGGTAAGAGTCTTCAAATAATGTCTGTCGATTGACGCTAATTTTTATATGATTCGGTAATGCATTAGTTTGACACAAGAAGCGAAATTGTGATAATTTCCATCGGAATGATCTTTCATATGCTCTTGGTACACGATAAATACCTTTAGGACTAAATAAAAGTATAGTAGTAAAGAACATAATGAAGCAAAAAATTAAACTAGTAAAGATTGATAAAAAAAGATTACACAAACCCTTTAGGTGCTCCAGGTCTTGGATCCTGAAATGTAGTTGTTCTTGTATTGTGATCTACAAAATATCGAACTCCATCTTCAGTTAATCGCATTTCCCAGCCATCTGGTAATGGTGGTTCATCAATTCCAGTTTCTTGTCCTTGTGTTCTTGGATCCTCCCATTGTGTAGTACGATTTTTATGATTTACATAATAAACTCTTCCTTCTGGTTGTTTACGTCTCTCCCAGCCAGCAGGTAATGGTCCCAAAGCATCATCATCATCGATTATGGATGATGTTGATGGTCCTGCTATAGCTGCTTGATTTCCATGTGCCTATATATACATATTAAATTTATTTCTAAATTAGATTGTTAAATATCTATATTTTCAAAACTTAATGTAAAATATAAATAAAAATAAAATTATATATATGTTATAATTATTTATTACTTACTTGGGGATAAAGAAACCGTTGGTTACCTTGTTGTACCACATGCTGTCTTTCACCTTGCCAGTGTTGAAAATGTTGTAATCTTTCTGTATTTGGTATTTGCCATGTTGTAGTTCTTCTATTATGATCTACATAATAAATTCTGCCTCTTGGATCTCTACGAACTTCCCATCCAGGTGGCAGAGGCTGTGGTCTTTCCCAAGAAGTGCTTCGTGTCTTATGATCAACATAATACCTAATTAAAAATGTACCATAAAGAAAAAGAATATTATATATTTTCTAAAAATGTAAAAATTGAATAATTTTTTAAAATAGTACAACCTTCTCCCATAAATGTCATATCTCATTTCCCAACCAGGAGCTAATGGCTCTTCAGAATGATTTGTAGGACCAACTTCAGCAAGTACTATTGAAGATTCAGGTTGAGTTGACTGACCAGGTATCATAGTAGTTTGTCCTGTTAATGGAGCGACCCGTTGTACTACTCGGGAATTTGAACGAGTAGTTGTAGGATTTGTATATTGTTCAGTACGAGAAATTCTACGTGCATCATCCAAGGATAATATCGAAGATGGGTCTGAACGTGCGATTCCACGTCCATCTGTCATAAGAAACACTGTAGGTTGTTCTAAATGAGAACCATCTGATAAAGTAAATACTACAGATTGCTCTGTCTGAGAATGTCCCTGACTATCAGTTAATCCAGAATGTCTAAGTTGATCTACTCTAGAAATTGTACATCCATCTACTAAAGGAGTAGTATCTTGATCCGTTCTCATAGTTCCATAACTATCTGAAAGAGGACCAGTTACAGATTGTTCTGTTCGAGAGTTACGTTCATTAGAAATAGACTGGTCTGTTCTACTATGTGAACATATATCTGTATTAACTACAGTTAATTGATCTGATCTAGGTATTCCAACTGTTCCAGGTAATACTGTTGATTGTTCAAGTTGAGAAATATTACGACTTTCCGAGACAGAAACCTTTGGATATTGTTCTGTACATGTACCAAATCTTCCATCTACTGTACCAAGTCTTCCATCTACTATACCAGATGTCGATACATGCTCTATTCGAGACATTTGACGTCCATCTGGCAAAGATCCTGTAAAACGTCCTGGTAATGTTACAATGGATTTGTCTGCAGGCGATATTGCATGCCCATTTGATAATGAATTCGACGCAGCGGGCTCAATTTGTTCATTATTCTTATTGGCATTGGCCTGTTCACTTCCACTACTATAAGTAGAGTTCTGATAAACATTTGGTAATGTTCCATGAAATGTAGATGATGCAACATGTTTAGGTTCATGTAATCTCATGCGAGCACGAATCCCTCCATTAAGAATGCTACTATTACTAACAGCATCATTATTTGAAACACCTAAAATATGATCATGCCTGTACTTAAATTAAGACCAATTTCATTATTTATATATATGTGTATATATAAGATATGTAATTAGAATATATAAAACTTGTTTTTATTATACATACACGCTCACAAAAGTTTTATGTAATGTATATTATAAAATTATTCTGTATGGTTCTTCATTTCAGAAATCTATTATTTATTAAATACATAAAAACAAAACTCAGCATATATGTTTAGTTTATATTTAAAATTATTCAATCATTTATATTTTACTATACATTATAAAGATATTTCAAGTTCAATTTTAAATAACTTAAAAAAGAAGACATCTCCTTTCATTTTTCCAAATTAAATAATGAAAAAATTTGTGTATTTTCTGATACTTTATTTAAATGCAAATAACACTTACTTTAAATATATTTTATTACAACAAATAAATAAAATATAATGATAAGTTCTATATAGATGATTGCAAGAATATCTTAAAAATAATTTATACTTTAATTTACACATATCACATTTGCATTTTATGTATGTAAATAAATATTTTGCATATAAATATTATTTATTCATTACTAGGTCTTTACTTATTTCTCAGTCTGTTAGTTCTTCCAAACCTACACTAATTATACCTACCTAATGATAAAGCAATAAGAACACCAGCATTAGAAGTATCTTATATGTATATGTATGTAGCAAATATGTGTAGAATATGTAGAAAATATATTTTTTATGAAATCGTAATATGATTATCTATGATTCTCTATAAAAAATTGATTACTTAGTGATTCTGAAATATTATACTGCAAATTCAAAGCCAATCATAGTACATCATACTACACTTGTTAATCTGACCATCATTGAAAAATTATTATGAAGTTCTGTAAAGATGTGATCGTATAATTAAATATTTTAGATGTATGTGTAACAGTGGAAATTAAATAACATTATTCCTTATAAAATTAAAAGTAAGAATGCCCCTATTTAAAACATTTAAAGTAACTTTCACTTTTCCAAGAAGAGAGAAATATTATTGATTTTTAAAAATTAATATAAATGCTTTAAAAATTTTATTAAATTCTATAATAGACAGCTATATTTGAAATGTCATATAATGTCATATAATGACATACACTACATATATTAGATCGTTCGAAAAGTTTCTTTTGTTTTATAAGGAAATAATGGATGCACAACATTTCCCGTTTTATATTATTTTATCAAATTACGTATGATCCAGTTTATTCTATCAAAATAAAGATCACAACGTTCGACAGATTAAGTTTCATGTTTGTATAAAGATGCATTGTTCTAAAAGACGTGTCTGTAAAAGAAAGACACTTTTCGGACAACCTAATAATACTTATCTAGATAATACTTATTATTCTGGTATTCTTTCCTTAAAATTTTGAAAAAATTTCTGTCTCATTTATCATTGGCTAAAAATTATTTTGTTCATTTATTATTTAAAAATTATTATATGCTTGATCTTAATTTCTTACCATCATAAGGCATACAGCCAGATTGCATCTGACACGATGGTGATTCATTAATAGTTAGTGATGACGTATTTGGCATGTTAATTCTTAATCCATCAAATACTGTAATCAATTCTCCAACCTTACATAACTGAGAATCATGTTTATTTTCAGTCATTAAATCAAACGTTACTTCCATATTTTCTAACTTCCCATTATAATGAGATAATACTTGAGAAAGACTTATTTTTTTTTCTCCAATTAAAGTATCTTTTCGGAATGTACTGTGATCTAACAATCGAAAATGTAATTGAGAATATGGAGTTACAAGTATTGTAAATTCCTCGTTCCATTTTGGTTGATATGTGGATTTTGAAACTTCTGTCTTTCGAGGACTTTTATCATCAACAGAAAATTCAATGTAAGGATTAGGCTTTAAAAATGTAGAACTTCTTAATATAGCACCTTCAACTAAAATAACAAAATTTTATTATATATACTTAAAACAGTATTAATATTTAAGAGTAATATTATATAATTTGTTTTTTATGTATTTTTTTAACAATTTTTATATGTTTAATATTTATCTGGTAAGTAATTAAAATTAAACTACATTATATTGTAAAATTATGACTGTTAAATTATGTAAATTTAAAACCATGTACATGTATGTACACATATTCATATATATACTACTATGTATAGGTATTTGAACATTTCCTATATCTTCTAAATGCATGAATTGTCAAAACTGAAATTTTTATATTTTGAGTTTACTCTCTGTTCTTATAACATCCACCAAATTTTGTCTTGATTGGACACAGATGCTACTTGGAACTTTATCCCAAATAAAGTTCTTTAATTTAATTTTTATCTTTGATCCTAATACAGTATCTTAAATGCAATTAGTAAAATATGATAAAATTAGGGTAGGATAGGTAGGATGAAAAATACTTCGAGAGAAACATTTCAGATAGGCAACTAAGTGTATCTGTTCAACATTGAGATTTTAGAATAATAATAAGAACAAGTGTTCCCAATCACATTTTAATAGTTTATGTATATTTTATGAAGAATCATGTATTTATTACAGATAAATGTGGAACTTGATTGATACATGTATATTCTTCGTTTTAGTTTTAGTTTTAGTTTAGCGGAACATTTTACTTCAGTTATGACAAGAAATAAAGAATTAACAATAGAGAAATATTCTCTTATCATAATGTTAAACATATAAAAAAATATCTATGTTCAGATTGGACTGCACCAAGTATATACTTATGGATGATAGTGCATGAACTATACAATACACAAAATATGTTAAATATATATAATAATAAATAAGGATATAAAAACTTACTTGTAATGCTTAATTGGTGAAAACCAGACGATGCCACTTCTTCTTCACAATGAGACATTGTATACAATTTAGTATATTTTAATAAGATAATTTTTGAGAATTCATAATTTCTTAACTATTTATATGTAAGTTTTACCTGCAATATTTTATAATCTTAATAGTACAATTAAGTATCAACACCCTTATCATAAGTGCATAAATAAAAATTACAAAAATAATTTAAGGTAAAATTAAAGGACGTTGTGAAAACAATTAGTACTATGTTAAAACAAAAGAGATACTTAAACCAGTATCGTGAGTTGGTAAATTATGCTACATCAATATATAAATTACCAAAATAAATACGTATTTCAGATATTTTATAATGGCGATAAACACTAAATAACATGTTGTGAAGAAATGCACTTACATATATAATTAGTAGTAAATACACACATTACCGATTAAATACAGTACAATATGATTTAAAAAACTTTATCGTTTTCACATACTAAAAACACTACTGCTATAGGTATCCTTTCTAATGATCGGATATTAAAATACTCAAATAATTATAACACATACAGATGTATTTATCATGATTGTTGCAAGTGTATCCAGCTCCAATGCATTGCCTGTATCTAGGATATTAACGTTTGTATGACAGAAAAGGTTCTTCCACACTCACAATTTTTATCACAGAACTTCGTTATCAGTAGGTCACCATCTTTTCACGCATCAAAGGTAGGAACCTTTTATAATATGCAAATCACTAGGTATAAAAGTATAGCATGTGGATGCGCGCGCATATATTATGTATTTATCTCACAGAAAATGTAAGCTGTATTAAGTCTCTATATTTCGAATTCCCTAGAATTTAATAGCATAAAATATGAATTTACTAAAAAAATAGTATATAATTCGTGAATGTTGGACATGTCAAAGTATTTATTTGTTGTTAAAATAAGTTGTTGAAAATATTTGATAATATATATATATACATAAAAGAAGTAGAAGGAAACATATAAATCATAATTACGAAATTGTTAAAATATGTATGCCTTATTACGTCATTAAAATTATTATCAAAATGAAGTAAAATGGTTGTTACTTTATATTAAAAAGAAACAAAATGATATGTGGTATATTCAATATTTTAATTTTAGTTTTAATAATATTAAATGATATCAGTTTGTAATATCGTAAGAAATCATTAAAAAATATGAAATGAAATCTAAAAGATCTACTCTAAAGATTGGGCTTTTACGCTTCATAATAAAAGTGAATCTGACAACAATATTAAAAACTTCTTCTTCTGATATAAATATAATCTAGCTAGTTCTATAACCTATAAATGTTTATTTGTGTAATATATGTATGTTGTGACAGTAAGTGATAATACTAACATAAAACAATTACAGTATAATGCAACAGAATGTATAATCGTGTATGTGAAATAGACTTTAAAGTCAAAACTCTTAAATACTTATTTTATATCTTTTATTTTAGCTTTTTACAATATAATAGCTTTATACAATGTTTTATAAATTAATAACATCATTACATTGATGTGTTCTTGGCTGTAAAGGAAATTATGATAGGACTTCAAAATCAAATAATTGTGTTTCTGTTTTTTTTATTTCCAAAGAATGAAGAATTATGAAATCCTAGCACTTATATTATTACTAAAAATTAAAAACGATAATGCGTTACCTCTAGAGTGGTGTGCGAAATTTATCATGTTTTACAAATATTGACATGAAAATTTTTGTTCGTATTTGCAAAAATTCCATTTATTTCTCGTGAGTTATTCTTATTGCTTATTTATTTATGGACATAGGAATATAAGAATCGAGCATAAATGCTAGTTCTGGCAAGGAGTGTGAAGTTACTTCCAGGGAACTGGGAAAACATGGTCAGGTGATACTTTGAGGCTACATTTGTTATTGGTGACTTAGTGACTGACTCAATGATGTATGTCAGAAGGAGAAAACTAGTTACACTAATTTACTCTTACTTGATGAGACTAAGAGATTGCGTTTGCGCTACCACGACTAATTATCAATGCGGCCCTAAAATACTACGTTCCCCGCTCCCCAGAAATAGCTTCATCGTCCCTCATTTATTACTCGTTCTCTATATTCCTATGTCCATGGCTCATCTTCACTTATGCTATGTATTCACTTAACCTCTTTCATTTAGACAATTTCATTTTTTAAATACTTTTATTTATTTATTTTTGAAGCTATAGGTCAGTTCTTCTTTTGCATTACATTTACATTCCCTTTAAACAGTGTAAATACTTTACATACAGGCAAACACTTATTTTAAAAGTTAAGTATATCTTTATCAATTCTTTTTAGGAAGAATTAATGATAATCTACTTACTTCACTGCAATAAAATAGGACTTTCGATGCATGCAAAAGCAGTGTTGCCATCACGGTCGTGTATACAGGTTCGGCTATGATCATATTTATAAACAGATCCAATATTCATATACCAGAACCAGAGAGGTAACTTCTTCTCTGATATTCCTCAACAAGTCTCTAGACTTGTTTATATGTATGACTGTAGCCTGTGTATATATTCTTTAATAGTATTTGAGTGATATTTGAATTATTGATATTAAAGATTATAAATTTATCTCGATGATATTGTATTCATATCTACCATCATGATATTTCTCAGTAATATATTAATATAAAACATTAATGGAATTATCATCTTCATAATATAATTATTAAACATACATTTGTATAGTAGATACATTGTAATATGGATAAAAGCTTACTCATATAACAGTTATCAAATTGGTGTTAATTTAAACTAAGGAGTTAAAATTGTTTCAATAATTTTGAAAAGGGAGAGAAGAGCAGAAGAAAGAGATAGAGTAGGAAACAAATACTATGTATTTCTTGTTCTTAGAAAATAATAGTTCTACTTAACCTATATCAGCAATATTCTAAAGTATATAATTGACTAAAAACAGTGAAATGAAATTTAATTAAACAAAACTCTCAGTTACTCTCTATAATGATGTAAATTATCATTTTTTTTTTTTTTTTTTTTAGATAAATTATAATGAAGTTTACGCAGTTATTATATAAACAACACATAGGTAAAGCAATAAGATATTTATGGCAACATCAACGAGAAAGAAGTGTGCAAGTAACTAAAGCAGAAAAAATGTTAAAATCTATGAATTTTACAATACATGATGCTACAGAATTAATATCAGCAAAAAGGTAAAATGCTTCATATATCACTGAGGTATAATTTTATAATATACATCTTATTTAATTTGTTATTTTAACATTTATCTTTCATTGTTTTCATATTTATTTCTTTATACTTTATGTTGTTTGTTTTATAAAATTTCTAGAAAACATTGTTTTACCTAATTAATAATGAAAAGTTAATAACATATTTATATCCTTAATCTAAATAATTTCATAACTTAAATCATTGGATGTTACTTAATTTTAAAAATTATTTCAAGTGACATAAAATAATATAAAAATAATTTACCTAACTTGCAAATTACTTTATAGAAAGATTATTTCGAGAAAGATATTGCTTAATGTATTTATTTTTTGTAATTTTGGACATTGTAGGAATTTTTACAGTTAAATGTATCTTTTGTATCAATATTTAGAAGAATATTAAATTATAATTCTCATTATTCTCATAATCTTTTTAATAATTATAATATTTAACTTTATAAGAATTTATTTTTAAGGACATTGATATCTATAAAAACACCAATAATATTATAATATAACTGTATAGAAGGTTACAAACTCCTTTTAAGATAAATATTTAGCAACAAATGTTATTAAATATTCTTTTGTATTCTATGAAATTAATAAATCCTTAATAAAGTATTTTGTTTTCATATATATATATATATATATATATGTTATTAATTTTTCTTTAGTTAATTGACTTAATATATATTTACGAATTGAGAAACACTTTGTTAATTTGTAGCTATAAAGTTTTATTATAAATACATTTCCTTCTTTTTCATATTAGAATTGAAAATTCAACTGTTTTTAATAAGTCAGAATCTAATTCCAATAGTAAAAGTTGTTTGGTAATTGAAGATTGGAATGTTTTACAAGAAGGTGTACCACAAGCATGTGTATTAACGAAAACCCTAAAACTTGATGATGCATTACCAAAGAATATACAAGAGCTAATTACTGACGTTCCAGACAATGTAGATAATTTATTAAAAAGGTATATTAATAAAAATATAATTATGTTTCATATAATTTCATTAGTCGTTGTATTTGAAATATACAACTAATGATTTTCTTTTCTCAATTTAAAAATCATTTTAATTACTCAGATTTGTTTATACATCTGTAATATATGATGCACAGCAAGTAAAATTACCACGATTGAAAGATCCTAATCGGCCTGCTTGGGTGTTTCCAAGAGTATATGGTATATCTAGTACAAGAAAAATGTGAGTATGAATCGTCTATGATTACATTTACCTCATATTTTTTAATTTGAAATTTTATTTCTGTAACAAAGAATATGTTGTAGGCATAATTTAACAAAGAAGTTTTTACAACTTTGTGAATCATTATGTGGATTAAATGATGTACAATACAAATCAATAGTTCATGATGGACTTGTATCTATGTGTATAGGTATATTATTAAAAGAAAAATATTATAAAATATACGTTAAACTTCATGTATTATATGTGTTGCATATTCATATATAATATTTCTATTTTTAATGATCATGCAAGACAATAGCATCATAAAGTATTTGACTTTTTCAGTTACGATTATTATAAACCAACTAGGAATATTTATGATTCATGACTTTAAAATCATTAGTTTTATAATTTGTACAAGTTAATTAATATATTTTATTAGCAGATTTTCGTATATATGTCTATTCACAAGCTCGTAATTTGTTACTTCGTATATTTTAGGGAAAGAAAACGATTTTATAAAATTTTCCTTAAAAATGGATATAATGATGACATCTTCGATACCTCTAGCACCTATAGCTGATGTAAATATGGATAACGAATATGCATTTCCTAATCTTCACCCACTACATTGTACTGTTGGTTTATCTAAATTAGATATTGATAACACTGAGGATTTATATCGTAAGTTGATTATAGTTATAGAAAGCTAGATTATAGTTTATAAATCATAATTAGAAAATTTAAACATGTACATTTTAACATTATAGCAATTGATACGGAATCGCCATTAATGAATGTTCACACTATTTTTATAAATCACAATCCAGAGGAAGTTAAAAATATAACTGAATTGCCAGTAACTGAAGATCAAATTCACGCACGTTCAATGATGAAATCATTTACTGTAGCAGCAACTTGTGCCCGACAAAAGTTTGGATTAAATGTGAAGAAGTTACCTGAACCTATTGTTGTGCAATGTGTTCAGTCAGATGGACAAAATTTTCATTTCTCTGTATACCAACTTAATACCTTAGATATTGATGGCAAAAAAGGAATCACAAATTTTTGGTGGTCAGAACCATCAATAAAATTATATGAAAAAGCTCTATATGAAAATGGGCAACCTTGTCTTACAGGCTACAATCGTGATGTTTTTAATAGATTTCTTGCATTTTATAAAAATAAATAAAATAAGATAATTATTGATAATAAACTCGTACATCATTTTTAAGAAAATAATCGAATTTTATGTACCTATAAAAATATTTATAGTTCTTATTCTATCAGGTTTAAAATGATTAAAATTAAATAATCTCGAAGTTTATTATAATTAAACGTATAATTTATTTGTGTGGTCACTTCTATATATTATAATCTTAGTGTATATATTTTTGTTTTATTAATTATATATGTACTTTGTTAATATGAACATTTATTATATAATAGTTAACAGATTTTTAAAAAGGGTAGTAGCTTGGATATTTGTATTAATTTCTTTCTGCTTTATTTGATAGCGATGACTAGTTTGTGGTTTTATCAAATGTTTTGAAGAAACATATGGTTTAATATGAAAATATGGATGTTGTAATGCCTGAAATAAGAAATAAGAAATATTTTAATTTTTGTTAGTAATTGCTTGCTGTATTTATTTTATTACACACTTCATCAGCTGTCAAACGTTGTGATGAATTGTAAATAAGAATTTTACTAATTAGATCAAGAGCTTCTTGTTCAGTATCTTCAAGAATTTCATCCCATGATATTCCCTTATGATATGGAAATGTAATTTTGTTATAATCAGGTAATATACTTAAATCTGGCCATGTTTCTGAGGTAGGAGAACCTAAATATTTTAAAACTATTGCTAACTGCTCAATATCTGTCTCTCCCTGTAAGTTTGATGTTTACTATATAATTCATATTAAAATTACCACCAATAATAGAGTAAAAATAGAAATGTCTTACAGGAAATAATGGTGATCTGTTATATAATTCACCAAAAATGCATCCAATAGACCACATATCAATTGCTGATGTATAATATCGTGCACCATATAATAATTCAGGTGCTCTATACCATCTAGTGGCAATTTGGTGAGAATATGGTTTTGTTACATTCTTCCACAATAATCTTCCTAAACCAAAATCAGCAATTTTCAAAATACCTTTTTCATTTATTAGTAAATTAGCAGGTTTTAAATCCTAAAAATAGTATTTTAATACTCTCACTATAATTCAATAGAATTTTAAAGGTAAAAAGTAAATAAACCAAAAATTCAAAATATATAACATTCTGTGTATAAATTTAATATGTATGTAATTAAAGTTCTTCAGGTATACTTATTATTATTATTATTATTATGTTTAAGTTTATATTAAAAAATATAAATACTTCTTACTCTATGTATTATATTTTTTCCATGTATATATGCAATGCCCTCTAAAATCATTTTTGTATAAATTTTTACTTGAACTCGAGTTAATAATATATCATTGTCTCTTATTATTTCCCATAGTCCTGTCGGCATATATTCAAATACCATTATAAAATCTAAACCAGTAGGGAAAGCATCTAATAACTGTATGACCTGTGTTAAACAATCTTTTTTATTAAATTTATTTCTATATTATTAATAAGGAAGTTCTTTTTTATATAATTATTTATATGAATTATATACGTATATATTATATATAAAATAATTAAGATAAACATACATTGGGATGTTTTAATTGTTGTAAAATTTTTATTTCTCGAATAATAGATATGGATATACCGTTATCAATATTCTTTAAAAATAACTTTTTTAATGCAACATCCTTCTCTGTTTCCACATCATGTGCTTTTAGAACAATACCTTGTGCTCCTTTTCCAATTTTCCCTGTGACTATATATTTATCCATATTCAAGATATTTATGAGTTAATACCAATTATAATATTAAAATAATTCCACATTTTAGAGATAAATAAGATTGTTTTTATTTTTTAACAAATATACTATATTTGTTAAAATATATGACATAATTTTATAAGTTTATAGTATATATATTTTCTTTCATTGAAATTTTTATCTCTTTCTCTCTCTTGCTCTCATTGAAATTTATGGACATAATTTAATAAACGAAAAGCTGAATAAATATATTGTAAAGCTTATACGTAAATTATTACGTTTCCAGGTATATTACGAGGTCTCCGTTTCGTTACATAGTAACGTTAATGATGTCAACTAATGGTTTCCATAGTTACAATTGAAAATGCTTGACTAACCTTATCTTTGGTTAGCTGTGATTAAAGCCTGTTTTCCACTTGCGACTATTCGCGCAGGACGACAAAATTGTCGAATGTGACATAATTTTCATCAGACGACAGAGCAGTTCTGTGAGACT
Source organism: Bombus pascuorum (assembly GCF_905332965.1). Classification (NCBI taxonomy): domain Eukaryota; kingdom Metazoa; phylum Arthropoda; class Insecta; order Hymenoptera; family Apidae; genus Bombus; species Bombus pascuorum. The sequence goes on along the minus strand of NC_083494.1, from coordinate 6,006,419 downwards.
ATAAATTATGAATATGGAATATATACGTGCTATACCCACATGCGGAACAATCGTGTTACTGAACGTCATTTTGCTGCTAGAATGTACGATTAGTCGCAAGTGGAAAAGAGCCCTAAATCTTTTCAAAGTGTTTTATAGCAGTCAATTAATGTAAACAGTGAAGTTAATAAGTGGAAAAATCAGTCATAGTCTATTTATATAATATATGTTAGTAAATTTCAAAAGTGACAAATTATATATGTATCTATAATGTATGAATGAAATGTAGAAATTGGAATAGAATATATTCTGTAGCTAAAACTTTATAGTAATTTTAACGGAGATTTATTAGATATTTGTAATTATGAGTAATAAAAAATCGAGCAATTTTTATAAGAACAAATGGTATCTTGGTAAAAAGAAGTCATCAAAATCTAAAAAGAGTAAGATATTCTTTGTTCATTTTAATAAATCTATAGTTTTAAATAATTTAATGAAATATAATCAAATACAATTAATGAATTTGTGTTTACCTTTTGTACATATATACATCACGTTTTTATTTTAATATTTGAAATATACAAAACGTTTTTTTAAGTATTGATTATTTAGTGTGTTATAATATAGTAAAATTACGTTAATTATATGTGAAAAGGAGAAATGATGATCGTCTTTTTGATCACATATCGCTTTTTTTTATATTCAAAGAAACTTATTAAGGTAAGCTAATTTATGACTCAAAGCCAACATGAATTTATGGAGATCATACGTAAATGAAAGTGTTAATATGGGTTTCTAAGTTATTAAATTATCATTAGATGTTTAATTATTATGTAATTAACATTGACTGCTATAGTGTTTAAATTTTTTTCAGTGTCTTAAGTATATAATGTTTTTATGCATATATCATATACTTTTGTATTTTAGGTTACATAGCCTGTATTGTGTATATATAAATAAAGATATGCTTGTAGACCACAGATGATTTTCATAATATATGAATGCAAATTAGTAGTAGCCCATATATTGAAGATATATGAAAATATATTTGTGAATCATTGTCGATTTATATATTAATCAATATGTTAATAGTTAATAATAATATATGATGCATCTAAATAACATAATAATCTTTAAATTTTCTCATTTTATTTAGCATTCTTAATTAGTTTAGTTGGATGTATGCTTAATTACATAATCTTGGTATTGATCTATTTGATTAACTATCAGAATTTATAAGTATTTTCATAGACATAATATATATTACTAACATTTCATGATATAAGAGATTAAGATAGAAAAAGAATAATTACAATTTGTATTCAATTATAATATGTCGTAATTAGGAATATACAATAGAAATATAACAAGTATAGAACACTATATTTTAAGAGGTATTTATATGTAGAAGCGATCTATAATTAAATTAACACTTATAATGTTAAAATATAAATAATGAAGATGGGATTTTATTAACAAAAAGTGCAGTTGTATGTATGGATACATTTGTAAGTATAGTTGTATCATAAAAAGATAAAACTTGTTGAACTATACAAAATTTTCTATTGTGGTTTTCTTCCACCTTCATTTAAAATAGAGCTATAATCTTGTCTAGTTATTAGACTTAATGTTTATATAGAGTGGTTCAAACATAATGTCACGAAATGTTTTTTCTTAAATTATTAGGGGTGGCAAATTTCATTTTTGGCATTTAATTGGCACATTAAGCTTTTCTATAAAATAAATAGTTCTACAAAATAAACTGCTTGCCTTATCTAGGAGAAAGAAGATGGATCTTCGATTAGTTTTTATGTATACCTTGATTATGTACACATTTGATATCCATCACCTTATTTTATTATTTTATTATTATATTTATATTAATATTATATTATATATATTATTTTACTATTATTACGTTTAAATTAAAATAACTATTATTATAAATTAGAATATGTGTACTGTATCACAGTGTTATGATTTGTAACATACTTATTAGAAAAATACTGTAGTTATTAGTTTAAGTGTATCATTGTGAGAATTTTCAATATAGCAGGGCTTACGTGAAAATAACAAATTAATTATAAAAATAATAGGTAAATTAATAATAGATATTATCTTACGAAATAGAATAATTGTTATCATCTTACGGAAGCGATTGAAAAAAACCCAAATTCAAACTCAATGCATTGATGATATTCATTTTTAATTGAGTTTTAAGACATTTCCTATAACCTCGCATATGCATGTTACGTACGAACTTTCATCTTGACTATTTAAGCACGTTCCACCCTCTGTATATATAAATAAAAGCTTCCGAGACCAGGTCATATTATCCGTTCCTTGGTAACTAATATAGATGCATACGCTGTCATAAACGCTCAATTCTATGTAGAATTCTATGTTGCAATAGTAGCAGTTCTTCGCAAATATCTAGTAAATAAACTCTTCGTATGTATCTGTTTCAAAACCCATGTCGTCAGTTTTACAATATACAATTAGTCGTGAGCGATGTTCAGCTGGATATCTTAACTGGCAAGTTAAGTCAATATAAGGACATTTGCTTTAATGCATTTATAGAGAATATCCGTTTCCATTGACAAGTTAAATTAGCTCAGCCATTTGAAAAATCAATTTTCTGAAATCATTTCTACCAAAACAAAGTTTAGTTGTCGCGTAAGCAATTTTTCGGAGACCTCAGTGACCTACCAGGGAGCCTTTCCCTTCCTATATGCATGGACTAGGCAGTTTATACCACCATCGGCTGATCGCCACGATATTGTTTTTGCTTGTCAGTTGTCAGTTTATAAACATGTAATGATTAGCAATTAAAATTTTATCGAATGATGAATAACAAAAAAAGAACAACCAATAAATACACGATTGTGTATTTAATACATATGTGTATGTATTATTATTGTTTTGTGTATCTGTTGTTAATATTTGACAGAAACTCAGTTTAATGATTTTAATTATGTTTTTCAATAGCTCAAAAATGTTTTTTTGTTTTTTTACTATTACTATTCAACCATCTGAATAATAGTTTGTGTCCATGTAATCACCAAACATTCTTACAATTTGCAAAAAAGCAAATTTAATAAACATAAGAATAATAATTAACAGGTAGCAAATATTAATGGTAAATAATAAATAATTTATACAATTCTGATCCATGACTCACCTGTTTGAAAACTCCAAACTACAATAAAGCATGTGCGGCGGACTTGATGACTCCGATATATAGTACAATATAAATCTGTAGCAATTCTTCAAGGAGTTTTACTGAACTGCACTTCTGTGAAGGTCTTTTTTTCGACGACGAGGCAGTCTTCGCCTGCTCTCGCAAACGGAACAAGGCCGTTCACCACTAACATGTGTAGGAAAAAGTTGCTCAGGATCATGCCTCCAACCACATATTAAAAAGAATCATCGAAATTGGAGAGGTTGAGTTCTATTTGTACATACATCAAAACATGTCTTCTTTCGTGTATATTAGAAATTTGTCAGGATAGGTTCGCTTACCAAAAAGCATTACTGTCTTCCCTATTCTGTGACCAGATCTTTTAGAACCTTAGTCATAGTCTTTATTCTTTGGCAATATGACGTCACGGTCGGGTCGCTTGCTATCAGTAAAAATTATTTTACTCTTCATCTAACTAAATAGTCATATTATCAACATCTCATAGTACAACGATTTGGAATCGTTGGCGATGATTTCCCAAACATTCAGTCGAGCATCCTGCCAAGGCCGTTACTGATTCCTCCTCCTAAATAGCGGTGGGCTATTTGCCATAATATCGTTAAGAAAATGTGTTGCCACTAACACATACATCAATTATTCGAAATCGCTTACATATTGAAGTATTTATATTTGAAAATGATTAATTTAAAAAATACTTTTACTTTCACTTTGTTAAATTTAGTGTATGGAATAATCTTATTTTGATTTTTGACGTTTTTCATTTTCATATTTGTCAATTATTTTTTTTTCATATTTCTTTTAACGATTGTCTTAAAGTTAGTTTTTATTACAATAATGATGAATAATATGTCAATATATTAAGATCATAGGATTTTTTTACTTTTGTTTAATTGATTGATGCAATAAAATCGTTCATAATAACAATCCTCTAATTGTTTTAAGCAGTGTATTTAAGCATTAAAAGTTAGATTCTAATGGCATAATAATCAAACTTTTATTTGTTGGAATTTTAATTTTGATATACATATAAACTTATTTATGTTATATCTGTATAATTAATAATTTATAGATTACAATGACAATCAAGACGATGAAAAGAAATATCAACGTTTGGACCCTATTGAAACATATAATTTATTAAACGTAGATAATACTTACGTAGATTTCAATATTCCATACTATGGATGGAAGCTATTTTTTTCTGATGAAGGTAGAAACATTTTTTATATTTTTTATTAAATTGGGTTAATGCAAATTAAAATACAATAGTTATATAAAAATAATTCATAGATAAGTAATAATGTTGGAAAAATAATTTGTCTTTTAGTTTATAAAAATGATTCTGATACAGTTAAAAAAATACAAATAGTAGAAAGATTTATAAATAGACATCAACGATTGTTAACATTACTTTCGTTGGAAAATTTAGAAAATGGCATAATTTTTATTATTGACATATGTGAATTATACAATGATACAATTTTTATGGATGAATGGTCCAATTTTAAGAAAGACATATATGAAAATCCATTGCATATCTTAAATTCTTTTAAATTGGCTGTACACCAGGTATACTTATAATATTTTTTATAATTAGTATATTTATTCACGAAATATTAAGTTCTGTATTTTTAGCAAATTTTAAATACAGTACCACGAGAAAGTCTAAGCTCTGCAAATATTATAAGTACACTTTCTACTGTTAGAATAAAAATATTAAATTACCAACCGATTATGTGTTTGCAAGATTTGAAAGCAAATTCTTACGGTATGTATAGAATTTCTTGAGTAATAAAAATCATAATTTTCTTTAATTCTGACCTAATTCTGTTTTTATATATTTAATTTTCTTAACAGGGAGATTAGTATCAATTAGAGGCTGTGTAATAAGAGTAGGCCACATAAAACATCTAGCACAATGGATTATGTTCGCTTGTCGTAAATGTAATTTACAGAAAATAGTGAAACAGCCATTAGGAGTTTATACAGTTCCAAGAATATGTAATACATGTGGCATATCTAAATTTCGTGTGATATTAGATTCATCATTGGTGAAAAGTATCTCATTTCAAACGATTAAAATACAAGAACTTTCAAATAACGATCAGGTTTGTACTTCTATTACAATTAAAAAAGATCATTTTTATTTTGTGCGAGTATGTGCGCGTATGTTTATATAAATGAAGCTCAGAGTTACAATTCATTTTAATAAATTTATTATGTTATATACTATGTATAAAACTATTCATTAATTTTTGAATAAATTGTTTCGAACAATTAAATTTATACTCTTACTCAAATGAAATTTTTTAAAACGATATTTTTTAAAACAGTTATAAGAATTCATCATAATAATTTATCATAAACGTAAATAATATAAAAAAATTGATTCTTCATAGCATTACTCTTTCATATAAATGGTGTGAATAATATTGCGACAAAAGAATAAATAATTTTACTAATAGATTTAAAAACTGTCGAAAATGAATTAACTTATAACTCATTAATATTGCTGGCGTGTTTCATATATGTACATATCTTTTTTCGTATAGAACAGTAAAGGAAGTATGCCTAGAATGATTGATATCGAATTAATGGATGACTTAGTCAATACTTGTATGCCTGGAGATGATATTACTTTAACAGGAATTATAAAGGTAAAGTGTACTTAGATATATGTGGTAGATTACAAAAGAGTTTCAATGTTTGCAATTAAGTGTTTAATTTATATTTGTAATCGATTTCCGAGCAAGTTGGGGCATTTATATACAGGAATTGTTTCAAACAATTCTTTTGAGAAGCTAACTTTTCTATTTTATAATGTTCTCATTTTAACTAAATATTTTTGTCTTTAAGCATATTTTTGCATCGTTAGCTTTAGATAATTCGCCTGTATTTTATTAAAAACATATAATCTATGTTTTTTTATTTATATTATAATGTTATGATCTGACATACTGTGTTATATAGGGTAATAATAATGCAAAGCCTCGAAATAAAATCTCATTTTCTTTGTACATGGAAGCTATTACGATAATTAATAATAAACAAAGACTTCAGGATAAAAATATCATAAATAATGAAATGTCAATAAAGGATTATTTAGCAATAAAGGTATATGAATTGAGAATATATGTTATAATTTAAGTAATCTATCCTGTGAAGTATTTATGTTTTATTATATTAATTCTGATAGGAGGTATATAATACACCAAATATTTTTCCGCTGTTGGTACATTCCTTATGTCCAAGTATATATGGTCATGAAATTGTCAAGGCCGGACTGATGTTGAGCTTATTTGGTGGAAATGTAGAAAATTCAGAATCACGAGAAAATATTCATGTATTAATAGTTGGTGATCCTGGTCTTGGAAAATCGCAAATGTTACAAGCCTGCGAGCGAATTGCTGTTAAAGGTACAACAAAACGAATAAGAATTTTATTATATAATTGTATAGAGGATGTCTGAGCAGATATTGATTTTTTGGTTTACATCGCTATTTTAGAAGTTACTATTATACAAGTTGAATGGCTTTATATTCCAACGTTATTAATATTCCTGTAGACGAGCATGTAAAGATTATGTGAAGGTCAACTTTTTTTTTTTAATGGAATCATATATCTTTTAATACATTAATCGGTGCAGTTCGACACTGTTTATAACAATTAATAATATCAGAATGCATAAAGCTATTCAACTTTTACCTGAAATATTTTTCGCTACGGGTAATAAAAGTAATGTAAATCAAGATGCCAATATCAGGTGAGACACCCTGTATATTATCGAAGAATTTGTAACAATGATTTTTATAGGTGTATATGTGTGTGGAAATTCAAGTACATCTTCTGGTTTGACAATAACACTAACAAAAGAAAATAAAAATAATAAATTTAATTTAGAACCAGGAGCATTAGTTTTGACAGATAGAGGCTGTTGTTGTATTGATGAATTTGATAAAATGCATAAACAACATTCGGTAAAGCTGTTAGAACTATTTAGAACTGTTTTGCTATAAAGTTATTAAATATCAAATTAATAAAAACTTAGCATTCTTAATATCATATTGAATAGTTGATTATGATTTATTACTTTATATTAAAAAGCAAATTGTTTAAATTATAGGTTTTATTAGAAGCTATGGAACAACAAAGCGTAAGCATTGCTAAATCTGGAATAATATGTTCTCTTCCTGCTAGAGCATCAATTCTCGCAGCTGCTAATCCAATTGGTGGTCGATTTAATAGAACCAAAACAGTACTGCAAAACTTAAAAATGAGTGTTCCTCTCTTGTCACGTTTTGATCTAATATTTTCATTACTAGATGAACCGAATAAGGTGCATACTTAATATTTAATAGTTATACATACACAAGTGAATATTTCTAATTAAGATTATATTTTCTGTTTGCAATAGCATATAGATGATTTATTATGTAATCATGTTATGTCAATTCATGGTGATTTCAACACAACTAATAGTGTGCCAACTAATAGTACATCTCAACATATAAATGTATCACATACAACTAAACTTTTATTAAGGTAATTAAAACATATTAGACATAATAATTGTTCAACATATATAAACATATATTTATTTTTCATAAAAAAATTTTTAGAGATAGACTGAAAGTTCCAATAGCAGAAAATACGAATATCATTCCACAGTCAATTCTCAGAAAATATATTGCGTATGCACGGCAATATGTTAAGCCGAAGTTAACTAAAGAAGCAGCTAACATATTACAAAATTATTATTTAGAGCTTCGAGATCAGAATAATAAAGTTGGTGGTTTATCTGTCTGTAATAGACAATTAGAAGCCATGATACGATTAACAGAGGTTCCATTATTTTTGTGTTTGTTATTTTGAATTTTTAATCTATGCATATACATATGTATAGATTTTGAATTGAAATATCTTTTTTCTCATGAAACGAAAATTAAAATTCCTACATAGGCTAGAGCAAAATTGGAATTACGTACAGAGGCAATAGAAACAGATGCTTTGGATGTGATAGAAATTTTACAACATACGTTTGATGACAAAATTACAAATTGCCAATCCTTAAGTACAAAAAATATAACTAATCGAAAAGTAAGTAAGTTAATATAGATTTACAATAACAGGAGATTGTGAGATACTAATATGTATTGTTTTGTTCAAAGATTAAAGAATTTATAAAGATACTAAGAAAAGAAGCAGTCTCTAACAATAGTAAGTTATTTTCTATGAAAAGATTGCGTGAAATCGTATCGGATAAGAAAATTTTGATGAGTGACTTCTCTGAATTTATTGCGAAATTAAACGAAAACGGCATTTTATTGAAAATGGATAGTAATACGTTCAAATTTATTTCTTTAGATTAAGTATATATATATATAATGTTTATTATATTATTTCATTGTGTTTCTCGAGATCTAAGTAATTTATGTTGTTACACTAATTTTAGGATACTGTAACTGTAATAAACAATAAATAATATTTTGCAGTGATTAGCATTAATGATTAGCATCAAGTGTTGTGATATGATGATGCTTTTCAAAATTATTATAAGATTGTACTACAATATTATATTTGGCATTATTGTTGATAATACAAAATAAACAAATTTACATTACATTATCTGTCAGTTTTTATACGGTTTTACACTTCAAAACAGTCAGCTTTACACGGAAGACGCCAATACAGGTACAGACAGCATCTTGGTTTTGGTTTATGAAAACAACCAGGTCTGCGACAAGGTCTTTTGGGAATATATATCTTTGGTTTTGAAGCACGTGCTGGAGGTATAGTAACCTTGCAAAATCTGTATAATAAAATTCTTTTATGCCTTGTTTTTTTAACATGTATAAATGATTATATATTTCATTTACATAATTATATAGTATCATATGTAATATATAAATATATACATATATATCTAAGGTTCTGCTGCTAACCAAAGTATAAAATATATTTATTATTGATATCCAAATTAGCATTGTAATCGTTCCTAATCTGTGCCGGACGGACAAAAACAATATAAATTTTTATTCTTCTAACATTGAAACAATTCAATTAAGATATCGTGCTGTAACTCTAGTTAAACATCGTGCAGCACATGCAGGTGGACAGTATGGAATACATTTCGGTGGACAAGGTCCGCACGGCACTGGTGGCGTACATATCGTAATTTTACACGGTGGTGGGCATGCTACACAAATTGGTGGAACACATGGGTAAGGTACACACGACGGACAAGAGGGTAACTGGTACTGGATGCAGGATGCAGGAGGCGGATAGCAAGATGGTGTGCAACATGATAATGGACTTCCTCCACAAGACATTGTTTTCCTTTTTTATTCCTTTTTTGTTGTATATTATTTTTTATGATGTCATATACATGAAATTTTGATAATACCACTTATACGAAATAGCTGATAATTGAAATTTATGCGAAGATATTATTCATTTATTATGTTTTGAAGACATATTCAGACGATGTAGTCGTTTTTTTTTAAATAAATCATTCCAGTGTTATAAAACGAAAAATAAATTAAATAGAGTGGAAATATGCTAAAAATATAATGAATATGTAACAAAATTCATATTCTTCAATTTTTATAAAACTTGGATAAAATCAAAATTTTTGTTTTTAATTATTTGAACATAATTACCATTAGAAATGCCTTGTGACGGAAAAAATCCTAATTGTGATAGAAGACGAGAATTATTAGCGCAACTAAAATGTTTGATTAGTTCTATGGAAAGAAAGTAAGAAAATGTTGAAACTAAATTACGAACATGAATAAAATTGTAATTTGTTCATTATAGAAAAGCATGTGAATGGGATGAGCCACCTTGCCCACCTCCTGTTATTTGTTCTTCACCTTGTGCACCTATTTCTGATTGTGTAAGTACGAATCGATTTAAAAATGCGTAATGTACAGTAGGGAAGAAACCTGACTCAATAATTACAGCTTTTGTATAAATCATTTATTGTCATAAAAAGTAAAGGATATGAAAAATAAACATAATATATACAGTTATCATGATTAAAGGAAACGTAAGAAATTTTTTACAATATAAATTTTTTTTATTTCTAACAAAAGAATCGATTGAGTCAGTTTTGCTGATAGAAACCAATAATACATACAGTATATGTGCACATACATACATATACAATGAATACACATGTACAGTACATATACTAAGTTTCATTAAAATTTGAAGATACTTTCTTGAATATGGTTTTCTCTTTATTTTAAAGTGGAGATTAAAATCTTTAGTTAATATTTTAGTATCAGTACAGAAAGTGTATTGTTTCAAAATAGAATAATACTAAAAATAATTTTAACTAAATTTGGGAAAAAATATCTTCTATCATTTTATATTTTTTAATACATCAATTTATATATGGAGCTAAATTTTAATTATTAAATTTCAGATTCCAGTTAAACAATGTAAAAGTTTTGATTTTCGAGCAGGTATTATATATAGATGTGAATGTATCAAAAGGAATGGTTTACAAGATAGATGTATGGTGTGGGATTGTATGGGTAGACCAGAATGTATGACAAAGTTATATCCCGTTTGTATGCCAGGGCGCAACGCGTTGTTGAAATTAACAGAATTGGGAGATATGGAAGTTGCACTAAGGAAATTTTATTGTGCTGATCAAGCAAGGGAAGCTGCTCTGGCTGCATATTGTAGATTGGTATGCTGCAATGGTGCAGAAAAATCTTGCTGTACAAATGTAAAGGCAATATGTTCAAGCAATACGAAGTGTAAGCCTGTATGTATCGAACTACCACCCTGTCAACCCTGTCAACCATGCAGTATTACTCCTTGTATAGCACCTTGTACTTCTTACAACATTTGTGTACCATGTCCACCACCATGTTCACCACCATGTTTACCACCATGCCCACCACCATGCCCACCACCATGCCCACCACCATGCCCACCACCATGCCCACCACCATGCACACCACTATGTCCACCACCATGTCTACCATCATGCCCACCACCATGTCCATCACCATGCCTACCACCATGCCCACCACCATGCCCACCACCATGCCCACCATGCTGCCCCCCACAGTGTCCACCATGTCCACCATGTCCATCATTGTGTTCGCCATGTCCACCATGTCTGCCATGCCCACCATGCCAGCCATGTCCACCATGCCCGCCATGTCCACCTTGTCCGCCACTGTGTTCGCCATGTCCACCTTGTCCGCCACTGTGTTCGCCTTGTCCCCCGTGTCCACCATGCCTACCACGTTCACCATGTCAACCATGTCCATTACCATGCTTACCGCGTGTATCACTATGTTTACCGTCATGCCCTCCACCATGTCCACCACCATGTCCACCACCATGTCCACCACCATGTCCTCCGCCATGTCCTCCACCATGTCCACCATGCTGTTCCTCACCTTGTCCACCAATGTGTCTATCAATGTGTCCATCACCATGTCTACCACTGTGTCCATTACCATGTTAATCAAAATATTTATCAGTACGTATCCATTATTATATTCTATTTCTTATGTGCCAAATATACATTTTCCTTTCATCATTCTGTTATGAGTCTATTTTACTATGTATAGTTTATATATTTCTGTCGAATATCAGTTATCACAAATGTATCTAAAAATTTTTTACGTGTTCTCCAATATTTGCATACTTTTTATGCATATAAATAATGTATGTTGTAAAAGCATCAATAAATATAGTAATGAAATATATTTAAATAATAAATGGGTTATTTTACTCAACTATTATATATTACTATTTTTATTATATTTGTATTATATACATATAAGTTACATAAGCTTTAGAGTATTGACAGTATCAGTGTTTGGATGGTGGATACTGTTCTGGATGTCGAGATTGTAAGTATTTTGCTGGTAAGCAACTGGGCCATGGTTTATCAAGGCATTCGGGTTCTTTTTGGCATTGACTCAGTGGACAGGAATCTTGAAGACCATCTCTATGTACACAATGACATCTTGTGGATAGAATACCATTTCGCATTTCAGGAAATTTCAAACGACTGAGCTGAAATAAATATTAATATTTAGTACATATGAGAATTGAATTACATTGATATTATCGATATACGTATTACGCACAGTTACTAGCATTAATATTCGAACACGGCACTACTTCTGTACTTGATGCATCGTATAAAAGTGAATGATTTAAATGTCGTGTTACTTATTCTATGAGAATATAATAGAAATTTCCCACATGCCATGCTGTCCGAATATTAATACGAGTTATTGTAAATGCATGGTCTGTGTACGAAATTTATATTCGAAGATTCTGATATGCACAGGTAGATTTCAGGAAGGAAGAAGATACATTTTTAATATAATTTATTTACGATTTTTCACGAGCTATCACACGTGCTTCTTCACTTATATATTTGAATCATCAAGTTTGGATTATAATTGTATTTACATTACGTACTGACCACAATTTACCTCTGAAGTTTGGATGTCACTCACACCCGTCTTTGTTTGTTTGTGCGATGTTTTTGGCGCCACGGAGGACTTCTCTTCAAAAGGAATCATTAGAAATATCGGTAGCATAAGTGGTGTATTTTCTTCGTGACATTCCTGCTTCACTGGATATTTGCGAAGGATACTATCAAGCAGAAAAAACTTCATTTCATTTTTGTCGAAGATAATGTTACTGAGAATAAGAAAAGATAGCCGGATGAAGATGACAAAAAGTTTAAGGGATGCTTCTCCGAGTCAAAGTAAATCGAAATGATTGAAATTTCAGAATCAGCTTAAGTATTTCTGATTCTTGGTAAAATTTCCTACATGAATAAATGTACAATGACTCATGTTAATATTCGGATACAGCACTATTTCCATATTTGTAGCTTTGTATATGAGATGACGATCTAAATATAGTGTTGCCTATTCTAAGAGAATATGAATCATTTAGTGTTGCTCGTAAATACATGAATAATTCCTTCATAGCAATTACATTGAATTGTACAATAGAGAACAGAAGTTACTCTTCTTGTTTCTTAAATTCGATGGCGATCTTCTTTTAAAGATAGTATTCTTTCCTCTTCGTGACATGTTAAATTTTTTAATGTATTATAAAAATATCGATATTAATTTTTTCTGGTACTAATCATACAAAATGATTATTAAAAAAAATTATTTTGCAATTCCAATTGTTTCCAAGAATTGTTAGATTGCAGAACGGTAACAAGTGTCCGAATATTAGTGTGTAGTTTTTTGATAAAAAGCTGTTGTACAGTAAAATGTTATTGTTAGAAAGAAATTTTTTAGGCATATTCAAGCTGCAACAAATGGCAACAATGCTTTAGTGTTTGAAGGTAAAGTAATTGTACAATGCAAGTACATTTGTTGCATGAACTATTATTATTTTTATACCTACTTGCAACCTTGTTCTTTTTTTTTTACTATAGAGAATTAATTATTTTATGTACATATATTTTTACGGAAATTAAGAATATGGCATAGTATTATTATATTATTAAACTAACCATTTTGATGTTGCTGGCTTTAATGTTGCAGTAGTTTGCATAATGTGTTTCAGTTTTGTAATATGTTTAAGGAGCACTATTAAGAACAAAGTACTTGTTAATTTGTCATGTTGTAGAAAGTGTTCTATATAAACTAAAATTTAGTGAAATATCCTGGAATGTTGTTGGTTGATGAATTTTAGGTTAAATTTTCTAACGATCGCATTTTGTTGTGGTTTATATACATGTTAACATTCTTGAACTGAGCAACATTAGAAAGCACTAATAAAATTTTACACATTACGAGAAATAGTTTTAACGCAAATATAATTTAGTTTAATATAGTTTTTGAAAAGAAGCAGAAATTTGTGAAAGTATTATTATTATTTATTTCATTCAAAGTCGCATCGACTAGTTACACTTTTATTCTTTCAAATAATCTTTCATAGATTATTTGTACATATTATTATAGAAAAACTTATGTATATAATATTTGTTATTGTTGATAAATATACGACTTAATTGTAAAACTATAAATTAGTAGGAATGCAATCAAACAACATTTATTATAGGAATCCTCATCTCTTTCTAAAAAAATCTTTCACTTATTTTATATATTGATACACAACATATTATGAAGTTATTTACATTTTTAATGTTGTAAAACCCACAAAGAAAACATAGATCTTGTCACCTTTCTTCTTTGTTTCTTTTTCCACTACTGTTATAAGTATATACATAACTTACATTTCATAATACATATGGTATGAATATCAGCGTTTTAATATTACATGAAGTTTGCGATTATAGAAATAAAATAAAAAACATATGATGATAATGTGATACCTTCTTAAAATATATTTTTAGATGTTTTATATCAAAAAATTTCCAAGTTTATTATTTGTTATATTAATTTCGTTAATTTTAATTGTATACCATTGATATAGGTCGAAAAAGAAATCAAAGATGTCGTACAAATGTTTAAAAAGCAATGGTACCAGTATAGAAGAGACACTTGGAAATTGGGGCTTTTCTAACAGAGTCTCAAATTCTGGTCAAGAACTTAGACGTTTAAGATGTCTCTTTAATAAGATGGATGGCATGTAAGAGATAAACTCTATAACTTTTTCTTCCAATATATTAATTTCTGTAACGTATTAAGTTGTTAAGTAGTGTAAAAATGTAAGATAAAAATAAATTAAAAAATAAATTAGATAAGGAAGGATTAGAATATTAGAAATAAACTAGATTATATAAAGATATAAAATAAATATTATCTGAAAAGTATTTTTTCATGATATATCATTGACATCTTCAGGAAAACTAGGAAACCAATGATGTGTGTAAAATATAATTGTTTATATGACCCAGACGCATGGCATGTAAAACCTAGTCCTGACGAATGTAAACCTATTTGGACAATGCCTATGAGAAGACCTCTTATTACATATAGTTCTACTGCTGATATAATAATGACATCAAATTTGGATAGCATTGGAACAGATTTGCTTTATCCTATTCCAGGACGAAGTTATCTATTACAGGGCGTATGTAAAAGTATCCAACCAAATGGAGCAGTTATAACATTTAACTTGGTTTAACTTGGTTTTCTTTTAACAGACAGATAAATGGTATCGGCATAGCCAATGCTGCAATCAACAGCCAAATTGTTTCGTACAACATCCTTGTGTACCACAGTGTTAAAAGCATATTATACATGTGTAAAAATAATGTACGTGAAAGTAAAATATCTGCTATTCGGATTTTTATCAATAAAGCTGAGAATACACTTTTCCGAAACATTCACAACGAATTCCTAATGAATTTTCATTCGTTATTATGTCCGTGATCTTCAGTGATCTCAAGTGATCGTGATATTTGAATTCGTCTTGAGGAGGGCTACAATCGTAGATGTTCAAAAATATGTAGCTCAATTAAAAAAAAATGGAGATGATGTTCAGAACACGTAATTCATCACGTAATAATTTCCTGTCGAAACTTTTTATTTCAAGCTTTTCTTTCAAATATTTCGCCGCATAAATTGAAAGAGTTATTTAAGTGGCTTGCTTTTGGTGACTCACCTCGTATATGCTTCAAAGAGGGCTGTGATTATCACCTCCTATAATATATGTATAACTAGTACTTTGCCACATATTGATTATTTCCTTGCTAGAAAAATAAATGCAGTTGGAAAGTATAACACATGTAATCCTTTCTAAATGTACAGTCATGGCATGGTGTATAAAGATCATTTCCTTTTAGTATCAGTACGATTAAGCTGTTATTTTGATCACAAAATGTGTATATTAATTCTATAGCAATGTATTATAACAAGTACGCAGTTTTATTTATTTTATATATTAGCACGTACATTTTGTAACATGAAGACAAGCTTCTTTATTTGCAGGCAATAATATGTAAATTATGCTGTCTTAAAGTACCTAAAACTATAGAAGCAAGAATAACAACTAACAGCAATTAATACTTAATTTTAGCTTATTTGGATAAATTAGATGAGTATATTATATATTATTTTTGTTTTTCAAAGTACTGAATAAAATGCATTATTATGATATTGAATTAATCTACGATCTACTATTAATATTAAAAGGAGTACATATCGTATTGCTAATGATTGGCCGATATATTAAGGTATTGAAATCATATACGAAAAATTCCATATTGATTATTGATTATACATGTATTAAAATTAAATTATCAGTTATTTTCCCTTCAATAATTTTTTTTCCTTAATTAAATGTAAACGTGCAATTCTTTTGCATAATATTGTAAGCAATTTTCTTCGAATACTCTACGGAGTTTGTTGGTGATTTGTTTTATCAATCAATTTACATTTTCATCTTCTACATTATTCCTTAGCAACGTGAAATACGATATTGCGGTAGACAAAATCTGCAAAATGTTAATAAGCAAATTATTTCACAATATCAAAAATTATAATTTTCTGGTATTTTAAAATTTTCTATACTTCAAATTTTATAGATCGCAACAAGTATTTATTGTAGAGTTGATACTATATCTACCGTAGTGTAAGTTTCCAATGATACAGGAAAAAATTTGTTCGCAGTAAGACAACAAACTCGTCTTGATCGTTCAATCACCATTATCAGATCGTTTCGCAACATCCTACCAGGTTTGTTCATTGGCATGATCGTCCACAGCGCAGAATATGCTCCTATAGCAACTTTCTCACTGTGTTCTATCACACCGTCACAACTATAGGTGAACATAAACAGTAGAGCCATTGAACCGATTAAAAGAAAGACAAAGATGGAACGTCTCGCAAAAGGAGCAGCAACCTAAGAGGAAGTTGTTTATTTAGAAATTCCCAAATATTTAATAAAATTTCATAAAATAGCAATGTATTATGGCGCGTAAATACCAACCACTAGTCCTTGGTAAGCAAACAGGCAAATTAACACGCTAAATACCAACACTTGTCCAAATATTAGCATCGTGTATATGTCTTCAAGCCTGTTGCAAAAATCTATCAGTGTCTGATGTTGTCGAATGTACAACTTCAATTGCTCGTAAAATGTATGTACATGCTTTGTTATCATCAATCCCGTGTCTTTTTCTGTTATCTGATGTTCCATGTCACACAGTTTTGCGAACCTGTATCGAAGTATGCGAAACTGGCCAGTCAAATGTATGGCCAGAATGCAGAAAACGTTATCGAAGCAAAAATAACTGACCGCTATGTAATACAAACTTATCGTCTGCAAAAATTAAAAATTATTTCCCCTGTCACAGTTCGTGGAAGAAATTAATTCTTACAAAATCGCAGATATGTCCCTTACACTATAATCATCGATACAAAGGATTTTATAGATTTATAGAAAGTGGGAGATTCTAAGAGTGTAATTCGACTAACAGCAAATACATTTTACCTCCGTGAGTATCCAAGTATAAGTCATTGTATAATAAGTTGGGCGTAATGTATAAAGGTATACATATAACGCAGATAACTAAAGTAACATTTGTTAGAAAAATTTACGAGAAGTTAAATACCTGTATAAGGAATCCTATTTCGTAGTAAGGCGATATAGATACTGGTAAATTTAGCCACACGTTGAACGGCAATATTCTTTCTGATTTATTTTTCCCAGCATTTGCTGCAATAAACGCTTAGATGGTGTACTTTTTTCTATATCAAACGTTTTGCTTATTTATCGTTAGGTATATTTTTTGTTTATGAAATTTTCAGCCTTCGAGGGTAGAGAAATATTTTTCAGTATACATAATTATTAAACATCTAAATGTAGCAATACTATATCGATATTCTTTTATTAAAAAAAAAAAGGTTGTTTAAGTTATACGACAACAAATTCTTATATAGTACGAGAGTTTTGTGGCAAAAGTATATTATTATCTATATACCGTTCTTCGCCTTAATTTGTTTTAATCGCTTTAATCGTACGCGCTACAGCATAACATTACAACCATGGTTAGCCTTTAGAAGTAAATTGTAATTCAATTTTCGGTATTTTATACATTAGGTATTAAGTTCTTTGTCTTTTCTGTTAATTAATTTTAAGGGTTGAATGATAAATTCTAATTTTGTTAGAAGTGCGTGTAATTTGCCGTCAGCTGTTCTTTCGTTTAGTCCCTAGCTTTTTAGTTAATTCTAGCATAACGTATCGTTGATGTTTTGGTATTACGTTCTAAACAACACATTATAAACAAATAGAATATTTTTAACCTACCAATAAGCGGTGTTGATAGGTAAGCTAGCATAGCACATATGCCAATGACGCTGACAGAACAGACGAAAAAGGTGCAAGTCTTCCTGCACTTCTTTAAAATTTCTTTCTCGCGTGTATCGTAGTTAGCATTCCAGAAATTTCGTTCCGTATACGTAATCAGACTCATAAATTCCCTTTTATGCATTAGTATGATACATATCTTGATTAAACCCATTGTCACAGTTAATGTGTTGGTAGTAACGTAAAGAATGTCCTGAAATTATCGTTTGTTTCACAGAGTTTTAAATGAATTACGCATGTCACAAACTATTATCTACTGTTACGTATAAGGAACGGTTTTAAGTATTATTTAATTTAATAAATAGAAACGAATACTGAAGATGAGTGCCAATTGAAAACAATCCATGAATCGAGAAATCAATATATATTTTTTGTACACATACGTATATGATTTAACAATAATTAGAAAAATATTGACTACACCTGCCAAATATCTTCTAGAACTTAACACTACTAATTTTTTCATTTTTCTACACGTAATAAATTACTATTAAATTTTTAGAATACTACGACTATTTGTACGACAGTATAACATGTACGCAATTTCATTTAACACAATTAGATTTATAAAATATACTCACGCCTTTGTATAACCAAGTAAAATAGAAATCTCTCATAATGACGATCGAGGCATCTATCGAATTGAATAGTGTGCACATTAACTTTATTTTCATCCGACGATTTTCCGCGCGATTGTCGGATATCCATAAGCCGATGTTCCTCAAGAAAAACGTCGAGAAGATGACCGATATGTCCAAATCTTGTTCCGTTTGCATGGTGTCTGATCGACTTCTAAAGCTGTCGCTCACGTATGCTCCAATACATATGAATCATGATAACAGGTGTTGCCTTGATTATTCATTCCTTCTTTCTATGATTCTAATATCGGCTTAACACAAAGGGTGTGAAATAAAGGTTTGATTGCTATCTTTAGATATAGACGGATAAATAACAGGTACATTTACGCTTTGATCAATTTCTCTTTTATTATTAACACAGGTCTGTGTTAAATCCTCGAACGTTAGACGTCGTGTTATTTCGTTCTTGTGGCAATTTGCTGATGAAATGGAATAATAAATGGATTAGTTGATTACACCGTTGAATATAGAATATAGAAAGGTACGAAGACAAAAGGTAGATATGGAAGTTCTAATCGAACTTACCGGATAGAAGGTGCTATAAGAATAATAAGAAGTTTATACAGGATGTTCGGTTATAGGTTTAAAAAAATTTAAGGGATGATTCTTGAAGCTAAAATAAAATGAAAATCGTCGGCTTTGCTTTCTAGTCCCTTTACGCAAGCAAACCTCCTTACACGAACGAAAGAAGATCAGCCTAAGCAGTGGGGAGCACAGTGATCTTCAATCCGAACGACACATGGACGGCAGCTTACCTCATACAAGTTGTAGTGAAGAAGATTATGATATTCAGAGATGTAAACTATGCCCACAGCAAAATCACACACGCATTGCGATTGTCCCGTCCGTGAGTATCCACAGCAAAGTCACACACGTATCGCGATTGTCCCGATTACAAATATTCATAATAGAATCGCAACAATAGCATATAGGCGACATTTATACGAGGTTCACACACGCACTACGATTGTCCTGAACGCGAGAGTATTATATGTCTATTTCCTGTATAAGTTGTAGGGCTGATGCATTTTGGTTTAGTGATAATTATCTTTGTGTAAATCTTCCTTAGGCAGTGGAAGAACGAACAAGAAGCTACTATTGTTCTGCATTTCTTACATAGCAATTCATACTATGGAAGATTTTATAACGTGAACTTAATTGTTAGTTGCAAGCAATGTGTAAAACACAGAGTACGCGTCCGATTTTTATTCTTATTGATAGCTTTCACTAAGTTTCACCTATTGTCACTTATAAGAAAAAACTGTTTCGCTCAGGTTTTCAAATCCCACGCGGTTAACCAATTCATTAAAACTCGATGAATATGTGTTTTGCGTGAGATGATTGTAAATATTGCAAATTTAACATATGTGCGTCGATGAATTTCCAAATTTTTTGACGTGTAATACGTTAAAGATAAATAACTTCGTACAGTAGTAATATAGTAACTAGTAAGTAGTAGTATAGTACTAGTAAGTAGTTGTATAGTAACCAATACGTAATTAATGCATTCTCCAAATTATTTAAAAAATTGGATAATTTTTTTAAAGATTGATCTACTGCTTTGCGCGAGGTTTTTCATATGAGAATATTGCGTATGAATTTTATAATATCGTGCTAGGTGAAAGTGTCACGATTTTATTACCATCCACGATTACGGCGTGTTTCCATTACCGTCGCGAGATGATAGTGAAAGATTAGAAATGCAAGCCAGGTAACCAAAATTAGGAGAGATATCCAAATCTGGATGTTCGGGTGTTGTGCAGGTTCCTTATATCCTTATATTCTTATATTACTTATTTTTCCATTTTAATATTATTATTATTTTTATATTATTTAACAGAATGATTAAGTAAAATTTGGAAAGCGGAAATATAATGATCGCAGAAGGGTGAAAGAACACTGAATGTTAGGAATGGTAGATGATATCAGAAATATCAATTGTAGAATGGTGATGGTTGAGAACAGAGACGATGTTAATTTCCCGAATACAGAAACATGTTGCCACCAGCAGCAAAATCCACATAGACTGCTTTCGAAGTTACGCTGGTCTCGTTGCAGAATGATTCATTCATAAAATAGTGAATTACAGTGTGGAAGCTACAATGAAATTTGAATTAGATTTGAAGTACTTTTCATTCATCTAACTACAGCTAGTGATGGGATCCATAGCCAGAAGATAGAATTTAATTGGAGACCAAAGAATTGAATGCGAAGAAAAGACCGCTTTCACGATAATGACACTCTTCCGACCACCTATGCGAATTTCTGTGGCAGCGATATTGCAAAACGTATCAATCTTTGATGGCGGCAATACGCAAGCAGTATATCTTTGAATAAGGAAAGCGGAAGAGGCGAACATTCGAATGCTCATCTGTGTCGACTAATCAGAGCATGAATAGAAGCTTGTGTGACATCAAAATAGCTTGTAAAATATATTAAAAATGTTCGATTTTATATACGCACAACTTTTGAATCAGTGCATTCCGCACTTTAAAACTTGATTTTGTTGAAACACGTTAAAATAAGATTGCAAAGAGAAATATCAATAATTTCACGGCCCCTAAAGTGTAGTTTACCCTAGAAACAAGTTCGGTTTCTTATCACTGTAACATCAAGAACTTCTATCCTTTGTTGGTTAATCCAAATGAACTAAACCATGAGAATTAAATTAATTTTTATTTTTTTAAATTGTTCTGTCGAAATATTAATTCTGTGAGATGTTTTGCTGTATCTCAATTATTTTTTTTTTTTTTTTTTTTTTTTTTTTTGCTTATCCTTACATTCGATGTATTCACAACAGAGCGATCGGAAAGTAGATAATAGCGATCAACTTATAGAAAGTGATAGTTAACAAATTTTAAATTGAAAATTATGATGTAAAGAAAAAAGGGTATATATTTATAGATTCGGAAGAAACATCCTGTTGAAGAGGCCTTCAAACAAAACATTTCTATTCCCGAGTTCTAACTTTCCTATCGCTATACTACGCATCGAACCATCAGACAATTTTCAAATACATGCTATCTTTTAAAATATACGTGATTGATAATTCAAATTACGTGCCAAATGTATATATCGACTTTTCTAGACTAAAATCACATTAAGGCTACTTTCATGTAATAGCGTAACAGTATCATATATCCCTCGTAACGGGAAACGCTATATAAGGTAAAATTTGTTATAATTATCTAATAAAATTAATAAATATGACAAATAAATATATTAATACTTGCCAACAAATATAACAATTGTTGCTAAAAAACATAATTTTAGAAGATAGGCGCACAGATTTATTTTACCGATCCGAAAAAAGTTGGTTCTAATTCCAGTAGAGATTTTCTTTCTTTATATTAAATATATGTATATAGTACACATTTAAAAAAACATATCTAAAACAAAAAAAGTTTTTATCATACTTTATGTTTTTAATTGAACCTTTATTGGTGAATTTAAATAATTTGCATTTATCCGTTATTTAAACATTTAAATGATACTTCTTCAGTGAAAACAGTTCTTACATTTACTTTAATTTGAAAATCAAATATACATATAGTATGTGTGAATGTAAATAATATGTACATAAAAAATTTCAACAAGTGTTGACTTACTTTGGAAATCCACTATATAGACGGGTTAGCGTCTCTGTCGGTTTTCTCCTGTTTTCGTCAGATTTCTCCCGTTTCCACCCATTTTCACCAGCTTCCTCCCGTTTTCTCCCATTTGTTCCTGTTTTCATCCATTTATAAGAAGCGTTAAAAGCGAATTCACAATAGTCCCGTTTGTAGCACGTTCTGCAAACTCGAAAAATGATGAACTCGCGTGATTTTAGTTTTACGTTTGTCCACTGTGACGATTGTACAAAGAATGCTTGAGTACCCCCGGAGTCGCAGCCGCGAAGAAGGTCAAAACCCGTTAGCCTGTGCGCTAGCAAGGAAGAGAGCCCCTTTCAACACCCCCAAGTGACTTCGCTATCTCTCACTAGAACCCAGGATGGTGGAACCCAGGCAATCGCAATCGTAAGACGTCAGGACCGCTGGTCCATACATCATGCGGATGAGGGATTAATTTACGGCGCCTTTAGTATCGACGCTTTTTTTTTCTCATATCCGAAGGTAACGAAGAACAGGCGGTCGAACCAGGTGTTCGAACTTCGCATTTTCTTACATTTTTTATTCCATTTCCGCTCATGTTATCCCGTTTCTATCGAATTGAATATCGCTTTAAAATAATTGAGATAAGTGAACTAGATTTTATTCGTTTCTTTTCGTTAACCTCAATCCGTTATATTTTAGGTGATGTGCGGTGCGAGACATATAAACCAAGTTGAAGTTTATCAGTACCGGCCGATATTCTTTATTGTGTATTGAATTGCATGTAATCGAGGAGTATCTTTTCATCACATTCGATGATTAAGTTGATCATAAGTCCTACGTTCGCCGTATTAAATAACAGAGGGCGTAAGAAATATGTACTCTGATTTTTTTCCACGTCGATATTAAAGAAACTGAAACACAAATTTCTATTTAATGTCACGTCTATCCTCTCCTTAGTCAATGCTTAAAGCACCAACGAAATTCTTAAATCTCTAAATATTATTATTTCCTGTAAAAGAGTTCAATTTAAATCAAATATAGTTTTAATACTTTTATAATGCGTACATGTACAGAGCGTCAAAAAATTATTCGTGGTAGCTTTGGGAGATAATTCTGCATTTTTGAATCAGTGAAGATCTGTTAAAAAAGACCGCGTATTGACCTGAAAGAATTTTGTGGTAGTGCCATGGTAGTAATATGTAGTTTATAAGAGAACTAAATACATCAAAACAAAGCAAATTAAAATAATGGCATCCTTCACCGTTGCTGGATTTGTATGTATACCTGAGTATATATGTATATAATCGTGCATATAATATTGTAATATGTATCAATAACTAAAAGTACGAAAAAGTATTGTATGTCCCATCTATTTTATACCAAAGAAGAAATCTATATAAATACGTCTGTGATTCAATTAAACAACTAAACAGGCCGAAGTTGCAACCACGTGCAGTGATTTCTCCGATACTAAGCTGGTAAAATAAACCACGTACAGTCGTAAACTCTTATCATCACGTACCGCCACATGATATTTCTATAGGTCGGTATTTCAGAACCTGAGACATAAAATCCCATTTAATGTCACATCTATTCTTTTTGTCTTAATCGATGGTTATACATTGGTTATAGCTAGTTATACCTAGCCTTTTCATTTGATATTTGTTTATTAAAGTACGTTTTAATAATTAAAAATAATTGTAAATATCGATAATAATTATAAATATTATCAATGTATTGTATAAAAATTTCCATGAAATAATTTTTGACTTGCTATTCCTAGATCATGGTCAGTTTAAAAAATATACATTGTTCTTTGCCATAAATATATTATAAAAATTGAATTAACCAGGAGGATAAAAATATTTCTAAAATATTTATTGTGTAGAAAGAATTGAACTAAATTTAATATCATGGAAAAATCACAGAAAATGCCAAAAGTGGCAAAGGTATGTAACACTTCTAAATTTTTACTACACAAATAAATCATATAATGTAATATATGAGAATGATATAATTCTTATATTGCATCAAATTATTTTAACTATATTTTATTCTAGGTTAAAAATAAAGCGCCTGCTGAAATTCAAATAACAGCAGAGCAACTTTTGCGAGAGGCAAAAGAACGGGACCTAGAAATCTTACCACCAGTAAATATATTTACATTTATTTATTCAATTTTTACCATTCATTATTTTTATTAATTTTATGTAACTTCTATCTATATATAAATTTTAATATATGTGAGGCTGAACAGTTGAAAAGTTGATATATAATGAATATTTATATATATTTCTATTACTTCAGCCACCAAAGCAAAAGATTTCTGACCCTCATGAGTTAGCTGATTATCAACATCGGAAACGTAAAGCTTTTGAAGATAATATTCGTAAAAATCGTATGGTGATTTCAAATTGGATAAAATATGCTCAATGGGAAGAGAGTCAAAAGCAGATACAACGAGCAAGGTATAAAATATATTAAAGTCATCATGATTATGTATTTATGATTAATGTTTTTTTTTGTAAAAAGTAAACAACATTTTGTATTAATTATAAAACTATTAATTGTATTATCTATGAATTTTAGATCCATATATGAACGTGCTTTGGATGTTGACCATAGAAACATTACATTATGGCTCAAATACACAGAAATGGAAATGCGAAATCGTCAAGTAAATCATGCCAGAAATTTATGGGACCGTGCTGTTACTATATTACCTAGAGCAAATCAATTTTGGTATAAATACACTTATATGGAAGAAATGTTAGAAAATATTGCTGGTAAATTCTTTTATTTTTAATCTAACATAGTATATTGACTATTTATTGATTGAAATATTTATTTAGGAGCACGTCAAGTATTTGAAAGATGGATGGAATGGGAACCTGATGAACAAGCATGGCAAACATACATCAAGTTCGAATTGAGATATAAGGAAATTCAGAGAGCTAGACAAATTTATGAACGATTTGTAATGGTACACCCTGATGTTAAGCACTGGATAAAATATGCACGATTTGAAGAATCTCATGGTTTTATTAATGGTGCTCGCAATGTTTATGAACGCGCCATTGATTTTTATGGTGACGAAAATTTAGATGAAAGATTATTTATTGCATTTGCAAAGTTTGAGGAAGGACAAAGAGAAGTAAGGAAGGACCAAAATTATTTTTTTTCACATAGTTTAATTTAACGCATGTTACATTATTTTATTATAGCATGATCGAGCCAGAGTAATTTATAAGTATGCATTAGATCATATTCCAAAAGAGAAAACACAGGAAATTTATAAAGCATACACAATACATGAGAAAAAATATGGAGATCGTTCAGGTATTATAATTTATTATTGATTTATCATACTTAATAGTATTTTATAAATATATATTTATACATACAATCATGTTGTATTATTATTTATAGGTATTGAAGATGTAATAGTAAGTAAACGAAAATATCAATACGAACAAGAAGTGAAAGAAAATCCTTCTAATTATGATGCCTGGTTTGATTATTTGAGATTAGTAGAATCAGAAGGGAACATGGATGTCATTAGAGAAACTTACGAACGTGCGATAGCTAATGTACCACCAACTAAAGTAAGAGAGATGTATTTAATATATTTAGCATTTTGTACATATATCGTAAATAAATGTTAGTATAAGGATATCATTTTCCATAGGAAAAACTATTTTGGAGAAGATATATTTATCTTTGGATAAATTATGCTCTTTTTGAGGAACTTGATACTGAAGATATAGAAAGATGCAGACAAGTCTATAAGTAATTAGTACTTTAAAAAGTACCATAGAAGATGTTTTATTTTGATTAATGTGTTTATATGTTTTCAGAGCTTGCTTAGAATTAATTCCTCACAAGCATTTCACTTTCTCTAAAATCTGGTTATTTTATGCGTATTTTGAAATAAGACAGAAAAATCTTACAGCAGCTAGAAAAAAATTAGTAAGTAATAATTTTACAAAAATTTATAAATTGTGACACCGCATAGAAAATTATTTTAATTGATAATAGGGTATGGCATTGGGTATTTGTCCTAGAGATAAATTATATCGTGGATACATTGATTTAGAAATACAGTTGAGAGAATTTGATAGATGTAGAATTTTATATGAAAAATTCCTTGAATTTGGACCAGAAAATTGTACTACATGGATGAAGGTATGATAATTTAATCAATCTATTATTTATTATCATTTCAATGGTTAAATATCTATAAAAATCATTCTTGATAATATTTTTGTACATAGTTCGCAGAGTTAGAAACTCTTCTGGGCGATGTAGAACGAGCACGAGCTATTTACGAATTAGCTATATCACAGCCAAGGTAAAGTATTTAAAAATGTAAGTAATTTATATTACCCTAATCTTGTATTGTATCATTACTTTAATTTATAGATTGGATATGCCAGAACTCTTATGGAAATCATATATTGATTTTGAGATATCACAGGATGAAACAGAAAACGCACGGCAATTATTCGAAAGATTATTGGAACGTACACTTCATGTTAAAGTAAGATTAATTATAATTAAATACAAGATATTTAATTTAGATTATATGTTATTAAATATAAATCATGACATCTAGGTTTGGATTGCCTATGCTAAGTTTGAATTAGCTAATTCGACAACTGAGGATGGTCTGGATAATGTTGTGCTGGCAAGAAGAATTTTTGAACGTGGAAACGATGCACTTAGATCGAACGGTGACAAAGAAAGTAGAGCATTGCTTTTAGAAGCGTGGAGAGATTTTGAAAGTGAGAAAGGAGATGATGACACTCGAGCTAAAATTATGGAAAAAATGCCTCGAAGGATTAAACGTAGAAGACGTATTGTTGGAGAAGATGGGGTGAATAAATTTATTGTATTACTTAAAAGTTATTTTTAAAAAAACATTTTTTCACATATGTAATTTTTGTTTTTAGAGTGATGATGGTTGGGAAGAAGTATTTGATTTTGTTTTCCCAGAAGATGAATCACAGAGACCTAATCTTAAATTCTTGGCATCTGCTAAAGCTTGGATGAAACAGAAAGAAATGAATGACAAAAATGAAAATAATCAGATAGATTCCAATAGTTAGAAAAATATTTTTTTTTATTTAGATACAATTTACTGTTTTTGTAAATAAACTAATGTTTGATTTTTTCACTGTAAATAAAAATATTAATTATCTTTTAATTTTTTAAAAGCATTAATTACTTTTTCCAAATTCTAAGATCATACTTAGTTTACTCTATACTAGACATATTAAGAGATACTAAGTTTATACTTTAAAAAATCGTAATATAATGTATTAAATCTTGATCATTTTTGTAACTGTAAAGAATTTACATAAAGTGGCTCAGTTGAATGAGGTCATCTAAATTTTTGCCTTATTTATTGTTACATGTAAAACGTTTTCAGGACAAAGTTACAGTATTTGGTCATTTCATGGTCATTTTTAGAAATAGAACCTCATTTTTCGATATCTTTGTAGAATGTGACAAAACAAATTCAGCAATCTTAACAATCATACAGTTCCCATCATATGATCTTGAGATATTTGCATTTGGTATATAAAACCATGGTCTAAATGCGTAAGAAATTTGTAAGATTCTTAAGGAAAATATAAACAAGATGAGGAATAAAAATAATTTAAATTATGTAATTATTCCTATTTTAATAACATAGAATTGTATAACTCACTTAGTTTAGAACTGTTAAAGGATTACAAAATATATCTTAAGATAAACGTATAGAATAATCACATATATATGTACAATAAATGTTAAAGATGATATTATATATATTATGAATGACTTATAAATTTGAGAAATTTAAAAATTTATAAATGAAATGTTGATAAATTGATGAATATTTAATAAACATCTCTTTGATCTCTATAAAACATAAACTTATACTAAATAACTTGCTACTTTTGAATACGTTTTCAGGATCGTTTCATATATTATTAATATAATCACGATAGTAAGTTGTCATTATACTACTACTGAAATTTCAAGATATTTCGTACAACATACATAATATGTTCATAAAAAATACTTCCATGAGCCACTGTATGTTTTTTACATAATCCATTTGACAATAATAAATGAAATCTAATTGATTATCGTCTCGTTATTTTGAATGAAGAGATTACATTGAAGTTAGGTATGTATCTCTATAGAACACATTGCTATTCGTATTTCTTGGCCAATGGTAAGGTCTCATGTGTAATGTGTCTGTGACTTGTAGAGTGGCCTCGACGCGGCAATCTCGGCGTCCGACGTGAGTCAAAGTGATTTTTAGGCGCAACTTTCAATAAATATGTTGTGCTAGTATCGTGAAAGTAAAGAACGATGAGCTTCTCTAGCGATGAAGTCAATTTCTTGGTTTACCGATACCTTCAAGAATCTGGTATATTTTTTGGAGTACTACGTAACCTCTTTTCAAATAATTTTGGCAAATTTTGAATTTGCTATTGTTTGTACACATTTGTTACTTATATTATGTATATATACATTTCGCAATAATATTTGCAATTAATAATATCATATTGGACAATAATATATTACAAATTATAGATCAAACGTGATTTAAAGAGGTTATTTGAGCACAAATAAAAGCATATCCATGACGTTGATTACTAAGTTATTTCTTAAGTTTATTGTATAAAAGTTGTACTGTAGATTATATAAAAGATGCAAATTAATCTCTGTGTTTTTTTTTTATAGGATTTCAACACTCTGCATACACATTTGGCATAGAATCACATATATCACAGAGTAACATAAATGGAGCATTAGTACCACCAGCAGCACTTTTATCAATTCTACAGAAAGGGCTACAATACACAGAAGCAGAAATATCAATAGGTGAAGATGGTACTGAACAAAGAATGGTGGAATCCTTATCTCTCATTGATGCTGTTATGCCAGATGTTGTGGCATCAAGACAAAATCAAATTAATCAGCAAAAACAACAGGTGAAAACAGAAGTACAAGATACAAATGGAGAGGAAGGTAATTTGACTTATTATATTAATTTTTATTCGTGTTATATTTTATGTGTTATATTTTGAAACCAAAAATTGTTATCCTGGCACACCCTGGTCTATAAAAAAACTTAAGTTTTATAGACCTCCTTATTATACCAGGTACATTAATGGACTGCTTTAGCTGTCGGACTTGTTATGAGCAAATATTTTTGTTATAACAGTCATAAAATATTAAAGAAAAATATATTTATTATACTCTATTAATGAATTAAAAAATTTGTTTTGTAATGTTAAATTATGTACTGATATAGCAAAATAAAGCTCACTGTTACATTTATAACATGTCGGAAAGCTAGGAGCAAACAATATTATTAATATATGTGTGATCTGGAATGAAGAATAAGAACAAGAATTACGAAGGTTTACTATTTACAAGTTACTTTATATATATACTGTAATATTATATAAAGAATAAGAATAAGAATATTGTTAAAGTTTATACAGACTGTAGTTGTAAAAAGAGATCAGTTTTTATTAATTTAATTGTATAAGATAAGTATAAAATAATATTTTAATTCTACAAAATAATATGAAGGTAATGAAACAGTTTGTTATTTAATATTAATGTATTATTTTTTGGAAACAGAATTTCTTTATTTCAGATTACGTATATAAATACAAGAAGGAGAGAAAACTTTTCATTTGGTAATTGTTATTAATTTACTAACCTGTTTTCAGTTGTTACCTCCAATGAAGGTGTAGGCACAAATGAGAGAGGAGGAGATAGGACAGAAATGGAAGTAGATGAACAACAACAAGGTTCAAGCAGGGGAACTAATGCTAGCGCTGTTGAAATTCCAGACACTAAAGCTACAATATTACGTGGTCATGAATCGGAAGTTTTCATATGTGCATGGAATCCAACAACTGATCTTTTGGCTTCTGGTTCAGGAGATAGCACAGCTCGTATTTGGGATATGTCTGGTAGTTCACAAGCTCCAAATCAGCTTGTTCTTCGTCACTGCATACAAAAAGGTGGTACCGAAGTGCCAAGTAACAAAGATGTTACTTCATTAGATTGGAAGGTAAAATGATTATTTCTCCGAAGTTACAACGTTGAAAAAAGGAAACTAACTTTGTTTACTTATTTTAGTGTGATGGTACCTTATTAGCAACAGGAAGTTATGATGGTTATGCACGAATTTGGAAGACTGATGGTAAATTAGCATCCACATTAGGTCAACACAAAGGTCCAATTTTTGCATTAAAATGGAATAAACGTGGTAACTACATATTAAGTGCTGGAGTTGACAAAACAACAATTATATGGGATGCAGAAAGTGGGCAATGTACTCAGCAATTTAGCTTTCATTGTGCACCTGCCTTGGATGTTGATTGGCAAACAAATACATCATTTGCTAGTTGTTCTACTGACCAATGCATACATGTATGCAAACTTAATGTTGATAAACCAATCAAGAGCTTCCAAGGTCATACAGTATGTATACAAAAATAATTATATTTTCTGATTCAGTTAAATATTTATTTAAAATTTAAAGAGTTTGTTTTTTCTTTAATTCTAGAATGAAGTTAATGCTATAAAATGGGACCCCCAAGGTAATTTATTGGCTAGTTGTTCTGATGATATGAGTCTTAAAATTTGGTCTATGAAACAAGATACGTGGGTACATGATTTACAAGCTCATAGCAAAGAAATATATACTATTAAATGGTCCCCAACTGGACCTGGAACTCACAATCCAAATATGAATCTAACTTTAGCTAGTGCATCATTTGATTCTACTGTAAGGTTATGGGATGTAGAAAGGGGTGCATGTATACACAGACTTACGAAACACACAGAGCCAGTGTATAGTGTAGCATTTAGTCCAGATGGCAAATTTCTTGCTAGTGGAAGTTTTGATAAATGTGTTCACATATGGTCTACACAGGTAAGATAGTTATTCTTCTTTTGTTTGCTATATTTAACAGAAGGTTCATATTATATATATTTTCTTTTATATTTACTTGTGCAGAATGGTCAATTGGTACATAGTTATCAAGGAACTGGAGGAATTTTTGAAGTGTGTTGGAATAGTCGAGGAGACAAAGTCGGTGCTTCTGCGTCTGATGGCAGTGTGTTTGTTCTAGACCTTCGTAAAATGTGATCGCAAATGAACAATAGATTATATTTCATTTCTCGGACCTATGATTTTAAGTTACCTTCAGTAATTCTTGTTTTATTCTTTATTTTTCTCCCTTTATTACCCAGAATATTAGCCACATTTTACAATTACTTGATTTACTTGTGCTTGTTGAGTATAGTTTCATAGTACATTAATTATTTATATATAAAATTAAAATTAAAATTGAGATAGGTTCAGTAAGTTATGAATTCAAGAAGATTTGGATATAAATATAAAATAAAAAATGTGGTTTTTTTTAGCTATTTCACTAGGATTTTATTACAAATGTTTATAAAAAGTATTGTACATTAATATTTTCAATAATACTCTGTAAAATTTGGAACAGCTTGACAGATATTATATTTCTAGAGAAAAATATTCATTCACCATGTGGATGGGATATATATAATTTTAATGATAATATTAAGTATTATATGAAACATCGGTAACAATAAGGAATAAAATGAGTCTTTTAAAAAACTGCACAACCATTTCATTTATTTTTATTACATTTTATTATATTTCATTAAGTGAAAGAGGTACAATTAGAGTACACAAGAAATCTTATTTAAATTAATTTTATTTTATTTCAATTACGCATTATGTAATTATATCGATAAAAACGAAAATCTAAAACGAAAATAAATAAACGATATTGTACGTGTTTTTCAAATAAATAAAATCTATTTATGTTACATACATTTTTTAAATTTCTTACATATTTCTTCAACAATAGGTTATATAATACGACATATAAATAATAATAAAATTTAATTACATTTATTTTCTAATATTAACGTAAACATCATTAGCATTAATCATTGTACTTTTAAAATAACCACAAAAATCAATTTCTAATTTTTAATATAAAAATGCTATAAGATAAATGCAAGTAAAATAAAACAAATGAAATTGAAAGAGTACGTATTTTACGAAGTAACATAATTAAAGTCAACAAGTTTGTTTTTTTATTATGAATTTTGTATAATCCTATTATGTTCAAAGACATTTATTTGCATTGCGTCTTTAATTTAGCGTAAAATCATATGACTAGAATGAAAATATTTCAAAAATAAATCACGCCTCGATGTTTTACGTAGGCATAAACGCAATTCGGTGAAAAACATAGCATATCTATTAATCTGTGGTGCATATGAAAGGAACTATTCACCGATTATTTAAAATACACGCCTCTAATGCAGTATTCATTGATAAATATATAAATTCATTAGACCGTTATCTGTGTTTCTCTGAGGGTGTTATAAAAATAAGGAATATAATCGTAAAGAAAGTAATGTAAATGAAAATAAAAAAGAAATAATCTACATAAAATAAAAGTATTTAAGAGTTAGTTCTATGGAACATTTATTCTTAACTACATTTATTCTTTTCACGTGAAATTTGTTGAGAAGAAAGCGTTTGATCTATATATTTAAATAATTACATTACATTAAATTTACAGCCATTTGCATCTATATTTGTAGATAACGTCTAAGTTCGGCTTGAAATGATTACCAAAATATTACTTGAATACTTGGTTGTTCAAGAAATTTTACTGTACAATAGATAAATACAATTTGTTTTTCCTTTGCACGTTTTCGCAGTTAATTTTAATTAAGAGTCGTATTTCAAAATAATTATAATAAAATACTTTAAAACATTTCTATCGTCGTGTTCGTAAAACTTAATACTAATACGAAGAAACATTTACATTAAATTATATCCAAAATTGGATATAAAATGTCTTCTGTCTGGGGTTTATTGGTTGGGCAGACTTTAAGGGATCACAACGCATAATACTGTTTTGTTTCGTGTTTTTTTGCGCTATTGAAAAGGAAGAAATAGAAAATAGTAAAACGTTTAGTCCGAGAGCTAAAGTTAAATCGTTTTGTATGATTAGTATAGAGAAGAAAAAGTGTGAGTATAGACAAGGAAATTGATATCATATGTTTCACATGGTATTTCTATTTCCCTCCTCTTCTGGATGCTACAAAATTACTTAGAATTAAGACGACTAAAACTTAAATAAAAGAGATAGGAGAAAATACTGATATATTCTGATTGTTAAACTTTTTGCACTACTGGTAACTTCATGCGCTAATATTTACTTTACGCTTGACACATGAATAATCTGCATATAATTCATGAATGAAACGCGATGTTAACTTATGAATTTTGCACAGCACAAAATGTATAGATACATGTATGTATTATATGTATATATATATGATAAAACCTGAGGAATATGACGAATAATAGATAAACTATATGCAATCCATTAGCTTGTTAGATAAAAAATCGTAATATAGCGATAGTGTATTGTGACTTGATCTTCCTTTGTGTTGATTACAGCAAACGTAGTTCATTCGCTTGGATCTGAAAACAGAGATTTCATTTATTTTTTACGAGATAATATTTTTAAAATGCTATTCTACGTCAATATCTAAAATAAAATTAAAAAATAAGAAGCATTAATCCAATGTACAGACCAGGGCTGGGCAATTTAAAAATAATTTTATTCAAATAATCATTCGAATAAAATTTTTATTTTATTTGTTATTTCAGCAACGGTGTATTTGTAAAATAACTTATTTTATTACTTGTTATTTTATTTGAAATTTAGATATTTGTTATTTGACTTTACCAAGAAAATAATTTTCTTCCTATCTATATGGCATGGAACTTCCATTCAAAAATTACAGAAATTCTAAAATTTCGACGATATGTATAATCGGAAAAGTTATTTTTACTGTAAATATTTTGATGGTCTATTCTAATTACCACGTGCAGGTAATACCACTAACATAGTAAACATTTCAAGCACGGTTGACTTTGTTAATAAGTGCTCCTCTTCCAGCGTCTAATTCAATTAAACGGCTGTTTTCTTTGTTATTGTTATTAATGATCATTAATGATCATGCGATTCAATTATCTAATACAATATTTAAGTTTTCAGTCGTATTAAGAGCGAATATACAACAATTAGCACGTTTATTATATATAAAATTGTTATTCATAATTTTACATTATTATTTGGAACAACCATCATTGTTTGAAATTATAATTTGGAAACAATTTATTTCCCAAACAAGACATTGGAATTTATATTTGCATTCATTTCTATTTTGAAATAAACTTGTCTGTCATTTTATTTTATTATCTTTTATAAACCTTACGCACGTTATAGAAAACATTTAAAAATTTCATTAGTGCTGTAATGACACCCAACTATGGTGATTATATTGATAAAATGTTAAACGATTCTGAAAATGTGTACAGTTAGTTGAAGAAAATTTAATACAAATATATATTTTACATAGAGTGTTTAAACAAAGTGTTTACAAAAAGTGTTTAAACAGGCAATTACTTGGAATATTAATGAGCCTCACTATACATCTTTGATACTTATTATACACATACTTAACTATATATAGTTTATACTGTATATTAATCTTTTTCCAAATATAAGTTTACAGTAAATATCTTGCAATCTCTATGTATATTTTCAGATTGGTTTTAAATTTTACCAATATAATCATGGCAGTCGCGTCTCATCACAGTGCTAATAAAATTTCAACATGTTTTCATATAACACACACGGTATAGACGTAAAAGTTTCACGTGGTAAGTGTACAAATACTTTCGCGAGGTACTGTACATTTATGAAAAATTAAATTTACGAAAACGAACGAACAGAATAATTACCCTTCGCATTTGATCGTCTTGTCTTTCTCGAAAAGCGGAATCGTCATTTCGTAGCCAGTTCTGCATTCTGTCAGGGATCCCTTCTGGCACCACGTCTCGATCGTGGCTCTTCTCTTCCTGTTCGATCACATAATCAATTCCGTTTCTTATTCTTGAGTCGATAGCTTTGGACACGTCTTTGTTGTAAAGCGGTAATGATCTTTTTCCGATAGTTTTTAAAATACGTCGATTCGCGTCAATTTGCTGTTGATCCTGCAAAGCTTTACGCCGGGCAAGTTCAAGAAGAACTCTCTGTCGTAACACGTCCAAGGAATTCACAATCGACAACGATCCAATGCGTTTTGATTCCAATCGTTTTGTCCGGATCACCGTTGATTCAGGATCGTTTCCCGAGTCGAACATTTCATTCTGAAAATTATGAAATCGTCATCTCTTAATTATTTTATTTTCCATTTATTGTTCATTTATATTTCACAGTCCCTTCTCTCTAGGTTAGGACGGAATTTCAATTACATTTCTCTTTGGCATACTCTTATCGTCTACCTATCCAATCGCCAAGCTTAACATATGAATCATCCTATTTAACATACATAACATTTAGTTTTAAAACCTACAACTTAAATTTAGCTTTACAATGTACCTCTTATATTCCTTGTTGTCTATGTCTTTTATAGTCTCGCAATGTTTAAGCTTCAATGACATACAGATCCAAACAGAAACATAAAATACGAAATATCTATGGCAATATAGAATATAAAAATACAAAAATGTCTTCCACAAATTCGGCACTTCCTGTTTCCACTCTCTTTCCACTATTCATCTCATTTCCACGCCTAAATCCTTGCAATCATTCTTCCGTCTTTACCCTTCATCCTTCCTTCTAGACGTGTACCTAGGTCGTCTTTGCTACTTCCATGTTGAGAATTGTTATATTTTACAATAAGTAGAATTACTCGCATTTATGCTCGGACACAGCAGTACCTTTGTATTTGTTACTTTGTATAAGAAGGAATGATTTGTAAATCATTATTTGTAGAGTTGGTTGCATTGACATTCAGAAACCCTTTAAAACGTAATCACTTTTTTTTTAATTGGACCAAACGACGAGTTTTTTATTTTGAAAAGCGAAAAAAATTAGTTTGTTCTTTTTTAAATTTTTGAATTAATTAACCTATTAAGGAAACGTTGTTACTACTGATAACCTTAGGAATTTTTAATAATTACATATCACCGACGTTTCGCAAGACGTGGTTGTAATTTATTCGTTCACAATTCCCAAGACCGTTAAAAACCCATTTGTTCGGGTAATGGATCAGCTTTACCCTATGTAAAAAACGGAAGTATTTTTATACGATCCTTGCGTTTGCTTTTATGGAGCACTTAATTCCTACTTTGCCAGGAGAAAGCGTACGATTTCTTCCAAATGTGATTAAAACGAATGACATTCTCACGTGTATACCTGTCTCATTTCAGTACGAAAATATTTGGATTTTCCATTTACGAAATAATGAAAGATTATGTACACTGTAACTAAAAATAAGCAGTCGAATGTAATATATGATGTGTAAAATTAATACGCAATAACAAATTGACATTCGAAAAGCTTTTTATTCCTAGATAATTAAGTTGTAATGCTGATTTTTAAATTTACGTAGAATCGTATGACTATTATTAATTTTACTATTTCGTAAGTACTTAGCAATTTAATTTTTTAAACATTCGCTTAGCTGTGATTGATCTAAATCGTGAAATTTAAAACTGGATATTTAAATCATACATAAACACATATTAATTTTAATACATTATTGTAATATGTTATTAAATAAATGATTTAAATTTTGATAAATATGTTGTTTTTATGCCGATTTGTCATTGGGTAATAAAACTGAGATCTAAGATTTTAAGTGACTCATAATCTTCATCGAGAGCAATAAGAGATATTTGTTGCTTTTCTAACCTACGGTCTTTTTCACATTTTTAAAGCTGGAAGTTGGTTGTAATAAACTGAAATTTATAGCTGGATGACGTAAAATACTGCTATTAAAATAAGAAAATCAAGTATAAATCTTCTCACGCATTATGTTTATAACTACTTATTGCATAAAAATTGAACGACAAATTCGTGCGTTTATACTGTATGCATTTCACTGAATTCTATTTGGAGAACTGCACTTATTAAATATCGAATCAATAATAAAATGTCCATTAGTCTCTATTACTATCTCATCGTCCCACAAGTTTTTGAATATCATCTAGGTAGAATTTTTGTGGCTTAGACGAGAAATATTCTTGAAGCATATTGTGCATTTCGTAGGTTCTGAATCTTTTGCCATTCAGATAATTTTGCAAGGATCTAAACCAGCGATAGTCTGATGATACCCAAATCGGGTGAATATGGGCGACGCTTCATAATTTCCTAGTTTAAATCCATAATTTTCTGTCGTAAGACTTATATCGCTCATTTGTTGCAGCATAACTCGAAATTTGTAGTTTTCGAAAAACAGGAAAAACGGTTGTTTCTTGTACTTCTACTGGTGGAATCCTACAAGTGAAGTTCAAAAATTTGCTATTGGAGGGCAGTTGCGTCGCTATCGCACCATCACGAAACTACATATAACAGCTCAGAACATTCAAACTCGTTTTCGTTTGATTATTGCGGAAATAAGCTATATGCGGTCATGAATTATCTCGAAGAAAAATAGAGATACACGCGATTTGTCGTCAAATATTTGGTTCACTCATTGCAATTGTTGACAATAAACTTTTGAATTAATGGTCTGATTTGGTTGAAAAAATTCATAATTACGTAGCAGAACAATGCAAAGACATCTGTTCAAAAACACATGAACTTTTTATCCAACCTATTCTAAATATGCAGATATCTTCTTATTCATTTAACGGTATCAGCAATCAATTCCTTAAGAGGATTCTTAGTAAATTAGATGGCGCTGTGTTTTGATGTAAGCGGTAAATTCGATTTGCTATACTGCGAATGAAATAAATAGATGAAACATCGTATAAAAAAGAAGAATGTTAACGTTAATTCGCAGTTGCTGATGTAGTATCTCTTTCTAAAATCTGCAGCTGGTTGCTGCTCACGTAGAATGCAGTCTGTATACATATAAGTTTTTTTATATTTGAACACTTTTACAGCCGGTCATTTTTTTCATTTTTCCAAAATTGTAGTTAAACTACAATGTCTTCAAAAATATACTGCCGCATAAAAGCGTCTGAACACGCATATTTTTTGCAAGATATGGTTTTATTATAAATAGATTGCGGACTTTTGGTGCTTATTCATGGGAAATTTTCAAATAGATATCAACCAACTAAAATATAATAACTTAATCGTTATTTTCATTTTTAGAAGTATATAAATACTAAATACTATATATACTACATAAATATTAAATAAATAATAAAACAATATTGATAAACAACGTTGTTCACAAGCTTCTTTAATTTAATAGAAGAGTAACTCGAGAAGGCTGCAATTAAAATTAATTATTCGTTAACGGACTGTGAATGCAATTATACAAAATTCGAAGATGCAAAAATACACAGAATGTACATAATTATATGACCTACCTATAGTAGAATACTAATCTGTTATAATTTCTAACAGCTAAAATGTATCTCTGTTCAACTTCTATTTCTTAAATAGTTTCTACAAAAATATATATTTGCTTAAAGGTTAGCAGTCCGCTGACTATCGATTGATCGCTCATGTATACGCGCCCGGTCTAATGTCTCTCCGCCTTTAAAAAAGATGATATCTTCCTTTCGAAAATGCGTGAAAAAGCAGGATTTTTTTTCTTCAGACAAATGCATTTTTAGTTACGACTGCGAAGCGTAATATCAGAATAGCAGCGAGAGGAATTCTGTGAATATTAAAATATTGCGCACTTAAGGCACATGCGAATGTCTATCGTGAAAGTTAACTGAGCGGTGTTGGATAAAGGATAAAATTCAATCATCGCTTCGGCTATGTGGCAATATCGCGGCTGAAGTGGCGGTGAAAAAAAAACCATTGTAAATTATTGTTTAAGCGGATCGACGGTAGAGTTATATTGAGCATATCCGTGGGAGTAAAAAAAAAAAGAAAAAAAAAAGAGGAGAATGAAAGAAAGGAACTCAACGGTGCTCGTATGTGCAGACCGCAGTTTTCTACCCTATCCACACTCGGATATTTCCCAGCTTTTATTGCCACTTTTACGGAAAACGCGCTCAAGAATATGAAGAAAAGGTCTAGGGGCGCGTACCGGAAGAGGGCCACAGCACTTACTTACGCGCATGTACTAGTACCTCGGAATACTTTGCCTTCAGCCATTCTTCAAATTTCACACGCTTCCTTCGCTTTTTCGTAATTTACAAGCCGTTATAAAGAGCTGACAAAAAGGAGAATTCGTTCGTGAAATATACCGAGTATCCCGGCGTAAAGCCACCTGCCAGTACAGTAGAGCTTGCCTTATCCGAACTAACAGAGGGACAAAAATATTTGAATAATACGAAGGACGTTCTAAAAGTGTCAAATATTCTAGCGTCATTACCTCAGGGAGTGAATGTCGTATTTAAGAATACGATAATACCGAAGAAAAATTATTCGCAAGTTCTGCAACTTTTAATTTAACTTTTCCTCCGTATCTTATGTAGTTTCTTATTGAAATATTCACGATGATACAAAAAGTGAAGATTTCTTTGGGGGAAGGTGTTTTCACCCCTAGGACCGTTCTTTAGCTGAGAAAAGAAACTGTCCTGTTATTGGCATCACACGGACTACGTCTGTGAAAAGTTAGAAATTTTCTTGAATATTCGACTTCCGTACTTTGCTAACTTCCCAAGTTACATAATTACCGACTAACGGTAACTAAGTTATAAATTGCGTTTATTCTTTCTCTATAGCTACGCTTCGTACTATGATTTTGATAACGAAATTGCACTCTACGTACGTACTTTACGCTGCGACCAATATTGCCTCGCAACCTTCCAATAAAGCGTTTGCAACAAAACTTCATCTTTAAAACATTTTTCCTTATTTTCACTTGTAAATCGCGCTCCTAAAGTTAAACCGGAAAAAGTAGAAAACACTGTGCATACTGTATCTAGCTTCTAAGCGTGTTCGGATACTTTCGTGAGCCATCATTTACGTAGACTTTCTTGATCGACCGTATATCTGTCTGTATAGCTTGTATTGAAATCGAAGTCTGTCGTGCACGTATCTCGAGAGTTTCATCGGCATTAGGAATCCAGGAGCTCGATAATCGCTCCTTGCAGATATATAGCACTTATTCCTCGTTCGATGTATTTATCGCTCTGGCTCAAACATTGTCGGCTCGCTCCATATAGATCCTCTATCGTTTGCACAATATATAAGGTAATTAATTAAGAACATTTGACAAGGAGACGAGTTTTAATTAAATTCATGCAATGAGAAGAATAGAAAGAAAAGATGCCTTGAGGAATGTTAATGCGACGTTCACACGCGCAAGTTGAATAAATCAATTATGGCCAATCAATTGGCCTTCGTTGTTTTCGCATAGGAATATGTTATGAATAGTTATTATATGTTACAAGAATATGCTATGAGAGGTATATGAATAGAAATATGTGTGAAGATTAAAAATTCCGGGTGTTTGGAATTTTATTTGGAATCTTCGATTCGACAATTTTGTGTTATTCAAATTATCTACATTATCTCTAACGGTTTAACTAACGAATCTCTTTGTTTTTGACGTGAGAACTTTGAAAATTACAGCTGTCTGGTTGCAAGCGATATTATACTAAACGTATGTAGTTTCCAACGAATATACAAATTTACTCTTCTTTACTTGATCTTTTAATAAAGCATTTATTCCATTTTTCTGCCAATTCTGCAGAGAGTAAATGACATTTTTAATTACTAATCCACCGCCATTTCATATATTCTGATCATATTCGACCGATCAGTATTCAAATTTAATTTGTAAATTACAACTCGAGCGAAACGTCCAGATACGTTTGAACAGTAGTGATGTGTTTATAGATGCGAGTACACTAGCACGTTGTGTTTGATTAATGGAGAGAAAGAATGGTCAGAAATCATGGTCGAACGAATCTCCGATTCCATTTCCAATTACAAACCTCTCGACAATGAAATTTAACGAGCGTGTTATCCTTTTCATGTTTCACCCGCGAATAATTTCTCTGTTGTTGCAGAACAACAACCATGTTATTGTCCGCTTCGGAACGCGAAACAGAGAGTTTTTCAATAATCTGTTTATCAAGGTGGTCCATGAAACGGGAAAACGATTGTGACGTTTAACGTTTGATTCTGTCCATACGACTCCAGGCGAGAGATTCGCGAGAGGATATAACGTAATCATTTCACGTTCAGCCAATAGAGGTTAGGTTGGGGTTAGGTTTGGCGAATTAGGCTCGTGAATCTTGAATTTCAGCACACGCCTAGATCTCATTATCTATTTCTGCGTTGTTCGAGTTGTAAAAAATATTTTTTAACCCAGGCAAATTCGCTGGTAAGTTTTATTGCAAAGAATTAACGACTTGATTTAATGAAATAATAACAGAATAATTTAATTAATAGTTTCACGTTACGAACACGAGGCGAAGGAAACACATGGTCTCGTAAGAGACATTTTAATTATCGATTCAACGGTAGTTAGTATATTCTGAAAGGAAGAAACGAATTTTTAAATGTCATTTGCTCGATTTACAATTCTTTTGTCCAGCGAACCTTCTTTTCTCGAAGTTTCGAAGCATTTAAACGAAAATAGACGAAATGCTTTCTGGAAAGTTAAAATGAAAATTTTGTTTCGTTTTTACTAAGAAACTTTTATGTTTAAAGCAACTTAGCACGTTTTTCTATCATCTGTATTTTCACATTTTTCCATATTTTCCGGATCACTCCGCGAAGTAAACATTCTGCTATTATTATATTTTCTACTACAACTTTTTAAAGAAATATTCCGATGCATAATCGTCTTCGATATTTTAGTAAGTCGGTGGGGTATTTCGAACATTGATTAATTTTTTTCTTAAAATGAATATTTTTCTACCGACGGGGAGGGAATATTTTCAACTAATTTATTATAAATCTCAGCGTTTTTAAACTAGAAAGCTAAATTTTGCAAAAACACCGCAGTAACTTGACCTTTTTTATACCAAATGATTTCACGATGACGTTATTTCAATTGTGTCATAAAATTATCCAATTTAAACGGATAAAATGTAGAAACCTTATTATTTGTTTTATCACAGGCTGTATTCTGCGCGAGAACCCGAATCAATAGAACGACTTCCACATTTCGATATTTAAATCCACTTTTGAGAAAAAGTATGTCAATCATACTCAACGTTCCAAGCGTTTGCTTATAGTCATTGACATTTAACGCTTCAATCTATTATAGTTCTATTAATTTTAAGCAGCGTTCATCCGGACCACAATCTTTGAATTGAATCGCATCGAATGTCCAAATATTTGTGCACGGTAGTGTAGGTTTCACCTATCTGTATTTATAAAAATATGAATTTGCATAAATGTCCGCAGTTTATTTATCGAATTACTACGTGTAATATTGTACGTTTAATAGACAAGTTTGCTTCTTATTTAACAGATGCTGGGATTTTTATTCCACTTTATTTTACAATGACCATAATTCTATTATCTGATAAATTATCGACTATAAAAGGATAGAAGGTAAAAACAGTCCTGTTCGTTTTATCATAAATTGTTATCTAATCGAATATGTATTTATTCAGAAATCAATAGGATAACTTTGTTATTTCAATATTTATCTCCTTAATTCACTTTTATAATATTACTATTGTTTCGTTATTAATTTTCAGTGAGAATTTCCAGATTTTCTATGTACAATTTCTTGGTCAATCGAAAATATGAAAATAGAAATTTGTTAAAAAAAAATAGAAGAAGATTTGATAAATATTTGTGTGTTAATATAACGAGATAAAAAAATCTGTTCTACTTTGACACATTTTATTAAAATTTAGCGAGTTCTTAAGGAGATGAATCCACTTTGGGATTTCTGTTGGATATAGTGGCTATACAAAGCAATCGTACACTACTGCATTTATTATTGAACTTTTATATTAATTAAATGGATCAGACTATAATAAATTTTGTACCAATTAGTAGTACTTTCA
Source organism: Bombus pascuorum (assembly GCF_905332965.1). NCBI lineage: Eukaryota > Metazoa > Arthropoda > Insecta > Hymenoptera > Apidae > Bombus > Bombus pascuorum. The sequence goes on along the minus strand of NC_083494.1, from coordinate 5,962,667 downwards.
TATGATTATACAAGTTTGATACTATGAAATGAAACGTACAATGGTTCGCGAAAGTACTCGAAAACTCTTAAAAACTTCCTATTTGATTATTACAGAAAACATTTTGAAATCTCAATAGCACTATAACGAGGCACGACTAACGTGATTATAACAGTAAAATTTCAGACGAATCTGAAAATGTGTGTAGGGAAGTTTCAAGATACTTATCACAAGCATACACTTCGCGAAGGTCACCAAAATATTTAATTAAACAGTCAATCATTCACTGTAGTAATAAACCATGAATATGTAGCTTAATATGAATATTCAACACTGCTATTTATAATGTAAATTAATATTTTACTATGTGTATGTTTGCAACAAATATCTCGTAATTCCAATATACATTTCCCAATTGGTTTTAAACTTTATTGTTATAATCGCGATAGCCGTGTCTCGTTACAGCCCTAACAAAATTTCAAAAAGTCCCGTACAATGTATAGGATATCTACATAAATAAGTTCTGTGGTAAATATTCGAATACTTTCGTAGGGAACCGTGGAATTTAATAAAAGAACGTTTCATTGAGGAATAAGAACGTGTACAAATACTTTTCTGTATCAGATATCATACTTATTATAATCTTTCTCATATATTTTTCTTATAGCTATTTCGTGTAATTTGTATTTTCATAGCGCGAGAATATCGTACCTCTAAGTCTGGAATTCGGTGATCGACGAGAAGTAGGAGAGGATGATTATCCCTAGACAATTCTCTCTCATCGTACACGTAGGATATGGGTTGACATTTAACCATAGCGACAAATAATAGAGATAGGAGCAGGCTCATAAGCGTCATTGTGTCTGCAAGCACGGGAAACGAATGTATCTGAAACAGAGTGAAGGTAAATTTTCATTAAGTACTATATGTCTGGTAAACGTTTCATACGAAACAATTTTCACAATGTCTTATTAAATTTATTATGTAAAACGTGTTTACCATAGCGACCAGATGCTTAACCAAGAGAGCTTTGGAATGTTAAAGCTTAACCATCGCGAATTATCAACACGATCAAGGTTTTAGTAGGTGGCAAGGAAAAAAGATTTTGGTTTACTCAATTTTTTATTAAAATCACAACGAGGAGTAATATTTTGAAAATTTTGATAAAAAGAGACATCTTGGTAAGATAACTTTGATAACGTTTTAATTTGTTTGTTGATGTATCCAATTTTCAATTATCCAGACATGTAGGTAGAAGGTTCTGTTAAATTTTTAGAATATTTAATATTTAAATTTAATTTCAAAATTCTGTTAAATATCGACTTCTCTCACTTATCCCCTTTCAAAGAACTGAAGCAATTTCAATGAAATTTTAACTCAAACTGCCTTTTTTTATTAACATCGCTAAATATAAAGTCTCTTATGAATATTTAAAAGAAAAGTTCCATGGCAGATAAAAATTATTCAAAGCTGTAGACAAATGACGAATAATAATTTTGCTTCGTCAAATACTGACGCTATCTCTCTAATCCTGGATTTAGTATGCACATTAATTTTGTAGAAAATAGTATAGAAATATGAATGGATTAACATCTTTAGATCTCGAGAAGAATTAAAATGAATAAAAAACTTTAATTTGCTACAGGAAGTTCGTTTGCTTAGAAAAGTTCCAAAAATTTCTTGTATCTTTAATAAGAGATTCATACAGCGTAATAATAAAATTTAAGGCGCAGGAAAGGAAAAGTTACGAGGAAAAAGAAAATCTCCAAGAACGAGGAAAGGATGATATAAATTTCATATACTGTACAAGATGTTTCATCCGATTTTAATACATGAAATATCGTTGCTATAACTGAAATTTCGTACAAATATTTTCTAAAAAGAGAGTATAATTACTTGTAACAATAACTTCATTGCATTAGGAAGGATTAATGAAATAAGGAATTTATCTGTTCAAATGGACTATTCCATTTTATTTATCTGTATACGATAACCACTTCAAGAATGAATTTAAAGATAAAAGTCGATAACGTCAAAGGATCAAGCCGAATTCGTATTTGCAACGTTTTACGAAATATTTCGCGGAATATTACGCACGGTTAGAAAAACGTAAACGAACATTCCAGTTTTACTTTTCCGAACAACTTTCCCCTTCGCTCGATACTGGCCACGATTTTCACTGACATTTAGATCGACTGATATCGCATTCCGATCGTATCGAATGACCACTTGAAAAATAACCAACTATTTGTCCGATTAAGTCGAACGTGCGTACATTTTTCGACAAGTCTCTCATGTATCTGTTATATTTTTTGCTGCAGTACTGGAATTTTCATGTCTCATTTTGTGTCTCATAAAAAGACTTTTAATGCCTGTGAAAACAATCTTTAGCAGAAAATTAAAGCAAAGAATTACGTATATTAATAATAATATCAATAATGAATGGTTCATAGCAAAAATGAACCTCACTCGTGTTTTCTTTTTTGCAGGATAACCAGAGAATGCTTTAGTATTTTTTATTTCTATTTAGTATATTTTATAAATAAAATATTCGTCATATTATACAGTTGATATAATCTATAATCATCTATAATTATATATAATGTATAATTAATGTATAGTTGTATATTATTAAACTATTTATTTAATTATTTAATTACGTTGTTGTATCATTACACATATACAGGGTGTCCAATTTTAATCTATAAATGTAAATTACATTACAATACTGGTAAACTATCCATTGTATAAAGAAAAGAAACAGGAATTGAATGTTTTATAATGGTCTAGAATTACAAATATACCAAACTAACAACATTTATATAATATGGCAAATATTTTATTAAAAAAATTGGTAACCTAGATAGCTTGGATTTAGAAATTAAATGTACATGTATAAATTTAGTATGACCAATTCCAAACCTGTTTAATACTAAGCGTTGTTTACGTCCAATATTTGCAGCCATTAGATTTTTGTTAAGTAATTGTTCATTGATTTTTAATGCACACGGTATTGCAGAATTCTTTCGTTCGCTTTCTCAAAAGGATTAGAAATATTTAATAATCTTTTTATCGATCGAAGATGGGTTCGATTATTCAAACGATATTACAATATGTCCGTAGCAAGAATCTTCCAATTTTTGCTACGAACATATTAAAATAATCAATTCGAGGTAACCCGTTAATCAAAGCCTTTTTTCTTTCAGCCTTGATTTCAGCCATTCGCGATACTAGATCTCAGGTATGGAGACACTTTCCAACCACGCCTGTTTGTTCTGTTAACATCTGACCGAAGGGTCTTCGTCCTCTTGGCACCCTCCTCTGATGGAAGTGCCATTAACTTCTTCCCGTCATAATGCACGCTATCGTATACATACCCAAACCACGTTCATTTTCTCTTCCCACGATTTTAGTACTTAGCACGAATCGTTCAATTTCTGACGCTCTATATGAGCAATAAATCGTTACATGTTCGCTCTAACAGCGTAAATCGATAAAAACAAGCGCGAGGAAAGCTTCAGAATATCGAAGCTTAACTATCGCGAATTATGAGCACTAGAAAGACGTTTATATACATAGCAAGAAGGGTACATTTTGATTTATTTAACTCTTTATCAAGATTACCAAATATACCGACAGCGTTTACGTCTTGAAAACGATTGGTAAAATGCTCTTTAATTTCATAAAATCTTGTAGTTACCGTTGTACAGCGAGAGACAAGTACGTTCGCGCAGTTAGCTCGTCCGACGTCTTATTTATAGCAAGAAAAACGCGACGCAGGAGCGACAAACCAGAAGGTCAAGTTCGATGGTAAATGAATCTGGGTCGATGTGCCGATATAGTCGTCGGCGATCGTTACGATGTCGTCAGCAGCGTCGTCACAGACGAGTTCATTAACACCGGCGACTTAATCTACGGCCGGTAATTTAGGGTGGCCGTTCCGCTCTTCAATTACGCTGGTTCGTCACCTGCACGAACTGCTCGCTCCAATCTCTACTTCCTTCTTTCTATCTTTTTATCATTGTACTTTTAATCTCTGGTGCAGTTTGTAATCGACGAACGTACTCGAAAGGTGGCAATTAATAGTCAAGCGAGAGGTAACCAAAGAACTGTTTGAGACTAATACGAGAGAAAGGAAAATTCGACAACGAATGTTAGTGTCAGGTAACGGAAATGGTTTCTAGGTAGATAGAACGACTGAATGTGAACCTCGAACAAGGTTTATAGTGCATTTTGCTGGAAGTTCAATTACCAATAAGTGTTTCGTCCATCGTTTTTTAATTTTCGATACACACAGGTCGTAGATTAGGTTACGTCGGAGAATACGATGTGTCAACAGAGAATTTGGAAGCGTGGTATTGCGCAGAATGCGCATAACGTGGGAAGATATATAAAATATCCAAAGTACGGTGCATTGCGTAATAATTGTTGTGTGAAACAATTTTCTGAGGTGATTCTACGTTTTCAATTATATTCTGAGAAATACGAATCCGCATAAAATTCCGCGGCTTATTTATGAAACAGTGTAACTTAAAAACCATTTTTCCTCAAAATGTGTTAAACGTGTCTTATTGGAGGTTCAATTCAGTTGATAAGATTTTTCCACTTTGCTAATCATTTGTATTCTAATGGACATTAAAGCATCATACTTATCAAGGTTCAATATCGATGCAAATACGTTTGCATTCTTCATGATACTTGAATGAGTAATAATTTGAATAACCAACAATTTGCTATTTATCTAACATAATATGTCATATTAGATCGTTGTAGATGGAACGAGCAAATTTTTAGTGAAATTTTCAACGTGGTTGGTTAAATTAGTATTCGATAGATTCTATGTATTTTGACCATTGCACAACAAGGTTATAATTATTATCCTTAAAATGTGATCATTGAGTTGATCACGTAGTTTTAATAATTAAACATCGTTTGATTCTTTAATACTTTATATTTTTTATATTGAGATATTATTGAGATATTAAAATGATGTGGCTCTTTAAATGGCACCTTATATTTATATTATAACATTAATCTACCTAGCTGGACAATTCTCTATAAAAAGGTAATCTATTTATATTGAAAAATCGCTAGCTGAGATATTTTGACTTTAATTCGTCAAATTCAAATATTTCACCAACATTCGTCTATTAATATTACTAGCACATATCAATCAAAGTGTCCATATATTTACAAATAGTTACACAGGGAATATTTACAAGACATATTTATGGCAGTCTACAAAAAAATATCATTCTACATTTTCGTAGCTTTTCACGTAGATTGAACTATTTTCTCCCCTTCGTGCAATCAGTGCGGAAACACTTTGTAATGTCGACTATTTCGAGGTTGCATGAAAATGGTAATGTTGCAAAGTTTGTGATAAGTTATATCTGTTATTGAATCGTGTTTCGTTATTGTCTACCAGCCACGGCACTATCATTTTCATTGTCCTGTTTACGGATCATAGCTGCCCATTGATAATGTCGATGCTTGTACGCTGTTTTAAAGGACAGTGACAATGAGCTGTGGCGAACAAGACGATTATAATGTGGCGAAGGGTACACAGATTTCCACTTTGTATCGGTATAACTTTCCAGGTCTATGGACAAGGTGTAATCAGCTCTGCTGTTATTCTAGCTTTCTCGTTTTAACATATTGTGTATAGATAACGAGATACATTGTCTACCGTAAGTATCCAGACACTTCGGCCAATTTATAGCAACAGCACAGAAATGTTAATGAAATATATAAATTAGAGAGAAACTAATAGGAAAAAATAATGATACTTGATACAATGATGTTTTAGTAGGATTAGCGAATGATAATATTCAGAACGAGACGATCTAAACTTAGGACGGGACTTAAAGGAACGCGTTAACGATAATTTGGCAATTGTAAGTGTAAATAAATAAAATAAATCTGATATGGAGAATTCTAATGGTCGAGATTTGTAATGGTTAGACAGACCTTCGTTAAGGAATTCTTTGTTGATTTCTTAAGATATTTCGCAAAATTGACAACGATTCTGTCGCAAGCCGCTCGACTAAATTTTGTTTTTTTGAAATAATATAATTAATTCTGTATAGAAATAATTGTCGTATAATATGTAAAGTCCTCCTTATCATACAAAAGTTAATGCATAATTGCGATCTTCGAATCAATTCAAAAACGCATACGTTTACGTATCACGAACGAGTATAAAATTGCAACGAAGCATGGAAAGCAAATGCAACAAATCAGTAAAAAGCAGTGTTTGATTTTTTCAATGGAATCAGCATGCGTGTCGTTCTGGGCATTCCACATAAAATAACAATATTCGTAGAGTTAGTGTACGGTGTGAACAGTCGCTTTAAGCATATAACAAGTATTAAAGAGTGTCAAAACAAATGCAGCAGGTCAACCACTTTTTGCCACACAATTTTGTCAAAAGCACGTGTATATTTTTAACGGTTGGAGAAAACAAGAAATTGATCTCTCGTAGCCCTAACGTTTTATTAATTGATAATTATAAATGGTATTTATTTTAATGAAATTCTACATTTTTTACGTATTCGGATAACATTTCTCTAAAAATTAACACCGCAGCATAGATTTAAATAACTTTACCCCTCGGCAGAATTGTTGGCATTGTCGAAATGACTTTTTATTCAAATAATCGCTGGAACAAAATTTGTATTTTATTTGTAATTAGCTTTTCTATCTTAACCCTTTGTACTCCGAATTTTATTTTAATTTCGTTACCACCAGCTCCCAACGTTTTTAAGTGTTTTATTTGAAATTTACTTTAACTGAAAAGTAAGACAATTTAAATAAATAAAGGAAGAAACAAATTCACTTAAATACCAGTTTTATTCACACTATTGTTGCATTTTGTAATTTTTAAGTGTATGATATATCTTGAAATAATTTCCAGGATGCAATGCTGGTTTTCTTTCGCACGTTTCACAAAAAAAGGTGGACGTGAAAGAATGTCAAGTGGGACTCGACAAAGGAGCTCCTGAGATAAAAACTGATGTCGAGTCACATTCGACATAGGAGTGCAAAGGGTTAATGCTATTCGAATAATATTTGTTATTTTACCAAGTACGAACATAGATATTTGTCATTTGGTTCCACCAAGAGAAAATATAGTTTTTTATCGATGGTACACAGAATTTCTACTCCCAAATTCTGATGTCTCAGTCTAGATACATAATATCCTTCTCGTAGTTTTTAATTTCTACGCTACATCATTTGATCAAACATTTCAACTGTCCAGTTGTTTCAAAAGTGAATATTTCACGCCAATAGTAATTTATTTTTCAAATAACACGTTGAAGTTAGCCTGCAGGCAGCGCTATTTGCAAATAAAATTTGTTATTTACTTTGGTGTAATTATTTCTTCATTTTATGTATTTGTTTAATTTAATTTCAAATAAAAATAGCCGGTCCTGTCCCTTAGATACACCGCGACCCAATGTACCTCTGCAGGGTTAAAAGAGACCCTTCTTCACCGTATAACTCTCTGCAGAGGACTTTAATTACGTGCTGGCTGACGACAGCCAGAGTAGAAGAAGAAAGGACGGGGAATAGGAAAATATTCCACGAGACAACAGGCGTGAAATTATTCGCAGATGGATAGATCAGAAACAGAAGGAGTGCACGATATTCGCCGGAAAACGGCACAGCTTTATCGATTAACAATGAGATTTTACAAAGGTGTTCCAACTGGAACGTACTTCGGACCTTTGTAGAGCGTGTAATTTCTATAGTTTCGCTAAGCGACCCTTTAACGAGCAAAAAACGTGCTTAATCTCGAAAGGATGATACGGGAGCGCTTTCTTTTTCAAGACAAAGAATGAAATATTGTTTAGCAGAATGCCCTAATTTTTTCAGGACTTTATCCTTTATCCTTACATCCGCGCAAATAAGAAAAAACTTGTGTATCTATGGCTTATTGTTCGAATATGGTAAATTTACGTTTGTGTATTTCACGTTTGAATCACGATCAAAATAACCGAATTATTTTACAACGTGACAACATTTACTTTCAGAATCGTTATGAATTTCAATTATCTTTGAATAATACGCGTCTGAGATTATATGAGGAAATGTGTATTTCTAACGTAGTTGACGACGCTAACAGAGTGAGAAACTGTTTGAGAGATAATTTCAGAAAATGTTTAGCCAAATACAAAATACCAAATAAGATGCAAATTCATTTCATTTAGTAGCTAAATTATGAAATAACTCAAAGAAAAATCATTTGCTTTACTCGAAGGATAATTATTTGCGTATTGCTTGAGTATTTAGAGAATTAATTTAATCGAATCATAATTTACTATACTTAGATATTCCAGCTATTGAAAATAAGTATGTGATCATGTTTGAATATATTTTTGAACAGTATTAATGTATTTAGAATTTTTGAAAGAATTTACGAAAATATCGAAATAATCTTCTATGGGCCAAACTTGTTAACGTTGATAAAGAAATATTGAAATTTCAAATATCGAATAATATTTCGATCTGTGATTCTCTATTAAAATTGTTACGTTGATGGAAAATAGATGATCGGCAGGAATTTCTATTTTAAAGTAGTTTTAATTCGTTATATGCATATTGTATTTTATATTCATATTGCAATCGAAAAGCAAATCTTGCGAATTTATGCACTTTTACCAATTAAAATCAAACTACGCTACGACTACCTTAAGCTGAAGGAACACATACTGCGTACAAAAATTTATGTAAAATATTAATAAATGTTCTTTGACCGTTCTAAGAAATCTAAAAATTAACGTTAAGAGAAACAAGCCTTTAATACGAAAGCTTCGTGCTTTCATTGTCCAGAATTGTACATAGTAGAATTGATACCTATTGATATCACAATAGAATTGATTCGAACACGTCAGAGGATAAATTGTTCATGTAACTGGATCGTTCGTATCGTAGGAATTCACTGATTCTCCCTATTATCTACGAGTTTTCGTTCAAACAACCGGATTCGTGTTTCGCCCAAATAATTGGATTCATATTCAGCTAATCGGACACTAAATAAAATTTCGTTCTAATGGATGGGGTTCAGACAAATGAAGTCTTGTTTTACATCTTCGTTCGTAATAGAAATATTGAAACGCAGTAATTGATTCAAATTGTCAGGAAAACTATGAATCGGTCAAAATTTGGCATTTATGCAAGATGAAGCTTCAAAATAAATAGAATAAACGCGTAAAAATAGTTTACAAGGGACGTGCTGTAATTGATGGTACAATTGAAAAAGGCTGATTCTATTAGGTCGTCCGAAAAGTTTCTTTTGTTTTATAAAGAAATAATGGATGCACAACATTTTCTGTTTTATATTATTTTATCGAATTACGTATGATCTATTTTGTTCTATCAAAATAAAGATCATAACGTTGGACAGATTAGATTTCATGTTTGTATAAAGATGCATCGTTGTAAAAGACGTGTCTATAAAAGAAAGACACTTTTCGGACAACCTAATACATGAAAAAGCAAGTCGAAAATTTCTTTCGTTTGTACGTGCTTCTCGATCGCTTTAATTAACCATCTCACTGTCGAATACATATTCTCATGATAAAACGCCCGCTGCTGAATAAATTTTACATCCGATTGATTTCACGCTGCGCGGAATCTGTAAATTTATGAGTTCTGTATAATGAACGCGCATTTTGTAGAACGTATTACCCATTACGAATTAAGCAGTGAAAGGAGTAATTTTACGTATTATATTTACGAAACATTACATTACATATTTAAATTTTTCGTGTTACGTTAGTAGACTGCAGATTTTAATGCGTTTACATAAAATTTAAAGATGCAAAAATTCACAAGTATCCAAGTAAATCCAAGTATCAAAAATGGAATATTAGTTGTAATTTTTGATAGGTAAATTTCTATTTCAATTTTATCTGTTTACAGTTAGACGTTACTAGTAAATTACGTTTATAAAGATATGATAACTTGCATAAAAAATGTAATTATTAATTTTTCTATTACATTCCGCACTACTTACTACCATACATGCTATGCAACAAGTTAGCTTTAGATCTTGGATTAACTTCCGTCTATCTCTACCTACTGGAAAATTAAAAATAAATATTTTTTAGTGGAGTATAGAACAGATGACTATTGTGAGGATATAACAAGCTATCCTATAACTAAGGGTACAATTATAGCTTAAAATTTTATATATGTTCTTCATTTTTGTTTGATCAACTAGTTATTTAAAGGTCAGAACTTTTTTTTTTGCAGCATGGACAAACGAAAATTTTAGTTGGACAAATGAGGACAAATCGTGGATAATCATATTCCCGTTAAAAATCAATGATAAAGTTCATATACGTTCTTCTATATATTATTGGAATCTGTAATCGATCGAAAGCTGATCAAATTTCGTTCTAAACATTTTTCCTCCCACTATAGAGAAACCCTGAAAAATCGTGGAAATTGATTTTCAGCTTACTCTGTATATACCTACGTAAATTATAATTCCTCTTAACACATAATCACAAAATAAATGAAAACATATCTCTGTAAAAGCTGCAATATATTACACGTTCACATTTGGCTTTAACTGTTCCTTGTACTTTTACGCTGTTTTTCTATGGATCTTAACGAACTTACCACTGCCCCATTTCTCCTGCCTTCCACTATTTCCTTCTCACTCGATACACACACCAGACACAGTAGTTGTCTAATAAGCGTTTTAACGTACCTATTTCTATTTTACAAAGAACACATTTCCTTTTTCTCGTCCTCCAACCAATACCGGTTTCCCTCCTCCGCGTTTCCACACCTTACACTCGCCATTAATCCTTGCCTGTCTCCGCTTTCCTCCCTCTCTAGATGCCCTGCCGTTTCCACTGTTCTTATATATTTACGTATATCTCTTATTGTATTTGGCGTTCATGACTTTATTCTATAGCACCTGGTATCGCAACTCTTTGTCCTTTTCATTTAGAGTTTTAGATATATATTCTGTTGCCTTAGATTTTCTATTCATAGATATTTCCCTCTCTGTTTGACTGTCTGTCTGTCTGTCTTTGCTATAATTTTTGTTCCAATTTTCCTAATTGTCTCTTCCCTTTCTTGCAGACTCTCCTTCACCAATATTTCCCTCTCTCTCACTCTGTCTTTGCTATATTCTCTGTTCTAATTTTCCAAATTGTCTCTTCCCTTTCTTTCAGACACTCCTTCACCAATATTTCCTTCTCTCTCACTCTGTTTTTACTATATTCTCTGTTCTAATTTTCCAAATTGTCTCTTCCCTTTCTTGCAGACTCTCCTTCACCAATATTTCCTTCTCTCTCACTCTGTCTTTGCTATATTCTTCGTTATAATTTCCTAATTGTCTCTTTCCTTTCTTTTAGACATTCCTTCATCAATACGCTACCCGTCCCTTTTTTAATACCTTTTTCCTACTTCAACATCGGAAAATAATTAGTTGAAAAAATATTTCATCTTTGATCTTGTACAACTTACCGTATGAAAGATAAGGAAAAGGAACGCAGTGTTTCTTATATTTACATTCTTCTTGTGTCTCATACACATAATTTCATGAAATTAACGTTGAAATATGTTCTGAGGTAAGCATTTTCAGATTCGAGTGCCTTGATGCGTTTTCGTAGAGAGTTAAAAACCGCATCGAACGGTGTACAAAAAAATGTATGTTTCCATTTAAAAAAAAGCAAAGGCTAGCTTGAAATTCCCAGGGTACGTAAATTTAAATAAGATTTGTGATCGTTACAAGATATTTAAGATCGTTTAGGAGATATTTGCGTGGATCGATTAAAACAGGACACCCTGTATATGTAGCATGCCACAGTATACTATACTGCAAGTTAAACATACTTTATTTTGTCATTCTGCGTCTGTTAATTCATTAATTCTGGACGAGTAAATTAGCTTTCTCGCGTATCTACGTAGAAAATTGCGAAACTTTAGATCTGGTCTGTGTTTTGAGGTTATTAAAGCGGATTTCCACGTTTCATCCGCTTTGTACCGGATGCCTCGTTTAAATAACGTCCAACGATAGAGATGTGCTTTTGCCATAAGATGACCGACAAAACAATTAAACGTGGAATTTTGTGAGCGAAACGACCTCCTTCTGCCGAAATAACGCTAATTAAACCATATTTTACGTTCTATGTATTGCACGTTCATCTGGCAACCACGACCTAGAAGCTTCTCCCGTTCTTTGTGTTCCTTTTCAATTTATTTAATGGTCGCGTAGAGTGCTCTGACCTTTCTTACTTATTTATCTTATAAGCACAATTTCGGTTCCAACTTCGATAATTCTATCCGTGAAACGTGTCAACCAGTAAATTCTTATAACGAATTTGCTAACTTCCTGCTCCATTGTTCACTTTTAAATATCGCGCAGATACTTTGCCAAAGTCGTTACAACGCCGAGAAATGGTATATTGGGTTGGCAACTAAGTGATTACGGATTTTGTCAATACCACCTATTGACAAAATCCGTAATTGTCGGCAATTAAATAAAATCGGCAATTACTTAGTTGCCAATCAAATATAATTGTATATACAGCGGCTTGGAAAAGTATTCGAACAGGCTTGGAAACCTTTTACATATATATCGTACGATGCATCTTGAAACCTCATTAGCACTGTAACGAGACAGGACTGTCGTCATTATATTGGTAAAATTCAAAACGGATCTGAAAATGTATATTTAGAAGTTAGAAATTTACTTGTTGAAAGCGCACGCTTCGCGAAGATCATCAAAAGACCTGAACAGTGAACTATTTGCTATATTAATGAGCCTCGTTATATAGTAAGATCGTCTTTGACATTAATTGTATGTTTAAGACTATTATTCATATTGTATACTGATCTTTTTGACGAATTAAAGATATCTGCTAAGTTGATAGCTTCTTGATATAAATAGATTGATATTTTCTTTATCGAAAATGCCGAGATGAATCGATGAATATATGACAAAATATGTGGTTCCACTGAAAAAACTGACCGCGGCTTTGAAATTTTATTGAAAGAAAAGGACCCTAAGGAAAAGTTTTTATGCGTAAAATGCACGTATACAGAGTGGGCCACAAAATGTGATTAGCTTAAATTGTTGTGTTGATAGCTGGTGGAAAAATTTCTTTGCCTCGGATAACGGAGAACTTTTTTTATTTTATTTTGGTTTTTTTACAATTTGTCCTGAAGGACATTTGGTAAAGTGTTATATCTTATTGGTGAAAAAAAAAAATAAAAATAAATATAGCATGTGGGTGGCTACCCCCAGCGGGGTGCCAGCTTCGTTTTTTCTAAGTTATATCTTTTATGAACGGAGAACTTGAAACTGAATCAAGAATAGCTTTAAGACGATTATAGTACATTTTGTCTGTCAACTCTTTTTTTCGAAGTTTTCAAGTAATACAGTAAATTTCAATTGACTTCGAGACAGTGAAGTTGATATCGAAAGATTTTTAATCTAAATCCTCTAACAAACAGATTGAAGATATACCAGATTAAACAATTCAAGAAGTCTGTTGAAAATCCGTATTATAAAATTATTTATAGCATGCATGGGAACAAATAACAGGAAATACAGTAATGATATAAACGTCAAAATTGGTGGAAATCGTGATCGGAAAACACGATAGATAATTACAGACAAGAGGAGAATTAATTTTGTTACGTCGAATTGACGAGATTATTGTTATAACATGGAATAATACGTAGGTCCACTACACTGTGATATTTCGCATAAAATAATGACTCTTAAAGATTTTGATAATTTTCCACTACACTCCACGTCAAAAAGATAGCCCAGGTATGCTATCTTTAATTTCTTAATGACGCGTGTAAAGTTTTTCGTCTGTAACGTATAATATCAAAACGTTATGAGCTCAGAATATGCGGTTCTTTGAAAATAAATAAAAATTAGTGTGTAACAAAAAAAATTGTTTTATTTTAAGAACGAAATGATAGCATATGTACAATAAAAAAATAATAATTACATAAATTGTAACTAACAATAATTACTTATCAAACATATATTACTTTCTCAGACCATATTCAAATAAATAAAATATTCCAGTTAAATATTGTACTTAAATATTTAAGTAAACGAAAATAAAAAATATTTTAGTTTTCGTATGTGTCTTAGCGATGAAAAAGATACGGGGCTCTTAGATATTAAACCAAACCGAGAAATTTCTTAATCTCTGTTTCAAGAAACGAGATTGAATATCAGAAAAGAGAACGTTTTATTATCCGGAAGTTGCAAAAGAATAATACACACAGGGTTGTACACCTTTAAAGTTTGATACAATTTTCTCTGAACGTCTGACACGTTGGACGACATGTCACAAAATTTTTATCATAAAATCATAAAATCTACAATGCTTATTACTTCATATGCGACGTGTATCTGTTAAAAGAGTTGCGCAAACATTTGGCCCATCGTAGGTGGTATGAATTGAGAAAGACGTAGGAAGTACAGGGGAAATTCACTCTGTATGCAAATTACTTTGGTGGCGAACATCGGGAAATTTTTCACGGTCGGTGGAACCACGAATGCCGCGTAGTAAATCTGCAGCTGCCTTGGAATATCTTGGCGTTATGAAAATTAACTTCGACAGATTATCGGCCGTCTTAATTCGACAGAGATTATACCGAACAGTTTCAGAATCTTCTTTACTTTGCATTTTAATCAAACTTCTTTATGCTTAAATTGCACGTGCATTGCGGTGTTCGTTGACGGCGGAATATCTAAAATATTCTGCATTAATATATGTACTAGGTAATTATATATAATATAATAATATACCGTGAGCTTTTATGCGTTTTTATACGAGCTGCAAAACTAAGTCAGCATATTTTACAAGTGAAACGTAAGAGAAAAATATCATATAAATGTAGGCTGAAAAAAGCTTTATTAAAAAATTAGAACAAAAATACGCATTAAACAAACGTTCGCTTCAATGCTGTCGCGTTAAGTCGAAAGGACGTATCTGTTACGTATCTTTAAATCACAAACGTTTAAGTCAGGTGGTTGCTGCCAGGTAGCAGAAAAATAGTTTATCTATATGTATATTAAATAAGAAAGCTGCATCCACATCGAAACTAAAGATATAACGCGTTATATTTCGAAAATGTGATAATCGCGAAATCGGTGCCTGGTTGTTAAATATTAAAATTCATTTTTCTTAAAATCACTCCACTGGATTTCTTTTTCTGGACATTTGGTGAACGTTAAAAGAAGAATGTTCATCAGGTAAAAGTTAATACACGGGAGGAATCGCCAAAGGATTTGCGCCGCGTTCGTCAAAATTGAAAGAGATCAACCAGACATTCGTAATGTAACAAATTCAATTTTTAACATCGGCTTGTTCGGAAAGTAATTTCGTTTTTTCCATAGATATGGAAGTGGATTTTTTTGATGGGGGAAAAATTCGGTTATGTAAATTCAACCTGCCAGCAATTTCTCGTGTTGTTACGTAACGATCTGCGTGCACCAATGCCTTTATTTAGCCTTCATCATTTGCAGAACGTGATGCAACTTTGAGATCGACATTTCGGAAAGCAATTCTGACACTGGCGGCTAGCGAACACATTCTTTTTGTACACGGCGTAGAATTTTTTTCTTGCTCGCACCGCATTTTTATGCTTTACGGCAATAAGAAAGTCAAGGATGAAAATACTCACTTTGGTTTCCCATTTTTGACTCAGCAGATTCGAAAACATTGTTCGTTTATAAAACTTGAAATATCAGTTGTCAAAATGTATAATGATTTCATTAGAATAAAATCACGTTAGAATAAAGTTGGCTGTTTAAAAATACCACCAACGACGTTTGAATCAAAAAAACGAAATTACTTTTCGGACAACCCATACGAGTGCTGTATTTATAAGAACAAGCGATACTCTGAAAGGAAATTTGTCCTTGTACCGGACCGAATGAAAACCAGTCCGTTTTTGTTTCACACTTTTGTTATAATTTTATTAACAGAACATTTTTGAGTATCGATTTTATTATGCGACGTTCTTTTCTTATTTTTACTCGTAGAACATTATTATTTTGCCTAAAAAAGCATAGACACATTTTCTTGAACATAATTAAGAAAATGGAATCTAAATATATTTTATTTGACAAAATATAGTGGACAAAAGAATTTTTACACGTTATTATAGTTCATATAATAGGAGCTCGTCAACATACCTGTTATCTCCATATTCCATTCGCATAATAGGAGTTCACATTCAGATAAATGAATTTAAACCGCGGAAGTTCGGTTAATTAGGTTTAACTAAAATTTCGTTCGAACAAATGGAATTCTAATTGATCAATTGTTTAATAGAATTTATAAAAATAGAAACATACTCTGTTCTGTTCAATACTTTATATATCTTTACGTATTATATGCATCGCATGCAGTTTTGCACTGCCAATTTCCTACGAACGCATAAAATTTCTAGTCTACTTGGTACTTCAGCATCCATATATAGAGATACCTATATTTATCACTCACCAAAAGAGATATTAGACCATTGATTCAGAAAAATGGACCAGCCCCGAGACGATCAAGCGTCCACGAGAAGAACGTAAAAATGTGCGGTTTCTTGTCACGAGGCTTCGAAAACCGCCGAGTCGGTTGAAGAAAGGAAATAGAAGATTGAACATAAAGAAGACACAGAATATTAAAAGCGTCGTTACCATTGCTAAAAGGAACAATTCTAAGTGTTAATGTCGCGGCTCAAAAGTAGCCTTTTGTCTTCGAAAGCTGTTGTCATAAAATTAGCTACGAGAATCCTCACGTTCTGTTCCTTTGGACGAAACCAGGGCCGGCGTAAGGCAGGTTCAACGCGTTCGCCGGAACCCGGCCACGCTTTTTGAGAGGCCCGCGGTCTGCGAAAATTACCCAATTAAAAACATTGATTTTGATTAACTTTTTACAGAATGATGATATCATTAACAGATGCAAGATATTTTGTTAGTAGCGATGATTCAGTTTGAAGGAGTGAGAAAAATCATGAAAGTTCGATGTAACTCCGTAAAGTCCTCATATCCTGGAAAATACTTTAAATAAAAAAATCCAGGCGCTTTCAGAGAAATGTACTTTTTAGAGAAATTAAACTACATCAATAGTTTTTTGCAAAAGTCATACATGATTACAGATATTCTACTTTTATTGAATTTTTTGCCCCTTGAAAGCGAATTATGTATGCGAGAAACTATTACTTGGATTTGTTTAAAAAACTGATTATAAAAGATATATAATATGTAACAGCATTTGTAAATAAATAATTTCTCGTTGTAAAATTTAAGTGTAAGATTTGAATGTATATTCAGGCCCCGCAAAAGGTCACACCGGTCCTGGACGAAACACAGCGGCTACAAAAAGTATTTGCTCATACCTTTATCTTCCAACGAAGCTTTCTTTTGGACTCCGTTTCTATCAATTTCATTTTAAAAATGTTACATTTTTATCCTCGTGTGAGAGTATTACCAAATGATACGAAACGTATCATACTTGGTGCTAATTGAGTATATAGTATATAAATGCGATAGTAAATAGAACGCTGTGGAAATATTTTCTGTAGCCAGTGCATGTACTCCCGTATAGTTGAGATATGAAATATGATGTGAAAATAATTAAACTGAACGCGCGAATGGACAGGTAACAGAAGTTTCATTATAAATAACGAGCGTATTCGGAATTTATGATTATGAATTTTAACGAAGATTAAATCTGATTAACTCATTAAGAAGAAACGTTGCGTTCACTCCACGTTTCATTCATGCTTTCTGTTCGCTCAATTTACATTATTATATTATTTACATTATTATATTATTTTCGTTATTGCACAGATGTATCGTGGAGCTACAATCACGTTTTTCGAAACACGACGCGATAAATATTTCTGTATAATCCAATGTAGGCGTATAAGAAATTACAAATAGATATCTGAAATTCATCCAAAAATAACGATGGTTGGAACAATAATTAGCAGAAAAATCCATTTCATCGCAATTAATACGGTCCTACAATATTATAAAACACCCCCAATTTAGAAAACCCAATTACGGAATATCCAATTTTCTCGTAGCTCTGGCGAAAATGAACGAAAATATAAATTAAATTCAATAATTTGTGCACTTCTATAAATTTCACGTTTTCATATACAGAAATTGTATAATAATTAATTACCAATATGGGAAACCGCAATCGATACGATGATTATCCCAAGGCCTGTCAAGGTTAGGGCCACCGGAAATTTATCGACAACGGAAGAGTAAGAGTAAGATTAATTCGGCATATCGATTTATCGATAACGCGCCAAACCCTAAATTAATTCATTAAAATTGCTTGGTCAAAAAAGATCTGAATGTCGTTTATCACCAACAACGATCTGATTTACATAATGGAAAATTTCCTTTCAACGTTGCTCAAGCGGATCTGATTAAAATTCATTGTTGTAAATGTCCCTTAAGAATTTGTATTATCAACTCTAAATGATTCCATCGAAGCGAATTAAAGTATCATTTGCGATTCATAGAAAGATCTTGATCGAATGATTATTTCTTTAATCTATGTGTTGAGATTCAGTTCTATTTCAAAAGGTCTAAGCTAAATTGTATTATACAGTCATAGACAAAAATAAATGGACAGATAGTGGAAATATCAACGAAGTTTAATTATTTACTGAATAATCTATATACTATGAGAATATATAATAAATAAAAGTTAAGTATACAATGCTAATACTAGTTCGATTATTCTTCATTCATATTTACTTCCACTGCCTGTTCATTTATTTTTGTGCAGGTCTACAGTTGTATAATATAATGTACTGGTATGTTTAACGATGAGAATGTATTTCGGAAACAGATTAATATTTTAAAAATATTTCTTTCAAATATTATTCAAATAATACATGTAATGTATTTCATAATATGCATTAACATTAAGTAAAAAGATGAAAGGTAACGTGAATACGGTTCATAAAATTGATTGTTACATTTTTGCAACGAACTTTCCATGTGATTTTGATATTGTGTCAAATACTATAATACGTTATGCTCGTTATACACCTACGTCAATTAATTATGGTGTTTCAATAATGGCAAACTCAGTTTATGTAATAAATTCGTACGTACTTCGATGTTATATTTTCTGCTATATTACGAGAATGTTAACTGCAATGGACAAATATTGTTTATAATCGTATCATTTAATAATTATAATGGAAGGGAAACGAACATTATGAATATTTAGTAAAAAGATTGTTTCTTATGTATTAAATTACAGATTTCTTTTCTAACACAATATAAATTGTTACAGTTCCGTTCAGATGTCAAATATCTCAGATTATTATAACATTTACATATTAATTAATTAGACTCGAGTATAATAAATCTCGTATCACATTCTAATAATCTTATATTCTACATAGCTACAGAAAAATTGAAATAAATATGAAATGTTTCAATCTGCTCAAAACGCTTCATTGGAAAAATATAAAAAAAAGGTATACATAAATAGGAAAACTTTAGGAAAATTCCCCATTCATTATGAATATGAATTCGAATGAGACATTTTCGAAATAGCTATATGAGCATATTCGAAATATACCCGATATCGTACATGCGTGTGCGTTTAATAAGAATTTGCATGTGCAATTTGCGAGAGCAAATTAAAAAACGCTGCTGGGTGAGCGTGTGCTTCTTTGACCACGCGTTTCCCTCGTGTGATCTTTAGTCCTCGTTCTAACCGCAATTTCCCTGGACGAGCAAATCTCATTTTGCAATCACTTCACGTCATCTCGAGTATTGGATCGAGATTTTTTCGATGAAGACACAGAACCATGATTGAACTATCGGCGCAGATTAATAGGCACTCGCGACACAATATGGTGCGATGTTCGCGACGAACGTATAGAAATGGTAATTATTCACATGAATAATTCGAAGCAATTAAGTGATTCATCGATCGACTACGGAACGTAATAACGGAAAGATCAAACGCATAATGTCGTTGCCATCGAGTTCGATGAAATATAAATCGCGGTATTGCGTATTATTTAACTATACGTTGCGTTCTATGGACCATTTGGGTCATTGAATCGTAAAATTCTGTAGAAAATTTCTTAATTATCTTTCATGGCGGCTGTTTCGTATGTGTATTTTATTTTACTGTGAATCAATAATATTTGATATTTTACTTTTGATTCAAGGATTATTCGTTGCTATTTAATTTGATAATTATTCTTGTTTTTTAAAAAGAAGTATGTAAGTTTCATGCAAGTTTTGTTCGGCTATTGCGATTCTGTTATCTAAAGAAGTAATATTGATTAAAGAAGCATATATTAATATTATCCTGTCTTATTATACTAAACCATTCAATACAGTTAATTTATGAAAAATACAAAGTACACTTTTTTAGAAAGCAAAATATAAGACAGGTAAATAGAGAGGGAATTAGTAATTTCAATGTTATTTATATTCTTCTCAATGTTATCAGTTAAAGACAGAATGGACCTTTGGTGTTTGATATATCTTGCTTGAAACAATATATCTTGCTTTCATCCCATCTCTCTTCTACCATTTTGTTTTCAAAATGTCATTCTTATAAAATCAATTGCAATAAATAAAGGACTTTTGTGGGTATTCAGTCATATATTTATGCAAAGATGTGCGTATCTCCATGTGAAACTGGTCTAACGTATAAACAACTTTCAGTATAGAAGTAACATTAAGAAAACATAAGTTGCACTTAATATAAAACGTTTGATATCAATATTTTTATGAAAAGGAAACAAAAATTAGTTCTATTGTTCTCACTGATTAAGGCACTTTAGTTGTAAAATCATATTTTTAAAAGATTAAATAGGAAAAAAGTTATTTATGTATTAAAAATTTCTTTGATTTAACAATAAAAAAGATCAACTTAGGATTTATAAATAATTAAAAATTCCATTTCTTTCATCCTATGTTTCTATTTTCTATTTTAGAATGTTCCTCGGAAATTATTATCCCAACAGAATTATATATTTCATAAAGTAGATTAAGCAATTAGCTGTTGCGATTTGTTTGAAAATTTTGAAAAGTGTGTACCTAAAATGTGTCGCAAAAAGTAAATTAAGAATTAAGTTCTAACGAAATGACAATTTTATTTTTTAATTTTATTATCGACAAGGTTCGTCGTAAAATAAAGTATTGCCATTTCTTCGTGACCAATATACTCGTTAAAAACAGCCAACTGGTTAAAGGCTAGTGAATACGGAATAAAAAGATGAAAGATAATATAACTACGAGACGTGAAGTAAATGACTGTTACATTTTCGTTGCTTATTTTCCATTTCTTCAATTATTTATGATATTACGTGAAATGCAATGATATAACGTGTCATGCTTGTCATGCGTATGTCAACTGATTACTGAAATATGATTTCGATATTTTTACGAAATGTATTTAAATGATAAATAGCAGCAAGTAATAAAATTTGATGAACGTATGCATATGACATATTTACCATGCCATTATAATTTAAATCTTCGTATTTGTATTCTATAAAAATAAATGTATTTTATTTTCTCTTTATCAGCTTTGGGAACGATATTTTCAAAATTAGAGGAAGATATATAGAATGGCAAGGCTCATATGAAATATCTCAAATATGATAACGAAGATTATAGATAGGAAACGTTATAATAAGTACATTTCTCAGCTGAATTTTCTGATTACCATCTTAACTCGTAGCTGGAAGGAAGTGCTTTAATACATACAAAGTAAAATTACTAAGAAAAAGTCACAGTTTCTTATACGATCTAATCTATTCTTTATGCATGTGTAATCTGAAAAGTGACTATTTTTTATACAGCTGGCGAAAACACGAGCATACATAATGACGATTATTTTGTAATTCTTAAGAGGATGAGAAAAGGTATATGTATTTTCCAAATCAAATAATAGCACAGTTTTGGTAATATGGAACTAATTAAAAACATTGTGAATTAAAAATCTATTCGTTTGTGAAAAATGAGAAATACGTCTTATTATATTTTTCTTTTTATCTTCATGTGATCAGTTAAGAATCGTAGTAAATCGAAGTTTTAACAATTGAAGAGAATGCGGTAATAAACAGACAACTCCGCTTCTTGACTATCGCTTCACAATAAACTCTTTTTCATAAATGCACAAAAATATATTATCAATTATATATAATTTAAATTATTTCCTTCCTCTTTAATTTCGTTTTCATTTATATTAGGTTGTCCGAAAAGTGTCTTTCTTTTACAGACGCGTCTTTTACAACGATGCATCTTTATACAAACATGAAACCTAATCTGTCGAACGTTCTGATCTTTATTTTGATACAGCAAAGTAGATCATAGGGAATTCGATAAAATAATATAAAATGAAAAATGTTGTGCATCCATTATTTCCTTATAAAATGAAAGAAACTTTTCGGACGACCTAATATAAACTCATAGAAACATAGAAGATATTTTCCCAACTAAAACTAAAAGTAATTAAGTAACGACTGATATGAGAATATCATTAAGGTTTCAAATCCATCAATTCGCTTGGTCAACACAACTGTTGAATAAATCGAAAGAGTTTCAATGTACACGTGATGATAAGAGTCAATGTATATGACGCGTATCGCGTCGCATTGTATATCATGTGGCATTGAAATTCATACGAGGAAGTAGTATGAGTACATTTATCGTCAGACGTCGAAATATCTTAACCGTCTTCTATGCTGCGGGACGTGTACACGTCGCGTACATCGTACGACTCTTCCACTGAGCAGATGTTTCCTAATTTAACAAGATCTTGTCTCTCAGTGTATCTTTGTCAAGTTTAGAAACTTACTCGACACGTTGAATAATCTATAGAATTATTGTTTAATTCCATCTGTGTACTTTCGTATTTTGTCCTGAAACCACGACAGACGTAAGTATTTATTTTTGGCATTCGTTCTTCCATTGATTCTGAATTTAATAATTATCGCGTTATTAAATAATAAGACAAATAACATACTGTTATTGTAGATATTTCGTTCTAAGAAATTCTTCTGCACAATAGTATTGCATGAAAAAATACAGTGTTTCTTCCATATATGATATATATGTATATATTATTACACGATATTTCTTTTATTTCAAATTACCATGCTAATGTGGAAATCATTAAAAACATTGGATATCATTCAATAAGTAATGTCGAGAGCAAAATTTCAAACGACGGAACTCGGTTACGATAGTCTTATAAAAAGAGAATAGAAAACCTGATAGAAAGTTGGCAAACACACTTAGAAAATGAAAAACGATATTTTACTGTCGATTACTAGATAAAAAAATAAAAGTTATAGAAAACTGTTTTGTACGCTACATGTTGTAAAGATCATTGTATTTTGAATATTCTATGTATTTTCCCATGTAATGCGCGTTCTGTTCATTCTTGCGTTTTGAAATTTCGCACAAATACATAGGAATTTGCAATCTGCTGATTAATTATCGACAGACAGTTGTTTATTTGTATCTAATAATGAAAAAGACGTATTAGTCATGACCTAATATTTTAAAAAATATCTATTCAACTAACTTGTCAGAAGCGGCATTGAAAGAAGAAGTCGTTTAGAGTTCACGTTATATAACGCGATTAAATTTGTTCTGATATTATCTACAAGTTTTTTAATGAGAAAAGTTTGATGTTCATTAAAAAAAAATGGAATTGTGTCTTCTACCTATACATTTCGGGACATTTATTTTAATCACTTTTCGTTAGAATTATTTCGCTTCATTTTCCACGTGTGACCCATCCTTATATTTTAATATTAAAATTCAAATTATCTTATCGTAGATTTATTTGTCCTGAACAAAGTTCCTTTCGCAACGTTAGTCTCAGACCAAAAATAATAATATTGGCAGAAATAAATCTTTCCTACTTAAACTGTTTAATTATTTCAAATTGTTATTTCTCATTTTTATTTTGAGTAAAATTTTATCCAAGCCTGCTTTGATTTCCACGAATGTTTATACAAACTGTAAACTAACGGATTAATTTGTTAAATGAACAAATTATAATAAATAATAAATTTCGACAAATTGTTACTTTCGATCTATATCATTTCCATTTCTTATTTCATTTTCTATTACAATCGTTACGTTACAATAAATGTTATGACACTAAAGTAACATGTCGTCAAACGTGATTCTTTCGACTTTATTCCCCGGAGCTTTCGACTTTTCAGTGATACTTCATAATAACTGTGAACAGACTCGACAATAAGCAACAATTTGTTTATGTAAATTATCTACCATCGACATATTGAAAGAATACAAGCAGGAAGTTCTTCTAATGAATTCTCTGAAGATAAGTAAGCCAACCTGGTGAAGTAATTCTAAAATGTTTTCGTCAGGCGCTGTTGAGGATTCTGCATCAAAGAAAGAAAGAACTACGACAGAAAGTAAGGAGTAGAACATAATAACGAGTGTCTGGATAAACTGACACATAATCTGTGCAAGAAATAAGTTTATCCAAGCGCTCGTTATTCTGTCTTATTTCCTTGTATTTTTACTGTATTTTCTTTGTCTCTTTGATCTAGAATCCTTAGCAACCCAAAACGAAAACTCTCTAGAATTACTTCAGCAGATTGGTTTGCTTGTTTTCAGAGAATACATCGGAAGATGCTTTTCATGCAAATTATTTCGCTAAAGAAAAGACATTGTTCTAGCGAGAAAATCTCTGTAGGAAAAGATACTATTCCGTGTATTTAAGAGACATTTACTATAAATTTGACAACTAATATAAATAATTACATATAAAAACACTTTATATATATAACAATTTTGTATTGATTTGTATCGAACCTGGGAAGCCAGTGACTTCTCGTTTAAGAATTAAAGGACACTCTCAGAATTCAATACGCAGTCGTCTAATCCCATACGAAAACTTTCTTCTCATTTAATTTTGATATTAAATTGTAACATTGAGAAACGTTACAGAGTATGTCACAAAGTATAAAAACAGTTTTCCATCGTAAGCGAGGGAGTATTTTTACGAGCTACGGTGAACGTTTGCCTCGAAGACATTTGTTGTATCAATAATTTTTAAGATATTTATGGAAAACGCGTTAAACGAAAAACCTTGTAGTATCTGTAAATGAAAGCAGTAAGCTGCAAATGAAAGCTGCAAATGCAGAAAGCAGTATTTAATAATGACTATAGCGCGAGGGTGTTGAATAACGAATTAAGAAATTAAATACAGACCGGGAAACGTCCCTTGGAAACAACGAGGATCTTTGAAAAGTAAATTACGTGTCTAATCTATTATAACGGGGCAAATTGTACCGGGACTGTCCTTTTTACAGCAACTAATAGGAATATCTAAAAACTCGTATTAACTTGTGCGCAACTTGCAGTGATTAAACGTTACGGCGTTGACGCAACGAAAAAGGTAAAAGGACAAAATTAATTTTCATTTTCCAGCTTGGACTTTATCTCATAGCCAGAAATGAAATATTTGCTGAAACCTGGCAACCAACGAAATTCACCTTATATTCGAATATTATTTAGCAAGTGTAGTTTTAGTCGTGTTATTTGACGAGTTCAAACTCCCTACTTCCGGTTTTCAGACAAAAGATACTCACGCGTGTGTGTTTTATTTTAAATTCATCGTAGACATTCGTTACTATATTTCGCATATTTTTACCATATATTTCACATATAGTTACATTAAGCGTATTTCACATACAGTTCATCACGCGTGAGATTTCATTTCACGTGAATTTTATTTTAATATTGTATTTAATATTGTATGCCCACTTTTTGTGAAATTTTTATATGCAGTGGATAGGTGGTTCTTAACTGTTCTTCTATGCTGTATAAAAATTACATTTATTGCTATATAATTACAGATATATTTATATCTGCTCGATAAATTTGCCGGAAGAATATTTTTGCTTATTGCATTTAGCGTATGTAGGGATACTTTCATAGACTGTGACCCACTTTTGTCGTTTTATAATCCTAAAAAGGATCAATGTTCAGTTTGTAACCAATTTTATGACAGCATTGATAAAAATGAATACAAAGCGAAAAGTATTTATTTAATTATTAAGTAACATTGAATCTTTTAAATTGTTTGTTGAAGTGGTTACCACTTCTAAGAGAACTCTACATCTAATCTTTTAGTTTTCTCAAGCACTGAAGCCATCGACAGCGTACAGACAAATAACTGGGTCGAAGGCAGACCATAAACTGTAGACAGGCGACGATGGCTTCAGGGTTTTCAGTCATAGGGTAACATTGCTAGCGTGCGGATCTAGACCAGCTCAATTATATTCCGATTTGTATTTATACTTCAGTATTTAAAATATATTTTCCACTTACAATTTATCCACGTGTTCCTTTGTTCACATACATCTAATAATCTCAACATTGTTTTTCCAAAAATCATTGATATTTGTACCTGCACTAAGCCATTGATATCATCGCCCTACGAATATTATGTAAATTTATATTTTTACGAATACAAATCAAGCGATGAAACCTGAAAATAAAAGATTTGTTTCATCCACTAAATATTACGACGAGTACTCTACTTTGGATATTTCGTACATATATCTTTCTCTATCATGTGAATCTTTAAGTTTGCAACAAAATTACAGATAAAAATATTTTCAACAATGTTATTCCTCATTTTGGCTACAGTTAATAAGAAAAATTGATTTTTACACAATGAGATTATTAAATGATAAAATAAACCAGATTGTCTGTGGGAAAAATTTTCGATTTTGTGGAGCAATATTTAATTGTTTAATTATGTTAATTCACTGATGTTCGTTTCGTAGCGTTTGATTTAGACGAATAAAGTTTGTTGATTTGATATGAACATGTGTGTTAAATTTTTCATAAATTTAATAAGAAGCTTTAGGCATCTTCCTCTCGATTACCTCATATAAACTACAAAAATTTATTATTATAAACATTTATTACAAATATATTTGGCACAAAGAGCAATGCACTATATTACAATATTATTATACTGTATAACCCCTCAAAAATACAGTATAATATTTGTATATTTTAACAAAATTAAACACAATTTATTATAAATATTGAAAACATTCAAAAAAATATTAAATTAAAACAATTAAATATATAAATATTAATAAATGAATATGAATTATAATATTTCATACTACTAATTAAAAAATATAATTCAGTTAATATTTAATACTATACGTAATTTGTGTAATGAATCAATGCAATGGTTAGTCGTTGTCGTGTTTCTTTTATTTTTCTTTTAATAAACTGTGGCTAATGTGAAACGGATATCAAAATTCTCGAAATACTATTTCGAAACATAGAACCCGAGAAAAATGTGAAAACGAAGTTATCAAAGTTGCGAGAACGCAGACAGATTTAATTTTTGATAAAGTTGGATATTATAGAAAATTTGCAGTTTTAATCTTTAATAAATATCAGATATTACAGAACATTCGCAGCCAATAGACGAGCGGAAATAGTAGCAAAATTGAAAGGTTTTCAAGTCTAAAAACGAACGCATATCTGTAAGTGGAACACAGAAATGTTACAATTATCAGATATAATAAACGTATTCGTAAATATGTTAATCTAATGTGTTATTACTGATGAGAATAACGAACACGAATAAACGAAAAATACTTGATAAAAATATAAATAACGAAGAATAAGTAATTGATAAGTATGAAAATGACAAAAATGAAATATAATTAATAAAATAAAAGTCTATTAGATACAAATAAAACAAAAATGAAGGCATTCCACTGTGTTTGCAGTTTAATTATCCTCGTATATTAATATTCTCTCTTTGAAACTTAATATTTATTTAAATTCAATTCTGAACATAGTACGTGTTATGTAACCGCAAGAGACTCATAACTTGACACGTAGTTATATTCGGTTTAACAAATATTTGCAAAATCATAATTTCAATGGCTTTGCCAATTATCGAAGAACTAGTTGAACATTTCACAGCTGATAATTAATAAAATTGAAATATCTGTCTATCGCTATTTCTGTTGTCTCCGAGTGCAAACTGGAAAAAAGTATTACAGAGAAAAATTGCTCAATCTAGTGCATCGTTCGCAGGAAAAACATGACAGGCAGATTCAAACATTGGTGTGTTTGAAGCGCAAAGAAGCAGTCGACATTCGCTAAATCGTCGTCGCGTTGGTAAGCAATGGCATGATACTGTGCCGTTTGGTACCCAATGTTCTAAATTTATGAACCCTTTTTTCCTGGATCTACGGCAGCTCAGGAAAATATTGGGATACTCCTAGATGCTGTTTGTGTGCGTCATACAAAATATTTTGAAGTTCCATTAGCAGCGTAACGAGATACGAATATCGCGATTATATTGATTAAAATTTGAAACGATTCTGAAAATGTATATGTATTATAGAAGTAGAAGATATTTACTGGAAGCATACTCTTCGCGAAGATCAGCAAAAATATTGAAAGTATTCAAAATAAAGTAAAGTAAAGTGAAGTAGAATAAAATATTCAAACAGTCAAATATTCGTTTTATTAATAAGCCACAATATGTAATGAGACCGTCTTTAGTACTAACTGCATGTTTGAGGCTATTATACATGCTGTATACTAATTTTTCACCGAGTGTATGTTTGCAATAAATGTCTTATAACTTCTGTATATGTTTTCGAATTTATTGCAAATTTTGCTATTACAACGACGATAGACGAATGTCATTACAAAGCTAAGGAAATTTCACAAAATTTCATATAGCGCAGCTACATAATATCTACATAAGAAAATTCTGCGGTAAATGTTCAAGTATTTTTGTGAGCCACTGAATAACATTCGTTTTGTCGAACAGCGTGTATCACAATTAATTTGAACAATCAAGGCTTTGTTGCAACTTTTCGTACGAATAATTCCTTTCTGTCAGGTTATAAGAATTAGCATCATTCTATCGTTTGTAGAGATGTCCATAAGGTAAGCTTTGATAACATGTATACTATAGCTACAGTTTTAATGTATTAAGCATCAAGTAGTTCTATTTAATTCAGACACTTGTTGAGTCAGGCTTGAGGCGATACAAAACCTCTGTAAGCGAAAGCGAGAAGTTTGATCTATCTGTGTTAAAGATGGTTCCATTGAATACTGTGACGTGTTAATATCGTGGACGATTACCTGTTTAAATACTTTTGTCATGTGCGAATGTCATCACATTTCCAGAATTGTTTGAAACTTTGCCAATCGTGATCATGGTAGTTGAGTGTCATTACAATGCCAATGAAGTTTCAGGATGTTTCGCATAAAACACGTAATATATTTGCAAAAGGAATGAACAAGTGTGCGAATAATTTCCCGAGACTCCATATGACCCAGTTATCGCTTTACGAATCGATTGATTTAGTAAGGTCAAGAAGAAGATAAAAAGTATCCATCGTTTCACTAAAGATAGTAGTCATAAAGACGTTAATTCATTAGTCGCGTGGTCAAATCCTTAGGAACATAATTGACGTGCGATACCATCTATATTTATCCATGCTATTATGTATTATTACGATGACACATTGTGATAAAATACAGTACGTGAGTCAGTGATATACTGAAATCATTCCTGACATCAACTGATTACGCTAGGATTTTATAGCTTTATGAACCTGCTAACGAAGTGCTAAGATATGACGTAGCTTAACGTTCTTCTTGTAAAATTAAAATATCTGCAGTTTAAACGAAACGCGAAAGAAGCGTGGTGCACGTGACCTCCCGTGCCAAAATTTTACATAGAACATCTCAAACAATTACCAATCCTTTTCGTTCGTCAAACTCTAAGAGTAAGATTAAAATATGAAAATTCGAGGATCATAGCTGGACTAACCTTGCTTTGTTTTATCTATCATTTTTCACTCAATTTTCCCAATGTTAAAAGATATTTAAACTTTGAAAAAAAAAAAGAAAGATAAAACATGAAAGGATTGTTATCGGAAGCTGATCAACATATATATATCATCAATATGTTTGCATCAGAAGCTATCTTAATGCCTATGGCAAGTAGCATTTAGAAATCGATATGTACAGCGACGTTCAACAATTTACAGGCAGACAGAGATTTATTGTACATAACGAAGAATAAAAAGGGCACCACAGATTGGACAGAGCATTCTTCAATACATTCTGTAGTTCTTTCATTCCGAATCCACTGGTAGGTGGAAAGTCATAAGATTTTTCCGTGGTATACGTCCCATTATGTCACAACGTATATCGTGTAACATTCGTTGTTCCGTTGGAGGGCGTAAAATTTGATGGACATACCTAGTTCGTATTATTACTGACGACTGCTCATATGCATTGCAATGTTATGGTACGACAAGCCCTGCAACCTTCATCGTACATAACGTCCTTTATTTCAACGCTCGCGTGACCACATACTGGTACTAACATTAATCATGTAGGAACGATTAAAATATAAAATTTGTATCAAAGAGATCAAAGTGAAAGGTATATGAAAAAATGTGTGCACTAAATTTTTCGGCTATTTTGCAGAGCAAATTCTGACAAATGTTTTGTAGCGCAGCTGATAGATAACATACAACTTCCTACGTGATACGAAAAATGTCGTTTGATGTAGTATTACGTAATATCTTTTTTTCTCTTTCTGAAACAAATTTTATGAATTTACGATGTACAGCCCTGGGCAGACGCCTTTCACTGTAGTATTGCAATTTTTAATGTTAATGATGTCATATTAATTAATTAATGTAAAATTTTAATAAAATTAAGTTTGTATTGAAAATAATTAAAATTAATAAATTATGATAGTAAATATATCTTTTTAATATGTGATAAAAGTATTTTGACGATCGTATCATTTCAGTAACATAAAAAGAAAAAATGCTAGCGTAACGCTAAAAGATAGATGAGGCTAAATATAATCAATCTTTTGTAGCACATCCTTCCAAATCATTGAATTATTGCATTCTCTTCGACATGTAATATATTACCCCTTGGAAACTTTTTATCGTCAGATTATTTATTTTCACAACTATAAATCAGATGGAAGATATTTTTTTTCTACTAACAGGAAGATCATCGACATTATTTTAAACAGTAAGTGAACATGATATACTTGCAAATCGATTGTAAGGAAAATAATGTGTGTAGTAATATTAAATGTAATATATAATTAAATAAGTAAAATTTGTCATTGTTAATTTTTTAAATTTTAGATTTATAATTTATTGACTTAATCGGAGAGTAAGTATTGCTCCAAGTCATTAATCTTAGAACTGTTCGATAAAATTATGAATTTCGGTCAAAAAAAAGTGCAATTTTATGTTGGAAAATATCCGATAATAATTCCATATAAATAATTCCATATCCGATAAACAATTTTTTACACTTTACAAGTTCATGCTATTTTTTAATGATTACGTCGTGCGTGATAAATCTTGAAACGTGGGCTACACAACTGTATCGCAGCCCGAACAATATTTTGTCTCTTTTCTAATTTTCGACCATTAAGGAGTCGCATTCGTTTTACAGACAATAACTCCTCAGAAATACAAAGAGATCATCCAAATCCGAAACGATACAAAATTTGCCACGTGCTCAAGCGTATTAATCGTGAATTCTTGACAGCAATTACGCCGGAACAAAATATTTCTGTAGACCAAAATTTATTAATATTCCAAGGTACATTCGAAACATGGTTTTTCACGCTTTGTATCATAAACGGAAGTATTTTACAACGTAAAAAGACATATACATCTTTTTGAACAAAACTTTGAATTTTGTTAGACTGTCACAATGATGAACAGTTCTGGCTCGTGCCAGAATCACGCTCGAGGTAAAATGTTAACTGGTTAATTTTCTATTTGTCCGAAAATTTCAGACATACTATTACCGCAAATATGTACGCAAAGCGACCAGATTTTTACGAGTAATTTATATCATTCAGGCCTGGATATTTTATACTCCTCGTTCGCTCCAGGTATATCAATAACAACAAACATTTACATATTTATACTTTTGCCGATGATACGGACGAAAAAGTTGGAACTACAGCAATAATTCTACAAGATCGTTTATAGAAGATAGAAGGCTGGACGGAATCCAATAAAATTAAAATCAATTCAGACAGATGTTTGCACATCACTTACACCCTCGATAAAAAACCAACTCCCAGAGTAAGCTTTCAGAGTAACCTAGAAATCCCATAATTAATCCCATAGTTAAACATCTCGAACTGTGCTTAGATAATAAATTAAACTGGTAGAAACATATTCGAGACAAAATAAAACAAATGAAAATTACAAGAAGATCTACATACTGGTTCACGCACCTGAAATTGGATGCAAGAACCAGACAGCTCCATTTTTTGTCGAAACTGAGAACTTATAACATGTTTAAGAGAAAAAATAAGCCAGCATTACTGTGTGAGATCCACATAATACGTATCATAATTTTCTTTCGCGTTGCAATGGAAACGGAGCTACGCGGATGCAGCGATAATTCTGATACGAGAACCAGGTGACTCCAAAATTTATTCATTGCTACAGAAATACTCTAAAGATTAAAAAATTTGCTACGAAGCAGAATGCGCTTATCAGCCACAATTAACACATCGATAAGAAGAAATATCTTAATTTTTCATCGCTCGTTAATTTTTTAAACAGCTTCTTCCAGTTCAGTCATTTCATAAGATAGGTAAAAACAGAGCTGCCTATTTCTCGCATGCGACCCTTCAATCGTTACTTGGTCGGTAGTAGGTTGTTATACAGCTAGTGGATTTGAGGATCGTCGTTCGAGCATTCGTGACCCATTCACTTCC
This sequence comes from Bombus pascuorum, assembly GCF_905332965.1. NCBI lineage: Eukaryota > Metazoa > Arthropoda > Insecta > Hymenoptera > Apidae > Bombus > Bombus pascuorum. The sequence continues at coordinate 5,929,854 of NC_083494.1, read as the reverse complement.
TCAACCCTGTGCGAGACCGTGTTCGTTGATGAGCAAGCAAGAATCCCGGAAAAAAGATTCATTCATGATTCAACTGCTGACACGCAATCTCGTGATCTAATTTCGGAATGGCATTTTACGGGTTTGCAGTTAGTAGCCCTCGCACGTGAATGAATTTAATTTAGCGAGAGAACCGGTCGGCTAGTGTTCGCTACACTACGCTACGTTAAACACTTTTTGTTGCTTTCAACCTCTTTATTTTTTCTTTTTTTTTTTCTCATTTCTGCACGCTCATATCGTTTATGCGTCAATTGTCGTCTCCTGGCCGCTTTGTTTTTCATGGAAAAGCGAATGAGCCGACGGAGGGTGGAGGCGTGAGCGCCGACTACAGCGCGAGAAAAAGGCGAAATTACGATACGGCGTATAAAATACGATTTAGAAAGGTTGATTCGTTGCGTCATTCGGCAAACTGAGTTTAGTCACGTTCACAGCGTAGCACGCATTGATGCAGCGCACGTTTGAAATGTTCATTTCCGACTGGCATGTAGCATAATACAAATAACTGCGAGTGTAATCTGGCTCGTTTCATTTCAATTTTTCACGTTCCGCGATGTACAGATTGCTTCAGAAATAGGCGCAACTTGGCTTTCGTTGTAAAATATATTCTATCCTTCTTGGGGATGGGAAAAAACATCAAATAAACTTAAGTCTGGAAGCTCTTCCGTGGAAAATATAAATTTTTCCTTTTATCTGCGTCTGAGTATTTCACGAATGGTTAATACTGCAACTACCAATCGTTGATTTATACCTAAATACGTTATATGCAATTAATTAGAATTAATAGAACGAAGATAAATAGGTATATGTACGTAAGTGTCTGCTTATCGCAGCAGGTTTCCGCCCATTGTAATTTTGAATGTATTAGGTTGTCCGAAAAGTTTCTTTCTTTTTATGAGGAAATAATAGACGCACAACGTTTTTCGTTTTATATTATTTTTTCGAATTACGTACGATCCATTTCATTTTATTGAGATAAACACTGCGACATTTCACAGACTTGGTTTCACGTTTGTATGAAGGCGCACTGTTGTAAAAAACACGTTTGCGAAAGAAAGACACTTTCCGGACAACCTAATAATACAAACACATACAAAAATATACAAGTGAATTTTATCTTATTATATGTGTTTTAAGAGATCCTCGTATCTTAGCACTATGTTATTTCTTATCCAAATACGAACTTTGCAGATTTACTTGCTTAATTACTTAATTTTAATATTTCTATTAATTTATTCTATTATTTAGCTTTAATATTTCTTATAATTTATTATAATATATATAAATATATAATATATATAATATATATTTGTATATAATTAAATCGCACTCGTTTAATTCTTTAATTATTTATATTTTTGATATATTTCTAAGCTCCCATTATATCTCTAATTTCTCGAAGCTAATTGATTAGGATACAGAGATCGATCGGTAGATATACGTAATCATGTTAATGTCATTGAGATGAAAGTAATCATTAATATTGCCAAATACAGTTGCACGTTTTTAACACAGTAGAACTCCATTTACCTGAACTTCATTTATTCCAATGAAATTTTAGTTAATAACCGAACTTTTGTTCGCTGAATTCACTTAGTAGCTGAACGTGAGCTTCCATTGTGCGAACGAAAAATAACAGGCAGTGCGGAGAATTGATGAGCCCCTATTATATGAATTCCGATTATATAAATTGTTTGTCCCCCGACAAGTTCAAACGAATGGAGTCCTTTACTTTATCTACAAAAGCAAGAGATCTTACACCGATCATTTTGATTAATTTGGTAATTTGTTAAAGAAATTACTGAATAGAATCTTCTTGCGCTATAATATATGCAAACAATATATCGACGTGTTAGAGGCTGTCGAAGACTTTCAAAAATTCTAAACGTACTCCGAATTTTATCACACGCGGCAGTAATCCGATTTTTTGATACTGTTACACTATGGACAGTGTTACCATTATCATAAACTGAACTTTTCAGATACCTCCGCATATGAAAATACTGCAGGAGTTAATCGGAAGACAGACCGTGCAATTGATCGTAATTGTTATTAAAAACGATAATTGTTATGAACATTTTGAGGCGAGCAGAAAATGTCCATATTTTGAAAAGCAAATGTTTCTGGACGTACACTGTCGACAGTAAACATTAGAACACGTCCTATATTGATTACATCGATCATATTGATTATATTTAGTGGGAGACTTCGACAAATTTTAGACTATTTAGTATCTTACGTTACAGGACACATTAATGTGAGTGAAATAACAGATTTGTAATAAAATAATTAGAAAGTAAAAGCAGTCAGAAGAATTTGATTTATACTGAATGTTTGCTAAGTGTCCTAATCTATGACCAGCAGTGCGTACACAGACTTACGAAAGTGTTCGATAGCCTTTATGAATACATCGTACGTGATATTCGAAACATTTTGAAATTTAATTAGCAACTTTATGAAACTCGACTATCAGGATTATATAGGTAAAGCTTGAAATAAATTTGGAAATATATAGAGAAATGACAAGCTATTTAGTACAAATATAAATATACGTCGAAAGAGTCACAAAAGTATTTAAAGAGTTAATTATATTAATAAACCTTGATATTCGGTGGAATCATATTTAATACTTATTAAGTATATGATCAACATAGTTATTCTTGTTAATTTTTTCATAAATAAATTTCTTCTATCTTTTGTATACATTTACAAATTGGTTTCCAATTTCACAAATATAGTTACCACTGTCATGTCCGATTACAATATTACTAAAATTTAAAAATGTTTTATATAACGCATGCAATATTCATATAAAAATTTTCTATGATAAAAATTCAAATAGCTTGGCGAACCAGTGTATGATCTTTCTTCATCCCTGGGAAGAGTAAAGTGTCATACTAAAGTCTTGCCACCTGATTCTGAGGCACCCTGTATACTGAGGTACTTGTTTTCGCCAGGAATTCGAGATTACCTATTGCTGTCACTTGCTCGTATAAATTCATCAATTTCTCATTCACGACAGGATTTCATTCACGATCTATACATGTACTTTGGACGTGCAGGCGCAGATACGGGAAGACACTTGTTTGTACAGGATTGATTTATCGGAACGCGCAATGTCAGTTTACTTAAAGTATTTCGTCGTCATTTGTTAGTCAAACTTGGAAATATTTTTTATTTACAGAAGCTTCGAGGTTCCCAAGGTTCACAGTTCTAATCTAAAAATAGCAAATGGGAATACATGCGACGTTCTCCGGTAGAAAGAGATCAAAGCGCGACAGGATTGATTTTCACATTGATTTTGATGTTTCTCTTATGGGCAAAAGTATGAAGTATATGTTTCATAGAATAATTATTAACTTCGTTCAACTAAGATCATATATTTATTAAGAGTGAAAGTAAACTATTATTTGTTACGTTAATGAAAATTGCAAAACATTTTTAAAGAATGAGAAAATGTGTTATTTTCTTTCTTAAGCGACAGAAGAAGTACCTTTCGCTCTTTTCTTCTTCGGGACCTAAGACAGTTGCAAATGAAACAGAGAACTCCGCTACGAAGCGCATATTTTAAAGGCGTTTACATATCTCGAAAAGTCACTTTTGCACGCTAACCTCCTTTTATCAGACACGTCACGTATGTACGTACGTGTAGTATTTATTGTAGTATTAACGCCTAGTACAATCTCTGTTTAAATAAGTGCACGTTTAGCGGGATTACGTTCGTTTTTTAACATGTTACCTACATTTATATCGCAATGTTTCCAATCTAATTTTTCCAACTTATAGACTGAGTCTCCTATTGCTATATTATAATATATTTCTACTTCAAATTGCCATATGTTTTATTCATTTATTATATATGTCCGATTTATCTGGAAACACGCGTAGATTTCAAGAATTATGTGCGATACACAAAAATGTTTGAAACAAATGTTTTACGATTTCGAGGAAGACATATCGTACCGATATTTACTTCACCTTGCAATTACCTCAAAAAGCCCTACGAAGGTCACGATAATATTTTTAAACGGAAACTATATTTTTCTCTTATACATTCCTGTAGCCAACACCAAAACATTTTCAAAATAATCCTTGCTTGCATTTTTTCATAAATCATCGAGATATTAATTCCTAAGAAGGATGAAAAATCGCATCTTTTTCAACGATAAACGCGCAGAAGGACAAGCGAAAGGAATAGTATTTAATACGCGCGCAATCGTCTCTTTTTAGGGCCACCACGATGCACAAAGTCTGACGTGTACATTACATTGGAAAACGCCAATGCCGCTGGCATATCGAGTTTCACATTTGATATCTCGATAGTGGTTTATGCGAAAAATACAAATAAATAGTATTTTGAAAATGTTTCAGCGTCGGCCAAAAGAATATCCAAAACAAGAATATAGTTCCCATTTAAAAACATAAATTTAAATTTAAGAAATTAAGAAGTAAAAGTTTTAAAAACTAACAAAAAGCAATCGCAAGGTAAAATAAACACGATATATCATCCTCGAAACCGTACGACATTTGTTTCAAACATTTTTCGGTAGCATCCATAGCTTTCGAAGTATTTACGTGTTTCTAGACAACACAGACTCACGTGACACAGTTATAGCCAAACCATAATATATTTCTGCGTCACAGTGTGTTCGATGTTAAAGCATACCTAATACTATAATATATCGCTGTACCACGGCATTATATCATCATATTTTTGTTCGATCGTGGTTTCTTTGGTACTTTGCGTTTGAAGTATTGTATTGGGTTGGCAACTAAGTGATTGCGGATTTTGTCATTAGGTGGTATTGAGAAAATCCGCAATCACTTAGTTGCCAACTCAATAATTGATATTGCACTTGGATTTACTCTTTCAGACACAAAGCCCATAGTTTCAGACTTTTTTTTATGAACCTTGTCAGTTGCAATACTTATTTCCCGATGCTCGTTTTTGCTATTTCTGGCCATCCCCTATTTCTTTAATACGTTTAGCCTAATGTCTTTGTACGTGCGAGTGGAACAAGGGTGCATAACCCTTACCCTGAAAATTTACGCGACTACTGTAGGAGGTTTCACAGTCCGCTATCGTCTGTTGCATCATTACGTACACACACGTGCGCGATAAAAATCAAATTCGATTGTTTCCGCTTTGTGCATTACTAACGAAGAGACCGAAGCCTAATTAAACAATAGCAGGTTCTGCTGTATTGACTTTGCTGTATTAACACTTTGATTACCACGTTGGTCACATATGACCAGCAACGGTTTCTCCTGTGACGCCACGTTGGTCATTAGTGACCGGAGCGCTTGAACTTCTTACAATTGTAAAAACTGTATGAAAATTGACAGTTAGAGCATTTTGAATATAACCGATAAATAGAAGATACTTTGAAACAAAAAGTGCCCCATTAAACAATTAAACATTTTTATTAGAACATCAATAAAAAAAAAAAAAAAATGAAAACAAATCTTCTATCTAACGGTGCATTGTGTTTGTATCCATATCTTTGAGAGATAATCTACGAATATTATTATAAACACAACTTAAAAAATAATTGTGAATGTTGCTTTATAATCATATAATTGAAGTTAGAAGTGTGAACATACCTTACTATTATATATAGAATGTGCAAATACTGTTTACTAATATCTTCTACACGTTTAAACAATATATTCTGGGCGTTTTGCTTACGATTATCAAATGCGATTGGTTTGTTGAAATAAACGAAGCCTTGTTATAATATGTCTCTATCAACTGTTACCAAGGCGTCACGGTGGTCACTCGTGACCACCAATAAGATAAACGGTCCATTGGGGAAGAATGTTGTCTTACATCATCAATTTATTATTATTTTACCATTATATGCTTTGAATAATAAAAATATTCCTGTGGCGTCCTGAGTGAAACATGTGATTTCTGCGTGGCAGTCGAAGTGTTAACACGTTATCCTCATTATCGTGATAAAAATTGTCCTTAAGACGATCATTAAAAATATCCATAAGCACACATGCGAAAAATATCAAAAGTCAAGGTAAAATCGTTCCATACGCTAAATTCGACAAAACTAAAGTAGAAGTATTTTTCAAATTAATCGTTTTCGAATACAAGTAGCCTGATACGTAAGAGATCTTGAACAATCGATGTACGTGTTAGCGGCTACGTATTTGCTTAACCATGTTACGGTAGATAGCCCGTAGCTATTTGGCCTCACCGTAATTTATCGAGGACTCGGTAAGGACCACGGCAGGGTGTTTCAACGAATGTTTGGAAAGTGAGGATAATCGAAGTCGCCCTACTGTGAAGTGTCCATGATACGGCTATTGGGAGGAGACGTGAGATAGTTTACTAGTAGCAAGCGACCCAACGTTACAATGCCAAAGATTAGAAACTTTGCCTAAACGATCTGGTCACGAAACGGGAAAGACAACGATAAGCTTTTAGTATTCGGATTGTGAGGGGTCACACTCATTCCAGAACCTCCAGGGAATAAAGGTATCCCGACAAATTTCTGACAAACGTATCGAAAACTTTTCTTTTTCACAATCATTTATTATAACAAGGGTCATGCAAAAAAGCTGAGTATTACACATTCTGAATGATATATTCGACATGCCAGGTTTTCTTCTATTCTGTGTCTGCACGTACGCATATGTACGATGATATGAACATCCTAATATCAGACAGAATGTTTATTACTAACTTTTCCTGTTACGAAATTATTATTACATGCGTGACGTGAAGAAATTAGAATAGTAAACGATTATATTAAATTTGATTCTATTAAAAATTATAATAATCGAACGTATAAGAGATTACGTTTAATTTCGCGGCGACCAATGCTTCGCGTATGTGTAAGGTAGATTATAAAATTTGTTCAAAGTGAAACTAGAATGCTCGTAATAATTAAAAATCGTGCATACAGAAGCAGGGTAGAAACAGAGAGAATGCGATAGAATTTCGTATTTGAATCTCTCAGGTTTTATACAATCGTTTCCGCGCAAGAAATTTAATTTTGCGATAGGATCGAATTATATTTATTCGCTAACACGAATAGTTTCATCTGTTTGTTCGCGATATGTTTCAGCTATAATCGAGGGACTTTTTTGAAAAATATGCGTATGAAATAAAACGGCGAATTGAATAAATTGCGTGAGGAAATCGGCCTCCCCTTTTAAACGCGCAACTACGTTTAAATTTATAAATTATCCGCTTGCCGTACAAATATTCTTATTTTGCTTGCGTTTCAGTTTGTTTTGTAAGAAAAAGTGATCAGTCTGGAATTTTACAAACCGACGTTAAATTATCTTAATTTTCTTAAAATTCCAAATTTATTAAATTTTGTCACGTTCCCAACGATTCGTGTCATACTCTTTCTGAATTTAGACACGTATAAGAAATCACACGATTATTCTAAGAATTTTATTCGCAAAGGCTGGCATTTAATTTCTGAGATTTCTATTATAAATAGTAAATTCGGTTACTTTTTTCGTCTACAACGTATTTCATAAAAATTAACGATAAAACAAAAATGTGTGCTCGTCACGTTTACACTTCGGAGAAAGAATATCTCGTTTATAGTTTTTAGATGTTATATCGAGATAGAAGAAAGAAATTCTAGTTATTTATAATTCTTTGTCAAAGAAAGGAGACAAAATTCTGGTTACAATAGTTATAAGTTAAGTTATGAATATATTTGTAACAATTAAATCGCTCAAAATGCAAATGAATTATTTATCCATTAAAGGGAAATTTAAAAGTACGTAATATAGAAAACTGTATAAAATGTTCCAAGTGTATTAATTATTATAATATTTAGTAAATGAAACATACTTCTATTACGGTTCCATTTCTTTAATTATGTTCATTTTTTTCTTTTTTATTTGGATGTATTTTACAATCAATTCTTATTGAGAATTATAAGTAAATTTTTCTGGGGTGATACTATGTCGTGAGTTGTGTTCATAAAAATATGAATTCGTATAAGTAATAGTGCAACTATTTTAATACCTGCCATTATCATTTTCCTAATAGATACATAATAAACTGTGCCAAAATGAACTTGTATCTAAATATGGTCATTTTCTAAACGTATTGCGTGCTTCTAGATTTTTGAATGATGATATAGGTGGATATTCGACACGATATAGGTGCGTCGCTGTATTTTCATAGAGAGATGGATCACGTTATTGCTGGACGTCCCAATGACCTAATAAATGTCCGAGAATTTGATTTCCGTATTCCATCGAAAAAGGTAATAACGTGATAAAATAGAATTCATTGGAAGTTAGTTCGTTCTAGTCAGGTTTGCCAATAGCAAAGTTTGGAGGGTAAACCAGTTACTATCTAACAGTTATGTAGCACAGTGATAAGATTAAATATCGTTTAATGGATTAAAATTCGTAAAATCATAAAATGACGTGAATACAAATTTTGACAATATAAGTTAATAATTTCTCGATGCCCATAAGACTATCATTTGTTTAGTTTCATAATTAATCGATGCAAGACAGAACCACCGTCAACCAAAGGACAGCTTTCATACAGATGGAATAAGAATCCAGAATCCAATACCAGAAACGCAAAAAGTCTTGACGATAAAGAAATACGTGGTTATTACTATTCAGATCCTTCATTTCGAATTCTGCATTGCTTTGTGTAAGTATTTATGATCCAATGAAGCTAAATCTAAAGGAATTGACATCAGAGAAATGCAACGAGTCTTAAGGTCAAAACGATATTTATTTTTTAAATCGTTCGTTCTAAAATCCTCGCTATTTTCTAACTTTATCGAAGGATTAACAAATACATTTGTCTGTCTTGCGACAATAAAAGCAGAACGTTTGTTATATTGACTTATGGTGTTTTTATCATGTTTAATAAAAATATGAATAGTTATGGGAAAATAATAATAGTTCAATACAACACCACTACGACGTACAATTTGCTCGATTTGTTTCTTCCCTTCGTTTATCCTTTGATTTACTTCCGGCTGTTAGAACGTTATTCCGTTTAACGTCCCATAAATCTCGTTCGACGTTCATTCTGCGAGACCTTCGTTGGTTCGAAAAAAGAGAAACGAATATCAGGAAAACGAAAAATCCTCTTCTTTTTATTCAAATCTTATAAATATCATATTTTTCTGGAGAAAATCTATCTAAAATCGTATTAAAAAGCATAGATAAATGTATTGGATATTTACTCTAAAATAGAAAGGAACACACGTATCGATTTGAGAAAATGATTTTACAAATTGTTTCTACGGAAACGAAAAGATTGTTTAAATATCATTTTCTCTGACGAAAGAATATGTAAGAAAATATTACAAGATACGGATAAATACACTAGGCAATTACGTTAAAAAAAGAGAGATACACGTATCAATGTGAGAAGTTTTCTTTTTTTGCAAAATATTTCTACGAATGACTCACGAAACGAGAATTCATCGAACCAAATTTCGTCACGCACCTCTTAAATAATATTTTACGATTAATAACGATATCGTCGCACGTTTCTTTGATATACAAAGTGTCTTATAAGGTAAATTAACCAGATAAATTAATCTTGCTTTGCAGGATGAGAGTTTTATGCGCGTTGATATTAATACAATTGTGATGAAAAGTATTTGAAATGCATGAATATACATCATATATTTAACGTTAAATATATATATATATATATATATAACTGATATTCCTCTTTATATTTCTATTATCCACGTTTTCAAGTTAATAGAATTTTCGAGTTGAAAATATTACAAAGAATGATGTAGATGATACGGTAAGAGACTTTAAAAGCATTCTGATAAATTTCTATGGTAGTCACATTTTCACACAGTTTTTGAACCGGAAATATTAAAAGAAACGGTGTAAAGAGTACGGTAAGAAACTTTATTATTCGACAAATTTCCATGAAACATATTTACGATAAAGTGTATAAATTTCGTATAAATTTCAGTCGCCAACTTATGATTGCACAAGATATATTAAACTTGTATTCCCCTGTGATATTTGGATCTGTTATAAGCGATGACCGTTGAATTCGTAAGTAGTTATAGTTGGCAACAAAATCTACGATGAGAATACAATGAAGAAGATAACTTATAACGACGTTATTAAAATTCCAAATCAGTCTCTGGTTAATTAATTTCGATGCTCAATTAATAGCTAAGATACGAAAAAGTATTTTAAATTATTGATTAACAGAAATACAAATTGAAAATGATTTTGCCTCAAATAGTTGATCTTTCCTAAACATTCTAACATATTGCAAATAAAGAGTGACTTAGAAAGTTCCATTTAAATTCGCAACGTAATTTTATAATAAATTCTATAAGAAGAATGTAGCGCAGAAGATGATACGAATAGTATTGCAATTACATTTTTTAAAATTCTAAATAAGCAACCAAACGCACAATATTAATTTTTCTACTATGATAGTTAAAATATAAATGACTATTTTAAGAATCATTGATAAAAATGTATAAATTGGAATAGTTCTCTCTAATAAACATAATAAATAGAAAATTGAGCAAAGAAATAAAAAACAGGGGATGATGATAGCTTGCAATGGCGTTTATAAAGTTCTAAATAAAAGATCAGATATTGAACAATGGAATTATCATGATTGCTACGATTGTATGAAATCGTTAAAACACGTCGTTATTTTTAACGTAAAAATTCCGTAAAAGAGAAAAGTTTGTCACAAATAGAGGGAAAGTCGGACATTTTAACAAGTTAGTTAATTATACAATTTCGTAAATTGTATAATTTTAATTGCTAATTAAATCGTTTAATTATACAATTTTAATTGTACAAGTAATTTTATAGCCGTATAAATAATTTTAATACTTCGATTATACAATTTGTGAAATTCCCACGTCATTTTATAATGTATTTAAAAACTTACATAGAAATTGAATTTGAGAATTCTATTTTAAGAAACACCAAATATCGAATAATTAATACTACCGAAGCTACTCATTGTTTTTACAATCATTTACTTAATTACCTATAAGATAATTGTTATATATAGATAACATGATAGAGAGAACGTTGTTTTTGTTATTTAGTATTTCCACTAGAAGAAAGATTTCTGCATGAAGAGTCCCAAAATATCAAACTTTTATACGCGTTACAATATTCTTAACAAAATAGACATCTGTTTTGTCACTCAGTTTCATAAAATTAAACAACACGATACTTAGAGACACGAATTTCTGCCATTAAAACTATTTCTACGATTATGTTCAAATTAAATAACCGTTCAAAATGATTACCATCAGGATTATAAATTAAATGTAATTCAGACATTTGCTAAAAATATTATATGTTTAACTGTGTTATTAAGATACGATCGGTATTGTGTGATATAATTTAATAAAAAGACAAACTTTAATCTCCAATATGATTACCGAAATGTTTATCATGGTCTCTAGAATATTATACTTTCGATATAATTTCTATCTTGAATATAATAGAATTGAATTCGACTTTATCGGCTAATAAATACGTTGAAGTAATATTATAATTATTTCTTTCTATATTCGAAACATTTTTCTATGAAAAGTATTAATTCTAGTGAAATATATATAACAATTAAAATGAAAAATTTCCGATTCCAAGACATTCTAATTTTATTCTACTTGAAATAAAATAAAGATAAACGATAGTAACATTCATTATCAGGAAATAACCATAGAACATATATCTTTTTCAATGAATTATTACATTTCAATTGATTAGATGTAATAAAATTACATCTGTGTAGTTGTATATTAATATGTATTAGTGTATTGCATATAAATACTTATGTAGAAATAAATTAAAGGGGTTGTAGAAAATTGCTTGTAATTAAACCAGAACCTGCTGAGCTTGTTTTTCTCTTACATTTCACCGTTGTCATTATGGTGAAATGTTTCACGCGGCGCGTGTAAATCGTTCTAGGATTAAGTTAGGAAATTAAGAGAGCTTCAGTAATGGCTTGTAACATAGACTGGAGGCGTTCGAACAATTACACTTGTCCCGATAGACCTCTCCAAGATCGTCCTTTGTAAAGGATAATTACACCTGGACGTCTTGTACTTAATGTAAATTGCCAGAGATTATGAAAATTCATTCAACGCCAGAGTCTATTCCCCCTTCCCTCACTTTCGAAATTTCTTCATTTCCAACCGCTGAAAATTTGCAAGCTGATTTCTAAGATTACAGATCTAGCGAAAATCCCACCGGACGGTTAAAGGATAAAAGCGACTTTGTAACTTTCTTTTAATTAACAACGTATAAACTAGAACATATATTTTTTATCGTAACGGTAAATTGGATAAGAGGAGAAGCAAAAGGAGGACAAGCTTCTGGAGGAAATATTTTTCTCAACTTGAAATTTCTTTATCCGAACGGATAACTAGGAAAGTTTAGGGTAACTTGGAAAATTGATAATTACGAGTTCTTAGTTACATCGATGTTGCATTAATTTTGGCGAAAAATTTCACTGTGTAACAGACGTGATAATGCGAAACACTCGAGTATTTCTTCTTGCAGTCACGACGTTACCCCAAAAATTTCAGGAACTTTGCCACAAACGATCTCAGGCAAAGTTACATCGAAACACGTTGTAGTCAAACCCGCACAAAACGAAATTCCAAGCGAGACTCGCGACGTTTCACGCGTACTCATGGAAATGCCATTGATACGCTCGAACGTTTACGTATATCGATAAAGCTATTAAAAGCTATAAAATGTTACTGTCATTACGCAATATTAAACTGATTCGTGCGTTCGTTCATTGTGAAGTTATACTATTAATATTTTCTTATTAACACTAGAACCACCACATCAGCCAAATAAACTGGTTTTACAATTTTATTTTCAAATTCCCACTTCATGTTATATTTTTTTTCAGCAATGATGTAATTTGTAATTGACTTTCGCAACGATAACTAAAAGAATAATATAATGAATTTTATTTTGTCTTTTATGTATTCAAACTGAAAATAATTTCGTATCAAGGCTATTTATACCAATACCAGTAAAAATGACTGGTACTTGTTAAAATGTAAAAGGGTGCCGCAATCTGTTTATCGAACCCCAATTAAACAGTTTCCTCGTTTTGTACAACTTGCCACATGTTTTTAAAATTTTTACTGCGTATCATTCGATATGATGATATCAGTTATTAGGAAAATTCCGGATCGATCGCTAGATGCTAACACTAGAAATACCACACCAATCAAAATGACTTGTTCCACAATTTTATAAATGTGTCAATCCTCGTTTAGAGATCATGGTCCCAGATGGATTAATAATACCAAAAATGTACTACATAACATGGAATTGCTTCTGCAAGAAAGTAATAAATCAATAAATATAAAAATATTCTATTATTACGTATTTTTCAAAAACCAGTCATTTTGGCTGGTTTTGATAGAAGTAGCTTCGTGTTAACTATCGGTAGTTCTAGTGTTAAATACTCTCTGCCGCAAGGTTGCAGTACATTGATTTTATCGCGTACAGTAGCTCGCGAAAGTATTCGAATACTTCTAAAACTTGTTTATGTGTACCGTACAAAACATTTCAAAATCTCAGTAGAGATAACATCCTAAAAACAAACTGTTTGCCTAAAATCGGATACGATTCAATGGCAGAGTACCATCGTGTTAACTCGTCAAAGCATTAAAAAGATTTACCTAACGTTTGACTATCCAAGAAATTGTAAATTAACAGATGGTTATTTAGAAGAAAAGATATGGCTATAACGAAAATAATAAATATTATCGGAAGCAAATACAAAATTTAGATGTGATTTTTAAAAGAAAATAAGGGAAAAAAAGTTCGTTATTCTCACGGCTCGATTGTTGTGTCGATCGACGCTTTTTAATGCACTAGATACTGTTTGGTGACTTACCTTTTCTTTAGCGAAGATAAGGAAATTTAACTTAAAAAGAATTTGCGCGTGATTATTAGCTCTGTATCTTTAACTCAATTTACGTGAACTATTCGCTTTTCGCCTCGGCTTGTCAGCGAGGAGCGATTTCACGAGAAATATGAAATTGCGTCATAATGGTACGCAGTTTCCATACCCTCCATTAATTTCGTCATCTGATTCGGTAAAGCAACGCGATCTTTGGTTTTCTACGAACTGAAGGGAAATACCTGCTCCTTGATCTTTTCTCCTTTCCGTATAATGAAACACGAAACGTGTGTATGAAAGCAACTGCTTCATCTTTGACGTGGAAATTGATGCACTATCAGTCGCATAGTTTCACATCATACGCGCATGGACGATATTGCAGAAAGCTACGTACGAACAAGTTCGCGAAATTATTCGAACACTCTTTATGAACATGTTGCGTGCGTTGTACGAGAAATACTGCAAAATTTCATTAGCGTTATAGTGACATTCAGTTATTGTGATTATATCAAGAAAATTTGATACAATTGCAAAAATATATACAGAAATTTGGAAATATTTAATACAAGCATATTTTGCATAGATTACAAGAATATTTAAAGGGCAATCGTCCGCGACATTAGCAAGTGTCATTATTTAGTAGGATCATCTTTAACTCTGCTGACGTCTTCGCTTTTTCCTCACGTGTCTGTGTCTCTTCGGGCATCTTCTTCTACCTTGGACTATTTTATTCATACAAAGCGTGGAATAAGCAAAAGCTACAAAAACTCGTTTGAATAGTAGAACCGTAGATATTTAGGAACTACGTATATTTTCATAATGTCCATCGAAATATAATTTCTTCCTTTTTTTGTGCGTTTACTGTCACAAAATACAATGCCTACGATTCAAGGTAAGGAGGATTCAAAGTAACGCAATAGAGAGATAATTTTTTACGTGCATAAACCAGCCAATTATATGTTTAGAATTATAACAGAAAAATAATAGATCGGTTCTCTAAGATGGTACAACGATGGAATGAAAGAATTATAATAATAAGGTTTCTGGATTGTACAGCGTACTATAGGCTTAAGACGTCTATTCATATCGTGTATTATCTTTTTACTAAATATAAGTTCGTAGAAAATATCTTGCAACTTGTATGTATATTTTTAGATTGGATTCGAATGCCGATATAATTCGTGGCAGTCGCGTCTCTCTGTAGTGTCAATAAAATTTCAAAATACTTTTCTGTATACAGTATATACAGGGTGCGCCGTTAGAATTCGGACAGAATTCAATTTGTAGTTCCCACCATATTAGAATTCAGATGTTTGTGCTGATTGACTCTGAAGTTAGTTAAATATGTCAATAAGTCTTCTATAACCTCAAAATGACAGAACTCGTTAAGCAAAACCCGGAATACGATAGAAGAGCGGCGATTATAGAAAGTCTTCGCGCCGGGAGAACGCCGGTCGAAATTATAAAATTCTTTAGCTACCCAAGATCGACGGTAATTTAATTTTGTTGTGGGCAAAACCAAATTTCCAGCAAGTGTTCACGTTTTGAGCGTTGTCTCAAGTGAGGGCGACGTCATGCCTCCGCACTTCTTCCAAAAAGGCGAAAGAATCACAAAGGAGGTTTATTTGGAGGTCCTGAAGACAGTAATAAAGCCGTGGATGGAAATTACGGCTTCTGGAAGGCCGTATTTATTTCAACAAGATGGCGCACCTGCTCACACAAGTCATCTTGTTCAAAATTGGCTCTCTGACAATGTGGACATGTTTTGGTCGAAAGATTTCTGGCCTCCTAACAGTCCCGACCTAAACCCATTGGACTATTACGTGTGGGGCGTTATCGAGAGACAAACTAATAAATGCAGGCACCCCAACGTCAACTCCCTACGAGCTGCTATCGAGTCAGAATTCGCGACAATTAAACGCGACCAGTTGAAGTCAGCGTGCTCGCGCTTTAGAGCAAGAATAGAGCAGGTCATAGAGGCAGAGGGTGGTTACATAGAATAAAAGTTCTCAGCAAGGACCCTTTAAATGAGATATAACAACATTTTCATGTGTTTTTGTGTATTGACTTAAATAAACAACTTTCTGCACAAAACTTCTTTTGTCCGGATTCTAACGGCGCACCCTGTATATACAGGGTGTCTCGCGCAACTGGACCAGACTCATCTCGTAAACGGTTAGGGATAGAAAAAAATGTCTTAAGTGGAAGTTAAATAGTATCAGGAAGAGCATAATATGCAATTAATTTTATGCATTTTTGAGCATCGGTGCATCAGAAAAATGCAATTGCACTCTGTTTTTTAAATGGAAACTTATATTTTTGACTGCAGCAATCGATGCAATTCTTGTGCTCTATATAAAAGTACTAACATAGCTATGCCCTAAACTTATTCATTAGGAAGTTATCGAAGCTAAAAGTTCTCTGAATTATTTCAATCTTGTAATGGAACATAACGTAAGTACTCCGGAGCACTTGAGCAGAGAGACTGAAATAATTCAGAGAACCTTTAAAACTTTTTCTGTCCCTAACCGTTTAGGAGATACAGCCTGTTCCAGTTGCGTGGGACACTCTGTATATTGATAACGTAAACATAAAAGCTTACTAAGGCAAGTATAGGAATACTTGTGCACGAGCCACTGTAAATATAAATGATCTTATGACAAAGCACCTTTTTATCTTCTTTTGATTAAGTCGAATGTAAAAAGTTTAATTAATGCAAGTAGACTTTTATGATTGGCTATGTGCATCAATATCAACCGATTTGGCTTCCGACGACTATATTTATGGGTATAATAAATTTTTCTTTATCACACACGCACACACACAAACGCAAGTACACAGAAGTGAATGCAGACACTACAGGAAATATTACCTCTTATTTTTGAGGTATTTTCACCTTTTGTCGCTATTTTTCACCCGCAACCACACAAAAGAAACTTAAGAGGAAAGCCGACGGTGACATAGTAATCGAATAATATATTTCACGATATACATCGATGGCCCAGGGCACATTGTTACCAGTTGCTTACATTCCATATAGCTATATTTAAAGAAAAACAGTTTTTCGTAGACGAAACTTTCAGCACAAACAATATCGTCAAGTTATATCTTATGGCTTTATATAGGGCACGTGTTCGCAATTTCTTGCGTACACTATACACGAAAGACGTATTTTCGTTGTTTGAACAAATTACGCAACAGCAAATATCGACTTGTAATGACGATGAAATCGATTGATTCAAGGTTTAATCATATCAATAAACTCATAAAATTACATATCATACTTATGTTTCGAATTCTACCTCAATTTATGCCAACATGTATCGTATATTGAAATTTATATGAAATACCTGATAGAATATGCGAAGCTCATCTTGACAGTTTTCCCAAGATCATTGACACTTTTTAGATTGAGAGTTCTTACGCGTCAATTGATGCTTTTTTATTTTGTACAAAAGGATATTGAGATGATTGTATGTACAAATAACTATTTTAAAAGATATTCTAACTTTGATTTTGTTAGGCATATTGTATAGGTAAATTCAACAAACTTCAAGTTAAAATATCTCCTAGACTAATTATTTTCAGATATATACAATTGTCTCAATATTTTTTGGAGACAATAAAAAAGCACATCCACCGGTGCATCAAAAAGTATGTGGCTCCATTGAAAAAAAAGTTAATGACCCTAAAAAAGCTGTCAAAATCATCTTCACAGCATTTTTTTATTTATTTACCATCAAATGCAAACCATTTAAATCCCTTTCAGTAATTTTTTCTTATGCCCCTGACAGTAGTTGAAATATTATTTATTATTATCATTATTATCATTCTTCTTCTTCTTCTCTTTTCATTTTTTAACGTCGCATCAGAAATACGGTCACTAGCAATGGTATATTTCCTGTTTCTAGATTTTGTCCCACAGAGCTGCTGATTTTATCTATCTCAAGACGTTTTTTCTGCTTTGTTCATACATAATATATACTTTTTTAAATATTTTGCGTTATTAGTATTCTTGCGTTAGCGCATTGGCAGTTACAATCTCAGGTAATAAACCAGTTGCGAATATAAGTAAGACTGTTAACTCGATAATATTCAAGCAACGATCTTTCTTCGATATAGCGCTGATTTGTCAATAGAAACTGGTTAGTACACTCCGACTCGTATTCCTATCCTCGTTACGTACAAATAATTAATATCTCCCGAAACAATACGGCCGTTCCCACTCGAAACTCTCATCAGGATAACAGAGATCAATTTTCGTTCAACTTCTGATGTCGCGAGTGCCATCAAAATTGTCAAGCACAGAGTTTCGCCATTGCAAAGTTCAAAGTGCGCTATCCAGCTTAAATGACAAAAGTTTATCATAAAACATATTGGCCCGGCGATATGAGCTCTTTACAACGCGCAATAGATGTAGTTGCCATTCCAGCGGATTAGATTCAACGACGTAGTGCCACGATTTTTCCACGTTACCGCCTGACGACCAATAAACCTTTAACCCGTTTGCTTAACGGTCAACCAAATCCCGTGTCGCCTCTCCGTTGTCTGCGACCAACGAAATTTTTATAACCGTAGATGGTGCGCTCGAAAGACAGGTAGCAGCGCGCGTTAACGAATACGTGTCCCAGTGTGTCGTGACATTTTGAAATATTCCTTCGGTCGCGTTATTTGCATGCATGCGAGACGCGGGACTGTGCACTCGTAAAAGCGTCTAAACGTATGGCTTTTGCATGAGAAATTCATAAATACGTCTTGCAAGGTACACGCGGGAATTACAAGTTGCTACGCACGGAATTGATGCGAACGTAGCGGGGCTAATATTAACGCAGTGTATCGACCTGTCTTGAAAAAATAGTGTGGGCGAGGAAAATATTGCGATTAGAACGAAAATCGAAATTGCCTTAGAAACTTCATCTTTCAGAAAATTGAGTTTGTAAAGTAGCGAAGTAAACGCGTTATTTCGCGTGTGAAAGTAAGGAGAAAATGTCAAGTAAAATTTTATCGTTTGGCTTGACTCGCACGATTTAACTGGTGTTATATTACAGAGATTAGGATGCTGAAAAAATGCTCGGTTTTGCACCTTCTTGCGAACCAAAATTTATTACTCGAGCGTCTCTCGAGGAACAAAAGACGTTACTTGGCATTTATCCGAGGCGTGATGGGAAAGTTGGAAAAAATGAGCGCAAAATGTGAAATATAGTGGCGTTACGCTTGTCTATTACAACTTGTCACTTGTCGATTCGTTAATATCATCAGATGGTAGATAATTATGCTGTTGTTTAATTCTAAATTTCTTGTTTACACGAATTTCGATTTAGATTCAGTTGACGATGGTCTCTAACTTATAACATTCCTTTTGTATTTCTTGCAAATAGGTTTTACAAATCTTTGGATTGCCATTCTTCGTAAATGCAAAATCATCGTTCGATCAATTCAAAAATAGTTGATTTCTCACTTGATAATTTAATGCTAAAATATCGCTGTGTTTCGTTCATTTTTCATTAAATTAAAAGAAACATTAAAAAATATTTGAAGAAAGTGTGACAAATTTTGTTTACCAAAACAAGAGCAGGATGAAAATATAAAAATTCGAGAATCGCAGTAGAACTAACTGATGAGCTGCTGACGAATTTTTTTCAATTTTCCATATCAGATTTTCTTGCTTTTTAGACGATAACGAGTAATCGATATCATAAAACAATGATCTATATCTTGACTTATTACGAAAAAGTTTGCAATAAATACTTTTATCCTGATCTCTACGACTTCATCCTTCATGGGAATAATTCGACGGTAAACTTTCCAACGGATTCTGCCCCGTGGCTCGCTACACAAAGACCCTATTCTTCGGATAAGATGATTGCCAGATGTCGATACATCCTCACAGAATATTTTCAGCTAGCCTAAGGACCTGTTATAAATCTCAGGATTTATTTAGCTAAGGTTCTCCAAAGGGACAAACAGTCTTTCTCTTAGCAGTTCCTAAACCTATCATCTCCTACGGAAAGATACGAGAAATCTGCTTTTTTCACGTACGATGCTGACTTTCTTTCAAGGGCAATTAGCATCACTTTTCCAACCACCAACACAAGAATTAGCCAATTAACAACGGCGTCCATTTCCTTCACTTTCCGAATCAAGGCTTTCCTTAACGAATCCGATGATCTCGCATCCTTAGACACAGTCTATCACAGTTTTCCTTCGCGGCATCATCGTGACGGAAAGTCAGTCGTTACATATTGGTCCGAAGCAATCATTGGCAGTTCATAGTAATTGATCAGAGTTCCTCGGCGTCTTAAGCAATCATCACCCGAGTTTATATAGCGCATTAAAACGCATCGACCATCGTTCCAACTTGTAACCGCGAACCGCTAATATAACAATCGCGAGTCCTACGCTAAGTGTACACCTTGATAAATTTCTTTGTTAAATATACTCAACTGTTTCTTCCTCTCACTATCACGATCCATCACCTCAATTCTCGCCGTAGAAAAGTTATAAATCATGAAGATGTAAATATCGAGATAAAAGTATTTACTAAACTTTTTCATGGTTTATATTCAAGAATCAGGAATTTACAGATACACTTACAAGAAAGGAAAGGAAAATGAGAAAATATAAAATGGTGCCATTTTTTTTAAACCTGACAAACAAGTATCTGTTAAACGGTTATAGGCTGTTATTTACTCCGACAACCGTTTATTTCGTTAAGAACTTTTTTCCGCAATACACTCGTGCAGAAATATGTCTCAAGTTGCTAATATGCGGATTCTGGACGCATGACAAATGTCCTAGTGCGGAGTTTGACACATGAACGTAGATTATTGCAAGTGGCCATTTATTTAATTAATTCTTTAGAAATGTGATTTTATAGCCAAAGTGTCTTAATCGATAAGAACGACAAAGCTATTTTTTGTTCGTTCCCCATATCGTAACTAATGTCAGTGTTCCTGATATTTGCTACCTATTGCGTGTTAGAAAATAATTCCTAATAAAATCAAATTGTTTACGAAAGTAAAAAAATACAAAAAATAACGTTAATTCAGTATCGAAAATTGTTCGTTACGCTAGAAATGCAAGACCGCTGTGAAATCGTAGAATTGTTCAAACGAAGTATAAACGATCACTTAGAAAAATTGGAGCGTATCAAGAGGAAATTAGAAATGTCGGAGTATTCTTTCGTTTTTCTGAAGAGAGGCAAACACGAGGAAAAGTGATTTTCCTTGCGAGCCCTTCAATTTATTATCGGACCTTATGGAACCAAGGGGTGTCCTAATATTTACAAATACCAGTGTACACATTGACAAACCAAGAAGTAGTGAAGTTAAGCTCTACGATGTTGCTATGATTGCGCCCAACCACTTTCTACGTTCAAAGATACATTACGAAATGAAAGGTTGCGCTTGTGCGCCGAACAGGTACCGAAAGTAATTGTAACTAGCTAAAAGCGTAGCCAGCTGTAGCCGAGTACGAAAAAATTTCCTCGCGATTTCGATGCGTTCCTACGTAATCGGAAATGGAGTTCACGTGGTAATCGCGCGAACTCGACTCGTGTACGATCATTAAATAGCTTTTAGTGGTCGATAAGAATAGACTTGAATCTTCTGTTAAACGCACTGCCACTTTCTACCGCCTCTTTTCCCCGTGGTTATCGCTTTTGTGAAGGTCTGAAGGGGGCAAGGGAATTTTTGAGGAAAATTGTTCACACCCTTTACGATCTTAAGCAACGAATCCTCGAGGAGATCTTAATTCTTCAGAAGGTATTTGATAACGTCTCCGATGAATAATTCATTTAGTACTCTGCATTGTAACGAGATCTACTCAACTTTGCATAATTTACAATAAAAGCTAGATTTAAATTTACGCAGTTGAAAGATAAGCAGTAAATTCTAAAGGAATTTAGTCATCTAGCAGTTGTTTTAATGTGTCGCTTTCTGGATTTATCAGAGCAAGTATTACAGGGTTCTCTTGCATGATAATTTACTAAGAGGCAATTAGATTGCAGACTTTTATGCATTTAAATGAAAGGAAATTTGAACACGTAGAAATGCGTATAATACGTCAAAATATACGAAATATCCAAACTATTTGTAATATTTATGTAATAGGCAAACCAATTTCTAGGTTCAATTTTTTCTATTATTATATATTCCAAAAGATACAAATTTCCGTAAGTCTGCCAATAAAAATTAATTATCGTTGACAAACGATAGATCGTAGATCATAGATTCTTTTTATACATTTTTTAATAATTGTACAATTTTACGTTAAGTAGGGTAACTGGGTGATTCTTCCTGGATGAATTTTTTCAATGTCACTATCAACTTTCTTTCCATCGTGTAAGATCGCTACTGATAGATGAAGTGTAATTATGCAGGAGGAACCACGTAATATTCTTTTTACACTGTTTCTTTGATCAATGATTGATTAGAGTGCAGTATAGCGCTCAAAACCAATATACAGTAGAACCTTGATTGTCCAAGTTAATCACGCATGCTGAAACTTTGTTCTTATAGTTCCTATCTCTTTCATTCGAAAAATAACCTATACTTTTTTCTAACTATTTTACAAATATTAATATTAGACACACAGGAACGACAGGTTTTTGAATAAGAATTTAACGATCTCTATTGATTTCTACTCTCATTTTCCTCTTTCTTACGCGCACTTATTCTTAATTTTCCCACTAATCAACATTCCGATAATCGATCCTTCCATTAATCAAGGTTCCATTGTAGCAGAAATATTTTCCCAATATTTCTAACATTTGCAACTTCGATAAAAATTTATTTCCGATTACATGAACATACTTATGCTGTGGCTAGCAAAAGTACTGGCATAGAAAATAACATTTCAAACTGTTTCGTGCAACGCACGTAAATATAATAATACATAAAATATAATAAAAAATACTGCGATAAGCCTTCGAATACGTCCACTGTCATTTCATCAATTTTCTGTACTCTTTGTTCCGTCTAGTTGACCGATTCTAGAAATAAAAGCGGTTCGCATATCGCGGCCCAATTTCTTCTTGACACCGTGTGAGAAACGTTGACCCAGTCACGTGGCACGCAGTAATCTTTTTTTTTCCGAGTTCTTCAACTCGTTATCGAGAGCTGCTGTCCCGACCTTCAATCACAGTTGTCGTTTCGTATTGAACTGCGCGGTTTTATCGCAGAGAGCAATGCCGCGGCTGAAAATTACAACGGGCCGCGGCGACCAAATGCGTTTCTACGACGAACGCCGCGATAACGATTTCAACTCTTTGGCGCCGGTCACCACGATAACCGAGCGATTTTTGCCGGTAGCCGCGTAATTGCTTCTAATTTTACGCGGATTTATCGACGATCATTGTCGCCACGATTCTTTCTCTGCCCGTTGAACGCGAGTCTGCAGACACGCTGCGTGATTTATACTTTACACATCCTACGTAATGATAAATTCCGAGACACGGAGCGCGCGACCGCCTCTCGCAAGACTAATTACCGGCCTATCTCGAGAACCAGTTAGCCGATCGTAACACGGCTATTCCTATTCCATTATAGCTCAATAACGTTTCTCTCTTCTGTCTGGCTGTTACCAGCGCGCACTGCACGCGTATCGTCCAAATTATTAATCGTCTAGTCGTTTCGTGCTCTATTTGCGAGCTACAATTCCAGAATTGCTGAAACCTGTTTGGTTTTCTGCGTAGCTTCGCGCTTTGATTTATGTGCAACGTTCCCATGTTTGTTTATGTTTTGTTATTTCTGGATTTCTTTTTTTTTGTTTCTTGTACTATTTATATTTTCATGTTCGTCGATGTTAATATTGTTCGTTCTAATATTTAATATTTTGAACGTTAAAGTTCGATAATACGTTATTATCGGTTATAATGTTAGCAGGTGTCACTGGATATCGGTTGTTATTGGTAATAATGTTACTAGCAGCGGCGGCTTGCCTTAAAAGCCCTTCTTTTATCATCGTCGATATTAAATTTATATATATTTATCTGGAAACCGTTATTTTCTGGTTTGTAATACGATACCGGTCGATAGTGTTTTATATAATAATTACACTTATTAACGATATTATTTTTTCCAACCGTATTGACCTTTTCTATTAGGTCGTCCGGAAAGTTTCTTTCTTTTTATAAGGAAATAATGGATGCACAATATTTTCCATTTTAGTAATAATAATTTTATATAATAATAATTTTAATAATTTTAATAATAATAATAAAATAATAATTTTATCGAATTACGTATTGATCCATTTATTATCAAGATAAAGATCACAACGTTCGAAAGATTATGTTTCATATTTGTATAAAGATACATTGTTGTAAAAGACATGTCTGTAAAAGGAAGACACTTTTCGGAGGATCTAATGCTTTCGTTGCTACAGCCGCATCGCTGTAGATTCTTACGAGCCACTGGTTACTAGATATCACTGGATAATATTAACGTACGGTATCGCTTGCATCTGCTTCACTTTGTTATATTTTTCTGGTACATAAATTATTAACCGTCTAATCGCTTCGTATTTTATTTACTGGTTAGGATTTCAAAATAAGTGACAAAATCTATTTGACTTGGATCCCAGTTTTACGTTTTAATTTATACGTCGTTTCGATATTTGTTATTGATTCTACCGCGACGTTTTGGAATCTGTATATTACTTATATTTCGACATTTTTTAATTTTCATGTTACAACTTAATGTTACTGTAACTGTTAACACGGTTAGATATTACCAAATATTATTAGTGTTTCTACAGTTAAATATCCACAGTTATTAAAGAACTTTTATCAGTATATTATTTGCGTTTCGTAAAATTTTTTCAAGCTTCATCGCCGCTATAACCGGATATGGTTATCCTGATTACACGTATTGGTAGAGTTCGAAACGTAGAAATTGTAAATCGTTTGCCGCAAATAGCGTGTAAAAAATTGTTTACGAATGGTATAGGAAAATAAAAAATGAAACGTTTTGAATATGTAAAAGCGTAGATATCTCTGTGATAAATATTTTAAAGCTTATATTTTCAGATTTGTTACAAATTTTGCTGATGTAATCACGATTGCGATCACGATACTAATGAAATTTAAAAAACTTTCGTATAACGCGTATTTAAAAATTTCTGTTTTCTACTCGATTTTTGATGCTTCCTATCGAAATTGTTTTTCAGTTTGGATTGACGAACGCTTTTTACGTTTGCGCTCCGGATCAATTAAAAAAATTGTACTTTGTTTACGCTAAAAATTGCACATTGTGTTTGCTAAAGCGAGCTCGTACACGATAGTAGGAAAAAGAAAAATTTTTAAAAGTTGATCTACTGTCGCTGTAAAGTAACTTAAAAAGTCACAAGAATGCATGAAAAAGAGGGAAAAAACCCAATACGAATAACAATAGTGGCAATACTATTCCACGATATTCGCTACAACCTGCTGCAAACGAAAAACTAAACCACAGCGTTGTACTTGTTGCATCAAAGGAATTAAAATTTCATCGAACAATATACCAATCAAAGGAACAAAGGATAGGTTCGAAAAAGAACTACAGGAACGCGTGTTAATTTTCAAAAATTCGGTGAGTATACAAGAAAGGTAAAGGTAAATGGATAAATGTGATAAATATTTTTAAGCAAAATTTAAACGTTGCACACGATTGTTCTCCCACGAGAAGATATTTCGTTCTTTTTTTATACATTTCTTTTTTATACAGTTTATTGTAAATATATTTAAAATAATTGCGAAAAAAATTCTCTCCATTCTGAATTCACTGGATAACACAAACTGTACCTTTAATACTTCCACGTTTTACCCTTATCATAAATCCCGCACAGCTTTATTATAGCCGTTACAATACGTTACTCAAACTTGTCATAAACAGTTGTTTTATTTTAGCTTTTGCGATAAAGATCACGCGAGAAGTTTCACGCAATTACCTGGAGCTTGCAAGAATAATACCAGAATAGCGTACGTACGAATAAAATCAGTTTGATATTATGAAAATGCATGGATCAGCATATAACGATATTATCTATATATAGAAATTGCAATATCGTTATAGTGCAATGGCAAGTGATATAATACATTGACAAGTATATTGCCAATTACATTTATTAGGAAACAAAGTTGAATGAAATGTCGAAACTAAATTCTTTTGTTCAGTGTCCCTGATAGCATGCTGTGCTTTGTGTTCGCGAAATGTCAGAACGCAGTGCCACGTGTTATCAAAAACATCATCTAAACCTGAGGAACCACGAATATTTCATCCAAAAGACATCGTGAAAGTTCAAAAAAATTTCTTTATTCTCTTATGAAAAAAGAAAATATCGAAAAAAATCGAATTGAGATACCATTCTCCTTTTCCAAAATCAACAATTTGTTAATTGTTAGCACGTTAATTTTACGCGGACTGCAGTGGCTAGAAAAAGTATTTACAAGTTATATTATAATATATTGTATCGTAACATTTAATATATCAACCCTCTGATGTGCGATTTAATTGAGATTAATTATTACCATTATTTATTTAAATTATAGTCAGCCAGGCAAGTCAAACTCAGACTCGTTTGAGGCCAAAGGATTAATGTAGTAATCGAACGTATAATTATATTTAATATCTATATATTATAACGTATCATAACATTCACATATTACCTAATTAATTATGTCCAAGTTTATTAAATTCCATATCATTAGATACTAGTGTACCTAGTTTCATATGGCTCCAAAAATTTGATAATACGAAAATATGTATATGTAGAGCTTGATAAGAAAGTCAAATACAGTCTACCGAGGTCAAAGGTGAAGCTGATTTTCAGCATGGACAGAGTATTTATATCTGACGATGAAGAAATGCCACTTAATGTTAGTCAATCCGGTGTAATTATCCTTTTTTTTTTTTTTACATCAATAAACCACGAGTCGAATTTAACTTAAATTTGTTTAGTTAGAAGATGATTAAAAATTATTTTTATATCCACCCATGACCCCAGTATTTGCTTTTCGTCTCGAAACATTCATAAAAATCATTTTAATTGCTTCTCCTGATTGTCCCAAAATTTCACTTAAGGATGCTTTCCGCTCATCTTCATCTCGTGATTAATCTTCCTCGGCGTCCCTTTGTACAGGCTATTTCATAACACGTGGCAGCCGTTTCAGGCGACACAAAAGCAATGGACAAAATTCATATCACAAATACGCGTTCTATCTGACCCTGCCTCAAACTTATGGCCACTTTTGCGTTTCGATAACGCACAACTTCTTATCTTCACGGAAGATGCTCCAAACGACCATCCATAATCTGCGTGCAGACCTTTACAATCGTCGTGTCGAAGAATTCCTCAATTTTGCAAAGATTCCATCGTACATGGAATGATGTTCTAATCGTTTCGAATACCTTCAGTGAAGATAAGTTGTCGGACTATTGTAACGCAAAAGTGACTGTAACTTTGAAACAACGTCAAACACGACACATATTCGCACGAATATTTTTCATCTTTTTTTTTTTGTCCCTTGCTCACTCCCGATATTGGTCCCACGTGTTATGAAAGAGCCTGTATAAGCCTCTTTCAAGTGCTCAGTTCCACGCTTATACATCAGACAGGTGGGAAAAAATTCATCGAAAAGTAAGAACAGGTGCGAGCACTTTTTCCAGTCACTGTACTTACAAGCGGAACGATCGGTGCGAATTTAACGACAGCTCGTTGACCTAGGGCGCAACATTAACGAAAGCGTTTAATCTAGTTTACGGCAATACAGATGACGATAATTTTGTTAAGGCAAGAGCTGTCAACGGCTCGCCATTGTCGACGCGGAACAATCGACGATATTCTATAGCCGATCTCGAGAAGCGTTTCCGATGGGAAATCGATGGCTGACGTACCGTTCGAAACTTTCGACGGGTTCTCGATTGCCGGCGATCAACCGGATTGAGATACGAAAGAAATTGAATTAACGATCGGCAGATCGGATGCGCGGCACCGGAAACGCTGCACTGAGAGGCTTAAAACGAATATATAGGAATATATATATATATAGACGGCCGACCCATCGCGTCGCGTTCAAAACTTTCAATCAAGTTCAACGAAAGGAAGCTTGTAATTCGCGAGCGGATCTGCGAGATCGAAATGTACCGTCCTCAGAGCCATATCGCTGCGCTTCCAGGAAGAAGACAGAACAACGCACCTCGAGGGAGGAAAACTCAAGTTTGCCTGCGTCTTTACCTTTACGTTCGTCTAAAGAATCTCTTAACTTCCGGTTGACATACCACACCGAACAGAAAATAAGAGTTGAATTTCCAATTACGCGCTCCGAATCGCACGGTGCAAGTTTAGCGTAAGTTTTTCTGCTCGAATACTCGGTCGTTTCATCTGCTTCTCCTCCGTTCATTTTTTAAATACCCGAGCGTAACAGGAGCTTCGAAATTGAAGTTCCACCTTCAGCCAGCCAGGAGATAAATTTGATTTGAAGATTGGAAGAGAACGATAATTGTTTTTCATATGGTTGCTGTCGGTAGATTTAGCGAAGTTCTGAACGCGACGAGTTCTGAACTCGTTGTGGCGTATTAAGAGTTTCAGCAGATCGATAGTTATGCGTATCCCTTGAACGAGGAACGAGGGGATACGGATAAAAGAAGAATACGTGATCCTTGTAAATCCTTAACGCTTTTATTCCAACTTTGCTTTTATGACCGACAGAAATAACATAAGGTAGCCGTTGTTGCTCTGACACATAAGAAATTCCATCTGGTTGATCGTTTTGTTACCTGAATAGAGCAATTTTAGTACACGAGAGACGTTTATCCCTGTTTTAACGGTGTATAATAAAAATGGAGCTTTTGCACCAAATGCACTGCGCCTTATTTTAATCTGCTCGAGTAGAGTGAAAGGTATAATGTTAGGCCGCGTTCTACAAATCTCCTAAAACGAATAACGTTATGTCGTTTCATAAATTATCGCTTTTTACGATAGTAGTTTTATAGGGAAAAAAGAAATATTGGGTTGGCAACTAAGTGAGAAATGACGAGGAAAATATGTAACCGATCAATTATTGACACATAATTAGTTAGAAATGTCTGGACATTTTGGTCAGACGCTGCAGATTTATAGCATGTAAATTTAACCAAAGTGTAGAAATTAATGATAAAGTAGTAACTGTAAGAAACGCTACACGGTTGGAATGTAGAAATGAAACGATCAATATTTTCTGTATCATTAAATATATTCAGATATTATCGATAATACCAATGTTTGTGTATTTTCAGTACACAAATATGTATTTGTAGAAATGTATGTATAGTAAACAGTTATATAATACATTTGTATGCAACATAGTCCTCTAGAGTTTTGATTTAATTTCCTGGGATCAGTTTTGTTATTGCATATTGAATTTCAAAAATCTATTTAATCAGATTAAATTACTTTAATTAAATGAATTAATTATAATACACTTTTAAACGTAATTATGGTGATTGTGAAAAATAAGACCTTTGCAATTTGATTCATCTGCAATTTGTCACGAGAAATTTTATCACATTGATTCATCGTGTCATAGTAATAATTCAAATTAGTAGCAAGTAGAAATTATTAACTTTCGATGTTTAAAGGTGATATGTATTTACGATAACACGAACAATAACATGTTAAAGTGTGATAAACTTATTTTCTCGGTATTTTCTTAACACGATCATACTAATTTACGTTTAAAGAAATGTTTATAAAAACACTGATAAAAGCTTTTAGAAATATTTGTAAAATCGTGCACCCATTTAAAAAAATATACGAAATATCCCACGTTATACGATATTTTTCATGCCATGTAGACGTAAAAAGTGAGAACTACGTCTTTTTATCCAATTTTTAACTATCTTATTCTAAATATTTATAAAAGCGACCATTTAAAAAAAAAAAAAAACTATACTAAATCAAGAGCTTTCCTAAAAGCTATCGTTAATTGTTTCGTTATAAAAATTCGCAAAAACATTTTCTTATTTAAAAAACATTTTATACCATATTTTTAATACTAAACTAAAAACTGTATAAACATATTATTGGTAGGATATAAAAAAAAATAAAAGCTACGTTTTTTTCCACTTTTAGAAAGCGTCATCGTCGAAGTCGTATTTCGATAGAAAGACCACTCATGCAGAAAAGTGATATTTTTATTTCGCCATTCAGATTCATCCGTATGTCACAGATCTTTGAATTGACATTTAAATGGGGCAACGAATCAACGTAAAATAACAGAGCTGCGTGCACGCGTCAAGCAACGCACGAAGGCGGCACGAATAGTTTCGCGGTGCAATATAGGGGAAATCCAATATCCTCGATACCCGCAGGAATCATAGCCAGGTCTCTAGTCCCGTTGGGTCTAAATGCAATCGCGGAAAGAAAGAAGGAATCGCAACTATTTACGATAAACACGATTTATACAATCCTTGTATTTACTTGGGCGAATCGTCTTTCTTTCGATCACCTATTACTATCAAAACGTAGTCTTACATCGCGATAGAATTTTTAAACCCATTGTATATGAGTATACAGAACGTTCCATGTTGAAAAATTCAATTCTCGTTTAAGTTTAGGGAATGATATTAAATTTGTTCGATCAAAAAAAAAAAAAAAAAAAAAAAGAAAAAGAGAGAGAAAGATCTACGAATAACTAAGGGTTTAGCGATAAGAATCTACAGGTCGCAAATAAGTTGTCTTTACTGATAAGAAATTATTTACAAAATAGAAAGAAATATGAGAATAGAGATATTTGCAATATCCTAGAAAGTTTTACGTTGCTTCTCGCATACGGTGGCTGGCAAAAGTATTCGTACGCTTACTATAACGCTCCTATATTTATATCGTGTTATGTAAAAAATTTTGAAATTTCATTAGCGCTGTAACGAAACTTTCACGATTATGTTGGCAAAATTTGTAGTCAGTTCGAAAGTATATACGCAAGTTGCAAAATATTTATTGCGAGCTTGTCATATAGTACAACATTGATGTACAGCGTGAATAATCGCTTTAAGTACACAACAAGCGTGAAAATGATCGCACTGAATACCGCGAGGTTTATTAATATCACCGATTGCCTGTTTAAACAGTTTTCTGATCTCTGCAAAATGCAGGTATTGACGTAATCTCGCTGTCGTACACTTGTTGCAATTAATAATTAGGAATTTTATATTTCCATTCCTTCTTAACGTCGTCACTACGTATATTTGTTTCAAATATCTTACAATTACCGTATACATTTTCAGAATCGTTTAAAATTCGATCGATATAGTCAGGATAGTAGTCATTACGGCGATAGTCGTCATTAATGAAACTTCAAACCGTTTCGTACAATGCAAATATTATTTCAAAACGTTCCGAAACAATTATTAATATATCAATAAAAAAATTCTGCTATATGTGTTCGTCGAATAATTTTGTGGTCTTTGCAAAATATATATAGATACTTGTACTTTTCTATTTTTGCAGATTTACAAAATTGCAATTTTTTGTAATTTTCCAGATCCCTTTTTTGTACATTTTCAGAATCGTAAAATTTCGAAACAATATAATCCTGATAGTTGTAGCTTACTAATAAAATTTCAAAATGTTTCGTATAATATACGTAATACGTTTATAAAGGATGTCGATGTGTGTGTTGGATACTTTGAGTTACTGTACAACATCAAAGATACTAACTGCACTAAATTGTACTGAATAAAACTGTACTAAAATTCGGATATTATGGTGCAATGATTCACTTTGTTGATATTAACAAATGTACTTTAGTCATTCTAAGTCATTTGTACTTTTTTATTTTATTCCAATAATGTCAATTGTTTATCTTGTTTGCGGTCTTATTTTAAAAATCTTATCTGGGATCGATATTTATCGTTTTGCAGTACGTATTTTGTTTACGCAGTATCGAAAATAATCTGAGAGCTTCGTGTATAATAATTAGGCTATGTATTTTTATGCATTTATAATAAAGTTAGATGCACAATGATATGCAAAGTGTACGTAGAATGTAAAAATATATGAAAATTCCAGAATAAATTTCTCGTTACAGTATTCAGAGAATGATACAGAACTTTTACTTATTTTCCAGACTTTATAAAAATACGAATTTCCACAAAAATCGGCAATTTAACAATAATTTTTATTCTCAATTCACCATACGAGACTAAAGAATTTTAGAGACTTTAAATATAATGTTAAAGGAAATATCGATACGAATTATGTATAAAATAATTATACTATTATTACTAAGTTTTTATAAATTACTTTGTTCGTAAATTATAGTAGTTTCTAAAAAAATAAAAACGGATGGAAGAATTTATAGATAAAAAAAACTGAGAACCATAACAAAGTTTAATAAAATTACGATATTGAGGAATTAATAAATAGAAATTCGAGTGGTTATAATTCTTGTTGTTTGTGCAACAGTTTCTACTCCCGGTTGCATAGAAATAGTGGGAAATAAGTTTGAACAACGAACACGACGTAGTGAAATCATATTTCTATTTAATTAACTTGTAGGAAATTTTTGTCACCCAAGTACGAACGTTATTGTTGTTCCTAGAAAAATTCTACAGCTACCTACAAATTTATGTAAAAATATACAAAACCAACTGTGCCACGCTATTCTGTAATTTTTCTCACAATATACAAATCATTAAAAATTATCAACAATTGTCATCATAATTAAGAATGAATAATGAACCGTCGACATACATATATCAATTATTTATTTGCGAACACGAACCTACGTGCATTACGAAGAAAATTTTATCGTTGATTGAACGACTAACATTTTTTACTGTTATTTTCTATGACATATCGATCCTTTAACAATTTGCATGGTGTTTTCAGCACTGGATTATTCATTCCACGTTTTAAGATATGCCGTGCAAAAATTGATCCAAATGTGTGACGAACCATATTAAAACATAAATTCAAAACAATAAAATAATCGTCAAAATACGAAAGTATCGAAACATATGTATTTTGTAATATTAATACACTTTATAACATATTTAATACTATTTTTGTGTAATATTATTTTAAAATATGTAAGTGCAAATTAAAATGTATAAAGTAACTAAATAAATCATATTAAAATATGCTTTGTAAAATCTGCTTATTCGACAACCACAACGAACAATAGTAAACGCGGAAAGATAAAAGCAGTCTATTTTCCAATCAGTTTCAGCCTACCAATTTCCAATATAAGAGAAAGCATAGTCTCAAACGTGTTACTTCGTGTCGTGTTCAATACACAATTAAACGATCAATAAGCGAAACCTGGAAAATCGCAGGAACGCGAAAAGATACCCGTTTCCTACGATTAACGGATGGAACGGCACATTTCGTTCACTTCGCGACGTACACGTTTAACGAACAGTTTCACGAATTTCCTAAAAAACGATTAAGAAGAGAAAATTAAGAGCCGAATGCGGCGTCCCATGGATCATTTTCGACTTCCGTATTCCATTTTGACAACTGAGAAATCAGCGGAGGAACGAGCTAATTAATGTGACGAGTTGACGGTGCGCGGTATTACCCACGTTGCAGCAAGAATGGTTTATTCCAAACACGCAAGGCAACGCGATATCACGCGAACGGTGCACGGTTGATCGTTAACCTCTGACGTTAACTTAACAGGTACGGGAGGAGCGAAACGTTCGTAAGATGCGGAAAACGGATAGTCGAACTATTTCGGTACGCATGATCTTCGCTTGTTTGAAGAATTGCTACGTTAATACGTAAATTGTGACGAAATGTGACGTTTTCGGTGTATGAATCACTGTTTAAGCGTACAGCTTGGCCGCGAGCAACCGTGAAGCAAAGCAAATTCTCAAAGGTCAAAAATAATGCGTTTTCGACGAAGCGATTCGGAAGAAAAAGAGGAAAAGAAAAGAAAAGAAGAGGAGGAACACGATACCTTCGATACTTTCGCTCTTGCGTTTACCTTATATGATATTGATTTACTTGACCGCCACGGCTCGAAACTGCATAATTGATCGTCGTTCTTTGCAATGTCGTTATCATCGAGAAGGATTAAACGCCTGTATCCCGCGAACACTTCTCTGCCAGTTCAGCCGAACTATAATTTCCCAATCTCTTTAATTCCCTAATCAGTCTTATCAATCTTCTTATTTTCCGCATCTGTCAGTTTATTGCCGCACTTATCTGTTCCGTGGAGCGAGACACCGCCAAATCCCTGTTCCAACGAATCACTATCTAACCCTAACCGCGCGGAAAGAATAACGTAACTTGGAATGGTATCGTTTGCCCGTAATCTCCTACTAATCTGGAGATCGCGTATCGCACTGTAATCTTCAACCCCACGGCAAGGCGTGCGTAATATTCGTAACGTGGTAATTGCTGGAGGACCCGACGAACGAACGCGGCGAAGGACGAGACAGAGATTATCGAGGCAACCACCGCGAAACACTCGCAACCGCAACGAACGACAACACTCACTTCTCCTATCGCGTTTGTCGATTTTCACTGTCCTTGTCCCGCCAAAACGAGCGCTGACCGAGAGCACGATAAAGAGAGGCGGATATGAGAAAGATAAAATTGAACGCTTACCTCGAAAATTAGAAAGCGATCGTGCAATTCCTGTCCGATGAGTCCAAGGTCCTCTCGTCACAGATAAAAATCTTCTGCCGGAGACAGAGGCGACGAAGAAGAAAAAGAAGAAGAAGAAAATCGAAGGAACGACCCAAAGCAAACAGGCGTTTTAGTCGACAGCGGCTACGGGGGAGATTTTCGTTTATCGATTTGCTTGATCCTGACAAAGCGAGTTCCGATCCTTTGCAGACAGCCGATAGTGTACGATGTTTACTGGAACGTAGCTCGATTGCGATTGTACTCGGGTGGAAGATAACCGAACTGTTTCTTCCAGGGATAACAGGTGGTACGCAGGAGTTCCTCACCGTGCAGAGTGCTAACGACGTGTGACGTTGAGGGCTCGGTGCGAGAGGGCTTTTATAGCCGACCGTGCCGGCTCGGCTCGACTACGCTCGACACGACTTGCCATAGAGAGGAGCTGTTGGCCCTACAAACCGATTTGTCCCTTCGCCCGTTTCCACACTCGCCACCCCTATGACCCTTGATCCTCTTCGATCAGGATTAAGGACCCGGTGCTGAAATTAACAGCCGCTCGATGATAATTGACCTGTTAAATGGTCGACGTCTCGTCCACGCGATATTTCCATATTAACATTTCATTTCGATAGAATTGTGCTACAATTATAGAAACCATCGACCGTTAGATATTTACGTATTTATGGAAAATCTAACATTACGAGAATGTGGAAAATACGCGTACTTAGAGTGACTGTATCGTAGTGAAAAAGCATCTGTAAATGCGCATTCCTTTTTTGCAATGAAGCGCTTTTTTATTAGGTTCTATTGTTTCACTCGTGCAGCGTCAAATTTTTCCAATCGTACGCAAGTATCGCTAAACGATAGAGAATTTATTATATAGCATCTAATTAAATATAAAGTGCAACGATAAGTAGAGTGGTGGAGAAACGCTTTTTGCAGTCACTGTAATGTGCAAAATAAGCGTGCAAAGTATCCAAAATATATTATCGATTATAACGTGACATCTAACGAGTGAGACAAATTTTTGCTTTGGTTCTTTTTCTTCGATTGCGTTCATAGAAATGTAAATTTGCGTACAAACTCGCTGTCTAGCAATTGTAATTAAGCTTCACGGTTCTTAACTTCCCAATTTTTATTAACATCAGAATAATTGCTTCATTTTTAAATTTATTCTTATCTCAAGTTTTTACGTGAAAGTCGATGCACAATTGATCGCGTTAATATTCGGACACAGTACAATCTCTGTGTTTATTGCTTCGTATAAAAAAAGGGTGATTTAAATATCGCGTTGTTTGTTCTACGAGAATGTTGTAGCCCAAAAAAACTTAAACAATTTCTTTCTAATAGTAACGATTAATTGTACAATCCTTTAACGAAAAGGATATTGTCTTTGTTTTTTAAATTCCATGTAGACTTTTACTTTTCTTTTAATATCTCTATAATTAATAGCAATAATTTAGTAATTTCATAATAACTTGCACCCTTTTTTTCACGATAAATCCAAAATTGTCTTTTACCAAAACCAGTAT
Source organism: Bombus pascuorum (assembly GCF_905332965.1). Taxonomy (NCBI): domain Eukaryota; kingdom Metazoa; phylum Arthropoda; class Insecta; order Hymenoptera; family Apidae; genus Bombus; species Bombus pascuorum. The sequence continues at coordinate 5,893,791 of NC_083494.1, read as the reverse complement.
TTTTTCCTTCTTTCGATGTATTAGATTTCTTTGTGTAATATAAAGATATTGACGTCAATTTCTCTTCTGCCGTTAATTATACTAAATAATTATACGAAATAAATCTATTTCATAGCGCATATTGTTTTCAAGAATCGCTAGATTGACGAACGTGGACAAGTGTTCGAATACTAATGTTGCGTGAAAATAGGACAACTCTTTGATAAAAATCTTTTGTAAAATTAGATATTGTTGCTATGAAGAAATTGTTTACGTATCTTCTTTCTTACAGAAAGTAATAAATATAGAAATTGTGCTGTATTTGTATTTGTATTGTATTGTATTTAACATAACTGTATGCTATCGAATTTTGTATTTTTTAAATTTGTTTGATCGCGCTTATTAAAGGATATTTCTTCCTTTTTTATTAAATTATAATATATTTCCTATTATCATACTTTATATCAAAAACGAGCAAGCGTCTAAATATTATATTTTTGAGCGATGGCGTAAGTAAAATTTATAAACATAAAAACAGACATTTTTTCAATCTTCCTATCAATGTTCGAGTATTTTCAAAATTGAAGATGTGCAACGAATGTACAAAATTCCGACTCGACTCGAACGCTTCATTTGCAATTATTTATTACACAATTGAATTTGAATTTATAATTGTTTATTACATTATTGAGTTTCGTTTTTTCAATTCTGTTTTGTTATTGTGAGATAAAAATTGCAAGATTAATTAGAGATTAAAATTGCAATTTCATTTGTCATTACCCCTTCCTGCACTAAAAATGTTATTCTTTTTTTTTTTTAAATTGAAGTATTTGTAGCAACGCGATAAACTATGATATTTAATTATCTTTAATTACAGAAATTTTTTTGCGTTCCCGATTTTTTTAACGAGTTTCTTAAATTATCCACGTATATCTATCGCCACTCTAAAGAAATATTTAATATTTTTTAATATTTTTCGTCACTATTTTGTTTTTCATCTGGATGGCACATCTTCGTGAATTTTAGAGAAAATGAAATATCCATAACACGTTTTTTCTTTCAAATTGTAGACATTTGTCCATGTTTTTACTTTATTTAATAGTTTGCCTTTTTGCGATAAACGAGTCACATATTCTTCGAATCGTTCCACCAATTTTTAAATATCTTCAAACTCGAAGATTTTCAACGGATATTACGAGTGAAATGCGATTTGAATATTTCGTTTGCAATTATCTCTCAATCACTGTACAGGATTGAATCTTCTTTTTTAATTCTGTTTTTCGCGCGATGGACTTGTACAAGATGTCTATTATACTAATAGAGTTTTCATGTTTTGATGAAACGTTATGCGTTACTTTATCCGTGTTTTTCAACAATTTTCCCTTCGCGCAACTTTTACGCCACTTCCACGCATTACTTTGCTGTTTCGTCCTTAATGAATTAAATTATCCCCAATCTTTCTTTTTCTCGAAGAACCGTGTATCTATTTATTGTCTTCACGAGGAACATTGCATAATTTTTTGACCGAAAGGATAACTTTTTTGAAAGTATTCAAACCTGGAAATTCGAGTTCTATCTATCGGCAAATATAGGAATTGATAAAAAATTTTTGCCCTCTAACGAGGTTTAACCTTCTCATTTGTTTTGTTATAAAAGTGTTTGCCTCTGTTACAAACTGTTTGAACGAAATTTAATGAAGTTTTACTGCGTAATCCTTTTGTGCAAATGCTTTTATTTGTCATCGATCTCATTAGCACATTATTTCTCGATTCTATCGGAGATGGCCAATAGCAAATTTCGATTGTTTGTTTATCGTTCCACATTTACCTTTATTCCATTTCGCATGGTTACACAAACTCGCAGTTTATCGTCATATTGTGGTAGCGATCGGTTATTTTATTCGATAAAATAACTGTTAAATGTAATTTACAGACTACGAAGTACTTGTTATCGATCAGTAATTAGTATATAAATAGTAATTTATAAATGTAAAAAAGTAGCTTACATTCTTCTACTAGAGTTCAATGTAATAGTACGATATACGTACACCAGTAAATTCTTGTAAAATTGTAACAAACTTCCTACAATGTCAGACTTAATTTTTGTTGATTGGCTTTAATATGCTACACATTCTCTTGAATGAAAATATATGAAATACCATACGTAACAGAATAAACAGAATATTCGAATGAAAATTCGACTTTTCAAAGATCACGTGCATAAGACACTTAGTACCGTTCATAAAAATCGATACGTAATTGAAACGTTTCAGAATATGTTGAACCCAATCGAACATATTCCTGTTGCAACAGCATTCACGACTGACATAATCTATCGTGACAGTAAACGGGCGTCTAATTTTAATTTCACGTAATTTCTATATCACGTTACGCATGACGAATCTGTAATTTAACTATTTGCACGCCGTACACATTAACCGGTAGCGCTTATTATGAAAATCCATCAGTCCTGGCATGAAACTTTCGCTAATGAAGTTAATTGAGAAATCTCGCCTATTACAGGAGAACCGTTTAATTATATCTGAAAAAGAGATTCAGTTAGAGTTGTATCAAACACGTATGACAATTCAGAGTCTCTGAAACGTATGAAATATTACCGATATTTGCCAAAATCTTGTACAACGATCCATAATCAAAATACATTGGTGTTACACCGTTTTCGAGCATCTCCATGCTTTGATCGATTCGTAATGATTGTATACGAGTGAAATTGATAGTAAATTTATAATTAAAACCAGCACTAGTCGTCTCCTTGTGCCAACAAGTCATTGCAAAATTTAATGCACCGATTTTAAATGTACCACCGTTTAAATTAACCGTGGCAGTTTCGTTACTGCATTGCGACAATCTTTCCTATTTAACGCGACTCCAAAATATGTAAATTGATAGTAAATTAATAATTAAAACCAGCACTAGTCGTCTCTTTGTGTAAACAAGTCATTGCAAAATTTAATGCATCGATTTTAAATGTATCACCGTTTAAATTAACCATGGCAGTTTCGTTACTATTTTGCAACAATCTTTCTTATTTAGCGTAACATCGTATTAACGTAGGATATCTAGAGACATCAATTTCTTCATTGCAAAATAATTTTAATCCAATTTAAAAGAATTTCTACCAAATAATTTTTACAGTAATTAAAAAGGAAATCAATTTTACTGTATCGTTGCATATTACTATAGATATACCGTTGTAATGATAACAGACGATGACAGTAATATTTGGACACCATTTAGACACCAAGAAACTTTTTTAAAATTGGACCAAACGACTTGAGTTTTTTTCAGAAGTTAGAAGGATTATTTCGCTGGACGAAAAAATGTTGAAAAAAAAATTGCGGATGGTCGGAATGGCGAAGAAAATAGCGAAGGTCATCTTTTACAACTTTTCTCTTTATCGTTACCCGTAATGAACATTTAAACAGTGCGTTTCGTAGGTTTGTGGATAATTTATGCAACTTTTAATTTCGCCTGTACGTTTTAATTGACAGCACAAACTGCTGTATGATGCGGATTTAATTTATGCACATCCCATATACTTTAACGTGTATCAGACGCAATTACTATTAAAGCCTTCAGTTGATCGTCATCCTTTTAGTCATTTAACATTTTTTATCCTCGTATTTCCAGACGTCGATTTTTCATAGCAACCAAAGGTTATATTCATTTATCGTACATCTTTTCTTCAAAAACTTTGTATTTATTCCAATTCGTATCTTCACGAAGATATCTAAAGAAATTTTAATTTTATTTTTTATTTATTTCACTCGCTAAATATCGCAACGACCTCTTTCGTCATTTTATATATTCTTGCGTATTGTGTGCTTTCTGTACATGTTCGTATCTTTAAATTTCTTCTTTAAATGCATAAAAATTCGTAATTCAGTAGTAGTAGATGGATCTACGGTGTTTTGTAAGAAACGAATAACGTTATTTTAATTTTTATACACACGGTATAGACCATAGAAAACTATGAGAAGACGACAAAAATGGAGCAACAAAGTTTTCATACAGAGGCTATAGCATCCATAGAAACAACAAGCTACCTAACTTGAAATATTCCACTGTCGATAGAAAGTCATTGCAGAGGGAAAATTAGCTAAAAAGAAATTAGGTTGGACAACGACGGTGGAACATGTACTGAAATGTAAAATAGAAGGGAGCGTAGCATGTCAATTATGCAACATCGGAGAAACAGAAAATAGAGAACACATACTAAGCGACGGCACAACGTACACAGAACTCGGATCAATCGCATTGAGAAATAAGGAAGGGACAGAGATAATAACGATAAAAATCAAGAAACAAATATACAACTGACGAACCTCGCAAAGGGAAGCACAAAGTTGAGAGCTTTCCGCTTGGACGAATAGAGGAATGAAATATCAAAGACTCACGCATACCATGTATGTAATAAATTGCATAGCTATAGTTTTCGACCAGTAATTTGAAGCAATTTTTCATTCTTTCCATATTCCTGTCTAAATTTTGTTTTGCTTGAAAAAAAGGCTACGGTAACAAAAGCAACGTTGGATGATATTCTAGAAACTTGGAAGAGCGTAGGAAAATTTTTCGGGTCTTTTCAAAGCACAAAAACCTACAAAAATCTGTGATAAAAATAAGATTGCAAACGAAGGGTTAAAATTCAGTTTTAAGGAATAGACCAAGTACACCAAGTACTAGTGTATTATGTATACTATGCAAAATGTATCAAACGTGTACAATAGCGCAGATACTCGAGAAATTGTAACAGGTATAAGCTCCAGCTAAAGTTAATAATACAGTAAACAAATACAATACAATACAGTACAATGCTTTAATTTTTATGTCAATTCAACTTCGTTAATTCAGAGTGGACAGTGGGCAGGGTGAAACAGATGAAGTGTCAGAAGCTGTTGTGTTCGAGGTCATTGCAGATATCACATTGAAATTTTCAAATGTTGAATGGTACAAAGAAGCTAACGTAGGGTGTAAGACATTGTAGGGGTGAAATTTTTAGAGATGACATGTTTTTTATGGAATGGCATATTAATTTTTCGATACTCCAAAAAGGTCATCAAACTTAACAAATTTCATCTAAGGAATGCTTTTTTTATTTTGCATAGTTAAGGAGTTGTCTTACGCAAGTGGAGCTGCGCGAATTATTTAAAATTATTTTAATGAGTAGCTTCAATTGCGTTGCTAAGCTTTTTAAATTACGTTATTTACGTTAATTGCGATGTTAGTACAAGTGAATGGACTTCGCTTTCTTCTTTTTTTTTTTTTTTTTTTTTTTTTTTTGGATAGGTGCCAATATAGTGTTCATGATTGGAGGAAAATTAGGCGAAATCACTAACACTCTGCAGTCGCATCTATGTTTCATTGTCAGCTGTTACTCAGCTGTGGCTTTCAGACGTCAAACAGACCGTAGAAAAAATCATTATTCTTAATAATCATACGCGTAGGAACAATAAATTCCTCTTAATAAATTCGATTATATACACACGGTACTTGTCACGTTGGTTAGTCATCTGCACCGTGGAATGAAGATCATGCCAACATGCTAAGGATGACGAATGATGTTGTAACATCTATTTTATGAATTCAGCTTATCGTGCAAAAATGAACGAGGAGCGGATACTATTTTTAGCACTAATCCGTTGCGGTAATAAATCATAGTGATAGTATGTAAAGCATCTCGTTTCACAGTTAATCGAGTAAAGTGCGCGGCAATGTGCATTCAAAAATCGTACACTTTATTTCGATAAAGAAATATGGATTTCCAATAATTGAATGGAAAACGTATTGTTAATAATAAATCAATTTTATCGCAGTTCTATGGTTAACCGCATGAAGGGAAGTGAGCGATTTGAAATTTCATATAGAAGCGACACGAAGTTTAACATGTTCAATGCGTCTCGGATAGAAATTGACATGTAGCTTTATGATATGCACGCGACATCGACTCGCGTCAAACGCAGAACGCAAATCAAAATTCTAGACGAGATTTTTAACAAATTAAAACCGAGCAATATAATCTCGAGATCCTTTCAACCAATCTTGAAATATTTGAGATATTACTTGAGATATTTGCCATTTTTATTATTGCAATTGATCCTTATTATTATTATTATTTTTTTAATAGCAGTTATTTCTTTCTTTAATTTTTCTCGGCGATAACGAGAGATGTTCTTTAAATGATTAACATGTAGCGGCACATGAGTCAGAGTTATTAACGAGTATCTATCACTTACCAACGAGTTATCAGCGATTATATTAGCGATTATACTCTGTCTTTAGCGAATCCGTTAGTACGAGCAATTATTGTCTGTATTAATTTATTTATCATTTTTAAAATATATTATCTCGTTATTTAAACAATAACTCAACTAACCATCCTCTACAAACATATAAACGATATACGAATGATATAATATAAATGATTAATACTAAGAAAAATGGGTATACATTCTGTATAATAAGTCAAATTTTTCGTCTTTTGCAGAAAATCAATTTTCAAATATATTATTAACAATATGTTAATAGATGCAAAGAAGATACGTACCTTGAAATTTTCGTAGAAGATAAATATTAATAGTTATGCTATCTACAATAACATTTAGGACACGACATTTATACAATAGTAATTAATGTTATACATATACATTAATATGAAACTTATCTTCGAATTTGTATAACTTGAAAACAAGTAAATATTCAAGATCCTTTAATTCATTTTGCTGAATTTTACATACATTTAAAAATGTCAGAAGATATATCTATTTGTGAATCTAATATATCTTTTGATAAAGCTTCTTTCGACAAATACAAATATAACATACATGCTTTTTACCATTCAAAGGTATGTATAAGTCTAACGATCCCATAAATTTTATTTAAAAATGGTAGAAGAACGTACATCTATAGATTCCCGCAATTTTTTAGATGTTTTCCTGGCGAAAATAAATATAGTTCTCAAATAAATTTTTTTATCGTTCAAAATGGAACACGTGTATAAGTCTAACAGTTTCATAAATCATATTTAGAAACATCGTAAAATGATGCAAAGTTAGACATTTTTATTGAACACGATTCTTCGCAGAACGATCTATCGTTTGACAGAAACAAAAGACCAATTGATTTTTGCGACAGTCCACTAGCTTTAGTCTTTTTCTATGGTCGACTTTAAAGACACTGACTTCTTTTCAAGATAACGTTTATTTAAAGTTTTAATTCGAAATATAATTTTCCCTTCTTCCCTTCTTTCCGTTAAAAATAAAAAATCTACGAAGAATATCAAAAAAAGTGCTACGATTTTCTTACTACGTATGAACACATTCTCAAGTTAGTTAAAATTTTCATCAGTATGATCGTGACAATTGTGGCTCTTTACGGTGCTAATAAAATTTCGAAATTATATGGCACATAAAATATGTACATAGAAGTTCTCTGCGCTAAACACACAAACATAATATTTTCGTGTATCGCTGTGTCTATATTATCAAAGATGCATACGTAGACTTCGTCAAGAATACGTAAGCATTTACGGGCCATAGCAATTGATTTAAAAAGGAAGTTGAATTATAGCCCATATTTTTCTTCAAAACGAATATTTACAAATTTCGTTTGACGCGCATAGCTGTTTATGGTATGAATCTGCTAAACGGTAAATAAGACATTTCGTTTTCCAATTACGAGAAGGGTTCAATTATCAAAGCATAGTTTCGCTCAAAAATATTGATCACAGGCTTCGTCGAAAACACGTAAGCGTTTACGAGCCACAGCAATGCACTTGTTTTCGCAAAAAGAAAAAACAAAAAAGAAATGCAATTACAGCCCACATTTTTGCTCGAAGAGATTGCTTACACTTCGTTCAACGTACACAGCTGTTTACAGGTCAATAGAGTTTTTTGCGAATGTTTCTAGGTAAATTTTGCTGGAAGGATTTCGTTTTGCGAAAGGTGGAAAGGATTTTGTGTATGTTTTATTAGTAATAGATTAAAAATAAATGGAAAAATTTCTTAAAGCTTGTCATTGGTAGAACTAAATCGCACAGCGTAAAGTTTATTCACTTTCCTATTTTTATCTTGAGAAATATTACACAGTCGTTATTAGCGTTAGTTGCAATGTTGCAAAACTAGTAATACGGATAAATATTGTTTATAATTGACAATAATGAAAAAGAAACGAACATTGTGAATATTTGATTAAAGAATTTGCCATTTTTATACAAATTCATATTTTTTAAAAGCAAAACCTTGTTAGGAAATTGCTTTAGCTACAAAGTGCTGTAGGAAGCGCTACGCTTGGATATTTTATACACTTTCTCATATCACGCGCATTCTGCGCAATTTTGCACTTTCTCTATGAATGCATAATAATCCGCAGTCTACTTATCGGTACATGCGTATGCATCAGATTATAAACTCGCAAGATCCGATTGAAATTTCTCTCAAATATGCATGGTAATTTCATTTTAAAGTTAATACGAAGATATTAAGTTGTCCGAAATGTTTCTTTCGTTTTATAAGGAAATAACAGACGCACAACGTTTTTTGTTTTATATTAGTTTATTGAATTATGCACGAACACAATAATAGAAATGGAACGAGATGGATCATACCTAATTGAATAAAATAATATAAAACAGAAATTGTTATTCATCTATTATCACCTTATGAAACGAAAAAATTTTTTCGAACAACATAATATAATATTATACACTCCATTTTATTAATTTCGAAATCATCATTCGATTGTTATCGATCTAACGCATTCATAGGCTATCAGATGCGTAACCATTCGTCGATTATCCCAAAGTCTGTTTAGAATTTCAGAGTTTCGGAGAATCGAAACATTTAATTGAGAAAAATCTTGGCACAAAATTACATCAGAAGATATAAAATCTTTCATTTCTTCCATGAAAAATTCATCTCTGCCAAAGAAATAACAGAAGTTTGGCAACGTTATTGATACTTATGCAATGGCGAGCCTACAAGATATTAATATTAAACCTATTACTTTTATGACTTTATGTAAATGCGACAGATGTATATAATTTTCGTGATATTGTATTTTATATTTTTCCACTTCCTTTTTCTTAATAAATGTCAAAGCGAATAAGCTGTAACGTCTTAACAATACGTATCTTAATGTGTCGACAAAAATCGTAGAGAAAATCGCTATCGTTTTTGCTGTAACGTTTAATTAATAATTTCAATAGTGAGGATAACAACTGAAATCTTCCAATGCAAACCAAACCCTACAGTCAGTGCATATCGATGAAAACGATAAAAATAATATACAAACGATTGAAATACTTAATAGCTACATTCTAAAAGATTATATCGAAAAGTTTCACATCTGGTATATGTGAGCTCTTTTCACTGGCCGTACGCTGAATTGGAAAAGAAGTAAAATATTATCTGTGTATTAGCTCTTACTTCTTGTATCAATTCCAAACCAGATTACGAGCAATCAACAGATTTCCCAACAAAAGACAAACAACAACCGGGGCTCGCTCGGAGAAATGAGCAGGCCACGTGAAAATCAGTAAACAGGAACTGAGATAGTTCGATTCGTAGAAATACGCGTTTAGTGGTCGATGGGTTGGCTAATTCCACTGTAATCCAATGAAGAGACGATAAAATCCACTCGGCACCGGTGTATCGTCAACGTCTTTACCCGCAGGTCCACCGAGAAATTCCATCCTAAAGCAATTAGAGCTCGTCATCGATGTGCGACTTTGTCGTTGCGGCGACACCATCTCAACCGTCACTGCTGCTAATAGTGCTCTTAACGTCTAGACCCCGGTCTGTCAACTAATTCCCGGCCCCGGTAGACTATTCGACCGAGCCGACGCCTGTTGCCGTTTCTGTGCGCCTGCATCGTTTTAATGGTCCCAGGATACGAGAGGGAATTTCCCTGGAAAAGGCGTAAAACAAATTTCGATTCTACTGTACTCTGGGCGACGAGCTCGTGTGTCGTGTTAAAGGTCAACGATTGCCTACTTAGCAATTAAGAAAATGGAAAATAACGACTTTACTCGAACGTAACGACAGCTACGCTATAGCTGGCCACTGGGCACTTTGAACGTTATTGGATGGTAGGATGCGATGTAAGATTCCAAGCTTATTAGAGAAAATAGATGCACGTGCATCTAAGCGTTACGTCTGGACACGAAGTTGTATACGGTGGATACGAGAATCATCGGCGTGAAACTTTATTTTCCAATGAAGTCTTCTTGTCAGTTTCTATACACTGTAGTTTCGTAGCGTCGCATTCTTGCAGTCCCGTGAAAGTACAGAATGTATTTCTACATCATTTATCATGCAATCTATATTTCATACTAATTAATCCAGTGCAAGTATATGAAGTTTCGTATGATTTGAAAAATAATCGTCCGATAATAACCTCCGATAATAACCTCCGATCGAACCAAAGATCATTGCTACTCACTGGACGAGTACCAAGGCATTAGGGTACTGGTGCCTTGATGACGAAAGACAGATGTCCATGCGCCTTAGAGTACAATTCAAATACCAAAAAGTTTTATTATAACGCACATATAAATACAATCGCGTGCAAATACTTTTCGTATCCACTGTAGATTATAAAAAGATTCTCGAAACACTCGTGCGACGAAAAACGACAAAAGGAACAAAATAGGTAGAACTTCCTATCTCGAAAGACACGTTCAGACCGAAGAACACTTCTATCAGTTTTGTTATATCTATCGATCATGAACCAACACTTTCTGCAAATGTTTTCCAATCTCTTGAAATAAAAAATAAGTTTTCCAACTCACTGAAAACAGACAAGAACATTTCCACGGAATAACATTTTTGTGAGCATATGAAAATAATAGAATGATACGAAATTTGATATAATTGGACCTGTTTAATCAGTATGTAAATACCATAATAAATTTAAAATGATACTTTTTGTATCTCACCATAGATTTCAAGACAAAAGACGATTGAAAGTCAAAAATGGACCAATCGGGCTTGAGAACTATAACGTATCCAGAACACGAACGTTTATGCATTTATGCGAAATTTGAAAGTGCAAAAGCTCGCGGAACATATTACATAATATACACAATATATAAAATATCCAAAGTATAGTTCTTTTACTTGCACATATCTACCAGACAGATCTCCGCCGAGGTCCCATCTTTTTAATTGTACTCATAAAAGTATGAATTTGCACATCATAATCACTACAAATCATAAAAGATTACAATATATCTGAAATAGCCCGAACCTTTGATCGTTTTCTCTTTCTACAGATACAAAAATATCTTTTACTATCTTCTTCTATATTTTACACTGCTTTTCCCCTCTAACCTCCTACATATAACAATTTCCTCTCTATGTCTCTTAATATTTTACGCTGTCTTTGCCAAAGTACAAACATATCTTACTACCCAACTATAGATACAAAATGTTATGTCACTCGTAACTACATAAATGGAAAGTGTCCAGACACCAGAAAAACACATAACCGAAAGGTCATACGAACAAATGACTCCCCTTATTCTACTTATGTTCTCTTCTTCTTGTCTTGTCTTCTTCTTCTTTTTTTTTCCAAGACCAAGAATCGTATTAATCGACGTTTCTCCAATCGCGTTCAAGTACCCTGTAAACGAAAATTGCAATTTTAGCACTTACTTCTGTACACAACGACGCTTTCCCTTAATCTCGATCGGGTTGATCAAGCGTAATCAATGCGCGAATTCGTTCGTCGAACTACCCGATGGAAGCGAGCCGTTCGAACGATGTCCTCGGGTTATTGAATGATGCTCTATGGCCATCGATTTCATCTTGACGTCGGGGGATCTTGGATGAAATGGAGGTGTTCTAGCGAACGATTATCCATCATTAAGTGTATTTACACGTGAGAATTTTAGCACGATACGATCATGATCGTGCCACGATAGAATCAGGGTATTACTTGATTAAAAAATATTGCGAACAAATATACCAACACTAGGACTTGGACGTTATTCGAATTGTCTCGAATGAATATTTCGTCGCTGCGGTTCGTGACTGCTCTATCTGCACTGATTCGTAAACTGACCGCGATGTGAATTAAAAATTTATGAACTTTGATATTATTGTATGGAGTTGGAATGAAAAATGAATTTTCATAATATTATGATTTTACATTTTTTATGCCAACGAGACATATGCAAGTTGGTTAATTGAAGTATTTAATTTTTTGAATAATATTTTATATTTAAATAATAAATTACTGAGTAATTAATTTTTTTAACAGTGGAGTTAGAGAAGTTAAGAACTAAGGCAACGTTTTATCTGAGATAATTATGCGAATGAATTCATGTTAGTTTAATATGTTATCTGGGCAATTATCATTCGTTACTGGTAACAAATTATTTTCTATATTTACTCAAAATATTGTTCGTAAAATTATTCGAATAATAATACGAATAATCGTTCTTTCGATTTAATTTTGTACAAGTACACACTAATACCGGTGCAATTTATACTATCAATTTATCAAATGATTGTTTTACCAAGAAACGGTAAACTTCCTACCATGGCGTTTGTAAAAAGTTAATTACGAAAGGCAATATTACAACAATTGGCTAACGAAGCTCGAATATGTATTTCGCTTTCAATATCTTGCAATCAAAATTCTCCGTGTAACACAAAAATATTTATGCATAATATATAATCTTATCCGAATAAATTTTTATCTGAATAAATTATTCGATGAAATTTTTTATTAAAATTAATTCTTACACGAATAATTCCTGATTCGAATAAAGCCTTGTTCGGATAAACATTTATTCGATCAAATTCGATTTATTCGTTAATATATAAAATTTTATTCGAACACGTTCAACATTTCTAGATAACAAATTCACGCTGGTAGAACGATTTCGATTCGTTCGTTCAACGAATACGAGTAAGTCGTCCAGTCTGAACGAACCCTTTGTTCTCGACAAAAAGCATTAGCAACGACTAAATTATGCAAAAATAAATTATCGGGGAAACGTTTAAGAGGTTACGCCGTAAACAATAATGCACGTCTGAGCTCCTAGATTACGTTAAATTACTCGAGAGGCCGACTTCGACGCAATTGAACATCTCCCCTGAAATAAAGCCCGATTAAAAATAAACGTAATTAGAGTTGTTAGCCGAAAATCGATAAAATGAAAGATTTCGTTGGAAGCATCGACTTTCATTAAAGGGATACAGTTGAACAAAAGCATGAGGATGAAAATCGAAGCTGAAACTGTCACAAACACGCACGGAAGAATCTGCGGAATTTGCGCGCTAGCTTTAACCGAATAACTGAAAATTGCTTAAACACGTATGAAACTAGGCTCAACTCAACGATAAGCTCGATAGACTTAACTCAAAGCATGTATGACGTACATGTACGGGATATTCGTTTGAAAAATTCGATTATCTCGAAAATTAGAAATTTTGGGGACAAATATTTGAAACTAAAGTTTTACAATTTCGAGGAGGGACATCAAGTATCCTAGTCGTTTTTGGCCAGTTTCAAAGTCGTTCGGAGGTCGGCTTCTCGAGAGCTGTTCAATCGGTCAGTCGGTCAAAACCCTGCTCGGTATATCTCTCGTAAAAAGCTGTGTTCGACTTTTTCAATGGAACCAGCATGCGTGTCGTTCTGGGCATTCCACATAAAATAACAATATTCGTAGAGTTAGTGTACGGTGTGAACAGTCGCTTTAAGCATATAACAAGTATTAAAGAGTGTCAAAACAAATGCAGCAGGTCAACCACTTTTTGCCACACAATTTTGTTAAAAGCACGTGTATATTTTTAACGGTTGAAGAAAACAAGAAATTGATCTCTCGTAGCCCTAACGTTTTATTAATTGATAATTATAAATGGTATTTATTTTAATGGAATTCTACATTTTTTACGTATTCGGATAACATTTCTCTAAAAATTAACGCCGCAGCATAGATTTAAATAACTGTACCCCTCGGCAGAATTGTTGGCATTGTCGAAATGACTTTTTATTCAAATAATCGTTGGAACAAAATTTGTATTTTATTTGTAATTAGCTTTTTTATCTTAACCCTTTGCACTCCGAATTTTATTTCAATTTCGTTATCACCAGTTCCCAACGTTTTTAAGTGTTTTATTTGAAATTTACTTTAACTAAAAAGTAAGACAATTTAAATAAATAAAGGAAGAAACAAATTCACTTAAGTACCAGTTTTATTCACACTATTGTTGTATTTTGTAATTTTTAAGTGTATGATATATCTTGAAACAATTTTCAAGATGCAATCCTGGTTTTCTTTCACACGTTTCACGAAAAAAGGTGGACGTGAAAGAATGTCGAATAGGACTCGACAAAGGAGCTCCTGAAATAAAAACTGATGTCGAGTTACACTCGACATAGGAGTGCAAAGGGTTAATATCGTGGATAATCGTCTTTTAGATTTCAAAACTTTTATGATCTCTGCAATATATACTTACTAAATAGCTTGTAACCTCTGCATACATTTTAACGTGTATATAACAATCAGTTGTAAATGAAGAGTCTCTAAAGTGAGACACGTTTCACAGAATTGTTTTAAAACGCATAGAATTGTATTAAACTGCATCGAGCTGCGTTGTATCGTGCCGTGTTTGTTGTGTTGCATCGCATTGTACTATCTTGCGTTAAATTGTAAAATATGCAGCTACTTTAATTTGTCGTTGAATGAACGCTAACGCTAACGCTAACGATAAAGTCCTACATAAATGCCAAGACAAAATAAATTAAGGAGGCTTGCAATCGAAGTATGGTTGAATAAATCTGTGCTCTAACTGTATTCGCGTTATTCCGTGGAACTTTATCGAGAGAACGTCGGAACAAAAGGGATCGATCATTCGGCTCGTTCTGTTTCGAAGCGAGAATTTCTTCTTCAGCAGTGACAGAGAGTGTCTGCACGCTTTGGAAAAACTACAAGATAATGTTGCGTTGATCGATTATTGTCAAAAAGTTAAAATATATCGTTTATGTTAAGGCGAGTTCGATGTTCAGCAGAAAGTAAATAAAGTGAATATTTTTATAGAACTTTAAAACAAAGTTTTATGGAACATTAAAACAATATGAACGATGCATTTATAATATTGACGATATTATTATAATGTTGTATATTTATGATATATCGTATGCATACGAACCATCTTTCCTAGAATGAAACTTTATTCCAGCGTAATTTCTTCAACATATTATGTATTCTAATTAGCGATTGTATTTTATTTGAATAACTCTTAACGACGAGTCACTCGTTTTTAAGGAAAATCTGAATTTTTATTTCGTTAACATGCAAGATTTTAAGAACTTCTAATTCTTCTTCTAATTTTGTTGCTTTAACGTGGCTTTTACAGTTTCCTCGTTCCGAAACAATTTATTCGAAACAATTATAATGAGAAAATTTTAATTACAGTTAAGTTTAGAGTTAATTAATATCCAGTCGAAGACGTAATGACGGTGGTAGCATTCAGCCGGAGGCATTGCTCAAATATAGCAGATATTAATCAGGACTTTGTATAATATTTGATTGATTGATGTAATTAACTCGGACAAGGATAATTACTCACATAGCCTACCTCCCTAACGTAGATATCTCGCGTTCTTTTAGAATTCCACGTTCAATGTATTCAATATTTAATCCCTGTTCGCACGACTCTTCTTTATTCTACGCCATATGCACTCAAAACACGAGAATCGAAAATCATCCGACTACACCTCTCACATATATGTCGATATATCACGCGTTCATCGGTACTATTGCATCCGGATATTTGTTTATTTTTGACAACATGTATTTTCACATTCATACAGCTTTTTGCGTGTGAAATACTTTTTGTATGTACACTAACATTTACTTACTAGTGCATGATTTAAGAAATATTTCAAAAACGTATGATAGAAACGTAAAACGCGTAAATTGTGAAGTAGCTTTTTAATATCATTTCAATAAATAGTAGTAATAATAGTATTATTCGTTTAAGCAGTTAGGCAGTTATTTATTTTTATTTTGTCTTACGCTCACTATCATACATCATATCGATACATATAATTATTTAAATATCGACCTACTGTTTATTCATCCAACTATAATTATTTAACTCTTATTCTATAACTCTTATCTGTCTATTTAAGTGAATAATTAAAAACAAGAAATCTCGTTGATGGCGAGAAATTAAACACGTTTCTTCCAAATCTGTCTTTTGAAAATGTTGTATCAGAGGTATTGTATTTACAGTATCGTTCAAAATCATCTAAACACTGATTTATTTTTGACGAAACGTATATTAATTAAGAAATTACGAATAAATAAAATTGCAACGATTTTATGCTTCATAAGTATCATAGCTACGTAGAATATCACGACGTATGATCAGGTAGGTTTTTAACAACCAATATGCAATAGTACGACCAACGTAATTTTTTTAATTATTAAATTTCGTAAAATTGTTTTGTTACTCGACATGCTATTTATCACGAGATTCTTTTGTCTCTGAATTATAAAACCAAAACTGGCAGAAAGATTTTCGAAATTAATGCAATTAATGCAAATTAATGCAAATAATAAACGTATTTAGTAGTGTATAATAATAAACGTATTTAATGAATGGCGTATTATTTTCTCCACCCATACACTGTACATGTTTGTAGATATATGTAAATCTTGTTTTCAACATAGAAACCCATATAATAAATAGTAAAATATATCGTTAATTTTTTTAATTGATTGCTTGAAGTCGCATGAGTAATTATATACTACTACTAAAATAGATTACTATTAGCAATTTAGTTCAAGTTTTTTCATTTTTCGCAGAGACTGGTCATGAAGTTTGGTTTGAAAAATCATAGTGTACAGGTTTATGTGTAGAGGATGGTTGTCGGTAAGGTTTAATGGATGAGATTGCTCGTTGTTGAAACCGTTGAATATATTTAAAATAATAAATTAGTATACAGATAATGTTCGCAAAAACGCTCGTACTAACCGATTCGCTAAGACAGTATATAAGTCGTAAAATAGGATGACTCGTTAATCAGATCGCTGATAATTCGTTGATAACTGGTTGATAATTGATCGACAACTGACTGTAACTCATTTTCTTGCGATTGCGTCCGCTTATTTATACTGGAGGGGAGAGAGTCGGAAAATTCAAATTCGTCTTTGTTCGACGCTAGTACGTAGCGGCGACATTGTTTTACTCGGAGTTTATTTATTCTTACATTACGTGTATCCTAACGATCTTGATACTCCGAGGAAAAAGAACAACATTGTTTGAATTGTCCTCTAACTCGTGTGTCGCTACCTTGCGCTACGTGTGCGCAATCGTTACGTTGGATGACAGTTTTTTCAAAGTATCTTTTAGAAAAGGGGTTAATATTGAAGTATGATCTAGCAGCAGGAAATTTATCACCGTGTAGGATGAAATGATTTACAGTAGCTTTCGTATTTACGTATATCACATAATTCTACGACGTATCTTTCCAAGAAATATGAGTGGGTTGATTTACCAATTTTTACACTTTGGTGAAATATAAATAATGTTACGATCCATCAACCGGACCAATGTTCGAGTATTTATGAACGATGATGTACAGACGATTATGAAATTTCTGTATTTTAATAGCGAAATAAATCCTATAAAGAGCTTATATTCTCCGAAGCATGAGAGTTAAATGATCGCGAAAGCCATCTATTGTCAATGATATGAATCCCGCTGTTAATTTATTCGTTGGATATCACGAAAAACACTTGTTAGGTCACCGCTCCAGAAATTTGCGTGACTCTCAAACGATCTGCCTACGAACGCTCGTTTTTACGCGAAACAGGTACACTGCGTGGGCTTGTTGTCCTAGTGACGTTATTAGCATACTAATGTTGAATTTTAGCTGGGTGGCATCAGAAGAATTTGGACCAAGTTCAATCCCCACTTACAGCCACTTTCTTTGACGCTACTGCTACGCATGTTGCACGTAGGGCAATATAAAAGTAAAAAATTATAAAAACCAATATTATTTTACAAATATTCCAAATCTATCGTATTTCGTTTACTGGACTAATTGCAAAATAAGCAAAGAAGATTACCGAAAGATGAAATTTGAGAAACGTGTCAATCGACTAACGTTTCAATCGTATCACGAAAAAATTAATTTATAATATAAAATAATAGAATATCACGATATAGTCGAGTTGTTTCATTATTCGTATCTATTGTCAAATATGTATAAATTTTTATTATCTCGATGATGTTACGCATCTTGTTATAACGATTTTTTAAATCATAGAAAAGTGCTATGAAAAAGTAGAACAAAGAGTACTATTAACAAAATATTTGTTTCTTTTATTCGTTTTGTTTGTATAACCCCAATTCCAGTTTAATAACTGAAATATCAATTTGCGATACTGCAGTTAGTTAGAACGATAACTGGTGATGAAAAAAAAAGAGGAAGAGACGCGATAGAAACGAACTGGGTCTAATGCGAATCTGCAAACAATATAAAAATAAATTGGACTCGTTTAATTAAATGCAACGACTGTCAAAAAGTTCTAATTGATATCTGTGTCGCACACATCCACACAGATTTTTCCCATTTACAATCACTTATTGTTCAGACAAATTTTTATTAATTCCACTTTTGTTATCGTGATTTTGTGCATGAAAGAAAGAGAATTTCATTATATTCCACGGAAAATTCAATAAAATTCATACAGTAAGACAAAGGACCTGAAAAATTATCATCATTCTTTTGATGAGGCTATTTACGACGAATAATTTCGCGTATTATGTATTTTGTTATTACAGTTATTACAGTTTATTTATTGTCATTATAGCTTGCAAACGTGATATATAATCAGTCGTATTTGTCATCGATATAAACATTTGTAAAGTCTATTTGAAAATAAGTTATATGTCATGTCTATCATCATATTCAAAGCAGATTTGTTTCTAAAATTTCTAAATTAAAAATGTGCACGATCTTCTGATCTTGGTTTCGTTAAAAGGTGATAAGAAGTTGATAGTTTAATTATACAAAGAAAGAAAAAAGGAAATTATTGACCTTAATATTCAAGAAATAATTCAAGAAATACGATCGTATAAAAATGATCGTAAACGGAGGAGTTATGTTCAGATTTCATATCTTAGAATTTATACACAGATTTAATACATATCTACGACTCTCATTTTATGCAGGTATCGCTTTATATTCCTAAATGAAATAGATATTTAATTATCTTTTGGCTATTATTCTATACATATTACATATTGCTTTTTTTCGTGTGTTTTAATTCTTTTAAATAAAACGGCGATATACCATGATTTACGAAAAAATGTTATTTGGACGTTTTATACGTTAGTATAAAAATTAAACGTTGTACGATTTGCTAAATTTAGGTACAACGATAAGCTTTATAAATGATTTCAGATTTTCCTACTATGGTAAAATTAATGAAGGAGAATATTATTAATCAGTATTAATGACATAAGGCTTTGCATACTACGCTGACTAAGATCTGCTTCTTGTTGTATAGTACAAAGCGAATTAATTGTGTGCATTTTATTAAACTTATGAGAAAGTTTCATTCCTTATTCCTCATATACACATACATTTATATATTTCTTTCTTAGATATTATTTACATCATACGTATAAGAATACACATAAAAAGAATGATTTCACGTGGTAATTTTGTAAGGTAGCAAATAATAATAAAATAAGAAACGAGACTTGCAACAGAGAAACAAAACGTAAAAAAAATTTAATTTTGAATTATTTATTTCAAGTATTCTCTAACCCCTCTTTTAACTACCTTTCGTAACTACCGACGAGATATTTCGCGACACAATATCGTTCATACTACTTATTATAATTATATAGTAATATATACAATAATAATTTATATATATATAAACTGTATAATATAATATATCTGTAATATTAATAATAATATATATATACACATTATAATATAATATTATGTATTCTCTAACATTATATAGCTCTTAATCGTATTATGTACGTACCTATGTATAAGGGTTGAAGAAAATAGTGGAAACACCACTTATATATCACATACACATACATACACATATATGACCTATATGAAAAGTAATACGTGTTTCCATTATTTTGTCTAATCGTTGTACATAGGTACATATACATGTACATATATGATGCAATTGTATCTACATGACATAATGGAATTGTACACTTGTATTATAAAAATCCTATATTTAGGTCGTGCGAGCCTGTGACAAGGATATATAAAAGCTTTTGCAATTCAATCGAAGTTTCTCCATTTCATTAACAGTAGATCGAGTAACTACGTGATTTTATCAGTGAAGAATATGGAGTAACGAGAAACTAAAGAATAATTCAATTAATTTTGCGGATCAAAGAAATGTTAAATTAGAAGGGAACAGCGATGACGCCCATTTCCACCCTTTCTTAGAAATCCACTTTTCTCATTAGCTAATTATTGAAAAACGAAGGTAATAATTGGCTTTCCATTCCATCAAACGCCAATATATATGGTCATATGCATCAACGAAAAGATTTCAATTAGAAGATAAATACAAAATGAAAGAATTTACAAATTACAACCTGAGATACGTTTATAGAAATCTATATACAATTAACTTTCTTACGTAAATCTTCAATCTTTAATTAAAATCGATTCTTCTATTCATTTCCATATATTCGTTAAGGTCACTATTATTCGTTTTCTACTATTTATTTTGCAGACGTGCAAATTACAAGCTTAGTAAAACATAGGTACCTAAAATAATTCCGTAACAGATAAAAGATATAAAATTCATAAATATAGATATCGATGTTATGTAATAATTAAAAAGTTTAATTGTAAACCGTTTTTACATACAGTTGCACACGAAAGTATTCAAGGAGTTGTAGAAACCTTTTATGAATATAGTTATTATGTGTGTTACGTGAAACATCGAAATTTGAAAGTTTAGTTGATTCATAAAATTTAAAATAAGTCTGAATATGTATATAAAAATACAAAATATTTGGTGCAGACATTTATAACTTCAAATGTACTCCATATGATCGTGATAATCGTATTTCATTGCATGTACTAATAATGAAATTTCAAAATATTTTATACAATACATACGTATATAATAATTTATATATTATACATAACAAATATTCTTATATAAAAGCCTTATATACAAAATATATAAATTCTTATATAAAGTTAAAAAAAATAACTTGTTTCTGCAAGCATGGTTTGATACTGGCGCGCCATCTTGTGACAATAACCATTAAAGGAGGTATCTGCATTGACTAGATACAAAATAAGTAAGAAATTATATGGAACTTTGTGTCTCGAGAAACTCAGGGTCTCAGATTATTTTTTGAGGTACAAAATAGACCTGACATACGATACGCAATGCTTATTCGTGTCCTACATTTTGAAAGTCGCCTGACCCTTTTACCATTATCGTGTCACCTGTGATATTATCGATTGAGTAATGGTTTGGATTAAAACTAAATTTTTCTATGAAATTATATATGAGCATTAACTAAGGTCGGTAGTACAAGGGATAAAATAAGACATCTTGTATTATAATCGCAATATTACAACAGTTAGTACAGAATTCTAATTTTTACAATGCTTCTATGTGATCGCATACTCTTAATGTCTTCCAGTTTTATTGCGTTCCAACTGTATTCTTAGCCTCTTGTTTATCACGAACCCCAAATAATAATTTTGTATTGTCACGGATCCCCAAGACATAACTCAAAATTTAAATTCACAATGTGACAAAATATGTAGGTATATTTAATAAATAAATACATACATATACTATAAAATAATATAAATATTTTTTATTCGAATAATATTGTAATAAGCGAGGACTTTGTGAATCTCTGGAGATACGCGCATTACAGGTTAAGAACTGCTACAAAAGATGAATGACCTACTCAGATCGTATGAGTTACCCGATTCTTTCAAGCCGCCCGGTTCTTTCAGATCGGATTGATTGTAATCAATAATAATAAATTATTATTATTCGAATCAAGTATATCTTGGATCGCTTTCTCGAACAACTTTAATGTGATGCGAATGTACATCGTCGTACGTAGTGAACATATTAATTAGATATGTATTATACGTGAATCAATAAAGAAATAATATAATCATATATATACCTCCGTCTTTGTTAAAATAAATTAAACGTTACCAAATGTTTTACAGGAAATGTCATCGAATTGTTACATCTCTATTTTCTCGAAATCATCTCCATACTTAACCAGTAATCTGCGCAAAACATAACCAAAATTTTAGAATTAATCCATAAAATTGAACCAATTCTGTCAAAATGAAAGGATAATTAAGCTTAAATTCTGTCCCAGAAGCTTACAGTACAATTGCTACTGGTAACACTAACACTTAATCTAAAGGAACGGTCGGCAACCAACAAACACAGGAAGTTCGATAAACTATAGAATTTCGATATAACAATACCTAACAAAGTACCAACAAACATATATTAGTTAAACGAACCCGATAATAGTCGATAGAAGACAATAAAGTAGTCAATCTTGATACCACGCTTTTCAACAATACAATGATGCATCGCGCCAAAACTTCGCGTAGCTGATTCCTGATTGGTTAGATCAAAATAACTTCGCTATCGTTTAAAGACGCGCACAAAATTAAAATATTGTATGCCAAGGAATTTGATTTGAGTAACGAATTTTTAAAGTTTGCTATCTAATGATTGACATGTATTAATTTACAATTTAGATTTAATTCAACTCATCTGTGATTCAAGCCACTACTATACTTAATCGATAATGCCGCATGTGACACAAGAACGGTAAGATGACTCCCAAACACTTATCCCCTAGAACGTTTTCTTTTTTTTTTATAGTTTATTTTTGGTTTTTACAATTTGTCCTGAAGGACATTTGGTAAAGTGTTATATCTCATTGGTAATAAAAAAAATAAAATAAAATAAATATAGCATGTGGATGGCTACCCCCAGCGGGGTGCCAACTTCGTGTTTTCTAAGTTATATCTTTTATCCCCTAGAACGTAGGGCACAAAAAAGCATTACAAATTGTATCATCGCATATCAGGTCTATTCTCTACCCAATCTATGTCTATTACCTCGTCTGTGATCTGTCAACAACTGTAGTTACCCAGTGAACCAAAGCGATACAAACTTTGTACAACAGATGGATCATATAATTAGTAATCAGAAATTAATTCATTTCTATACATGAACACACAATCTGTGCTTAGTAACCTAACTGCCAACAGTTTATATATTAGTAGTTATGTCAAGTTTTAGAATAACAAGTGTAATTTGAATTCAAATTGCTCGTGTCATTGATAATATGGAAAAACCTAATGTAGCCGCTACAGATAATATCAAAAAGATTTCAACTGTGGAAGAAGAGCAGAAAGAAATTGATAAGGCACCTTTTGATAGTCTAAAAATTACTAATTCGCAAATTTTGAATACAATAGAAGGCAGGAAGATATGTGAACGTTGTAATAAATCAAGAAAATTTTTTTGTTATTCATGTTACTTACCTCTTATTAGTAGAGAGTATTTTCCAACAGTAAAGGTATTAATTATTTGGCAGGTTGAGAATCATAGTGATGTAAATTAGTTCACTGCTATTTTTCATAAAATAGTACTCTACATTTATAGTTATAAAAAATACATTATATTTTTTTAAATCATAAAAATATATTCTGGCTGAGAATAAATTAATTATGGAATTAAAGATATGATTCCTTTAATGGCTAAATCCAAATTATCTAAGATTGGATATATACCATTATGATTTTCAATTTGTAATCTATTTAATATGCATTTAAATTATCTAAATATGGATAGAAAATATTCTATTTTCAGTTACCTATCAAAATTGATATCATCAAAGATGCACGTGAAATCGATGGAAAAAGTACTGCAATTCATGCAGCTATACTTGCTCCAGAAGATGTAAGAATTTTTACATATCCTAATTTTCCAGAAATATTGAACAAAGAAGAGGTATGACAACAATATTGTATTTTGCATCATCTTATTTCTTACTAATAAGTCTAAATAATATTACTCCTTAGATTGTTTTAATTTTTCCTAGTCCTACGGGTATATCTGTGGATTCCTTATTCATAAATAAAGTTGAAGAGGATAATAAAATAATTAGAAATACAATAAAGAATGCATTTCCTATAAAAAAAGCTATTTTTATTGACAGCACATGGAATCAAACAAAAGCTATTTATAAAGATGAACGATTACAAGGTAACAATATCATCAATAACAATAATCTTATCATTTTGGTACATAAAATAATAGGTGAAATTATCAGGATCTATATAATATTATACATAACAAAACATTAAGACAAACTCAACCATATATATTTCTATAACTTTTGAATGATATGTATAACAATTTATATTTTGTTATTTTTAGTATTCGTCTCAAAATAAAAAATATTTAGTAATATTACTCATAACATTTTATGCTCAAAAATAACAAAGCTGATAATTTGTGAAATTGAGTTAATTTATATATATTTCTTTTCTATTGTGTTAAGAATATAAAGAAATTAAAACAATATTTCAGTTGATATGTATTACTAATTTACAGATTTGCAGTGTGTCATTTTAAAATCAAGAATATCACAATTTTGGCGTCATCAAGAAAAGAGTCCACGATGGTATTTAGCCACAATTGAGGCAATTCATCAGTTTTTAGTAGAATTGCATACATGTGCATTTGGTGCAATACAAGGATATGCTAACATAGAACATACTGAAGAAAATTCCACAGATAATATAATTTATCAAAATGTGAATGAGTTACCTGAAATAGATCAAAGATATAGAGGTCAATACGACGATCTTTTATATTTTTTTAAATATATGTATGTGAAGATTCATACTATGTATGATCATGATAAATTATGGGCGTATAAGAGGCCATTAGTATAATTCTGTGATAATGAAATTTTTTATAAAGAAAGATATTAAATATCTTACAATTCTATTAATAAAGAAGATGAGCATCATTTCCATGATCTTTATTTTCAACCTTAAAAACATAATTATTAAATGAATTAGTTCTTTACAATAACTGGTTTTGTAATATGAGATTACAGGTTAATAAAACTAATGATCTTATATATATATTATACAAACTGTCATATAAAATAGTAAAGTAATATATTGCAATATATATATATATATATATATATATATATATATATATATATATATATATCATTAACTATTTAGAACTATTTAAAATCCCATGCAATGTGAAGAAACATTAATTATATAATTTATTTTTGAAAGTCAAACACTGCAATTATTGAATCAAAAATACAAATATAAAATAGCATATGTAAATTTCTTAAATTACTTTAGGTTATATCGAATTTTTAAATTTTTTCGTACTGATATTATTGAACAAATATATTCCCTTTTTTGGACAATACTACTTCTTAATAACATTCGACAAATTAGATAACAAATGCATATATATATATTATTGTTAAAATATGTGCTTAATAAACAGTAGTGTAAATCTAAAAACTTGGCAAACGGCATCCAAAACATTAAGGAAATGATATTTCTCGAACAGAAAGGTGGGTGACCTACAGGTATTTCCAGCAAATCAAACATAAAATTATGTTATCTATTTCTGCGTTAAAGTTTCCCTGAAAAATTTGAAAATACGCGCACACTCTTTATCCCGAG
Organism: Bombus pascuorum; assembly: GCF_905332965.1. Taxonomy (NCBI): domain Eukaryota; kingdom Metazoa; phylum Arthropoda; class Insecta; order Hymenoptera; family Apidae; genus Bombus; species Bombus pascuorum. The sequence continues at coordinate 5,868,031 of NC_083494.1, read as the reverse complement.
GCGAACGCAATAATATCGGGAAAATGCGAAACGAGCTACAAATATAAGAATCTGTTCATCGAGTCTGTGGCGTGTTGAATTGTTTATTATGTTTGAAAATAAACAATGAAAACAGGGAGTATGTACGAGAAAGAGAATGCTCCCAAACACACGGGAGGCAGCACGCTGACTCTTGAATAGCTGCTAGTGACGTCACAGCATCCTCGTCTCTTACGTTCCGCAACCCGCAGTGCCCGTCACCCGTCTGCGATGAGTTTAGTTTTCAAAACAAGACTCTGGTTGCCGCTCGTAGGCCGCACTCGCGTTTAAAAGAAAAGCTCGAGAGAGCCGGAGTCAAAACCTGCTAACACGGAAGGCTGTGTCGTAGCATAGTGTCTCGCGAGCGGTTTTCTTTTCTTTCGGTATTTCCCGTCTTCTCGGTTAAAACGTGACGAAAAAATGGACACCCTACGCGAGCAGGTGATGATCAATCAATTTGTGCTGGCTGCAGGTTGTGCCAGGGAGCAAGCGAAACAGTTGCTACAAGCTGCGCATTGGCAATTTGAGGTAAGGGAACCAGCTTCCACATCATTTTTGCGACAAACATTCTGAACTTCACCATATTTATGCCCATCGCGGCTCGATACTTCCTACGTAAACAAAGCAGCGAAAATGGCCGACTATACAAGCGGTACTAACGTTCATTTCATCCGTAACTATTACGTATTAACATGCATTCGATTAAAAATGTCGATCGAATCTGATCGAACGATGCTCCGTTGCTAACTCTCATGTATCGTCGCGTTAACATTTGTTCAATAATACACAAGGATCAGCGAGTGGAGTGAGTCAGTGAGCACATTTACTATCACACAGGATGAAGTCCATTCATAAAAATCATACGATGTTGCTAAGAGGTTTTGTTCGGTATTGTTGTGATGAGATTGCTCTGAAACCCTGTCAAGGTTATGCGCACGATATTTTTAGGTTAACTGACTATAATTCGAATCTTTTTCGTGAGTGTAACAAAATTTATGTAAACAGGAACCAACAAATATCAGCCTTCAGATACATAAGTAATGAATTTACAATTTTCAAAGAGTTTATTATGGAGAAAACAATTTGTAATTTTGAAGTCGCAATTTAGTTACAAATATAGTTAAAAATGAAATTATTGCTATATTGAAAGTTACACTGTGTTACAGAGGGTTAACGCTTTTCTAATATGTTTGTTTGTTTTCATTTACGGATGCACGCTATCGTAAACTGTATTCAGGTACAAATCTAGTTTTAGACTTGGCTTTTATTCATTGAACATCGTTGCAACCGCACATTCATCATACGTAAAGTTTTCGTTGGTTTAAAATAGGGTCATGTATCTATATCACACTCGATTTCTTCAAACCGACTCTGTAAACGGACTTGGCCATTAACAATGAGAACAATGCTGACATCGCGTGTGGCGATCGCGAACAATAATTATCTTTTCAGTACAACCTTTCCAGGTCTATCGATTTACGAGCTATTCGTTTGTACTAAAAGCCTCCTTCGATTTATGGAAATTAGATCACATTTAGCCTATCTATATATTTACTATGTATATGCTTTGTATACTGTGTTAACGACCTTTATACGTAAGGTTTACAATCATAACGCAACTTATATGTATTTTAACTGTAAATATACTTGTAGATTAATACTTTCGTTCGTCGTTTGTTGCAATAATAAATCTAAATTAACTTTCATATATAGATATAACATAAATATAGGGTATCCCAGTATCGACGATACAAATGAGGTGGGGGTGATTCTACTCCAGATTTTACCGGGTAACCTTTGGCTGTGTGTCTGTGTGATAACCAGTGTACTGTGTGAGCATAGCGAGTAAAACTATTTTATAAAAATATAAATATTTCGAAGCTTTTGTACTGCGAGAAAGTTTATATGTTGAAGAAAATATTAAAAAATCATTCTTAATATTCACGAGTTCTCGTACCAATTTTATATTAAAATTTTTCTTAAAAATTTTGACGGTTAATTCTTTTGGATATAATAATTTTATTATTTAAGAATCTTCTATTTATTACATGTATTTTATTTTTTTAAATAAATTACGTAATACATTTGTAAAATGTAACATCATTTCGCGAAGATACGAAATATCAAGGAAACATAAAGAGAAGAATAAGTTGATATTAAATGTAATCATTATCTATTAGTAGTCGGTTTTAGAATATTCACTGTTTGTATATATGTAAGATTGTCAGCGCCGAAAAATTGTATATATCTATTACCGTACGAAGTTCGTTTTAATTTTGTTTTATCTTAATAAATGAATCACCAATTCTACCAATCAGTTTATCGCGCGTATTAATCCATATTTGACATACATTTTCTTCCAAAGTTCTTTACGTATTGAAGTAAAAAAACATGTATGATTCGAAGATGAAAATATCACAGTAGGCGGAAACTGATTATTATTCCCTTTCATTTTGAATTTTTATATCTTAATCTTACTGTTTGTTCAACAAACAAAAAGAATTAATATCTTGGGAAGAATTTCAACAAAATTGAAATGAAAAATCATACGTATTAACAATGATTTTTTTGACCTGACTGAAAATAAACTCAACCTTTTAAATTGAAAGATGTAAACCTTTTAAACATAGCTGATAAGTCGACGAAGTTTTCTAGGAGGCAAAGATATATTTTTTAAGACAAGAAATATTGTAATATCTTCAATTCGGGACGATTATTACGACGAGCGATATTTTGAAAATTTTTAGGTGGATGGAAAACACACACGTTTAGTTTCAAAACAAAACAAAAAAAAAAGACAGACAATTTTAATAACATGGGTTTGATTAACAATAAACTGAATTTTAAAATTGCTTTCATGTTTCTTGTAGTTTACATATATGTATTTAATTCCAAAATCAACAAAAAAAAAAAATAGATTTTGTTATATGAATTTTGAAATTTCTCCGTTATAAAATACCAAAAATGTATCTTATCATTTATTACTTTTGCTTCTGTAGGCATTCTATAATTGTCTTTTATAGTTTTCATGTACATATTTAGTGCGAAAATAAAAAAGAGATTTTGTAACATGACTTTTGAATAATAATTTTGATTTCGCTCCATCACAGAACACCGAAAATGTGACTCGCCATGTATTTTTCCAGTGACTTTCGTTTATATTTATAGAACATATGGACGTCAACTGCCACGGTGATCATCGGTGAGCCACGTTTACTAAATTTCTTGAATTTTAATTAATTAATAAATTTTAATTTTCAATAGAATAAAATAAATTTCATGACCTCACAATATGTTCAACAATGTAAATTAATGAATAATAATAAATAAATCTGACAACATTGTTAGGAAAAACATGCACAAGCATAATATAATATTTTGCAAAAATTAAATTTTATGGTATAGTAAGTATATTTTAATCTATTGCGGCTGCCAGCACAAAATATATAAAATTTGCGTGTTATTCATCGTATTAACTGGAAAAATCTGGAACACCATGTATATTACTACAGCATTATATCTTATTTAGCATCAATTGTCTATTACCCTTCATTCGTGTTCTAGCGGTACGGATTAATATGACTTGTGTTTTAAGGTTACACAATTATGCTTGATAATAGAGAAATCTGATAAAAATGATACTCGGTGAATTCATCGTTGTAAATTTTGCGGGATTAAGGAAAAACTTTATAGTATGTTTTGACGAGACAAGATAGGAAAAATACCTGTATACTTCGATAATATAAAACATGCTGTCAATATCTCGTTGTGTTTAGTTGGTGCGTTTCTCATACTTTCACACGATCAATATATAATACAAGGAAGTACGATAGGATAGACTTTCAGCAATTAGTATCTTATCCGTAGTGAGCATTAGCAGAGTACTTCTTTGCTAAAAGCTTTCTGCATTTCAGATCCATTTAATGTTAGAACCTCGAGAATTTTATTCTTTTCTTTGTCAGTAATTTAAACCGATTTTCTTGATTTTAAACGCGCGTGTTTTTGTTAAATATCGCGCTCGATGTTTTGTTTCCGATAGTTTTTAATTAATTAACACTTTAAAACGTCGTGTATTGTGGAAATACGTATTCATGCTTTTTAAATTTTATCTTATTTATTTGTCAGTATATTTTTATAATCTATTATCATACCGTTGTACTATTATTAAATAATTTATTTATTACCTAATTCTGATTTTGTACAGGAAGACAAAGCTATTCGTGTTTATTTCATAAGCAAACAAAATAATAATAATTATTATCTATTAACTATTATATGTATAACTATTATAAATAATTGATGTAACTGTAAATAGTCAATTTAAAACATTCCAGTTATAGAAGAGTAACAATTTTTTTTTACTAAAGTATCGAATGTATAGTATGAATAATAAATCATTTTCAGTTATATAATTGTCAGGAATTGAAATAATAAATGAGTCTTATTTAGAATTACATATGTAGAAAGTTTATATTAAGTTACAAGAAAGATGACTATATGTTAATAAGGAGAACCTACGATAAAATATATGAGTACAACGTGCTTTTTAATTTGCACTTTACACAAATAAAAATTTGTCCATAATTATTTTATTATCTCTTAATTCCCCAAAACTTCTTAACAAACCAGAATATTACATGCTTATGAGGAAAGAAATTACCATATATGTTAATTACAGTTTTTTCATTTTAATTTTGATGTGTATAATAATACTGTGCCAATCGAATATAACGTAACAGTAATAAACATATAAAATAAACTTAATAAAGAACATAAATTACATACATGTATATGTGGACACATAACTTCAGAGTTACACACTATTATAAAGAGCCATATGAAATTTTTATATTACTTATGCATAATATTTCTGAAAAAATAAGAACAGTCACTGAGCATCAGAAACGTAAGGCTAAGAATATCAAAACAATGCAGAAAACAAAAATGAAAACAAAATGACTAGCATCCAAGGTTATTATTTTCTAGTTGATATTTTATCTCTTTACAAAAAGAGATTCTAGTAGATTGGCTTTACAAAGCCAATTGCTAATAGGCGATAAAATGGTGAAGATATAGAATGAAATGTTTTCATAGGAAATTTTGTTTTCAAAAAGTTGACTTCAAATATTTAACTGCTAAGTGCTACCGGATATTGCTACATCGCAACATCTTAACTTATATTTGTTTTTCTACTACGTACATATTGAGTAACCGAGGACACACGATGAAGCAGGACATTGATAGAGAATAAATTTTATTATTTTCGAAACTGTTCCTCGCACTGTTAAATACACAACTGCATCCTTCGAATTAAATTACTATGAAATGAAATTTCCCTTCTTACAAAGTAATAAAGTTTCTTATCATCTTTTATTGCATGTTCTCCATTATCCGATAGAATAAACTTAAACACAAGTAAAATACCGGTTTACAACGGGATTAAATAACACTTATCAGGCAATTATTTAAGCTAATTTTTTTGTAAATGACGTCAGGTATAGAAAATTCACTTTTATATTTCGAGCTTGAAATTTATTCTCGTAAAGTCATTATTTTTGTAACAAATAATTTCTATACTATACTATAAATATATACTTTATGCAACAATTCCAAAAAAACTTTTTGTGATTATATGACAAATTTAAATAATTTATAAAATCAGCAGAATTATCTAGTTATCGTATCTAAAATCTGACTATGTCAGGTAATTAGATTCTTTATTATTAATGATTTTGGTTTCAGTTAGGTTTTATTATATAGTTTGGGTTATTATATGACAAAAGCAAATAATCTATGATATTATATAGCATGAATTATCGACTGACAATATTTCAAATTTGATCGTGCTGTAATGACATTTTTTATTTATTATATTTGACTTTGGTTTAAATATGGTAAGATAATAAAATACAATAATACATGAAATATAGGTAAATGAATATATCGATGACTGCACAACTATTGTATATCCATTTTTGGCAATTTTGGTAATGTACGATTAAGTAAATATTTTGTACATTGTTTCTATCTTTATCAGCGCCATTATACAATTGTGTATCGCAAATTGTGCATTCATCCTTTTTAGGATCACATAAAATGACAGTGGCGGATCATGATTCCTGAAAATACCTCTATACTAAATACAACAAAGAGAAATGTTATTTTTGACAAATTTAAGAAGTAAACATAGAATCATTTCGCAACATAAAGAAACAGTCAGGAACTATTTGTTGCATATAAAAATTCCAATTACACAAATTACAATGAACAAACGATATTTGTGCAGTAAGCCATCGATACGTACGCTTTTTAAAAATCACACCACGTTACAGAATGTTACGAATAAAGCAGAGTGTGAAAGTGATATCAACATCGAAACCGCGAAGAAAAGCCATGGTTTGTCAGCAGACTTTGGCAATTTACCATAAGACGCGGCACCAAATTGATCGATAGTTGATTGCGAGATCGAATCGATTGTTTAGCGCTATGTTTACTAAACGATTGCAACACGATATTAGACGTCAAATTGTAATCCTCGGTCGTCGCTTGGAACGCGTGCTTTCGTAAGAACCGCGCAGGATTGCTAATATTTAATGTCATTCCGTTACTATTATATCGTTACGTCATCTTGTGAAAATAACCATCGCATCATTTAAAATAAACACAGCCAGCCTGTTACGTTCATCCCTGTTCATAAGTATTGGGACACTTGCTGATCCAAAACACACTGTGAAAATACACGGTGGCTTATAAAAGTATTTTAACGCTTACCATCGAAAACTTACATGTATACAGGTTGTCTCAGCTGATATTGACGTCATTGTCATGATCCGTAGTAAAAAATGTTTCAGATAAGACTTGAATCGTTCCGAGGCAGGTATATTCTGATATTATTAGTTTTTCTGTATGTTGCCTCGTAAATATCATGAATGTCAAGTTTTTTTTTTTATTTTAGTGGGATCATATATTTGGGAAATGGATAAACATAAGATCTAGGAACTTGATGTCCTAGAAATCATGGCGATAGCAATAAGCTGATTCTATGTGGAAAAACAAGTCAAAAATATAGTTTTATTTTTATTATAGTTTTCTAAAACATCGACCTTGGAGATTTCTAAAATATACTTGAATTTGACTAATTCCAGGAAATTTGAGACACTTATTTACTGAAATGAGATGTACATATATCCAAATTATTCCCAAAACGTGCGAAACCGTTTTCGTTAATTAGAACGTTTCGCGTACGTTTCCGATCGCCGGAATATTCGGCCAAGGTGACTTTCTGCGTCTCGTCTTAAAACCGTATTGACGCAGGTAAAATCGACACAGAGGGTGTCGGAAAACTATAAAGGTTTAAAACTTGAAAATACTAAAAATACGTAGAAAATAATTTTTTCACAGGAAAATTTGATATTGTATTTACGAGAAACTCGAATACACGCAAAGACCAAAGGTGATAAACATAAGTTACGTCTCCTCCTGGCTTTTATAAAGGAGCAATCTTAGAAGTCAATATGTTGTCAACCAATTCCGCATTGAAATTATTTCTTCGTTTGATTTTGGGATTAAACGTGTGTTTTTGTCACTGTCTTGAAAATTCAAAAGATATAAATAACATTAGTTGCGCAGAGTAATATGCAATCACTATATTTGTTATTTATTATACGATATCATAACTAGGCCAATCTTACTAATCCTGTTACCGATATAATGTATCTACTAAATCAATATTATTTATTTATTTCACAGTACCGTAAATTTACCAGCTATTTTCAAAAGGCTGATATCGTTAAATCTATCAGATTACTGATATCTTCAGTTACTATATAAACATAGTAGAATTTTTTAACTATTAAATAACATGCAAGTCAGAAAATCAGCAAAAATATATGTACTTATCTTATTTTTCCTGCGTAATCTTCACGTGAAATGTAAATAAAGGAATCGAAAGATTCAATTAAAAGTATCTAACAGGAAATATTCTATCACTAGAAACGATTATCAGCAATATCAACAACAAATCGTGATAAAATACGAAGGTTTGTTTCCTCTGCCACAAAAGATGTTTAATATATCTTCCTTTTATTTGAACAAAACATTCACATATTTATATTATGAATCAATATACATAACATAATATTTAAATATTCTTACCTTGTCCCACTAGTTATAATTCAATTATAATGTTTGTTATAGACAAATATATTAAGAGTACAACATAACGTACACCGATAAGGAGATGTAACATCACATTTTGAACTAAAAGTATTTATTTTAGTGAACATACGTGAATATTATTCTGTTAAATTAGAAATTAGAAGAAAGAAAATATCTGTTGAACAACCAACTTGTAGCACACGATAGCCAGAGATTGTTGTTCATTGCTAAATATAAGAACAAAATGCACGTTGTGATTTTTGCATCGGTCTTTACTTAGAATCATATTATGAAATTTTATTTTCATGGTAAATTGAAAATGTATTGCAATGTTTGATAGAACCTATATTTAGTACAATTTTAAATTTAACATTGATAACTTCAAAGGTATTACTAATTCGTGATGAAAGTAGTTTTCCTAATCAAAGTAATTCTTTTATTATCACTACTCGTATCAAGAAACATTGATAATGACAAAAAAGTAGAAAATTTAAACTTCATAATATAATATTATTACTTATCTTTGCCTTGTCAAAGCAACTTTTATGTGAAATAGAATGAAACATAAATTTAGACCGGGAATTTTCATGCACACATTAAAATACGTGGATTTTTGTATCTTTAAGTTTCACATAAATGCGCAAGAAATATTGCAGTCTAACCATATACTTTTATAGCTTGCTATACAGTACGTTTTTTATCTTGGATTCGTAAATATCTTACAACTCGTTGTTTAGTTTTGCTTATATAAAGAATTATGTCAGACTAAAGCTAGTTGATTCAGACAACCGAATGTTGTGATTCAAAATTTTTTCTTTTTTCGTGGTAATCTTTTTCAGCCTCTCAAGCTTGTCATCATTTTTTAAAGTAGCATTTTAATGTAGTTGCATATATTATACACCAATCAATGCATCTTCATACCGCACATTTCCATGTAACAAGTTTTACAAAATTAAAATTGATTAAATTAAAATACTATTTAAATTAACCATTTTCAGACGCTAATACTTTAATATCCTTTTATAAAAAATAAAACAATCAGCTGACTGGCTTGAAAAATATATACAAACCCAGTTGAAAGAAATGATAATAATCTTGTGAAATTTGAAACAAACAGGCCTTGAAGGAAAATGTTCATGAATCATGTTTATTGTTCTAAATTCTAAATTAATTAACTTTGTCATATCGATAAAAGGTATTAAAATATTAACGAATACAAGATAAACGAAACACCTTGTATATCGATGTTTCATTTACAAACAGCATTATATTTCATTTACTACGTTTTATTTAGCATTTTATTTAGGGCGTTGTATTTTATTGTCTTTTTTCGTTGAATGAAAATAAAATATTCACAACTACATGTAGAAAAATACGAAAAAGCTTGTTTCATATTTTTTTGCAATCGTTATCTTTTTTATAATTGAGGATACATTGATTTATTCCCTGTGTAAGATATTAAGACATTTGAAAGATAAGATCAATAAGTAAGATTTAAAGAATACTTCAACATTAGCGTTGAGAACTTTACATATGAAATACAAGCAAAGGAACACTTGTGTTTGTACGTTTCTGGTTTTTCGTACGGTAAATTTCATGAAATTAAAATTGAGATATCTCTTGAATCAAACATCTCCGCGACATTTTTGTATAGGAAATAAGAGAACGCATCAGCTAGTACATAAAAAAGCGTGGTCTTTAAAAAAGAAAACGTAAACATATAAATTTCTACAAATATGTTTCGCATCATAACATGCGTCTCTTCAGGCCAAATAGTTCATTGCTTTAAGCATCTCCTCGTCTCATTAAAAGTAACGAGGATATCGCTTTGTAACAGAATTACTGAGACACCCTGTACATTCGAGTGTAGGTGACTTTTTATTTATACGTAATAGAACAAGAAAGAAAACTTTCTGGTCGAAATACTCGAATAGTAACTATAATGCACCTGAACAGAATGGAATACTCGTAATAGTTGATGCTGCGTTGTCTTGACAGAGAATACAGAGAAATAAGAGGAGAGAGAATTCAGTCTGTTCGTTGAATTCAGTCTGAAAACTTTCTCTGCGCGGCTGCTAACGCGTTTAACAACAGATTACGACACGGGTTCTAATGAGTACTGGCAAGTTTCTGTACGTTACCCCGGTCGGTACCTTTCCAGTCTCTCTGTCTCTCTTATTCTCTGCCTCCTTTCTTTCGCTATCTCGTCTATGCCGGTATAAATACACAATAGACGAAGTGCTTTCACGATTATCCAATAAGTTTATGCATGTCTGGATATTTTTAATTAGTTCACCCTCCGTAATTATTTATAAAATTTTCTTTATTTATGAGAGAATAAAATTATAATTGAATAATCAATCGTTTCATATATACCTGATTCTTTCAGAATTGTTGATTCATAATGATCCAAGTTAAACGTGTTTTGTCTAGAATTCCATGAATACATTGAATTAAAATAATTCATTGTACGTTATTATTACGTATAATTTATTTACGTATAATAATAATAATTATTATTATATATTACCTATAATTCAGTGTATATATGCATAAATATTAAAATACGAAAAGAATAATAATTTTAAACGATAATGTGTGGATAAACGTAGATAAGTAAAATATACAGAATGTTTCGTTTACATTGCATTGCATAATATCTTTACTTTAATACTTTAGTCGATACAAAAAATTGCGTTGGAGGGAAACTGGTGATGTAGAATGACGAATATTATAATTTATGAGTTTACCTCTTAAAGTCATACTTTTCAAGGTCGTTGACATTTTTTTCTTCAATCAAACTATATATTTTTGGCAATTACACAGCTTAGTAACTTTCCTCAATTTTGATTACTTTACTTTAATCTTTTTCTTATGAAACGAGAAAACATTTTGACAAATGAATGACTTTTTGGCTCGCTCCACTTTTAATGTTCAAAGTTTATGAAAACAGTTACATTGTATCAGATTTGTCGATTCTTTTCACCGAAAACAATATTTTAAACGATAGAAGCGATTTCGTTTGTCCATACACGTTTAAATAAACGTGGCCCTTATCAAATTTCTCGACTTTTTAGATAATAAACGTATTCTATTTCTACTGTAGGTGTTTCGTGTTTAAGCTAATTCGAACATAACGGTACACCACGAGTGTTTTAATTTAACTTAGAATGATTAAAGACATTGTACGAAGTTTAACAGATTTTTTTAAAGATTATTAACCACAGGAACATTTTAATACCTACGATAGTTACGTTTACACAGTAAAGGCTAGTAATAAGAGGCAAGATTCGCGATATAGTGAAAGATCATGAAAAATAATCTACAGTGATTCAAAAAAATATTCGAGCACTTACCATAACTTTCATTATAGGAAAGTTTTCATTTATTTCATTAGCACTGTAATGAAACACAGCTATCGTGATTATGACAGCCAAATTTGCAACCAATTCAAAAATGTATATAAAAGTTACAAAACATTTATTGAAAGCATACGCTTAGTGAAAAATTAGTATACGACGTGAATAGTAGTTTTAAACATACAATTAGTGCTGGAGATGATCTCACTACATATTGTGACTTATTAATAAAACGAATGATACAATCAACTGTACAATATCTTGGTGAGGTTCGTGAAGCATATGCGTTCGACAAATATCTTGTAACTTCTCTATATATTTTTACATTCGTTTCACTAATATAATCATAATATAATCGTGTCTCGTCACGGTGCTAATGACACTTCGAAATGTCTCGTATAATATAACCATAAAATTAAAATTCTAATAGTGTTCTAACACTTTCGCGTGCCATTGTGTGCCAAAATACAGTATTCGATTTGCCATGGAATGAAAATTAATTTTTCCCATAGAAACAACTATTCTTATGATATTCGTAATTTCATTCGTAATTTGAAGAAACCCGTGTAAATCAATCTCATGTAGCCGGTAGGCAAAAATGAATAAAAAAATATATATATTTAATTAGTTGAAGTCTTCTGCTATTGTATATTAAATTGTTAACTATCGTTAAAGAATTGAAATGCTTGGAACAGGTATTCAAAAAAATATAGAATAGCTACGAGAAGTATTTATATACACATATCTTAATTTCCACTGTAGCGTGTTTTAATTACGTTCTAAAGTTCGTTTGCGTAGCATTACATTTTTACAATCACGTGCCAGTGCTACTAAACGATACGAAATTTGTTACATTCGGCTCCAATTAATTGGTATACAAACCAAATAATAAATGCGATGCTATTCGTAGTACACCACGATAGACTACCATACTTTTCGTAGTCATCGTACATTGTAAACGAACAAAGTTCGTTTTTATTCCGACCTGTTCGATCGTAAAATCAAGAAATCTGAAATCCGTCATTTCGTCGAGTTTGCTGGCTCGGTTGTTACGTGACGCTCACTGTACGTACCACTTCTTTCGTTTCATCCAGGAACGGTTAATTTTAGCATCGAACGCCAAGTGCCATTAGTATATAATTGCACGGCCGACGCGCGAAGAATAATAGAAATAAGACTATTGTTACCATTATCGCGGTACCAATCGTCAAGCTATGCCATTTTATCGAGAGATCCTTTTCAGAGGCCGGCTTTCAAGCTAGAAGAGCGGCAAGATTACGACGCGACGATCCCATTGCGGTGACATCTGGCATAGTCCATCTGTTCTGTTTTTGTCGCCATCAGTGTCTCTCATCGTTAACAAACCTGTATATACATACCTTCGTTTCGCTATTCCACGAAGGTCAAACAAAATCGACTGTGACGATTCAACCGACCTGTTCCCATTCTTTTCTTCTTCTTCTCTTTTCTTCGATAATTTATGTGTGTCGTTGGTTCATGGAATGAATCGAGGAAGACGAAGAATTTATTTTCGCATCTGACGTTGTCAAGAGATTTCTGAAATTGTTTGAGCACGTTTTAAACGCATTGAGTACCCGCGAAATATCAAAACAATGCCAGATATATCTGAGGAGCTTGAAAAATTAACGAGGCACCACCACTGCATGGCTGTGTGCCATTTCTTTTTTACCCGCAAGATACGCGGCGGCGAAACTTTATTTGCAAACCGCGCGAGCAGTAACTTGTAAACGATGTTTCTTTCAGAAACTTCATCTCTTCAAAAATGTCCGATTCTACATTTTTCCTTGTACCATTGTTATATTACCAAACATATACAAATGCTTTTGCTTGCTTTGGGAAAATTGAAGTTATTCTTCATTGAAGCAGAGACACAGTGGAATCTCTCAGGACCAAAGCAGTGTCATATAATCAGACTGTACCTATGAGGTGATAAAAACGAAGAAAATAATTTTGAAAACCACCATGACGAATGCAGAGATAATTCGTTTCGTTCGTTTAATCAACTGTTTGGTACCGACTACCGTGCTAGATGCATTCGACTTCTTCGTTTATGCGAAATAGGATTCGCGACGGTTGCTGAAGAATAGTCGAGGAATGTGTGCCGATTAATCGGACATTTCGTATAATCGGAACTCTATTCTGCGTCTATTTATTTGTATTATGTCACTTCAATCACAATAATCTATGTACAGTTTTTTTCTTCTTTTTGTACTTTTAAGAAACTTTACAATTTGTCCAATAAGGACATGCGGTAAATCGATTTAGCCGATGTGTGGCTATAATTTTATTCTACATTTTCCGTTTATTTTCACACGTAAACTAACCTGCTGATCAATTATCCTTATTATCCTTATCAATTATCTGCTCTCGTTTAGTTGGCAATTCAGCAAATCTATGTACACTAGCGGACAAAAGTTTAAGACGACTACCTTTCTCGTAGAATGTCGCTCTATATCCTAAACACCAAACAACCAGTTGCTATTGAAAAATGCTACTGAAATAGTCGCAATCGTGCGCTATTCAGTTTCACTCTACTAAATAAATATCGACTCATCCTAGAATAAGACTTTTTTTTATTATTTAATTTGTACTTTACAATTTGTTCAACTGAACATTCGGTAAATAATAAGCTCAGCTTCGGATTTTTGCGACTGAGCATTGGTTTCTTCCGCGTGCTTCGAGGTCAAAATCAGGATGATCGTTTCATTTCAGGATAAACAATGGTCTTTGCTGTTGTTTCTTTGATTTATGGTTTCTGCATTATTTTTCTTTTTTCTATACTCATAGGTACCACGATAGCGCCTGCTTACAGGCTATGGCAATATTTTCTATCTATTTCTATTTTTTATGTAATCTATTTCTCAAATGTATTTTTCTTGTTACGAGGTAACGTAACAATTCTTCTATTTTCTCAGCGCAGGTCGCTGGCTTTACTCGCGATTTTCACTTGAATTCAGCGATTGCTACTATAAATGTAGTATGTCGTGCCAGATAGTTTTATCATCGTTCGATTAATTCTGTGCACCACTGAATTCGAACGTTCGTCCTAAAGTAATGTCCGCAGCGAGTACAGCATCGAGTCGTTTCATATTTATCCTCTCGAGTATCGTTGGTGTTTTAAAAGTCTCGTAGCCGTTCGTAGATAAAGCGCGAGTGTCATGTAGTTGCAAGGACAACTACGAAATGTTGATTATTTATTATCTTAGTATAATACATATACATATATAATACGATAATCTAGCAGATAAGTAGCTGTTTTAAACTCTTGTTCGCTACTGGATATACATACACCGCAAATTTTCAAACTCAATTTTCTTAAAAGCAAAGCCACCGACATAATTTTCTCATTCTTAATTTCCGTCCCATTTTGCGTCATGGGATCTTCCTGGCTTTTCCACGAATTACGGACATTTGATATAACATGGAGCGTCCACAGAAAAAGGAGGAATATCAATTTTAACGAGTTTCGAGTTAAACATATTTTTCATGTTCTCTTTATCGCTGACCATGTCGTATTAATTGGAATAAAAATTTTCTGAGTATTACAGTAGTTGTAAGAAATTAATGAATTTTTTACTTTTTATAGTTTAATATGTTATATTTTTTTTATTATTTAATTTGTAATTTACAATTTGTGCAGCTGGACATTTGGTAAATTTTTCTAATTTAACACGTTGACTGCCGCGCGTATTTTCGGTGAAATCTCCTTCAGGCCACGAGTGTGGTATAGATTATTCTGACCAAATAGTTTCTTATACCACCACGATTAGAAAAGGAATCAAATGGTACCGAAAACTTGGCATTCAACTCCTTCTGGGAATTTCTGTTGTAAACGCTTTGACGGTTTACAAAATTGCAACAAGGAAGGATGTAAATATTAGAAGATTTAGAGAATTATTAGCTGCAAGATTATTAGAGTTGTCTGAAAATACAAAAAATCGTTGTCTTCGACGGAGACAGCATAAAATGATTCCGGAAGAAGCATTAGACGCGCATGCAAACTATGTTATGCAGATAAAACGTTGAACGGACCGATCAAAGACACGAGAGAATTTAAAGAAAACAACTTATTGCCCAAATGTTCCGACCAAATGTTCCGCCCAAATGTTCCGCCCAAATGTACTCAGCTTTGTATAAAATGCTTCAAAGTTTTACATTCTATATAATTTTCTTAATAAACCATTTTCGTATTACTTTTACAACAATTCAATAGTTTTATTACTTCCTGTACAATATCTTTTCAAATATCTACAACGATCAATTAAAAGTCATCCGAATACGGGTGAGGCCGCCCCATTAGAAACTTTGCGGTCACCCGAATATGGGTGACATGACAATCAACGTGTTGATTGCTAAATAACATGTGAATGGCTATTCCCAGCGGGATACCATCTTCGAGTTTGACTATTTTATTTCTTTAGTCAGGTCAGTGGGGTGTTTTCTTTTTAGTCTAATGTAGTAATATATTATATGTGTATTATTTAAAATTAGAAGTAAAAGTTAAGAATGATGCAGAATAAAATGTTTCTTTTTGATATGTAATATCTACAAGAAAATATAAAATTGCAACATTATACATTAAAAAATAAATTTTCGTTCTTCGAGAAATGCTGAAACTCAACGTTCTGCCTTGTATCTCGCGGAATCTCTTACAAACAAATCTTTCATCAGGCTGTGGTAAACACAGGAAAGAAATAGTTTACTAGTTTTTAACAGAAGAACCTTCGTAATAATAGATTAACAAACATACAAAAATCTTATTATCTGTTATCTGAATAGGTTAACGTTAAAACACGCGGGAAATGTTCTATCGACATTGGTTTTTGTTATGTCGATGCATACGAAATATCGTTTACCAGAAGTTTTCAGCTTGACGTATTATAACCAGCCAATAAATTTCGTCCTATCTTCAATCATTATCAACCATATTATTCTTCCGAGATAACGTACGATGATATATAATGCGGATGTTTAGTTTTTCTGTAAGTAAAATATGATCCAAAAAGATAGAGTAAAAGTTACTTTAAATAAATGTTCCTAATCGTAGCATATGCTTTAGTAATTAATTCTATGTTTAAGTAATTATTCTTAATCTTTCGATGGTATAACAAAATCGAGAAGGATTGTTAGAAGAACGAATGATTTTATCAGATGCAAAGAAATACATATGTTCGTCTGTTCGTAAGAAACGAATATTAACAGTCGAGTTAGGGCGATGACTATTAGGATGACTGGAAGTTTATATTCGCTGCATGTTATTATCCAACGGTTTGTTCGAGCCTCCCTCAAGCTACATCGTCAAAAAATTAATATTTATTTTTTATCTTCTCACGGAGAGTAGGAAACAATAATATTTAGAAAGTCAGTTTTTCACTGGCAAGTGGCATAAACGTGCCATTGGTCAGCGGTTACGGAAAACTTTCCATATAAACTTCATCGGCGTGTGGAGAATAATTGATTTAAAAATAGAAAACTTGTAAACCTGGAGAAAACTTCTCGGAATAGTCACAAATACGTACATCGTTAAGGATTCTAAGAATCGTCTCATCCCTTCTGAAGCGTACAATTCTGAAGAGTTTCAGAGAATATCTAATTTTTAGATCAAATATTCAGCAACCATCATGGAAGCTAGTTCGATCATAAATTATGACTCGTAACACATATTGCGACACACGTTGCGCGTGTTATGTAAAACATTTTGAAATTTCATCAGCACCATAGTGCACTACCATTGCCATGATTATATTGGCAAAATTGGAAGCTAATCTGAAAATATATGCGGAACTTTCAAGATATTTGCTGTAAGCTTATGTTCAATACGTAATTCCTATACCGTATAAATACAATACATCGACACTTATCAATATCACGGACGATGGTGTGTTAAATATCTTTGCCATCTACACCAAATATCTTGCAACTTTTCAAAACACTTTCTTGCACTTGAACACTGTATTGATTTTCGAAATCGTTTAGATTTTCACCGATGTAATCGCTATAATTGAGCGTCGATCAATCATTACGGTATCAACGCAATTTCAAAATGTTTCGTATAATACGCGTAACACGTTCGTAAAAGGCGGCGTAGAAGAGCGTACGAATTCTTTCGCGAGAGTATTTTGCATCTGGAAAGATTCGAAAAGATTTACAGAAAGCGTTAATTCATAATCGATGGATGCAACGAAGCTGACAGAAGCGTTTTTCAGTCTGAGCATGACTTTCGAGATAGGAAATTTCTTTTATTGTGTTTTTGTTCCGTCCTTTTCCCGTCAGACGAGCGTTTACAAAATCTTTTCATAATATACGTATAATATACGTACGTCTGACTCGGCCCGAAAGGTTCGAACTGTAGATCTATTTCAGATTTTTTTTCGTTACGTGACTCGAACGCAATCCGGTTGAGAACACGTTTTTGGAACACGTTTTTGGAACACGTTTTTTTTATTATTATTATTTAATTTGTATTTTACAATTTGTCCAGCTGGACATTCGGTAAATTTTTCTAGCTTAAATTGGAACACGTGAACGGGTCTACCAAAGTTTTGGTAATTTAAAATATCCACGTGGCGGTCGAACGTATCTTTTACCTCGTTTCTCGATCGATCATGGCATTTTCGTGTGCAATTGGTATAAATAATTGTACGTTTATTTACATACAAATAGAATCCTTTAGCTTATTATCCACACGTCATTAACTTTACGCTCTTCTCTTTCGATTTAACGAAGCAGGTAAAGAAGCTAAAGGTAAAGAGCTAGAAAAAAGTTCGGATAGAAAATTGGTCGAATATCGTTTAAGATTTTTAAGCGTCGAACGCTGCACACAATTTGAATAAAATAGTATCGTAAATAGGAAGCGGAGCTTGGACGAAGAAAATTAGTAATAGGATTTGCAATTGAAAGAGAATTTTGTCATCAGAAAATATATGAACTTTATCGCATCTTTTCAATGACGAAAGTTAATCTCAAGTTTATTTGTACAGCTGTTTGCGTCTGATTTTTGCACGATCAAGGAACGTGTATGTAGGTGGAACTCTTTAAAAGTTTGATGAAAATAATCCGTTGAAGAGGTAACTTGTATTTTTTTACGGGAAAATTACGAGTGGATGTTTGATCTTTTACCTGTCGTTAAAATTAAGACTCGCGATTATAGCAGGAAGATTAAATCGAAGTAATTAAGAATAATTTAATAATTAAGCGAGTTTGAAGTAAAACGATACAAGCGACAAGATCGTTAACTCGTGAAAAATAGGGATAAAATTAAATTCTAATAGAAAAGTCTATGTTCTTGCGCCATCGAACATGTTATTGCACATGTTCATACAATTTTGTATTTTTAAGCATACAGCAACGAACCTAAATAGAGATTGCTTATAATTATATGTTAACTACTTATAACTATATACTATAAATCTTTCACTTTAAACGTCTTGTCTTGTATAACTTTGCATATTATGTCCATTTTATAGACCTTTGCTCTTTTCAATTATTTATAATACATAAATATTCGCAATTATACTCATTACTATACTCTTAAAGCAAAAACACTTTACACTAAAGTGGATAGATAAGGATCTTTTACGTATCATTTCAATATTCGTTTCTAGGAAAAGAGAGTTTTCAACTGAACTTTTCTACTGAATCCCTCATATTGTTGGTGCATATTTGTTTTCAATGTTTTGACAGTGCGATCAACACACGACTGGGAAGATTCCCAGCACTTTTTACGTAATTACTAAAATACTCTTCGTGAAGAATTGTTTGTA
Organism: Bombus pascuorum; assembly: GCF_905332965.1. Lineage (NCBI taxonomy): Eukaryota > Metazoa > Arthropoda > Insecta > Hymenoptera > Apidae > Bombus > Bombus pascuorum. The sequence continues at coordinate 5,848,713 of NC_083494.1, read as the reverse complement.
TCGATCAATATCTGTCAATACATTCATTGCTATTGACGCATATATTGCGTCAATTCACTCGATTATTTATATAATGTTACTGACTTTTTTTTTACGTCCCAACAAAATTCATTAAACGGTTGACATATCGGTATGTTTTTTAAAACAATGGTACATTGGAACAATCGTTAGTTGGTACTTAAATGTATCTAATTAAGTATTTAAAGACATCTCAAAATAATCTATATCGCGATTTATTGTGATCGAGCGATATAAAAAATTAATCAATTCTACAAGAATAATATTTTTTTATTGTTTACAATTTGTCCAGTTGGACATTCGGTAAATTTTTCTAGCTTAATCACTAAATAACATGTGTATGGCTATCCCCAGTGAGATACCATCTTCGAGTATGACTATTTTATTTCTTTAGTGAGGTCGGTGGGGTGTTTTCTTTTTAGTCTTCTTTCTATGAGAGAAGAATAATATCTGTCATGGTTTCAAAACCTCATAACGTAACTGCGGTCATTTTCGACCCAGTTGTAGCTTTCTAATATTAACAAATATCTCGAGTTCGATCAGAATATGGAAAAGTCGCTATTGATTCGCACGATTTCTCTTTTCGATTTTATTTCAAACACGCTCTTAAAATATCAGAAATTTCGTGCTGAAATCAGCGTGATCGAAATGTACAAGTTCGAAGATCGCTATACAGGATGATCAGATACTGCTCTGTAATGTGATTTGAAACGAACTCAACTGCAATAGTGTTATATCGTGAATACTTTCTCCACAAAAATCAAACTATGTCGAACAAAAATTAAAGAACCATCACTTTGAGCATCACTTTGCTTCTCTGGGAGAAGACGAACACGGACAATCATCATTTTTCATCTGTTCGAATATTACGTTTGACGTGACACATTGAAATAATTTTGAATTTGAAAATCCTATAATTCGTAAAACCGTACGGAGTACGTGTGTTAGTGAATAAGAAGAAATGAAACGTTTCTACCTGTTCAGATAAAAGTTGGGCATAAGGACGAAACGAGTAAAACCTCTAACGTATCAAAGACAAAATAGCAAACTAAGTGTACATATATATTACTCTTTTTATTTCCTTGTCTTTTATTTTATTTTCTTTCATGAACCGCGAATATCAAAAGCGATAAACATCAGCGTTTTTGAAGAACGGTCGTGTTTATGAAAGCGACGCGCGTGATCTCTGCGTGAAAAGCATGAAATTCCGAAAGGAAAGAGAAATAATTTATTCTCCTCGTAGGTTCTGCATCACCACCGAGCAAAATACCGCACAATTGCGTCTTCTTAAATGGAAAATACATGTATGTATACTCCAATTAGTGTAACAAGCATAACGATAACGATCTTCCTGATTGTCTTTAATAGAAGACAATGTATTAAACAGAAGATATATCGTGTACTCGTGGAAAGCTTCCACACAACATAATCATCATCATTTTATCGAATGATCAAACAATTTGACTGTTTGTTATCTTTAACACGGGTTACTCCAATACAGGTTAACATCAACCATACTCGGTCTAAAGTCGTTCGTGTTATCCATTTCTTCTTTTTTTCTTTTTTTTTTTTTTTTCAAGGCAAACATAAAGATAAGATTCGTTACTAACGATTTATCGATACCATCTGTGCGATATAACGATGAAAGTTATAACCATTTTCCGTGTAGCTTGTCGTTGCGTGTTCTATCGGAACGAAAAATACATATGCAAGGGTTAATATTTTAGAAGCGTGCAACGGTGCAACGCTATAGAAGTTAGTTTCGAAGAAAACTCGACGGGAACGTGATGGAAATCCACACGAAAACGCTCGTGTACGATGGATATATAAGAGCAAAAGCGAGCGGCCGCGTCATGGTTTTTCTTGGAAAAAGCAACTTTCAAAGCTTCGCGAAAGCGAGAATGTCGCGTGGCTGCGAGAAACTAGCGAGAATTGTGTGCTAGTTTCCGCGGCAATTGGGTCGGTTGGAAGTGGCTGGGCACACACAGGGAACGGGTGATCCGCGTTCGGTAAACTTTCGCGCGATCGCCCAAAGCACTGATAAAACTGCCGCGTTTCTAGTACTATCTGTTTTGCAATTTACCGACAATATACGACTACGTTGCCGCGCAACGTACAAAGCTAACCTCGATCTACGAGGTGTGACAGAGTGTCGAGAATAATGCGTTCGACAATTTTATTTTAAGAATTGGACAAGTACAGCTTACGTTTCTCGGTTTCGTCTTTTACGTATCACGCGTGTTACATGAAACAGTTTGAGATTTCATTAGCACCGCGATGACACGCAATTATCGCGATTATATCGGTATAGTTCTAAGCGATTCTGAAAATGTGTACACAAGTTCCAAGATATTTAGTGCAAGTATATTTTGCACAGATGACGAAATCACATGTTTCGCTCAGGTTGCCATGGGGGTATTTTTATCATTCAAAGCATATAATGGCAAAATAATAATAAATTGATGATGTAAGACAAATTCTTCCCCAATGGACCGTTTATCTTATTGGTGGTCACGGGTGACCACCGTGGCGCCTTGGTAACAGTTGATAGCGACATATTATAATAAGGCTTCGTTTATTTCAACAAACTATTCGCATTCGTTATTTCGTCGTAAGCAAAACGTTCAGAATATATTATTGAAACATGTAGGAGATATTAGTAAACGGTATTTGTTCATTCTATATATAATAGTAAGGTATGTGCACACTTCTAACTTTAATTATGATTATAAAGCAGCATTTACGATTATTTTCTAGGCTGTGTTTATAATAGTATTCGTAGATTACCCCTCAAAGATATGGATGCAAACACAATGTACCGTTAGATAGAAGATTTGTTTTTTTTTTTTATTGATGTTCTAATAAAAATGTTTAATTGTTCAATGGGGCACTTTTTGTTTCAAAGTATCTTCTATTTATCGGTTATATTCAAAATGCTCTAACTGTCAATTTTCATACAATTTTTACAATTGTAAGAAGTTCAAGCGCGCCAATGACCAACGTAGCAGTCAATGTGTTAAGACGACTATTTATACCGTGTACATATTAATTTTATACTAAATATAAGTTTGCAATAAATATGTTACAAGTTTTATGTATATTTGATATTGGATTCAAACGCTAATACGATCACGATAATCACGTCTCATTATAGCGCCGATACAATTTCAAAATGTTTTATGTAACATCCACGATATACATACACACATACGTATAAAAGTTTTTTATGGTAAGTGTATGAATACTTTTGCAAGTTACTGTATCTACTTAAATAAATATACTTGTTTACAACGCGGTTCTTGTAACTCTCTATACGTATATGCGTTCCAATGTTAAATTCATCGTTCATTCATTTTATTAGTGGACTCTCTTGCGTAATCGTAATAAGTTTAGTAACGAAAGAATAGAAGTTTTATAAATTACAAGCCGCTTGTTCATTTACTAGATTCGAATTATCCCTTTTCACGTAATAATTTTATCATCTATAACTGACTAACTCGTCCATCTACAAATATTGTTAGTCGGTAAATTATTGTACAAAGTGTTGTGAAATTCTGTCGTAATTCCCAAGTTATATCAGTTCGAATTGTATGAACTAATTGAGAGTATATCAGGACTTCTTTTTATCTGAGCGAATAAAAAAAGCGTCACCAAGAAACAACTCGGGAAAAGACAGCAAAGTAAATATGTACTTCAACGTCGTGAACAATTATATATATACTATTTCTCCTACATAATTTTTGTTTATATAATTTTTCTCTATATAGTATTCGAATGCTAAAACAACAATTATTTATTATACATTATATGCATTATGTTGTAACAAATATAGAAAAAGCCACCGAGCATAAGAATACCGAAATAACGTAAAGCAAGAAAGTAAAAGTAATAAGAATGATCACATCCGGAGTTAACCCTTAACAGTGAAAGTTACCGATGAGTAACTGTGTCGTCACGTCATAGGACAGTTTGTCCTGTGACTAGGCCTTGAATGAGTCAAACTTGAGCGGAGAATTGGTCACACACCAACACGTGTCTCTTCATTTTTATCTCACGCGAGGAAAGTTACCCGGTTATTGGATTATCTAAATGTAAAAATACCACTTCTTTTGCAGCCACTCATGGATTTCGATGCTATTTTGACAATCGATGTCAAATTTCCCGAGTAAACAGTGATACTCGTTCCAACTAATTTAACGTTTCTCGTTCAAACTCATTTAACATGCTGATAGCTTCCTTTGTTGCTAATGTCGATCGACTAGCCCTGCTACGTGTTTTTGGTTATTTTCGATGCAATTATATTCTTCTGACGTTGAAAGATATCATCTTTAGTTTGAGAAAAATATGGAAGAAAGTATTATTGGTACGCGTGATTTATTGTTTTAATCTTGTACCATACATAGTTTTTTAAAACATTAGATTCTTTTTGTTTGCCAAGATGAAAGCAAAATCGAAATATAACGATGGGAAAATCCTATCAGGGCCAAACCAGCACCTCGACAGTAGGAAATTCTTCCTGTTACAGTCTTCCATCCTACATATAAATGTATTAACACTGGAACTACCACACCAGTCCAATTGACTGGCTTTACAATTTTATTTTCAAATTCCTATATGTTATATTTCTTTTCTGCAATGATGTAATGATTTTCGCAACGATAACTAAAAGAATAATATAATGAATTTTATTTTGTTTTTAATGTATTCAAACTGAAAATAATTTCGTATCAAGGCTATTTAACCAATATCAGTAAAAATGACTGGTACTTATTAAAGTGTAAAAGGCTGCAATCTGTTTATCGAACCCGAATTAACCAGTTTCCTCGTTTTGTACAACTTGCCACACGTTTTTCAAATTTTTACTGCGTATCATTCAATATGATGATATCAGTTATCAGGAAAATTCCGAATCGATCGCTAGATCGCTAGATGCTAACACTAGAATACCACACTAGTCAAAGTGACTGATTCTACAATTTTATAAATGTGCCAACCCTCGTTTAAGGGTCATGATCCTAGATGAATTAATAATACCAAAAATGTACTACACAACATGGAAGTAATAAATCAATAAATATAAAAGTATTCTATTATTACGTATTTTTTTAAGGACCAGTCATTTTTACTACTTTTGGTAGAAATAGCTTGGTGTTACTGTGATTGCTTTTTATTTCAGTCGCTAAGTATTCTTCAGATGCGAGAGATCACGTTTGACCCGTTTCTCAACATCTCGCCTATATCAGTTTATTGTATTGGCCATTTTAAAAAATTCCACGAGAAATAATATGATTTAATTTCCTATTTCTTATTTTTTTTAAATAAATAATTTTTTCTTTTTTCCTCTGTTATAAAGAATGTAAGATGCGATGTTTGCAAAGTAATATTGTCTACAAATTGTTTTGAACAGTATATTTTCGATAAACTCCATGGAGAATTCGGATGTCATTTACTGCACTTACGACCAACCGCGCACGGTGATAGAGACAGTCCTCTTAAGTAGGGCCATAATGCAAATGGGTTAAGGAAGGTACGGCACATTTACCACTCTAACACAACTGTACTAATTATGGTAAAGGTAATCGATCGATACAGACAATTATGTATGACATTGCAGTAACAGACGAATATAATATAATGGTTCTGTTTCTATTACAAGATCGCGTTACGTATCGAAATACAATCCAACAGCGTAACGTTATACTCGCTATTCTTACAATAGAGTTATCAAAATTTCGCTGTATCGATCGGCCGCATGTTACACTTGTACACTGCGAATATTAAATTTGTAAGCTCGGTAGAAATTATTAAAGTTTGTTCGCACTTTAAGCGGCGTTATCAAAGCGTCGAAGCTTTGATTAATTGCCATCGGAGAAGCGTGTACGACTGAAACGAAATATCTCTATAAATATCCTATAATTACAATACATATAAATGCAACAGTCGATAAAAATAACGTGTTATTCGTTACAAATATCTGCCTCAGCGATTTTATTCTCGTTTCAGAGCATTCCCACTCTTTTGTAGCGGTTGTTTCTCTTTATTATAAAAGGAGAAACGCGCATGTCTATATGTAGAAAATTTACCTTCAAATTTTTACGAAAAAAATGTGAAATTATAGTATCGTCGATAGTCTAATTGGTACACACTCTGCGGATATTTATGCAACATACAAATATCAAAAAAAAAAAAAAGAAAAAACAAACATATCAAACGTAACGACATTTGGTAGCTGCTATTTAGTGTCTATATTTTTAAATTACGTTCGTAAAGGTACGAATTTGCATTAACGTAGACTGTCGGAGTAAATTTTATTACGGTCAGCTCATGGTAGACGTGTATTTACATATTAATTATAAGTAAAAGACTCCAACGAACACATTAAAATAACTATGCGGCGTGCGGAAATTTATTAACTCGGTATAATTAAGGACGTGAAAAATATACAGGCGATTTTTAAATATAGTAATAGTATTTGTACATTACTGAAACAGTCGAGTAATATTTTTTCGTCTTATGAATTATAAATGTGTTCATATTTCAGTATTATTTCAAAGCACATGAACGATTAATAATAAATGCAGAAACTTTATAACGTTTGCTTACCTGAAAATAAATAGAAATTGTTTTAAATTGTACTTAAAATTTAATTACGTGTTTTTCAATCATCTTCCTCTAATCGCTGATACAAAAATAAACAAAGCGCATAGAACGTAAAACATTAAAAACAGTGTACTCATTTTAATATTTAATAGACAGGATGAATCTCTGTATTTAAGCTTTATTTCTTTAATTGTGTATATAACAATCTAAATTTGCATGAAAATCCACGGCCTAGTTGATACGGATCTTATAGATAATCATATAAATAAGTATATATAAACATACATATATTTAAAATAAAAAGAATCTCTGTTCTGATCTTAATATTTCTGGCGTAATTGTCCGTTGTCTTCCAACTTTCTTCTAACAGGTTCCCATAACTGCTTTTCCGATTTTCAGCGCGCTTGCCTCATTCTTCTATTCGGTATGATATTAGGCTAACCCAACATATCTCGTATTTTCTCAATTGTGCCAGTGACTATGAAAGTGGTCTAGGTCAAAAATTTAAAAAACCTGAGTTTATCACTTATTCTCATACATTACAATTACTATACGTTAATACTATTTGAAACCATTTTTGCAAAATGGTAAAAATCGAGCCGTTGCTGCGAGTTCCTTGTCACGCGATTAAACAGAATTCAGTTCATGCGTCAAACGCGAAACTTTAAATATCTTAAATCGAAGAATATATACGACTTAAGCTAGTTTCATAATCACCAGCGCAATGGAAGAGCAATTGTAGAAAATACCGTAGCCAAAGAATGTTTCAGGACGACAAGTAAACATGTAGTTCAGTTTCATGAATAAGTAAAGAGTATGTGTAGAAAATTCTGTACGTGGAAAAACTCGATGTCGCGTTTATATAGAGCAATAAACAAAAGCCAAGAAATAATTAACTGACGTTTATCGGTATTTATATTTTTCTCTATAGAGGCGACGTTAGTCGTATCAGTGCCACCACATCTACTAGCATTAACAATTATTTAGAATGGGAAATTGCACTGAAGTTCTATACCTTTCGCGAATATTTTCCATTAAAATACAAAATTTCTCAATTTTCCCACTTACAGTATTCTTCGATTATGCTTATGGTCGCAGTCATTTCTTTTAATGTTTATTCGAATCATACGAGTACAGCTTTAATTTAGCCTTCGGATATTATCGTAAATTAGTTGTTAAATATTTCGAAATTAAATGATAAAATAAAGTCTTGTATTGTTTTAATAAGCACTTTGCTGAAAAGGAGTAAGCGTCAGCGGTGACGGTGGCTCATGGGCGAGAGTGTTGTACATAGACAAACGCATTCGAGTACATAGATACTGCATGATCTGGTTTCACAAGGTGAACAAGAAGCTTATGAATTTCTAGTTACAACCAATCACTCACTTTTGAGCGATACTGTAAGTATGTGACACCACGTGACTTCACTTGCCAGTTGCGTGTTCGACTGTAGCTAAAGACATTAACACGTGTTGAAGCTTTTTAGTGTCCCTTTCTTAACTTACTGTTTAAATATTTTCCAAGCTACGGGCAAGCGCAAGATTTGCTTCGTTACTCTGTTGATACAAATCGAGTCACACTCTATATATCAAATGCGACGATCAAATTTCGAAAATAATTCCGATGTTGTTTCGAAATGGCAAGAAAGTAGGCGATTACGTTCCGCTGTACAACTTGATCACGTGCAATTAACATGTAGTTAACGTGGTATTTTTTGTCATTTTATAAATTTATTTCCTTAAAAACTTACGTACGTATGTATCCGAAATGAAAATTGACTGAAGTAGCATTCCAAATAACGCAACGAAGACGATAGACTTCGTCGAACGAATAGTTTTAACAAACTTACACGAAAGAGAAAACGATGTTTCCCCAGAAGAGCAAAAGAATACTTCGGTGTCTTTCATTTCTGTTCGATACATTTCCTTTTAAATGAAATATTCGTTCTATCACATAATTCTTGAAAGTGTATCTGTAATTACACATATATATCCAATTACTTTATCTCATAGCAAGGCTAGAAGTCAGAAATTATCGATGCCAATAGATCTTCTTACGCGACCAGAAAAATATCTGACGATAAAACGAATGAAATTTAATAAATAAATTTGACAAATTACGTGTTATTCGATTATCCTATTTGACGTAAGATTGTTAAACTATAAAGAAGAACGTTTAATAAAGCACTTATTTTTCATTTGTTTAGGTAAGAAATAGAAGGAAACTGACAATATGGCAACGTAACATATCAACCACTTGCGGTGCTAATCACGGAGGTTTTTATTTTTAATATTTATATTATTCGCTCTTTTCCAAAGATCATTTTAATTTTGATTTTTCCCCTTCCTCTGTGTAACCTCGCCTAACAAAGCTAGAAATTAGAAAGCATATAGCAAATTATTGGGCATGTGTTTCTAATAGTTATCAATAGGTAGCAAAAAAGATATTCTGGTCTCTGCATGACCTCACCTTACGACCAGTGTACTAAGGCTTGAATTATCTAAAAACTTGTACTTAGCAGAGGGAAATCAATGTGACACACTGGCTTCGATCTCGATTTAAATAAAAGATTCTTTCATTATCTTTGCCACCTTAGGTGTAACAGAATTATAGGATATTCAGAACGAACAATTCAGAAAATAGTTAGTTTTCTATTCTAAAAACGTTTCACGTTTCTAGATTCTCTCGCACGCGATTTAAGCTAATGTTGCTAGTCAAATTTTGCGAGTCATAGACTACAAGTTATTAGCATTGCTAAATTTTCTGGCGTAACAGTAAAGCAAGTTTGGTAATTAACGAAACATGGGATTTTACAAGTAAATGTTACAAATTACAATTCCCACTTGGCGGTAAATTAAATTAAAAAATTGTGAAGTTTGTGACCTATGATTTGTAACTTGTCAATTGTCATTATCGCGCAAGAGGGTCCTAATATCAGATACAAACTACAACATTGTAGAAAGTCCATAAACGGAAATGATTTTTGCTCTTACGAATAAGTATAGAATTTGATGTCGTTTTGAATCTGTCGTTACTTCTTAAAATGTGTTTTAGTTAAAAGATTATTGGCAATTTATTAAAGTACATATTAATACAATTTGAAGTAATAAATTTAGACAGTAGGAGTTTTTTTTGGAAGATTGCCATATAACTTTTGAGTAATCCATTACCTGACGTTCTATATTTAATAGTTCAAACAGGTTTTTTACATTTTTATCTTCCTTTCTGCCCGTGACTCATTCTAAGCTGTCCTTCGTGTATTTTATCAATGTAATGTAGCATTCAAGCACAAAAGTATCCGAACACTTATCGCACAAAATTTTTACGAATGTGCGTATTATACGAAAGTTCTTGGAATTTCATTTACATTCTAACGAAATGGCTATCACGATATATAAAAATTACAAGATATTTATTGCAACATACACTTACGGTTAATGAAAAATTAAAACTCGACACAAATAGTAATTTTAAACATTAACAAACATAAAATTGGTGCTAAAGATAAAGTCTCGCTGCATATTATTAATACAGCGAATAATCGGTTAAATATCTCGACGATCTTTGCAAAATATATTGAATTATATATTGGATATATATGGAATTGGATATATATTGGATATATATAATTATATATTGAAATATATAATTCCAATAAATATCTTCCAATTGTTATACACATTTTCAGACTTTTCGAATCTGACCAATACAATTACTACAATCGTATCTCGTTAATGCCAATGAGATTTCATAACGTTCTATACAGATACATCAATGTTAAGTGTGTTACGTATAATGTACACGTAAGAAGTTTTCAAAGGCGTTCGAATAACGATGATAAATGAGCTGTTCAAATTTTCACGAAGAAGCTCCATCATTCATCGTTTTACGCTGAATTTGTGACTATCGATAAATCGAATAGAAAATAATTCGTCCAAAGACTTCGATGCTGTTCTTCTGCTTCATATTTATTCGTATGTAGATCGAAGAATTTAGGTTACTTTTGCACAATAGTATACGAGCTTCTAGCCAACCGTGCGATAGCCAATACATTTTAACCATCGACCTTTAAACTGCAAAGTTAAAATGTAAAACGTAACACTATCTTTGACAACTTGTTCAAGTCTCGGTATAGCAAATATTTACGTCGTGGTTAAAGGCTAAGTCAGGCATCGAGGTTGAGAGTTGGCATTCGTCGTTCGAAGGTTAATGACACGATTTGTAAACGGAAACGATATTCATTCTGAAAAAAACTACGCGTTACGTAGTCGAGGCGTAGAGTAACACATATAAATGTTGAAGAATGAAATGCGTTATGCCTGCGGTCTAATCGTGCTTACTTTATCGTTTCAGACTGCCCTTAGTATTTTCTTCCAAGAAGCAGCGATACCTCCATGCGCGCAAGGACCTGGCACGCACTTTGGCCAAGTAAGTGCACCGATTTTTCTATCGAATATTTAATATTTAATATTTATTTCAGCTCAAATTGCACCTGGCTTTAGATAATTAGAGTTTATAAACGTAAAATATTAACTTAGAGATAACTACAGTAGCATAAAAACATATCAATTCTCCGGTTATCTCGGCTTTTTATCTCTACATTTCGTTCGTTCATTTATTCGTTGCGTGATTCGTTATCCGTCTATTTTTTATTATACTCTATTTCCCCATCATTGCACTTTTCTTTTTCCTTGCCTTCCACTTCCGCTTCTTTCTGTTTGCGTTTTCCCCTCTTTTCCCTACTCTCCTTCTATTTCCTTTCCATTCTCCGCAACCTCTTTCCAAGATTGTTATCAGCACAGTAGAATTCCATTTATCTGAGCTCATCGAGGAACAAACAATTCGTGTAACTGGAGCTCTCGTAACGGCGATCTATTGATTCCGCCCACGACCTGTGATTTTTCGTTCGTACGACGTTGGATCGGAAATCATAGTGCAACCGATGATCCGACGCGGAAAAATAACTCGAAAATATGGAATCAAACTTTTTCGTACGACGCTTCGATTCTGAGAAAAACAAACTTGAGAATTTGCCGACTATACTTTAACTTGGCCAAGTACCGATTAAGTATCGGTAGACGATCGGCACGAAATTATCGTATACGTGAAAATAGATCAAAAATGTTAAACTGTGTTTTCTCTTTTAACGCCCCATTTTCAAGAAAATAAAGTTCCAACATGCTTAATTACCAACTGGCCTGATACACGCGCACGGTACATCCTCAAATTTATTTTTGAAAACTGAAAAATCTTCATACGGGAGAATTTCGCAATTTATAATTAGACTATGTTCGTACATTTTTGAAAAACCTAGGATTCGAACAATCTACAGAGCGCGTACAACGTGCAAAGATATAAACGATATTTAAAGTAGAACAATTACTATGATATTTAGTAGACGAAACAATTTTCCATTTGGATCTCATTTCTTTAATTACATTCATAGAAACATAAAATTGCATAAACGTCCGCACTTTATTTATAGCCTCTAATACATTTCCAGCGTAAATGTATTTATTTACCTATTTATTGTCGCATCGATTAACGGACATTATCGATCACGATTAAAATGAATTACATAAGTCATAAGTTGGCACAGTCGTTACATGTACTCATTATATAATATCTTTTATCTATGTGTGTAAATCAATATGTGTATGTAAGATAAAATACATAATAAAAATAACGTCATTAGTTATTACATAGTTATTACACTACATGATACAGCAATTATACAGTTAACGTGGATTGTTGATGTCGTTTAACAGGACATAAGATGTTCTGTTTTACGAGATTACGTTCATCTAACGAACAATCCAATATTTCTGATATCGAATGAAATCTATCGAAAGACTCGACTCGCCTTTGGTCGTTCTCCGTGTTTTTGTCGTGTACCGACGTCTAATCGATACGAAACTATATTTCCGCGTGAAAAGCGTCGTCGTGTTCGTACTCGTTGGCGGCGGCGATCGTATCGGCTACGTTCCGTCTCTTTCTTCCTTTCCACTCGATTCTCTTTTATTTATGTCACGTGCAACGATCCACGACGCATCACGCGAATGATTTTATTCATTAGGTTCGTTGCGCGAATCGCGACGAGATCACGCGCGAGAAATGACATTTTTTCGTTGCCTTTCGTTCGCGCGATATCGTTTCGTCTCGATCGCTTGGTAAACGGCCATGCATCTCGAAATGTTAGCCATTTATTTGTTGCTTTTCGTTACACGCCCAGAATGCCAATCTTTTATATATATTTCAGTATTTTCTCCTATTTTCATTTACCTCGCTGCTCTTTTGGGCGCGGTTATGAATCGCTGTTTGTTTCGCACCGGTTCAAGTACATAATCGGAAAATGTATCGAACATCTACATCGTGCTATAGATAGATACCAGTTGGTAAATTGTCGGCTACTTTTATCGATTTCCAATAATACGTCGATGGCTTGCTGCAGCAAATATCCTATGTCCACTTTATCGTTCCCGAGAGAAACGGTTTTAAAAATTGAATGGTACTTGATAATTCGATAAATACGTTTCGCATTTACCTTTATCGGTGTTGGTACAAAATCGTTTGCAAATTGCGCACTGATCCTTTTTAGGAAATTAAAAACGACAAAGATGGATTAACTTTTATAACTTTTTAACTTAACGAAGTAACTTTTACAAAAGCTCTTGGATCGTGCAATTATCAAACTGTGGATATTTGTGCGTTTATGGGGAATTTAAAACAAGCGGAACATACATACAGAATATGCAAACAAATCGCAATTTACATTTCATTGCCTATGGTTATAAATAATCATTTTCAATAAATATTTTCGTTCCCAATCAGGTTCGAGAAGAAGTAAGACAGGATTTTCTGGTGATTTAAATTAGATATATAAGCTGGCTTAATTTTGACATTCTACGAGTAAAAGTAAGAAAAGAATCATCATCTAACGAGCATATAAATGTTTTACTAACAGCTATAAAACGTTTGTAAATACAATACAGAACTGATGATGAAATAACGAACTGATTTTTCGCTATATGAAGCACGAAAATAGGTTAATGATATTTACAGCAGGGTTATCTCACGAGTGTACTACAAATTCTTTATTATTAATTCTTCCATACAATTTTCAAATTTTTATATTTTAATCTTACTCCGATTTTAACGATCAAGGACAAATTTTGAACATTTTAAGGGAACGTTTCTCGGAAAACTGAAACTTGCTCATATCTTATACAAACTGCCATGATATTTTTCACGCTGTTGAAATATAATTGGTCGAGAAAGATGGGAAGAACATAGCGGGGTTAAGACCTGAAGCATATTAATTCTTGCCTCGCAAAATTTTTTCCCTCGGAGTTCCCCATGAATAAAAATGACGTGATGTGGCGTGATGTCTGGCGATCGCGGGGGCCAAGGAATCGATCCTCTTCAAGCTGTCCATCATTGAGGTTAATGTTCGTTTAACCATTCTATCAAACAGCACAACCAAACTTATTATTCTTGCTTCTCGGTATTATTCAATTATTTCGTATTTTCGTATTGATTTTTTAACCAAGCGTTCACGCGAGCCTGTGTTTGTGCGATATTATTTCTCGTAATTTATTCGTAGAATGTGTTGGCCACGTTTTATCTGTTTTTTATTATATTACTAGGTTTCAGTTTTTTCCATGTATCGCCAAAGTTATTTTGACTCGTTCGGTTAATCGTATCTGATTTTGCATTGCGTAAAGTTTATGTAAGACGTACATATATTTCTTGCTCTCTATTTTATATGAAGTTTTGCTTTATAGCGTTATAAACAGGAAATGTTGTAGATAGGAGAAGCAATAAACTGCTACTTGAATGTTTGAAATTACGCTCAATCCATTAACGCGTTGATTACTACAAGAATTTTATATATTTTCACTTAGAAGCTGTAATCGTTGATAGAAAAGGTTATTATTTATTGATAGCTCGTTTTTCCTTTCAGACGTCGAGAACCTTTGAGTTTTACATCTTCAAGTCTACTTTTCCCTAATAGGTAGTTGCAGAATAGCTATTTATATATTAAAGTTGCAACAAGATGAGCACGATATTGATGTTAATATGTGCAAATTTATAGCATCATTTTATGCAAATTGATGCTTTTATAAATTTCATACAAAATAAATATATTACATTGAGTTTGCGCACTTTTTCTCATATTCATATAAATCATTTACATTGTTGAAATTAACGCAACATTTGCTCTTAATGTTAACGAATAACATACATACAATATGTTATATATATATATATATACACAATACGAATACAACAATACGTTATATACATTGTTATATTGTTATATATTGTTATATACAATGTAGCTTAATGCGTTACTTAGTGTTTCTTATTCATTGTTACGAAAAATTGTTCATTTCACAATGAACAGACGTCAAATTTTTATGCAAATTCATATGTACACGAATAGAGCTATAAATATGATATAATTTAGAAATGGATATACAAGTATAGGTATAATTTTAAAAATGGAATCTGAATAGGCAGTTGCCCTATTTACTAAATATTATAGCGAGTAACTATATTTTGCATTTATTTATACGTTTCTACGCGTTACACGTATTCTGTGTATTGTCGTGTCCTCAAATTTCCTCTAAATACATCAAAATTCGGAGTCTAAAAATAAGTATAGCCGCAGTAGACGTACGTAGATTATTAATTGATTTACCGCTATCTTTACAAGACACCTTCTAATCAATGATTTCATACACGGCTTATGCATGACGATGGTTTAGTACGTTTTTGTGCATCGTCACGTAACACGAGGGAAGTGCGCAACATTCGACTCATCGATGTGGCTCAAACTTTGCGTACGTTGTACGTACTGTATAATAATGCGTTAAATTGGCGACAGATATTATTAAACATTAAACGATTCTCGGAAGCATCGCATTGCACGAGACGATCAAATAGAACCAATATTTGTTTCAAGATAAAAATCAGTCACTTCTTCTTGACGACTGTTTATCGTTTATTTTTATAAATATCCTATTCATATTAATTTTATTAATTAATTGTAAATATATCTGTAGTATCGTCTATAATTTACTATTTGGTTTCCTCAGGTACAGAACAGGATTTTTTTTTTCGAAAAACATGAACGATATCTCTTATTAGTCGATTGAAATGTAAGATTCATTTCCCCTGAAATCCGCCAACTTCGAGCACATGTTTTTTTCCGATTTTAGCAAATTTGAATCTCATTTAAATAAGTAACAGTTTTATTTATTGCTTGCCTTCCAGCATTGCAATGTGTTTTATATACGACATACGAATCTCATTTGTCTGCGAATTTTATTCATACAACGTAATTTATTTGTTTTAAACTTCTAATAAACTTTGTAACAAATAAGACGGCCAACGACTAATTATACGGAATTTCTGACTAATTTTATAACGTGCAATTCATATAAATCTTGCTATCTTGAATGCGTAACATTGAATGAACATTAGAATATTCATATATTACTAAAGAAATAATATATATATACCTATGTAAATATATTCATACCAGCAGAGATAAACCTGTATGGAGATTTCAAATCTTCAATAAAAAAAAAAAAGAAAAAAGAAATATTTTATTTAAACGTGCGAATTAGAATTAGAAATTCGTGACAAAAATATGCGGAAACCAACAGGCTGAATAGCACAAGCATAGCGATATTACATAAAAACTACCTGCTTTTGTCTCAACATTTAACGCCTCAAGTTATTTTTAATCACTCCTACGTAAATTACATAGAAGTATAGTATATCGTATTTAAATCACATCATTGACAACGAAGTGAGAAATCAATAACTATTAAATTAACTTACTTTCATTACATTTATCGATAAGAATGGAACTATTCATCATCGTTGTCTGACGTTTTTTCAGATCAATTCGATTTGCTATTATCTATTTGTTACCAAGTTATACACATTGGCTGTATGACAAATAGACCACGGATGTGCATGTATTTATTAATCAAAATAATATAAACAACGTCCTGGTTTTGATTCTCTGTACATAGAAAAAGAGTATTTAGGATACTTGCGTTTGAAAAGATATTTAAAATTTTACGATTTTTTAAATTACATTTAAAAGATATTTCAATTTTAGTTTCACCCAAAATTTAGTCGTTTTGCATTATTATGAGAAGTAAGCGCGAGTGTATAGCATGTGACAGGAAAACTTATACAATGTTTTGAAGATAAATTTCTTCTAATTTCTTCTAATGGTTTTGTCATTAGGTGGTATTGACAAAATCCGCAATCACTTAGTTGCCAACCCAATACATAAACTGTAATATGAATGAAAGAAAAACATAGCAATTTATTTAGTATGAGTGGATATTCTTTTCTTTCGGTTAGTATGTAACGGTTTGTTTTTATGAGTTCAATATAGAAATATAGACGCGCCTTCCTCAGATAAAAATTGATCGAATCAAATAATTATTACGATTAGAATTGTTACATTTTTTAATTTATCGCCTATAACCGACACTATTAAAGACAAGAAAAGAAAAGAACACAAGGCTATTGCCCTGTGATTTTGCTCGTTCGTCATTTGCAAAATTAAACAAGATTAAAGTATCTTTTAAACCGAGTTTCGACCCAAATACTTTAATATTTTTTATAGAGAATTTAAAGATCCATTGATCGGTGTAAAAAACGATTTATAATTCTATTCGAAGAAGAATATTTAAAAATATTCGAAATGTCACTATTTTTGGAGCGGACACGTACGCTACATCACTCATTGTACGATACCGTTTCATTTAGCCTGATCAAATTCTGTTCTACCTTTCATCGTTCTAGAATGTCCAGTCGTGTGGGACACCCAGTATAACACCTCGTTATTATTACTGAAAACTACTGACAATGAGCCTACGTAGAACAACTTCCTCATTCGCTGTAAAGCTCTTTTCGTACATCAGTCGTTCTATGAGAGTTCCAACGTGGATAAATATTTGGAAATAATAGCGAATCCGGAGGAAAAGATGCGAGACTCGCGACTAATGTAAAATAACGTGCGATGATTATGCATAGTCCAAAGTTTAACAAATAATGCACACGACTCGAATGTTCTAGAAAATCATCGAACAACTTGGGTTTTAACTGCTGAAAATTCCACCAAAGCTCGTGGTGCAAAGTTAGGCGACTTCTACGTTCCGAAATAGGACAACAATTTGAAATAATCGCAAGAATAGAAAATAATCACGAAAGATTAAAAGTCACATCAGAGATTTCTTCATTCGAGAAAATAGTTTACAATTTTTTAGTTTGTTAACACTAGAATTACCACATCAGTCAAATTGATTGATTTTACAATTTTATTTTCAAATTCCTACTTCATATTATATTTTTTCCCACAATGATATAATGACTTTCGCAACGATAACTAAAAGAATAATATAATGAATTTTATTTTGTTTTTAATGTATTCAAATTGAAAATAATTTCATATCAAGGCTATTTATACCAATATCAGTAAAAATGACTGGTACTTATTAAAGTGTAAAAGGCTGCAATCTGTTTATCGAACCCCAATTAACCAGTTTCCTCGTTTTGTACAACTTGCCACACGTTTTTCAAATTTTTACTGCGTATCATTCAATATGATGATATCAGTTATCAGGAAAATTCCGGATCGATCGCTAGATGCTAACACTAGAAATACCACACCAGTCAAAATGACTTGTTGCACAATTTTATAAATGTGTCTATCCCCGTTTAGAGATCATGGTCCCAGATGGATTAATAATACCAAAAATGTACTACATAACATGGAAGTAATAAATCAATAAATATAAAAATATTCTATTATTACATACATTTTAAAAACTAGTCATTTTGGCTGGTTTTCATAGAAATAGCTTCGTGTTAACTATCGGTAGTTCTAGTGTTAGGTATACAGACGTATGTATTCACGCTACTTTGTGCTACTTTGTGACTAGGCAGAAGCGAACGATTATTGACAGGAAGGTATTCCACATGCGAATATACGCTGACTCACGACAGTATTTGCACATCTGTTTATATCGCAAGTAGAATCTCGCTTATCCATACTGACTAGAAAACAACGCAGTTCAAATAGCTGTCCTTTCCAAGTGTCTTCTTATTAGATCAAATTGTTCGAACAGAGGATTTATCCTTGCTGTTCGCGCTTCGTCGTCTTCATAGGATCATATTAGACGTGTCGATGCTAACAGTACGCTACTATGCAACGCTCATTGTAAAGTAATGTGCACCTGTCCGCGAAACAGCAGCGTACCATTTTCGTCGCTATGCGTTTTCGTCACGATGACTGGCGTTAAAGTGTCGTCTACACCGACAGACACTCTCTGTATACATTATCCGTCGACGGTCGCCAGAAAATGTAACCTAGACTGTCTACAGGCGACGACATTTATCCGCTAAAACTGTACCGGGTATCCGAATATAGCTCGATGTCGATAAGTCGAAAATGCATCACAGATGGAACACACAGATTATTGAAATGTATCTTTGCAGAAATATGACTATCGTCTGAAGCGATCGGTCCCTTTTCAGTACGAAAAAGAGTACTTTAAACTTTTGAAATTCTGATTTCGAAATACGTACGTCCCCGCTTTTAGAATCGGATATCGTGTAAATATAAATAATTAATATCGTAACGTCGTAACAACGAGGAAGATTTCTACCATAAAATATTACACGTGTTTGGTCATTAATATTTAACAGAAACCCAGAATCTAATACTTTTATTTGTGTTTTTAGACTGTTGGAAAAATTTATTTCTTTGGTATTAATAAATGTTTCATATATAACATAAAGTGTAATAACTTTATGTAATACATTTTATAATCATCGTATTAGAAAATGTATGGTTCTGAGATATAAATAATGTTGACCTTTGCTCTATTTCCGAACGATTCTTTACGATGCGTGACTTCTTTACGTGACTTTGCAATGATTTCGACAAACGGCGTGTATTTTCAATTTTTCTACTTTTACTGTTTCTTGTCACCATATCAAGTACCGTGTCATAAATCTCAGCGTCGCACTGTGGAATCGTTGCTTCCCAAACCAGGTAAAATGCACGTTTTTCCTGAAAGTTTTTGCCCGCAAGCGTCTCTCGTGTCTTCCATCTCAGTGGAAAATAAAATACTTGACTGCGGACGTGCATTTTATTGGGATTCTCCGTGACGCGTGTCTGCCGATAATTGTCATTCGTTGTGGACGTGGTTTTATCCGCGAGCTGTCTTTCCGCTTAAATGTTGTCTCCCGTCGTCCGTGAATTTTGCAGAAAAGATGCTGTTCGTCTGCGACACGTGTCTGCCAGCAACTAATGAGCAAACGCTCGTAGAAAACACTGTAAATGCGAAGAAACCAGTTTTTCAGGAAAAGAAGAAACCTTATACAAATTAATGTTACCGAAATTCGCGAAAAAGAAAGTCTATAGAAAGACCCATATGTGCCAGAAGTGTCCCTTATTTGTAAAGAGAACTCAATATTCCATTCATTTAGGCAAAGAAACAATCAACTAATGTTTATTGGCCCTTAATATTTTAATATTTTTATTGTGACACCATCTCCCAGCGTCATTGATAACTATTTAGAAAGGAAAATTGCGTTTAAATTTTATACCACGTTAGTATATCTCGTTAGTACGTAGAACACTTTCCGATAAAAGATGCAGATTCTTCAATATTGACGCCCACACAGTGTTTTCTACAAGCACTCTTCAATAGTCTGCCAGTGTGAACTTAGCTTAAGATCGTCAGTAGCAAGACGTACGTAACTATAATTTAAGATAAAGGCGTCTTGCTGGTTGCTAGACGTTTTAATAATAAGACAGAATATATCTTACTGTACGCCTCGTAGACTCAACATCGCTTATAGACGTATCGTCACGTTTTAATAGACTACAAACAAACGTTTACGCTTGTACAAAGCGACGCTTCGTGGACAGTGCCCCTCAGGCGTTGGAATTTCGATTGTTCCTCCTCTGACAGATAGAATTTATTTTGAAGAAGGACAAATGATCGCGTGTATATAAATATTTCTATTATAGGAATAAAGGTCAATTTACGCTATACGGCGCAGACCGTTACGTAACGGCAACGTCACGACAAAACATTGAAACGTACGTTTTAAATGAGACCGTTCACACTATTCGTCACCGACCGGTACGTGACGTTGCGGTTACGTGACGGTCTGTGCTTAAAGAGGCTCAGAATTAATTTGTTCGTATAAACAAGCTGCGGATAAACGAGGTTTTACCGCGCGTGTTATATAAAACATTTTGAAATCTCATTAGCACCGTAATGAGAGCGTAACTTCACCAGCACTGTCATGAGACCGGAATGAGTCGTAATTATACGATCAAATTTGAAAATGTATATAAAAGTGACACGATGTCTATCGCAGCTATATATTTAGTAAAAACTTAGTACACGATACGAATAATCAAATTAAGCGTACAATAAGCGTTAAATATAGCCCCGTTGAATATCGAGGTTTATTAACCCTTTAAGTGTTTTATTTTGAACGCGTGCACCTGTGTGCGTAATTATTCTTAAGAGCGATGACGAGTGCACTTGACGAAAAAAAAAAGAGTAAAGAACACTCTTGTAAAATTGAAATAAATTCTAAGATGGCAAATTTTTCTAATTTGCCTATTTTTTTGAAAAATTTAAATTTTTATTGTTCAAAGCTTCATTAATACCATTTGTAGAATTTTAAATTTGGTTAATATATATTTATAATACTGGATATATGGAATTAAAAGTATTTTTATGCTGAATAATCAAATATACCAATAGCTGGAAGATAAGAATTAGAAATTAGAAATTAGAAATTAGAAATTAGAAATTTATAATTGCGTATCAGCCACAACATTGATGAAGATTTTTAAAATCTTCATATATACTTCTGTAGTATATTATAAGTAGTATTATAATCCGTAGTATATATTATAATATGTTCATACTACATATTACCAGAAATGTACCAAAATATTCCAGATACTATACGAACGTTGGTGTATATGCCACGCGCTTTTGCCACGGTTGCTAACCTAATCGATGAAGAGTTGCTTGTATTTTGTAAGTTCCATGATTTTACCACAAACTCTCCAGTTACGTGCGTTTCCTTGACAATTCATTAACATTACAGAAGCCTGAACGATAACATTGTACTCGGAACTTCACGCAGTTTACGATACAAGCCTGATATTTGCTATCTCTGGGAATTTGGGTTTTTCTAGCTTGTCCTTTGAAATCAACAGAAAAAATAAATATTTCTCCTTTCTTTAACCTTCAACCGCCATCAACCGGCATTGAAATTGGCCTTTTTTTACTTCGTCTTTCGTGTAGTGTTTTACGTTTGACGCGAAGAAAATTATTAACGATGATTCGTATCGCGTAAAGTTACAATAGATATATATCTCTTTTTTAACTTTTTTTTAATATAATGTTTTAAAATAATATATTATATATATATATATATATATATATATATATATATATATATATATATATATATATATATATATATATATTATATATACACTTAGCTATATATATATATAGTTAAGTGTAGAAAGTATATATGTGTCAAAAAAATTCTTCGAGTTGTTTTATATCATAATATCTTACATGTAAGAGGTGTGCATTATGCAGTCTTTTGTGATTGATCGTGACTATAACAGTAGCAAAATAATTACAAATCTCTCTTTTTGTAAACGATTAACGGGATCGCAATATATGTAGATTCTATGGAAACGAATTAAGCTTCCAAAACACTCGTGCACGGTATGTAGTGTACGTTCAACAAACAACTGCTTCATAACAAATATTTCTTACACGTCACGGATATCAGATGTTATTGATGTTAAGCAAACGTCGGTTGGCCCAAGGTACACATCTGTTGCACGATGTCTTATCCAAATTTAAAAAGACTACTTTATCAATGTTGCGATAGAAATAATACATCACCGCACGAAAAGATAATTCCATGCGTTCGCCGTAATAGGGGCGCGAATTTCGTAAGAACTAGCGTATGAATCATAGCAAATAATACGAACAAGGTGCGCTCAAAACAGGGCACTAGAAATAATAATTCATATTTGAAGCGAGATTCTAGGAGAGGAAGCTCTGGGCGAAACGTGGAAAATTAAGGTCAAGGTGCAATGGCGAGTCGAATACGTGTCATGTCAACCCGTTATAGTTTCTAGCGTCAACTGGTTCAAACTCATTTCTTCTTTCTGCAAACAGGATTACTCGTTCGCGCTTGCTCAAACGAATGCATTTATTCTTACTTTCTTCACTTTTTTCTTCTTTCTTTTTCTTCCCCGTGAATTACGTGATATTCACAAACTGATATTATATTATATTACTATAATTTATTATTTTTGCTATAATTATATTATATAACTGATATTATATATAAAACGTTACGTTCGAATCTCGTGCAGACAGTAATGCGATTTTCTTTCCTCATTTCGACCAATGCCTAGAATCTTCGCAAGCACTCTTTTGTTTTTTTAGAGAATTTTTCTCTTATTTATCGCTCTTTGCATCCGCAATGGTAAATAAAGGTCACTTTTTATCTGTTGTTCGTCTATTTGTGAAACTTCCGTATTTTTGTAAATATCTTTTGCGTGAAACGTGTAATTGATCTCGTTAGATTCTAACGATAAATGTTCTGCAGAGGAAAACAAGTTACAATTTTGTAAATTGTAATTACGAAGAAGAGAAACATTTCATTGAAAAATAACGTTGCATGTGCGAATATTTTTATTTATTCTCGTTACATAAGTTTGAATCTGATTGCGTATCATATATTTAGTCACATATTGCAGGTTTCTAGACCTAACGTTAAACGATTTATGCTTTAAGCTTAGGAAAACTAATCTATGTGTAAGAATTCCAAGGAAAATTTTCCGTATCATGCAATCGTTGCATAAAATGTCGCAATGAACGTGCATCTGCTTCTAACGAAGTGGCAAATAAGAAATCTATAAACGGGAAAGATTTGCATTCAATTTTTCCTATTTATCGCCTTCGTATCGCGCTGTTCAACCAATTCGTTCAGGGAATTAATTAACATTTCATCACAAGAATACATTCGCATCCATTATTTCTTCTTTTTAATTCAATTTCTTCGTATGCCCAGGTGTTTCCTAGTAGATCGGTCAGTTTCCGATGAATGAAAAGTCTTAATAGGAAGCTACGTAAACTGAATCGATAAGATAGAAGGAAAAACTTGAAACGTAATTATCATTGCGACATGTTCATGTAAGTCTTCGGGAAGAAATACTATTTTCGACCATCTTTTTCTACGTTGTAACAAACTTTCTGCTTTTAAATCAATTCTTTGATATTAAATATATATTTATTATTTATATTATTTATATGAGATATATATTTGATACTCTTCTTCGTTCTAGAGCCTCGATGGACAATGTCTTCCCACATTTTGTGGCTACTTAAAACCAAGATTTCACAAGTTATATCTATATGCATGTACTTGATAAGAATTTTTCACACAGCAAATCGTACCAGTTTGAATTAGATTCGAGCGACGTTCTTTAATTCTGAATGATCAGCCGTGTGATTAAACCGATCGACTCTAAGTTTTATTGGTTTCTCAATATTATTAAAGCAAGATCAACGTTCGATTTTCAAGAGACAAATGATTTATCGTAAGTTTATTTGTTATAAGATGAAATAAATAATAATAATCTAAGAGAAATTTCAATGATCAGCCGATCAATGTGGTTTCTGAAATCGATGGCACATTTTTACCTTATTCGTATCTTATATATTATTCCATGTTTTATAAATAATCGTATATTTCGAACATTAATTAAAAAGAAGTAATTTAACTTCAAATTCTCGTGGGTCTGAAAAAATAACGACACCAATTACAAGCATTAACGTTTAAATACAACGCAAACTTTCACGTTAACAGCCACAAACGCTGCAATTCATTCCCGCAAAGATGGTACTTGCTTCGAAAATTCATGTTCCATGGTTAAATACGAATATTCGATAATAATATGAAAACGATGAAAAAATTTTAAAATATCGTCTCTTTCATTAAAATAAAGATATTTAAAAAATTCTCTTCGCAAGACATTTACAGACTTCGTGACTGCTGACAGTGTATTTATTGTTGTTATTTAAAATCGATAACGAAGATATTAAAATACGTGAATAATTATTGTGCTCGAATTTTTGTCTCTGTTTCAAAATTTCTCTGTTTTATCGGCAACAACATTTGGACCATTAGCGATCGCGTTCATTTATATAAGCTAAATATAGTTAACAAATAGTTAATAAATATACAGGTAAATATAATTAATAAATACAGCTAAAATATAATTCCAAAAATTTCAGTACATTGCAACATGAATTTGCAGTCCGTACCATTTCTTTACCATTTTTATTGATTTCGTACAATCGACTCGTTGATTTGCTTCTTCCACGTTCACATTGCGGACAAATTACGACGGTGCGTTCAATTGAGTTTATTTCGTTCGATTAAAACACTTTGTACGAATAATGTATCGATCTTTGTCTCGGTTCGATCATCGTTCCTTCTGAATAGCAAAACACAGTGCAGAGCAATACGTAGTATTCTATATATAGTACAAAATTAATACACAAGAATTTTGCAATATGACTATCGAAAACGCAGTACACGGCTGGTCAGCTTAATTTAGTAGACGATATTTTATTAAATACGACACAACATTGTTAGCGCGAGAATGCAACTGGCATTGTTCCTGAATCGTTAAACTCAGATGACTGTAAAGATAATAATAATCCTTGCTGTTAGTAGAATAGTCAAGCACGATTTTGCAGGCAGAATATGTAATATATTTAATTACGGACGTGTTCAAATTCAAATATTTAACTAAACCGAAGCATTACTCGTTCGGAAACTTTTAAACTTTTTGTGATTAAGCGTATTGTACCTTTTGGGCCATTTACGACCGAGTCGTACCTTTCTTACGTTTGACAAAAATATGAAAGAATTATTACTACAGACTGTGAATGTTGACGTATTTTTATATTTTTTTGAACCTAACTATAAATGAAGAATTTGAAGCCAGATGGAAATTTGTTTCATCTGTCAAATATTATGGACGTATTATATATTTTTGATTATTACGCGCACCCTGTATATTTCTGCGCTCTTAAATTTCTCGAAAATGCATAGAAATCGCATAATTTTTCGTGTTAATAATTTCTATCGTTAGAAAATTTCTTCAATTTACCAGAAATATGAACAAAACGTTGCTTTGTACGCGTAATTCTTCCTATCGACAGTGTTCTAATGTTGTTTTAAGATAATAAAAATCCTTTCTTCGAATCCTTTCTCGTAACAAGTTGGAGAATCGCAACGAAGCTAAGAGAAAAGAAATATGTAAAACTTATATTGACACCATAAATTCTAAGATAACGTAACGTTCGCTTATTAACGCCGTATGAATTATTGATACGACTCGTCCCAGCTTATTTGAACCTACATTATGTATCTAGATCTTTGTAGTTTATCGATGCTCCCATAATGGCATTGATAATGTGGTAATTGTTCCCTGTTCTGTTTTCATTGATGAAACGTAAAAAATGGGAGGAAGATCGCTGCATGAATTTTCCAAATATTCGTGACTCATGTTATTGTTTTGCCTCGGAGTATTAACACCGTTACGATGTACAAAATGTAATAATCAACAAACTCTGGACAAAACAATATCGCCGCTACATGTAACCGTCAACCAAAGTCAAATTCTAACTTTCCGGTATTCCCCCGACCAGTATAAGTAGACGATCATGCTCTCCAGAAAATTATTATTTAATATCCTTGCAACGAGTAGCATCGAGGGAGCGACGATTACGACTAACTCTGGATTCTGTACTTAGAATAATTTTAAATACATTTGACAGTACCAAGTATCAACTCGTCTCGTTATTGTATAAACCAATACGTTAAATCATCCACCATAGTAACTTTGTGCAAAACCAAGAACCTTTAGCTTCAAAAAGTTTCGCTGTAAAAGCGTGCTGGTGTTTCTAATCGACCGTAGTCGCAAAAAGATTTTAGAATTAGGGTCAATAACATTGTCTAAACACGGCGGAGTATGCTAGCAGGGATCAAGTGGTTCTGGAATCTCGTTCGTTATATTATCAATTCATTTTATCATACGTTAAATTACATATACAGAGACTGTAAAAAATATTGGATATAAAAAATTGTATTCATTGTAGCATTTACATGCACTAATTAATTAAATATTAAATTTAGAAAGCGCTACATTTTGCATATTTCGTATTACGATGCATCGTCTGCTATTTTGCGCTTTCACGTTTCCTATAAACGCGTGAGAACCAGCAGCCAGCAAATGAGTCAAAATTTGATGTTACTAAAACAAAGCGTAAAACATGTTCGAAAAATGTTTCATTGGAAAGTAAGAACCACTGTATCTACTCGTATTTAGAGATTTAAGTAGGAAAACTTTAACGAAAAGATGAAAAACAAGTATAAAAGCGATATAAAATTGATTTATTTCTACACATAGTATCCCTGGTCTAAATTAATTAGTTTGAAATTTTGCTAGCTCACGACCAAGATTATATAGCAAAGTATTTCGAATGAATAATCTTCGGATCATAGGCTGCGAGATTATTATTAAGAGGATTATTATCAAGAGGATTAAGAGGATTTTTATCACTATATAAATCAAACGAGCAAACGAATTATTTAGTTATAGCGTTCGATCGTGGTGGAACAGTTTGTTATAGTTATAACATGTCGTCGCTCTAATTCTTAACTGTTCTATCTCCTCTAGTTCATCAACCGAGAAAACTGAGTTTAAAGTTTCCTTTGCGTTTTAATATTAAATTATTGCATCGCGGAGTTAGAATTTGGAAGAACCGAATATTTCATTTATTTATCGTCGCATTGACTAATAATCATTGGCACAATCAATTTATATAAATCAGTACAATTAACGAATATACTCGTTATTACATATTTAAGCGTATACGTACGATAGAGTACCTAATACAACAATTATTTCAATGTTTAAACGACTGGTTATTGCGTGAGCCGAATATTTGTTGCTTTCGTAGAAGTAGAATTTTCGTATCGTCGTGAATTTGTATTCTCCGTACAAATGAGACGTCTTACACGTGCATTGATTAGTTACATTTTTTCTTCTTTCCTTTGAAAAATAGAGTCGTGAAAGTTAAAAACTAGAACGACGATACGTCTTAACGGTTAATCAATACCTAATTTGATCAGTGACTTGTTTAAAGCGCTAAAATATATAACAAAGTTAGTTGGACGCGATAGATATAATTCTGCAGTGGAAAACGATATTTGCAGTTTTACAACTGTTTGCTCAACTTTGCTATCTTCTATGAACTAGTTCTCCTTAACTTGGCAAAACAAGCTAACGGTGTTGCAAATGCAGCTAATGAATATTAAATTTCATTTCCTTCGATGAATGACAGGTTTAAAAAACAGCGAAGTCCGTTTGGCTTTGATTAAGCGACCGATATACTTGCATACGCTCTTATTATTAGCTGTCGCGCAGAATAAAGCAGACAGATAGGTTGAAAATAATCGTTGCACGCGAAAATGATTGCAGGCTTCATCTTGACACGCGTTCCTCTTAAATCATTTATTTCATCATACTGATAACTTTGTAATAAAATAATACGTAATATTAGACTAATATGATATAACAATAACATAATATAAAATCATATTATTTTCATCTTTTATTCCGAATAATACGTATTACTATTTTATTTATTTTTACTTAGTCCGTGCCTTTCGGCTTTGGACGAGTTTTTGGTTTTACATCTCGTTTACCTATCACGCTTTTTACATTCTCTCAATCTTATGGCGTTATCACCTTATTGCCTCCTCCTTTATATCTATCTAAACTCTTTTCTTATATGTCTACCTCATAATACGTATATTATTATTACAAACATAAATTACTTTATAACTTGAAAATCGAAGTCGTTTGTGCGTATAAGAAAAGTTCAGCAAAACTTTCATAGAAAGAAGACTAAAAAGAAAACACCCCACTGACCTCACTAAAGAAATAAAATAGTGAAACTCAAAAATGGTATCCCCCTTGCATATGTTATTTAGCAATTAAGCTAGAAAAATTTACCGAATTTCCAGCTGGACAAATTGTAAAGTACAAATTAAATAATAATAAAAAAGAAATTGACAATATTCGACAACATACTTTAAGGTGGTCGAAATCGGTGAGGCTCTCCCTATTTCCAACAATTATCTTAGTTCGTCCTAAATTATACAGATAGTTCCGATCTGACTATCACTTAGATATTTTTTCCAATAAAAATGTATTCTTCGTTTATTAACTAGGACCTTCTGCAATCATAAAATTAAAGTCAATGACACATCGATTTCAGTTAGTTGAATTTTCATTTTTTCCAAATACGAATATGACAGATAATTCGTAATAAATAGAAATAAAAAAAATAGAAATCCCTATCAACTTCTCTAACAGGCTAAAGGATAATTTGTCAAAACTATTGTCTCTTTGAAGCTGTCTAATCGATTTTGACAAACGATACTATTGTACATAATTGTATTTTATATTGAATATATCTATATAACGTCTAAATAGAATATATTTCTTTCTTTACCCTGACAAGACAATTTTTACGCGTTATTTCATTGTTTGACCATTATCGGCTTAATGCTAAATTATTCGCTTCATACTAAATCCCACTTATTTTGAGTGAAACGTTCGATACGATCACCTTGCCGTAAACGTTACACGTTTGTGTGCTGATCAACGTTTAAATCGCTCAGTGAGTCACATTTTTGAAACACATACGTAGTTTCACAAATAATCGTATTGTAACGTTTTGTTCCTCGTTGTTGGTTAGTTGAAAATTAACGACGTCCGACGATTTCGTTTTCTGTTTCAACGAAACGACGAAGACTTATGCGAACTATCAGTAATTCAGTATGATGAATTATTTTACATTAATTTACATAAAATACAAACTGCGTATTTATTCGTCGGCCTCAGCTTCTTCGAATATAAGGAAATTATTTTCTATCGAATGTTCAGCATCTCGATAATATCTCAACCTTCTGCATCGCAAATCATTTTCAATTAACATGCAACGTATCCATTGCTATTATTGTACATTGTGTCTTAATTAACCTTCATTAACCTTTCGTTTCGCTGTTTATCTCCGAACCTGTTAAACCACTTTTAAATAATACGCTTGTTCGTCATACATGTACAGTATGTAGCTGATATTCAAGCCGCAAATATCTATATCATTCGTGTTGTAATTTACTTTTTTTCTATACCTTGGAAATATCATTATGCGACTAACAATATGAGATGAACATCGAATTCATGCATCAATTTCTTACGACAGCGTTCTAACGTTACACGAAGAGGAAATACGACGCGGATGACGTACGATACAAAATTTAATTAGTTTTGTATTTAATTTATACAATTTACATCGAGTGAGTCACTTGAGAGTTTAAGTCGAAATATTTTCCATACTATTGGGTTGGCAACTAAGTGATTGCGGATTTTGTCATTAGGTGGTATTGATGAAATCCGCAATTGCTTAGTTGCCAACCCAATATTAACTGTATCGGAAAATATCTCGGATAAAGGTCAAACGAATTTCGATGAGAGGAGTTTTGATGTTATTAGGTTTTCTGTAGGCGGGCACGTGGAAATGACGTGTAGCTCAATTGTGTATTTTTAAACGGAGTCATATATCCTTTTAATACGTTCATCGATGCAGCTTTACGTTTTCCATGAAAAGTTATTAACCTGCGTATATCGAAAAACTATTAATTTAGCAGATATTTGAGTTTGTAAAGCTTATCGTATGAAAGACAAGGAAAATAAATGCAAAAGCAGTGACACCCACTCTGTATATAAAATGTGTGGGAAACCTGTGCAAAACACATATTTAACTTTGAAAGCTTTTAACTTTGTAATTTTCATAAGCCGAACTGTATCTGTTAGTTAGTTATACTTTCGTAATAAAGAAAGAACGAAAATAAAATTAAATATAATAATGTAAATATAAAATAATATTAAATAATTCCATGTTAATACTTGAAATAACAAAACGAAATCTCTATTTTTTTTCGATTTTGCCCAGTGTGGTGGGTAAAACCGTATACGCTATACGATATTGCCTTTAATCTAAATTAACAATGATAACATCTAAAATGATTAAGTTCTGTTCCCCAGCTGGTACAACCTTCGTGCGTCCATCTATTAGAGGGAGAGTCGTACAGTACCGACCGTAAACTTTTTTCTTATATTTCGGACTAAAGTCGGTAGAAATTAACATTTAAAAAGTAAGTTTGTAGTAAACGTGGACACTAATAAAAGGAGGAACAAAATTAATTATAATTAATTTCGTGAAATTCAATGACAATAATTGGTAATTTGCGAGAGTAAAAATGTAATTTGTAGGAAACGAAAAATTGTCGTTCGGTACTGACCACTTATTTAATTAGATTTTTCCATCTAGATCGGTAAATAATGTTAAAAACAAAAAAGAGACAGTGAGATGGTAGAACACACATTTTTATTCAAATTTTATTTTTACATATATCATCAGTAACATGATTGTATATTTTCTTGGTCTGTGAAATCGACGTGTACCTAGCCTTCGTATTCGTTGTTTCTTGGAGCATCGAAAGCCTCAGCAGACATGTCCCTGTCAGGATCATACATTTAATATCGAGGCACGATCGAAACGAGAACAATTCTGAAAATAGATACTGTCATATCGTGAAGCATCTACCAGTTGTGTGAAAAAAACCCTGTTTTATACCTATCCATATATATATAAACAACGAAATTACAGCAAATAACAACAAAGTAATATTACTTTAATTATAAAAACACCTACGTATAATTTAATAATCGTAATAACAAAAATGAAAAATAAAAGATTTAAGGCTTTATCAGAAACTTAAAATGTACACGAGAGCAACCTGTTGATATAAGTAAAGAAACTATCTAAAATAAAAAACCCTACTGAAGAATTAAACATTAATTAATATTAACAATAGTGTCCTACTGAACAATTAAACATTTTTATTAAAACAACAAAAAAAAAAGATCTTGCATCTAACGGTGCACAGTGTTTGCTTCCATATTTTTGAGAGGTAATCTACGAATATTATTATAAACACAGCTTAGAAAATAATCGTAAATGCTGCTTTATAATCATGTAATTGAAGTTAGAAGTGTGCACATATCTTACTACTATATATAGAATGAGCAAATACTGTTTACTAATATCTTCTACACGTTTCAACAATATATTCTGCACGTTTTGCTTACGACGAAATAACGAATGCGAATGGTTTGTTGAAATAAACGAAGCTTTGTTATAATATGTTGCTATTAACTATTACCATAAAAGATATAACCTAACAAACACGAAGATGGCACCCCGCTGGGGATAGCCACCCACATGCTATATTTATTTTTATTTTATTTTTTTTTTTTTTTTTTTTTACCAATAAGATATACCACTTTACCAAATGTACTTCAGGACAAATTGTAAAAAAAAACCAAAATAAACTAAAAAAAATTAACTATTACCAAGGCGCTACGGTGGTCATCCGTGACCACCAATAAGATAAACGGTCCATTGGGGAAGAATTTGTCTTACATCATCAATTTATTATTATTTTGCCATTATATGCATTGAATAATAATAATACTCCCGTGGCGTTCTGAGGGAATCATGTGATTTTGGCGTGGCAGCCAAAGTTTTAAAGACCCGTGTCAGTCATCGGTGTTCGCGGCGGACCGAGCGCCGATAATCTAAACATTCCTCGGCATCGGTTTTAGTCAGTCGCCGAGCAAATGTCAGAAGGTCCAGATCCGAGACTTCGGTTGCCTTGATCACATTAAATAGCTAAGTAAACGAACGTGGCTCGCTTTTTTTTTTTTTTTTTTTTTAATTATTAAACCATCTTTGTACATATATATATATATTACTTATAACTCATGCGCTAGTCTTACCATTAGTAAACTTTTTATATGATTTGTAATACTTATTTTACTACCATTCGCTCGATCCATTCATTCGTTCCACTTATTCGTACACATTTATTCGTATTTGTCCCCCTCGCTTTCAAACAGTGTTCTAGCGGAGGCACTGGGCAATTGGGCATTTATCGGCATAGCACTGGATGTGATTTACGTAGCCTTCTTGGTGGCGTTATCATACAGTCTCTTTACCATAAAATTTCCACGCGTGTTGATTCTCGCCCAGTATCTTTCGCTAATGGTTTTAAGAGTTCGTTTGAACTAATGAGACGATGTCTGGATTGTTGTCTGTATCGTTCTTCACGTACGTAATACGTAAGATACCTCCACGATCCCCAGACATGGACATTGCTGAAAATGTACGAAAACGTTTGAAACGAAAAATACGGTAAAATATGATATTTTTCGTTATATATATGTATAATATGGTTAGTTAGTATAATTAGTTTTATATTTTTATCGTACATTAAAAGAGATTCACTAGCCAGGAAATAAAATCTGCAACAATCTGTGTAGATGGATCCATAGTTTCGCGGAGATGTCGACTATTTTTTTTTTTTTTATTTTATTTTATTTTGTTTTTTACAATTTGTCCTGAAGGACATTTGGTAAAGTGTTATATCTCATTGGTAATAAAAAATAAAATAAAAATAAATATAGCATGTGGATGGCTACCCCCAGCGGGGTGCCAACTTCGTGTTTTCTAAGTTATATCTTTTATGATGTCGACTATTTTGAACGAATTTTGTAGAACTATTTCAAATTTCAAATAAAACTCGTAAATATGAAAGAAAATTACATATGCTGAAAGGAAAAGATGAATACACCGTTTTTTAAATTATGCCGGTGTTAGAGATAACAAGATCAGACGACAAGGACACGCTAGTAAAGCTATGCATAAATTTATAGACGACCTGAAACATTCAGGTCAGTTTCTATATATACATAATTTTTACAGCAGCATACAATTTACCTCCGAGCTGCTTCAAGGAAAAACTTACATGATTCGCATTCTTGGAGCCATTGGAAAGCCAATAATCCTACCTTTGTAATAAAAAGGAAACTTTCTGATGGAAAGATGATCCAACAATGGGCCGATGATGCAAATGGAAAGATGAAAGAGAGGTACACATTGACTGTATCCTCCGCATTTTGTGTAGCAAGAAACCAAAACCGTGTACTGGTATAATAAATATATGAAAGGAATGGATCAACTTCCTTCATACTATGTTGACACATGAAAATCACCAAAATGATACAAAAAATCAGGATTTCATATCGTGGAAATAAAGCTGCTCAATTCTTTCTTACTATTTAGAAGATATAAAAATTAATTTCGCTGGTGAAATTATAAACACTTTGACCCCAACCTGTCTCTCAAGCTATCGCACCTAATCTTGCTGCATCGTTCAAATTTTTGAAACAGTAATCGTTTACCAGCTTCGTGAAAAAAAGAGGCAGACAATAACAAAAAAGAAAGAAAAAGACATGAGAGATAAAACATGCCGAGTATGTCAATCACACTAAAAAAGAGAGAGAGAGAGAGAAGAGGATAATTACCTTTTATCCTGATTGACCAGGGAAGCCAGACTTACGCTTATCATGTTTTTACCCAGCTTTACGGGAATTCAGAATTTTATAAAGTCTTGCTTTTGAAATTAAATTTCCGTAAATGACGACAATTATGATTATAATTCCGTAAACAACAATTTTGAAAATTATTACAACAATTCTGAAAATAAAGACTAGAAATATTATATGTATAGAAATATATATGTATTATATCATACGTAGAAATATTATATGTTAAATATGTATATTTGTTTTTCCTCTTCAGAAACCATAGTTTACATTAAGGATTTATCTAAGCGACAAATCCCACGTCCGAATAGGAACTATAATTCGCATGTTTTAAAGAAATGTGATTAAAGATCATTTACCATTATTAAATATATTATAAAAGAATAAATTATATTATAAAAAATTATAATTATATATATATATATTTTCCAATCCCATTGCCTGGAGAAATGAATTTTTCTTTTTTCACGTTTTTAGCATCGATACGTCATTATACGTATTCCCAAAAATATTTAATATAATATAATATAATATTATATATATAATGGCTACGGATGACAGTCCATCCTCAATGTCTTTAAGAATGACGTTTTGTTTATCGCAATACACGTGTAAAATAATCTGACACAGCGATGATAACGATAATAAATCATATTTAACAGAAATTGTAATATAAGAATCAGTATGTTAGTTTAAACGATTATTGTCGTCGAGAGTGATTATCGGTAACAAAAAATAATACACAATTTTGTTATCTATGATGGTTATTCGTAACCAAAAGAAATTCCATTATCGATAATGGTTAGATATTAGTAGCCAGAAGAAGTTCTGTCATCGATAACGGTTACTAATAACCACAAAATGTTCTCATCGTGAATAATAGTTATTCATAACCAAAAGCAATTACTATAACTATGTAACTGTAGTTTTATTAATCTTTGCCTACCAGCTATAAAATAAGATTGATTTACATGATTTATATGCTGAAATTTATTCTTATTAAACTTACTCTTAATTATACTCTTTCTACCTGTATAACTGTATTTCGATAACTATATAACTATTGCAGTAATAATAATAGCTGTGTACTTTGATGCTACTTTACCTAATCTACATACACATGTATGTACATACAAAAGACGTAAGATAATTACAAGTACGCGAAGGTAATGATCCTATCAAACAACGTAAATTAATTTTAATTAACAATCGCTAATGACTATTAATCGATGCGACAATAAGTAAATAAAAATAAATGTTGACCATCTACAGTGGTTATTCGTGATCGGAATGCTTAAAAGTTGATATTTAAAACTATGGAACGATAAAAAAATTACAATTTTTTAATCATTTGATTTGTCGAAAAATCTCTTTTGAGATCTAGCGATAGCTACGAAAATTAACCGTTTTTAATAAACATTTCAAGCATATCTTTTCGTTGCTGATTACACGACGACATTTTTCGATAAACTTTTTCAAGTGCAAAAAAAAAGAGAAAAAAGAGGAGGATTAAGGTAAACGGAGCGATATTCTCGCCAACAAAACCAGCAGCGAGTGTATTTCCAGCGAGTGCCACAGTGCAACATCATCGTTACGTTCGTATTCTGTACAAAAGCATAGTGGAACGAGCAAAAAGGAACATCGTGTTTTCACCGTAGAATGATACGGACGAAAATAACCTTTACACGTAAGGGATTTCGTTCTTTGCTACCACGCGAATTTCTCTCAACAGATTCGCTGATACATAGTTGCCTGGTCACGGTGCTACTCTTTCATCCATAGTGAATCATCGGAACAGACGCGTTGCGTTTGATAATGTTACACTGTATATAATCGTTAGCTGTGTATGTACATACAGTGATCGCAAAAGTTATTGGCGTACATCCTTACTTTATAGTCTGTATCGTAGTGCAACGTAACAGCTGTGGCTGATAGCTTTAGTTTGAACGATTATTGTTGTAACAATAAATGATCGTATTGATAATGCTTATTTGTAACCAAAGACTTATAACGTAAAAGCTGATGCGACATAGGATAAATAAATAAAACAAAGAAGGAAATCTTTGTATAAAGATATACGAAACTTGGATTAAACGAGACTGTATAGCTTTTTTTTTTATTTAATTTATACTTTACAATTTGTCCAACTGGACATTTGGTAAATTTTTCTAACTTAATAAGACTTTATAATGTATATAAATCTAGATTGGCCAATTTAAAATATTCCAAGACGATGTAATATTATTGTTCGTCGTTTGTGGTCAAAGTTTGCACTGATTGGATTTTCCTTGAGAAATTTTTCTTTCACATCCAACAGATACGATCTTCTACGACTCTTCCATTCGTTTGTAATACGTACAAACATATGTTCTTCGATTAATTTAGCCGACATGAGGAAATCTTCAGTGATCGTCGACGTTGATGATTATATGTACTCGTTTGTAACATCGTGCAATGATAAATTATCAATACGGCATTCATTTTGCCACGCCTAAATATAGTTTTATTGGAACACGTAGGTGCTCAAAAATTCCGGAACTTTTTATCGTCTAGTAATTTCGAGTACCGTAGAACACGATTTTCAACATTTCTATCATATTACAGAATTTTAAAGTACCATGCGAAACATTTGTACAGGTATCAGGTACCGTAGTTAACCGGTAGTTAAATTCCGAAAAAACGTCGTATCACGCGAAACGTGTTATACGAAACGTAGAATTGAAAAATGATGGAAAAATGCCGACTAGATTGTAATAATTAATAAAAGTACGTATTTCCTGTAATTAATATATTTTTATTAGAGCAATCGATAATTAATTTGAAATATTACATATTAACGTTATTCATATTAGTTACAAAAAATTTTATAGATTTTTATCCGAATAGCTTGAAGTTGCCATTTTCTACTCTTACGAGCGTGCCAATACGATTCCACGGACTAAAAACGGATTAAAAATTGGAATATTACAAAATTTCAATGTTGCAAAATTCCATGCGCGAATCTGAGGTAGCTTCACTTGTCTAGGAAACATCGAATGGCGTTTGAAAATTCCCATTAAGTTTCTTTTCGCGCGGATTTCTCCAATTTCTTCGATTCTCGAACCGTCGTACAGCGAATCCGTAAGAATTGTAAGAATAACATGTTATTTGAGAGACTCCTGTGTGTATCAAATTATAACTTCGATATCTATAGTTTGAAACCATATACTTCAGCCAGCAACAGTAAAGTATTATAGGAAAGACGGTATACTTTTATTAGGAAATTATTTACGAAATTATTTATTTACAGAAATATTGGAATATTCGTAGAAACTTTTTGTTTCTACGTATACGTAATACAGGTTGAATCTATTTCAGTCATCCCTTGGTTTTATTAAGCAAAACGTTTTGAATGAATTATGTTGCATTTCAAGACACTCACCAGATAGATGAAAATTTTATTTTTGAATGTCTTATTTAACTTGAAACGAAAAATTTGAAAGGGGTCAGAATGTGTGTACAGAAGTTAAAAATGTATTTATCGTAGAATAAAGATCGTCGAAGAATTTGAACGATTTTTTAATTATTCGCTATATTAATAAGTCACAACAGTGAGACTATTCTTAGTATAATTGTACGTTTCACACTACTACACATGCTATGTATTAGTTTTTCATTAAGCGTATGACCGCGATATATGCAACTTCTCAATACATTTTCGCACAGGTCTCAAATCTTGCTATTGTAATAGCGATAATCGTGTTTCGTTATACTGCTATTGAAATTTCGCGAAGTTTCGTGTAACGTGCGTAATATATTAGGTCATCCGAAAAGTTTCTTTAGTTTTATAAGGAAATAATGGATATACATTTGTTACGTCGCGTGAGATGGTCCGTGCGACGTTCCTCTCAGTCTGGCGCCAAGGCCTACCCCTCGTTACACTGACCCGCAATAAACCCAAGGAACCACCATAAACCGAATCTTTTTAGCTTAACTTCTATTCATATAAGTATTTTCGGTTTAAGGATGATCCTTTGAACGGTCCTTGGGTTTGTTGCATGCTCTGGCTAATTACGGAGAAAGCAGATGTGTCCAGCGAAATAGCAGGTTTTTCCCATGAATAAGGACACCCATGAGCCACATCTGTAGGAGACTTTCTCCTCGTATTTTATTTATTAACATTGGCTATAACCAATGGGTATCGCGGATCGTTACTCTCACTTTTCTACCGAATGGTCTAATCAAATTCTACCACGTCGTATTTTATAACTCGTACCCGCACAAGAATTGAGAATATTACAGCCGTTTTTTAATTATAAGATGCAGCGTAGCTTCGCATTCTTTCACGTCTTTCCATCATTCTCGACACAATCATTTTCTCTAACGTTAAGCTCGTCTCAAGCTTCGACAAAATACGAACAAAATTTCTTATCAGTGTGTGTTATTCTTTGGTTCATTTATCAAATGTCCAGCTGGACAAATTGTAAAGTACAAATTAAATAATAAAAAAAACTCTTTGGTTCGATTTTGTCTATAAATATCTCCTTAAAATTTTGAAAAAAAAAAAGAAAGAAAGAATGATAGAAAATCGAGGATCGCAGAGTGAGAGGATGAACGACTTATTTTCGAAATATGGTTTGAAGCTTCCTGTTACATAAAATCTTCTTTACTCATTTCCAAACCTTCGTCGAACTTTGATCGATTGCTTCCTGTCTAAACGAAGCTTTATTATGATGCACGATTATGTTATCAGTCACAGAAGAGGGAAAAGGAGCGGAAGATTTTCTATCGTATCGGAGCATATTGCGTAACGTTTCCGATAAGAGAAACACAAACTTTCGATGCGGTTGTTTTCATCGCTTTTGTCGCTGCGCGTCGTTTCATTGATCCAATTGAACGAGCTTGTTGTACCTTCGATTCCATTAATAAGATATGATATTTCTTCTTATGTATTATTTATTATTTATTTATTATTATTCGTCGATATCTAATCAGTAGGCTGCTGATGTTTGTACATCGGTGGATAATTTTAACGTACATGTAAGAATGTGCATAGTGTGCAAAAATATGTGAAAATTATACGCGATAAATACGATAAATTTATTTCTATTAATTTTCCGGCCTTCGTGGTACTTGATAGTTAAGGAGAAGTATTTTAACATGGAATAGTTAGTGTAGCCTTCGTGGATCGGTGATAAATCCTTCGTGTTTTCTAAAGAAACCGATAATATTAGTGTAGCTATTAGTAGACCGCGGATGTGTACCTATACAAATTCATACTTTTATGAACACAACTAAAAATCCAAAACTTAAATAGAGCTTCGTTTCATTCAGTAAATATTATAAGGTATATTACATTTCGAATATTTTATATATTTCTACATATTATTACTA
Organism: Bombus pascuorum; assembly: GCF_905332965.1. Lineage (NCBI taxonomy): Eukaryota > Metazoa > Arthropoda > Insecta > Hymenoptera > Apidae > Bombus > Bombus pascuorum. Next base: position 5,809,019 of record NC_083494.1, on the reverse strand, counting down.
CTATTATTATTTCGAATATTTTATACATTACCGCATATTATTAGTATTATTATTTGTTTATTGTTGCCTAGCACAATATCCAGCATCAATATGTATATATTACAAACGTACATACTTGATGTAATTTTGATTTCTCAACTATACCAATACTATATTACCATTGTACCGGTGTAACATCTATCTTATGAACTAGGTCAGCGGTTTTTAATCTGCGGTCTGCAGACCTCCGTGGGTCCGCCAAGTCCCCACTATGGGAATAAAAAATATTTAATACGCGTATTTATTCATAACGAATCTCTTCTCTGCAAATTTGAAGGTTATTGATGAGCAGTTGACGAGTGTTCCAATTGTACGTATTTGCCACATTACGGATTTCAGCGTTCAGTTGAGTCATGGGAGGGGGGGGGGGGGCAATAGCGAAGAATTTAAAGGGAGTCCATAAACGAAAGGTTAATACTTTACTGACCGCTGGCGGTTCAACAGCATACGCACGTCCGATCGGCAGCTTAGGAACAAATTTCCCCTGACGCCGGCTCTGTTTCGGTTTAGACTCTCCAATACCATTCTTTTCGTTCATCGCGAACGATAAGTTTTTCAAATTGGTATAAAACTGTGAGAGCTTACAAAGCAACGCAACTGACGCAGCTGAGCAAGGTACCTTACTACTAAATAACAAATTACTGCTCAAATAATGAGAAAACATAAAAGATATAACTTAGAAAACACGAAGTTGGCACCCCGCTGGGGGTAGCCACCCACATGCTATATTTATTTTTATTTTATTTTTTATTATCAATGAGATATAACACTTTACCAAATGTCCTTCAGGACAAATTGTAAAAATCAAAATAAAATAAAAAAAAAAGAAAATAATGAGAAAGATTGTCGGCGAAAAAAAGCCGATTAATCGGCTATCGGTCAGTAAAGTGTTAAGAACTGGTGAACTAATGGAATAGAACGCAACAACATTTAATGTAATATGATATATAGTATATCACGCGGAATAACATAATATAGTATAGCAGGAATGAACAGACAATAGATAGAACTAGAGCAGAGTGTATTTCAGAATTGACTTAAAATTCTAGTGTCTTAATTCTCAGTCTTATTCTATCTTATTCTCAGAGGTTTCTTTGGTTCCAATTTGAGTTAATATTGCTGCTGATACTATTCTTCTAGACAAAATGCCCTTAGTTTCGCGCATCTCTTAATTTTGTTGATTCTCATATTTGCTTCTCGTTGATTGTCTTTTCTATGTTTGGTCACTGCTTGTTCTTTGATGTATCTGGTCTGATTTCTTCGCGTATATGGAACATTAACGTAGTATACGCTGTTTGCTTTCTATTTCGCCTGTATATACGATGGCCGAAATTTCCATAAAGTCAAAGCTATATTTTTTTAGGTAAAATCTTATAATTATTTCAGCCTAATGATAAATTTGGGTGTGTGATACCTTTTCGGGAATCCTAGAAAAGAAACACAGGTGTACGTAAATGGTTTTGCTAGCATTAACAAAAGGAAGCGAAGATGCTAATTTTATTTGTCAATAAGATAACACTATGGTTCGTACATCGAATGCTTTAAGTTTCTTAAAAGATTCATTCACTATTAATTTTTATTTTTATCTCGATTAAATTAAAGGTTTAATAAATATATAAATACATAAATTTGCAGTGTAGTTATGACGCCAGTTCTACTTAATTAACATTGCTCTGCGTACACGACCAATGTTATTAACATTCTCTAAATGTGTAAGAGGTGACAAAAACACGTATCTGAAAATCGAATAAAAAGATATAAGATCGATTGACGATATATCGAACTATAAAGTTGATTTTCTATAAAAATTGAGAAATATGACGACTACTCGCCTTTTTATCTGCGGCCTTTATGTAAGATATCGAAAGTACAGTGCTGACTGTAAAATCTCAGCTTCTTCCATTTCTTTAACTATATTCATAAAAGTGCGCAAAATTACATAAAGTTTCGAAGTTTACTAATCATAAAAACGATACATAGAAGATATTTAATAAACATGAATCTATGATTATAATAATTTATGATCAAGAAGGATAAAGATAATACTTTCATTGTAAAATATAATTTTGATGTAAAATATAATTTTCATAGGAGAATGTTTCATGAATTTAGTTTGCTTATGAGTAAAGTGAAATAAATATGTTGAATCGTACTATAAACTGGAAAATATGTATATTTTATACAATAACGAACGAAGTATGAGTATTTAAAAATATACATATATGGGTCGATTTATTTTTCATTAGTATGTTACATCGTGTTACATCAACTACAAGGCTATTAATGATACAGTGTAGGAATATATAGCGCGTAATTGGATTAAATCAACGTTGTTGCATAATGTATTTTTTTTATGAATTTTAACATATCGTATTAAAATGAAAATTTTTTAATCTTCCCTCCTTCAAATTATCATTAAGGAGTAATTTAGTCAAAGTATGAAGTCTTTGCAAAGTATTTTATTTCGAACAGTTTGGAACAAGATGGTCGTTATGATTAGTCACGTTCTACGTTTTTAATATCGGAACGCAAGAAGAATACGAAAATCTCTTTTAGAAGAAAAAATAGAATTATACGCCCTATTGCAATTTCCTTATCGATGTACCTTTTGCCAAGATATAGTATTTCCACAGCTATTCCTCCAGCTGCAAGAAAATTATTAGAATCTTTCCCAAAAAATATTATAGCCTCCCCTATACTGAACAATTTTCGTTAATAAGTCTTTTTCATATCTTCAAAAATAATGTTTTAGATGCTCAAGTAAATTGTAATATATAATAATAGAATTCCTTAGAAATATAAAATAATAAGATTCTAATTCTAATAAGATTCTTATATATATATAATTTCTTATACATCTATAAGAAGGTAACTATGGTATATATACACATTATATTATTTTTATATTATTATTATATTACAGTATTACATTATATTTTTATGTACACACTATATATGTATATAGGGTATATATATACTATGGTATACATATACACACTATATATACGCATTACGATCATTCATCAAATACCCGAACTAAATATAATAGAAGTATGTATATAGTCGAACGTGAGTACACATACGTCCCGAAGCTTAATTAGTTACTCAAACGAAACACGCAATGCAAACGTGGTAAGTTTATCGATTGTAATACTGTTGCCGTGTTATTAAACACCTATCCTATCCATTTGCTTGAATCAGATCCCGTATGGTGCCTTGTTTAATGTAATCGTTGAAGTCGATTCATTCGCCGATGAGAAATCGTATTAATTTCACAGTCTGTTTCCAGACATTTGCACAGTAACGAACTATTTGACTTAATTAAAAGACTCGTAAAGTTACGTGGCGTGAGCACGTTGATTCAGCAGAACGAGTTCCTCCGCGTTAATTTCTCTGCCTTCGGTTTCCGCACTTTGCAGTTCATTTTCTGTCTGACTCTTTTTGCTAAATGTAGATGGTGCCCATTTGGTATTCTTTTAAATCGTCGATTGGTATCGTTAGGTCATAAACAGACCGCGGAATAATATGAAACGATTAATATGGAAAGATCGGAAATTCATTTTGCGTCATTACTTTTGCGAATTATATTGCGAAACCTTAAAGCGATAGAAGCTGGAAAGAAATTACCGTAATTCTGAAAGTTGAACCTCGAAATAAATGTACTATTTTAAATTTGTCAAAATTTCTTTTTAAACGAATAGCGAGATAGAATTCGATTAATTAATCAAATAAAATATACGACATCAAAGCGCACTTCGATGATTGCAGAATAACATGTTACACATATACGCTCATAAGATTACTCAAAAGTATTCAGATACTTGCTTACTTGTGGCAAGACATATTTTTAATTACGAAACTTACTTTCTTATATAATAAGTTCTTATCAACTTATTGAACTTTTAGTTACTATATTATATTTGTATTTTATTGTGTTATATTACTTACTTTTGTTTAATAATTAATATGTATGTGTCTATCCTAGTGTATACAGTACAGCAACGTATTAAGTTTATTATTATTATTTAATTTGTACTTTACAATTTGTCCAGCTGGACATTTGACAAATACATATTAAGTGATCCCATATATAATGCGGTTTTCCCAAGAATTCAGTTGAAAAGTGGTAGCTGCTGCTATTAAAGTTTTAAAAAATTGAAGTCGGAGACTTAATAGGGAAAAACAGTGAATTATAAAAAATTATATTAAAATATTATTATACTGGAAATCACTTTGTCAACAAGGTAATTTGTTCTTTTAATCTGATTTTATTTTTTTTGCTTATAGGATGAGTTAATATAAATGTATATAATATAAATATATAATATAAATGTTAATATAATATATATAAATGTATTTACATCTATTATATAATCTATATATCTATATATAAAAAGATAGTTTATTATTCATCTACAGTCTTCTGATTTTCATGGTGGATTGCACATAATTGAAGATGTTTTTAGCCCCTTCTCTGGTCTCAGTGATTAGTACGTGGAACCAAGTGTCTGCTTTTTTCTCTCCTTGCATACCATATTGTTGGTACCGAGAACATGCTGATATAAAATGCTTCAAGGTTTCTTTCCTTTACATAACTGGCATGCCTCTGCATCATTTATTTTTCTTCTTTCCTCCTTTTCCCCCAATATACTAAATTCATGCCTTCCAGCTAAACGTTCTTCGGCATCTACTGCAGAGTATTGGCAGTATGTCTAATTTATATAGCCTTCCCTGTTTGGTTCTGTTAGATCCTCCATATATTTATATTAGGTCATCTTTAAGTAATGCGATCGTTGGAAGGAAATATCAGAAGGAAAATAAACAATTACCTGTTAATAATCGACCAGTGATAAATTTCCTCGTGTTTTTATAATTCACTATCTTTCCATGTAAAGTTATCTATTCTAATTTTTTAAAACTCTGACAGTAACAACTTCCATTGTTTTGAACTAACTCTAAGAAAAGCCGCATTACTTATCGGATGACCCGATATATCGGACAATACCTTGAGGCCAACGCTCCATCTCTGTCATCGACAAATGTTCCAACCTCGATTTTGTTCCTGCTACGTAACATAATAGTAACATAATAGTACGTACATTATAAGTTGATTCAATCGATCTTCGAAAGTCAATATGTAATAACAAAACTGACGTTAAAATTGTCATATCTTACAAAACTATTTTACTACTTCACAAACTCTTTATCTGCAGATTTTTCAATCCTTGGATTATAAGACAGATTGAGAAGGATCTTCTAAACTAAACGATAAAAATGCTTTATTGCTAAAACAATCAGTGATGTTCAAACAGCGAATGTACATATCATTATATAATACATAATATATAATTATTTTTTTACATACATTATATAAATACTAAAATAAAATTATTGCTGTGCTTTTTAATGCGTGATACAGATTTACATTCTAATATTTCTCTATAAGATGATAGTAAGCGTTGCTTCTAATTAATAATTCATCATTAATTTCTATAGTTCAACCAAATTCACATACCGTTAGGATAAAACGATCGAAGTATCCGGATACTTATAAGTCGAATAACTCTTCATCCTAAAAAGTAATAAAAAAATATATTTAAAAAAAAAGACGCTACTCTATAACTTACGAGCTTATGGACTAACCCACTAACTGATCTTGAAATTCTAAAAAATGGCGGGAAAATATTTGGTCTTAACCTAAACCTGAACGAAGTTACAGTGAATTCGATATAAAGGGACCATATTATTTTTCGTGTCTAATGAAAGAGTTTCGTAGCTGTTGACGATAAAATTGATTTTGTAACGTTCCACGAGAATTTCCCGGGCATCTCCTAACCTCCGAATTAAGAGGTCATCGCGTTGAGGTTATGTTGAGCTAGAATTCTGAAATGACGAATGGTACACAGAAGTTTCACTTCGCTTTTACGACAGTTTGTTTTTCTTCGCTAAATGATAACACGTTCAGAACTTATCTACTCCAGAGCTTTTTAATTGTATTTCGCAGTCTATAAGTCCTCTGTAAATATGTAGACGTAGGCTACAAAATAGATGAATATTGCGAGCGATGTAATTTTTCTTTAGATAAGTTTATCTTTATTTATTGTGTATATTTTATTTCGGAAAACTAATTAATTGTTTGAAACTTTCCATGAAAGTAAATAAATACGAATTGCTTAATCTCCGTAGATAACACGGTGTAAGGTAGCAAGCATATGCAAGTTATATTTCATGAAATATCTAATTTCTAACGCTTCAACAGACTACGCAAATATTTTATCAATATTCGGAAGAATACACGATATCCTGTTGCAAGATACATATTGATAAAGCGGAACATCATTTTATCTGTAAATAATCAAAATAAATAAGGTTGTAAGACGACAGATTTATTTATTATTTATAATTTATTATTTTTCCATGGGAGAGAGGGAGGAAAGCGCGACCGAAGAAGAAAAGCAGCTCGACTATCCGAGTAATATTACAATTTTCTTCGTGCATATTTTATGGCCTGCTGAAATATTATTAGACTTATACTATATATGTATTGCATCCATTTAAACATCGAAATGTACGGATGGTACAATAAATTACTTACCATGTTATTTATTGGGTTGGCAACTAAGTGATTGCGGATTTTGTCATTAGGTGGTAATGCAAAAATCTGCAATCACTTAGTTGCCAACCCAATATATTTTATCTTATTTTATATCTATATTTCATTACTACATATAAAACATAAAATGCCATCCATTTCGATCACTTAACTTCGCAACTAATATGCGTGAAACGAATCAAATATACAGAGAATTTTATCACTCTGATTTATAGATAAACATCGATACTTTTACTTATCGATATTTCAAGATAAATAGTTCAATGTAACTTGAAGCATTATTATAATGTTTATACACGGGATTGTGAATTACGTATTGTTATAAATACAGTAGATAAGCGATTAGAGAAATCCGGTAAGATCGCGGGAATTTATTTGTAAAGACAGGGTTTAAGATACAGCGACATGTTTACAAGCGGGTTCAACGTTCGCGGTACATATTTCGAATGCAGAGTATCGTACGTTACCAATTCCTAGGAAAGACGGTAGAGCACAGTGATACGCATGTTCGCTTAAGTGACTTACAATTAGATAAAATACATTACATCAGCGTATACTTGATGGCAGGGCTGGGTATTATCGAAATAAATTTTTATTCAAATAATTATCCTAATAAAATTTTGGCTTTATTTGCTTCTTGTTCTGCTACTTTAAGATGCTCTGCATCTTAGATGATGCTATTTAAGTAACGATGTATCTGAAGACCAAATTATTTTATTATTTTATTATCTTGTTATTTTATTTGACATTCAGATATTTGTTATTTGTCTTTACCGAGAAAATAATTTTCTTTTTATCGTGCCATGGAATATTCATCCCAAAACGCACACTTAATACGACGAGCATAGTGTACAACGTTTCAAACATGATTGATTTCGTTAACAAGTACTCGTCTCTCATTATGAGGTCCAGTTGAACGACTGTTTCGTTACTATTATTTAATGGCGATGTGACTCGATCATCTGGTGAAATGTTCGAGTTGTATTAAGAGCAAATTTATAATAATTGGTATGTCTTTTACATATAGGAAAAACTTCCGTTTCTTATTTTACGTTACTATTTGAAATTATCGTTTGGAGATAATTTATTTTTCAAGTAAAATATTGGAATTTATATTTGCATTCGTTCTTATTTTGAAATAAGCTTGTTTGTTATTTTATTTGCAGTGGTTACTTGTTTTATTTTTTATTTGTTGTGGTTACTTTTTATTTCAAATAAAAGGTAACAAAAAACTCTGCTTGACGCCTGAAAGCACTCGTTATTAAAGAATACAATGATATTAGAAAATAAATCATAGACGATAGTAAAATAACATAATAGAACACTTGATATGTTCAGTATCTAAATTCATTTCTACAAATTCATGCAATTACATATAATACATGGTGCCACTATCTATTTTATGTAATAATATCCTAATAAAGAATTCAAGAATCATATAAAATTTATATTACACAGGGTGAGGGCGATTCTACATAAAAAAACAAGTCGAAGATATGCAACAAATATTATTCATTTCAGGCTTCCTTACAGACAAAATCGAATTGGAAAATTTGTCTAGCATATTTGGATTTGGCTCATTAACAATTGAGTACGAATAAACAACCAGCAGGAGATTATTCTATATGCGAAAATAAGTGAAAAATATAGAATAAAATGTATCAGTGTAAAGCATCATTTTTGAAAAAAAAAAAAAAGGATTAATTTTCAAATCTTATTTTGTCCGAAACGAAGCATCCTATGAAGAAATTTTATTCTACATTTTCGACTCATTTCTATACGTAGAATAGCTTCCAGTCTGAAAGTATCCAGCTTCAAATATACTTGAAACGTATACACAAATTTTCGATATAAACACGATTTTCTCGAAAACTGAGCCTCGAATGAAAAATGCTTATTCCATAGTTTCAACTTATCTCCTCGTTCGAAATCACCTGCATGATTTTTACCATCAGTACTGGTCGCCACTCCGTTTTAAAATGTACGTTATTACGGCAAAACTGCAACCAAAATTATTACATCAACACTACCTTAACATATTAAATCGGTGAAATAAAAACAGAGCAAAAGTAAGTGGTGCATAATTCAAGTCCTATCGTCTGTAATTATCATATTCCATTTCAATTATATTCTACGTTTGATATTTTGTCGACAAAGTCAATAGGTCAAGCTTGTCAACGCAGTGACTTGTCAATCATAATCGTCAGGTAGCGTGACCACAGCTGAAACTTCTCCGTGAAACTATGGCCACCGCGCGAGAGGCGTTCTTTTCCACTGCGAATTTCAGTTAGCAAGTTTGAAAACGGTATGAAAAACAGAGAACCACTGCAGGCAGACAGTCGCTAGGTGTGTTACTATTCTCGGTCGGAGGCATTCCGATAAGCCGTGTGCCAAATCTCGGCCCAACACTGGACGAACGGAAATGTTCAAATCTGAGGGCGAAATTCTGCGTTTCTCGTATCATCTTTACTTCGTCTTCTTTCTCACGATGTACGCTATCGATCAGTTTAAGTATAAGCGACACTTTGGTAGATACGTAGTGACCAACTATGTGAATTACAGCGAACTTAAGAAATAAAAAGTGAATTAGTAGTCAGAAGCATCGCTAACTATCTTCTTACAGAACGAGGATATAAGTCTAAATTACATGTCAAACGTATTCGAACACTTGGTAGATTTGCAGTAACCGTGTGCGGATTTTAAGAAACTGAAGAAATCAGTGATGAATCAGTAATTAGAAGCAACACTTGCTATTTTTTCATCGAATTGAGATATAGATCTAAATTATATGTTAAACGTATACGAGCACTTTGGTAGATTTATAATAATTTATGTGAATTGTACGAAACTGATCAAATAAACGATGAATTACTGATGAATTAGTCATTAGAAGCAACACTTACACTTATTTTACAGTTCGAAAAACATTGTAGTGATATGTCTTAATATTTATCATACGTTACTCGATTAACGAATTAAAAAGGTATATATGATTCTACTTGGAAATATTTGTCATACGTATGTCTAGAACAATCATCGACGCAATAGATTAATCGTGTCAAGTGACAGTCAGAGGCTCGCGAAAGTATTCCTACGCTTTGTCGTTATCTTTTATGATCATATTACGTGTGTTATTGGAAATATTTGGAAATTTAATTAGCACTGTAATGACATCCAATTATCACTATTACATTGGCAAAATTTTAAATAATTTTGAAAATATATATAGAAATTACAACATATTTAATAGTTATATATTTAAGCATAGTATAAAAGTATTTTTTTAAAGTATATATATATTGCAGAAATCACAAAAATATTTAAACAGACAATCATGCGCAATATCAATAAGTCTCAATATTTAGTGAAACTATCGTTAACACTTATTATATGTTTTAAAGTGACTTTTCATATACTATTGTATACTAATTCTTTTTTAAATATAAGTTCGCAGTTAATACGTTGCAACTTCTATATGCATATATAGAAGTTAGTTTAATGTTCAGATTAAATTCAGTATGATATTGACAGCTGCATATCGTTATAACGCTGATTAAATATTAAAATGTTTTTTATAACACGTACAATATGCACATGAAAATTTTCCATAGTAAATGTACGAATACTTTTCTGATACACTGTACATTTCCTATTCAAATGTCACTGGTCGTATTAACAACGAAAGTTTCCCTATCAGCTTAGAAGACTCTAATTTGTCTCGTAATTAAAAATTAAGTAATGTGAAGATAAAAAGCTTGTAAACTAATAAGATAGTTCTCTAGGGTATGACAATTACAAACGCCAATTTCTTACTTGATATTGACTTTCGAAAATCAATTCATAATATATTACAAATTAATTCAATCGATTTGTAATATATTATTATTCGTAAGTGTGATGGTTACGGAGAACAAAATCATCGCAACTTGATTTGATTGTAGTTTTGTAATTGAAATATGTCCAGTCAAAAATAAACAATATTTTTAAACGGTGGTGTATGTTGTTCATTATGAGATCGTGGCAGTCAATTATAAATTGCATCGTTATTAACTGTATACGTTCGAGAAATTAATTATTAGCATTTTTGTTGTCTTATTTTAATATCCTTAGATCGAACAGTATCGAAGAGAAGAAAGAAAGGGGTAGGGAAATTCCTCAATCATCATCGTGCGTTAAATAGAGTGTCAATAAAATGTTTATTACTTAAGTATTGCTGTACGTATTGTCAAGGACAAATTACATCGTTACGTAAATATATAAACATAGGAGCATGTGTTTTGAAAATATTTTAAATATTTTAACAGTATCTAATTAAGCTAACATTTGACCATTCGCTTTTTTTATCGGTGGTTATGATATCATTTAGGTTTTCCTTATAACTTGTTCCAACTCGTTGTACTCGATTATTCCAATCAATTAAAATATTCAAATATCATACAACATCAGAGAATTGACATTGGAGCTGATTGAATAAAATTATGCAATTTATGATACACATGTTTATGTAGTTTACATCAATATGTGTATATAATATTTTTCAAATATTCGTTATTACTTTCGTTCGCCACTCGTTATTACGTTATCTGTTTCAATATACGCTAATTGCTCGAGCAAAGCTGAAACTTAAGCAAAGAAAAAAAGGAAGACGTTGGAAAATTATTGAGAATCTTGTCACGCGTCTTCCTATTTATTTATGTAATCAGTCAGTGAACAGTGTAGGAACACGTGTGCATCTTATATTGTTGCGTTCTGTCCACCTGGTACACTGACATCACATTCAGGAGCCGAAGGTTCGATGACCTTAACAACCGACGAGTTCTCACTCGCAGAAAGCTACTTTTGTCGTTCTCTTTTCAACCGCCTACCATAGACACATGTACCGCTTCGTTGCGGCTTACGTAAAACGATCGTTCGATATTTTTAGCTTTATAGGAGAAACCGACGTCTTGTTCCGTATTTCCAAAATACAAATAGGAAACGAGCGTAACTTCTCCATAATAAAGCCTCTCCTTGCCAGCAAATGGTTACGTTGCCCAAGCAAATTCGACGAATGAAATAGAAAATGCGATTCCGTAGCTATGAGACATCGCGTGTATTAATTTTATAGACACACGCACAGGCTCACGAAAGTATTCCGTGAAAGTAACCGAATATCCCAATATCCAAATACCCTGATATCCAAACGCTCTGTTATTCGAACGTAACATTTCCCAGTAATGGATGCCTTTTTCCGTGTCAAATATGTACAAATTATTGCGAATGTTCATGCATAGAGCGTACTCTTTCCTTCATTCGATCGAGCGAATTCGAATTGTGAGAATTTAGAATGAAATTAATAGCGTTCTATTCAAATATCGAGAGGAAATACGACGATGCCGTTGGAAAACTGGAAACTGGCGTAAGTGCGACAGAATTAACAGAAACGCGTGATGTTGAAAAATAGAAGCACGATATTGAAAAATATTTAGACCGCGTAGATTTCCCAGACACTGGCAACCGTAAAAAAACCTTAAATATAGCGACGTGACGAAACGGTTTCATCGCGATAAACGCGATAATAATGACGATTTTATGCGAACGCAGGAGACAGCAAACGAAAGTGGTGACGAAGAGGTCTCATGCCGAAGCATTCGTGGCATTCAAAAAAGAGCTTCGATGGTTCGAAGTACAAAGTGAATGTAACTCCACGCAGTTACACCTACGTTAAAAGAATCATGTGACTTTGCAGCCACAGGGATACGGGACCCATAAATATTTCAAGAGTCTGTCAATTGATCTTGATCTGTATTCGAATCAATGAGATTTCGCATAGGAAAAGTGATTGTTCTATTATTCGAACAGTTTCCCTTCCCTGTTAGATCGGACACGGCAAGCTCTAATAATAATTATTATTATTATTATTATTACGTATGAGACTTCACGTTTATTACAATAATAGTGTAGTTTTTGGCACAGCGAATTAGTTTCCTTAGTATACAATTTCTTATCTTAGGTATAGTTATTCTTTATAGCATAGGCAGACATACTCTTTCGGTGAATATACCCGTATTGTGTGTTATATCTCAGTTTAAAATGGGGTTGAACAGAAAGTTCATTCCTTTTTTCGTAGCAAAATGGATCGGAGTTTAAACAAAAACTATTAGCCTCGATTTAATTGGTCCAACCTTAATCGTTGATTAATTAACAGACAACAACTGACCAGAATGTAAAACAAACATTTTTGGAAGTACTTGTTTCTTGTTGACCTGGCTCACTAACTCAACGCAATATCACACGTGTCAATCGTCATACGATAAAAGTTGGTGCAACTTGAATAACTAGTTGTACCCCATCTACCATATTCTTCCGATCTTACACGCTCAGGCTATCACTTATTCCGCTCGTTGCGAAACTACCTCAACAATGAGAACTTGTCTTCTTTGGAAGACTGGAAAAACGGAGTGGAACGTTTCTTTTTCTCGGAAGACCAAGCAATTCTACGCCGATGGAATAACGAAGCTATCGCAAAGGTGGCGAAAAGTCATCGAAAGGATTGGCGCATACATCGATTGAAAACGATACACGTAAAGGGGAAGGCACGTCCTTCGGTTTGACCGTAAAAACGAAACGAACTTTCCGTTCAAATTGATTGAAGTTACAAGACATTTATATTATTTGTACACAAGCATACAGAATGGATTCTGCACGTGAAAACAGTGAAAAATAATTCATACGGGCGTATGACCATGTTCGACCTTGTTTGCCAATTATTAGCCAGTTTTATGTCGAAATAATTCTCTATCGAGAGATAGAAGTGGTTGAACTAATTTCACCCATCTATTTACCGAGAAAACTCAATATTTGACGTTGAATTCCTTGTATTTGAATTCTGTAAACTTCTTTTCTCTATTTTTGTGTCTTTTTTTTGGTTCCCAAATGCTACAGGACACCTTGTATATTTCGCACAGTAGATTGTCCATTACATTAATAAATCTTAAAATACCGATTCGACCATATTTAATACTTACTACATGCTTAAAACGGCTATTCATGATATATACTAATTTTTTGTCGAATGCACGTTTGCAAATAAATATTCTAATTTCTATGTACATTTCCAGATTAGTTTCGAGTTTGATCAATATAATGATAACAGTCATATCTCACTGCATCGTGTTTTATGACTTTCATGAAAATGAATTTAGAATGACAGGTTAAGGAGTTGACACTTAAACAATTAATAGATAATGATAAATATAGTTAGTTGCTAACTGCACAGTATAGAGATCAATACTCTTATAATACTAATACAGAAATATTATATATAAATGAGGTTAGACACGGGTATCCATAATAAACCATTCTCTAATAAACCATTTAAAATATAACGATACATAATTAATTGATTTGCGTAAAAGACGTAATAATATTTTTGTATCTCGTATCGAAAGCAAATAATTAACGAACAAGAATTTTTATTTGGTATACATGTTCTTTGAAGAGCATAAATAAACTTCATGAATTTTTCCAGAAAAAATATGAATATATGTTTGTGTATTATATAATTGAGGTTAGCAACAAATATCCACAACATTCACAATAAACGGTCCAATCTATAACAATAATTAATTTGTTCAGGCAAAAACGTAGAATTTTTGTATCTTGTCCGCGAAGTAAATAATTACGTAACCAGTAAAAGAATCTAATTTGTACGTTATACGTAAACGTTTTCTAAAAAATGTAAATAAGCTTTATGAATTCTTCCAAAAAATTTACCAACTTGTATAACGCGAAGAAAATGTTTACTTCGGAACATAAAGGAGATTGAATAAAACGTCCTCGATCGAGAGGAGAGACAACCAGAAACATCTCTCGTAACAGTTTATAAATTGATATTCAACTCTTACGTAGTAGAATGCGAGAGTATGTAGAACGTTATCCCTAATCGGCATGTAAAACCTGTATCCTCTTAGGCCTTGTAGCGAAACACGCGAAAGAGGTTGATTGTAGGTATCGATCTTTAAATGAAGAATCTATGTTTATGACCACGTAGACATGCGCCCTAGTCTCGACCTAAATAATCATGCACGCAACGTTCCAGGAACGTAAACAAACACATGCAGCTACCGTAATATAAGACGGCTGTATCGATGGCGTTATCGGAACACGTAATCATTACAAAAATACGTTTCTTTTGTAGATAACGCCATGCAACACCCCGGCCACACCACCAAATTTCCCTGACGCGCTGTTGGCGTTCTCCAAAATGTCCGCAGGCGACAAAACTCCATCAGGTGAGGTTTGCTTTACGTTCTTTATTTACTTATATTTATTATACATATATATTATTTACATTTATTTCTTTATACTATTTATATTTATTTTACATTGGACATGGTGTCACCAAACTGTTGGTACAAGCTGAAAGAATGGAAAATCTATATTAAAAAATAAGTCGAAAATGTGGAGTGACACTGTTTCGTACGGAGCTTCACTTTCGAAAAAATCGAGTTTGAAAATCGAGTATGCTTGAATATGGCTAATACCGGACTAAACGGAAATAAATTAATCATAACAGGACTTTTTAGATGCGAAATTAAGTCGAAAATGTAGAATAAATTTTTCTCATAAGACTCTGTTCCCGAGAAAAAGATCATAGACATGTACTAATCATAGACCAGTTCTTAACTAAGCATGTTAATGTCCCTATTTTCTTGAAAATGGAGGAAACAATTATAGGAAACAATTTCGTTGCATGTTTCTCACTTATTTTTGCATTTAGAACCACCTCCGACCGATTATTTGCTTATATCCAGTCGATAATTAATTAATTAATTGTCAAGTGACAAACCTGCCGCGCTTACGACCATATGCTAGTCAGCATTAGTCGTACTACTTTGGACTACGGGAGAAAAGTATATGATGTTTCATTTGTACATAAAGCATATGACCTAATGATCTGTCCTGACATTATAGAGAAATTTAAACTTAATGTTCCATCGAAAAACTTACGTCACCCTGAGCTATTGCGAGTTGAACGTCGTCGTACATTGTACGGTTATTTTAGCCGCCTCAACCTTATGATACTACATGCCAATAGTGCATATACATCCAGTGATCTTTATTCTGCAACCATCTCGCTTACTTAAATTCCAACGATCTCCTATATCGCTATAAATCTTGTCTGTCTCCTTGTTTTTGTTCTTATTCTGTTAGTTGACAATTCTTGACACTATGTTCTATTTAAAAATACTTAGCTATTTTTTGTTAATCGCACATTAGCCAGAACCGATCCTAGCTATTAAGTACATAATAACTATAATTATTAATTGATTACTCACTTGCTTGCACATCTTTCCTCTTTTGTATTGCTAATGAGTTTTCCTGTCACACACACATACACACACACACACGATATAATAAATAGAATAAAACAAAATAAATGTTCAAACTCGATTTTCTCGAGAGTAAAATCTCGGACAAAAAATGTCACTCTACACTTTCGATTTGTTTCTTCATGTAAATTCGCTTTCTTTCTGCTTGTACCATCAACTCTGTAACACCCTGTATATTTATTTTATATACAGGATATCTCAGCTAAATGCGATCGTCTATATATTTACGACTGTATAAAGAAACTTCTCAGGACAAAGTTATGCTACCTCAAGGGCCATATGTAACGATGGAAAGAATTTTTTCTCTAGTTTACTTCTTTAGGAGATTTCAATATATATACATTTTTACATTCTTATATACATGCTATGTATTTTTTTACACCAGTTGACGTGATTTTTCATTTTCTGTACAAAAGTATCGAAAATACTATATCGGGAAATGCGCAGTTTAAAAAATATTTCGATTTTAATTCCGCTAAAATGTACTGTATGAAAGACCAGAAAAACAAACAAAAGAGTGTTCGCGTCTTTCCATGTCTCTCATACGCCGAGCTTTACAAAATTCAAGTTACGATATCTTTCGAAGTAAGCATTTTCAGACACGAGAACCTTTAATACTTTTGTATAGAGAATAAAAAAACACACCCGCCGCTGTAAAAAAAATATATAGAGATGTATATAAAAATATACCGCTACGCTTGAGATCTCGTGGAGAAACAACCTCGAGAAAAAATTATTTCCACTACACGTGCTCCTTGAAACAGTTTAACTTGGTTTTATTTATTTTATTTTCTGTTAATCTAACTTAGCTTTTTCATACAATCGTAAATAAAACAGATATTTAACTGAGACAACCTGTATTATTTATTTTTGTCTTCCTTTTTTACGATGTATTTATACCTAATAAATAATTTTTTCATATCGAAAAATTGTTCAGATATTTGTAATTTCCCGTTGTATGCGTCTTTTTAGTGATTTAATATTTCGTATAGTAATCTTTAGAAGTAAAATGACGTTGTTAAATAGAATGCGGGTTTTTATGCAAATTCATAGTTTTATCAAGCTGATTAAAAAAGTGAAACCTAAATAAAAATTTGTCTCACCTACTAAATATTGCAACGTATGCTTTGCTTTGTATATCTGATGCATTTTTTCATATTACACGCATTCTGTAAATTTTTCTTTAATAAGCTATTAAGATACAGTTGTGTACAGAAATTTTTAGTCAACTTTAAACTTTTTGCTTCACATCCCAAAAGTGATATCGTATGAAATTTTAACTGATATTACGTAACAATATATTGCATAATAATCTTTATTTGTCACGTTGCTTCCTTGTATTTCCCATGCCCCTCTATCCAATTATTATTAGTTATAATTCGGTCTGATATTAATTTTAGCTATCTGTTTATATTGCAAAACCGTGCAACATTTTAAACGGTTCCTCCGCAAACACAACACGAAAATGCATTGCCATTTTTCTCTGAATCATGTTTTTATGTTCGCTATGTTATTTTCCTTCCGGCGCGGGAATAGTTTTCAACTGCATTGCGCATACTAATCAATTTATATGGATGGAAGGGTACATTCCTATACATTGTAAGTCTTGGACGTTATTTCATAACTGCGCTCTTATGATCCTTCGTGTCTAGCTTAAAATTGCATAAATTATCACGCGATTACGATTTCCAAGAATTTTATTATCTATCGACCTTTTTTAGCTCTTTGTTTATGCAGAGAAATCTTTATACGACTAAGATACCAAACAATACGTTTTATTTAATTGATGTTGCATTAACGCAACATTTCATTTATCATTTTTTTCAACCAACTTATATCATTTTATTTCTTTCAAACGCTAAACAACATACACTTCGCTTATCTTCCAGCCAATCTACGTTAGAGGAATCTTATTTTTCTAATTTCGTTTTAGTGTTGCGAAAAAGGAATTCGAAATATTCCTCTCTTCCGATATCTTTCTCGTCACTGTTTCTTTTCCTGCCCAGATTTTTTCATTCCGTTGACTCATTCTTAAAGATTCATTCTGTAAAGTTCGGAGCTACTTGAATATCTACAGCAGCGTAATAAATTATTTTTCCTGTTTTCCAGATCACAGAAATTCTCTTCGCGTATTATCTGATTTATGTAGCGAGCTTCCACGCAAAGTAATTTACGCTGCGTTTACGTAACTTTTATGCGTTATTTCGTTACTCGATCTTTAACGAGTTAAGGTAACACCTAAATATCTGTATATTAATTAGAAAATATTAAAATCTATATCAATGTATATGTTATATCTAATAATGCAACGTACAAAAATATATAATTAATATGATCCAAAGTATCTACAAACTTTTGAAGAGACGTTAACGTTGACACTGTTAATTCTGATTTAGCATGCCATTATGTAACAAGTTTAATACGCTTATGAAATGTGGCGATTTTCTACGAAGACAATTTATGTCCTACAGGATCTTAGATGGTATTAAACGTAAGCACTTGAAACTTGTCAATGTTATGCAATTGTAAGAAACATTTTATTCAGTTCCGTAAGAAATATATACCGTAGTGAGAGATAAAAGTATTTGTACAGTCGATTTATTGCAGAAATAGAAAGAAATGTTATTGACTTTATGGGAGCAATCGATGTGCACGTTATATTTTGCACCAATGTTTCGTAGACGTTGCGGTCTACTTCTTCGTGAAAGAACATGTTATTGTATCTTACGTATCTACGGTCACTCGCAGTAATAAATATGCAGGAGCAAAAGTTAATCCATAAACGCTACGTAACATCGAGAAACATCTTTGTTAAATTACGCTTTCATAAATTGGAATTAGAAACACAAATGGCGTGAACCATCGGGAGGTCACACCTTTTTCTCTACCATCAGGCGGCGTGATCCACCGGTGGCTCACGCCAGGTTCAACGTGTTAATGACAATACAGATATCAATTAATAGCATCGTATCTTGCTCCTACAAAATGTTACAATCGCGTGTGAATTTTATCTCATTATCTTTTTGTATTTTTGTTTATTTTTCTACTTATTATTTCTTTGCATTTTTCTACTTATCACTTTCTTGTATATTTACTTCATCTTTTCATTTACATTGTACGAATATCTTCCTTCCTCGTTGTACATTTACTACAGCACATATTACAATTTACATAAAGTAATTTATTATAAAGTAATTGAGAAATTTGCAAATCTGTAACATAATCTAGATAACATAAGTTAAACTTGTTTATTTCAGTCGCGGAGATCGTATGCTTTTCGTGCTTCATCCTTTTCGTAAAAACGCAGTATTATTATTTTCTATGACTCGATTATTTATTTCAAAAATAATTTGTTTAAGGACTCGTAAAAATTATCCCATGCGCTATTAATTAACAACAGCAATTTATCAGGATGCGATAAATTATTGTCTGTTTGGAAACAATCGATTCACGGAACTTCGCTGACTGAGGGTTCTTTTACTCCAAGTCCATCAAGTCCACAAATATCTTTATCGCCTTTCTTTAATCCATTAAGTGCCAAGTAGTAAAATAGCAAACAAAAGTTACGGAAACGCGTAACGTTATCGCAAGGTATAAAGAACGTAACTTACGTATTGTTTCAACTTCGTAAAAAAAAAAGAAAAAAACGCATACTTTACAGAAGCCCGCCATGCAAATCAGAAACATTAAAGAAATTTTTATTATTTTCCTCTAAATATTTCAATCTGTTCGAATTTCATATCATCGAGGAGCTTGGCTGGAAGAAGAGACAATAGCGAAAAAATCTGAAGCAAATTGTTGGAATTTATGTCATAGAATAAATAAAGAAATGAAACCTTTGAACAGGTGCTTATAGGAATCGGAAGATTACAAAAAGTGTAATAGACTTCAATCATGTAAATTGACCAAAAAAGAATGACAGATGATATATTGGATAAACGCAACGGTGGTTCTTAATTGGCCAATGTTCTTTGAATATTTTCATTGCGTGTTTCAGACAGCATTTGATAAGTCAAACTCTCCGTTATTTTTAACGCGAGACATTCTCATAAACAGTGAAGAAAAATTAGCGAGCTCCTAGAACAGCGATTTCCTAGGCATTCTATAACCTTTTCTCAAAAGAATCACAGTGAGAAATACTCACGACCGTTACAAAAGAAAATACAGCGGAATGTGCTATAGCTAGAACGGACTAATTAGTTCTAGAATCTTGTTCATTGTAGTAGTGCCATTTCGCTTTATCATACGTAAAAATACATGTACATGTATATTGCACGTGCATATACACCGGTCCCTGGAAGTATTTAAACACTTATCACAGAAAATATATATGTCTATTGTATGTGCTATGCAAAATAACACATTCTTTTATATGCAAGTGCATATTTTTCTTTTTCCTTTTTTTTCTATTTCATAACACTGACTCATAATTTCATTAGCACTATAATAAGACACGACTACCGTGATTATTATACTGACA
Source organism: Bombus pascuorum (assembly GCF_905332965.1). NCBI lineage: Eukaryota > Metazoa > Arthropoda > Insecta > Hymenoptera > Apidae > Bombus > Bombus pascuorum. Next base: position 5,788,513 of record NC_083494.1, on the reverse strand, counting down.
GAATTTGAAACCAATCTGGAGATGCACAGTAGCTCATGAAAGTATTTAATCACTCATTATACAAAAATTATATGTGTACACTAAATTGTGTGTATTATATACATAAAATTTTGTTGGCATTGTTATGAGATACTATTATCATGATTACTATATTGATAGAATTTGAGATCAATCTGGAGATGTACAGTAGCTCATGAAAGTATTTAATCACTCATTATACATAAAACTTTGTTGGCATTGTTATGAGACACGATTATCATAATTATTGTATTGATAAAATTTGAAACCGACCCAGAGACGTACAATGGCTCGTGAAAGTATTTAATTACTCATCACAGAAAAATTTAATGTATATACATATGTGTTTATATATATACATGTACGTGTTATATAGAGAAATGTGAATTAAATTGGAAGTGTAAATGGTAAATTGGTTCTTCGATTGCAGGAATGTCTCCGAGCCAAAATGGATTACATCAGAATTCGATGCAGATGGGGATGGCGGCGCAACACCACGGAGGACGGTGTAGCGTGACCGGTAACACGCAACAGCAAACGCAAAGTCAACAATTGGGCCTAGGCGAGCCGCAGAGATAAAAGAGACTTGCGATTCGGCGGCCCGTGCGCAAGATCCCGAGGTCGCACGATGTGCACGTAAACGGTGTTTAAAAACAGGAGGCAATGGTTTATAAAAGATCGACTGACTCGCCAGTGTTACACGCTGCGTAACCACGAGAGCGATTTATTAGCCGAGATTCACGCGCTCGTATCTCCTCATCCCTAGAAGAAGGACGCATGATTTTCCTGCAATGAAAACAAACAAAAAATCTCGTGCGCAAAGAAAGAAAAACGCAGATTAATTATTTAGGACGTGCACGTCTCTAGAAGAAAACAAGATCTCCCTTTGTCTCTAATAGAAAGGAATCCTCATCTCTATCCTCATTGAATTGCACGATATACGTACGTGGATCTCTAGAGTAGCCGATGCGACCCTCGTTTATTCTTGTTATTCTTTGATATATACATATATATATATATACATATATATGGTGTACATCGAAACACAATACGTCGATCATGATCGAGCCTCTTCAGGACCTCTCGAAAAGAAACAAAAAAAAAAGCTCTTCTCTTCTTCCGTCGAATTATTCTGGTGATATGAGTAAGAGAGGGGCGAAGGGGGAAGAAAGAAGGGAAAAAGAAAACACACGGAGAAGAAGGAAGAACACGAGAACGGAAGTTGCAAAGACTATTTTTTATTTTTTTCTTTCTCATTTCCTTTCCAAACGTGCTGCTGGGACGGTAGTTCCTATGGTTATGAAAGACAGCGATACTCTCCTTAGCGTTTATGAAATTAGTATGCGTCCAGAATGCCGCTTGATGTAAATGAGTAGCGAGAAGCCTCCTCCACCGTCCCGAGTATCTTCCTTGTTGTTTCTCGATCTACAGACTCGCGGCTAGATAGGAAACATTTGCGGTTCGTGGGCCGCGGAAGTCAATGAGAAATCGAATACCACTTCCACACCATAGTACAAAAAATTGCCGGCACTGGATAGCGCTTAGCGATGAATGTTAGTTTATGTCTATTTTATTTCCTTTTCTTTCTCCTTTTTTTCTCTTTCCTTGGTAGTCAAACAAGATACATTGTGAATATAATTCGATTCCGATTGACTATGAGTTGGAAAAAGGTTATTGTACTTGTATTTCTTGTCGTTTGTTTTGTTTTTGATGACGATCGAATTTGAAACAGAGACTTTTATGTAAAATCCGATCATTGTCGGTATTGTTTTATAATGATAGTAATAATATAAAATGTCTAACGAAAGATTGAAAAAGAAAAAAAAAAAAAGAATTGTTCATGCTCAACGTGACAAGAGCAATGAATAGAAACACGAGGCTAATATTATAATGAATGCGAAATTATGACGAATTATTATGTAAAAAATTGTAAAAAGGAATTTACTGATTATGTAATGTCCACTAAGTATTTATGTAAAGTTACTCGAAGAATTATATATGTATACATTTCTTAAAACGTCGTTTACACGAGAATATCACTTGCTCAGATAGTATATCCAGTGTAGGTCATTTTTGTTCTACGAGAAAAAGGCAGTGGAGCCATATTAGCTGAGCTGTTTCATCGTCAATTGAATTTATAAATAGGAATACAAATAGGAATTTCGTACTACTTCACATGTGAAATGATTTGATCCTAGAGTTCGTGTTATTCGCAGAAATTCTTGTATGACAGCTTATTGTAATTTACCTAACCAGTATATAATAAAACTGTTTTCCATTTCAATCAATCATTCTTACATAGATATCAGTAATTGATGACGTATATCTAAAGTTTAGTTTCATTTTCGTTCCGAACAATCTTTTTCTCACAATAGTTTACTTAATCTCGCGATGCATCTACTATCGATTCGTATTTAGTTTCAAACAAATGAAAGACATTTTATTATCCCTCTCTGAATAAACATATAGAATGTTGAAATACATCATCCAGTTGCAGATTTCTTACTTACAATAATTAATAAAGTCATAGTCTCGAAAGATACAAGGGACATTATGATCAGTATAATCTAATTTTTAAAGATGGAATAGTTCAAGTATTCGAGTTTCGCTGCAGCTTCATCATTATGCATTCATTTATGTAAATATGGTAGAAATGATGTTATGCGAAAATTGAGTATGAGATGTTTTTCTGTAAGGTATACGCTTTAATGTCTTTTTTTGTGTTTGTAACGTATAGATCAGTGTCGTATAATGTATTATAATTTATACGTTATTATATTTTTCTTTTGTGACCTGATCGTAAGATATATACGGTATATTAAAATTATGTATTGGTATGACAAAATATTTTTTTAGAAAAATTTTGTTCATTTTAAATATATAGAAATTTTCAAACACTGATCTAAACTATTATGAAAATACTATTATGTTATGAAACTCTTATTATTACTAAAATTATTATTATTGTTTATTTGACTATCAATGATAATAAATAATGTTTATGTACATAATTTTGAAAACTGATCTAAATAAAACATTAATAATGGTGCTTTCATAGTGCTTTTATATAATTTTACGTAATTCTCATTCACGCCCTTTGTACTTCGAACTTGGAAAGACAATTCGCTTGGATTCGCTTTAATATTAATGTATTATGTACATGTAATACAATGACCAATATATTAATAAATCCAAATACAAGCGACATAATTTGAATGTTACATCGCTATATAAATTATGAGATTAAAACTGTACAATGAGACTTTTTGTTACAATAATGGTAACATATTTTTATCACTTTTCCATTACAAAATATCGTAATGTCGACTAGTAAAAACAAAATTCTATAAATTATTAATATCCAATTACATATCTTTATATGCAACGCTGTTTGTTATATTTATGTCGGCTGCATAGAAAATATATATACAACATGTTTAGTATACAGTATTTGTGAAAAATTGGAAATCTCACTATGTGAAAGTCATATCTATCATGTTTCTACTCCTCTACCTAAACCAGACCACCTGTCCGGTACAGGTAAAAAATATCGATGCATAGCGGCTATGAAACGAGCTCGATATTCTTCTGGTGATATTATTGTTGGCAATTTTCCCTGGCCACCTAATATACCCGTTTTCTTCACCATTGTTTCTAACTTCTTGTCCCAAGTAAACGTTCGTATATAATCTGTAATTATAATAATAGTTCCAAGATATCTTGTATCTAGAAATGTTACATTCATAATTCTCTAAACTTACCTATTATACCTAGGACGAGTTCATCTGAATTTGGTTCTAAACCTACTAATAGTGAATAATCCATCACAGAATTATCAGCCAAGAATTTTGTATCTTGTTCAATAGCTCTATTTAAAACCGCTTTGGAATGTGATCTAATATAGAGCGGCGAATCGCAACTCACTAGAAATAATATCTTATATGTATTTGACTGAGAAATTTTTTATATATATATCTACATAAAATAATATTAGCACAACACCACTTACTGTTCAATAAATTTTCATCGAGCAATACAAGTTCTCCTTCGTGACACGTATCATCAGGATTTACAAGACGATTTCTCACTGATCCCTTCAAATCAAATTTGTCCGTTATCGTTCTCTTGTAAAATAAGTTCTCCATCACTAATACACTAGTTCGAAGTGCTGCATTTGTTGTATTGTTTTTAAAAGATACTCTGTAAACGCCGACTATCTTTCCCAACAATGTCGGCTGCTTAGTCTGTTGACATTTTTCCATATAGGAAAAGTAATTTGGTGCAAAATCATGAAATATTTGCATTTCTAGTTTAGACATCTCTTTTATAATAAACCTATCGTCTGTAACAAATAATGTATCAACCAAGAAAATTAATACATAGAGAAGTTTATTTCGTACTTTATTACGTAACGTAAACATATACGTATATTCATATAATATACCTCTACTTTTGCAGAAACTGCTTCCGCTTTTTCCACCTCTTGCAGCCCATTGTACACTTCGACATAAACTTCTTGTAAAACCATCCTCTCCACACGGTAAAACATTTTCTCTGAAAGCAGCAAATTGTGCAGCGAAATATATTCTACAATAGAAATTTGTCGTTGCGTCGTTAAATTGAACTTCGATGTAATTTTGTTGTTTTGTTGTTTTCTTGTCCTCATCCGTGTCTGCTGTCGTTGATGGATTTTGTATGCTAGAATCCGTATTTGAAATAGTTTTATCAGAGTCTAAGGGACTTGCAGGATTTGGACTATTTCCTCGGAAAAATGACAAAACAGATGGCCGCTTAAATTCTCCAGATTGGATCACATCAGGAAGATTCTCTTTATTTTCAGGGAATTTACGCTTATTCAAGGGACTGGGATTTAAATCAGGTCCTTTCGTCGTACGCATTAATTCCTGAAGTACATGTTTATAGTCGTGTGAATCTAGTGCATATGCGATTATAGATGAAGGCTCTGATTCATATACCACTATAGGTACAACTGATCTGTAAAACAAAAATATTTTAGAATATTAACTAATTATGTATAATTATTTTCGAACATACTAAATATATAGAAATGTTTTAATATAATCAACAAACCCAAGAGGAAGCAAATGATGTTCTAAAGTTCCTAAAGGATTTACTATTGGCTGAGTAACAGGAACGGAAGGTAATAGTTGTGATAGAATAGTCTTTTTCTTTTTCTTTTTATCTGGCATATCATCAAAAGTAATAGGCAGAACATCAGAATGTGATCTTTGATGCATTTTTGGAGATTCTTGAATGATAACAATGTCTTCGGGATTATTATTTTCTAAGACTTCGTTGTCTGAATTTTCTAAACCTTCCATTCCTTGTAAGTCATTTTGTGCAGCAGCAATGGCATCAACAGCATTATAGTCCGCTGACATAGGACTTAAATCTTCTAACTGCGATTCTGATGCAGTATCTTCTGTTATATATCCATCTGTATCAATTATACTATTACTTCCAGTCGTCAACGATCGTTCAGTAAATCGTCTTGGTCTTTCATCCTTCTTTTTAACGGACATTTCCAAGATATTTGCATTCCAAGTAAATACAACTTCTGATATTATTCGTTTGAGGATTACTATTCCATCTTCAATTCTAAACATTAGAGCTTGAACTTGCTTCTCAGATACTTTTCCTTCAAGTTTTTTGTTCTCCAAAGTGGGGGACGTCAATTTCAACTGAATTTCTTCAATTTTATTTTTGAAATACTGTTGATCCTTAGATAGCTGCTGTTTAACAGCATTTAAAATATCTATATCAGTTTGCAAAGTTGTCAATTTTTCTCGTATACAAGAAAAAACTTCATCTCCTTTCAATGCTATACTTTTCATCTCTTCTATCACGTCTGCATGTTGTTTTGGATCATACATAATATTTATCACCGGAGGTGGTAGTGAAATCTCCCATTGCGATATTTTTGTGTATTTAAACACAGCTAACATATTTTTCTTTGTGAAATATTGATAATGATCATGATGAAGTAAGTGTTGACAAGTGTCTGTTCCGCGTCTGGCGTACGCGCTTCCATGAAACCGTAGTTCCAAATACTTTGCAAAAGATAAAGACCAAGTATCATCCGACATTGGAACTACTGGTGAAACGCTTTTACATTTCATACACTTGCTCCACATTAAAATTTGGTTTGCATTCTCTTGAGAAAATGGATCGGTGCTCATTTCACTTAAACTAATATATATACATCCACCGTCGTGTGCAAATCGTCGGATATGATGAGCGATTTGTGCTCGACATGCTTGAGCAGGACATTTATATTCAGATGTTAAACAATAACGTTCCAAGAAACGTCCAAGCGCAATATCATTTCTTCCATATAAATCCATATTAACTACCCAAGGATTTACACAAAATGCTGGTGTATCATTATTACCAGTATGTGAGAAACTACAAAATAACACAGATAAACGTTGATGACTAGCAGGATCTAAACAATCGGGCCACATAGGAGGTTGTTCAGTTACTTCTGATTGTATCAGAATTTGTTTATCCGATAAAACATTATTCATTGGATATAAGCGACTACCACATGCTCTAAAATTGGCTAATAAAGCTTGTACCTTTCGGCTATCCACATCTGTAGTTAATCTCGCTTGAACAAATGGATGTTGTGGTTTTAATTTTAAATTCATTAATGGGTTTTCAGTTACAGACTGTTCTGTAAATACATTACCGGTTTTAATTTCTTTTACTTTATCCATAAATTGTACAGAATAAAAGATTTCTCTTGGGAAAAAACTTCGCAATATGCAATTTCTTCCTGTCTCAGTTTCTAAATAAGGAACAGAAAATTTTAAATAAGGCGATACGCTTAATATAGTGCCTTCTAATGCTTTCTTAAATTTATTTAATAATGGTAAATCGGCAACGCTCAAATGTTGTCCATTTGGACTAGTTTGACTAAAGACATCTTCTTCATCTTCATTTAAGTATTGATGAAGAGGATCACTACGATCGCTAATAGATTCACCATAAATACGTTTTTCTTCTGAGGCAACTTTATCTTTTATTTTTGATTTTTCAACTTCTTCTTTAATACTTTTATTCGCTTTTATAGTAGTCTTTCCACCAAATAATTCCACTGTACTATTTGTATCGTGCTTGTCATCTATATCAAGATCAGAACTATTATTTAAATTATCATTGTTTATTTTACTTGTTAGGCAATTCCCTGCAGCTTTTTCGTCAATTACAGAAGATTTTGTTTTGGACTTAAATAATTTTAAAGTATCATAAGGATCAATATCTTCAGATAATATAGAAGATATTTGTTTAATGGAGTTTGAAGACAACATATTCTCAGTCTGATATGAAACTATGTCTTTTATTGGTGTACCTTCATTTAATGAAAGTTCTATTTGTAGACATAGTTTATCGCTTGATATACTTCCAGAATCTTCCTGAACTTCTGATACTTTTAAAATTTCCTGACTCTCTGTATATTCTTTGCAATGACCCAATAATAAATCATTTTCTTCGCTAGCTTTAGCATGTAATATTTTATTGGTTTCTTGAAAGTCTTTGAAATCTTTGCACGTTTCATCCAAAAATGGATTATCTTTAGACGATGGTGGTCTTGCAAATTCATCCATAAGAAATGACTTTTCGAGACGCCAAGAATAAGCAGCAAAAATCATCATTGAAGTCACATTCTTTACTTTTTTTAATTCTGTTTGAGAACCACCTCGTAACAAGATTGTAGCTCCTAAATGTGGATTTGCACATCCCTCAAAGTACATTAACGTTTTAATACCATCTAAAAAAAAAGGAAATAAGATATTAAGGTTTAGTTTATTAAAGAAAAATTTAATAGAGGGAAAAATTGTAATATTTTATTACTCACTTTTATCATTTGAAAAGTTTCGCAAATAAAATTTTTTACATGTACCAAGCATATACCTCGCACTTATGTGTGCATCAATAGTATTCACGATATTAGCACCTGTACACCGTGCAATCCTTTCAAGAACACTAAGTTTTACATTCAAAACAAGTGTTACCCCACATTCTCTGAGTCTATCTTGTGCTAATCTTGAAACAGAACGATGTACCAGTACAACATCTGGTCCAAGTGCGGTAATCCTAGCAACTGTGTGACCCAAATATTCATTTTCCTACAAAACAATATTTTTCTGATATATTTATGATGTGAAAATAATAGTATTATTAAATTTTTTTTCATACTTGTAACATCACAGGTTCTAAACTTAATAATTTTCCTTCTACGCGTTGATACATGAGTCCACACTGAAGTAATAAAATTTTTGGATGAGCTATCATTGCGTTCATTCCTCTATGTGCAACATTTTTCGTACAAACTACACCAGACACAATTTCACAATCATCTCTACTTCCGCCAGGACATTTTTTTACTTGTACATATTGTCGAATATCCAAATCGTCCACATTATGATTTAAATCTGGTCTAACAAAATCAATAATTTGATGGGCGATGGGAAGTATTACTTTTGACCAACTTTGTGATAAACCTTCTTTATTAAGAAGTTGCTTAATTAGTGAATCTTCATGTTGCTTGTACGAAGATCTATAATTAAATATGATTAAATATAAATGTTATTATCGTTGTTAATATATATTTGATACTCACGTTAGACATTCATATGCATGTAGTTCTCCAAACACAGTTCGCAAATTTGTTGGTTTATGCCAACCATTCTTTTCTTTAAATTCTTGTACTTGTAGTGTATCATTTAAAAGATCATCAGCGATCTTGAAATTACACTTATGTGATTTTACTGTGACTTCCTTCTGTTCAATAATACCATCACTACTATCTACAGAAATTGTAGTTAAGTCTTCCGATGTAGGTCTTTTTAATGTAACAGTAGATGCTTCTAAGTTTAAATCTAAGTAAAAACTTGAACTAGATGATGGTAAACGTCCAGTTGTTTGTTGTATTGAATTCGAAGGTTTAGTTTCACTTTCTGAATCTAAAATTTACATATGTTAACAATTTTATATGTACAAAATAGTTTATATAAATATTTCATGTTACCAGTTGTTGAATCATGTTGTGGGATAGTTTTTACCCATGCTGGTTCCTGAGCATCACAAGTATTTTGAGTTTCAATTAACAAATCCATACTTTGCATATTTGATAATTTGACTGGCTTAAATATAGTTGTTGTATCACTAAATATATTGTCAGCAACTACTGGTTCTATGAATCCAGCTTCCAGCAATGCCTGGCCTATAGCAGTAGCTTGCACTCTATAAAATATTACATTTCAATAATCGTTGTTCTTTTTATTATACTTTCTCTTAAATTTGTTTTAGCTTTACCGAGTAGCTGCTTTATTTTGTGCTATCATCCAATTTACTAATTCATTGGCCAGAAAGCAATTATGATAACTTTTTAGTCTAACTCTATGTGTTTGTAAGATAATTGCTTGACTGGATCTAAATAATTCTTCATAAATCATTCTCAAAGAAGCTGAATTTTGTAAGACAATAGAACGTTCCTGTGATGTTAAGTAACTAGTTGTTGGCCTGAAAATCATATTTCACAAATCTTAAATCATATTAAATTATAACATTTAGCTAGATACATTAGAGACATTTGCTAGAGACAACTAAAAATATACCGTCCAATAGCATATTTTTCTTCCATATATCCTATACTTGGTTTCCTATAGATTGAACTTTCATCTTCTACTGATTCATTTGAACATTTCTGTGTGACAGGTGGTGAATTATTTCCATATTTAACTTGCAGGTCTTCTTGCAATGCCTTTAAATCTGCTGATAGATCGCTTCTCATGTCTGATGATTGTAAATAAGATAAAACTACTTTGCAACAATATGTACATACTCTGAGATCACCTATTACAAAAAGATTATTATTATCAAGTGCAAATAAATACAATAAAAAATAACCATTTATCATTTATATACCGGTGCATCCCATAACTTTTCCAGGAATCTGATCAGAGCAACATTTCGAACAGAATATTTGTCCACAAACACGACAATGATGTCTTCTGCGAAAAGTTGTAAATCGTTCACCACATTCATAACACTGCTTGCTTACACTATCTGGCATCCAATAACTTCTTAATTGAGAATCTTTGTACGAGCGTAAGTTCTACATTAAATTAACAACATTAATATCATTAGTACTTCAAATAATTTATACCACTTAATATTCTTAAGGCAGGTTTCATTACTTACATTACTTTTCAAAGCTACAATATTACTAATACGTTTCAATACATTTGGTAAACTTCTTCCTTCACGAGTATCTAATGGAAAATTCATCATACTTGAACTGTCATCTTCAGGTGATTTTTCAGTACTTTCTGACTGTTTCCAAGATTCAGAATCAGACGAGCTTTGTTCTTCATTGGTAGTAGAAGAGATTGTAGAATCATCAACATTTTGTGAACCTAAAAATTAAGCATGTATATTATATATATATTGTTAATTTAAATATTCATACTTTAGCTTGTATTTATACATACTAAAGTGTAAGCCACAAGTAAATTAAGTTATTCCAAGTTGTGATACTGAAGAAAATATATTGTAATACAATAATTAAATATCTTACTTTTAGTGAAGTTAAAAAATTTGGAAAATAGAGAAGCTACAACAGGTTGGCTTTCCTCAGGACTTAACGGAGCGAACTCCGTAAGTTTAGACGGTGAATTCATATTTTTGTTCATTTTGTTCAATGCTATCTTCCAATAAACATTTTTAGGATGAACTTTTCACTAGACACTATCTTCGTATCTACGTCGACCAACGTATACGATTAAAAGATTTTGACAGGAATGTCAGATGTTTGCGTACCTAAATCATAATACACTTACGCTTGCTACAGATGGCACTGTACACAATGTGCAAAAATTAAAAATATAGCATTACTTCATCTACATATAGGCTTGACATTTCACATATCAACTTTATTAAAATTTGTTTATAATTCGTCAGCGAATTTTTATATAAATTCATATTTTTGAGAAAATAATTAGAAAAATAGAACGTTTAAAAATTATTTTAATTATCAAGTATTGTAAAAAGCACTATACTTTGGATATTTTATATATTTTTTCATATTATGTGCATTCTGTGCAATTTTACACCCGAATTTTTTATAAATGTATAAAAATACGCGGGCTATTTATGATTTAACTTAAAACATAAATGTTTCATAAAATTATTAAAAATTCTTATGAACAAAGTATTTAAGTTTGATGTATTTTATTTAAAAATTTGTATAAATACCATTTCACACAAATTATACTTGATGCTGCTAAATATATCACATGTGTATTCGATATAACATCATTATCTATCCATTATAGTACGATAACATACTTCTATTACATTGTTAGTAGTAAGTGTATAAAATATGTTTTTTAAATTGATATATACATTGTCTAAATTGCATCGTAATTTTGTTTATTTTTGCAATTAATCTAATTTTTATGCAAAGCTTATAAGAAATTTGCACAACATTTTATTATACATATGTACGAAAGATACAAATAAAGATACGATAATAAAAAAAAGATTGAGAAATAAAATTTAATATTTAACTTGAAATTAGGGAAACATTAAGTAAATATTTTTGATTGTCTCGTACATAAACTATCATGAATATAATAACATGAGGTGGAGAACGTGTAAGGTGTTATTAAAGTACTCGGTACTTTAACTTCATCAGTGTTTATTTCGATGACTAGTGTGCATCGTTTTAGCTCGGGCTACGTAAGGTCGAGCTATCGATATCGGTACAGATCAGATACTGACTCGATACTCGTATCTACAGTATGGGACCGATTTATAGAGAATTCACAAAATTGTTATAAACCTGGTCCATACATTACTTTTGTATAAAAAATCGTGGGAAAAAACCATGCGATAAAACTATCAACAAGTTCGGATTTATTACCACAAAAAACTTGTCAAGTAAAAAATTGTAAAGAATTTTATTTACAGAAAATTTACAGAACTACGAAAATCTGTCCAAGATGCGGGAAATATGTATGCGGCAAATGTACATTTGATAATAAGATAATTTGTAAAAAATGCAGCGAAGTTGAATAAGATATATCTTTATATAAATAGAAGCATAATTTTATTTAAGTCTATAATTGAAATTAAACAAAAGTAAATTTGGACGAAATTTTATGAAAGTTCATCTTTTTATATACATTCAGTTATAAATTAACCATTATGTAAGCTAAATCATAAAAACTATTACTTTCTTAATTACCGGTCATTTTGACCGGATACGGTAGGGATAGGTATACACAAAGTGTCAGTAGATTTAGTGTTAAACCATGGAAAAGCTGGGGACGGAAAATTAGTATATAAAGACTAGACGCGGTTTCAGGTCGGACTACGTAACATGACGCACGTCGAACTCACGCGATGTCGATACTGATCGAATACTGACTCGATACTCACTCTGGAGATTTTCCTCGTTTCCCTTTATATATGCCGAGGTCCTCGAAAGAGAAAGTTTTCTTCCGAGGTAGGGATGGAAAAACCTGTAGATTCCAGGGTTTATTCTTTTACAACGTAACACATGCCAACATATGCGTTTCAACCCTAAAATTTTCTCTACGGCCATGTGCCGCTACAAATATTATTACACAATTTTTCAAATATCTATATCTATGACAATTTATACTCTAATTTATACTTAAAAAAGATATAACTAAAATGGTTGAAACATAATTTACAGTGTGTTGATTCTGTATAATTAATTTACATTTATAAATACTTAGTATTACTTAAATTAATATTCTTTTTCTTGTAACTATATTTAGAATCTTTTTTTTCAATATAATATGTACTGCTGTATAACGAATACAGAATACATGTTACCTTTAAAACTATACATGTATATATGGTCCTTAACGGATTGATCAGACAGTGACAAATCATTTCATTTGATATACATGGATCTAATTCTTAAAAAGATTAAACTGTTCATAAGCAATAAGATTAAAGTTAATGGCTCTATATGCATCTAGTTAAAGTTTCTACAACTCATATGCTTTAAGAGATCGGTTTTGATTGTGAATGTGATTTGTTTACATATTAGTAACTAATTAGTAATTAATTAGTAATCGAAAGATTTCTGTCTATTTAAATACATATTTCTTCTAGTGAAATTTAAATATTATGTAGAAATATAGATAGTAAAAAACATCGTTTTTGAAGAATATGCTATTCGTTATAAATTTTGTTAATTTTTCGGATATTTATTTAAAACTATTTTTTAAATAATAACAATCACAGTCAGTATAGTTATTTATTCTATCTAAACATTAAAACAATGAAAAGAATTTATGTAAAAAAGATAACTTATTTTTCACACTATAAGCAATTTAATTTTGCGCTAGAATCGCCTGTATGCAAGTAACCCGCTATACAGCAGCGTAGGCATTTAACCGAATAATAGAGAATGTCCAGTGATAGATCACGATGTTATTCGTCATTCGTCACATTTTAGTACAAGAAGTTTTTTCATTGTTTTAACATCTAAAATCACTCCCTATAAGTAGCTCGCATATATTTTTTAACTTCTATATAATTTAAACTATATATATGTCGGAGATGAAAGGACACCGGGCCCCCCGTTGGAGTTACTTGGAAAATCTCAATACCGTAGCATTTACGAAATAACCCAAACACAGTCATTCGAAACTTGAGACAATGAGCTTAGGCTTGAGGCGACAACCGGTCGCCGAAGCGTAGCCACGGTCACGGGATGAACGTTCCACCTAACAGAAATATGAAGTTACATAGCTTTCCTTTAAAGAATTGGCAGTGCCGACACTTGACAATAAAACATTCCAACGGCCCCTCGGCTCGTCACACACAGACAACATTCTTTGGGTAAGATGATCGCCAGATGCCGATGCATCATTCACAGTTTATGTTCAGATAACCTGAGGAACCGCTACAAATCTTAGGACTTAGTTAACTAAAGTCCTTCAGATTGACAGTCTTTATTCTATCAGTTCGTAAATCTGTCACCTATTGCGGGAAGATATGAGAGATCTGATTTGCTCACTTACGACGCTTCCTGCTAGGAACTTTCTCTCAAGGGCGGCTAGCATCCTTTTCTAACCGCCAACATAGAAATTAACCAATTAACAGCAACGTCTATTTCCCTCACCCTCCGTGCGGAGGCTTTCTTTGACGAATCCGATGATCTCGTGCCCTTAGGCACATCCCATCATAGTTTTCCTCTGCAACGTCGTCGTGACGGAAAGTCATTCTCTTTCTGGCAGTCTCATTAGCCATACGCCTAGTGTGTTTGTACGATCGGTGAATAATCTACGTCTTAGCAAAGAGCTAATCAAGCGATCCTTGTATCACGAGTAGTAAGTCGAGTCCGACTTAGACTTCGAAGCAAAGTATATTCGTTATCCCGTGAACCGTGGATTCGCTATATCGAACCTAGGGTCATTGTCATTAGCGTCTAGTTACCGCGGCCGCTTGTCAATCGTGTACCAACTATATCAATGTAATAAACGTTTGTGCAACAACAATGAACAATACCGGCGAAGACTCATTACACGCCCCTAACGCTAACCCGACATATATATACAAAATATTTCTCTAAAGGTACAAAGAATAATGAGTAACAAATAGGAAGGAGAAATAAGTACTTAAGCATTTGTTATCGATGAATATATTTCTTTATTCGCATAACAATTTTCTTAACAATAATTATTGAGATAAGTTTTTATCTAAATAATAATTCCAATATATTTCAGTTTCGATTATGTTCATATTGTGCACTTTCGTTTCGCTTTATTAAGTCAGGGCCGGCGCAAGACAGGTTCAGCACGTTCGCCGAAAACTGGCCTCGCGTTTTGAGAGGCCCCGCGGTCTACGAAAATTACTCAATTAAAAAACACCAATTTTGATTAACCTTTTACAGAATGATGATACCATTAACAAATGCAAGACATTTTTTTAGTAACGATGATTCAGTTTAAAGAATTGACAAACATCATCAAAGTTCAGTGTAACTCCATAAAGTTCTCATATCCTGGAAACTACTTTAGATAAAAAAATCCAGGCGCTTTCAGAGAAATGTACTTTTTAGAGAATTTAAACTACATCAATAGTTTTTTGTAAAAATCATACATGATTACAGATTTTGTACTTTCATTGAATTTTTTGCTCCTTGAAAGTGAATTATGCATGCGAAAAAATATTACTTGGATTTGTTTAAAAAATTGCTTACAAAAAATATGTAATATGTAACATAATTTGTAAATAAATAATTCCTCGTTGTAAAATTTAAATGTAGGATTTGAATGTGTATTCAGATCCCGCAAAATTTTTGAACCCAGCCGTGTATTAAGTTATAAGTACATAATAATAGCAGAGAATATAATGTGAACAGCATTTTATTTAATTAACATACATATTCAAATTTGAATAAAATATAATTTTACAGATATTAGACATTAAAATTTTGTTTGAAACATCATTTTACTACAATTATTGTATGAATGAAACATAATATCAATAGCATAACAAAATAAATATTGCTTGACTAACCTATATCAACCCTCAATTGGCTATCAGCGGCGTTGAGAAAGGTATAGAATATAAATTGAAACTATTATTCGTAGAATTAGAGTTAAGAAATTCAGATCAGCTAAGTTAAGAAACTCAATTCTAATCTGATCTAAACTGAGTGGTCGCCTACTATACAGACACATATATAACCTAACACAAATATAAATGTACTTATATAAGGATCAATATAATTACATAACCAAACATGTTTTAATATGAAATTATGTTTCCCAATACTTTGTTTAAAAGTAAGTTAAGGAGGTTTAAGTACATGGGTAAGTACTTACGTATAACCATCATATAACTGCGATACATTGATTAGTTGTTGAAATCGATATTATGATGTACTTGACAATGGCTCTGAACGTGCAGCGTTCGTACTTCAGTTTATATCGCATGTATGTCACGGAAAGTCATTAATACTTATGCAAATAACGATTGCGTATAGGATTGATGATAATCAGTTATCTGATGAAGCACCAAAGAAAAATCAAAGAAAAAATCGTATGTATAATATGTAAAATCGTATTGTTACTACAAATGAATATTTTATTTTTCAAGCAGTAAAAAATTCAATTTTAATGGAATTCTACAATCACATAGGTAGTTGTTATGTATATATACTAATTTATATTCCAGCTTTTCGGTTCTATACATATTTCAAGAATAATAATCTGTTCTCTGTTATCTGAATGTGAAGCCTACACAGAATATTCAATAAAATTTAACAATTATTTCAAAGGTAACTTTCTTTTAAAAATAATCGTTTCAAATTTTTTGAGTTAACTCTACTTCAACTTCAAATGTAACTGATATGTATGTAGTATATGAATGTATTGTATGTAATATATAGCAACAAAAGTATTAGCACAGATTAGTTTACAAAACTTTAAAATCGATTTTTATATCAATTCTACATCATGTATTTTTTGCTATTCATTTTTATTGTACAATTGTGAACAGTTCCTATAACCTATGCATATAACAAAAAATAGATAAAGAAACTAATACAAAATTCCCTGTTAATCAGCTGAAATTCCCAAGAACTGGAGAATCTACGTGGAAATTGCGATAGGGCATGCTATTACGCCCTGGTGCAATCCAGTGATTGTGGAATTCTACGAAAAGCAATCCGGCCGGACAGCGCGCTACGACTGGGCTCGCTGGTGGTCGTCTTCTTTACACCATCTAGCGCCCGGTCGGTCGAGCGTTTCGAGCCCGCAGCTGCGCAGGTGTATCACCGGCACCTTCTCATTAACATCTTGCCCGAAAAGCCAGTCACGCCAGCAGAAGGATCTGGTGCGGTCGAGTCATCAATCGATTTCGTTTCGCTAGCACCTAGACACAGCAGCTTTCGATAAGCTATTTACAATCAGAAGAACGATCATTCGAACGTGATAGACTCGAGAACCGGAAGCTGATTGGATAGGAGGATGCAATGGACGGGGGTAGAAGCGACCGTTCTGGCAAAAGGTAATATTTCCGTCAACTTGACTAGGCGGGAAACGAATTGCAGGCTATCGAACTCGCAAGGTTTAACGAACCGCTAAGGACACCGTTCGTAAGCTATTTATAGATTTTATAGGGCCATTGAAAGAAAATACATGAGATGTTAAGAAGTTATATTACTGCTGGCAATAAGTCTTCGACCAAACGCGATGGTATTAAACTGACTGAGAATATTGAAGTTTTTGAAATGGAAAATGTTATGATTAGACTGTAAATTTTTATGCACTTATGAGAAATTTGAAAATGCAAATATGCACAGAATACACATAATAAGCACAAATGTACGAAATATAAAAAATGTAGTTATAATACTTACAATTAGTAGATGAATGAAATGTTTGTCTAGTTTCCATTTTTTAAATAATAATATAATTATTATAAATAATTATAATAAAGATGTGAATTTGCATAAATATCTGTACTCTAGTTATGATTCAACGAGTGTTTATGCAAATTCACATTTTTATGAATACAACTAAAGGAACAGGATTTCTTACAGTAGGATATATGAATATAGGTTAGAGGATAAATGTTATACTTTGAGTATTTTATGTATTTTTACATTATGTGCATTCTGTGCATTTTTGTATGTTTAAATTTTCCATAAATGCATAAACATCCACAGTTTAATTATACAATAATATAAATATAAAATATAATATTGTAAAGTTAAATCGGTTTCGTATAAAGTAAATATAGAAGAATCAAAATTGTCATTTATTATACAGAAGAAAATAATTAAGAAATTAATGGAGAACATTTTAATTAGAAAAAAACAAATTGGCAAAACTTGAGAAAAAGATCTTTGTTCGTAGCAGAAATAATCACTGAAGAATTTCATCAGGTTTCAGTAACTAAACGTTTGAAGAGTATTAGATTTCATTAACGGAACGTTTGGAGATAACAGTCTGAGGAATCATAAAATATGAGCTTCGTAGGAATTTCATCAGACTGCGGAAATTTGTGCATTTATAAAAACTTATAAAGTTTGAAATATTTAGAGTATACGTAATATGCAATAGTATCTAAAAAATAACAGTCATAATATTTAGTAAATCCCCATTTAAGTTCCAGTATTTCAATTATATTCATAAAAATATGAATTAATGAGTGGAACAGAAAATAGTAATGAGGAAAGATATTAAGTAAATTTTTGGAATTATTTTTTTAACCGCAGTGATAAAAAATAAAATTCAATAATATAAATTGACTGAAAAATATTGCAAATGAGAATAGACGTTGATAATCCTTTTATCTTTTTTCATTACGTTTTCTCTGTTTTCACTTTCAATCGAATATTTTGGGTTGTCCTAACGGTACGATAGAAAGTGAAGGATTTTTTAATATTCTAATAGAGATCGACTTAAAGGGAATTTCAGTTACAGTACACTCTAAATATGTAAATTGAGAGTTTCATAGGCATCCCTGCATTACAATGTAAATTTATGGTTGGTAGATTCGTGCTTTTATAAAGATCGAAACTTCTGTCACGAAAGGAGAGTAAATTTGAAATGATTTCTAAAACTAGAGACCTAAATGCACGAGGTGTGCTTGGCACAGATATCCTAAACTACCTTGCAACCTAATTACAGTAATAGTGTATCGAATTGCTTTTAGGTATTTGTTAATTGATTGATTGAATTACTTTAGAACGTAGTCGATTACATTAAAGAATTTAGGATGATAAATGTTAGGCTCGAACGAAAACTGATAATGATCGTCCATAGATTCGAATCGAGGTTTAATATCCTGTCTTGGCTAAAAGCATCCCTTACACTTTGGCTATTCATCATCTAAGTGAGAGTTAAATGGTTGCATCGATTCGGCCATTTTTATAACAAGTATGCTTTTATCTGGAGATGGGTCGATATCTGATTATTCGATTCGCGAAACTTAAATCCGAAACTTTGTTTCTAAGATCTCGAACTTTTTGAATACAGAATGTTTCTACTTTCTTTTTCTTCTAAAGAGTATCTATATTATCAGGAACTAAAACTGTAGCATTTTTTTCAGAAAATCAAATATTTCTCTCTTGATATAAATGATTATAACAAATCTCAAAGTCTAAAACCAAGCTTAGATTATTATCAGCTAAATAAAAATAAATTCATATTGTCTTAATATTTTCATGAGTTATTTATAGGAACTAAATTTATATTATAGACAATTAAAATTTTTAATAATTATTATTTATATAATTATTATAATATTTTCTACTTATTAAGTATTATATTTTCCTGCTGTTTCCTGTTCCACTTAGAATTTTAAGTTTTCCACACTTCTAAGAAGTTTGAAAAGATCAAAGTATACATACATATATAATACATATAGTCCTATGATAAATATTATAATACTAAATAAATAAACTGGAGATATTTATATAAATTCATATTTTTATGGATATAATTAGACGAATGGGATTTAAATACTGATTTACTAACAATTATAGTAAAAAATCGCATATGTATATTATAGATATTATATAATTATTATAGATATAATATTATAGTAATATAGTTGTATTACTTACATTGATTTATATAAATTATTATTTATTTGGATTATGAGAGTTTCGAAGCACCAAAATAGTACAAAGTCTTGGGTTTAGAACAGTTGTAAGGTTTTGAGGTTTCAAGGTTTTGATTGCCCCAGTCCTACTTTTAATTCTTGAATCGTAAGAACTAAGCAAATGACCTACAAATTACAAATACACGTATAATTAATTCTTACCTAGATTCTAAATATGTAAATATTAAACAATCTAGTTGAATTACGTGATTATGTTAAAAACGACAATTTTCATACGGAAATATTAATATTTATTTAGGTGATGGAAATAATTAAAAATCATATCGTATTGAAACGAAGTGAAGCTTTCAACAAATGTAAATCAAAGAAATATCTTTTTTAAAATAGGAATGTTATAATAAAGATCATCTTTATATGCGTAGAGATAATTCAATATATTTTATTTTCATTGATTAAACCCATATTAACTTTGAAAGCTGCTAGAATTTTGGCGGTGGAAAATAAGTTCGTTAAAACAATATAACAACATTTGAAATAATATAAGATTAACGTTAACCAGACCGTACGTACCAGAATTATTTATTACATATATACATATATTGGAATTGAGTATATGTATCCCACGGATATTTGACCATATCTAAGGAACCATACAAGTGTCTCAATGTAACTGCAACACAGCCAACAGTTGATTGACGTCTTCCATTATCCTGGGATCTTTTTAACAAACGTGAAAGGAACAAAACTGGAAGCGTAATTCAACAGTTTGGCCCCTTGTATCTGAGACTAATTGTCTGCACGAATTAAAAATGTTCTGTAATCGATGTTTCATTACAAATCATCACTAAGTTACCAAACTGAAATCCAAAAAAGTCCCATTTCTCGGTCACTCTTACCCCAATGTTCGTGTATCGAACAAACTGTAAATTATCAGTTAGCATTTAAAGCAAAGAGGAACAGAAATATAAATATGTTTGCGAACAAATTGCTCGGTTACTGCTCACGCTAAACGAATACAAGCGCGAATACTCTCGCTCTATGTTCTTCTGCTCGTTCGGCCTAAACGCTCCTTTAAGGGAAGGTTTCTAAAGCACGTGGCCTCTTTACTTTTTCAAAGTAGATTCGCGTGCAAACATTGCTGGTAAAATGCATCCGTAGATCGAATCACGCGAACCGGCAAAATTACTGACCAATTCTACTGGCGGAGTTGCGTGTGCGTACGTCAACGCGTCACGGACATTTATTTGTCGGTGTATGCAAAATTCGTTGTTCCGTACAACGTACGAAATTCGGGTCACGAGGTTACATCGCCGCTCCGGAGGTGGCGTTCCTCGTTGAACGCTTGCGATAATTCGGCACACGAAACGATCTCGAACAAGAACTGCTCCTAGCTACTCGTGACTTTATTCGCCACGTGCCCGTTAACACTGAAAGGGGAATGAGGCTCGATTGCGATTAGAGGACGCGCCCGCTCTAATCTATCGGTCGATATATGGAATGAAAAACGACAGGTGGCCTCTTGTTTGATGGTTAATCGCGGCGAGCTGTTTCTGACGTGATTGGAAAAGAGAAAGAATGTCGATGGCTCAGACTGCACTGTAGATATTGCATATCTACTTTTTGTGAAATTTCAATTTTATATGCAACACATAGCTGTCGACTGTTTCTTCATTCTTCAAAGATGATATTTATATGTCGGATTATCGTTAAGATTAGGGTTAGGGACGTGTAATGAATCTTCACCGGAATTATTCATCGTTGTCACACAATCGAGGTAGCATTTATTAACATTAACAACAGTATGGATGTTACAAGATTGGCAAGGGGCCACGTTAATTAGACACTAATGACAATGACCTTAGGTTCGATAACGAATCCGCGGTCAACGGGATAACAGATGTATTTTGCTCCAAAGTCTAAGTCGGACTCGACTTACTTCTCGTGATACAAGGATTACTTGACTAACTCTTTATTGAAACGTGGATTATTCACCGATCGTACTGACAGTAGATAACTGACTAATGAGACTGCAAGAAATGACGCTGCAGAGGAAAACTATGATGGGGTGTGTCTAAGGGTACGAGATCATCAGATTCGTGGAGGAAAGCCTCCGCTCGGAAGGTGAGGGAAATGGACGTTGCTGTTAATTGGTTAATTTCTATGTTGGTGGTTAGAAAAGGATACTAGCCGCCCTTGAGAGAAAGTTCCTGGCGGGAAGCGTAGTACCTGAGGAAAACAGATCTCCCGTATCTTCCCATAGTAGGTGACAGATTTGCGGGTTGATAAAATAAAGACTGTTTGTCCAGTAACTAAATCCTAAGATTTATAGCGGGTCCTCAGGCTAGCTGAACATACACTGTGAATGACGCATCGACATCTGGCGATCATCTTGCCCGAAGAATAGGATTTGCGTGTGGCGAGCCACGGGGCAAAGGCCGTTTTTTTTTTATTCGCGTTTATTTTACAATCAATTCTCGTTAGAGAATTTTAAGTAAATTTATCTGGCGTGGTACTATGACATGATTAATAAGTGTTTATAGTATGTTTGATTCTACTTGAATCTAGTGCTTAGGTCTAAGGTGTAATGTCTTTTTAGCCTGGGGATCCGTTCCGACGTGTCGAGTAGTTGAGTAATTAGAGGGTTTTGTTGTTTATTAACTCTTGTGCTATATCTATTGCTGAATTTGGATAATTCTTCTTTGACTGTGGGTATCTTGAGGTCGTGATGTATTGTTTCGTTGGTGACGTACCAAGGTGCATCTATTAGGGATCTTAAGGTTTTCGATTGGAATTGTTGAAGAATTTTTATGTTGAAATTACTTGCTGTTCCCCATAGTTGGATTTCCTAGGTCCAAACAGGTTTTAATATGGCTTTGTATAGTGTATCTTTACTTTGCGTGTTTAAGTTGCAACGTCAGCCTATGAGCCAGTAGAATTTTTAAAATTTTGCTTTGAGTTGTTTGGTTTTATCTAAGATATGTTGTTTCCATGTCAATCTTCTGTCCAGAATCATGCCCAAATATCTGACTGACTCTTTATCTGGAATAGGTATATTGTTTATCGTCATCTGTGGGCAAGTTTGTTTTCGTAGCGTGAAAGTTATGTGGCTGGATTTGTTTTCGTTGACTTTGAAGCGCCACTTGTGGAACCACTCTTCCATAGAGTCGAGGTCTCGCTGGAGAGTAGAGGAGGCCAACTGTCGGGTCTGAGTGTGAGGCTAATAAGGTTGTATCGTCAGCAAATGTCGCTGTGGTTATATCTGTCGAAGTTGGTAAGTCTGCAGTGTAGGTGTTGAACAGCAGGGGTCCGAGGACACTGCCTTGGGGTATGCCAGCTTCTATTGGAAATGTTGAGGTTATAGCGTCTAAGTGTTTTACCATGAATTATCTATTGGTTAGGTAGGATTTTAGGATGGAGTAGTAGGTGTGTGGTAGGTTTTTCATTAGTTTGAACAATAGTCCTTCATGCCATATTTTGTCGAATGCCTGTTAAATATCTAGAAATACCGCAGTGCAGTATTTTTTCTTTTCTAAGTCTTGGGTGATTTTGTGAGTTAAACGATGAATTTGCTCTATCGTAGAATGTTGCTTTCGGAAACAGAATTGGTGATCTGACAGTGTTTTTAGATCCTCTAAGAGTGGAAGGAGTCGCATCATTAGCGTCTTCTCGAATAGTTTGGATAAGGTGGATAGAAGACTAATTGGCCGATAATAGCTGGTTTCATGTATTGGTTTTCCAGGTTTGGGAATGAGAATAACCGAGTTGCACTGAACTATCTCTTTTTATGGGAAGCTCCTTAATGGCTTTGTTACTTATCAGATCATGCCCCGATGCTTTTTCGGGATTTAGACGACAGATTAATTCTATGACTTCTAGTGATGAGAAAAGCTCAATGGGAGGAGACATCTGGAAGGGAGAGTGCAGGTATTTAGTTATTTCATCTGGAGTAGTGGGGAAATATGGTTTGAAGACGTTAGTTAGATGACTGGGAAACAAGTTAGCTTTTTGTGTAGGGCTACGCGCCCATCCGCCTTGCAGACAGCGAATTGGAGGGATTGTTAGCGGAGGACGAGAGTTTCCTGGATGCCTTCCATAGTGAGTAGTTAGAGTCAGCTGTGGGAGATAGGTTGGAAAGGTATTTTTGAAAACAGTCATTTCTATAGTTTCTAAGGGTTTTAGTGAGTTTTCTTGTTGCATTGTTTAGCTTGCACTTGTCGTCGGGTGTTCTATGACTCTGCCATATTCTTCTAAGTCTGCGTTTTTCTATGATTTTTTGGTGGGGGTATTCGTGTTTATTGTCAAAGCTCTTCATAAATGTGGAAGAACTAGTTTACTATGCTGGTGTTTTAGGTATTCGGCGGCTGCTTCTGTATCTTCGTTTGTTTTTAAGCGAATTGAGGCTGATGTTGTATGATTGAAAATTTCCCTAAAGAGTTGTCAGTTGGTGAGTTGGTTGTGAATAAAGCCATTAGATAGATTTTCAATAATTGTTGAGTTAATTATTGCTATTACGGGTGAATGATCTGAAGAGAGTTCCACAGAAGATTTGATTTAGACATATCTATATGAAGAAGTCTAATAAGTCAGGTAGTTTGTTATTGTCACTGGGCCAGTAAGTGGGTTCATTTGTACTGAGGTAATTAAGTCTGTTGGTGTTTATACTGTTCAGTAGATTTTTATCTCTTACTGTAATAAGTCTGCTGCCCCATTGGGTATGTTTAGCGTTGTAGTCTCCTCCTGCTATGAATCTATTGCCGAGGTCTTCGAGGAAGTTATCGAAGTCTTCTTTAGACTTAGAATGTCTAGGAGGACAGTATACTGCTGACGTGGTGATTGGACCATGCCAATCTTCTATTGCTACGTTTGTGGCTTGGAGGTAGTCCTTCTGGAATGATGGAAGCTCATAATGTTTTATGCCGATTTTTATGATAATTCCGGTGCCGTCATGGGTTTTTCCGCTGGGATGTTGGGTATGATAGAAATTATAACCATTTATTTTTAGGTAATTTTTATCGGTGAAGTGGATTTCAGATATGAGCATTACGTCAATTTCTTGTTGTTTCAAGAAGAGTTCTAGTTCGTATTTGTGCTGAGCTAGACCGTTGGCATTCCAAAGAGCTATGTGTAATGGTTTTATTTTACGTCGCAGTGTAGTTTGCTCACAAGGAGTGTAAGCAGTGATAGCAAGCTTTTAAATTGCTCTGATTGTTATTTGATTAATTTTTCGAGCCTATCAAGGTTATTCGTGCTTTGTGGACTGGGAACTGGGACTGGAATATTTTGGGAACGTTCATTACGGATTATCGGTCTACTTTGTACTCCTTGAACTACCTGAGCATAGGAGATTGAAAAAGTAGATAGTTTTTGTGGGCTGAATGTTGGAATCGTAAGATCCTTTACTCTGGGTTTGGGGTACTTGTTATATAGGATCTTGCAAGCTGAGCAGCCTTTGTAGTTCGCAGGATGGTCTCCTTGACAGTGGATACATTTCGCAGGAGTTTCTGTTGATTTAGTGCATTCATCTGTAGAATGAGAACCTGCACATTTGACGCAGCAGTAATTGCGGTTGCAATATTTTTGCGTATGCCCGTTCCTCTGGCACCTTTTGCACTGAACTATCTCTTTTTTTGTAAAAGGTGATTCGAATTTTATTACCGAATTCATTAATCGGTTGATATTATATATTTCTTTGTTGTCTGACTTTTGCTTTAAATCAACAAAGAATAAAGATAGTGGGTTTTTTGTGATTCTTTGTCTTATATTGCTGATATTGGTAACTTCATGGCCAAGATTTTGGAGTTCGTATTTCAGTTCGTCTAAGTGGTGAATGTTGCGTAGTACCACTCGAAAGGGTCTTTCTTGTTTTAGTTGATAAGTGTGGAATTTAGCGTTCAGGGTTTTTAGCAGCTTTGTTAGTTTTCTATAGGAGTTTGGATTAGTCGTCAGAATTTTAACCTGATTGTTTTTAATTTTTAGTTGATAATCTTCTTTGTTGATGTCTTCCTCGATGGACTTGATCATTGTTTGAATATCGATGATGTTGTCGATGAAGATTGGAGGAGGAGTCTTTTGCTTTTGTTGGCTTGGTGATGTTTTTATTACATCCATAGAGTCGTGTGTGGATTCTAGTAGTTCGAATCTGTTGTAAGTGGAGATATTTATATTTTTGTTGGGTGAGTCTATCTTGCGTTTTTTGTTGTCATTTGTATGATTTGGAAGGTGGGATAGTTTGTCTTTTTGCCACAGAGGAGGGAGAATAAAGCGGTTATAGCTTTGTCCGAGTGAGCTAGTTCCAGATATTTGGGCCATTTTCGAGCTAGTTAATTCAAATTGAAATAACTAGTCGAGAGGCTATGATTCGGATTAGAGATTAGGAGAGTCTGATTGTTCACTATTAAGTTTAGAAACACTTGTTTTATTTTGATTTCAGTTCACTTTCGACGAAGGGTCGTCACTTGTATTGTGAACTGCACTAGGCACTAGACACACACGTGTTCACACTTCGGCAGTCGACGGCTGAATGTGATTATACAAACATGAAAACTAATCTGTCGAACGTTGTGATCTTTAGTTTGATAGAACAAAGTGGATCATACGTAATTCGATAAAATAATATAAAACGGAAAATGTTGTGCATCCATTATTTTCTTATAAAACAAGAAACTTTTCGAACGACCTAATAAGTGAAAGTTTATTAAGGATAGTTGACGGATAATTGATAGAGATACGTCTAAGGATCTCATTTAGGGTTTAAAGGCACCTGGACATGTTCCAAATCTGTATCAATAATGGACACAGTGCTCGGAATCGAGGCCAATTTGTAAGTGCAGCGTAATTGTGTGCCAATCACGAAGAAACGTTGGTCAATTACGCTCAGTTCCTTATTTTGTAGGTCACGTTGAGATATCGATTGCCGAATAGACAATTCCATTTTTCGCTTTCAATTAAGGAAGTATTCTAGTTCAGAACGTTCGATATAAATCTTGGATAACTTCTCGACAATTTTTCGAGTTTTGCGTTACCTCGTAATTTTAAATGAAAATGTGTTCCCATAGTATCTAATAAAAATTTGTAAGAGTATTAAATTTATAAATATAGAAAGAAGACATACAGTGACTCGCAAAAGTATTCGTACGTTTACTATAAAAAAATGTTTATGTGCGTATCGTGCATTTTAAGTAAAACATTCTGATATTTCATTAGCATTATAATGAGACGCTACTGCCAGAATTGCATTAACAAAATTTGAATCTAATCCTAAACTATATATAGAAGTCGCGAAATATTTACTACAAACTTATATTTAATAAAGAATTAGTATACAGTGTGAATAGTGTTAAACATCTCGAACCTTCCAGTTAATACACGGATACCTGATTTTCAAACTCATTTCTCTCGAAACCGAAGCCTCAAACTAAAAAATGTTTTTTTTTTTTCAACTTATTTTTGCATGTATAATCATCACCCGACCGATTGTACACCTGTATACCACCTGACTTTGATTATTAGCATGTACGTGACGAAGACAGATAAGACATAATGCAACATTTTATATATCAATAGACTCATTGAAAATTACTTCATGTTAGCATTGCGTGCAAATACAACTTTATATATTACTACTAGGATATTACTCCAGCCCAGCCCATAACCCAACCATTTTCTTTTTTTATTTATTATGATTATCATCATTGATTACAATCATCGATTACAATCGTTAATTACAGTTGCAGTTACACTATCAGTTACAGTCCATCATAAGTTACATCCACTATAATCAATAATAATTATTTCTCTCATCAAGAAATTTAAGATTGGACTACATAAAAATCTGCCCGCTTACTCCAAATTGAAACTGTAATCATGATCGTAAACATCGTAACATAAATTCTATCGAAGATTTTCGCAAACATCTCGGAAATTAACGCTGAGCGACGGTAACATGTATATGGATAAGTTGTTCAGAATAATGACCTTGATAGCATACTATTTCAAGGTCGTCAAAATTGGCAAGGCGTGCCCCTCTTTTACATAATCACCAGCAATTTTGCAATCGCGTTATACGAGGGCGCGGTCTTCGGATCGTCACGTTATACGAAATTCTACTGTACTATGTTCCCATTATTATCGTGACACACGTTTTAAAATAGTTGTCTTATGTTCGAAATATTTACGCAGGTTACGATAAGGAAAGTTGGTCGACGACGTCGCCGTTGAGGTACGAGTAAAAGCTAAACGCTTCCGTGCACGTAAACCATTAGGCTGTCTGTAACGAAATTTCTTTTTCGGACTCCTCTCTTCGTAGATCGATGCGTCGCGACTACAAGGCTCGTTCTGTAAAGGCACGTAGTTCGTACCACCCTCTTCCTATTCCACGTTTTTACCCTCTATGCGCCGCGCCGCCTCCGTTTCCGCCCCACAGCTTCAATCCCTTCGCTGAAACATTTCAGTCCGTTCCGGGCATCCACCCGGCTCGGTGCTCCACCCTCTCGACTTCCACTCTCGGTATCTCTACTCGTCGCGTTTCCGCAAGAAGTATCACTTGATTTTTTGTCTAATTCTCGATCACTTAAAAAATATGATCTTTCGTGGAGCATATTTCTTTTCACAAACTCCATGAAATTTTTCTGTCCGCTACTTTGTGCGACTCACTATTGTTTGGATGTTATCGACTGTGTCTTGAATATTAGCTGTTCTAGAGTCGTGTGATTCGTAGATAACGTAGCAGGAAACAGTAATCTTCGATCATTCAAAAAATACGATTTTTTAATAATCATTTTTCTTTACAAAATCTATTAATTTTGTTTCATCGTTCTGTGTGATCAACTGTTTTAAGTATTAATTACTCTCGGCTTTTGCGATGTGTACATAATTTTATAGAAAATAAAAGTAATTTATAGTTGCTCAAATACCTTCCTAAATTTATTAGTTTTCTCTATATCTATATATATATATATTCTAAATATAATCTATATCTATCCAAAAACATAAAATTCATCCATCTGCATAATTGCCCTACCTCTAAGAGTTTTAGATATATTCGAGAAAATACATTTTCCATCCCAATTTTGATAGCTGCCTTTATACCCTAAATGTGGATAATCGTTGATAAAAGAAGATAAGTGTCGAATATTTTATATCACGTATCTGTAAAGTTCCATTAGAATCAGTGCGTCACATTTGAATAATGTCCTTTGTAAGTAAAATTATAGAAATACCTCCCTTTTTACAGTACATATTTGTTATACTGGTAATGTTGTATAATTTGTGTGGCGAAAAGTGATGAACATAGCTAAGCCTAGTATTTTGTATTTCAAGTAAAAGCTTTAGAGAACAATTGTAGAGTCTAGTTTCAAGTTCTTCTGAATGGAATCTATAAATAAATATACACGATTTCCTCAAAGTAGGTTGAATGACGAAGTTGAATGATCAATTCTTCAAGAAGAGATAGCATCGGTCAAGCAGGAGTAAACACGCTAGAGAATGTAACTTAACATCGTGATAACGGTAGCCGGTATTTTGTTAGTCTAAAAGATAAAAGGGATCATTACTTCTTACGATAGATGCACAATATACAATAACGTAAATTCAACGAGTTTTTAAATTTATTACGATACATGTAATTTACGTTACAATCCAATAATATTCATTAATATTGGATTTCTCAGATACTTTTCATCCAATTAAACAAATATCAAGGAATTTCAATTTTACATGTATCGTACCGAATACGTTATAAATACAATGCAATTGCGACAATAGTCTGCTGATTTTTATGCATTTATAGGAAATTTGCAAGTGCAAGATTGCACACGATATAAAAAATATCCAAAATAATTGGCAGGTAAAACAATTTTTTACCGACGCTTCACTTTTTTCGCTTTTTTTTTTCAAAATATGAATTTCCATAAAAATCTGCAGTGTAATAGTAAGAATAAATATTACAATATAAAAAACAGGACGACTTTATTAGGTCACACTATAAGTAATTCAGTTTTGCTGAGACATAAGTTTAAAACGATAGCAGTTGTTACTATCGAAGTCTCAAATGATTACGATAGAAAACGTAATAGAAAAAGTTAGTGAATTATAAAGAATATGAGAAAATACTGGTATCTAATATTTAGTATAAACGACTGCATCATTTATAAAATGACCTAATAAATATATAATAAGATATAATGTATAATGTAGAATAAATATATGATATACAACTTAGTATATTATTATATAGCCGTGGAACAGTACCGCTAACAAAAGAATCGTACATTTTTAACCAGTTAGATCGAAGGAAATTGCACGTTCAGGGATTCACAAAATATCTGACATGTTGAAAATTGCACGCAGGCAAAGGTTCTCCCACGGGGTCAATAAATCCTCCTCGGACACTGAGCTAGCGCAGGGTAAAAGTAAAAATCGAAAGAGTAAATCGAAGGAAAAATGGCCCTTATTGGAAGGGCTGACAGTCGACGAATTGGCTCGTTATCGAAGAAGACGTATACAGGGACAACCAAAAGACAATCTTGGACTTAACGTCGAGGTTGGAAACGAAGATCACGTGTCCGAGTATCGTGAAGCTTTTCGTGCGAGAAGCGAAGAGTTCCTAAAGGTTAGCATCTGTTCTTAAATTTTATACTTGTATTCTTAATTGTGTTACTCGTGCGTATTCGAAATATATTTCTTTGTACTATTTTTTCGAATGTATAAAGTTCTTTGATTTACATGTGTAATATGTCATTTTGTAGCCGTCAAAGAACACTGTGATGTATATTTCGTTTGATTAATTCATTGTATTGAATCTCATGATTTGTTTGGAAAGGAATATGGAAGAATTGGATATTCGTCTGCTTTCTGTAGTCTATAAAGTACTGTAGAAAATATATGTATATATAATTTTATACTGTAGATTTTTATAAATTTTCTTCGTCGTCTCTATCGCTTCGAAGTTTTGCTCCCAGTAGTGAATTACCAATTTTTCCATGTTTCTTTCTAAACAAATAATCACATTACAATTACTTAATCGAAAGAAATATACGACGTCAAAGAGCACTTCAAGGTTTACAAAAATAACGATTATAAGCAGAATGAAAAAAGTTGCAATATTAAAATTAGTAGGTTAGTATAGGAATTAGTGGATTACTTTAACTGATTTTGGTTACGAATAATCCTTACAGATAATCAAAATGTTTCTGGTTACCTAGAACTATTATCGATGAAAGTATTTTTTTCTTGCTTACCGATAACCATTATAGATAAGAGAATTCATTTTGATTGCCGATGATCATTATATCAGATAATTTCTTTTTGGTTGTCGATAACCATTATCTGTGATACAATTTTCTTTTTGGTTATCGATAAAAATTCCATAAAAATTTAAGAAGTAACTGTTATTTTTTACTCCTACACAGAATTATATATTACGCGTGTAGATCAAATAATTTTATTCATTCAGAAAAAAGTATAAAAGAATATGTATATTAAAAATTGCACAAACTTATGGATCGCCCTTGTAAAAGTGTATTTATTATACTTCGAAAAAATCGAACAAATAAAATATTTAAATATATTTATAACAATTGAAAAATATAAGGTCGTAACTAGACTGCGGATGTTTATGCAAATACATATTTTTTTGAATATAACTAAAGAAATTGGAAAATCTAAGCAGAGATTTGTTTCATTCACTAAATCTTATAACGAATACCATACTTCTGATATTTTACATATTTTTTTTAATATCTTGTGCATTTTACGCATTCTTGCATCGCTAAATTTCTCGTAAATGCATAAACATCCACAGTTTAATCTCTAACATGGATAATGTTGTTTCAAAGGTGTAATTTCGTTACGATAGAAGTCCATTTATCTGATTCCATCAGCAAGCACACAGTTCGCATAACTGAAAGTATAAATAAAAGTTTATTGATGTCCCTCATAGCAACCTATGATTTTTCGTTCAAATAATAGGAGTGTATCTTCAGATAAGTGAATTCGATTGACAGCAATGCATTGAATCGATTGAAACGAAATAAAATGTCATCATCAACGAAAGAAGTTCAGATAAATGAGATTCTACTGTACAATATTTCATCAAATTGACGTAAATGTAATATTGCTTATAGAATCACTTAATAATAACGCTATCGCTGAAAACAGTATTTTTAATTATTTTATTAATAAATAATGATTTGTTATTTTTTATTTTTAATAGAAACCTATAATGTCAAGCATTGGCAATAGATAAATATTTTCTTTTCTTTTCTTTTCTTATTATTATAATTTCTGCATTAGGCTTTCGTCCATTACGAGTTTAGATAATAAGCGGATTACAAATATCAGTAAGAAAATAGTATAAAATATACAAAAGTATATAAGTAGATATATATAAGTACTAATAGACTATAGATAAATATTAATAATCGTAAATAGAAATTAATAATTATAATTTAACCTTCTTGCTGTAGTTTCACGATAGCGTATATAACTGTAAAATAATACGAAAACATTCGCAAAGTAAGGGCGAGCAAGAGAGAACATACAGAATGATATGAGGAAGCATAAATTGATACAGAGCTACGTGAGAGCATTTCTCAATTCATTAAGCAATAATTTTCCGATTCATAGATGTACCCCTTACCGTAGGAAAATACCTGGTTGGAAAGTAATAAACGAATCGAAGATTTTCGGACAAAGGATTCAATCGAGGATAGGAGAGTTTCAGACCAAAAAGGCGTCAAAGAACAAGAGGAGAAACATACAGAGCTTCCAATTGAAAATACAAAGGACGAGACTTCTTTAGAGCAGATGAATAACGATAAAACGATGGAGACTGAAGCAACGAATCCCAAACTCGCAAGCCACACCAATCCTCCTAAACGACCTTTTTTGATCAGAAGGTAAAACTATTTTATGAAGCAAACAATTACACTTGTTGTAGCAGATGACACTGCTCAAACGTGTCCGGGCACTTGTTTTTTGATACACATTGCTATGAATAATTATAAACTCGAAACATATTTTTTGCATTATTTCCTCAATGTTTCCAAGAAACCACCGATCATGCCTAAATATGTTAAGCGAAATTGTTTTTGTAAAGGGTAAGTCGAACACTGTAGTATATCAGGAGATGTTACACGGCGAATTATTGCCTTTCATAACCGAAATAGAAGAAAAAAAAGAGAATTTTTCAATGAGACAATGCTTCTGTTCGTACAATTGCCACTACAGAAAAGTGATTTCAAAATTTTGGGATAGGAATTATTATCATGGCCAACGTTGAATCTTAATCTGAACTCTATCGAGAACTCGTGGGGAATTATAGCAAGAAGAATTTACAATCAGGAGAAACCATCTATAGAAAGCATTGTGGAACTTAGGAAAAGAATAAAATCCGCGTGGACGAATATTCAAAACGAAACTTTAAATAAATTAGTGGATAGCATACCTGACAGATTAATAGAAGTAATAAAAAATAAAAGAAGATCCATCAAACATTTAATATTTTTTCGCAGCTAATTTTAACAAAAAATTTCATTTTTTCCAGATTTCGAAAGAAGACAATTTTTCTTTGTTGTATCTTCAGTTTTATTTTATGTTATGATATGAAACTGTACAAACGATTTTGTCAACTTTTGATTATAATGAATATTATAAAAGATCTAAGAATAGGGTTGAATTGATAATTATTCACGGCATTGTACAGTGAAATCTCCAGTATCCAAATTACAATAGAATCTGCGGTATTCAAATTACGTAAGAATTTCGTTCATCCGAACAGATTGAGGGATAAGGCAATTCGCATAACAGAGCAGTTTCGATAATAGAATTTCACTGAATAACTTATCTTCTCCAGCTTTTATTTACTACGATAGTTCAAATCCAGTAGAGACTCTCTCTTATCCGACCTAACAGGCAGACGGAGCTATTCGAATAATGGAATTTTCGAATGATAGAACAAGCACTTCTCCGATACGAAATTTCATTTATTCAAATACAGATTAAAATCAATTGACAGATTCTTAAAATATTTATGGATCTTGTATCTCCTTGACTGCAAAGTCACATGATTCTTCCAACATAAGTAACCGCACGAAGTTACATTCTTTGAACCATCAAAGCTCTTTCTCGAATGCCACGAATGTTTCGGCATGAGAAGGCAGCTCTTCGTTATCACTTTCGTTTGCTGTTCCCGTTCGCATAAAATCGTCATTATTATCGTCTTTATTGCGATGAAATTATTTCAGTACGTCGGTATATTTATAGTTTTTCTATGGTTGCCAGCATCCAAGGAATTTACGCGCTCTAGATAATTTTCAATATCATGTTCCTGTTTCTCAATGTCTGTAATCGTAGTTTTTCCAACATTCTGTGTTTTTAATATCTTTGTCGCACTTACGGGTACTCTAATTACGTCGTATTTCGTCTCGATAGTTAGAACGCTATCAGTTCCATTTTGTTTTCTTTCAATTCTAATTTCAATTCTATAAAACATATTTTTGAAAAACCACAAAGGTATCACAGTATCTCTGCCAAAAAGATAGGAAGAAGTGATAGAACGAGAGTTCTATGAAAACGTGTAATCATATTTTTATAAACATATTTACAGGTTCCAAATTTTGCTCTAAATACCATGGTAAAAACGAGAGGAACTTATGGAATGATCCAATACTTTGCGGTAATCGTTGCATCCAACGTTCGTAACGTTATTACCACGAATTAAACATTCCGTTATAGTCGTGCTAAATAATAGCAGCGTTAATCGCTCTGTTGCTTTTAATCATTCAATGTATACTTTAACGTTACATTGTTACAACAGGGGCACTACATTAAAACATGACGGAGAATTGTACACGGATACCGAAACCTATTCGTCATACGTTGGCTACGAAGGTCAGCATAAGCGCGAGCTAGCTCGTAGGCCCACGTCTTTAAAAATGGAAGGCGATTTAGAAACGACCACTGAGAAATGCGAGAAATTCATCCAGTGGCTGAACGTTAGCCGACCGGAACTTATGCGTGTGCCTACGCATTTAAAACTCGAGGGTGAATTTGAAACTACCACGGAAAATCACGAAAAATATGTGCCATTTGTAGGTATTCGAAGACCGGAGCTATTAAGGCAGAACACTAATTTGAAATTAAATGGAGAGGCTAATTTCGTGGCAGAATACGCCGATGTGTTTAAAAAACATAACAACAAAGGTGATTATGAAAAACTCATTTATTTACAACAGAACCTTAATTATCCGAACTAATCATGATACGCATAGCTGTTGGGAATTTTTCAAACAACACTAAGTCTAAGTTTCAACCTTCTCCCGACGTTTCGATTCCTATTAAACGTTTTTATGACGTTTCTGACACTTTGATTACGAATCTGCATATCGTTTTTTCAGCGTGCCCAGTTTTTAAAAAATTCGATTTCGAAGAAAATTCACGTTTTCTTAAATTTAATCCAACTTTGTATACACTCGTATAAAAGTATATTCGATTTCTGTTTATGTCGGAAGATTCTGTAGATTTCCATGGTAGTATCCACTTGCAGTATAATGGAATCGATATCATGAAAATAACCTACATATATCTTGACTTATTATAGAATAAAAGTCAATCAATTTTGTAAAAGCCTCTGATATGAAATCCGTAACTTTATGATTTAATTAAATACAATTCTCTTGCGATATAATTACAGAAACGATTATAAAAATGATGTAATGTAATGAATATTTTGTTTAACGAAATTGAGATGCAATATAGAAATTAAATGCTGGAGTATCTAACACTTTTCTGCGGAAAGACAAATGTGGATAAAAGTTGTTCGTCTTTGTTATAAGCCCTTCAATTGCTTTCAATTTTTATTCTTATTCTGCAATTTTTCTTACAACTCTCAAATTTTCTATTAATCGACGTTTTTGGGGATTTAAAGGTAAATTCAATAAATCAATTGAAATTAGTTTTGATAGAATTTGATGCGTAAATTGTCTGTCAATTGAAAGCGATATCACACATTGAAAGGATCACAACAAAATCGTCTGTTCTGATAATCGAGGTTCGATTGCATTTATATCTTTGATTCGATGAATATACAGGATGTATCGTTATTATCTTTGTATTGCAGAACGTTCACGACCAATAAAACCTGAAATTCATCTGAAGACCGGGAACTCCTTTTTTCAAAGTACTGAGCACACAGATAACTTTATTGATTCTCATACTAAAGAGCCGCAATTGACGAGTGAATCGAACAAAGCTGCCGAAGAAGCGGAGAAAAAGCAAAAGAAATTAATGGAGAAAAAGGAAAAAAACGAGGAACTGGAAATGTTGGTCTCGAAGTTAGAAGACCTAAAGTGTCCACCGCTTGAAATTCCGGAATATAAAGACGCGTACAAGGTAAAGTATATAGTTACGTCCTGTTAATTAAGGGGCATACGCCACAATTAGGCTTTTACACAATTGGGCTTGGAGTAGCTTTTTTAATCCGGTCACCATAAAGCCATCGACTATCTGCAATAATAAACCGACGTAAGTAAGAATGCTCTCTTATTTTCCTGTACTGATACCGCCCCTCAATTAAAGTTGTTCTCAGTCAAAACTGTTATCGGTCAAAGTTACTATCGGTGAAGTTTGGTATCGATGAAAAGAGTGTCAGTGATTTCAATTGAATCTGTTCATAAAGATACGAATTTGCTCGAACATATACGATCTAGCAATTACTAACGAGTTTTAGCTTCGAAATTCATTAAATCTTATTCTGAATACACTGTTTTGATCTGAATAGATTTGCAATTCCAATACCGAAAATTCTTCCCTTGTATATCTAAGTATAAGTAAGCAATACATCTGAAAGAAGATTTATCTCTCTATAATCATTATAAGCTATTACAAGTCATCTCTAACTTATATTTTAGCAATTTTGATTGCTCGTCATTAATATGGCTCGTCATTAAACTCATAATTGAAATTGATTTCAAAAAATGGACGTAGGAACCTACACGAATGCGTATAACCCTAGCTGCGGTTAGACCAATTTATGACTCTATTAAACGCCTTATTTTACTATATCACTTCTACCTATTATACATAACACAGTTCCACCTATTACATATACGCACTAAAATACACGAGTTAATTGACACTACAAAAGACCTGTTACGGCGCGCTAGACGGTCAGTGCGACGTACCTTTCGGTCTGACCGCCGACGCCTATCTCTCATCAAACTGACCTGCAGTAACCTAAGGAACCACCATAAACCGAATCTTTTCAACTTACTTTCGATTCATACAAATATTATTCGGTTTATGGATGGTCATTTGAACAGTCATTAGGTTTATTGCACTCTCTTGTTAATTACGGGGAAAGCAGATGTGTCCCGTTAAATGGCGGGTTTTTCCCAAGAACAAGGACACCCATGAGCCAAATATGCAGGAGACTTTCTCCTCGCATTATGTGTATTAATATTGGCCAAAAACCAATGGGCATCGCGGATCGTTACCCTCACTATTCTACCGAAAAGTGTGAACAACGAATCCGCGTCCTTGGTTCAGCAAGGGTACACCCACATCGAGCTTTCCTCCTAAACAAGACGAGATGGGTCAATCACTGTTCTGCTGTTCTTCAATCAATCAAGTCGACTGCTCTTCCACTCCTCAGACAGTCAAGTAAACTGTTCTGCTGTTCTTCAATCAATCAAGTCGACTGCTCTTCCACTCCTCAGACAGTCAAGTAAACTGTTCTACTGCTCCTCAGACAGTCAAGTCCCTGCTCTTCTACTAAGCGGACAGTCAAGTCTCTGCTCTTCTACTAAGCGGACAGTCAAGTCACTGCTCTTCTACTAAGCAGACTGTCAAGTCTCTGCTCTTCTACTAAGCAGACAGTCAAGTCTCTGCTCTTCTACTAAGCAAGTCATTCAAGTATAATTCTAGCCATCGAGGCACTAACTTCAATTCCCGCCAACGAGACAGTCGATTCTTGGCGTCAACATACTTCGGACGGTTCTTGCACTCATTCGGCAAGCTAGTCTAATAGTTTCACACGATATCGGGATTCATCGCGTTAACCGGTATCCATTACGACATATTTATATATACGTTCCAAGTGTTGTGAAAAGTGGCGAAATAAATAAAAATAGATAACTGAAGACTACAGTTATTTCAATATAACCACCCCTATTGTCGTAACTGAAATCAGGGGATCGCCCTGCTCGCGGTGTCGATCCGTAGATCGTAACGGGAATTTACGACTCCCGTTGACGCGCCTAACGGAGACGCGTCTCCCCGCGACTGGACGAACAAACAAGACCAAAAATCAGAATATATTTGTACATCATTGTATTTATTATACTATCTACTTAATAATTAATTAGATTCAAGTATATTAAATTTCGTATCATTTGGTACACACATGGCTACAGGAATTTGATACTATGAGAATGAAATATAATAAAACCTCATACAAAAACGTTCAATTGAAAAATTAGGATATATATTTATATAGAAATATTTTCATAGCCACTGTAGATGCGATACATACCCCTTTTTCAATGAGCAACTCATTTTTATCGTACAAAATTATTAACAATTATTAACAATTTATAGGATTTTCCAAGGGAGAGACCTAAAATCGTAAAGCCAGAAGATGAAATTGGACGAGCGGATGGCACGAAAATATCATCTCCCTCACCTACGTTCAGATTTACATCGAAAATTGATCAAGATCCGGAATACAAGTCGAAATATTTAGATTATCAAAGAGACCACCCAGTATATCGAAAGCCACCGTTGAACTTGAGATCAACGTACATTCTTCCGAAATATACACGTTTCGGTAGACAAGAGCCCAAACGACATGATCACGAGTTCACAAGTGAAGTTCGGGCCCAATATATTCCTTATGGTCATATACCAAGAGTTGAAACTTTAAAAATGCCGACCAACTTACGTTTGGAGGGTAATCTTGATCTTGAACCGGAATATAAGACAGCTTATTGTTCGAAACGTGAGAATCAGTTACAAAACGAACTGAGAATGCATCGTAGACGAGATCGTAGTTTAAGCGCTTCCAGACGAAAAGAAAATTATTGGATAAATAATGCAGACCAATTTGGTTTCACAAATGCCGCTCAAGATCAGGACGCGTTCCAAGTGCTACATACTCGAGTTCATGAAGATAATGTCTATGGAAAACCACCAACAGGTGGCCAAAGGTTTGCATTTGAAAGTTCCGTTGAATTTAAATTTTGATTTATTTTAACATAGATATCTAGAAATACAAAAAAGATTGTTTGATTTGTAAATAGGAATTTTATAAATTCTATATTATACTGTAACACTTTTTTATGTTCAATAAGATTAGTAAAATTCAATATCTATATAAAGGTCTAGTGTATTGCTAATGCCTCAGAGAATAATTACATACATTTATACATTTGATTTAAGCATAGCTTGTCTATAATTAATATACTAATTGAAACAAATATTATTACAATATAGGAGTTCAAAATCTTCGCAAACACATATGCAAAGACAAACACAGGTAAATATGCCAGAATGTACCAGAGTGAAAGATAGATCAACTAGTCCAACATACCGACTTCATGTCTGTAATGTCGATGATGAACCCAGAGGTTTCCGACGCAGACGTTCGCCACCATTTCAGTCTTCCGGAAGGACACATAATCCTTCACCAGATTCTGTACTTCAAAATAATACTATCAGACCATATTCTCCTAGTTTTGGTAAAAGCACCAAGCAACACTCTAATGGTCAATCATTTGTTATTTTGGATAATGGAATCTTTGATACAAATAAAAATGATATTCGCAGAAGGCAAACAGATAGAAATTACAATATTGATGGTACTCTCCCCATTTCTAGAAAAAGAGCAAAACCTCCAGCAAATTGGATGCCACCATGGTATGATAGTACAAATACTATCTAAATTAATGAACACATATTAAATGTACAAAATTAAATGTACAATTAAAAGGGCTTTGTACTTTTTAATATACTGATCAAGAACAATAAAGTTTCTGTATAAATATAAATTGTATAGTATATTTATTAATATTTCATTCTTCCAAATATATGTGTAATATATGTGTAATTTTAACACAGTATCACTGCATATATGCATTACAAAATTAATATAGTATCACTGCATATTGCGTAATATAAACATATGCTATCCTACCACATAATAGAATAATAATATATAATTTTGATAATTATGTTAACATTGATATTTCATAAAATACATTAGAGAATATCAATCCTTATAATTATAAAAAGATACTTTTACAACGTTATAGATTTAAAAAAATTATTTTATTTAAATTTTAATAAAGTATGAAATTAATTAAATACCTCTAAACTACTAACTTTTTTTATACCTAAAATTCAAGTAATAATAATAAATAAGGTTAAATTTAAATTTTTTATTGAGTTACCTTAATTGACGTATTTAGCAACTGTAATATTGGGTTGGCAACTAAGTGATTGAGGATTTTGTCATTAGGTAGTAATTATTTGTGCCAATGATTTGTAATTGTGTTAAGACTAAACTGTATTAAGTAGATAACAAATTATCGTTCATAACAACTCATTATCATACATAATTATACATTACACAATTTTTCTACTCTTCTACTCGCCATATTTAAAAAATATTTGCTAATATACAAATATAATTACACCGAATTGTTTCATTGTGAATCTAAATTTTAACTAAACATTCTACGTTCGATAATTTGATTGTGTATATTTGACTACCTTCATGTTTCTCGTTAGTCGATCGTCTTGCTACATACTATACCGAGAATTAGGTTGGGAGAAAAGTGTATACATCGAAGAAAATATTGAGTTCCTATAAAATTTATTAAACATCAAATAGTGAAAAATTAACGTTATAAAACATGTCAGATCCGGAACTTGAAGCAATACGACAACAACGATTAGCTCAGTTGCAGTCACAATATAAGGTAAATCAGTTGTATTAAAGACAAAATATTATATAATACATAACTATTTTATTTAATAAGACTATCAATAAAAATCAAATGAAAATAATAAACGATTATAGTATAGTATTTCGAATCTCATGACACTAAAGTTATTTTACTGAATTTAAATTTGGCCAGTTCAAGCTATTTATAACTGTATATGCATACTGATATTATTTAAATAAACATTTATTACTGATTTTTTTCCATTACTACATTGTGATTCGTTTATAAATGTTTAGGGTAATAATGTAGAGAATAAGCAAGCAATGGAGGAAAAAATGCATCAAATGGAAGACATGAAGAATTCCATTCTCACCCAAGTATTAAGTCAATCAGCTAGAGCAAGATGTAAGACCACTAATATAATGAAATTATATATATACATATGATGTATAAAATTTTCTAATGTACACTATTTCTTTAGTAAACACATTAAGTCTTGGAAAACCTGAAAAAGGAAAAATGATAGAAGATATGATATTAAACATGGCTCAACGAGGTCAGTTATCTGGTAAATTAGGGGAAAAAGAACTTATCAGTTTACTTGAAAGTGTAAATCAACAAACACAACGAAAAACTGTTGTGAAGGTTAGTTGCAATATATTTATATATGTTTTCAGAAAAAAATAAAATTATAAATAATTAATTTCAGTTTGACAGACGAAGAGCAGCATTGGATTCTGATGATGATGATTTATAGCATATACATATATTTATACGTGGTTTGGCAAACAGCGACATAACATTCTCTGTTTAATTTTTCAAGAGGTATTAACATTACATTACAACTGTACGCTTAATTAGTCATATGTTTTTATTTTTTATGATATATTGAAATAAAAAATTGAAGTCAAGTATCAGGATTTATTTTAATCCAGATTTTATTTTCAAATTTCTACAATGCACCTTGCCACCTATATATTCTTTTATTTAGTCAATTTGATTCATATATATAAAAAAGAAATTTAAAGTACAATTACCATATTTTTTTTTATTAAATATAGATAAATCTATACTTGAAATGTAATAGGTTTCCATCCCTAAAACAGTTATCATGTTTTAAATCAAATATACAATTTTTACGTAAACATTGATATGAAATACTATTCACTATATTTACATAAGCAAACATACATCTGTAATTCCAAATATAAGTATACAGAACATTATTTTCCACTTACATTCTTTACATAAAACTTTAGTACATTCATATATATCAATGTAAAACAAATTTATTATGCGGTTTAAAAAAAGCTCGTTTACTTACATGATTTGTATTGTCTTATGAAAGTTCCATTTAGCTAAGATAAATCTTTATCATTCTATTTATAATTCATAGAATCTCTTTCATTGTATTGACTACAAAAATAATCACTTTCATAATTCATATAATTTTGTTACACTAATGAATAATAAATAAAGCATCCCAGTAATTCGAAATTTTGTAATATAAAATTAATAAATATTACCTAAATGAAATTAGAAATAAT
This sequence comes from Bombus pascuorum, assembly GCF_905332965.1. Taxonomy (NCBI): domain Eukaryota; kingdom Metazoa; phylum Arthropoda; class Insecta; order Hymenoptera; family Apidae; genus Bombus; species Bombus pascuorum. The sequence goes on along the minus strand of NC_083494.1, from coordinate 5,746,353 downwards.
AGATTAAAAATTTTAAAGCTGTTTAATATAAACAATACAATAATTCAGTTATTTCAATCTTTTTTCATGTGATTTGCTCCTGGATGATCTGGAAAATCATTTAACATTAAAAAAAGTAATAATATGCATATTCATAGATACTGGTTTGCGAAAAAAGAAATATGTACCTTCTTCATCGTCATCTGCATCTAAAATATCTGGACAACAAATACCATAACATATTAATGATAAGAATCCTGCTGGTAAACCAAACAAAACCATTGTTAGAATGGGGTTCCCCATCCACATTGCAGAAAGAGTTGTTTTTAATTCAAACCATGATCTATATATACGAATTAACCAACTGTTTCCACCATATCGCTGAAAACATATGCCATAATGTTAATTTTTTCTAACCACATAAAGTATCTTAAATTTATTTTAAAAAAATATCTTATATACCGGAGCACTTTCATTTCGAATTTGCTCTAGGAACAACTCTATCACATGAGGAGTCAATTTTTCTGTTTCATCCTCTGGAATGTGATGGTGGTTTGTTGTAGTATTAATAACAATTAAACTTGGCAATGGTAAAACCATCATTGCTATACTATTGACTAGATCTGGACTAGCTATCCAACCAAACTGAAATTGACTAAATGCCAAAACAGTAATTATAATCAATTTTGAATAATAAAATAAAGAATATACAAATTCATAAAATGTAACTTACTCATGATATTTTTCTCGTTTGCTTTTAATTATAGATTCTATCATATCTTTGAATCGTGTCATATGTAGTGGTATTTCTTCTAGTTGATTTTCTTCTACTACTGCCAATACTAGATTTTTATTTGTCAGGAAAAGTTGATTTATATTTCCTCTTGTTACTTTTGGGAATGTAGGAAAACGTTCTGCATTTATCCATTTGTACACTGTCTCGTTTAACTTTTCTATATTATTTATGTCATGGCCTATTACAAAATATTTGTTATTAAAAATTAATTTTTTTATTCATTGATATTATTGGTAATAATTACGAAAAATATATTTTTATAGGTAATATCAATATTTTACAAATATTTACCACTAAAATTATAATGTAAATTTTCCTTATAGACAAACAATGCTGGAGTATTTTCCACAGGAGCATGTTTACTAACAACATTTGGATGAGACTGATAGAAAAATGCATGTGGTTGGAACACATCTGCAGTCTTATGATAAAATTCCTAAAACATATTCATTTAAATTAAAATCTTCATTAATGTTACAGATGAAGAACATCCGGTCTTCACCTGTATTTTTTTAATTCTGTGAAACAGAAACACCTTTATTTTGAAATATTTATCTAAGCAATGAGATACAGTCGCGGTTGCGCTGGGATATCAGTTGTGATAAATATCCGGACGATATCGTTCTTGGAAATCTTGAAGAATAAGGTTTTCCATATACGTATACTAAACTCCTTGATCCACCCCTACAATAGAATTCCGAGATCTTTACGGTATATAAAAAACCAAAAAATATGCTCCTTGGACGGAATAGATTGTGTAATTCCGCGTTGCGTTCATTAAAAGTTAATATAGTGAGATCGAGCTGAAGTTTTCTTTTGATCAAACTTTAACTCTTCAAAGTCCGCATGTCAGTCTAAACTCTGTTTAACAAACCCTCACGCTGCCCTTAGTTCCCGCATTGCCAGTGCATCAAAACTGAGCGACCAAACCATAAGGTAACGATATAATACTCATTTATCCGCAACACACTCACATGGAACAATCTTTTAATTACAATGCATATACTTGTATTCTTGTATAAATTCGAGTATAATTATTAAAACCTAACATCCAATCCCGCAATCCTGTACAACATAATTGAACGTACCCACACGATACAACTTTATCACTCGAATTGCGTCGATTATTATTGATCAAAGTTACATGGTAGACCACTAGTCAAGACTAGTATTGCAACTGTATTCCATAAGAATACGTTCGCAGGCTTCTCGCGTTGCTTGAAGTCTCGGTTCACAACATAAATAACATTTTTATTAGTTTTTACATAAAATAAAATTTTTATTTTACCCATAATGGTCCAGATCGTTCTCCAACATATAAAAAGTATAGATCGCGTTCCCTTTTAATTGTGTCGAAACTTTGAGTTCTTGTTACTTCTTGAACAGGCGGGCCACTTACTCTTAATGCAAATTTTACTATTTCATCTCGTGTTCTATCTCCATGATATACAAATTCTTGCTCACCTTTTAAGCTATATATAAAAGAGAAACAATACCAGTAGAGAAATGTATCACTAAATGTATATATATACAAAACTATAAAAATAAATCCAACTTTCTTCTTACAATATAATAGTTGGAAATCCCTTAACTTTAAAAGCATGAGCAACACTTGTAAATCTGGTGCAATCAACTCTTCCAACTCTTATTGATGTCGCATGTAAATGTTGCGCTACATGAGCCCAAATTGGTTCTAATCTTTTGCAATGTGCACACCATGGTGCATACATCTACAAAAAAAGTAATGTTTGTAGTTTATAAGCAGTAATTTTATATAAAAACATAACGTATCAGATATTTTATATTTATACCATAACAAGCCACTGCCCATCTTTATGAATATCCAAAAATCTATTAAAGGAATTGAATAATATTTAAAATTTTATACATATACATGTAAATATATGTCATTAATTAAATTTAAAATATAACTAAACTGTGGATGTTCATGCAATTTTATACTTCTATGAACATAATTAAAAAAATGAAATCTAAGTAGAAATTTGTTTCATTTACTAAATATCATAATAAGTGATCTACTTGAAATATTGTATATATTTTTGTATATTGTATGTACTTCTAGATTTTTTTGGAATTCTAAATTTCTCAAAAATACATAAACAACCATAGTCTACATATAACAGACATTAATCATTATATACCTGTCGCTTAGTTCAAGTACACGTGATGCTATTACAGGAGTAAAAATACCTGAAAAAACTGAATTATGTTTCAATAATACTAACTGTATTAAAAGATAATAACATAAATGGAGTCAATTTAATTTACTTCATATGTATATAAGTTAAGTGTAGTTTTTAAAATACAGAGTATGAAAATAAAAGGAATAAATGTTAAAATCACAAGTAAATGTTTAAAAAAATTAAATATATTTAAAGAAGATATCTATTAAATTTTCAACATAATTGGTTTTTATATATCCAGTTAAAAACAGTAAAAACAGCCAATAAAAACACTAATAAAAAGAAATGTCATTTTTTAAATATTAAACAAATCTAATTAATAAACAAGAAGTTTTAACGAATGAAATAAAATTAAAGATTTTAGTGCTAAACACTAAACTTTAGTAAGTTATCGATCGGCAACATTTGGAGGTTATGAAGTAATTTACTTAACACTAATTTCATATTTTTATCAAATTAGTATTCACAACAAAGTTACATCTTATAAACAGTTAATGGCGATGAATAAATTTACCATAAATAACTGCGATGAACACCAATTTCATTATTGTTACCATTGCAGCAAAAAGGCTTTTTATTGAGAAAAGCCTATTTTGTTAAATCTTAAGATCAAAAATATTATATTTGATTAATTTACTTTCACATAATTAAGGTAATTAACGCTCTTAGCTGTGAAATTGAAATGCACACGATAAAATCCGATACACCTCTACCATGTTTTTGTCCTGTGACGCCATACAATTCTTATACCGGCATCTTCTGAACTAACTTTTACGTTTTGCATTTCTACATGCATTATACGAAAACAGCAGGGAGGAGATTTAAAAATGCATTAATCGCAAATTTAAAATAATCTAAAATACACATAAATTCACTTGAATTATTAAAGTTACAAAAGTAATGTAGTCACGACAAAATTGGAAATAACTACAAATATTTTTTACCGTATTTTCTATTATTCATTAAAGTGAAATATTTATTAATGACGAATTGAATAAAACATTGTAGTCAACTAATAATAAGCATACTAATTGCATAACTATTATAATACGTGTTGTAATAACTATGTAACGTGTGTGTACTAAATTACGTAATTACGTTTAATTGCGTGACGCTGACATAGATAAATAATTAAGTGAATAAATAAATAAAGTGAAATATTATGTTTTAGTATAAAAAATAAAAAATAAAAAATAATTAAGGCAGGTACAAAATCATTCTATACATATGTATAAATATCTTAATGTATATAGACCTTAAAAATTAACTTCTCTATAAAACAATTTACTGATAAATTGAATATGAAAACTAATACTTTTGTTCATCAAAATGAACTCTTTATTTACGGATTTCGTAAAGAATATTTTACATTTTAATTAGTTAAATATCAATGAAATAATAAATTTATATAGTTCTTTTTACATAATTGCAGATAATCGCGAGAAAATTTTAAGTATTTTGTAATTGGGCAGTATCTTCAGTTTCGATATTAGTTTCAGCATCTTCAAAGTCCTGAAAGTAAGACAATGATGCAAGCTTTGTGTAATACATAAATCGACAAATAGTTGAAAATCACATTTTTATTTATAAATGATAAATAACTCACATAATCTTAATCAATGACTGTACTATCCGAGAGACCGCTAAGTAACATTATGAGAAAAATATAGAATGATTGTACAATATTAAAAACGATCATGATGAAAAGAATATAAACATAGCAAAGGAATAAGAAAGGATAAAAAATGATGCTGATGCCAATGGTAGCCAAAGTTGTCAATATACTACCCATTTCTCTCTTTTTTCGCGAGATTCACTTTTTAATTACATGTATGTAACGAATCTAGGAATAAACCATTAATAATCTCAACTTCTAATTTTTTTTTTTTTGTTTTGTGGAATTAAGAAAGCATTGATTAATTAATAGACTTTGTTACTGCAGACACTATTTGTAGTAGCGAATAGTAGATTTGTTATTCATGAAATATACGTATGTGAAAAATTAAAATCAATCTTAAATGGAAAATTAAAATCGAATTTTGATAAAAACAAATTATCGATTTTGATACACAATATCTATTAAAAAATAATTACTTTCTGAAAATGATTGGACTCTTTAGATTTCGAACTGAATTTTATTGTTAATGAACAAAAAATTTCATACCTCTTCATCATCTTCATTTCCAAAACGTATTTCTAGACCACTTAATTTAAATATGATTAAGAGATAAATTGCAAGCGCTATGTTAATTACATTCGATAAATACGTGCCATATAAATATGTCAAATATAGAAAGGGAAGAATAATTATTTTCACAGAAACTTTAGTTATTCTTCCAAAAAAAGATCCCATATTTGAAATATGATTCAGGAAAAAAATGATTCAAGATTTATTTATGTTAAAATAACTTTTATGTTAATTCATTAATTACACTGCACGAAAGTAATGTGAAACATTATTCTTTGATAATATAGACATCTTTTTGTGGATATTTATGAATAACTGTCGAACCAACTTCATGTATATGATAAAAAATTTGTTTAATAGAATATTCATATATTACATTTTTTATAAATAATTAATAAATATTAATTAATAAATCTTGTATATATTTATTTTTAAAAGTTTGTCGAATTAAATGTATTACCATTGAAAATACATTTTGTTCATTAAAAAAGATCGACAGCTAACAATAATTTAAAAAATAAAATTATAATTATAATTGAATATTATAATTGAATTATAATTGAATATTATAATAATTATAATTGAATATTTTACGATCAATTCAGCAATTTAAAAAAGTGAGTATATAAATTATGCAAAGTGCTAACAAATTCTCATATAACAAAAAAAAATTAATCTAGTTACATGAACAGCTGCAAAAATGCGTTATGATTGCGATTACATGCATTATAACGCATTTTGATTGTCGTGAAAATAATCATTACATGATAAATTATAACAAATGTATTAAACAAAACATTTATTAATAAGCTATACAAGGAACATCATTACAGGAATGGAGTTTTGCATAGTATAGCTCATTTTAAAATGTATTAACAATTCACGAAAAATACACGTATAAGAAGTAATGAAATAATACGCTTTTTAAATTACAAAATCATAAATATAAAATATGACAATACGTAAAGACATTGTAAATTAAATAATGGTAATAAATACTGGATTTTTATGTTTATATTATTAAATAAGCATTATTTTAGACTAGATTTACCGGTTCTCTTTGGTGTTGATATAGGGATTTCATTCTCAATAGTAAAAGTCGCGTTGCTAAGTACTGAACTACCGCTTCTGGAATCTTTTATATTCGAATCGTTTTCTGTATCATCTAAATCTATATTTCTATTTTCAAACATTTTCGTCGAATCCTTATCACTACCTTTCACATCATTCTTTTCTACGATATATGTTCCAGCACTATCAGTCGAATCGGAATCGTCCTTTCTAAGACAATTATTCTTATAAGTTATTGACTTTGTATTATTTTCTTCCATTTCAATAGCGAAATCCGGTTCGATATTTTCTTGTAATAGAGTTTTAGTGATTTCGTCATATACTTTAATCTTCTGATAATTTGTGGCGCTATCGGAAAAAGTTTTCGTTGTGTCATCCTTAGATATATTACTGTTTCTCATTTCCTTCGCGCTTCTCGATCTCTCCTTCCTATTCCGATCATTTGTTCTTTCACTTTGTAACGTATAACATTCGACAACTTTCGGTTTATCACTACTTGTTGTATTTGATTCAAAATAAGAACTGGATTGATCTTCGATAGTTAAATACGCAGACTTATTTTTTTTCAGTTTCTTCTTCTGTTTTTCTATGTTTTCATTTAAAAACGTTAAGACTTTATTCTCACTTGATTGTTGGAGGAGGGTAAAATTCCTCCCAGATTCAATATCACCTGACGATTTTGATGAATTTGATAAAATTCTATCAATCTTTTCAATAATATTATATAAACGATTCGCACTGCGACTTTTCATCGTTTGTCCAGTTTCATTTAATCGTTGAAGTTTCATCTTTGTATCATAGTACATTATATCGCTGTATTTATCTTTTTCGAAAACACTATCAGAGAACTTAAGAAGACTAGAATTATGGCTTTGATTAAATTGTAAGCTTGTTTCTTTCGTATGCAAAGTCTCTTCGATTACTTTCTTTGAAGTATTCGATCTTAATTTTTCTTTGGGCATTACGGATGTCTTTAGGAATCTCATGGGAACATCGCTATTATTCACTGTGTTTTCAGTCTCTCTCATCATTTTTAATCCTATATCTTCACCCGTAGCATCTTTATTAAATGTTAAAATTCTCACCGAAGCAGGACTACCAAAAGTCGAAAAAGCTAATATGTGATCGTATGGATGATAATCTACACAAGTCACTGCTCGATAATGTCGATCAAACGTATATTTTGCAAGAAGATTCCCGGTTTCTAAATTCCACACGTTCAAAGATGAATCTTCGCCACCGCAAAAGATCAAATTGCCACATGGAGAAATACAAGCTGTTGATTGTATTCTGCAAGAAATATTTCAAGATAACGTAAAAGAAATCAAGACAAGAATGAATCATTAAAAGTAAAATTATAAGATGAAGAATACCTTTGATTATTCAATTCATTATACTTTTGCAATACTACTCCAGTTGCGAGATCTAACATTCTTAACCCATTGTTCCTTGAATGAACGAGAAGTCTGGACTCCAAGGGATGTAAAATAATTGTGTTAATTATTATACCGTCAATTTCTCTGACCTTTATCTTTCGTGATATGTGCCATTCCTTCATGGATGATATTTTTCGACTCTTTTTCAACACCCATATGATTATTATTCCGACACTATCTCCTGTTAATAAGTTACTATTCTTCTGGAAATACATAGAATTTATAAATCCTTCGTGACCCCCTAATTCTTGACTAAGATCCCAATTTTTCGACTTCTTATCTTCTATCCAAATACGTGCTATGCGATCGTAACAACCGGTTACTACTATCGAAGAAATATCGGGATCAAATTTGCCACAGTACACGTAGGATGGATGAGGCATCATCTGTTGAAAGATACACAATTTAATTTCGATTGATATTACCATCATGATATCAAATAAATTATATTATTGAGTGAAGACTACAGAAGGAAAACATGATAATATATATTAACATAATAATCATAATCAACGTAATAAACAAGGAGTTGACTAAACTAAGAGGGAGGGTATTCGTGTTTTTTATTTGCAGATTTGAAAGCGACGTTCAACAGAGTGGACAGATGAGGGTTGAAGGCGATGCTAAGGTAGGTAGGCACAAACAAAAGACTAAGGGATTATGGGAAAGTACGAAGAAAGAAAGAGTGTGATAAGGTTGGAAAAGGAAATTACGGAGGTTTTCTGAGTGGGAAGAGGAGTTACACAGGATGCCCTGTGAGCCCAACACTGCTTAAGTGATTAAGTTTATTAGTTAACACATATACTTATATATATATTTTTCGCTACGACAATAATAACAACGCTAATCAGGATGTCAAGAAATGAGACATTCTGTGTAAACATAATATAAATTTTAATTTAGACACAATATTAATAATAACATCAATGCTGGATGAGATCCAAATTAAAAAATTTTACGAAATGAACATATCTCATTTACCTTCTGTTATCTTCTAATAAATATTTAAATTCTTACTTGTATATGTTCTACAATTCGATTCTGTACATCCCAAATACGAGCAGTTTGATCAGATGAAACAGAAAGCAAATAATTATCATTGTTGGACCAGTTGAGGGAGTAAACGAAAGTTTTATGTCCTGAAAACCGTACGTAGATCTTCTTTGCTTCAACCTAACAGCAATTAAAAGAACTTTAATATTCGTAGCGAAATCATATAATAATATGTAATATCACATGGAAAAATTTTGACAAATTTGAAATTGTACAATTGTGTTCATTGCAATGTATAAAAGTGTTTTCTACCAAACTTAATAAAATTATGAATGTTACGAATTACAATGTTCTCACACACTGAAATTAATCACCGAATAATATAATTATAAATTTTGTATAATTTATTAATAGTAGAAACTCGTTTTTCGAATGGTTGTTTAAAGAAGACATAATGTACTAAAATTTGAAACCAATTCTCGCGAAAACAAATATATTTATCATTTAGTTAATGAATCACTTACAAAGATACAATCGAACTTGTAGGGATTTAATAATGTTTTGCTAAAACTTTTGTAGTTCCTTTAATTGATTTGTAATATATGAAAACAATTTAAAATCACAAGAAATATAATCTAATATTTAAACAATCCAGATCATTTGAACAACAATTACTAAAAGAAAATAAAATGTATGAAGAATATTTAACTGGGTTTTTTGAAAGTTATCATAAAATGTGGACTCAACATAAATATATTAATGATGATACTTGGAATTATTTCTTCAATGTTTAATAAGATTATTTCTTCAGTATTACACTTTTTACTGTTTAATCCTGCTACAAACCTCGAATTTTTATATTTCAATCTTATTCTGATTTTAGCAAACAGAAAGAATTTGTAACGTCTTAATATAGAATTGAGATGAGAAATCAGTCATACTTTTCTCATTTTTGTTCAAATTAAAGATATTTTCTAATCTTAAAAAAATATGATTGGATCGAAAATGACCGAAAGAACGTAATAGGAATAAAAAGAAGATATGTAATCGCATCAAAATCTTTTACCCTTCGTATTAATAAAAATGAAAAATTTTAATATTCACCTCATAGACGACAATGGGATAGTCGCGCTCTTCGGAAAAGCAACAAGCCAAATATTTGCCATCGTTACTAAAAGCAATGTAAAAACATCCATTTTCGCCAATATCCGTTTCGAAGAAAATTTCATTTGGTATTTTACATGACTGTGAGGCTAATCTAGTCCATTTTGGCAAGTTTATAGCGTTTGAAGTATGAACAGACATCCCATGTGATTCGTTACGTGTGTTGGATAAATCATATAACGATAATTGCCGATAAAGAACAGGTTCTAATTTAGGCTGGTCGATGGATTTTGCGGTAACAAATAAACTGCTAGGATACTTTTCTCGGACGTTCGATTTCCACCATGTATACACCTAGAAAATTCAATTTGAAAATTCAAATATTTAAAATCTCATAATGATATATTAGAATCAAAGGTAATAAATTGCGTGTTAATGTTTAGAAGTAAATTTCATCTTATTATAATATCTTATGACAGTTCTAATAAAAAATAAAATCGCGCTGTGTATTTGTATTTATAATCTTCTAACTAAATTACATTTTAGCAGATAATGTAAGTATATTTGCGTTTGATATCTATTTGACAACTGATCTTATATATAGAAATATTTTTACTACTTTGTTGTTCCATTAGATAAAAAATATATCTATATATGATTACAAGACATTTTTATATTCTAATAAAAGCATATACATCAAAATTTTATATGTACATATTAAAATGAAATTTATTTCACATTAAAATATAAGAATATCTTTATTTTAAATTCTTTTCAACGTCTGATAGGAGTGTCTGATAAGCAAAGAGAAAATATAAAAGATCACAGTTGACCTTAAAAATTTACATAGAAAGGAGAAAAAGCAGTCCTATAAAATGATGTTACATATTTAGGATAAAAAAGGATTTTGATCGAGTCATTAATGACAAAAATAATAACGTTTACGTTATGCCTATTCACTTAATAATCACTTACTTCACACGTATGAAATCTATCAAATTTTTGCGAATTCTTTCGAGGTTTATACAGTTGTAATCTGACTTTTTTGTTAATATGTAACACTTGGTTTCGTCCTACAGGCTTTAAAAAAGCCCATGCAACCTTGTACCAACAACCTTCATGACCTATTTTAACGAATAAAATCAAACGATTAATTTTAATCCTAAATTAATTAAAACTAATGGAGAAGCTTATAGCAAAGATTACCCTTATCAGATATAATGCTTTTCAGTAATCAAAAACGACGCTTATAGCATTGTGAAATCGAAATTATAAAAAATAATCTGTGTTCTGACTTATTATCGAATGAAAAGTAAGTGGTTTTGTAAAAATAATTAATTATAATATAAAATATAATTAATGTAATATTAATTATAATTATTAAAGCAATTAGGATTAATTATAATAATAATAAATATAATAAATATGTTTATTTAATATTACCTATATATATTTTGTTAAAAAGGACTGAAATGTATTATAACATGGATAACGTAACATATAAACATGGAGAAGAGTGGTCGTTTTTGTTATAAGCTTCTCAATTCTTCTAAACTAAATGTTAGATATTAACTATGTATATACACCATATATAGTAACTAAAACACTTGCCAAATTTATCATAATTGAAGCTGGCCTCGGCAAAACTCAAAAGATCTACGATTTCAAAAAGTATCACAACCTGTTCATTATCAATTTTCAAAAGCTCTTTGAAATCATGTTCGAAGATAAGTTCTTCCTCCCATACCGGAACTATAGACTTATTCTCTTTGAAGTCAAACTTCCCAGTTATAACAGGCTGCAAATACGTACACGCACCATGTTCATTTTTCAAATACTTCCCATTTTCAGCCTTTACTATATGAACCTTTACCATAGGATGTTTCGTCACGTAATCAATCTCCAACATATCTGTTCTATGAATCGTTACGGATATATACTTTATATCGTCTTTCTTCTTCCTCTTTTTCTTCCTTTTTGAACTTTCTTTGACATTGACACTCGGCGTCAAATTTTTAGAAAGCCTCTTTTCTTTGTCTTTTTTCTGCAACCGATGTTCTATAAATTTCGATTTCTTTTTCTTTGTTTTAGACCTTTTTAACTTAGCTTCATCGTTAGTTTCTTTAGCGCGATTTTCGTCAAAATCATCGTTTTCGGAAGTAGTCACCGAATATTGACTAGAATGTTTTAAACGATCTTCATCAAGATCATCTTCAGTAACAGGTAGTGAATTTTCCTTTGAATGCCTTCGACTGTTAACGGAATGCTTTCGACCATTTCTTATCAAAAATCGATCATCTTTTATCGATACTTCCTTAGAATCGTCATCCGATTGCGCAGTGATTTCCTCCAAGCTCTGAGAACTATTCGAACTATTAGAAGTATTTTTGTTACTCTTTTCTACGTAACTTCTCTTATTTCTTAATCCACGATTCCTTCTATCTTTCAAAGATATATCACCGCGGTTAAACTTATCAATACGTTCAACATCTAATATTGCATTCTTCTTTCGATTCTCAGACGTTTCACTGTCCAAATTTGCAGGCTCCTTCAAATCTTCGGTCGCAATCGCTGTTTCCTTGAAACTCTTATTTTCTTCGCTCAACGAATCTCGAATGCTTCGACTATCGAAAGTAGAAAGCTCCATTTGTTGTGGATCGTGAATCATTCTCTTCATCCTGATTTTTGGGTTGCTTCGATTATGATCAGTTTCAATCGTGAGAATTTCTTCCGAATCGAAGGCCTCATTATCAAACCCGAACAACGATTTCTTTAAGAAGGATCTAGTTGCTGGTAGTGGTTTTTCGGAACGTTGAACAAATGAAGATGCACTTTCTGAAGATACAATCGTCCAAGAAGTATTCCTAGTCTCTGGTAATCGAATTACGGTGTTATCTTTCGACCATCGTTTTCTCGTTGGTTTCTTTACTTCTTCTTTCTCATATTTCGGCGTAATCCATTGTTTTCTGCCATGTAACTTTCCCTCGACAGACGATTGATTAATATTCTTTTTACTTAATTTATCGCTTAATTTATTGTTATTCACCGATTGAATCTCGTTTCCATTTTTTTTAGCGATCGGAGATTCTCCAAATTCTTCTATCAAATCTAATGAATCTACGACTTTTATATCATCATTGTATCTTGTAAGATTTTCATGTTTTGAATTTGTTTTTGATTTCTCGATCTTCTCGTGAAAAATATTTGTTGTCGAAAATGCTTTCACATTTCCGAATTCCTTCAGAAATAAATTTTTCTTATTTGATGCTCCATCATGTTCGATGTTATTATCATGTGATTTTTCTTCTTTATATTCTTGATGAATATCAACGATAACGTCCACTGATTTCGATGCAAATTCCGATGAATTCATAGAGTCTGTATTAGTGAATAATTTGGACGTATCTCTATTGAATATTGAGAAAGAATCTTCCATATCTTCTGTGATATTTGCGTTATTAGAAAACGAATGCTCATTGTCGCTATCTTGAAAATTAGTTTTGTAGTTAGTTTTATTTACGAGCGGTCGTAGATTCGTTTCATTTTGTCTTTTCTTTTTATTCTTTGTTAATGCAGTTTGCAATTCCATGTTTCACTTTATTTTCAGTTGAATTGCGAGTCTAATTAAGACTTTATAGTAATGGAATCTTTTTCATTAGAATTTTGATTTTTAAAATTATTGAACTACATTCGAGGTATTTATATATGTTATCTTCTAATATAATTACATTTTGTTTCCTTTTAATAAATATTTGCAAATAATGCTGCTTACATTTTATTAGTATTTTGTGTGAAGTGTTTTACAATAAACATATTACATCATGGTGCTGAAGCAAATAAACCACACATTTTTGGAAATATTTTATTTGAAAAATAAATAAAATCTTTTGTGAATTGTTGCCCTCTAATGTTTCCTACCACTGAATGAATTGTGCAATAATATGAATTAATTCTATATCATCCCTTTTATTATGTCTTATTAGCAGAAATATGTTTTATTTCATTCTTCGTATCTGTTTCTTCGAATTAAAATTTCTTAGAGGTTATGTAAATCTTCATCTGCGATTCTTAAAATTTGTTTGGTTAGTGTTTATATTGATATCATTGACTCTCCCTCACTAATCGAATGCATTAAATTATTTATGCAGTGAGTTCTTGAACACATTACAGATATAAGTATAATTTCATATTTTTTATATTTCTATGAAAATTATAATTGTATGCTGTATTACATTACAATTAATTCTTTTTATTATATTATAACATTTATATGCACACTATAGATGAAATTTGAACGCATAAATCATTTAAAAATAAATAGTTAAAAAAATATTAATATATGGTTCTCCGTAACTAACACGCGGCAGGTATGAAAATTGATCGGAAACTTCAGTTTATGCCGTTATGATACAGGTGTACAACAATCAATATAAATAAATCTAATTTTTGTTTTCAAATATTATGGAATATTTATAATATAATAAATATTTGTTTACCATGAATATGGTACAAGCACTAGTATAATTATATATAATTATTCATTGTAAAATCATTTTTTAAATGCTTGATTAAAAATATATGCATGTCCAAAGTAATAACATAAACAAAATAAGTTTAAGATACAGAAATGTAAGAATTTATTGAATCTATATACATATAATAAAAATTCATTTATTATTTCATTCATTGCATATTTATTATGATATTTCATTATTTGTTCCCTCTTCTTTTAGTAATTCCTAATAAAGTATAATTAAATTACAAAATTAACTATTATTCTTGTATGTATTGAACTATATACATATATCTATTTTAAGAACATTTCAAACTCACTGCCTTTATAGCATTATCATAGTCTTCTTCACAATGTATTAGTACTGCATCATTAGTATTAGAATTAGAACATTTTAGATCTTCTTCATCATTTTTTGTGCTTCCTGTAGTGCATTCAGTTTCAGTATTGATATTTCGAAAGGATTTCATTTTCAATCTCTGTTCTCTATTTTTAGCTTCCTTTACCTTTTCTCTGCGTGTTTCTCTATCAAGAAGCTATTAATCTCAATTATATAAATGTGATGAAAAAATACAATTAGACATTATAATATTAATAGAACTTACTGCTGTAAATAAAAATTTATCATTTTTTTGATTAGCTGTTAATGCTTCTGAAAATTCAAGTAAAAATGTTGTTCCTTTCTTATTAGCAATTGTTGCTAATTGTCCTTGTTCATGTGGTTTTATATATGTTAGCACTTCATCACAAACCTAGGATATGTTATATTAATTTTTAAATATAAATAATACATCAAAATGGACATACTTTCACGCTAAGAACTGGAGAATCTTGTTGAATCAACAAATCCCATACATCCAGAGTTCCATCCATTTTTATTAAAAAAAATACAGAAAATCGTGTTATGCTCCATGCTCCACCCATTAAAAAATCTCTATGACCACTAAAATATAATTTGAATAAAACTAATAATTTATATCAATTTTAATATAAATATAAATTAAATGATTTTAAATATATTCACGGTGTCCATGCAATGCAAGATTCTTTACAATCCTCAGACCATATTCTTGTCGTCCAGTCACCAACTGTTAAAAAATTTTTAACAAATGTTGGGTTTCTTTCTAAACTTATTATAGGTCCATATTGTGCCTTGAATCTCGTTGCAATCTTTTCACTTGAAGTTTTCCCTTTGCGATTTCCTGATATTACTATACCTAAGTACAAATAAATATATCAGAATATAAATAAAACTACATGAATTAAAATTCTTAGTTACCATTTTCAAGACCACACATAAAACGTGTACCCATAGATGGTTCAAATTGTAATGCTGAAATCCCAGTTGCCTTATCAATATTTTGATCATCAGGTTTACATAAATCTATTACCAATGTTTCTGTAGGCATTTGTAATTTTCTGATATCCCACCACATTATCTGTAATTAATTTACATTTATATATTAATTTACATATTACATTTATATACTTTTTGTATTTCATTTTGTATCCTGTTATACTTGTCCATCTTTAGAAGCACTGAAAAATTCTGTACTAGTTTTAGAATTTATCCATAACACCTCGTTACATAAATCTCTGTGGCTAAATTCCACTAAACTTGTTTCAATTGGTTCTGATCCTTTTCTAATATCCCAACAAGCCACTTGACCAGTCATTAAGCCACTAATCAGTATATTACTATCTTTAGGATTATATTCCAATGTTAAAATTGGACAAAATGGTTTTAAGATTACACAAGGCGTATTTGGATTTTCTATAAATTTGGACCATAAATCTATTTAGTCCTCTTTATATATCCTGAAATTTTTTATTTAACTTACCTACATCCCAAATATATGACTGAGGATTATCATTTATTGCGTTTTTAAAGTCAGTATTGCAGTAACTAGCTGCAAAACGATTTCCTTGATCCGGTGACCAAGAAAGATGTGTTATTTGTCTTTTTATTGGTAAAATATCACGATATACATTTACTGTACGTGAATATACTCGTTGTATTAAAGAAACTGGTTCCATATAACTGAAGTATTGTTCATAAATATTACAAACATTATTCTGTAAAATACACTGTTCCATTGGCTAAAAATAATTGGAATGCGTAGTCATGGATTCATTTATAGTAAAATAGTTAAACAAATAAGTTGAAAATATAAACAAATATTATTACAGGCAACAATTGAAGCATTGTATGAATATACAGTTCATCTTTTTCTATTTTGCGTTTATATCTCACTGTCTGTTCTACATCTTTCGCATTTAAATCTTTTGGCCAACCACCTTCAGAATGATATATACCACTATCTCGGAATGTTGCAGTATTTGTATTTACCTAAATATATTGTTAACAATAAAAATAATAATATATATACATAAATAATTTTCAACATCAATTTATACCTCATGAACAGAATATATCTTGCTACATTGAGTTCCTTGAGTTACAGGATCTATTTGGATATAGTGAGTCATAGATTCTGCATGTGGTTTAATATCAGTTTCTACTTTATCATAATTTGTGAAGTTACATTGTTTTCCAAATTGTAATCTCTTTTTTGTATAAGTATATTGCATATTGATGTTTTTCATGTTCTAAATTCTCATTTTTAATCTAATCAATAATCTATTTAATAATCTAAATAACTCATACAAACATTTTATTTAAACTTACTTTTAAATATGATCTCAAAAAAGCTTAATATAAAGGAATGAATTATTAAACAATTAAAATAACACTTATCATTATCAGTTATAAATTAATCATTTAAATTTACTTTATTGATATTAAAAAATATGTCAGTATATTACATTGAAATCGTACACTGCATGTATAAATAATACCACTATATTTCTGTTTTCTAGTTGCTATAGTAACATAAATGATAAATGTATCAATGCTCAATTTCTGAATAATAAGAAATGTTAAAATCTTTATTTATCAGTTCTTACTAAAATAGGAATTTTCGAATTTAAACCTTGGTAAAGAATAGAAATCATTTTATATATTTTTACATATTCTAATTGTGTACAATCAAGTAAGATGTTCATGTTAGGAAGCACATCTTCTGCAATAATCTTCATTAAATCATCATAGTATTGTATATGTTGTATTTGTTGCATTACATCAAAGAAAAATAATAACTGATTTTTATTTGTGTAACGCATACAACATATTTTGGACATCCCTAGAAAACAAAATAAGATAAAATACCATATTAGTTATAAAAAAAAATACAATTGTACCTTCAAGATTTTGATTATAAAAAAGATTCCAAAGTCCATTTGACATGCATTCTGTTATATTAGAAATAGTATGTAGTGTTTTGCATATATCATTTCTCAAAATTTGTTTATTTTTAAATTCGTTCATTTCATAAATTTTCCATGCAGATCTCAATTTTGTGTACAGTGATCTAATATCTTCTACATCAATCCCTATGTTTTTAGAGAAAAGAGTTTGAAATAAAGAAATAAATTTAAGGACTGTAGTTACTATATAACTCTTGTGTGCTAATTGTTTTTGTGCAATTTCATCCTGTAATATACATTTACATATTTACATATAGTGTATATATATAGATATATATAGTTTACTTTTATAAATTCTATATTTACTTACCATTTTATTAAATTCTAGCAAAAATGTATGTAACACTTTTTGTTGTTTTTCATTGAATAATCTTTCTGTACATTCTGTATTCAAATATGTATGATAAACTCTCAGTGACTTAATTATTTCTTCGGGGATATCAATTGTATTTAAACTATCTACAATAGTCCTAAGTGTTAAATTTTGTCCACAAGTACGTTGTGAAATTGTATCTTCGTGTAATGGACACTTCATTCTATATTCATTAGGAAGTGTACAATTATCAGATTTAATTGACATCTTCTGTATTAGACATTTCAGTTCACTAGTTGATGCTGCAGAATTTCTTTGACCAAATTTAATACATTTTGACTGCATAAAAACAAAAATGTATTAAATAGCAAATAATTAAATATGCAATAATTAAATTTGGAGATATATAATAAAAAATGTCAAAATTTTAGAACATTGTTTATGCATGATATTTTATATTCAAGTATTTAGTAAATATATACAACCTTTATGTAAATAAAAGTATTTTATGTAAATAGAATATATGATAAGCTTCATGATAAAAATTACTATATTTCAAATTTTATTAAAAGTAGACGAATACAATTAATCCATAATATATAGAAAATAATGCATATACATATATCACAAAAAATTACCTCTGTTATGGAAGTATTAGATTTAACATCATTTTTCATTTTGCGATTAATGTCTTTAACGTTCCTTATATTTTTAATATTCTTTTTATTTATTGCAAGGAAATTCTTGCTTTCTGACGATTTCATTGAGTGCCATATTGATTTATTAGCATTCTTCGTTTTTTCAGGTGTCATATGTACATCTCTTTGTGTTACTTCATTTTGTACTCCCTTATCAATACTTGCCTTTTCAACATTTAATTTTATACCAGGAAGGTCTTGTCTCGAATATATATCTTTATTGCTTATATTTAAACTTTTTACCTTTTTTTTTTTATTTCCTACTATTGACAACAAACATAATAATTAAGTAAGATAAAGAATATATTACTTTTTAAATAACTGTAATAATTTCTTTAAATATTTACCAGTTTCTTGGAAACATTCATAAGCGTAATATTTTGCTTCTCTTCCCGTGATATTAGAAGATAATTTTTCTCGCAATTGTTGTGTTTGTATCAATGTTCTACTAATATCTGCAGCAATTTCTTGAACCTCATCTTTGGACTTTTAAATAGAAAAAAAGAAATTAACATAATTTTGATATAAAAAATTATATAAAAAAATTATATTATAACGGCCTTACTTTGACACAAGTACAAACATTTTTATTAACTTCCTGTTGAGGATGTATTTCCGTGTACCATGGTTTTAAACAATACATTGCTTCATCACAATTTGATTTTAATATATTCTTTACTTCTTCTGTAAATACTAAGGTTTGATGTAAAAATTTAGTCAGTTTCGAAAAATTAAACGAGTCTTCCATTGTTATTTTCAAATCTTGCTGTTTCTAACAAACAAAGATAAAAATCGGTAAATAAAAATCCAATAAGTAACATAAGATAGATTACAGATTAAGAACAGTATAGAAGAGAATAAAAAAGTGAAATATCACTCAAAGTGTTAACTGGTTTTCTTATGTACTAAAATACCGTGTAGATACAATATATTTATGATATATTTTACAATTCTTTCTAATACATGTGTTATCTTCTTTAACATATTATTAAGTAAAACAGATATTGTGATTTAATGGATTTATTTGTGGAAATGAGATAAAGGTAAATATATATATATTTATTATATATATATATAATTCATTTTATAAAATTTTTACTTAACTAAACTCAGAAAAACATTAAAATCGTTTCTACCTTAAATGCTCGTAAAACCGTTATAGTTTTATAAATGCTGTAAATGGAAATGTATTTATTAACGATAAATTTTGATAATATGATCATTTAAAATAGCTACCCTACTGTATTAAAGATATTTTTTAATATGCGTTTATTGTATGAACTCGTATGTGTGTTTACTTAATAAAAAACAAAGTTTTCTTATAAAAATAAAACACGATTTACGATTTTACGGAAATCTTAGCTTAATGATTTTTCATATGTCATGTCCTTCATACATCAACATCACAAGATAAAGGTATTGTATCTAAATATTATAATTCTCAGAGGGCAAAGTTACAAAAAAATATAAGAACGATACCAATGACGTATTTGCCCTAATTATGAAGAATGTTTAGATGTACAGTTCATTTTCATATCAGACATTCAGACAAAATATATTTTAAACCTAAAACGTACAAAATAAATTGCTTTATCTATATGTGCAATTTATCACATTAGAAACTCAGTCAGATACAGTATATATTGTAATTAAAATATGCCAATCATATATTTATGTTTATATACATACATATATGTGTAAATGTGTATGTATATATATAAACATATGAAAAATTGTAAATAAATTTTTAGCAATTAATTGTATAATTTGAAAGAACTTGATTCATAAATTTAAGTAGAAATGAATGATTAAGAAGTCTTCTATAAATTAATATCTTCCAAGCAGAATTACAAAGTTTATAAACAGTAGTTATGAGAAATTATTAAATTTGCTCTTTTATAATGATGTATATTTATAATTCATCTTTTCTTGGCACATCATCATCTTCATCTTCTTCTTGAGCCTGTAAAAATGACGTAAAATAAATTATAATCTTATATTATTATAATACAATTAAAATGAGTTAAAATTTTTTACGAACTTCTTCTGGGGCTTGACCATAAGTACCATCAGAATCAATGAACTTAGAAAATCCTTGAAGTGTTCTTTCACCTTTGTATGATACAGCCTAAAATTTATTCAATTTAGGATGATTATATATGTTATTAAGATTGTTATAAATGTTACAATATTAATAAATCTGAAATCCTTACTTCATTTGTTTCTTTTTTGTAGAGAGTAATCGTAGGGTAATTAACAATTCTTATATCTTCTAATTCATTTTCAGTAGCATCCATTTTTGCTATAACTAAATCTTCACTGTCTTTATATTTTTCTGCAAGCTAGAAATGTATCACATTATATTTAAATATTTGTTAAAACTTTTTATAAGTTGCAAAAGTGAAAAATATGCAAATGAAACATACTGCTTCATATATAGGAGCTAATTGTTGGCAGTGTCCACACCATGGAGCATAAAATTCAACTAAAACGTTCTTCGTTTTATCAAAAGCAACTTCATGGAAGTTAGTACCAACAAGAACTTTTACAGGTTTCTTATTCCAGTCTTCAGGTAAATCTTGTGTTAACAAATGTTTTTTCAATTTGCCTTCAACAAATGCAGTTACAAATTCCAAAACATTTTCACTAGATAATTCTGGGTTTTCTGGCTTGTACTTAGCCATATTCTGTTCAAGTTGTATAATACGCATAGCAGGTACTTCATTTTTCTTCATACCAAAGAATTCTAAAATGCGTTCATGATCAGTTTTATCAGCATTTATTGTTACAAACAAAACCTGTACAATATCATAAAATATTATTATCATGATGATACTATTTATTATATACATTACTTTATATCTACATTATTTATATTTGTACATACCTCTTTACGGAATTTCTTTGCTGGTTCCTTAATCTTTTCTACATATTCTTCAAAATGACCAGCTTCTTCACTAAGGAAGACAAGCAGATGGCTTTTAATATCACCACTAAATATCTTTTGTGCAGTATCTTGATTAAAATCAACAACTAAAGGCAATGCATGTACAGAGATAAAGTTTTGTAATTTTTTAACATCAAGTTCATCATTAAATTCACTCCTGCCTTCATCGAACTAAAACAAATATTAAATGAAATAAATACATGATATTATTAACATATCTATAAAGAAAAATAGAATAAATTAAAATTAATGTACCTTCTTAAACAAAACAACTTTACCATCTTCTACTTCATATTCACGGAAAACTTCTTCATTATTACTTATACCAAATACATGATCATCAACAGCATTAGCAACTTCTAAAAATACTTCTGCACCATCTGATTCTATATCCTAATTAACATAATTAAATACATATATACATTTTACGTTTTATAATACAATTAACAAAGATTTCAAACAAATATATTGTTATTTTAATAATACCTTAAAGAATCCAACAATGGCAACATTTCGTGCCTCGATAAATGATTTAGCTTCTTCGACTGTTGGCAAATCTTTAGCAGCTGGACCAGTCTTTTTTATTACCCAGTTAATAATATCATCTGCTTGACGACCACCACTGTAATCAATAGCTGAACCTTTACGAT
Organism: Bombus pascuorum; assembly: GCF_905332965.1. NCBI lineage: Eukaryota > Metazoa > Arthropoda > Insecta > Hymenoptera > Apidae > Bombus > Bombus pascuorum. The sequence continues at coordinate 5,724,134 of NC_083494.1, read as the reverse complement.
AAAATTTAAGGGTAGGATATGCGCGAACTCCATGCTTCTCTGCTAACTCTGTTTCAACAGTTGCATCAACTTTAGCTAATTTTACAGAGAAACCACCCTCCTCTAACTTTTTGGCTGCTTTAGCATATTCAGGTGCTAAAGCCTTACAATGTCCACACCATGGTGCATCTAAATATTAAAAATCATAAAAAATTATTAATCGAACTAAAATATGTTTCTGTGACATAATTATGAAATTAATTATTATAGTAAAAAGTCATCACTATATTATAAAATTGTAATTTAAAAATTGAGCAAGTAATAGTAATAACAAGGTATAGATCATAATTTAAAGCATATACAAAAGATTTATCCATATATTAAATTTAATTATTCAAAATATTAAATAAACTTTTATATATTTTATCGTAATTTGTATATCCTTTACTTATATATTTATTTGACTGAACTAAATATTGATGGTTTATTGCACATATACTGTATTGTATTTATCTTTATCAATGCTATTATAAAATTGGTTGCAAATTGTGGATTGATCTCTTTTAGGAACATAAAATGACAAAAGTAAGTACTAAATGGTTAAGAACTATTTGTTATATATAAAATTCAAATTCAACAGAAAGTGGACATGCAATATTTGTGCAGTAAGCCATCAATATATAGTATACATATATTTTTTAATAGGATTATGAATATAATTCTAAACGAATCGCACGATATTCGTGACATAAAATAGATAATTTCATATATTTTATATATTTTATACATACAAATTTTATATATAAATTTTATATATAAAAGTTTTTCATTCATATCACATACATTCGACAAACACTCCATCATATATTACGAAATAAAAATGAAATAATGTCAACAAGTGTGCTCGATCTTAAAAACCGGCTTCTAAATGGTGACGTGTAAGAACCAAGCATCTGGATCAGCTTCAATTATATTTTAAACATATAAAAATATCAAATAAAATAAATATTGCGATTTTTCATTAGATATAATTAAGAAACCTGTTTAAAAAGAAAATGTAAAACTACTACTCACAAAATTCAACAAGCACGTAATCATTTTGTCCGATAGCTTCTGCGATATTATTTTTTGTAAGTACCAAAACCGAGTCTTCAGTTTCAATTTTCGCAAGAGTAAAAGTAAGGTAACAAGTCACTGCAAATATTAATGCAAAGAACTTCATCTTTAAATGAAGACAATGTTATTTTCTGATAAGTTATACCACGACAGGTATAAATACAGCAGATACAGTGATTCTACCGTTACAATATTACGATTACAGTCACCGACACCATTCGTTGAAGAATACAGACAAAGTGATCAAATACAGTGATGCAGAGAACTATACAGTTGGTAGATCGTGGTTAATGCGTGGCATCAGCATCACATTCATCGTGGGAGCTGCTGATTGGTCAACGCAATATTCAAGAATCCGGTAGGATATTAATGTTAAGATTACTATACAAGGGTTAGGATATCAATTTATCTTTTAATCATACTATTTTATCATTTCATAGAGAAGATAAATATATTTTGCGTTCTATTTTAATATAAATTCAAATTTACGATTATTTTTTTGCTTTTTCAATATATTATATATATAATTATTATAATATCATACTATTAAGTATGAAGGAAACAAAGAGTACTTATTTGTTTCTGTTATTCTAAATTCCAAATACCGTTCCATTTCTAGTAATAATGTCATGACTTACAAAACTAATAACAGCTTCTAATGATGTATATTTACATAAAAAATATGTAACCACTAGTTAATAAAAAAGTATTTTAATATTTAATATGTATTTTTATTATAATAATCTGCCAAGATAATATATATGTGAAATATATTCTTTACTCTTGTTAAAAAATTTATTAAAAATTTCATTTTACTTTACATTTGTACGTCATTGGTATACATTTATTCAATTTCAAAAGATTGAAATATCAATCCCTTTGTAAAATATTTAAATTCAGATATATATAATAATTAAAATTTAAATCTCTATTTATTGTATATATATGTAAAAAGCAAATATTTTACTATACTTATTTTCAGTAAAATATTTAAATAAAGAAAAATTATAATATTTTTTACGTAATGTAATAAGTATTGTACATCGTAACAAATAAAATATTTTTCCTCCTATAAATAAATTATAACGTTGAATTTCACAATCTATTTTTAATTTTTCAATTTCAAAAAGCTTAATAATAAAAAATATCTGAATTGTCTACATTACATAAAAGTTGCAAAATACGTTTAGTAATTTATTATAGTTTAAAAATACGTATTACAAAAATATTTATATGCAATAACACATTACATAAGCATAAATATAATATAACTGTCTAAAACAATAAGTCACAGTTTAACTATGTATTCATTGTGAAATATTGTATTATGTAAACTTCATCATAAAAGCATAACATTTCGGGTAAACAGGTATACTGAAAAGTAATTATATTTAGCAATATGTAATTTTTTTTATTAACAAGTATAATTTTCAGAGATTATTTATATTGACATTATTTCTTTGACTTAAAAATATTAGAGATACATGCAGTGATCTAAAACAGACAATTAAAATCATTTTTACATATTAGTGGATTTTTATTAACAAAGATGACATTGTATACAGTAACATCAGAAATATTTACAGAAAATGAAAATTCTTATATAAAATGTAAAAATGACAGTAAGTTTATTACTTTCTTAACTTCTGTTATATCATATTTAATACATAGTACTAATTTTTATATAACCGTAACAAGATATATAATCATAAGATATGTTTATAGATGTAATATCCAGCTTTATTTTTAAGTATCCATCTTATATGATTAAACCAAAATGTCTTAATGACTTAACTCGTGATAATGATGATGATATAGATATAGATAGGCAACAAGAAGGAAAATTATTAATAGGTACAAATTTATATATAGAATTGATCAGATATCAAAAACATTATTTAATGTAATAAATTATATATTAATATTTTTAGAACACCATACATCTACAGAATTACAATATGTTGGATTGCAAGTATGGCGAGGTGCATTATTACTAGCTGATTATATTTTATCCAATCCTGATTTGTTCAAGGATAAGGTAGTACTAGAGTTAGGTGCTGGAGTTGGCTTAACTAGCATAGTAGCTAGTTTCCTAGCAAAAAAAGTAATTTGTACAGGTAATAAAGTTTGAAATATAATACTATTACACTAAATATTGTTCACATATATTTAATGTAAATGTATTTCTTACTTTTTAGATATTGATGTAAAAGGATTATTGAAATTAATACATAGAAACTTTATGAGAAATAAAGCTTATATTAAGTCTAAAGTTGACATTAAAGGATTAGATTTCTTGAATTTAAAATGGCCTACATTTTACAAAAAAAGAATAGATGAACCAGCTATTATTCTAGCTGCTGATGGTAAGTTATAAATTTATATTTTTACAACAAAAATAACATAGATATGATTTTTTATGTTTACAGTAATTTATGATGAAATTGTAACAAAAGGATTTGTTCAAACATTAACAGAACTTTTAAATTCAAATGTACAGAAAGTTGTTTATATTACTTTGGAGAAAAGATATGTTTTTACTACAGCCAATATGGAAACTACTGCTCCAATGTATGAAGAATTCTTAGATCTTATTAAAGTAAAGCAATTTAATTGGCATGTTGAATATATTAAAATAGATTTTCCACAATATTTCAAATATAAAAGATTAGAACAGATGGTTCTCATAAAAATAAAAAACAAGTTAAGTAAATAATATAATTGAACATATAACATATAGTATAGTAACAGATCCATGAACATGAGAGAAATATCAAACAGTATTAAGTAATATGTGTTCATAGATATTATAACTGTACATTAAATTTAAATAAATTTAGAGAAAATATTTATATATGGATATCAGAGAAGTTTTGAAAACTTTTAATACAACTTATTATAACAACGTTATGAATGAAAGTAAGACCTTTTTATCCTTGTTTTCATTTTAATTGTGACAAAAATATATATACTTGTATATATATCATAATTAGCTATTTCATTAAAAAATGTATTTTTCTTAAATATCTTTAGCGGCTGTATATGTATGCATGTATTTCGGTATATATGTACATATTTCACATGTTAAAATTAGAAAGAAAGATTATTACGTAGAAGTACTATAATTACCACTGAAATATATTTTATAATATGTTATTATCCTATGATAAAAAAGAAATAAAAATAACAAAAAATTTGAATAATTTCAAGTAAAAGCAGTGAACACTTTAAATTATAATGTTTCTAAATTTATTGTATTTTTTTATTTACAACCTAGCATAAGTAGTAATATTAATGGACAGTGATCAAAGTCGTTCGAAGAGAACAGATTTCCTAGAAATCAATACTTGTTAAAAAGTTAAACAAGATTTCACTTAGTTACGTTATAAAGAAACGTCACGTATTACGTACGGGAATGTGTAAATGCTTCTTCGAACGATCATCGGCAGTAAAGTTGTGTATATTACACGGAGAATAAATTCATTGTAACATACTAAATTTCATTCATAAATTTATCTGAAAGAACGACAATCGGCAAAAAACTTTACTAAATAAAAACATACAAACATTCAACATATTAAAATGAGTATAAATACTCAATGCAAAAAGTCATATATTAGCGACAGTCACTCTCATTTTCAGATTCTCCCGCTTTACAAAGGCACTTTTTTATAACAGTTTATTCCTTACTTTGGGGTAAAACTTATAATTTACAGCCTCAGTTTACAAGAAATATCTGAAGTAATTGTACCAAGGTCCCATCTTTTAATAGATTATGTACTAGTTTTTTAACTTCATATTATCTTCAGATATTAAATTTATCCGTATCAATCTATAAGATTATGATTTAAATTAACATTCCATAGGAGGTACAACTGTTTTATCATATAAAAGAATAGTCTATCATCCCCGATCATGAATATACAAGATTTATCCAGTGACCTTGATTTCCAAAATGATAGTTATATTTAAATGTAACATATATTACGTTTAATAATTTTAATTTGTCACTTTTCCAGTTTTGATATTAAAATATTGTGTTCTTCAAATTATAAAAATCAAAAGTATGTAAGGCAATATAATTTTCACATATTACTAAGCAAATAAAAAGTTCAGAAAGTTAGATACATAAAAGGCATCATTGACTAGACCAAGAAAGTACGGGTACATTATATCTTTTTTTTACGAAATAAGGTTCTCGATTACGTATATTCAAAATAAATTTTTTCTTCATATTTAATTGTTTTCCAGAATTTCAATTAGAACTATATGAATTATTCACACTATATTTATCTGAAAGTTTGTCTTTTGTTTCACTTTTACATTTAAAACTTTCAAATTTATAGAAAATTGATCTAGTAGTTAGAGCAATGATTATCAAGTAGCTATAATGTCAATTATTCTAATCGCAATTACATCCTTTGCAACAAATACTGTACAAAAACGTACAATTAGCAGATTAACGTATGTATAACGGTTATTAATAACTACTTCCATTTACAGTCTTGTTTGACGATGTAGTCATCATATTAGCATATTTGCTAACATTATTGTGGATGGATGCTGTCGTTTTTACAGATTGTGAATTTGGTGAACTAAGTGGTAAAGAAGTTTTCCGTCTTGCATTAGAATTTGATCCATCGCTATTAAAATTTATTTTAGTACTTGTACTATTTTGTTTATTAGCATCTAAAGATGCATGACAACCTGAACTAAGCCATTTTTCAACTTGAGCTTCATGGGACTTTTGTAAAACTTTTCGAATATCGCTATCCTCGCCTCCTTCTTTCATAATTTCTTGTAATTTTTGAATAGTTTGATATAAAACTACAGGACTAATTAGACCAAAATCAAACAAACTACACATATGTAAAACAAAATTACGATATAAATTTTTCATGAGCAATTCCTTTCCTTTAGTTTCTAGAAACATTTGGCAAGCCAGTGGTATTTGGCAATCTCCTACATAGCCATATTTCATGACATGTAAATTCCACATTTTCATAAGTTCTTTTTCTCCTTCATTCACATCTGTAAAGTCATCAATCATCATCATTGTTTTTGTTTGTAACCATTTTGGATCATTTTCTCCTTCAGAATCAATATCCATTTCTTTTGGATATATGGGTAAGCACGTAACAGTATGGTGATACAACCTACAAGAAATTTCATGAGCAACATATTTCATATGTAATAAATAATGACATTTATTTTAGTTAATTGTTGTACCTATTATGTCCTGTAATATAAGGTCTTTGGCTTTCATATTCATTTTCATCAAGCTCTAAAAATTCAGAAAGACTTGGCTTAGTTCTTTTTGGGCGACATACTAAAATATTTGTTACACTTGTACGTCTCGTCGGTCCTGTTCTTGAAAATGCTATGCTAGATGGCTGTGTAATTAATTCATGAGGGCTACCAGCATATGAGCCATCATAACATTCGTTTATTGCTACATCTATGCGAGCACCTTGTGGAATTGGCTATTAAAATAAACAATTTATTTTATAGTACTTTGATGTCACAGATCTGTAATGCATATATTTAAACACTTACCACATACGTAAATGTAAATCGCGAATGACATAATTTTAAGTGCTTTAAAAGAGAATAAAGTTTTCCACAGTCTAAAGAGCACCAAGGGCAATGTAAATCTTCACAAGCTTCTGTTTGTTGGCGACTATTATTATTATAAAGGAACTGATAAACTATTTGCTGTGTACCCATGATAGTGTCAGTTTTCTCACTAGTTGTCATTCTTGAAGAATTTAGAGGACTAGGTGTTGGCAGTGTTGGATTATTGTTATTGTTGTTATTACTATTATTATTGTTGTTATTATTGGTACTATTATTATTATTATTAGTGGAAGAACGTTCTAGACCAGCTGAAATTATTTTATGAAATATTTTATCTTTTTTTTATCCTGTTTATACATATTTCTTCTTCTGTGGAAAAAAGAAAAGGATAGATAACTTACTATTTCCTGAGCGATTTTCTTTATTATCACCATTTGGTACTGAATGAATTGGAGTTGGTCTATCAACTAAACCGTTACTTGGTTCAGTCGTCCAATTAAGCCTAAACTTTAATGTTGGTCCTTTGCTGAATACCTCAAAAGGACCACATTCCTTGATGTCAGGTACAGACTCCCAAGAGCTGTGCTTCTTTGGGCTAGATCGAATATTGGTTTGTACTTCTTGTAAGCCTAGTTCATAATCGCCATCAGTCAACAAACATCGGTTGTGTTTATCATACACTATGAGTTCAGAACCATATAACTTTATTTCTTCTCCTCCAGTTTTAATTGAACCCGTAGAAGATTTGCGACGCTTTTGAGCTGGTTCTAACGAGAAAAAGAGAGAAAGAAAAGGAAAACAAATATTATGAAAGTATACTCTTAAAGTAATTCATGGCACAGGTGTGTGTGTATTTTTTACTAACCATCTAAATCACAGTTATGCATAAGGCAGCCAGTATTGGACGTACAATATACTCTAAGTAAAAGCATATAAGTTTTTGCTACATGACCATTATTTAAACTGAAAGATTCATTAGGTATAGATATGGTAGGTGCCTTTGGAGGAGGTTGATTTTCACAAGGATTGATTGGAACTTCACTTGTGCCAACAGAAACCTAAAATTAAAAAATGTTCGCTTATTTAACAGCAATTATCAATTTTACTTATTTATTCCATTCCAACAAATTATGTAATTGAAAAATCATACTTGCCTGCATAATTGGTGAACTCACATCTTTTCTTTTTTTGTGGCATATTTTCAATAATAATGTTTCTACTTTTACAGGATCTTGAGGCGTTTCAACTGTAACATTACCATTGTAAAGAAAAGTTTAATTCAATAAGCTAAATCTTTGAAGTGTCTCATTTAGGTACGCCAGAGTGTATTTCACAATTACCTTTTTTATCATAAAAACCTAGAAAAGTAAGAGTCATGTATCCACGAACACCTGGGTTTTCTCCTTGATTATTTTTTGACATTAATTTTTCCAATATCGTGTCAATTTTAAACCCCCGACGTGATTTATGGCTTCTGGACATACGTTGCCTCATGTAAGTTAAGTTTCTATATAGAAATATTGGCTAAAAAAGAATTACACAAAATGTTTTACATTATCATATTTCTATTAATTTGTATAAACAAAACGATACAGAGCATAAAACATAATGTTTAATTTCATTTTATTTTAAATAAACTACAGAGTAGCTTTATAAGATAATAAATTTATATACCTACCGTTTTCATTCATAAAAAACAAATATAAGAAGTTTCAAAATATTTTTTAACTTTAATTATATTGCAGGAATGTTCACAAACACTCTACTGTAGAATTTAAGTTTTACTTTATTACAACCCAAAAAAAATTCACTAAATTGTTAGTACAAAAAAATTGTACCAAATACACTTTCATTCATATTTACTTGTCTACAAGTATTTACCATTTCACTCTTATCTAATACTTTGGACATTTTGAATACAAATAAATATTAAAATATTCAGTTAACACTTTGAGGAGACATTAAACTACGAATAATTAACAATTAAAATAAGATATAAAATATAGATAGATTTATTTTATTTTTACTCACTGAAATTTGGTTTCTTGTACGTAGAAATCGATAGATCTGGGTTGGTTCTGAAAAAATGATACATAAAATTATTATATAATAGCAAGAATAAAAATATATAATTTAAACATTTTTAAATACAAATAAATTAAATAAAAGAAGAATATAGTTCAATTAAATTCCTCCAGATGGCTCAGAGGTTAACATTTTTGTCACAAGTGAAATGATCCTTGCAGGAGTTAAAAGAGATAAATATCAAAAATTGTATATGATTCTTCCTTAAGGAAAAGTGGGAAATGATGATTAGGTTATTCTCATTTTCATATGAGAAGCCTGCATTCCTTCATACTTGTTACGCTTTATGCAGGTTAAACCTCTCTGATCCCATTTTACTCTAAAATAAAACTACACTATATCTCAATTTATTAAATAAATAAGTACCTTTAAAGAGCAAAAATAATTTAATTACACTATTAGTTACCAGAAAATTTTCTTAATTTTTTAACACGTTTAAATAAAAGTAATAACATGTTATGATTGAATTGATGAGCATTAATAATTTAAGTACATGATATTTTGCTACAAAACCAAGATATATATTAATTGAGAAAAAATATTATAATTAAAAATTACAATGTTGAAAAATAATTTAAACTTAATAATGCATTTATTTATTTAGAAAATTTTCTTATATTTTTTGACATGTTTAAATAAAAGCAACATGTGATCGAATTAAACATTAGTGTTAATAATTTAAGTACATAATATTTTGCTATAAAACTAAGATATCTATTAGTTGAGAAAAAATATCAAAACATTAAAATAAAAATTGCATTGATGAAAAGTAATTTAAACCTAATAATACATACTTTATTTATTTAATCATCACATATAATTGGCTTAATTTTTTAAATTAAATACTAAATAGGAACATGGTGAGAGAATGACAGGTGTCCACGAATTGAAGTAAAGGAGGGAACGGAGTGAAACGACGCGCGGTTCGGCGCTCGGTACGTTCTTAGCAAATGGGGTTATGTACGATCATTTTGAATATTTGTAATAAATATTGAAAAAGTGATGATCAATGACCATTTAGTTATTATAAATCGAGATATTAATTAATTTTGAAGTCAGAAAAATAGAGAAAAAATGAATGATAACAGAAAGTTCTTACTTTCGAAGGCCTGTAGAAATAGCTCATGGTCTGCTTGAATTTGATCCATTCGAGGACCTTTCTGCCCGTCCACTTCTTTTTCCCGCTTTTTCGGCGGCATTTTTATACGATTCGTTGTCAAATTTCTTACGGAAACTCACTTTCGTCACGTGAAAATCTAATGACAACACCCGCCCCGCGCGAAATCTGCGGCGCTTAGCCTACAACTAAAGCGCACCCTTATATCATTATTAATAACTAAACGAACCAATCACTCATTACCAATACATATCGCGCGAAATGTAAAAATAATTTGTTTCCTTAAAATGCAATGTAAGATCAAATGTTCGATTTTCGATATGAAAGTTGATAACATATCAAAACATATATCATATTCGATTTATATACATCCGCAAACATATGTAGTGTATTTGGATTGTAGATGAAAAAAATAAAATAAAAATAAAAAAAACATAGATCGTTACAACAACGTAAAAACAATATTATGACGTCATACTATATCTTCGCTTTATATTTGAAAGGTAAATATCTAAAAAAATTTTAAGTGTTATTAGGTATAAACATACGATAAGTAAGAGAACATAATAGAATATGTGAACACTATTATATGTACTTCTTAAAATTCTTTATAATACCGCTTTTGAAATCTAAAGTGAAAAATCTATCTAACCAAAAACTTTTGTACGCCGCTATATATTCTTTTGTCCGGCCATCAGAGATGTATATATATTAAAACTATAAGTAATTTCTTTTTAACAAAAAAAAAGAAAAATAAAAACGTTATTCTGTAACTGTAATTTTAAACTTCTATATAACAACAGATATCATAATAAAAGGAGTATGTTAGCAGAATTTATATAATTGCATTAGAACGTATGTATTACAGATCATATATTATGCTTTCCATTTCTTTTAAATTTTATCATAATTCGATGTGGAAAAACACGTACCTGAAAAAAAATCATTTCTATGATGTTGCTGAACACTATAGAATAGGAAATCAAAATATAAATATTGATACAAATAAATAATAAATACAAATAATAATTGATACAAATAAAATTTGTTATAAATTAATTTTATATTGTAATCCTGTAACGTTATTGATTAGTGTATGTACGTGAATATTATAAATTATATTATAATATAAATTCTTTATATAGTTGTGATCCTAAACCTTAAAAGAAATTACTTTTATATTTTTTGGGAAAACTCTACAAGGTTGGTCAACATAAAATATTGTACTAGAGATAAGAATGCCTGTATGAAAGCACATTTGAAACATGTGTAACCCCTAGTCAAAACAAGTGTAAATGAATTATATGATATTAATAGTTTATTCTTGTATTTTGAAAAATATTGGAGATAAAGAGCAAATCTTAAAACAAAACTTGATGTTGGTATGCTTTATATAATCCTAATTTATGCTTCTGTAATATGGTATGAAATAGTATAATTTGTATAATGATCTTCAGTGAAATTTAAATTATAGGTTTAATATAATTCAGTGAAGAAATACAATGATGTACAACATATTCCGTATTACAAATGTTCTGTATATGCAAAAACGGTTCTTTAAAAAAGTACAAGTAAGAGTTAGATTTGCACCTAGTCCAACTGGTATGTAATATGATTATTCATCTTTATAAAATTCAATATAATAGAATATTAAATCATCATATGTAATATTTTTTCATTTATTTTGCTTAATACAGTGTAAAAAATATATTAATATGTGTAAAAATTATTACAGGTTTGTTACATGTAGGAGGTTTACGAACTGCATTATATAATTATTTATTTGCCCGTGCTAATAATGGTGCATTTATTTTACGAATTGAAGATACTGATCAATCTAGATGCATACCTGATGCAATAGAAAAAATCCAATGTGATTTACTATGGTCTGGAATCATACCTGATGAGGATCCAATAAGAGGTGGACCTGCTGGGCCTTACATACAATCAAAACGTCTTGAAATATACAAGTACGTTGAAAATTTTCATTTATATAAGTATTCAAATAAATACTATATTGTAGTTACATATATGTAAATGTAATATAAATGTTGTGTTTATATAGATATTTCTAAGTGATATTATGAATTATTTTCTACAAAATTATTAGATATAATGATGCTACTTTATACTTTAAAGTATACTTTACTTAAAGCTTAGTGAAAATTTTTCAAGTAAGTCCATTAAAGCATATAAGTAACAAAATCCAAATAAACATAATTATATTTTCTATTTGTTAGTAAGTAGTTTGGCTGAAAATATAGAGTTTTAATACATATAATGATTGTATTTTTTGCTTATTTAAATTATATTATATTATATAGTATAAATTAAATTTAAATTATCTGTCTATGACTCTTTATATTTTTTATAAGATAAAGTTAAATTTTACTTGTTATTTTAACAGACAAAGATTCTTATAGATACTAGAAAACTAACAATATACCATTATTTATTAAATTACAGGGAGCAAGTGCTTAAACTTATAAATAATCAATCTGCATATTACTGTTTCTGCACAGAGAACAGATTGCAATTATTGCGAAGAGAAGCAATAAAACGAGGAGAAGTGCCTAAGTATGATAATAGATGTAGACATATAAGCAACGATGAAGTAAAAGCAAAACTTGATAAGGGATCCCCTTTTTGTATTAGATTTAAGGTACTGAAAAGTAGTATTACATAATGTCATATATTGTGATTAATTATATTTTTATATATTTATCTATATTTTTGTAGTTATCTGCTGGAATAGAAAGCTTTGATGATTTAATATATGGTAAAATAGAACATGATATTGCACAAAGGGAAGGAGACCCAATTATTATCAAAACAGATGGTTATCCAACTTATCATTTTGCAAATGTCGTTGATGATCATCTTATGGAAATATCTCATGTATTAAGAGGAATTGAGTGGCAAATATCCACACCTAAACATATAATGATGTATAAGTAAGTACTAAAATTTATAACAAAATTTGTAAATATCTTAATATTTGTTAGTACCTGCAGACTATTATTTTTTTAATTTCATATATAATTATAAGATATTTTCAACTCAAAAGTAGAATATTTATATAGAATTCAAATTTTATGCGGCAATGTTGTGGAATTATGATTATTATTAATTACTTGTATTGTGCAATATGGTATGATGAATAATAAAATATGTTTGAAGTTAGAATGTGTTATATTTTTTAATACAAGTATTTATTATGTGTACAATATCTAAATAATAAACAGTTATCTCAGTATATAAGGACAAAGAAAATAATTTAAATTATTATCTAAAATTTATTATTAAATAATTATTAAATATATAACAAATTAGTAATTATTTAATAATAAGTTTTGAATAATAATTTAGACTATCTTCTTTATCCTTATATATATTGAGTTAACTGTTCATTATTAGATATTATAATTAATAATTATTTGATTAATTAGTTTAATTACATGTACTAAGATAATCTTATTTACCTGTGATATACTTTTTTTAGTATTTATATGGAATATTAAAAAAATTATGTTTATATAACATTTATATGTATTTTATACAAATTTTATGAATATGACATGGCTACATATTCTTTACTAAACATTTAAATATAAATAATTTATTATATGATATTATCCATTAATTGTAGATTATCACGAATAATTGTAATTATTACAGAGCTTTTAATTGGACTCCACCTTTATATGGACATTTACCCTTGGTATTAAACTTTGATGGATCAAAATTATCAAAAAGGCAAAGCGATATAAGTATAGAGTCCTTTAGAAAAGAGGGAATTTTTCCATTAGCAGTTTTAAACTACGTTACACATGCTGGTGGTGGTTTTGATAATAAAGGAGGTGCTCTTTACATTGATAGTTATGAAGAATTAATCAAACAAGTATTTATGTCTTATATTATATCTTTTATACAAAATATTTGTATTCAATATAAATCATACTACACATGCTTTTCTACTATTTACTTTAGTTTGTTTTAATTATTTCAGTTCAATATTTCTAAAATTAAAGTAAGTTCTAATAAACTTTCATCTCCAAAATTATTAGAATTCAATAAGATAGAAATAGCAAAATTATTAGCAAATGAAAAAAATAATGCATTTTTAATTGAAAGAATAAAAACGTTAGTCATAGAAGCATTCCCAAATAGGTATGTATGGTTTGTCTAGTGCTAATTTTTATTTATATTTAGAGCTTTAACAATATATTCAATGATATTTTTAGACAAACTGATCAAAATTTACAATTAGACGACAATCATATTATTTCTGTATTAAAATGGGCACAGCATAGAATATCAAAATTAAGTGATCTAGTATCTCCAAAGTTGGCCTTTTTATGGCATATACCAACCACATCATTTGATGACACTATGTTAGGATGTACATTAGGTATAATTTTTTATACTTTATATATAAACATTATTGAATGTTTCATGTAATATAATTGAATTCATTAATCTTTTTTATACACTTAAAACGGTTTTTCTTTATAGATGCACTTAAAATAATAAGTATGAAATTGATTGAAACTGAAATTCAAAATTTTAATAAAGAATGGATAAATAAATACCTCAAAGAATTTGCTAATGAACATGGAATTTCATATCCAACATTGATGAAAGCTTTACGTTTTGTACTTACTGGTTTAAAGGTAAACATAAAATATTCTAATTATATTTTTAGATTTTTAGATTTTTATAGATTTAATACTGATTTATATAATATATGTACTTACATTTTTAGGAGGGTCCACCAGTTTCTGAAATGATGGAAATTTTGGGGAAAGATTCTACAATGTTAAGAATAAAACGCTATATTTCCTAAAAATAAAAATGTGGTCACATATATTTGTAAATTTATAATTAACAATACATTTTGAAATTAATACTTTTTATTACTCGTAGAATAAAAATAATTTTGAATAGAATACAAATTTTATACATCTAGTCAATTTTGTTATTTATGTTTGTGTTTGTATTTTATACGTTTTTAAATATATTAAAATCATTTAATTGTGTATATAATGGGTCACATAAAAAGCTATTTCTTTAGCTGTTTAACATATATTTTTATTTTTGTCATCTATAACTTGCATATAATGCATATTAAGATACAGAAACATATATATGGAAATAAAAGAAATTTATATAATGTCATATTACATAATTACATTTTTTTTTGTATAAGAACATCTATTTTTAAATAATACATTAAATATGTTGATATAAATAATCTTATATAAGACTTTCTAAAACTCAAGAGATTTATAGTATTATAAGACTAAATTATATGAAACCTATCTGATAATGATATGAAACCTGAATATATAATTTAAAAGTTATATAATTCGAACTTCAGATGAAATTATTTACAATTTTATTATTTACAGTTGTTACATTTCAATTCCCTGGGGTAATTGGGATTGATTTTGTATCTTTAAATAAATGTTCAATTTTCTAATACAATCGAAATTATATGTGATAAAATGTATTACCTAATTACAGAAAGCTTTCTAAAATATAACATAAATATAACATGGAATATAAATAAAAGGGTTTTTACTATAATAAATATTGAAACTTATAATGGCAGTTTAGAAACATAAACTATAATATTTTTTAAATGCAGCAAATTAATGTGAAAAAATATTTGCTAATATTTTTCCATAATAATTGAATTTATATACACAATATGCGTTGAAATATTCCGAGACAATAAGAAACAACAAGAAATTTATTAAATATAAAATTACTTACATATGTATAGACAAAATTACAACGTAATTTATTGTAACTATAAAACCTATCATAAGGATATCAATTTATGGAATTAATAATAATAATATAATAATATTTTATCGTATATCAGCCTTTATTTAATAATTTATAAGATAAGCAAATTGTATCTTAAATATTTCTTAATATCTTCTTATTATGTAATTAAATCTTAAATAATATTATTTTGATATAGATTGATTTTGTTTCTATAAAAATATATACATAGTATTTACTGCATCAACCGTGCATTTCAATGTTTTCATTTCATATGTATAAAATATACTGTTATTCTTTGTTTACTTGTACGAATGAATTTTTTCAAACTAAAATGTGTATAGTAAATATTTAAGTTATAAATTGTAATATACTTATATTAGGAAAAATATCCTAAGTGTAATGAAACTATAAATTATATTGCATTTGTGAAAAGGACAATCATAATTGATCCATTTATTTAATATTGCTGTTTACAATAATATAATACTAGATGAATAACGTATATCTTCTTAAGAAAAAAATTTTTATCTGAATACATCTAAACAGAAACAAAAGGATAAAAGGGAAATGAAACAATCTTTGAAGAAGATTTTCTTTATTTGGATATGTGTATATTTCATTATAATTAATTAAAATAGTTTATCATATATACCTTCTCTTTTAAATTATTTGAATGACATACATATATTAAGTCATATCGTATACAAAGAAAAGATGGAGATAAACATATTTTTGTCTTAGAGTATACACATAAATTATATGAATATCATTGTGTTTTTGATTTATGTGAATTGCATAATAATAATTTTAATATTAATACTATGTTAACCTTTTTACTAGTAGCAATATACGCTACCATATAATATTATTTATCATACTTTAAAAATTCTATAAATGTAGGATAAAAGTAAGTTATTAGATATATAATATTATAAACCTTTTCTATCGTACTAGGTAACATCAACTTATTTGAAGTATAGTAGAAGATTCTTATATTTTTGGATTTTGCAAAATACATAAGTAGAGAGTTTAAAAAACATATACTCTAATTAATTATATTTATAAATATAATAATTTCAAGAAATTTATTTGTGACTAATTTTGTATAGTTGTATAACACTCTTTACAGTTTTCAAGCATTTTCTACATCTTATGTATTCATTGAATTATAGATTTACTTAACATAATAGTGTAACGAAGAATGTATAAAGAACATTCAGTATATATAAACGGATTTAGAAAGAGTTTGTTTTACCATTTTCAATAAAACATAATATAATTTAGCTCTCTTCCTAAATTTCAAAGAATCTCAGAAAAATAACAAGAAACGAGATTTTATTATATGTATGTATTACTATTATCTAGGGTTGAGGTTTCTTATGCAGTTTTGCATATAATAATGTATAAGAATATATTTCGAAACATTTATGTTTCTTATTGCATTTTCTGATACAAAAACAAATTAATTTTATATTTTTTAATATACATCAATAATGCAAAACAAAAAAGTTTGAATGAACTAAATAGATCAAAAATGTATATATTTAAAGGAAATATGAAAAATTTTGTAAATGAAGAAAGTTTGTTACAGTAGATATCCATTGATTTTATGATAGTTATCAATAATAAAGTAGTTGTCAGTTTATTGAAACAATGTATAAGGTGAGGACAATTTTTCTTTACGTAAATGTAAATATATTTAAAAGAGTAGTTAATCCAAACATAACATGGTTTGATCCTTAGCTTCATGTTACAAAACTGTTCTACCAGTAGGAAGTTTCTACATTGTATTGAATTTTCTTGATTAAATAAAACTTTAAAATGATATAATTATATCTATATATCCTTTGAATTATTTCTCTTTAAATTCTACATACCTCCTGAATAAGTTTTATCGTGTAATATGTGTGTAATAGTTGTTATATAATTTATTCTCACTAAATATTTTGTGATATATTAGGTACACATATAAATATAAAATTAAGTATAAGTATAAAATTACAACTGAATATCTAACATCATACAATACTATCATAATATTATCACCCAAATACAAGTTATAATTTTTACTATAATCTTAAACAAATATCACATGCAAATTATTTTTATAATTCAGTGTTTACAATATTAAATGGAAAATTTGGAATGCATAATACAATTTTGAAATTATAATATAATGCCAGTTAAGTTATGCTGTTCATATATTTTGAGATTAGAAAATCTAAGATAGGCACTTTTATCCTTGCAGATTTATTATACTGGAATGCAAATTTATATATATGGAAGAATTAGTGTAGTTTTGTGGTATAAATTGAGCATATTTGAAAGGGTAAAGCATAATAAACAAAATATTACATTAAATTATATACTTTAAAAAAGTTTCACATCTACATTATTAACAACATTATTCTAATATTCATATCCTAAAAAGATGGTTATATAATATTGAGAAACAGTTTAACTGTTTTCTTTTTACTTATTGAGTCAATGGATTGGAACATGTAACATTTCCATTTCTCCACGTTGTTAGAAATAACATTAGAATTTATTTTAATTTATTTTAAGAACATTAGAATTGAAGAAATTATTTTCCCATTCATCATATAATATATTGAAGTATTCACTCATATTGCATATTGTCAATAAAAAAATCACTATTTGTAAAAATAAATTTAACACTTGGATTTGTAACAGCATATATCATTAAAATTTTTTAAAAATATTTTTTCAATATCTTCAAGACCTTTGATTTATGAATTGAAAACATTTATAGATTAAAGTTTAACATATTCATCTTGATTTTAAAACAAATAAAACTAGTAAATTATTGATCTAGGTAAAATTGTTAAGAATAGACATACAATATTTATTAAAAAAGATTTAGTGATTGCATAACTATAAATTTTGAATTACAACTATGTAAACACATCTGCTTTTGTATACATACCTTTTATATGTTTACAATATATTTAATACATCATATATATATGTATTAAGTATGCATGTATATATAATTTTATTTGAAACATTATGTATTTTATCTGCAATAATATGTATATATATTACTACAATAAAAAATTTAATAGGAAATAATTATGAGTATACTTACTAATAAATCATACAAAATATAATATTCTCAACATTTTTATAGTGAATAAATAATATAGAAATTTAAAATATTTCTTAAACCATCATTTTGCAGATGTAAATACATAGTTTAGTAATTTAATACTTCTTGTATTAACAAAAAAAGTTATGAAAAATAGATAAAAGGAAATATATGAACACTGAGATCACTGATAAGATATGTGTACAAACAATATTAACTAAGTCATTAATGCATTGTAATATTTGGTATTAAGAAAATTTTCTAAAAGTAATAATAGTGTGATATTACATAATATAACGTAATGACAGAATATAATAATATAATGAATGCTGAAATTATATAAACAAATACATGCGTGTAAAAGACATTCAACAGGCACGCACACACGTAAATACATATATGGCTCTACATACGTACAACCGAACACGCATTTATACACACAAATTATATATCCATTTTTAACTGAATATGATACAACATATATACAGTATCAACAGAATATACACGTGCATGTATGAGAATTGGATATCAATGTAATGTATTGTGTATCTGTTGTGAAATATAAAATGAATAAATTCGAGATCAGGAATTAATACCTGATTAATATAACTTGAAGTTTCATTACTCTTATTTACAAGAATGAAGAAAAATATGACCAAAGATAATGTAATAAGGAGATATTAAATGTCTGAAC
This sequence comes from Bombus pascuorum, assembly GCF_905332965.1. Classification (NCBI taxonomy): domain Eukaryota; kingdom Metazoa; phylum Arthropoda; class Insecta; order Hymenoptera; family Apidae; genus Bombus; species Bombus pascuorum. Next base: position 5,704,661 of record NC_083494.1, on the reverse strand, counting down.
AATTCAGCCAGAGACAGTTCCGAAAGATAGCAATTGTTTGTTTTTTTTTGCTTTTGTAAATTTAAAATTATTAGTAATAGTAATAGCAGCAATTAATATCAATAGTAACTACAATATTATTAGTTTCGCAAGCTTATGTATAAGAAATTATTTCAAATCGAGTTAATCCCTATTTAATAAATATAATATGTAAGTGAATCTTATATATCTGTAAGGTTTAATTGTCAATCGCGTGTTAAACAAATTTTTTTCTTTCTTTGTTACAGCAGCCTTGTTTTAACATAGCAACATTGAAATTATGATACATTTAAAAAACTTGTTTCCTCAGTTTCTCAATAAATTTGTACATGATATTTTTATTGCCATTGGCAGGTGACATACATTTTTCTTTGTCATTACCAGTATTATCATCATCATCCTAATCATTGTTTGTTTCAAGACTGTTATAATATGATCATAGAAATTAAATATCACTTTCATTTAATCATGTTGCATTATGTTAAAAATGCTTTCTTAAATATCTTTTAATTTAGTTAGAAATTTAAACGTGATAAAAAAATTGCAGAGCACTTTATGTACACAGTGTGTTATTTTTCTATATACGTATAATATTTTGTTTGTTTGTGCATATGTGTATGTATATATACTATATATATAATATTATATAATTTATTAATAAATAAAAATTTACAGGACATATAATTTTAACTGTACATAATAAAAATACGAAGACATTGTTTTAAACTATTAAATTGTAATTGGTATAATCATAATGCAAAGATAAACATGTAATTGTTGTAAGTTTTATGATTCATGGTACTGTATAAATTTTGCATTATTTTTCACAGTTTATGTACACATAGCACATACAGTAGTTTGTTATTTATTTTTTTCAATACATAACTTCCAGCGGTTTCGTATACTCATCAGTCATTATTTGTGAACTGCTTTTTATCTTTTAATACTCAAGAATTTAAAAAATGAAATACTTTATAAACTACGCAACAGAAAATTTTTTAATTTTATACAAATATAAGCAATTCTAAGAATATTGTAATAAATACATTATATATAATAGATGAAAAATTATTTTTTTATGTCAGTATATATATGTGTAAAAATTAATTTTTTAATGGATATTGTAATCTTTATTAAAGTATTGTAATTGAATTATTAGCATAATTTTTCATAATAACATCTTTTATCTTTGCTTTATCTTACAATTTAATATATGTAGTTTTCCATGTTCATTAAATTTAATATGTATAACATATATATAACGAAAATTGTATTTGCCAAGCTATTTTATTACAGAAATTTAATATCTATCAATAATTTTGTAAGTATTGCTTAAAATTTATGGTTTAATTGCAGCATCAAATAAGATAAGAAATGCTTTCTGTGTGCTATATGAAAATATTAAATTATATTAGTTTCCGTCACCAATTTCATTTCAACGATTATGAATTTAGGTCATTCAATACATATTGTAATAAATATAGTTTCTCCTCAAACATAGTTATATATATATATATATATATATATATATATACACATACACATTCTACTTTTTTGCACAGGGAACTAAACTCAGAGTAAAATAATATAAATTGTAAATTGAATATACATATGTAAATTATTTATATAATTGACAATACTTATTCCATATCTAAATTTAGAATGTAGTTTTCAAATGTATTAATACTGTTGTAAGCAAACTTAGCTGAAATCCTAAGTTGTAACGTGTATCAAATATAAAAAACAACAAACAATGATATAATACATATCTTCAAACTTATAATTTACATCAATATATGATTATCAAAGTCTTCAATTTTTTTTGTACATTACACAAAGGAACAAATATAACTTAAATTATAGTTTAATGAATTTTTATACTGTTTAAATCTTTTGTTTAATAAATGCATTATTAATGCTATGCTCATGTCTAATAATATTTTGTAATAGGAATTGCATTAAAATATATCTTATTAGACATGACTATAACATATTTGTATTTTTTTAAAGATAAAATGTTTTCCTTATAATTCCTATATAAATATTTGTCTTTTGACATAAAACCAGTTCAACAGTTTGGCACAAGTAATATTATTTTGTCATATACAGCAGTGCAGAAAATAATTTTCTTATAACACTGCTGTGTCACACTAAGTGCCCTTTTTATTAGAATATTTGTGTTATACTTGTATTACATGTTATTGTTACATAAAATTTTTAATTATAAGGATTCAATCCTTGTCCTACTCCTTAGTCAATCTCTGTAATTCAAAACCTACGTTATACAGCATCCAGATAGTTATTAACTGGCATAACATATTATTTTATTGATTGTATATTTTATACTTTTAAATGTTTAAATTATTATTATAATATACCTAATTATTTAGATCATTGATAGCTTGTAAGATTCGTTTAACATGTCCTACTTTAGTAATACCAAGTTCCTTGAGATCTCTACGGGCTAATGATAATAATTCCCTACCTCGTATATCGTGAGAAACAAATTTATCAGTATATTCACCCAACTGTAAATTCTCCAACCAGGAACACACTTCTTGTACACCCCATGTAGTAACTTGATCTCGAATAGTATGTGCTCCAGAATTAGCCCCTGAACGTCGAAACTTTAACCAGAACAAACCTCTATGACGATTCTTTCTATCTCCCTATACAAAGGTAATTTTGTGAAATGTTCATTTCTAATATATATTTTTGGATTGCATATATGGTAATCATATAAGTTATATTTATATATAGAGAGCAGGACCAATTCATGTGATCATTTTAAGTATTTTTATTATTATTACTATTATTATTATTACTATTAGTAAACCAATTAAAACTTTTTGTTATAGATAATAGATATAAAGTTGTACAAAAGATTGAAAGTGATCTTGACAATTTATTTAAAGAAAGAAAAGAAAAAATCTAATTGCAATATTTTGGAGATCTTCTGAAACCGCATATCATTTATGACAATAATTTTTTGATTAGACTCAATGGAAGTGACCACATTAAATAGTTCACTCTGCATGAGACTTAAGAAAGATAAGATGTTACAAATTAAAAAATATGAATGAAGAATTATACCTGCTCATCTGATGGTAAGTTTTGTAAATATACTAATCCTGTACCTCCTTCATCAAACGTAAATTTCTTTAATTCCTGTTCCATACTGGCCAAAGAAAATGATAGTTTATTTTCTAAGTCTTCCCGTAATTTCTGAATTATATAAATTTTGTTATTAGAAAATTATTATTGAAATATCAAAAGGGATATAAAAAAATTAACCCCTCCACTACTAGCTCTTCATGTACTAATTGTCATAAGCTATATAGCAAACTCAAAGTCTTTGCATGCTCCTGTATATATTTTCAGAGGAATTAAAAAATTAAATTTGATTGTTCTGTATCAGGAATGATAAATTAAACTAGTTTTAAAAATACTTTAGTGGTATTAACAACAATCATAGCTGATCTAAGCCAGTGCTTAGTAGAGGAGACAATATTATTTTGTGCAACCCATTATAATGACTACTTACAGTTGTGGAAGGATGAATCATATTAATGATTAATTATGATAAATGTATACAAAGTATGTACTTACTAGACTCTGTGCTTTATCTCTGAGTAATTCGCATGAGTCTTCATAAAGTTGTCTTGCACTTGACACCAACTCTGTTACTACTGGTCTTAAATTAATCTGTTGAAATGAAATGAATATAACTTATTAGAAATGAGTATAGTTAAACAAATTTGTAATAGTAAATAATATCGACAATGAAAAAATATAATTACCTATGTACTATAATTAAATAAATGACCAACAAATAATAGTTCTTTAAAAAATATATTTAGTAAATTAATTATAATAAAAGAATACTAAAAGAATACTACTGTCGGAAGAAATATAAAAACATTTGCATTATTTATGTTTAAAAAAATTATAAGTAAGAATTATAGTATGAAATAATAAACTATACTAACTCCTTGCAAAATTTTTCCATCTGGATGAACTTGTTCAAGAGCTTGTGCTGTTCGTGCTGCAACTTGGTACAAATCTGGTTCCAAACTTGGATGTGATATAATGAGAAGTTTGACCCATTTAACTAAAGTTGTAACTACTTCGATAAATCCCAACAGAATATACATTTCATCATCATTTAAATATGATGGTTTATGTGATTGTAGAGACCTAGGTTGTGATTGCAATTGTGTATTGCTCAAAGTAGATGCTGACTGAGATATTGCATTGAGTGTATTGCGTTGTTTTTCCTCCCATGTTTTTAAGGATGTTTCAAGTGCCTACATTTCGATATTGATTGTACTACACATATATTATTATTGTAATACTAAAGTAATATAATTCTAAATTATTTACCCTATTTCTGTAAAGCATTTGCATACGATTTTTATGTATAATACGTATAATACCAGGAGGTTGAATCCAAGCTTCACCATCAACTTGTATAGGAACTCCCTCATCACCCAAAATATTAATTTGAACTGTTTGACACTGTGCAATTCTATGATGTTGTAAGTTAATTAATCGTGATGCAGCCATTTGAACAGAACCAAATACAGCTACAACTTCCAATATACGATCATCAAATGAAGGTGCTAAAAACAAATCTCCTTCTTTTGTTCCTCCCCAAAAATTTGTACCACCCATAAAGCTAAACAAATATAGTTTTATAAGTATGGAATGTTGATGACAATATTTTATATTTTATTTTTTATGTTTTACTTTTGTATTTTTACCTTGGAATGTTTAATACAACAATTCCTTGTAATGAAGGCAATGGTATCCGTTGACCATCACATTCTAATTGTACTCTTTGTTCAAGATTCTTATATGTTTTTTGTAACCATTGTTTAGATCCTAATACACCATACCACATGTAATTTTTTGCTCGTGAACGACATTTTTCAGGATGTTCTTCCCTTTTATGATGAAAATCAAGACTAATTTTTGCATCTATGCCAATTCCAAAATAATTATTCATAACACAACGTTCAAAATAGCCTTCCCTGCAAAATTGGAAAAATGATATTCTATTTTATGCGTCATATTCTGTTTAATGTATTTTTTTATTTTGACTACAAATTACTTATTTCATTAATGTATAATATAGATTCCATTATTGTATCATTAGTTTCAAGTTAACTTTCAATATACACATTTTGAAAATTTCATTATTAAAATTGATATTATGTATTAGATAAAAAGTTGCTGAAGAGTGCATGAACAAAAGTCATAATATTATGTGTATATATTGCATAAAATTAGCATAGCAAGAAACATATAACTTACATTAATGTTTCATCAGGATCCATTAATGGTGATACAGCAGCACATAGTGCATCTGCATTTGCAAGTAATGCTTGACTAATAAGTCCTGTTCCACCACTGACGTCTACAAAGAATAAAATAATAAATTCTGATAAACAAATAATATACGTTTGACTACATAATAAAAAAAGTTATATGTTCAATATACACATAATTCTAACGAGATTACTTAAAATATCTTAATTTTTTCTTATTAATTTTATATTAAAATATTACGTTTCTATAGACAGCATTAAAATTTTGCAATTTTATTTTACATTATAGTTAAATTATAATAATTATTTTATTATATATGTCGGGTATACATTATGATTAGGGGCGTGTAACGAATCTTCATTTGGATTAGACATTGTTATTACGCAATAGAGAAGATATTTACTAGTACAAATATGATTATTACAGAATTTAACAAGTAACCGTGGTAATTAGATACTCGAGATGCTAATGACAATGATCTTAGTTTCAATAACGAATCCGCGGTCAACGGGATAACAAATATACTTTCTTCCAAAGTCTAAGTCGGACTCGTTGTTAAAAAGGTGAAGTATCCACTGATCGTGAAGACGTTGTTTTACTCGCTGAAGAAATCGCACGAAAATGTTCCTCTCCATCACGGTGATGCTGCAGAGGAAAATTATGATGGGGTGTGTCTCAGGACACGAGATCATTGGATTCGTCAAGGAAAACCTTCGTTCGGAAAGTGAGGAAAATGGATATTGCTGTTAATTGATTAATTTCTATATTGACGGCTAGAGAAGAATGCTAGCCGCCCTTGAGAGAAAGTTGCTAGCGGGAAGCGTCGTTCCTGAGAAAAGCAGATTTCCCGTATCTTCCCGTAGTAGTTGATAGATTTAGGGACTGTTAGGATAAAGATAAATCCTGTTTGTCCGTTTGAAGGACCTTAGTTAACTAAATCCTAAGATTTATAGCGGTCCTCAGGCTAGCTGAACATGTATTGTGGAGATGCATCGACATCTGGTAATCATCTTGCCCGAAGAATAGGGTCTGTGTGTGGCGAGCCACGGGGTAGAATCCATTGGAATGTTTACTGTCGAGTGCCGCTACAACTATTCTTTTTAAGGAGAGCTATACAATTACTCTATACCTCTATTAGATAAAAACGTTCATCGCGTTCGGCAACTAGTTGTCACCTCGAGCGCAAGCTCATTATCGTCAATCTCGGACAATTATAATCGGTTTAATTTATGAAGATTTAAGTATTGGGGATTTTCCAAGGAATTCCAAAGAGGAGGCCCGGTGTCCTTTCATCTCCGACATATATAAACATTATTTTACATAAGTATTAAAATATTTACTTACTTGGCCACATAGGTAACCGAACTAATGGGTTAATAATTGGTAGCTTTTTAACATCTTCTGTTTTTTCAACAGATTTCACTCTTTCATGACGTAAACTTGCATTAGAACCACCAAATCTCGCAGCTGTAGCAGCTAAAGAAACAACTTCTGACGCTTTTAACAAACTTCCGCTACTAATCCGACGAGTTGCTTGAGGAGAGAAACCCGATTCTGGTAGTTCTACACTTACTAATGAATTACAAAATTACAAAATAATTATTTTATAGAATAAAGTTATATGTATTAAATTTGAATAAATAACTTATGATAAAAGTTACACGATATTATGAATTTTTCTAAAATAAAATATTTAGAATGATGTACTAATTTTTGATTACTTGGATAACTATTATCAAATTTAATAACGCGCATGTGCATATGTAGTAGTAATACATGCTAATTTGTATATAATTATTTAAATTATTTAAAGTGTAAAACATTAACTCACATCTTTCCATACTTTCACCAATGTGTCGTCTTAAATAAGGATTCATTTTATAGTCTACATCTGAATCGTGCTGACTTTCAATCGACATTGATGGGCTGGGAGGATTAATTATAACACTTATTGTAGGTGGAAAGTTATTAGGTTTTTCATTTGTTGGAGTTGTTTCCGAAGATACAGTAAAGCAACATACAGGGCTTAGTAAATCAGATGCTTTAGCATCTTGAGAATCTTTAAATTTATTAGCTTCGTTTACTTTCTGTCCTGTTGATCCCACTTTGTACTTAATTTTGTTCTAACGGAAATATTCATTAAATATTTAAGTATAAATTCAAATATAGCAAAATATCAATAATGAAGATTCCTTTATAAATGTATACTTAATAAGTATTAATTTTTTTATAATTACCTCTATTTCTATAACAGTAGAACTCTTTGTTGATCTTTTAAATGATCGTCTAGCAATTTCATTTGTAAAATCTGTATTTTCTAATTCATTTTCTAGATACTCTCTTACAGAATCATATTCTTCTCCATTTATTATACTAGTCAAATCTTGTCCTATTAAACTTTCAGAATTTTGTATTTCACTAGTGACCATTTCTGAATTATCGGGAGAATCAATGTGCCTAATTTCAGAATCAAATGCATCACTACCTATATACTCTGAAATAAATACCAATGAAGTACAATTTACATCTTCTGAAAATATTCGTACGAAAATTGTTTTTAATTATTCATTATAACTTTAATTATAACATTTTATTATTTAAAAGAATTCACATTTGCTGACTTATTAATTCATTGATTGATTGAGTTACTGATTCACATTTATAAAGTTATATAAATTATTAATGTCTTTTATATATAAAAAAGTGCTATATTACAAATTAAAAAATGATAATAATTTTAATAAAATAATATCATTTCTAATATAAATATTAAATAAAATGTTATAAAATAACTAAAACTCTAATTACAAGAAATTTGTATCATCATATGTTATGTAAAATAGAATTTAAAATAATCTAATTATCCAAGAACTAGAAATTATTATATTGATATTAATAATACTGTTACTTAATTACTAACTTAAAACTAACTACCTTTAGTTACTTCCATTTTAGTTTTATTTTCAAGTTTTTGTTCATGTTCTTCTGGTGATTGAATTGAATCTATGTCAGAAGAAATGTCTTGTGTAGTTCCATCTTCCGAAGGTGAACTTGTGTCAAAAGTAGTTCTTGTAACACTAATTTGAAATTCTGAAGAAATATCTATGTTATTAGAGTCAGATATTTGTTGATCATTAGATTCAGGTGTTTCTGCTTCTTGCTCATTATCCAGAGACACAGACTGAGCTGGAGGCAGTTGAAAGTTAAATGAACTGAAAATAAATTCCAATAAACTTATTACTGTTTCTGTATTTTTCGTAACATTTATTTAAATTAGAAGCTTTATTTTAATTTGTAAAATATAATCTTTCAAAAAAGTTCATAAACATGTAAGAAAAATCACAAAATATCATAAAATTTGTTTTTGAATTCAAACTATGTGTAACTTTTTATATTATATTCAAGTAGATAATGAAGAAAGGCTGATCTTAATTTTTGTTAATAAATTTTGTTAATAATAATCACACAAAAATAAAGATATTTACTCTTGCGGTAAATTTTCACTATTTCGTCTACTATCAGCAAAACCATCAGGTGCAGGTAATGTCAATAATTCCTCAGGTTGAGAATCTCTCCTAAGATCAGGTATTGGACTCAAAGATGCCAAGTTAGGCACTGGACTAGTACATGTTGAATTATCTGCACTTCTTACAGATTCTATTAATGGTCCTGCAGATAAATTATCAACATGATCCACTCTTAAACCAGGGATATCCAATTGTTGTCTTTTATCTGCAACGTATTTTTTCATTATAAATAATTTTATTAAACAAGAAGATAAGATACATTAAAAGTTTTTTAATAAAAATTTTAACCAATTATTAATATAAACTTACTTGATATTGAATTTAATACAGTACCATCTTCTAGTGAACTATTTGTATTTCCTATTTTAGCAGTATGTTTTGTATTTATATTAATCTGATTATCTATAACCAAATGAGAATATTCCACAAGTTTTCTTACAATTCTTTTCAAACTGTTTGCTCTAAAAGTTAATGAAGTTCAATAAAAATATTACTCATTTTTTATTCATATATAAATAAACAAATATTTGACATACCTTGAAATTACAGTTTCCTTTTCTATAAGTTGTCTCCTTTTTTCAACTTTTTTCAAATTTGTTATATCTTTCTCAGGTTTTTCTAATACACCTTTTTCACAATTATCAGGTGAAACAGAAATTTCAGTATTTAAAGTAATGTTATCTGCATCATCTAAGTGCTCAGTTAGATATCCTTCTTCTTTGCACAATATTTCTAAAAATGAATTAAGTTTTTGCTGAAGTATTTTACATTTTTCTTCCACTTGTTGGTCCTCTGAGTTTACATTTTCCAATATATATGTTGCAAAATCTTTCACTGTGCCACATAAAATTCTGTAAAAAAAAATTGTATTAAAATAATGTATATACATAATTTATATATACATATTTTCTTCTTGATAATGATAAAAATACTATATTAATTAAATAATTTTATTTATAAACTTATAAGTTAATGAATCAGTTTCTAGTTGCTACCAGAGATTTTATATTTACTTTTGTATTTTTTGCATGAAATACTTACCTAATACTAGATAAAACTACATTTTCTTCGTCTGATTCTAAAATATTTGTTATATGAGTAACAACATTATCCTCATATTGATGAATAATGCTGGATTTTAATGTAGTATTAGAATGACTTAAAACACTTTTAGGACATGGCAAAGATATGCTACGTTCAAAAGTCATAATACTCCACCGATCAAGCATTTTTGTGCCTGCTTTCTCATACTTCTCCAATAACTGGGGTAAATGAGCATCATCATCACAAGAAGATCCCCAACCCAACACACGTGCTAGGTCATTTCCAGTTCCCAATGGTAGAACTCCAACTTGACACTGCTTCTATTTTAAATTTTTATGCAAAGAATAATCTTGTTAGAGTTCTTAAAAATACGTGCATTCGGAAATAATTGATACTTATATAAATGTTTTAAAATCTCAAAGTCTATGTAATCATATATTGCCAATCAATCAATTATTTTTACATAAATATGATGAAATAACTACATAAATATTGAGACATCAATTGTACTATTAAATGTATAATTTTTTATCTATTACACAACATACATCGCAAATAAGCAAAGCAATAGTTAAACATTCAGAGAAAAGAAGTTTGTTTCTTATAATAAAAATACAAATTTTCAATATCAAATTTATTATAAAATATTTAATATTAGTCTACTGTGCAAGTAACATTCTATTTCCTAAATTTCTTATTACATATAAAATAATAACCTTAATGTTCCTAGAAAGCTTTTGTTGCAAATGCGACTACAAATTATAATAAAGATATTACTAACAAATATAAAGGTGTTTCCATTAATTTTTAGTATATAATTTAAAATGTATTTTGAATAATAACAATATTTAGGTAGATATACATTTACATATACATATATCATTTGATTTTCCTTTTATTGTTATGTAAGTCTGTTTTTTATTAATCTTTACTACATATTTAAAATATAGTTACTTATATTTACTTAAAATAACTGTCTATAGAAGAAATAAATTACATAACTTTTTACATAAAATATGTATTACACAGTAAAATAATTTATATGCGTTATTAATATTTGTAAAATTTTTATTTGAAAAACGCTTTTATACAAATCCTAAAAATATACTCTTATTAGATATGTCAGTGCAAATAGTCTTATGAGCATAAATAAAATTTACTTTAATTTTATATAATAAATAATATTAATATAATAAATTGATTATCATAATCAAACTTAATGTTTTATGATTACAATTTTGCACCTAAAATTGATAAAGAAACATTATCTAGAATTGAAAATCAATTTTATCAATATTGTTTATAATAATCAATGAATTTTAAAATGTCTTATTTAAGAGATATGAATTTTATTCTTTAAATATACAAATACAAATTGATAATTAAAATTCAAAGTATGAACACACACTGAACTACGGAATATTTTGAACTTGTAATATAAAAGAGTAATTATTATTAAACCTTAGAATTATATTTTTTAAATCAATTATATCAGATTTTGGATTATTTTTGGATAAAAATTATTTAATAACAGAAATAAATTGGATTTTTAACTAATAAATTTTAACTAATAGTAAGCATCTAGTTGCTCAACATCTGAAACTACTAACTTAATTCGTGTATATGCATCTACATAACATTAAAACCATAATCAGCATTTATTCTAAAGCAAATGTGCAAAATCTTGTAATTGCATTATATTATGTGTAAAAGAATACAATAGTTAATAATTCAAAGAATTATTAGGAAAAAAAATGAAATAAATATGTATACTAATTCAATTTTTATCTTCAAATATTTTATAAAACTTTTTATAACAATATAAGTAACATTACAACCTATAAGCATACCATAAGATAGTTACTGTGATAAGAAATTGTAAAACTCCTACATTCTTTTGTACTATTAAAGTTTGTAAAACTGATTCTCAATGCTATCATCTGCAATTATATCTTATATTATCACTATAGCTGCAATCTACTAATATATGGAACATTATACAGATCAATCACACACCTTTTGGATCGTCTGGTGCAGCATTCCACTACAAATCCAAATCCAGAGGAACTAATTCCATTGTTATAATCATAGGAAGATTTGTTTTGTATTTTAATCCAAATTCCATTGGTTCCAATACTGCTCCAGTCTCTTAATTACACTGAGTTATGTAACAAGATAAGTGAAACATAAGAAACAAACTTTTGGAAATTTTTCCCGAAACATTTGTTTTAAAGTGAAAAGTGTCTAATACAAATGTTAAATCCTCAGTTTCATTTCAACTTTTGTTCTTTTTCTAAATAACTACTTTATATCTATCTATTTGTTTACTATTCTGTGTGTTTAAGATATTTATCTGTAAATAATTTTACAATTTCCAAAAACCTTATATTGCCTAATAATATAATAACTATAATAACTCATTTTACTTTTAAAGTTTTGATATTGTAACTGAATTTACTGTGTTTACAATAATTGTGTCCAATAGCTATGTTTTAAAATTATAATAAAATAAATAATTAGTAACAATCATAATTAAAATGTATAATTCATTAAAGAATGTAACACGACTTGCCTATACTATTTCTGTAGCTAATAATTTATATCATAATACCCTTCTTAAACTTTTATGTCATATTGTTTAATAATTAATGATAAATTATATAATATATAAAATTACGGCTTTTATGATAGAATATGTTTCAATATCAGTAATTACTTAAACTGATTTAATATGAATATGCTGACCACTAAATGTATTAAAAGATTTAAAAGAATTACCATATGAAATTGTGAATTAAAAACGTGTAAATAATAATGTAATACTTAAATATTTATAGTATATAAATAACAAAAATATCTAACAAGACATTCAAGAATTATCAAAAAATGCGTGCTTAACTTACACTTACCATCTACAAATAAAGTTAATGAAGCTTCACGTATATAAAGAATCCTAATGCACAAACACCAGTATCATCTGAAATAAAATTATAAAAGAGACACGCCATGCTGTTTGAAATATTAAAGCTTTTCATTATTATATACTTAGTCTTTCTGTAATATTTACAAATTTATATTACTAAGTTGGGATTTAAAAAATAATTTTAAATATTTATCCTTTCAATATTTTTAGTCCTAATTTTAATTGTTCAATCTTATACATTTTCCATCAATTCTGATTTACATAAATATAAGCAATAAATTTTATAGTTGCATTTAAATCTAGTAAATATAGAAAATGATAACAAATTTACATTTGAGGAAATATGAATTTTTTTTCAAAATTGTTAAAAAATCGTTAATTGACATTAAAAGAGAAAGTTAAAAATTATCTAGAATCGAAAACAATAACAGTCGAAAGTTTAATAACAATGTTGTGGATCTCATAATTTTAAAGATTTTATCATATTAGTTATAATAATTATCAACACACCAATCCAAAACAAACTTACTTATCAAAACTAGTGCTTTTATTAAATACAAATAATTAAGTCTCTTATTTTATTTAGTTTAATAATTTTCAAATGAGTTTAAAGTAAATTATTACTAATAAAAATTATTGATTATTTAGAAAATTATAAATAACTTGTTGGAACGCTTCTTCTAGATTTATTTATTTATTTATAAAAATGAATTCAATTTCTAAAAAACAAATATATTTTTTTCTACTAATTTTCAAATTTATTGTTTGTTATATATACAAACTTTGTATTTAAACATATATATTTTGAAATAAAAATTTACGAAATTAATGTTATGTGAAACAACGTTTTTATCTAGTACTTTTAGCTAATAGTAAATTAAAATATTATATAATCACAGAAAGATTAAGCAAATTGAATTTGTGGATATCTTATTAACTCCACCTATTACAAATGATTTTGTAATTTTAAATAATAAAGGAAAATGCTATTTACAAAAGAATTGTGTGATTGTAGATGACATAATACGATGACAATAGTTTGAATAGTGGTATGTCAATGTTTAATGTTTAACCTCAATGCAATAGAAAATCTTCAACAAAGTTATTTTATTCTAAATACTCAAATAGATAGATATTCAAATTTATTAGTTTTCATTATAAAACATGTTTGATATTATACTTAATACTTCAAATATAATAGTACATATTAAATATTGTGCTTTGTTCAATATTCAATGTCTTTCAATATTAAATTTTCTCATGCAGTGATTATAAAATTGTTGATATACAATTTTCATTATACAAAGCAAGTAAATATATCCCTTGTTTATGAAAAAAAAGAAAATAGGAAAACTTTAATACAGAATCCTTAGTAATGGTGTATTTTAGGATAACTTAATACTTCTAGTTAGTAAAGATAACAGAGTACTTAAAATTTGCTATTGCAGTAAATTTAATGATAAAAGGTTGGATATTTCACTTAAAAAAGCAAAATTAATTTCTAAATTTCTCCTATTTATACATTTGAAAACTGTTATCATCATATTATATATCTCTTACAACCATATAAGTTTTCTAAATAATGCTTCCACTTATTACTTAAAGCTTATTACTTAAAGGAAAAAACCATAATTGAGATAAACAGTGGGATATCCTATATGGATATGTAGTATATTATATAGCAAGATAATATGACATTCAAAACAATAATAATAAAGGGCAAACATGCGAATGATAAAAAAGTAAACTCATTTTATTATTTCCATCTCAAAATCATTTTGTAATTTTTAAATATACTATAATATTTATAATCATATTTTATATTCGTGCATATTAATACTCTACAGAGCATTACAGCTTCTGCATAGCATAAACATACTCAAAGTGAATTTATATATACATTACATAATAATACTTTAAGATCATGCAATTAGCAAATATTTACAAAATCACAAAATTATGTGAACTTTCTACTTACATGCATTCCTAAGCGATCAATTTCAGAAAGAACCCAACCAACAGATCCATCTCCACTGCATACCAATATACGAAAAGGATCGAAGTGACGGAATAATCTTAACCTATTTGTAAAGAAATATTAATAAGCTGTATTGGCTTAATCTAAAATTATACAAAATTATATAAAACATTTTACCCTGGTCCTGGTCCTCCTTTTATAAGATCAAATACTTGTGCTGGATTTAATAATTGTTTAAATCTTCTAAGAAATTTAATACCTTGATTGTCACCTGATTTACTATTTACAAATACTAAAAGTGGGCTGCATCCAGTAGGTCTTGTAGCTTCCCAAGCTTCATCGCTACCTATTAAATAATTATTATGCATTATATAAAATTCGTTATATTACAAAACCAATCTAATAGAAATTTGCCTTCTGTAATACAGAATAATAATACAAAAGCTTAATATTCATTAAATAATTATATATCACAACTAAACTATATAAAATAATAACAATAAATATTAAATATATTAAGAAAATTTTATAAATAATGTCACCTATACTATGCAGTGCTGTAGGAGGAACTACACTCAATTTAACTGGTCCTAATGGACACTTAACACTTATGGCTGGTCTACAAGCTGTATGTACTGTAGCTCTGCACCACAAACACCTCCAATCTTGAAGCCTAAATAGTTAAAATTAGAAAATAAATACGAATTTTAAATACGAATTAATGCATATTTTTCATAAATTAATGTTATACCTGAGTACAGAGCCACAAGTTTTGTCACATACAGAACATTTTGAGGATACTGGTAAATTGCCTTCCATCCATTGATGTGGCATAGTAATGTTCTATATAAAAATAGTTCATAAAATAAGTTGTAATAATTATAATTTTTTCTCCAATTAATTCAAAGAAAAAATGTCATAAAAAATAAAAATTATTTTTATTTTGTTTTTATTTTAATCTTCCTTTAATACATAATAAAAAATATATTTCAATAAAAGAAATTATATATTAACTTTTCTATATCTAACAGAAATAAAAAATGAATGTATAATATAAATCTAAACATTTTTCAAATGTCAGTATCTTTAAGAGAAAAATTTTAATCAACTGTTTGCACATACCCCATCTTGGTCCTCAATAATGTCCTTGCCAATAGATGCCAATGTGGTCCATTTGCAATTATTTATTGCTTTTATGCTGCATCGTTTGTGTACTTTATATTTACATATTTCACAACTTAAACCATGGGAAGTAACACCTACAACATATAAGTCAATATGTATGAACTATCTATAGTAGATAATAACATAATATAATACAATATATCAAATAATATAATATAATACATAATATCAAATTTATACATTAATTAGTACTTAATAAAATACTATTAGAATTACAAAAATTGATAAATTTAAGGACAATTTTATTATTTTATAAATATCTTTTATTTCTTGGCAATTTTATATTGATATTTGTTAAACATCATAGAGATATAATTACCTCAACAATTATAAGCTTTATTTGTAAAATTATTGTATTATATTAAATCAAATATCAAAAAACATATATTAACAACAAAAAAGATGTAATAGTAATAAAACAAAAACAATATAATGATACTAAAAATTTTATATATAATTCAAACATGTATATCTTTGTTAAAGTATACTTTTCTGTTGTAAAAATTGAACGATTATTTTATTAAATACATTAATTATTATAATAAAGAAAATTATTTATAATAAAATATTCATAATAAAATATTCATAATTACCATAAAGAGCATCTCTGCAAATATTACAGTAAGTTGGTCTTGCATGACTTGTTGCATACCACTGATGATTACCACTAAGCATTTCTGCAATTCCAGAATCTGTCTGAGTATGATTTTTTGTTACTGTTCTTAATGCATTCAACCAATCTTCCATTTCTTGTTTACTTTTGCCACAGAGAACCAGTGATCGAAATGGAGTTATCACCTTAAAACACATATGACATACAATTATATATTATAACAAAAATATTTGTTCAATATTTTATTTTATTAATGTTGAACATTTATATGAAAAAATATGAATTTTATATATTATTTTATATAATCTTTGTGAGAAGAAATATTACACATCATTTTTTTTATTGCTCTAAATTAATTCATAATATTACTTGATATAACAAATACACTACATGCGATAAAGATTACTACAACTGCCACATGTATATTATATTATAAATTGACATTTAATTTTGAAGAAAGTAACCTTATATATGTATTTATGGCGTAAATCGAATTACCTTGAATCGAGTACGGGTTCTCTGTTGCTTCGGTGACATTTGAATTGCAATCTCAAACACAACATTTGTATGTATATAATTTGCACGTACTTCAAAGAACAACAAATATTACATTCAAACGATAAAAAACAATTTTTGAACATACGAAAAATATAACAAAATGTATTGAGCATCGAAATAACGGAAGTATATAATAATAGTGTGCGCACGATGCTCTTTTCTTCTTCTTTAAGCCATTGCTATGTCCTATTTTCCATGGCGCATGTCATGTCACCTCATTTATAAATAAATATCCGAATGAAAACGTAATGCATTATCGTAAAATCTTATTGTGTACGTAACTTATATTGTCAATGTAGTTCTTTCATATTGTTCAAATCTCTTTACCATAAGAAGAACTGGAAATGAAAATTGAAAACGAATTATATAATTAATTGTTACTGATTTTATTCAAAGATTCGATAATATTAACATATTTATATATTTTATTTTCATATATTGATCATGTAATTAATTACAAATTTAAAAATCAGAATATTTAAGATTACAAAAATTATAGACAACTATTTAAATTAAATATACAGTGCTGGACAAAAGTATTGGCACAGCATGATTGTTATGATAGAAATGCTTATAACTACTAAACAAATTGATTTAAACAAAAAACTTTTTGACGTATTTATTTATTATCTATTCTAGTTTATTACATAACAAGAGCAACAATATAAATAAAATAATACGCAAAATAATAACAAAAATATATTTTTTGAACATTTTATGGGTGGACAAAACTATTGGCACAGTAGAATATTTACGCTTATAACTAATTACATAATAAACTTCTAATATTTTGTTGGCAGTCCTTTTCTTTTAAGGACTTCCTTTAATCTTCTGGGCATCGAGTGGACTAATTTTTTAGTGAATTCAGGTACAATATTGCTCCATTCCTGCAGAAGAACTTTCTTCAGTTCAGACTTGCTTGTGATATTATGTTTCCTAATTCTTTTTTCCAATTCGTTCCACACGTGCTCAATGGGATTCATATCGGGACTTTGAGGTGGTGTGTTTAATGTGTGGGCAGTATTATATATTATCCACTGACGAACAATATACGCCATATGTTTAGGATCTCGATCCTGCTGAAAATAGAAATCCCTGGGGAGGTTTAATTTTTGAGTACTTTTCAAAAGATTTTGCTTGAGTATATTTAAATATACATATTTATCCATTATCTCATCAATGAATATAAGTTCTCCTACACCCGATGATGCCATACATCCCCACACCATTAAACCACCACCCCCATGTTTCATGGTGGCTTGCAGATTCAGTTCGTCCATCTCTGTGTTGGGTTTTCGCCATACTAATATTCTGCCGTCAGATTTAAAAATATTAAACTTACTTTCATCTGAAAACATGATCTTTTCCCAAAAATCAGTATCTTTCGTAACAAACTCTTTCGCGAATTCCACTCTTTTCTTTTGGTTTATTTTACTGATGTAGGGCTTTCTTCGTGCTGCACGGGCAGAATAACCGGCATCCTTCAATACCCTACGTACAGTTTTGGTACTTACTTCTTTTTCACACTCAGCTTTTAACATCGAAGCAATTTCAGTCGAATTAGTTTTTGGATCCTTCTTTACAATATTTACGATTTTCCTTTTTTCTCGAATTGTTACCTTAGAAGGGCGACCACTCCTAATTTGATTCTCTAGATTTTCTTCACTTTTAAAGCGTTTTATGTTCGTCAGTGGATAATATATTGTTCGTCAGTGGATAATATATAATACTGCCCACACATTAAACACACCACCTCAAAGTCCCGATATGAATCCCATTGAGCACGTGTGGAACGAATTGGAAAAAAGAATTAGGAAACATAATATCACAAGCAAGTCTGAACTGAAGAAAGTTCTTCTGCAGGAATGGAGCAATATTGTACCTGAATTCACTAAAAAATTAGTCCACTCGATGCCCAGAAGATTAAAGGAAGTCCTTAAAAGAAAAGGACTGCCAACAAAATATTAGAAGTTTATTATGTAATTAGTTATAAGCGTAAATATTCTACTGTGCCAATAGTTTTGTCCACCCATAAAATGTTCAAAAAATATATTTTTGTTATTATTTTGCGTATTATTTTATTTATATTGTTGCTCTTGTTATGTAATAAACTAGAATAGATAATAAATAAATACGTCAAAAAGTTTTTTGTTTAAATCAATTTGTTTAGTAGTTATAAGCATTTCTATCATAACAATCATGCTGTGCCAATACTTTTGTCCAGCACTGTACATTGACGTGCAAATTCCTGACTGGATAAATTCTTCGGTTTATATTTCAAAAGTGATACATATTTTAAAGAATGTTTGAGTAATATTATAAAACTATCTAAGAATGTGTATTATATATAGAATATGTATTAATTTATGTATTATGCTATTTTCTATTACTTATCATTACATTGCGGATTTTTATGCATTTATTATAAATTTAAAAACACAAAAACATTTAGAATACACATATATACAGAAATATAAAAAATATTTGAAATAAACTAATCATTACAAAATTTAAAGAATGATTTATATTGTATATTTTATTGTATATACTGTATATATAATCTATATAGGTTCTATCTTTTTAATTATGACCATAAAAATATATATTTGCATAAAAATTCACGATTTATTTATCATACACTTATAATCAATATTATTCAAAATTATTTCAGATATCATCTCTCAAATGCAACATTAAAAATTTATTCTAATCGGAAATTTTTGCACGCCATTGTAAATTTTAAAATTGAACTAATAGCAATAATTATTAATATCCTATTCTGTCCTGTAAAGAATTTGGTAATAAAATGAATAATAAAAAAAAGCATATATTATAATTGTTTGTATTTAAAATGCAAAATTTTGGTATATTAAGATACTAAAATTAAATATAATGCTGTATATTTTTTTTAAATATAATTACAATTCATTTACAATTTTTAATTAATGAATAAAGAAACAAATACACGTATGGATGTACGAACATAAATAAACTGTGTATTATATATACGTAATTCATAATATTTGTTTATAATTCATAAAAATAATTCTATATAAGTTTATTTACGAACTTAAATATTATATGTTATAATAATGAAATTTCATATAAAAAAGAAAGACAGACAGGCTATAAAAGCCAAAGGTAAAAACGTTACAAAAAATGAGATGAATCTAATCTTGACGACTAACGGCGACTAAGCGATCTTTTTAACTTGTTCTAATTCGGATGACATAAACGTTACAAATATTTCTGTAGCATTTTTACATGAAAATTTAAAAGTGTAAAAAATAGTTGGAAATTTTCATGTTTCTCTACAACAAAACGGATTATACAAATAAGTTGATTTTCGATACATGACAAGGAATATATCTAATAGTTATTTAAAACTAATAAAAAAATATAAAATATTCTTGTACACATGTGATACTTTTCATGATTATACTACTGTATGTATTCAAATTCTTCTGACTGAAACAATCCAATATGCTTTTTTGAAACTTCTTTCTCAAACTGATACGCTATTCTCTATTTTTGCGTGGGAAAATAACTTTACACATTATACATTTATACATATATCCGCTGCCTTTTAGATAGAGCTAGATAGAGCAATAGAAAATGGAATAGATTTAAAATCAGAATACAAGAGCACCTGAAGGATGATAGGTCTGAAGAAGAAATAAAATTAAAAGACTGAAAAACAAAGAAAAAAGACTTGATCAAAGATCAAAGAAAGTGATCATAAAGATGATAACAGTGTTGAAGACTGTTATATAGACTAGAAAATACCCGCACTTATATTTATAAATTATTGACTAACCGTAAAGTTAGAAAAAGAAATGTATTTGAATTAACTTCTTTGTAATTTTATAATTTTATAAGTAGATTTGAACCTAATGAATTTATGTTAATACATAAAAAACATTATAAGAAAAAGAATTAAGAGAATTAAAATGAATGCAATTCGTATAATGTAATAAATATGTTTGAATATAGTGCACAGAATAAGAGAGTAACATGATGAAAAATAATAAACCAAACTAATTTAACCAAAAATAAAAATCCTGATTGAAATTTTTACTTTATGGAGTAAAAATAAAATGTTATAAAATGAAATCAAATATTGTTAGCAATTACAATATATATTTCAATAATAATAAATACGATTATATATAGTCTTTTCTGGATATAAAGCACAATGAACAACATGGCAACATTGTTCTTACAAATTTAATTTACAGCAAAATATGTATTAGAGATTACATACAAATCGTTGACATCTTTAAAGAGAAATTGATCTGTATAAATTTTCAAATATTTATATATAAGTATTATAATTGTGTAATATAAATATAAATGATATATGAATATTAAAGATAACTCAAATAATATATATAATCTCGCTAACATTTTATGCGTGGTACTTATATTTGAAATACTTACATTGGTTTTAAGCAAACGTATGTGTAAGACAAATTTCAAAATATGTTTGAACAAAATTGTAGCTTTTAAAATTGAATAGAGAAACAGATAAGCTAGGGAGGTGCAAATAAATAAGTCTATTAATAGCAAATGAAAAAGGTTGAGTGAATATATAAATGAAAATAAGCAACAAATATCTCACAAAAAAACAATACAAATAAATTATAAACACTATAACAGTATAAGAAGATAATAGTATAATTTGGCAATTACTCTAACAAAAAATATTGGAAAATTTCTCGTATCATTCTAGCAGCATTATTATAGCTTTTTACCATTTTAATTTTTAATAATAATATAACTGCAAAACTTTCATAATTTTTGAAAATAAAAGAACATGAAAGATAATTATTTGATTTTAAATTTTTGCTATAATTTTATAACTACATATACAGTGATATATAGTAGCATTATTAATTCCTAAAATCTTAATGTAGGAAAACTGTATGATTTTGCTATGTATAATATATTATCGATAAAATTACTGTTATATTAGAAAAAAGAACTACAATAAAAGATGTAAAATAAATATTTAAGAGTTTTGACCTCAAACACTATTAAGTAATTATATTATATACAACAATAAGAAAGATCATTCAATATAAATATAGAATAAACTTGCAATATCATTATATATGTATAAATAGTAATAACATATATATATTTAACAAATTATAAATAATTTTGTGACCTTTACCAATTGTGTTTGTACAATTCCTATAATAGCAAACTTTTGTCTTTTCAAAACAAGATCTATTTTAATCCCACTATAACTCAATATTTTACCACAATCCATTGTGTAAATTTATGTATTAGATAGACTGCAGATATTTATGCATTTATAGGAAATTTAAAAGTGTAAATTTGCACACAATACACACAATATGAAAAAGTATATAAAATGTCCAAAATATAATGCTTTCTATAATACTTAATAAGTAAAACAATTTTCTATCTAGGTTTTTTTAAATTATACGTTAAAAATATGAATTCGCACAAAAATCTGCAGTCTAATAGTACAATAGCGTTAATTGACTAAAATCTCAAGGAATACTGATGAAAATGTAAATACAATACAAGTTTGTTATCATTGTATTTCTATTTATTTTGTATATTCATATTACATCTGAGAAAATTCACTGTAATTATGTTAATAAAGGTTATGCTTTTATGTTAGTATAAGCTAGTACAAGACCGTATTTACGTACCATTTGCAATTTTCACGTTATCATAATTATGACGTAAGAACTGAAGATGATGCATGCGTGCTATCTTTCTGGTACATATACTATTTTGCACTATAATTGTTTCACTGCAGCATTATTTAATCTCATTTACTGTGATAAAATATACTGTCACAAACATTTTATTATGAACATAATCGTGGAAAATCATACTAGCTAGGTTATGTTTACATTGAAATGAAAGTCTTGACACCGTTGCCAGATTTAGCTTCGCCATAGATCGTATTTAAAGTAGGCTGTGATATAATATATCTCTAACTGTTATAATTTAATTATAATCAAAACGCAACTAATTGTATCGTATAATTTTCTAAAGTATTCTTTTCTTTCGTTTTCTTATTAATTCTTGTTTTTCAAGAAATTGCTCGATATACTGGGATGTATATATGTTTTGTTGGGCCATTATGCCTTTATGTTCCTTTGCATGTAACGGTTGCAAATAGGCTATGTAAACTGATATAAGATTTTTCAACTAAATAATTTGTATTTAAAAAATTTTCAGACAATTGTTAAAAAAATATTAAATTTCTAAAAGACAAAGCTACAAAGAGTTTTCCGATAAGATTATTATTAAATGCATATTATGAAACCTTTATGTAATTAAATGACATTATGATATAAAAAATTATTATTTATTCTAATATAATTTTGTAATATATATTTTAAACTTATTTTACATTAAATTTATTTCGTTTTGCATAAACACAAATACTTCAATATATTTCTGTTCGTGAAGCTAGTAACTTAGTTGTAACTAGCTGAGTACAATAATTAATTGTTGCATTTTTTAAATTTAATTGATAAAAATGTTTGTTTGTAGCTATACATGTTTATACAAAATAAAAGTGACTGAAATATGGAAATTTTAACATATTTAACAAGAAAGTAACATATAATGCATGTTGTCCAATAAATCAATTGCTATTAGTAGTGGTGCAATATAACGTATGGTTGGGTGACCTGGCTATGTTAAACCTGCGATCACTTGGTTCAAGAGAAAAGATTAGAAATTAGTCAGAATCGTGTACATGGTTAAATTCCTCAGTAGATAATTAGTAATTACTGTGTTATAATATTAAAACTAATTAATATAAGATATAATAATGATTTTGTTAGAGATACACAATAGGATACTAGAAGAAACATTAAGTAACAAAATAAAAAATACTCTGTCGGGGTAAGTAAAGTGCTTCCTTTTTTAAGGTCAAGATATTTTGCACATTTTTAAGATAAAGTTAGGGATTACAAGTTAGGGCGGTGTCCGTTTCAAATTTTAGTGACGTTTATTGTAGCAGAATATTTAATATATGCATTACAAATTTCTTTCTAAATTAAAACAAACAGTTTTCAATCCAAGATTTCTGCATTATGTCAAACAAGTGTTTATATAAAATACGATGTTCATAATATTTGATTTTCTGCTTAAACATTTTTACATATATATATCTGATTATTTTAATACTAAAAATTGCATACGAGGCTATGTAAATAATGCATACAAATAACATATAGCCAAAATATATATAAAATAATTTTATAACGTTATTAAGTAATTAATTTTTCCTGTTATCAATTTGTAATTTTGTATTTAATACAATTAAGATATATTTTCTTTGTAGTCATAAACCAGAATCCACAGATGTTGTTATAGCAGATTTTGATGGAGTTTTATTTCATATTTCTAACTTAAGTGGTGACAAGTCAAAAATTAGAGTAAGTTTTAAAAAAAGCTTTATCATATCTGTACTTTTCATTGCATGATAAGTTTTCATATAATCATCTCTTTATAGTAACAGTATTATCAAATTGATGTATTATTTTTTATATTTAATTATAACTATAGTATTTATTTATTATTATTATTTATTTATATCATTTTCAATATTATCATAATTAAATTTAGATTTATATAATGTGTTTCATTTTATTTTTTTACTTTATATTTTGATGTTTTTATGTGTTTGATTTTTTTTTGTTAACATTCTACATTTTGTTACAGATAAGTATTTTACTTAAATTTTATAAACAATTACAAGAACATGGGGCTGATGAATTACTTATACGTGAATACGGATCTTACCTTATAGCTCCAGAAAATGGTAAACAAATTAAATTATATTTGAAGTACTTAAAATCGTTATTCAAAAATTATTAAATAAAATATTGGTATTTCCACTACTAGGTTACAATGTTTCTGTATTAATAGACTTGGAAAATTTGCCTGAAGATTGGGAATCATTAGTTAAAAAAGTTGCACTCTTAAAGAGACACTGTTTTGCCAGTGTTTTTGAGAAGTATTTTGATTTTCAAGAAGAGTATTATGATTCACCAGGTACCCAGTTGCAAAAAAGGGCAGTAATTCAATATAGAGACGAAGAAACAATGTAAGAATATACTTTCACTTTGCAATGATAATGAAAGTAAGCTATATTTAATTTATACATTATAATTTATATTTTACATAAAGGTATGTTGAAGCCAAAAGTGATAGAGTAACAGTGGTATTTAGCACAATATTTAAAGATGAAGATGATATGGTTATTGGAAAGTTATTTTTACAAGAATTGAAAGAAGGAAGGCGTGCAAGTCACACAGCTCCACAAGTTCTATTTAATCATCGTGAACCACCATTAGAATTACAAGATTCTGAGGCAGCTGTTGGAGACTGCATTGGATACATTACATTCGGTAAATGTAAATCTAATTATGCCTAAATTTTAAAAGAACATAAAAAACATGCAAAGAATATTAAAACTTACATATTTATCTATCTCATTTGTTATATGTTTCTTTTGGCAGTATTATTTCCAAGGCATACAAACAGAGAAGCTCGTGATAATACTATTGATTTAATACACATGTTTAGAAATTACTTACATTATCATATTAAATATAGTAAAGTTTATATTCACTCAAGGATGCGCACCAAAACAACAGACTTCCTAAAGATATTAAATAGAGCAAGATCTCAATCGAAAAACACTGAGAAGAAAACCATTACGTAAGTTCTTTAAAAATATATGTTGCTTAATACATTATATTAGGATAATAAATATAAAAATGTTTTATGTTTTACAGAGGTAGAACGTTTATCAGGAAGGAATGAGTGTAAACATAAGATTATATTCCTTATATTGTTTTAATAAAGGATAAATGACAAAGCTCTCATTTATCTCATAGATTTGCTAGAAATTTTTTGATCTTCTGGCAAGAAATATTGTTTGTAATGAAAGATTCTAATTCATCAGATTAATGAGTTAAAAGCTGTCAGTCTTTGAGTCTTACCACTCATTGTCTCTGAACAGTACAATGATCTTTAGAAAAATCTATATTGCTGTAAACATACTTAAAATGTGTATACAGCAACGAAACGCATGATTAAAAAGCCATTTTATATTGAAATTCTTAAAGTAATATTACAAGAGTGCATAAAGTCTTCGAAGAAATCAGGGAATACATAGTCTGTTTATGAATAAAGTTAAAAAATATCCTGTGTTTTACTACTTTTACATGTAAAATATGATCTTAATGCTATTAAGCTTTATGATCAAAGATACATAATCACATGTTCTATTTTTTTTAAACATACTTTGTGTTTATTAAAATTGTCATTTTCTATAAATTCCACGTACAACGAAAATGTTTAAAATAACAAGGAACGCGTGGATTTTATAAAGTAATACATCAATGTATCATTTGTATGTTTAATAACATAGCACTGTCTTTTTTGATAAATTATTTTTATTAGCTATATTTTATTGTCTCTCTTATTAACGTATAATTGTAAGATAATAAAAGTATTAATTCTATAAGTGATGTAATTACCAAACCTTTGTTTGTATTAATCGGAAATATTGATCTAGTGACTATGAAAATTAGTACTATTGATTTATAATTAGCAAATGGATGTAAGGGTTGGAAGACATGATTAAGGTGAAAACTAGGGAGTGCCAAATACGGGTGTTCATTAATAACCACACCTCTTTATTTAACACTGACATAAAAGCTACAGTATGTGCCTCTTAAAATTTCAGTTATACGTATTCTTTCACACAGTATACCACATTGTTCTACCTTTCTGTTTAAAACTTTTCATTGTATTAATTATTCCTATGATTAAGTGAAAACGAATTAAAAATTTTTTATGTTAATACAGATTATATTACATTTTTAAAAATATGTAAGTACTATAGATTATTATAACCATTTTTATTATAGTTAAAATGTATGAATATATACTGTAATGTGATATTAATATAAAATTTTAAATGAAATACTTCGTTGATAGCGTTTAGAAACAAACTTTATATTATTTTGCATTACTTTTTTAATGTAAAAATTCGTTTAATTAAAGTTTACATTTATAATTATACATGATATATAATTATGTGATTAATACCATAAAGAAATGAAATGAAATATTAATAATAATGACTTAATAATGATATTTATTCTCCATTTAAATATGTCTTACTTCTTCAAATTTATTTAAGTGACTGAATCTTTTCAGTAATTATGAAGGAATTGGATGAACCAACTATTGCATCAATTTTATCTTCATCCTTTCCACCATGTTCATCTCATGAAATAGCAGTACGACCTGGAGACTGTGTTGAAGGTAGAGTTGAAAAATGGTTGGAAGATGAAGCATTTTCAGGATTTCGAGTTTGGCAACTTGCTGGCATAATACTTTCTATTTTACTTAGTGTATTGATTGGACTTTGTTGTTGTATCCGATTCAGAGTGCCACGAACTAAACAAGAAATAGAAGCTGATTATATTCGAAAAAAAATAACAGAGAGTTTCAGACAAGAATTATCTAAAATCAGTAATACAGAAATGGATGATATGAACTTGAAGAAAGGTAAAGGAGTCCAAAGCAAGGTTGTAACAGAAAACGCTTAATAATGTTTTCATTGATTTACTTTATTATTTCAGTTAGTTTAAATACACATATTTGTTCTTTATTAGCATTAAGCAAAATTCAAAATAAATTTGATATGGAAGTACAAGAGATACAAAAGGATCATCAAGAAGCAACATATAAGAATATACAACATGGATTACGATCAAGATTCAATGCAATGTTCAGTGGAATTCATTTTACTAAACAAGAACATCCTAATGTTGACAGCATAATTTAATGAATTTACAAATAAATGTGTTATTATAAAACATTGATATTAAATACTATATCTACAATTATGGTTAATTTTTTGAAACAATAATATTGTTAGTATTATTAAGTTGTCAGTTAAAATTTGTAGTAATTAATTAAATTATGTATTCATTGTAATAATATTAAACGAAATAAATTCTATACAGCGTTAATTGACTAAATATAATCTTTATTTTATGAATATAATACAGAAATTAAGTTATCATACATGCAACAATAATCTATAGCAAAAGATAATACATTTTAGAAAGCACTTAATAGGACTAATTTATATTACCTACCACATTATGTTTTATTTACTTATATTATTAGATGGTTAGTATTGTTAAAAGTGCAGATTTCTCACTGTTGTAAAATAAAATAAATTGTTACAAATTATATGTAATTTAAATGAGACATTATTCATGAAACAAGAAGCAATCAGTACAAATTTTATATTTTCATTAATGATTAAAAGTTACTATTACGTTTGTTTCTAAACGATATAAGTTATTAATGCTAGTACATTTATAAAGTTAAATCATCTTATATGTATACGAAACAAAATTTTTAGACATAATTCTTATTGTCTCTCTCTCTTTCGCTCTCTCTTCTCTTACTCTATCTTTCTCTCTCTTCTTTGAAAACCAAAATTTCTTTACTCTTTACTATGTACGTAAGACAATTATAAAATTATTTATTATTTTAATTTTAAAACAATTTGTGGAAATTTTATAAAATTTAACAGAATATAAATACTTATAAAACCTATTTATTAGCTGGCAAACAAAAAATAAGTAACAGTATTGTAAAATGAACCAGATATAAGTTTATAAATGAATTTTTACGATTGATTTTAGGTAGAAAGCATTAAGATGAGAAACAAGTAGCAGAAAAAATAACAAAATATGAATCCTTGTAATAAAATTCTGAATATTCAATAAAATGAGTTTAATAAAAGTTAAATTTTAATCATCTTTTTAGAAATATGGTCTCTTTATAGATATAAACATTTCTCATAGAGAAATAAAATTTTTAGAAGAAATATGACTTATCATATATACATACATCGCTCGCACATATTATACACACACGCATATAGGAATGATTTAATTAATCATAGTGCTTTAACTACCTTAATGCTCCTTCCACTTCATAAAATGAAACTAAATTTAGTACGGAAATTGAATTAATCTAGATTTTTAACATTGTACAGCACCAACTGGTGTATTATTTTCCATATTTTTAATAATATCACATATAGTAGTTATTCACATGGAATATTTTAATTATACTCTGATGAAACATGACATTTAAAAGTCTAATACTTTTAAAAGCTCGTATGGATCAATATATTTTGTTTTAGAAATAATCCATTAAGTTAAGAAAGAAGCTGTTTATTTAATATTTATATTTATAGAAAAGAAATTTTCTTACATAAATATTTTTTTAAGATTTTATAAGATTTTTTAAGATTTAAAATATTTTTTTACAAAAAAAATATTCTTACGAGGACTTTTTCCTTAAATAGATATTTTTCTTTCTCAAACAAAAATCATTTATGATAGAAATAAATTTAAGGAAACTGTAATATTACTGATGTATCTCATTTGAAATTAGATCCATACTGTTGCATAATCCATATTGATTTTTTCTAAAATGAATTTCTATAAGTAATATTGAGATATAAGTAGAGGAAGTTATAAGACAATCTTCCACATGGAGCAAGGATATCTGTTTTATTCTACTATAAATTAATAAACTGTAGGAAAAACTTCATGGACTAGAGGATCCAATAGAAGCGTAATGTACAATATAGACAATATTATTAAAGGATTCGAAGTTGTTGTACATTGTGCAAAACGTTTCCATAGAGTGAAGGAACTACCTATGCTTTTAAAATCTACCTGCATGCGTTCTTTCAGTATGATCCTATTTATAGTAACAAAGAGGTATAGGCTGACTGACATATAAGTGTAACGATGACAGGATACCTCTAATTGATGAAGATTGGGAACTCACTACGAGGTAAGAGGTTTTCATAGATCTTGACCAAATAGCATTTTATTGTGCTACAGGACCACTAGCAACAATTGCGCTACGAAACCATTAGCAACAATTGCGCTAAATAGTCCATTTAAGCGTACCTTCACGAGATCTTATTTCTCCACCACGAAAATTTCATTTTCGGGCTTAAATATTGAAAGCTGATGACTGTTTGTGGAATCAACGATAAGATTGGTAAAAAATTTCCGCAGCTTCGACCTTTTGGTTCATCATCTAGCGGTTCTGTTACAGTTTCGCTCATAATGTTATGGTGTGGCGTGGAATACGGATACGGTGTTGAAAGTGGATTACAAGTAATATGTACCTCCCCCATATTCCATTTATTTTTTGTATCACTCGAGTCATTTCCTTGAGTCAATTCCGAAACACACGAAAAAGGTACCTTTTCATCTGTGGAGGTGATGGAACGATTAGAAATATTGATTACACGACCTTCTGATGTCAAATTACTTTTACGATGATTAAATACACTATGATCTAACATAGAATTTGATAAATTCATTGATTTTAAAGACGTTTTTCTATAGACTTTTGATCGTGTAAGGGGTTTAATTGTTAATTGTGGTGACGATACTGAT
The DNA here is from genome assembly GCF_905332965.1 of Bombus pascuorum. Taxonomy (NCBI): domain Eukaryota; kingdom Metazoa; phylum Arthropoda; class Insecta; order Hymenoptera; family Apidae; genus Bombus; species Bombus pascuorum. The sequence goes on along the minus strand of NC_083494.1, from coordinate 5,673,958 downwards.
CGCACAGAGTAGGAATTAGTACCTCTATTAATATCCATGTGATTTTGCAGAGGGTGACAATCGTTACTGTTTGTATTTAAATGCTTATTTTTTATAGATACATCGGGATTGATGGACTGAAGAGTGGATGCAATTGCTGGACTTGTGGGTGTTGTAATAATTTTTTCTTGGGTAATTATAGAATTTTGTATAGTGCACTCGTTAAGATTTGTTTCATTATTATGTTTTATATATTGAGTAGATACAAGATTATGTTCTTTGTAAATATTTTCAGATTTTAATATATGTTTTATAGACTGATTATGTTTGTTTGCCTCATTTATGGAATTGGAAAAAGAAAAGGAAGTTTGAGAACGGATAGAATTATTAATAAGCGCTTCATTAGTTCCTAATTGGTTAGGTCCAAATGAAGCGTCCATGAACCCTCAGCTTGGGAATCTTGAATAGAATGCACAGGTCAAATCATAATTCTTGAAGCGGCAATATTGCACATCTGTACGTAGCCAATCACCAGAACCTTTCAAATAATCAGTTTGCTCTAAATCACGTGGACAAGTAGCAGCGATTGATTCTTTGTTAGCAAAGATGGTCACAACAAATTTTTTTGGTTTGAAAGTGTTTAGAACACGTCGTATTATTTCCTCATATGATGCTTCTGGAATGTTACTCTCAAATGAGACATATGAAAACTCTGGCTCTGGTGTAATATGAATAGTCATGTAATTTCCCTGTAAAATACATATAATTACTTCTATATGTATTCTTTATATAATGTCAATTTTTTACTTTCCAGCAAGTATACTTACATTTTTAGATACTCCATTCATTGAATATCCACAAGGTTCAAACAAAAAATCGTCTATAATCATGTTTGGAATAAGTTTGTCAATTCCTGATTTTTGAGTTGCTTCGTCTGCAGAGGAGCATACATCTCTAGTGAAAAGAGACATTACTTCTGGATCTAAATGAGTCATTAGGATCTCTAAAGTTTGATCTGGTTCTACGGGTTCATCTACAGACTTCTCTTTATTCAAAGTGTATAAATACCAACAATCTGAATCTACAGAGCCTAAACAATAAGCTTCCCCAGCTAGAAAAAGAATTACAGCAAATTACATTTTCCTTGAAACTTTTTCTTCATCATAAGTATAACATTTACTTTATACAATATTATAAAATCTAAATGCATAAACATAAAAAGTATTCTTACCAGGGAAGAATGTATCAAGCAAAGCAACTTCTTCTTCAAATGCTTGATGTGGGGATATTTGTAACTCTGGCTTCTTGTAATTTTTTCTTGAGTAAAATACATTCTGAAACAATAATTATAATTTTATATAACCCATATTTCAATATTTTTTGTTTTTTTTTTAAATATAAATAACTTGATCATACATAGTAATAAAATAAAAAATTGGAATATATATTTAGAGACGATATAAAGACAAGAAGCATTAAATTAGAAATAATTTTGGACAAATGTATTGTCATGTGCTATATCGTGAGTAGGAGAGATCAATAAACCAAGAGGTAGAGATGTATCCTGTATACTAGAGGTTTCCTATATATAGACACATCATTTATCCATGCACTAGGTCAAGTTATATAGCCAAGTACTTTCAACTTCAATTAGTTTGTCTTAAATGGTAATGATTATAAACAAAAATTACAATTGTTTATAACACATTGCTCTTGCAGTATAATGCATGTATGTCAGTAAAATAGATAATTTTCTATATTTTCTTTTATAAAAATAACGTTTTACATATATTTTAGGTTTAATTAATAAGCTATACTTAAGAAATTATAAAATTTTCTAATTTGTGTATTAGTAAAAAAATTAATTAATAATGAAAAATACTGAAGAAGTTTCATACCTCGACTTCTTCAAAGCCAGTATACTCTTTTACAAGTTCCAAAAGGGGCTCCAAACATTGAAGAGGGGTAGTTGTGCCACATGTTTTCAGGATAAGTCTACGCTTTGATAGGAACATGCTGCTTTCACTGTAAAATAAAATTAATACTTATAATATTTTATATTTATTTCTGGATACGATTTATTATCAATTTTATTTGCAAAATTTATTTTTTATATTAAAATTATATCAAATATATTTTTATTTATATGCTAATATTATTTATATTTCAATCTTTTCTTATAAATTAAAATATAAATAATGGTATTTAATTTTTACATTTTAAGTGGTGTTATAATAATCTATTCCTAAGTTAATGTAATTATTTGAAGTTGATTTATATAATTATGCTCAAAATGTAAGATTGAATACAAGGTAAATGTACATTTCCTCAGAATTGTGATTTCATATATGAGTCTCTTAGAAACCAAACTGATTAACTCTACTCTTTATTAATTTCTTAATTCTATTACATAAGTATACAATTAACATACAATCTTAAGAAACAAATGATTTACTTCTACAATTTCATTCATGGCAAGATAACATAAACAATAGCAAAATTCTAAGATAAATTTAAAGAACAGTGTTTGTAACATTATCCCATTTCTATACTTTTTAAATACAGAGTTAACTAATTTAGTTTTTGAATGGCTTATATTATAACTTAAATCATTATCATATAATAGGAAGAAAAATTTATATATAATAGGAATATGTTACAAAATATACTTTAATTAAAAATGATCAAAATACTTTTAAAATATTGATAATATATACATTTTGTATATGTATACACAAACAAATATTTAGAATATTGCATTAAGATTTAGGCAAATGCTTCAGACAAAAGTTAGAGGATATCAAGAGAGAAAGATTATGTTAACAGTTTGTTATTTTAGCAGAATTTTTCAAGGTTATCTCAAGGTCAAATAAATGTAACCATGATCTACCTTCCTTGATTCTTACAATTTTTGGCTAAAACATATTTCAGTATCTTCCATAATTTTCGAAATACTTATCTAAGGAAACTAAAATATGACATCCTATATATATAATTTTTAAAATCAAAAAGATAGTCATTTAAATATGAATTTACTAATATTACATAATATTCTAGAACTAATATGTTTTTATTTATTTATTTCTTAATAAGCTTAAAGAAAGCTTTAATTAATGTTACTAGAATAAACTACTTTTAAATATTATTATATAACTGTTTAAATATTTATTATTTAGCGATTATGAACATTTACTTAGAACTTAGAGCAACATTTCGAATTCAACTACAAAATTTACTTTATTACGCCTTTTTATATGACATCATCGTTAATCGATATTTCAGAGGAGTAATGACGACAAAATACACGTGCTTAGCTAAGCTTGAAATTTATTACAAGTTTATTACTTTCTTTTAAATTGAATAAGATTTTAAAGCTGAACACTGAGGATACAAAACAAGAATGAAGAGAAGAGAAACTTCGCTTAAAATTAACATTAATCGAAGGAATTTGAAGGATTTTAATGAAATTGTATTTTTGATTTGTTTTTGAACAGCATTTTTGGCATAAATAATGAATTAAAAGTTATCAAAGAATGAAGGTTATTAAAAGACATTTACTTGGCTTCCACTGTAATATTATTTTTAGTTTCAGATCTAGATGGTATTAGATGAAAATAAAGTAAGACAAAATATGCTTATGTACCTTCCGTAAAATACTTAGAAAACAACTGTAACGATGATTAATCAAATATATTATAATATATTTCAAACATAAAGTATATCTGAAACCCAGAGTTAGTGTGTATTAAGATCGTATAATAGTATAATAATGATATTAAGTTCATATGTATCTTTTTGCAATTTTCGTTTGCTTTCCTCTAAAGCGTGAAAAATATGACTTAATACTTAATAAAAGTCTGACTCTGAAATCAAAATATACGTATACATGTATGTATAATAATGCATATTATAACAACAACAACGATAATAATAATAATAATTTATTTTTTCAGTCTCCCGGCAATGAAAAGGAACTCGGTGTACAATTGTTATTCTTATTTGCCTTGCATTCTGAATCATGCATCCTCCAGATACATATATGTGCACATTCTTCTTACCAGACTATTTAACTGTAGTATTAACTCAGCTATTGCCTATCTACCTAACTATACTTATTTAACTCTTATTGTTTAACTTTTATCTGACTATTTAGTATGAATCTAGTTATTATTATTTGAGAATATAATTAAGAAAGTAGAATCTCAGTAGAAAGTTATTTTATCTCCCAAATATTATAGAAAGCATTATACTTTGGATATTTTACATATTTTTTTATATGTGCATTCTATTGGGTTGGCAACTATTGATTGCGGATTTTGTCACTAGGTGGTAATGACAAAATCCGCAATCACTTAGTTGCCAATCCAATATATAGTTTTGCACTTTTTAATTTCCTATAAATGCATAATAATTCGCGGTCTATATATATATTATAATAGTATAATATAATACATACATATATATATATATATATATATATATATATATATATATATATATATATATATATATTAATGTATATATACTATCATATATTATTTGCGATTTAGAATAAACCTATTTTATGTAATTTGATAATATTTGATCAAATCGTATTCTTACTACGGTCGCGTTCATAATTTCCGCTTGACTATACAAATATCACGATTTCTTCTAGAATTTACTATACATATATTATTTGCGGGTTATCATTGGTATTTCGTATAGACATTGACCCTAGATTTTTTGAGTAAATAAAGATACACAAGTCACATTATTAGTTGAAACGAAACGTGATAATAAGTCAAAACGTTAAAGTACAGTGACCATAGACAAGATAACTGTGATACTGATTCAAGTACGATAACATAGAAATATAAATGAATAAAGTATTGATCTCTCCCCGAATATCGCATTATTTCTCGCAAGTTCCATTTTCTCTAAATTCTTTGCAGTTTCTAAACTTCGCCCTAGAGAAATCCTTACTTTTCTATTAAATCTGAAATTGGAAATGTTCTGAAAGATCTTTGTTCCTCTTTTGTTATAAGACAAAGATTATTCTTGGTCTTGATCATTTAAGACTACAAAAGATTATTGTAATAATAAAGTAATTGTAGTAATAATATTGCAATAATGAAGTAATTATAACAATAAAGCAATAATCAAATTTGATAAAGATTATATAAAAAAATGGCATTTCGTTATTTGTCTATGGAAGTGTAATTTAAAAGTATTCATAATTTAAATGATTATATAATGCAATGTCAATTAGTTAATCCAGACTCATAAAGCAGTAAACTCTACAACAGTTTGCTCGTGAATGGAGAACTCATTTTAATGTTTAGATCTCAGGTTCTCGGAAATCAGCCGCAGTCTCTATTAGTAAACTATGTAGCTCAATAAATAATTACAGCTACAAGTAGTACATTAGTCATGTAATATACTAATATATAAGTAGTAATTATAGTATCCAAATAAATGGTCACTCTTGTATATGTATACACTCTTGTGTATAAATCTAAAAAATTTTCTAAAACGAATAAAAAGTTCCATAATTTTCTAGAAAAAGTTGGCATTAAATTATATGTGTCAGTATTATTATTATTCTAGTTTATTAAGTATTATCTATGTATATCATTATTCAAATTTATTTCGTGAATAAATTTAAACAATTCTTGCAATGTATCATGAAATAAAATCTTATTGCAATGTATTCAAACAAAAAATTAAGTAAAAGAGAAAAGAGAGTAAAAACTCATCCAATAGATCTGCTTAATTTGAACATAAAAACAGAAATAGATTGGGTGTTTACAATATGTATATCAGTTACAGAAATATAATAATCTACATGCTTACGGGTTATATTACTCTCTCGTACAGTAAATGGTTTGATATTAAATTTCATTTGAGAAACAAATCTAGTTTATCTCTTTTTCACATATATATACGTACGTACACTCGCTCATTTACTCACACTTACACACATGGCGATGTACACGTTCACATGCCTGTCATATTGTGCAACGCGGAAAAACTGCGATGGAAAAAACAAGTATGAAACAATACAATACAGTACAATTTTAATTAAAACAATTATTTTATTATTACCTCTCAAATAAGATTAATAAATAATTTGAATTTTATTTTAATTTCAATTATCCTTGAATAATGCATATCTCAGATTATAAAGAAATCAGTATTTCTGTCGTAGATGACAATATTACTATAGTGGAGTCAGAATATTATTTTAGGGAACATTTATTCAAATACGAAATATCAGACAAAATAGAAAATTATTTCATTAATTTTGATAAAAAATATTAAAATTATTTAATAAAATAATTCAAAGAAAAATCATTTGCTCATAAACTAATACATAACTATTTCAAAATAACACCTGGCCAAATAAGATATGTATATCACTAAAAATTTTAAAAATTTAATTTAAACGTAATGAATTCTTCCGCATAATATGAAGAAATATCAAAAATCTCTATTGAGATTCTAGCTTTTTGATTATATTCCTAAAAGTATGAATTTGCATAAGAATCCGCAATCTAATCATAATTAATCATCAATATTATCGGTAGCCACTGATTCTCATGGACATGGCATCACTCATAGTCTAAAGTCTAAAGCAATGCACAGACAATGCGAGGCAGACCCGCGAGGCTGTTTCACCACGCTCGAGCTTCCTCGTGCCGTCACATAGATATAGTACGCGAGGCAAGCAAGTGAGGCAGAGTGAGCAGTTACGCTTTCGACAAAGTCGTTCAATACGCATCCAAACGAAGCGAGTAAAAAGCTGTGAGCAAAATTGTGCAGATTTACAATAATTAATTGTAATTGTAATTGTAATTGAAATACAATTACGAAGTACACTGTAATTGAATCAAAATTATGAATTAAGAGCTAATCAAACTTAAAGGATAATAAGAGGAAGGAAGAAGCCATGTAACAGAAAAAACAGAAAAAAATTATTATCCGTGATGAATATGGTATTATTCATAAGCATAAACATTTATTTCACCTTTTCAGAGCTTTCAGCTGTAATTCAGTTACATTGTATTTGAATTACATCATGCTTCAATTACACTCATGATTACAGTAATTAGCAATAGGGATTACAACGTAATTGAATTATTATGTAATTGAAGTACAATGTGAATAAATTACGCAATTAAATTACAGTGTAATTCAATTAGCACAATTGTGCCTGCAGGATACCTTTGATCTCACCAAAAAGTCGACAATTGTTGGTTCGCCCTGAGGCACGTCTCGGAACGAGGCAGCCTCGCGGGTTTGCCTCGCACTATCTGCACATAGCTTAACGAGAGAGACGTGTCTCGTTAGCTCCTCCATGCAGACGCTGATGTCACGTATTCCGGCAATAGCTACTTTATGTTTAAATGTTTACATTTGCATTTTTTCTACTAACTTTAACAGCATTAAAATTATATTTATGTTGGTCCAAAACAATTAATAATTACATATTTATTGAATCTAATGATATTTTTGGTTTAATGCCAGACAGACTCGATGAGTCTACAGCCATCAACATCATTGTTAAAAAGAAAAACGTATAAAAAATATATGAGAAATAAGAAGCGATAGCAAAAGTAATATGTGTTATGTAAGCTAAAACATAGCGTGTTGTATAAAATTGTAATAGTTTTTACATATACGTACGTATATTATATATCATACATGCACGCATTAGATACACGTGCTCACTACATGCACATGCAATTACACGCATGTAAATAAAAGTGTATAGAACTTGTAGATAGCAATACATAGTAATAGGATGGATCGCAGAAAAGATATTGATGACTAAGAAAGAGAACTAAATGATCAAACTAGAAGTTCAAGTACAATTCCATTTAATCCAATGATATAATTTATATGTTCTTCGTTCGTAATAAATGTCACTGATGAATTGATCGAAGAATTTGCGAAGCTAAAAAATCTGCTATCATGTTGTATCAAGTTGTATTAAGTATAAATAAATATTTTATGTAACCTTTTAAGAAGAATTATAGTGGGTCGCCATACGATTAAATTTAATATAATGTATGTAGTTCTTAAAATCTTGTACGAGCTCCATTTCATTATCAAAATTTGCAAATTTAATAACAATGAGAGAAATAATAAATATATGTGAAACTAAAATCAAAAGTTCAAGTCAAGATATTGGAAAAACACATTGTAGACAATTATGTTGCTATTGTCCTTTTCAGTACCCAAAGCGTACGTAATTAACGTATATGTAATGGTTAAAAAAAGTATGGACATACCATTGTATTTATTATAGCATTTACATACTAATTAATTGGATCGAAGAATACTAAATTTTATATCATTTAATAATATGTACCTTCATATGGCTACAAAAATTTCCAAAAAGGCAATGTTAAATTTTAACCTAGAATATTATTTTTTGTACATATTATCTTTAGTATTCGTTATTAATTCCCTCTCATATTGGTTATAATTTATTATTAACTCACATTCGGTCAGTTTCGAACCAATTACATTTTTCTAACGATAAAAGGTACATATCTCGATTTTGAAGAAAATTTTTGCGATTTATTGTTTTAATAGTATGTTAAACGTCTTCTTAAAACATTAGAAATCTCTTCTGTTTAAAAAAGTGAGAAAATTCTTTGAATCATAAAGTCATAAAGTGATTTGTGCGAATCACGTGTTTTTTTATTAAACGCAGGAAAATAAACGCACGAGAATATGGACTAACTTTGTATTTATAAATGTACATCTGCAAATTTTGCAACAGGAACGTATAAGAAAAAATATTTTTTAAATTGACAATATTTTTCCTCAACTTCTTAATCTCATATCGGATCAAATATCGCGCGAACAAAGTAAAATCAATAGGATTTTATTCGCAGTAAAATAAATAAAAATTTACCAAGAGCAATGAATGACGGGAACATTTCATTACGTTGAATTCCAACGGATATATAGAAATCAGGATACACCAGAAAATTTTTGAAAATTTTTCATGGCTTTTGATCATTGCTTTAAATAAAATTAACAAACTTACAAGCAAGACAACTGAACATAAATGAAATTCCTACATAATTTTAGAATGCGTTTTAGAACTAATTTAACGAGTTGCCAAAACTTTATCATCGCTTCCAACATAGATGAACAACTTTCAATTGATTTTACATAGTAATATCATATATTATGTGAGCATATATATTATTTTTTTATTACGTAACATTCGAGGAAATAATGGGAAATACAAGATAGTCGTTGATATTATATTAATAATTAATTTATGATTACTTTTTGCATTTTTCCTTCTAAATATTAAGTACTATTAAATAATTTTTTGAAATATGTATGAATAAAAAATAAAGATATTTGAAAAAGTTAAAAAATAAACTACATAAGGTTGAATAAAATTTGTTTATATTTTAACAATGAGATCCTAACTAAAACTTAAGTTTATCTATAGAACACGCTAACTAATATGTGTACTTGCTATGTGAAATAATCACATTGATATGAAATGTATTTTGTTTTAGTTTTAATTTAGTTTCAATTTTCTGTAAGCCAAACCAACCAAGTTTCATTTTCAAAGCTATTGGACCGAAAAGTAGAAATAAATGAATAATAAATGATATATATTTTAAATAATATATAATTTGAGTAATATTAAAATAAATATTGAAAAAATATTAATCAAAAGCACTTTCAATATTGTATTTATGCAAATATAATCCTATTAATATTTACATGAAAAAATAACACTGATAATTTAAAGTGTAGCTCCATAGGAGCTAGATTAAGATACATCTGGTATATGTAATTAACTATGAGGAATGATGAGATTAGATTAGATTAGATTAGATTAGATATTCCAAACATATTAATCACTAATACAATACACAACAAATAAAATAATAGTACTCAAGATATTCTAATAATTATCTATTTTTAGTATTCATCTTATTCTAAGATGAATGATTTTTATCAGTATTCAAAATAAATAAAAATATGTGTAATATCTCCCCAAATTAACATAAAAGAATGGAAATAGTTATATAACTTCGATTATTTTGCATCAATTAATGTTTAAAATTATAAATAATGTAAAATATTAAATATTAGTAAAGTAGGCGATATATTAACGAAATAACGAAGTAATAATTCATAAGATATTAAAAATATTATTATACCGAAATGTAAACAGATATAAATAAAAAATAAGAAAACATGAAACAAATTTTTTGTCATGAACAATCTTGTCTCTAAAAAGTTGTAATTTAAAAATGATATGTTTAAAGAATCAGCATTGAAAACTGTGATAATATTCGTTTACGTGATGATCCTCCTCAACTTAACAATGTTATCAATAATTAATTTATTAATAAACAAATACTTTATTACATATATTTCCTTTTCAAGAACATATTTTACAATGAAATTCATTGCATTAATCCTTATTACATTCTTTGATTAATTTTCATTTTGATCCAATTATATTTTTATCGTTAATATAGTGTCGCTAATATAACCTCGTAGTTGATGCGACATTAAATCTTAATTAAAATGAAAATTTCTTAAATCTGAGGGAAAAGTGAAATAATCGTCATCGATATATATAATTTTTCATTTCAGCTCTTTGCTATACATATAAATATATTGTTAAAACATTAAATCTTTTTCTTTGTTAAAGCGAGCGAGAAGAATTTCTTTTTTCGCTTAATTTACATTATTGAATTTTGTTTTTTATAGTATTATTATGAAATAGAATTCCAAGGATTTAATTAACTCTGCCGTGTTCTTTTTGTCATTACCAATCCGATCGTATTTTTCTGTTATCTTAGAGCATCTCAAGTTTGAACAAAATATGAAAAAGCTGCTATTGGTATATATGATTTTTCGTTCTATTTTTATGTTAAACATTTGCTTGAAACATTAAAAATCTTTCTGTTGATTGAAACTAAAATAAGATTAACAAATATATAACGAGTAATAAGTATAAAATACAAATAGATAAGTATAAAAATTCTAGGATCTTAGGGTTAATATTTCTGTTGCTAATAAAAGAGATAAATGAAAAAAAAGCTATTTATTCTTTCCTAGTCTAATCTTCATTGGTTCCTCTAATTTTATAAAGTGTTTCTTTCTTTTATAGCTGTTTTGTTAAATTCTTAATAATATAAATTACATCTTTTCTTTGACTCAACATATAATTAAAGAAGAAGAGATCTTCGCAATAATTTTATAAAGTTTGGAGAAAATTGCAGTATTTCTAGTAGGTACTATGATATTTTCTTTGTATCCCTGGTTTCTGTAATGGGCCTGTGTGTAGGTTTTATTATTTTAACACATTTTTGATATTTTAATAAAACAATATGTAGGTTAATTTATTTATGTTTTATTATAATGTTTATATAACATTTACGCGTTATTTCACTTAGTACATAATGAGTTAACTTCTCAATTGTTTTGTTCGATCTGTCTATTGCTTGAAAAGGTTTTTACGAAGATAGATATTTTTATTGATTGCTTTAAAATGCTAGTATGTATTAAATGTATGCAAAAATTTTAGTCTGTTTTTGAAACGTTAATATATAATTATAATTTTTGTGCAATTGTTTGGTTGTTATTGATCTACATGAAATGTCAACTCCATGATCGATTGGTGATAATAATCTCATAAAACAACAGTGAGCATGATGACAATAACGCTAGGCTGCGTGTAGTTCGAAACCTTAACTTGGGTTGGAAAATTCTTGCGCGTGCGGTGTACTCTCCAGATTTGACACAGATGAATCAACACTTATTCAAGTCGATATAGCATTTTTTAACCGGACACTTTCGAAATGTTGCAGAAATACGAAAATGACCCAGTCATCTTTTTTTGACGGAATCCGAAACTTGACAGAAAGTCATACAAATTGGAGGAAAATATTTCGAACATTACTTTTTAATGTATATATGTATTATGTATAAACAAAAAGAAAGAACGATACAAAGAAAAATAAAATGTTGTGGCAGTGTAATGCCAAAAATAGACACAGCTAGCAATAAGTAGCACACGGAATCAAAGATAATTTAGATCTCAAAACAAGCATTTATATTTATACATATACATATAGGTTATGTTAAGTTACTTTTACGTTTTAAGGTTATATGTAAGTGATTTTATAGTACCGATAAAAAAAGATACACATAAGGATTTAAAACTAAAACTTCTTAAATTCCGAAAAGGTAAATTAGGTATCAATAAACAACATCATTCTATTATGTATAAATAAAAGAAAATCGAAAAAGAAAACTAGAACAATACATACTCGTGAGAAGAAATAGAAAAGAGCAGGATTTATGAAAGTTATAGCGGATCAGAACTTCTAGTGATCAAAGAAAGTAAAATTCCGAATTTTCCAAAGTGATGCAATTGCAGCACAATATTTGAGAGTTTGAAATTATCATACAAAATCATTTTGCCGGACTGAGGTCCATCTTTGTTCTGTATAACGTTTTACATTTTAATATTGTACAATACACTTTTGCTATAAACGTTAACATACTTGCTTCAACCTTTTAGATAATATAAAAAACCTTTACTAAAGGCTTGTTTAACATTATTCGAGATTTTGAGTGGCCGTCCGTTTATGAGTCGAACAGCATATCTGCCTTTTTTGGAAAAGTCCGAATATCCTAGCCAAGTTGTAAACTCTACGATGTGGACCTCATCAAGAGGCTAATTAACAAGTGCTCGATGGATTCACTCTAAAGGGAACATCTGGGAATTTCTACCAATCAGATACACCAAAGCAAAATTGAAAGGAATAGATTTTCTCACCCCATAAAAACCATGGTGAGACGGAAAACCCCAAGGACGGAGAGCTAGTATATAAGGACCAGGCGAGGCTTCAAACAGTCTTCACCACACAGTCATACTCTTTGTGTTATATTAAATAGTGCAAATAAATCAACTAAACATAATATTACTCTGCATCTTTAATCTACCTTCACTTTAAGCGTTAATAGCGTTCATGGTTCACGATATCAACCAATCAGTTGCAACCTAACTGATCGCCACCTAGTTGATAATTTGCAACAAACATTATGTTAAAAGATATGAAATGTTTAATTGAACATTTCAAGTGATTAATCTAGACTATGTCAAGAAATACATACAATATGTAGCCCAATAACATGTATAAGCGAACGTGAGGTGATTCCTTATGAAAAAGTAAGAAAAAAAATATAAAATAAAATGTTTTCATATGAAGCTTTATTTTTGAGAAAATCGAGTTTGAAAATTTGTCAAGTATTCTTGAACTTGGTTTTGTATGAAAAAATATTATTTTATAGTTTATTCTTATTTGTTCATAAGGAATCACACTTCATGCCCGCATGTACATGTTATTCGATACTGTCCCCTGTATATTGTTTGTCTGTAATATTTATTAATATGATTCACATAAAATTGAATGTGAATCTTTTCTATTACACGTCTAATTTACTAGAGATGGATTAGTTTACTAACTCATAGATCTCTTTCTCGTAGTATTTATTAATATATTCGTAACTACTTCCCAAATATTAGCTGATATTTTGTATAAATTTATAATACTTTATTAATTAATTGAACAATAATATTTTACATTATACTAGATAGAGATTTATATTGTTCATTAAATATTATAACGAGTTTTTCGCTTTGAATATTTTATGCATTTTTGCATATTATGTGCATTCATTACGTTTTTGCACGTTTAAATTTCTTATAATTGTATAAATATTTGCAAACTAATTATGAAAGACGAGGCAACACATTAATACTCAATTGATGCAATTTCTGTAAGATTTCCTATCAGTTTGCATTTTTTCGTTTGGTTTTTGAAGTATGTTGCACAAAAGAAAATCAGGTAACTCCTATTCTAATTTTAAAAAATATTTATTTTCCATTAAAGTTAGATACAAAAGAAACCATGAAAAACAAAATAATGTAACAGTTTATTATCTTAAATCGATTGACCAAATTTACAATGTTTGATTTGTGACGCAAAGATACCAGTTGAAAATATAAAAGTTTAGACAGAGTAAATAATGAACAATGTATACTCCATGTATTGATCATCTTTTTCTTATAATATAAATTATAAGATTTCGTTTATGTCGTTGATGCTTCATGTTATTATTGTATTGGATTAATACAATTTCAATTCATACAAATCGGATTATAATTAAAAACATTCGGACAATTTAGACACATAAAAACAAGACTTTGTAAATACTTGAATCTAAATTTGGGAATTTAGATTTTATCTCCACGAAGGCTGAACTTCACCTTTCAAGCAATAAATGAACCTATTACATGTGCCAAATGTTACTAAAGAGACGGAATTACATAACGATATTTTCATTCTATTTTTGGTTTGCAAGTTATTTGTTATTTAGCAAAGCTTCCGCGCGGTAGTTAAAATACTTGAGATTTTAAAACTTTGGAAATTTATATTCCTCCATCAAAAATAGATATTTCGTTTATTTTTTCTTGTTCAGTATAAAACTTAATAGTATTATTTATTAGTTGATAGATTTTATGTTCCACGCCTTCGCGAGCGTTTCGATTTCGATGTAATTATTGACACGTAATATCACAACAGTGTTTTGATTTCCCTAGCGATTTCTTGATAAAACGAATCTTCTAATTGATATAGGAACCAATAAAAATTATTATCTTATCTATTGTTAAATATTTTGCTGGATAAATTGACTTTTCGTTAAGGCGATATAGTTTAAATAAATGTGCAGGAACAATCTCTTAATCGTACTTTCAACAAATGGTATGCGTAATCTACGAAGATTAAAGAATAATTTGTTTATATATCCAAGCAAATACAGAGATAATTAATAATTAACACATTTAAGAAAAAAGAAACGTAGATATTGATCAAATCGATAGAGATATTTTTGAAACTATTTAAATTCACATTTATTTCGGAGAAAGAAAAAGATTTAGGAAGTATTATATGATATATTATACTTTCATATATTATATAATATATTATTATATATTATAAATTACTATATTTTATTACTTTGTACTTTATATGCTTATCACATTGTTAATATTTTGCAAAATTATATTAAATATGCACATCTGTAACATAGATTATACTATGTTTTAAGTCTCACTACAATAAACAAATACTAATAATAATAATTATTATATCTTACGTATTTCTTGTTTTAAAAATTTCTGTATACACAGTGTTTCACTAATTCTATATTATAATATTATAATTGATAAGTATCATAAAATTTGTTCTTTTCATTTCATTGTGCGGAGATTTTATATTTTGTACTCTACGTACATTCCAAAACTACAACTTGATAATCTTGAAAGAATTCGCATGCTATTTTAAAGGTCTTATCATCTCAAGCAAGAAAGTTAATAAGAGTTTACAATTTATCTCATTGCTTGCAAAATATGTTTGATGATAAACATTGCTTCCGCTTTTCTTTGTTCTCTAATATTTTATTTCTTTTCTCTCCCTCTCATTCTAACGATTAAATTCTACATTTGCTATATTTTAATATATGCTTAGTACGCTTTATTTAAAATTGAAAAGTACATATATATGATTGGGAGCTTTGTTTCTTCATAAAAACTTAATATACAGAATATTTAAAAGTAAAAAATCTATTAATTTATGATCTTATAGCACTCATCAAGAAGAATAAAAGAATATTTAATCAAGAATTGTTTTTACTGCAAATTCAATGTTTTTAGTTTAATACGTAATTTTGTACCTTTCTGTAAAAAAGTTTATAAGCACTCGTTTATATTTACTCGTCCAAAATGAACAATGTAGTTGAATTACATGAATAAATAGAACAAGACAACAATATTTAGAAATATTAGGTCATCCAAAAAGTTTCTTACGTTTTATAAGGAAATAATGCATGCACGACATTTTCCATTTTATATTATTTTATCGAATTACGTATGATCCATTTTGTTCTATCAAAATAAAGATCACAACGTTCGATAGATTAGGTTTCATGTTTGTATAAAGATGCATCGTTGTAAAAGGCGTGTCTGTAAAAGAAAGACACTTTTCGGACAACCTAATATGTAGATATGGTACGTCAATTTATAATTTAAACACTTGAAAGTCAAAAATGTAACTTTAAAAGTGTTATGTTCAAATGCAAGGAAAACATCAAATAAGCATTTACTTAAAAAGAAGCAGAAATAAAATTATATACCTTCGTTGATATTAGTGATAATCTTTAGCTGTGGAATGATATATTCTCCTAAATCTCTTTAATCACTATATGCAAATACATATCTCTAAATTGATTTATTTACTTTTATTTAACGTGCTATTTTACATCTATTTAAATTACTCACAAATATAATATTGATTAATCATTTTTTACCCCTCTAAATGAGTACTGTAAGCTCACTAAGTTTCAGATTTTATTCTAAAAAGATAAATTTTGGATTCCATCTTTAAGTGTGTTAAAAACGTAAATTAAACACTTCTATTATCACTTATAATATTAATAACAATAACAATAATAATTATAATAGTAATGATAATAATGATAATAAAGTAGCTTAGTATGATAAAATACTCGCTTATCGACTTCTGCCTATTACGACCTTATCTCGGTGTGTGCAAAGATTTTTCTTATTTTCTATTTCTATCATCTCTTATTACTGACTATTATTAAGCACTCCTGTAGTTATTTTTAACGCTTTAATTCCTGTATACTTTAACATTTTAATTAATCCAAATTTTCTTAAAAGATATAGAGAATACACAAAAATGTTTCAGATTGCAATTGTAGAAAATCACTAGAAGCAACTCATATTTATTCGATATTCCTATGACCTTGAAGAAAGTTTACTTTGAATTTTTCCATCGGAAATCGATATTTTCTATTCCATATGTTTATAACGAATACTAAAACGTTTTGAAAACATCATTTACTTCTGGCCTTTAAGCGAACCATCCCTGAGATAGAAACTTTCGAAGCTGATAGGTTGCCGACATTCGCATTACCCGATATACAATTGTTTGAAAAGGTTCTTACATGATACTTATATCTATGGACTGATTTAATTTTGTTGCCATCCTTGAAATTGTCACATTTCAATTTTCCCTCTATTTCAACAAACAAAACAAATTTTTAATGTTTTAAGAAATTGTTTCACATGGAATTGTAACGAGAAGTCGTATAACTTTTCTTATTGTATATTTCTAAACTTTTGTTTCAGGTTTTTAAAGCCTTTCGGAAATTTACAATGGAAGAATTCACAATGGAGCAATGAATAAAAAATAATTAGAAAATAGGGATTGATTACTCTTCGTGACATAATATTACACCAAATCGTAATCTTTATAGAATGCAACCTACATTGATGAACAACTCTTGGGTTTTCACTTTTTGGTATCCGAAAACCTGGTGTTCTGTTTAACATACCCATTGAGCTGAAAATGGGCCTCATCTCCTATTAAAATAGCGTTAGAACACTGAATTTGAAAGTACAATCCAATTATTATTGCCTGTTATTCCGCTGTGAACACTTCCATTATAAATTTCCCAAAAACAAACTTTATAAATCTGAAACAAAAATTTACATATATACAATAAAAAAGAAGTTATACAACCTTTAAACGGATAATTGACCTTTGGGCCACCTTGTGCTAATAACAAATTTTTAATATAGTATTATTATTTTCTGAGCTTTCAAGATATTTTCCAAAGTTAATAAAATACGACTGGTTCGGTAGTAGAACTAATGGAAAAAGTATCATATGTACTATGATATATAAGGAATGATTTATAGAAGTTTTACTTTAGACTGAGATAATACAACCTTTTTGTGACTGATTAAGATTTAAACATTACAAATTATAAAAACATGACTGAGTTATTTCTCAATATAATGGTTTGTGTTCAGATAACTCACGCTGCAAGCTGTTAATATATGCATGTTGTATATATATGTACACATACATATATTATGTATGGACGTTTCTGCATTCGACACAAAATAACGACTCGTCTGATATTAAACTGAATATAGAAAGATTAACAGAAAAGAACGTATTAAATCATATATTCTATTTTTTACAAAAAAACAATTTTAAAATTCAGTACACTTTTAATATCAATGTTATTTTAAAATTGTTTTTTTATTTCGTTTGGGGGGCTGAACATGCGTTCTTTCATCTTCATCAAAATTTTTTAAATATTCCTTGTCATGATATTAAAATATCATTTTTTTTAAGAATTGTACTTTTAGCTTTTACAATATTTCGTCTTGTTAGCTACTTTTAAAAGATTTACATCTTTGAACTTTCTTGTTTTTCCAATTATGTCTTTAAAATTCTTTGGTTTAATCATACGGTAATATTAGCTAGATATAAAATCAGAAACTCTACTTATTATGTTCTATAATCTTCATATAGAAATGTCCGCTTGAATGTTTAAGATAACTCCTTTAGATTCTATCAACCAATATGTACAATGTTCATACATTCAGTCACGAAAGTCTTCATATACCCTATAACAAGGCTATTTTTATTAAAATAAAATTTTATCGCAAAGGTAGAAGTATATTCTCAATGCACAGACGAGTAATTATGTAGGAGCAACGTATGTATAATATATGTATAGAACTTATATAACAGCTACATAAGAGTATTAAAGATAGTTTATTTTAAGCGAAGTAAGCTAAAAATTAATTTACAATTAAAAACAGAACACGATTTCCAGAAAATATCAACTGCAGTTTTAAATAAAAAGACTATAAATACAATTTTTTTCTTTTAATCTGTTCGAATATTTTTGTACAATTTTGCTACAAAATAGTTATTAAATTGTTACTTCACACTTACTAAATATAGAATATAAAATGACCCTATTCTAAAGTATATGAAGACATTATATTGGCTATAAGACTTTATATTCATTGATAGTTAAATATTGTTTGCCTATTAATTTAAGTCAAACTGAATGTCAATTTGCGAATACTTTCTTGTTTCATGAATTCTTTGTCTCACAAAGTACACTGGATACATACGAAATTCAAATCACTTCCCTTTATGAATTTAAATTTACAATCAATTAATCATTCTACGGTCACATATGATATTGGTCATACTACTCATAATTTTCTAAATCTTCTGACGATATTAGCCTTGAAAATAAACAATATGGTAGACCTGCAAATATTTCAACAAATTTAGAATGACAGTAATCTTTCGAAACTAATATTTCAAAAATTGTGTCTCGTTGACAAAAGTGACGCATTAAAAATATAAGTTCCTATTTAGTATAGTCTAGATAAGATATTGAAAGGTATAAACTATGTGATAAGATAAGGAAATGGTGTGGGAAAGTAGACCGAAAAGTAAAACAGAGGACAACGGAAATATGCATGTATATTGTATATATCACGATTTTTGAGAAGATGTGTAATATGAGAAACCGAAATAGGGTCGATAAAACATTTAGTTGAACATTATGTAGCCATGGAAAGAATGAATTTAGATGTGGAGGAAATTTTGCGAGATGGAAGGTAATTGAAAAAGATTTACATTAGAGATTATGTTATGTAAGTATGGCGGCAGTCAACAGCAAAATACCACCACTCGACACTAACTAGTGTAGGACGACGGCAGCTCAGTGGTTAGCGCCTTAGATTACGAACGTTCGAGACCCGGGTTTCAAATCCCAACGACGAAGTCCGATCTTTTTCGTCCACGATACACAAATGAGAAAAAAAATGCAGTAGTACCTCAGCAGCAGCGACATTATCTGCACCCGCAGCAGAACCTGTCTACCCTACACGCTCTAGTAGTAGCGCACTATCACCACAACTATTACAGGCTTAGCGCACTAACTAAGAGACTAACAACTACTACCACACCTCATAAGCATGTTTCGACCGTTCGCGGGGAGACGCGATCTCGAAGAAGCTTGCCAACGGGAGTCGTAAATTCGAATAATCGACGCCACGAATCGATCGATCCCTTATTTCAATTAAGATAATAAGGGTGGTTGAATGAATATAACTCTGATATTAACAGCAGGTTACAATATATATATTTTTTTAACAATCCAATAACTTCAATATTTGGTACAATTGTACGTATGTTGACTGCCAAACTACGAGTGAGTACGACCTGAGACTCTTTTCGTGTTGGCGACTGATGAATGATTTTGACTCGTTTGATTGTCTTCGATTTAGCGACTCTGATGACTTGACTTCTTACTCCTGCTGTTACTCGAACTGTTCTTAACTGTTACTGATAAGTTTTGACTATTACTCGAATTGTTTTTTAACTGTTACTGATGAGCTTTGACTGTTACTCGAATGTTACAGTGGAACAAGTCTAGAGATGTGGTGACTGTTCTGTAAATGTTCTGTTCTGTAAATTCGACTTTACCTACTACTTCTCTACTGTACTGATCGTGTCTGAACTAGGCTTTATGGAAGAAGACGAGGAAATGGTATTAGGGACAATGGGACAGATTCGAGAGAATAGAGACACTAAGGAAGATGAAAAAGGATGAGGGAGGGAGAGAGAGAGAGACAAAGAGCAAGGAAAGAGAGCGGAAAACAAAGGGGTTAAGGACAATAAGAAGAAAGAGAAACGAAAGCAATATTAAACTCCGGGAAAAGATTAAATAGGAAGTATGGCGGAAAGAGAGAGTGGAAGAATTGAAATAGTATGATAGGCATTATGTAAGACATATATATATCATCAATTCAATATATATATGACACATTAAACTGTAAAAATGAAAAGTACGTTGTATACCTCAATTTCATATTATGTCACTTCGAGCCCAAGCCCACTGTCAGAAATCTCAGACAATCATAATTGATTTGACTTATTAACTGCTATTTCTCAGTTTTATTGTTTAAGTACGGCTATAATAAAAAGTTTGGACTAAAGTATTGCGGACTTTCCCAAACAGTCCGAAAGAATGTTTTGGAAATGTTGTGACTGTTGAAATGTTTGGGAAGGCCCCCAATACGTTAGTCCAGACTTTTTATTATATCTGTACTTAAATAATAAAACTGAGAAATAGTTGTTTATGATTGAATCCGAGTATGGGTACGTGAGATTTATGACAGTGGGCTTGAGCTCGATGTGACATAATGGGTCGCTGAACGTAGCCATGTGGATACGTTATCGAACCTAAATTCATTGTCATAGATATCTCGATTATTCAATCGCCGCTATTACTTGTTAAACTCTGTAATAATCACATTTGTATCAATAAATATCATCTATAGTACATAACAACGATGGCCAGTTCATGTGAAGATTCGTTATACGTCCCTAACTCTAATGAAAACCCGACAAATAAATGTCATGTAATGTTTCCACATGTAAGCAGTGAAAATCTAAAATACGTAATTTATAGACGTAATGTATATGGTATGAATGAAAGTATAGGTAGAGAAAAATGAATGAAGAAAGGTAAACATAGGAAATAAGAAAAAATGTAAATAAAAGCTAGAAGCCCGTCCTAAACCGAGAGGTAAGAACTACATATGTATAAGAAATAAATAAATAATAAATGATACTATCGCCCTTAAATATTCGGACATTTTAATCGATTCATAATAGTACTATATTAAATACAAGACTTGCCCTTCGACGTACTATCGGTTTCAAATATCAGTATTCAAATTAATTTCGATATCGATTTCTTTCTGCTATATATTGAATTGTAACATATGAAATGCCCGTTAGATTGCGTCAAATTCTTTATTCAGATTTTATCAAAAGATATGTTAATTTCTTATAATATAATTTACACAAAATTAAATGTCGATCTATGTTGTTTCTTTCTCTGTATTCTTTTGTTTGGAATATTGTTGGAAGTTAGGAGTATTATCTATCTATAATAAAACAGTGAATATTCTAGTCTAGTATTATGCAAACTTTTTATGTATAAGTTTAAGTATATTCCTTTTCGTATCAATAAATAATCAATCGTATCAATAATGTGTCATATCAATAAATATATTTCTTATATACGAAAAACAATTATTTGCTATCCTTTATTTTCTATCATTATTTGTAATGATAAAATATTTGGCAAATAAATAATTTGGAAATGATATTCATGGATTTATTCATCTGCAGTTTTGGCATTTATTTGCAAACTTTATTTTCAAATTATTTTATTTGGAATAATTATTTGATTTATTCATTCATCATTTTTATTTAAAATAAAAGGTGCTAAGTCCTGTTTAGAACTTTTTTTATTCGATTTATATAGTTTATATAAATAGCTTCCTAAACAATAAAACAATTTTATAACGTTATTATGAACACCAATTTTCTTACAACATTAGTTTTTAAAAATCAATGTTTTTATACACGATCATAAAGAATAGAATTAGTCAGAGGTCTTTTTATCTCGCAGTTTTTCATTACATTATATTCTATGAAAAATAGAAAGGTGTTTGGATATTTTTGTGCGGCAATGC
Organism: Bombus pascuorum; assembly: GCF_905332965.1. NCBI lineage: Eukaryota > Metazoa > Arthropoda > Insecta > Hymenoptera > Apidae > Bombus > Bombus pascuorum. The sequence goes on along the minus strand of NC_083494.1, from coordinate 5,651,475 downwards.
ATACAGAAATAAATTTGTAATATTTAAAAGAGGGACGTCAATTTAAATAGAAAGATGAGTAACGAGAAAATTTAGTAAAACGAAGTTCCATTTCTTAGTTAGTGGGACTATAAATATATAAGTTTATCTTTCTATTTATATAACATATTTAAACATTTGAAGTTAACCTTCATAGGACTTCTCAAAATTATCACAAAGTCAATGTCAGCAACATCTATTTGCCTTGATATACTACAACCTTTGTCTAAAATATCTTTTCGCATCTTCCATATTCTTCCAGATATTTGCCATCGAAGAGTAAAATAAAACACTGTGATTATATCTGATTCATATGATTAACTGATTCAACTGTTATAAATTACTAACAAGTAGAATGCGGATATTTATGTAAATTCATATTTTTATGCACACGATTAAAAAATTGAAACTTGGATATAGGCAATCGTTTTATTTATTAAATATTATAACGTGTACTATATTTTGGCTATTTTATATGTTTATGCTTATTACATACATTCTGTTCATTCTTGCACTTTAAAATTTTGTATAAATGCGTAAAAATCCAAAATCTACTAATAACCCACATGCAACGATATACAATAGTTTAAGAGTGCGTAAGTGTAAATTTTTAAACTAAACATGTAAGAAAGATATGAAGTGTTTATATATAGTTTACCTGAGAACATAAGCATCCACATGCTCGGTGCGACAAATGCTGATAATCTCACAACGAACGATTTTTAGTAACGATTGCCATTTCCATCTGAAATAAAATTTTATCTTTGATCAATATAAATTTATACGGAAATGAATGTTAAATATCGTGTATTAAGTATTTCCTTTTATTATCTGTCTTTTTTTTATTATTTTTTTTTAGTTATTAGTTAGTTATTTTAAAGAGTAATACGTAAAGAAATGTATATTCATGATGAGTTGAGTATCATTCATAAACAATAATTCAATATTATTAATAATTATTCATAATTTAACAATATTCAATCAATTGCTTCTTGTGAACATTTATGTAATTAGTCCATTAATTTAAACTATATATGCTCCAAAAGGTATATGCGAAAAACATTGAATAATATACGGATAATGCAATAAATACAAATACAAAATACGTACAAGGTAAATCTTATATGCAGAAAAATAATCAATTTCACATATTGGTGTTAAATAGAGAATAAAAATATTTATATCTGAATTATTTTACGGAGTAAGCTAGCATATTACTTAATTACCAGTTTATCATAGATAATCAATTAACAATTTTGTCATTCACAGATTAGCAATACAAAAGAAAAGAAAAGGTAAAGTGTGGTATTACTATAACCAGTTATAATTTTTATAGCATGCATGAAATAGTCATAATGAAAAAATTAATAACGTAAGAATATGGTAATAATATCAGTTCATTTACAATTCGAATATAAACGATGCAGAAATTATAATGATGATATTTACATACATGAAAAGATAAGGATAACTGTACGAATCGATCGAAATTTAATCCGTATACGAGATTAATAATAGTTAGAGAAAATTGTTAGAGGAAATTCTTAGACGGAATTCTAAGAACATGAAAAATTGTATAATTTTCTCATAATGATATTTTATAGAATACGTCGATATAATATACAATATGTCCCAACAATCGTGATACAATCGGCAATAGGGTGATTCTACGTGAAAACATAAGTCGAAAAAAATTTTTTTAATATATATATTACACTCACAACTGACTCTATTGAGCCAACCAACAAATTATAATATGTATAACATAATGTGGGTATCGTGTACGCGTGGATAACACTCAATAGTGCTTCCACTTTATAGTCGAAAGTATAGAATAAAATTTTTTAACATATTTCGTTTCAAGAAAATCGAGTTTGGAAATTTGTCAAGTATACTTGAACTTGGCTAATTTCAAACTGAACGGGGCTAAATAATAGAGAGGGCATAAATTTCTTGAAATTAATTATTTCTTTATTCGTTTCATTTCACTCAAAATATTTTAATATTCAAACGTTACTATTACCGTCACATTTTACACGACTAGCATTCAAATGATAAATACTATTAAAATATATGTGCTGTGCAGATGTTGAAAAATAATAAAATAGTTTTCTCCTCGACCCAGAATTCTATCTTTTGATATTTTACACTTATTTCGGTTGCCTAAAAATCCAATATTTCTATTAATCTCTTAATTATCTCTAGACATTTCGATTTATTCGAAACAATTTTTTTCTTATATCTATATTTACATAATATTTGCATTTAATTTATTGATTACGTCAGAATATTTAGCTTAATATGCAATGTATAAAATGTTTGTGGGCAAATATGATTTCTAATCATTCTATATCATTAAATTATAACATGAGTAAATTGACTGTATTACATTACAACATATATTTTTGGATTTTTGTATATCCATACATGTGTATACTTGTGATTCTATAAACGTTTTATTATTAAATCAAAGTGAAAAATTATTGTTTACAATATCAAACATTGCATTTAATAACCGAATATGAATAACATGGAGCTTGGATAATATTTAAAATAAACTATTTATTTAATCCGTTATAAAATGTTACAGATGTTACAGATTTTTATTTTGTTACAAAATGTAAAGTAAAGTTATTGAAGTAACTGAATGTTGATGATGTTGCATTTTACTGAATGTACGAGCAAGGTATATTTCTATATATGACTATTCGTTTAACTTCAAATTTACTTATGTTTGTTTTCTTAAATCTGTTCCTGTTTTCAAAAACATATATTTCCCTCTTAATCTTATTTTATTTATTTAATATGTTTCAATATATATATTTATAAATGTTTGTGTGAAATGTGGTGATAATAGAAACGTTCGAATATTAAAATGTTAAGATGAAACAAATAAAGAGATAATTAATTTTAAGAAATTGTCTTCCTGACGAAGTAAAAATCTTTCCATAATTTACTTTATTTAGAGTAAATTTGAGGAAATTAAAACTGTAATATTCTTTGTAACAATTTGTAAGTACGAAATGAAAGATTTCGTATGCAAAACAAGGAACAAAGAGTAAAACGCTCTGCATATACTGTACTGTAATATACGCTTCTGCATATTTTCCGTTTGTACTTGCCAACACGTTTAGTTCGTCTAATTATAAAAATTTATAGTTGTTCTACTGCTTTGTGTTCTTATGCATTACTACAAGAGATAAATATATAATGTCTATAACGAAATCCTTTGGTATTTCATATAAGTGTAAAATCATGTAGTAAAGCATGTCAAAAATTAATGTGATATTAATAAATACAGTAATCGTCAAGAAGCAATGTTTCCTAACGTAGATACAAATATTAGGAAATAAAATTAATAATTATATAATAAAAATAACAATAATTACATTATTGTACTTGCAAAATTAATACAGATTATCGAACAAATACATGTATTGAGAAAAGATAAACTAGAAAACAACACTAGAAAAATAATTTAAAAGAATATAACGTCAATAATGGCGATATATTTCTATAAACATAAAATTTATTACACAGAACTTCAAAATCCAACACTTTCATGCTTTTCAAACATTTCGAAATACAAAAAATAGATAAATGTTTAATTTTCTAATTTGTAGGTATAACAGCAAGTACGAGTTCATCGAATATAAAATAAACAAACATTGAAGTTTCTACTACACAATTTACCAATAAAATATTAGCTTCTTTTTAATTTATTATTTCGATCAAAATTTATTTGGAAATTTAGATTATATTAAAATTTAAGCTTTTATAGCAACATAAAGTTTTATATAAATAATTAGTTTTATTTTCTCTCCGAGGAAATTATAATGCTGCCGAGTGTTGCTGTAACATTCTAACAAATACTCTTTCCATTTTCATTTCTTTGTAAACTAATGTATATTTTATATATTATTTATATATAATATATAAATTATATAAATTAAATAACATTCACTTTGTATTACGCTATCTTTTTTTTTGCAACATCCATTTCTTTTTTCATGTATAAACTATTTTCACATATTTTTTTATAAAACGATAATAATTAACTTGAGACATTTTACTGTTAAAGGCTTTCATAATAACTTCTCATTGAATGCAAAATATAAATCTCTTAAGCTATGTACATACAGTGCGAGGCGTATAAGTACCTGTCTCGTACCGAAATGTATCTTACGGCGAGGCTACCTCGGAACAAGCAAACAATGGTTGGATTTTTGGTGAGATCAGAGGTGCCTCACAGCTCCTTCGTTTGAACATGTATTGAAACGACTTTGTCTAAAGCGTAACTGCTACTCACCCTGCGTTGCGCACTCTACGTTCTACGTCTACAGTACGGCACGAGGTAACTCGAGCGAGGTAGCTACATATGAGGTGATGCAGCCTTGCGGGTCTGCCTCACACTGTCTGTGCATAGCTTTAAATTCTTCTCATGTAGATATAGAATAACTATATACAAAACGTGCGTAATGAATATGAGTATTATATTTATATTCACGATTATCAATAAAAGGATAACTATTAGGATGTTATAGAACATTTATCAGTTATTTAATAGAATTTATACATGCAACATAAATTTTTTTTATAATTTACACGTTAAGTAATACAAAAATGCAACTATTGCGTAAGTTTCGAAATTGATAATAACATTTCATATTTCTGCAATTTCTGTCTATTTCTGTCCGATAAATGCATACACGATTTATTAAAGTGAAAATTTGAAATATTTTGATAATATTTATTTGACATAACTTGATTCTCAATTAAGTGAAAATGTTACATAAATTATACAAATGTATTCTAAATAACTATATAACGTGCGTTCCTCAAAGGTATTAATAAAATGTTAACAAAGTAAAAAATAAAAAGTAAAAAATAATACAATTGCTATTAAGAATAATATTCTAATTATCATACTTCTTCATGTAAGTTGTATTTATTTCCTGTTAAAAATTGATCAACCAGTAGATACCACCCCATTAAGTCTACGATATCATCACATATTCACTAAATTATTTAATTAAATAAATCACTATCATGCAATATGTTCTAAGACAATAGACATTTATTACAAGTTACATGATAATACTATATATCAAACAATATAATTCTTCCCTAGATTAAATTTTAATTATACTTTATAATATTACAATTTCCTGTAATAATATTATAGTACCTCAATTTTCGGTTGTCTACCTATGCTAATTGTTGTATATGTATGATTTGTATATTTCGTATTAATGTTGAAAAATGTATATGTCATTATGTGTGACATTACTTTATATTCGATTTAAAAAGTTAAGAAAATGTTTATGGTCAACGTAAAAATTGACACCTGCAAATTAGCATTTTTTTCAACCAATGATTTACTCTAAATGCTAGTAAAGTACCAGAAAAAAGGAAAATCGCATCGGTGCTTATGTCTATTTATATTCAATTTAAAATAAGGAGATAAAGCGATGTATATACATATCAGAGTCTCGTAGCCTCGCTTTAAGCGGTCGGTATTACTGGAACGAGAAGAGAAGGTGGGCGCATCGATCTTCGCCAAAAAACACGACATATATATACTACTGTAAAATTCAATGTATTCAATGTAGTGCGCCGAATATTTCTCCAACAAAATCATTTTTTTAAGTCAAACACCGACTGCAATATTCAACAATTTAATCAAAGTAAAACAATGATAATTCATGCAAAATGTTACAAATTAATAGTTTTCTATTTTCCTATCCAAAATATTAACACATGTGAGAAACTAATTCTCAAATAAGTGTTAGGTTAAGCATACTAACGATTATGACCAGAACACTATATCACAAGATACCGGCGATATGATCATGGTTGCCAGGCCGGTTTTATTTTATCAAAACATTTATTTCAAATAAAATTATATGTCATTGATCAATTTTTAATATTTATAATACCTCGAATTGCATTACGCTTTCGTAAATAAATTGACGTTCGAATATAACTAAAAATTTGAATATTTTTATTAAACCATATTATACAAAATTGATATTACGTGAATATACGTGAATAAGTTACGATGAAATTTTACATGAAGTTATATGATTAAATTTAAAAGATAACTACGACTAGAGGAAACAGTTGATTAAATATGAGGGAGATAACATGTTTCAACTCACTGAGGAATCTGCCTTAGATCGCCCTGCTTTCTGTTTATGCTACTGCTGCTTGTGAACCAAATCTCAAGGAGTTTCTCCACTCCTTCGAAAAATTGCACACTGTCGGTGCTGTCGTCTTTGGTGGCTGCCATCCTTTGGAGGCACAAAATTTTATTCACAACTACGATATATGTGAAAACAAACAAAAATTTCCTTCTTGAGTTTGTGTTTCGCTCCAAATGTACGATAAACGAACAGTCTCACCGAACTTTGCTTTACTACTGAGAACAAGTGATCGAGTAATCATATTGGCGGTGGTTTCTATCTCTCTCACTCTCGTTCGCGTGCGCAATATGGTAGTTCCCATCTTTTTCCTACTCCTTTGTACGATGCTCTTTTTTACCTACATCTCTATTGGATGCGTATATCCACCATTCTGCCAATCACAAACTACCTTTTGGCGCATGCGCATCAACCGATTATATTTAAAATATATCTCTATTCGTTCTTCTATTTTCAACACATAAAATTTGAATTTATTATATATATTATATATATACTTATATAAACACTGCAATAAGTATTTCGATACTTAATGCAGTTCAACCAAAACATTAATATTTTTATTAAACTTTCAACATTATGATAGAAGAACGTTTTTCTACAGTTAATTCTTTATCTCTTGCCATAACTGGGATTCAATATTCTATATTATGTATATTCTATATTATATATTCTACTAAATTGAAACTGAAAAAGGCATACATATACCTGCATCAATCAAGTGTTGTATCTATCATTAATAACTACAAAATTTATATAAACTTTTAGAATGTGATTAGAGGCACATATTTCAATCGATTTAGGGTCTCAAGATTGAATAGATACATTATTCTTAAATTAAATCACTTAAATTAAATGTTTCCTTAGAAGCAATTTTCATCCACCTTCAATTATTGCTTTTTAATTTATGTTAATTAATACTAACTATTATTTTTACCAATATCTATTAATTATACTTCAGATAAGATCACAGATGAAAATTAGATTAGAGCTTTATTTGAAGTGTATTTTATATATTTGCAATAATTTTGAAATGTCTAAATACTTATGTATTATAGTGTATATATAAAATTGCAAGTATTTCACAAAAAATAAAATATATTAATAATTTCTAATTCTATTAATTTTAAGAATTATATAGTCCAATAACTGTTTTTTATATAAATTCCACTTGATTGTAAAATGTAATAAGAATTCATTTTACACTGTACATATTTCATTATCAATATCTACTTTTATTTATCCGACTTATTTATTTGTTTATTCAACTAACCAACAACCAATAATAGGCAAAAGGAGGAAATATAAAATTATTATATTACATACATTTTAAAAAGAAATTTGAATGATTCTGTTTGAAAGATTTTTTTACAATGTAATTTTTTCTGGTTTATTTTATTGTTTGCTTATTTGTTTTTATTTGTCTTATCTTCTGTTTTTTGTTTATTTTCTTAGGAATAAATTTTCGATTCCTTTTATCACCTGTTTTAACTAAAACATCTTCAGTCATTGGTTCAATAATCCTCCCCATACTTGTTTTAATAGAGGGATCAATTAGTTTTCTGTGAGAATTTTCAGACACAAAATTTCTTCCAATTGGCATTCTAATGCTAGCCTCATAATCATTAACGCTTGAAAATGGATATGGTAATTCATTAACCTGATGTTCCTTTATTTTAGGATTATTTTCTTCAAATATTATCACATCACCTTTATTTTCATCTTTTCGAGGTAAATCTTTAGGTACCTTTAAAATAAAACGTCTCTTTTTACGTCCTGAAATTTTAATATTTTTTCCACCCCAACTACCCCATCCAGGTAAAGTTAAATCGATATCTTGAGGTTGAGACTTTTTCACCTGTATATAGATTTGATATTTTAATTCATGAAAGATTCTGGATAAAATTGATACCATATCATAATACCAATTTTTTAACTTACCTCTTCTTCTTTTTCTCTCCTAAACTCTTCTATGACATCATCATCTGCAAATGCTTCACTTACTACATTACGTTTTTCTTCTTCATCTTCACTGTCATCTAAAACATCATTACCTCCGGTAATATCATTTGGGATATCTGTATGTAGATGCTTAGGTTTCACGTTTATGTATTTATTTGGATCTATTTCTACTTTAGAAGAAATATTTGATTTATCTATAGATAAAGTGTTATCATGCCTTATTTTTTTAACTTTTTCTAATTCGGTATCCGCTTCTGCATTATTTTTATCAACACTTTCATCTAAACCTAAATCTAAAATAGGTTTTTGTTTTTTCTCTTGCATTTCAAGGCCATCGAAATTATCTTCTCCAAATTCAATGTTTCTAGATTTTCTTTTCTTCTTAACTTTTACTTTGTCATAATTCTGAGTAACACATTCAAGTTTCAATTTAATCTGATCTTGAATCTTTTCTTCCATGAAATCAAATATTTTAGTTATTTTTTCACTATTTGTTATATTAGATGTCAAAGAATTAATGACGCTTTCTACATTAGTGTTTTCTATAGATTCCACTATCCAACTAGATGTGGCTATAACGTTATTTGAATTTATTTTGTGTAATTTAATTTTTCTATTAGATTTTTTATTGCTATCTAACATGCTGTTTTGTGTAATTTTGTTATGTGAATTATTCTTTGTATTTTCAACATTAAATTCTGTTATTGTTAAATTTTCATTGTGACTGTCAATTTCAAGTGATTGCTTATTATTACTATTGTTATCTGAAAAAAAGATATTCATTAATAAAATTTGTAGCTTCTACTTAATAGATTTACATCTGCAAACATACCTTTCAAACTAGTATCTACTAATGAAATCGTCTGCTCACTAAAATTTCCAACTTCTTGTATCTTTTCATTGTTTCGAGTTTCAGGAAAGTCTATATCAACGTCAGTATCTTTGTCTGTGTAACAGATTTTAATAATAAAAAATACAGATTTTTGATAATTCTATCACTTATATTATTGATAATACTATCACTTTTGTAAACATACCATTTAAAATACCATCAGGTTGTGTATCCTTTAATGAATTATCCATTTGTTTATTTTCTAACTTCTTATTTTGATCATCCCAATATTTACGATAACTTTTAATAAATTCATTGATTTCTGATTCAGTTTTGGTATTCCCTACCCAAGGATTTTCCTTATCATTAACTAAAAGCTTTTGTACAGATGTATCATCACCTGCATCTTCTTCTTCACTATCATTTGATTTTCTTAATTTCTGAGTTAATTCTCGACCAACTGATAATTGTTGTGCAAGTTCTTGCCGAGCCTAATAACATTAAGAGTAAGTTATTAATATTATATTATATTGAAGAAAAAATACATTTTTATATATATAAAAGATAATATTCACAAAAACATACAGTTTGTCCTCAATAATTTTAATAAATATTTCCAACTATATTACTATTTAATAAACAATAAAAGATAATTATATCAACATTATGTTAAATCCAAAATCAATTAATATTTAATCTTTTTAAATACACTATTCTATTCTATGTACATTAACTAATTAACAGTTTTACAGTATATGCTATATTTACTTCTTTATCATATTTTGCCATAATTTGCTTAGATTTAGCCCACTTCCCTGTATTTTTATGCCTTAGTGTCATTCGCTCTTCTGCTCTAGTTCTATCTAGCTGTTCAAGTTTTTCCAATGCAGCTTCTGGATTAGTTTTTTGTAATTCTTCAAACTCTCTCAATTGTAATTTTATTTTTTCTTTTCTTTGAATACGATGAAATTTTTTACTTTTAATTTTATTTTGGCGATGAGCCTTTGCTTCTCTATAAGACTAAAAAAAAAGAAAGAAGAATTAAATATATGTACTACATATAAACAGTAGCTAAACTATTTTAACATAAGCACTTTAGTACTCTAGTACAAACCTGTTGTGCTCTGATTCTGGCAGCTTCTTTTCTTTTCATAATAACTTCCTTCAATGTTAAAGAAAATTCATCATGCTTTTGTTCAAGGTTTTCTTTCTGTGGTTCTAGTGCAGCAAGTTCTTTCTCTAAATCTGACTGGAGTCTAAATCTTTTAACAAATTTCGTAGATGGCTCAAATTGCATTGATGACTGATTTAAAGGAAAACGAAGCGATTCTGCTGTTCTGTTCCTTGTTATTACAGCGTTCCATTTTTTTAATTCTTGTTTTGTATTTTTAAAACCAACTATTCTCTTTATCTAAAATATAATTAACAATAAGTATATTTAAACAGTTATATACATATTATTTATGATTATTTGACATAATAAAGTAATTCTTACCCTGTCTGCTGCTGGTTTCTCCAATGGTTTTGGTAAAACTTGAACTTTTTTCTTTATAGCTTGTAAATTTCTGATAATTTCATGATGATGACCTTTTTTTCCTAAAGCTCTAGCTAAATCGTATACATGAACTGCATCTTGATTAAATACTCCACTTTTTACTAAATGAAATTCTGATACTTCTAACGTAGGTTCACTTCGCTCTGCCTTTTTTACTCTATAAAAAGTTTAAGGACATGTTTCAGAAATGTATTAAATGTTATCTCATTTTATATTGTATTATATTTACATTAATATGAAATACTTATTTTTTTATACCTTCATATACAGTGCTGGACAAAAGTATTGGCACAGCAAGATTGTTATGATACAAATGCTTATAACTATTAAACAAATTGATTTAAACAAAAAACTTTTTGACGTATTTATTTATTATCTATCCTAGTTTATTACATAACAAGAGCAACAATATAAATAAAATAATACGCAAAATAATAACAAAAATATATTTTTTGAACATTTTATGGGTGGACAAAAGTATTGGCACAGTAGAATATTTACGCTTATAACTAATTACATAATAAACTTCTAATATTTTGTTGGCAGTCCTTTTCTTTTAAGGACTTCCTTTAATCTTCTGGGCATCGAGTGGACTAATTTTTTAGTGAATTCAGGTACAATATTGCTCCATTCCTGCAGAAGAACTTTCTTCAGTTCAGACTTGCTTGTGATATTATGTTTCCTAATTCTTTTTTCCAATTCGTTCCACACGTGCTCAATGGGATTCATATCGGGACTTTGAGGTGGTGTGTTTAATGTGTGGGCAGTATTATATATTATCCACTGACGAACAATATACGCCATATGTTTAGGATCTCGATCCTGCTGAAAATAGAAATCCCTGGGGAGGTTTAATTTTTGAGTACTTTTCAAAAGATTTTGCTTGAGTATATTTAAATATACATATTTATCCATTATCTCATCAATGAATATAAGTTCTCCTACACCCGATGATGCCATACATCCCCACACCATTAAACCACCACCCCCATGTTTCATGGTGGCTTGCAGATTCAGTTCGTCCATCTCTGTGTTGGGTTTTCGCCATACTAATATTCTGCCGTCAGATTTAAAAATATTAAACTTACTTTCATCTGAAAACATGATCTTTTCCCAAAAATCAGTATCTTTCGTAACAAACTCTTTCGCGAATTCCACTCTTTTCTTTTGGTTTATTTTACTGATGTAGGGCTTTCTTCGTGCTGCACGGGCAGAATAACCGGCATCCTTCAATACCCTACGTACAGTTTTGGTACTTACTTCTTTTTCACACTCAGCTTTTAACATCGAAGCAATTTCAGTCGAATTAGTTTTTGGATCCTTCTTTACAATATTTACGATTTTCCTTTTTTCTCGAATTGTTACCTTAGAAGGGCGACCACTCCTAATTTGATTCTCTAGATTTTCTTCACTTTTAAAGCGTTTTATGACTGAACGCACAGTAAAACGACTTCTGTTTATGATTTGTGCAATTTCGTTGTAAGATTTATTCATCTTATATAAATTTAATATTAAAGAATTAGGAAACATAATATCACAAGCAAGTCTGAACTGAAGAAAGTTCTTCTGCAGGAATGGAGCAATATTGTACCTGAATTCACTAAAAAATTAGTCCACTCGATGCCCAGAAGATTAAAGGAAGTCCTTAAAAGAAAAGGACTGCCAACAAAATATTAGAAGTTTATTATGTAATTAGTTATAAGCGTAAATATTCTACTGTGCCAATACTTTTGTCCACCCATAAAATGTTCAAAAAATATATTTTTGTTATTATTTTGCGTATTATTTTATTTATATTGTTGCTCTTGTTATGTAATAAACTAGGATAGATAATAAATAAATACGTCAAAAAGTTTTTTGTTTAAATCAATTTGTTTAATAGTTATAAGCATTTGTATCATAACAATCTTGCTGTGCCAATACTTTTGTCCAGCACTGTATCTTTTTCCATCAAAAATAATAGAAATTATGTATTATAATTATTATATATTAATTTTATTCATAAATGTATACCTTTGGCCTTTATCAAGCTGTGATACAGCTTCAAGAAGTTTATTATGAGACTCTGATACATCTTTATCTGTATCATCTAAATCTTCCAAATAATTTGTCGACAAATCCATATTTAACCACACCGCGTGCTTTACTCTTTACGAAGTATCTTACGTGTAGATTGTGTGTGTTCATAAAAGAAACAGAGACTATATATATATAGGTAGAAGTAAGACATTATTTCTTTATATTACTATGTGCTGTTACAATGGTAAACCAATTATATATTAATACTCTAGCTAGCATACCAACCAGAGAAAACTTTAAAACTTGCAATCAATTCCCTAGTATAATTATGCTGATCCACGAGCGTGTGCTGACCATTTATTAAGTACTTGTCTTTTCATATGTTTAGGTTGATATAAGCAATTGGAAAATGTTATAACTTCTAAAGTCTCTTTCATTAAAAGTCGAGAAATAACGTTTTACGCTATATTTTGATTAATATCCAATAAGATATATTGCGAAATATGAAATTTATTCTATTGAAAATATAAAATGAATTTACTTATAATATCAACTGTAAGTTGCCTTTTAGAATATATTTTCCCATCTTTAATAAAATATGTAAGTATCTAGACATTGTTTACATATTATATCTGTTAATTACATTTGTAGTAAATTGTCATTCGTTTGCAGATTACGTCTCGTTTATACGCAGTAAACAAACATGATATAGAATTACGAAATGATTTGATTAATTTGAAGCAAGAAATGGTTGGAATATCTATGATAGATGAATTTTCGAAGTATGTAAAACTTCAGCGTAAATATAATAAATTAGAAAGTACATTAAAAGAAAAAGGTAAAATAATGATACAACTAATACAATTATTAAGAAATAAATTAGATATATATTTTATAATTTTTTATGCAATAATTTAAGTTAACAATTAAAAATCTTTAATTTATAATTATTTGAATACAAAAAAAAAAATAAAAATAGTTACATCTCATTGAATTTCTGTTCTGTATAAATTTTGCATTTGTTTGTGCTATTTATTGTCAAGTTCATTTTATAAAATGCTTTTAATCGTAATGTATTTATTATTTAGCAAATGAAAGACTGTCTTCCAGAATGAAGGTACAAATATCTGTAACATATGGTTTTCGTATATTAAATGTAAGTGTTCGCTTATATTTATTATAATGTAACATACTTAGTAATTCATAACATATTTTCAGGGTTCATTAATGTTGATTCTGTTATATCTATATAAAAATAAACCTGTAATAATTTTGCCAAAAGGTATGCTGTGGCCAATACAAAGTTTATTAAGCTGGCCTTGTTATCATGAAGATTCAATTTCTTTGATTATGTGGTTAATAATTGCAAGATTAGTTGTAGCTACCTGTAAAAGAAATGATATAACATAATATCATCTGTAGTATTATATAAAAATTAGATGTTATAAGTGATAAAATAAAAATTTTTCACATAAATTATTATTCGCTGTGCATAAGCATACATGACAAACAATTTAGCTCTCAAGCTGTCAATGTATAGATAGAAACAACTTTAAAAATGTACATACAATTTTTACTTCTTCCTTAATGTGCTGTATGAATAATTGTACAATGTTTACTAAATATATTATTTTCCTTAAAACATTTAAGTAAATGTCATATTTTAAAATAGATTCTATTATAGCATTGGGACTGTAAAATATTTGACTAGGATGATACTTTTTAGAAATTTCTAAGGTCGCTAAAGCTGAAAATAAGGAGTAAAAATTTTCGATCAACTTGTTGACGTTCTCATTGATTTTGATGAAACGTTTTTTTAAAATTTGGTGTTCTTATCTGTACGGCTTACTCTGTATGCATCTGAAGTAGTAAATTAAGTTTGGGTTACCTTTTATTTTCCGGTTGTCTCAAGGCAACTGTTTACGTGAATTTCTAAAGTTCTGTCCCTTGTCAGACAAATGTTCATCAGGATAAATTTTTAAAATCGTTCATATCCGTGAAAAATGACTACTATTATCGATTTTACCGATTCAAAATACTCCCGAAACGACACATTCCAACCACAAATTTTACAATCCGGATACTATAGTAAATCCTTAATCTATTTTAGTAAATTATGAATATAGTATTTATTTTAAATAAGGATAACAATAAATTTTACAAAAATAATAGCAAAAAAGTGACTGTATTTCGTGAAAGCTTAAGTAAAGTACATAATATGTAATAATGAAATATATCTGTATATAACTATTAATAAGTAATAATTTCTTGTTTTAACAAAATTTCATTATATGTATATGACAATTAATACATCTATATTCCATATAATGTAGCAACGTTTTATTCATATGTAGAGTATTCGAGAAACATTATTTTATAAAGCTTAAAAAAAGTATTAATTTTTGTTATTGTTACCATAGTTAAATATTTACCGTTTAATCATCAGTATTCTTACGATTTTAAGTTAACTTCTTTTCTGATATCAATTTGCATCCTTTTTGATGATTTTATAATTTAACATTGCGACACATATGATACCCAAATATTACACATATAAATTGTATCATAGAAGAAATTCTATAATGCGAAGGCTAAATTTATTTCTTTTTTTCCTTTTTTCTTTTTTTTTCCTTTTTTTAAACTAAAAAGCTGAATTGTATATCTTTTACTTTATTACTGGACAAAGAACAAAAATGTTGTCCATAACATATTGTTAATAACAAATTGAAAAAATCTCGCGACATTTTGAGCACCAATAGTAAATAATAATATTCAAATTATTATAAAATGTAGCACAAGATTATTATGCTTTACTTTATCACATTCATATAAATATCAATTGAAAATATATTATACATGACATATGTTACAAAATGGTAAATTTTGTGATTAAAGAGCAAAATATACTAATTTAATATTTGACTAACATACAAATATCGTCAAAAAAAAGAAAACAATATTTATATATTATTGTTTTAAAATGGAACAAATATTACATGCATGAAATAATGGCATGTCTGACAAATCGAATTAAATAATTATTATTTGAAAAATGGAAATATGCAATTAATACTTGAAACATTGCTAACATAATAAAATATTTGAAACATATTTGATAATAATAATCTTTTCATTTTAAATATGATTGCATTTAAATGCAACAATGTCATGTAGATATTATTTTACAATATTAGTTTCGTCGATTTGAAACACAGCATACAAATGCTTACGTATGAAATACTCACATTATGTGATTGTATACAAAACATTAAGCCAATCATATTTGAAATAATACAAAGTCCAATATTCTCTGGAAAAAAGAATTTAAAAAGTTTCCATTTTATAACTTTATTTATTCTTTTTTTTTCATTAACTGTCTTTTTTTAATCATAATTGCGTATTTTTTAAGGCATATTAATTTTAAATATATTATCGCTCTTCTAGTTTCATTATAAGTATTAATCATACGAAATTATGATTGTGCAACTTAAACAAAATTATATTATTATCTATTATATTATGCCATATAATGTTACAAAAAAATTAACATTATAAGAAAAAAATATTAAAATTTAAATAAGTTACATAGTAACCATTACAGAAGTATTTATTTCTATTACCTAAGTACTTAAATTAAAAAATATTCCTCTTGTATTACTATTTCAAAGATTTAAAAAAGATGCATTAAGTTAATAATAATAATAAAATACACACAAAGGAAATTAGAAGAGCGATTTTTCCTTTAATTTTCATTTTGTTAGTCTATTTGAAGCAGCTCAGAATTTCATATGTGATTTATATTAATATTTTTTTTTTTTTATATAAATACTATTTTATGTTTCAAGAAAGATTTAAGCGATTTGATACCAAGTATAGAGTAATTTATAGACTATTTATTTTTATGAATATTCTGTAATTAATTCATGCGCACTATATTATGATTGTAAAATGAAATGATTAAAATATTGAAAACTGAGACTCTTTTTAAAATAACTTTTGAGTATGTCATACAATCACATAGCAAAAATGCATCAACAAAAAGGTACTTTATACGAATACACGATGAAATATTTGTTATTAGATGAATTCAACTGACTTATGTTTTAGTAATATCCATTGGTGACCCGCTAGTTACGTTTGTAGCTGTGTTAGCGGCAATTGGCGGACCACTTGGACTTACAATAGTTGGTGGAATTGCAGGTTTAATAAATCTATCTGATGTGCGTCTATTGGATGATGTTACAATGTGACCCTGTTTAAATATAATTAAATATTTCAGATTAATGTCATTTTTAAATGTTTCATACGCACAAATTATATTTGTACATTACTTAGTACTATTTGACTATTTGACTAATTAACGACTATAAAATGTAACTTACAGTGGAAGGTGGTGATGAACTTGCAAATGGAATTGTAGTAGGTTGACCACAAGCATAACATCGATTTGTGTTGAATCCCTCTCTGGTTGATGAACCTATTCATAAATAATATTGATATGTTAATAAAATAAATTTATACAAATAATAAATATAAGATCATGTAATATTGAAACATAAAAGTCGAAAATTTACTTTATTTGTATATAAAACAAGGATATTATACCTGGACTTAGTGGTCTAGAGGAACTAGGTGAAGGATTGTACGGCACAGGGCTAGAAACAGTACGATTTCTTATATTTCCACCAGACATCACAATTTCATTATAGTGCCGTTCTTCTTCCATTTCCAAACTAACAAATAGATGAATTTGTAATAAAATTAAAACATTTGTACAATCTATATAATATTATTTACCTGGACTCTGACTCAGAAAGATGTCTACATAAAGCTTCACGACGTTCTACTTCCAGCTGTAATTTTCTTTGAAGTCTTAAATTTTCTTCACGAATTTGTTTCTCTTCGTTTACATATCGTTGCATCTTCTCTGTATCTAATATAAAAATACAAACAGTTCCAACTATGTTAATTAACAAAAATAAAAAGATTAAGTGATTTTAGTATTACTAATTAATTCATAACATTATTACAAACTTAACAATTTCGTATACGATATTTATTATTATTTCAAATATGTATATACGCATAATTATTTTATATTATAAATTATTTCCTTTAATTACAATTATTATTCTATTACAATCTTTCTTTTCTATTCTCTCTTAATTCTTTTTTTAGTTTGCTACTTCTAATTTTTTTTTTATTAATATCCTAAGCACTGTATAAAAGAATTGCAAGATTCTAATTATCTATAATACAGTATTGCTGTTACAGTATAACATTATATTAAATGTGAAGTTAATAATAAAATATAAATACATCAATCAAATTATTTTATGTCACTATTTTTACTTTTCTTTCCAATAACCAAATTAATTTATGTAATTCTAGATGTAATAAAATATTATATTTATAAAAACTTATTTTAAAATATATTTGTTACTACAAATAAATCTAATTATATGATAAAAATTCTTACGCTCTTGTTGTGAGATGAACAATGTATGTCTTAGTCTGGCTACTTCACTCCTTAGAGTTTGAATATGTGCACTTAAACTAGTAGCAGTATCACCATTATTGATTTCTCTTGGTGAAGCAGGATCTGATACAGGTTGATCTAATTTTATTTGTAGCATTCGCTTCTCTGCTTCCAATTTATCCATTCTTTTCCATAATTTATTTACTAATGCTTCTTGCTCCTGTTCAAGTGTGTTTTCCAGTTCTACTTTTTCTCTACGCAACTGCTCTAGATTACTTTGTTTTGCAAGTGTCTCAGCTTCAAGTTTTTCTATCTTCCTCATTAATTTGTTCACAAGACATTCTTGTTCTTGTTCTAAAGTTTGTTCTAATCGACATTTTTCTTGGCGCAATTGATTCAACTTTCTTGACAAATCATTAGTTAAACATTCTTCTTCTTGTTCATAATGGTGCGCCAATGTTTCTTTCTCTTTCTTAAGAGCTTGGATTTTTTTTAATAACGTATTACTTATAAATTCCTCCTCTTGCTCAGCTTTAGCTTGCTATAATATAATCCAATATAAAAAGGTTAAAATGCCAATGGAAAATGTGCATAATTAAAGATTGAAGATTGTTATCAAATTCTATCAACTATAATAAAGTTATTATGAAGTTCAATAGTTGAATAATTCATTTTAAACCTCTTTAATTTGAAAAATATACTTGTAATTATGTTTTTATAAACAATTTCGTTAATGTATTAATTATACAAATATTACTTCTATTATCTAATTATTAGATTTCAAATAAATAATATAAATAATATAAAAACAAAAAATATTGTTTAAATACATAAATTAAAAATAATTTCTAACATTTTTTAATGCAGAAGTAGTTTATTTTATAATCAAAAAATTATTTTACTCTAAGAAAAGATTTTTATATCTAATTTTTGTTATAGTAGTAAAATTATATAAAGCTGAAATCATTTTATAGATTTAAATTTTATATACATTTTAATACATTGAATACAAAAAATTATGAGAATCTATACAAAACAGAAGATTGGAACACAATTATATAAAATGAATGTATGAAAAATTATGACTACATAAAATAGATTATAAAATGAAATAATACTATTTAAAAAACAGTTCATATTAAGCAAATGTCTCTAATTTAACCTAAAATTAAATATTTTGAATATCCAAAAGTAAAATATATATTTTAAAAAAATATTCTGTACTAAATAACATATGTAATTAGCAAATTAATAGACATTATTTATTTAGTAAAAATATAGAAGAAACTTACTATAATGACAGAAGCTTGCCGAAGACCACGATTCTCTTCTTGTAATGCTTTTACTCTTAATTTATATGTTTCTAGCTCGACTTTAAGAACACGATTATGCTGTTGTAACGACTCAATCCTTTTTTGAAGTTGTTCTCTAGTTACAGGAGACGGTGGCATCATTATCGGACCTCCGTCGATCGAGCTTGAGTCGCTTTCAGATGCGCTATCACGGTCAGCCATTTTTCTTAGACAAAAATTTCTTTAAAAACAACTTAGAATCCTTTCTTTTTCATTGCACCTTCAAATAAATACATATAATATGTTTCTCTTAAGACGCAAGTATTTAGATTTTTGTTAAAACCTCATTACTTGGCATGAAAAATAACGTAATATTATAACGTTCTACCACGACATGTGCTCTACAGTAAAACGAATCAGCTGTTTCGCTGTTTGATTCTCCATGAATTATGTACTTGCAAAGAAGATGTCAAATATATTTTGGAACTGTAATTCCCTAGAGCTTAAAGAATTTATTTGTTACATTCTTGACATATTTAAATAACATACTAATCTTTCAAATAATAGGAAAATTAAGTCGGAAAATTATTGTAACTTCAAGTGATTAGACAATTATAAACTATATAGATTTATAGTAAATATTTATTATTATTTCATTATATTTTTAATACATTTAAATTTATACCTATTACAATTTTGAATGTATATAGGCAATTTAATTATCTTATTTATATCGTAATTCTAGTTAACAAAAAATTTATAATAAATATATGAATTCTAGATAATATATATCTGTATGTACATACACACGTATGTGTATCGTAACAAGTATATGATTATAAAGCGAGTCAGGTTAGTATTATCCGTGATATTATAACTTGAAATTCTAACCATGTTAAACATCTAGCTTGAGCCTGAGAATAAAGGATAAGTATTTTTTAGTTTGACTTTTGTTATAGGTTATTTACTTTATAAAATTTTTATGGTGTATGTATATAAGGAAAAATTATAACCTCTTTAGATAAATATGGATGCAGATTTTGAAGAATTATCGCATGACGTAGATCTTATTGCAAAAGTTAAACAATACCGTGATGCAACGATGAAAATTCAAGATACAATTAAATATGCCGCAAATCCAGCAGTATATGAAAAACTTTCTGATACAGATAAAATACAATATAATCTATTGATGTCTTACTGCCTAAATAGTGTGTTTTGGATGTATTTGCGTGCAGAAGGTAAAGTACTAATAAAAGCAGTATAATTGTACAATAATTTCAAATAAAACAAATTATTGTATGATTTTTATTGTATTCATTTTATATGTATCTAATTAGGAATTGACCCAGCAAAGCATCAAATAAAGTCAGAAAATGATCGTTTAAAAAGGTCTATGACACGTGCAAAACAAATTAATGACAAGAACACATTTATGCCTCGTGTAAACAAGGATGCAGCACAAAGATTTATTAGGAATGGATTGTGGGAAATGAAGAATAAAAAAAAATGATATGAGAATAATGGATGTAAAATTGTATGTAAATAAATTTGTTTTATAAATTAATTAGTGACCTAAATTTATAAACAAAAATGTGTTAAACATGACATTATGTGTAATACTGAATCTATTTTATTCAATAGTTTATATTTTCTTAATAAGTTAAGTCTGACAAATTAATTGTATAAAGAATTATATAAATAATACTTTTACATAGACAAATAATTAAGTTTTGTGCATATGTTCTTTAAGGAAAGAAAAAGTAACTTTATTTCATACTTGTTTACCAAAGGAACTGTTTATATCCTTGTGACCTATGAATAGAAGGTATAACACAAACAATATTATAGCAGCAAGACATATAAAAGATATAAATTTACTTTCAATAATGAATGTTTTTTATATGTCTATTTTCGTTATATAAATAAAATATTAGGAATAAATATACAGAAATATATTATAATCATAATGAAATTAAAGAGGTAATAGAATGGAGAAAATAGTATCTAATACATTTTCCAAGATGATAAAAATTGCAATAAAAATGAAAATACTTCTTGTAGATAAGATTTATGTTTCAATTGTAGTTATACATATATTATATATATAGAAATATATAATCTTTAAAAGATAAAAATGATGCTATATCAAAAAATAAGTAAGTAATATCAAAAATTTACAGTTTTTCATAATATAATATAAATAATTATGTATATGTAATTGTTAAGAAAGAGACAATCCATTTTATTATATCAATTTTTTTCGTACTTTCGTAGGATGAATAAATGCTTGAAAGGATTAAAGATATGATCTTATTTAGAACATAATGAAGGAAAAAATGAATATTTTGCAAGAGAAATTAATAATATTATTGAGACACTTCATACAATGGTTGTTAAATCATTTTTTTTCTTTTAAAACTTCTTTGTTTTTAATCTATATAAATTTTCATGATAACAAATCAAAATATACACTGTGGGATTATATAGATGACATTCTTGCACCAATTGAACAACCTATGTATTCTGAACTATGAAAAATAATCTAAGAAATGTATCAAATATTAATGCAAAAGTACATCATTCTCCTAATTATACAAGCATATTACACATGTATATAGAACAAATAATAGATAAAATGTCTAATAAAATAAGATATAACATTAAAATAAAAAACTTACAATCACTATAATATATATTATAATCTACATTTAATGTTATCTTTAAAATCTTGATTCAATAGATTTTTCCTTGCATGTTATATCTAACTGTATTTCACATTTAATTTTTATGAGGTTTTAAGCATTTATTTTTGAACAAAACATTGAGTACAAAATAAAGTGCTATTGATAATATGTTTCTGTCTGTTTAATATTTTCCTAGACAGAACTAGTAAAAATACAGATAATAATCAGAGTTTTTGCAGATTTTTGTACACTTACGGAAAATTTAAATGTACACAGAGTACGCACTATATACAATATATATAAGATATTCAAAGTAGAGTACTCATTATAATTTTTAATAATTAAAACGAATCTTCATTTAAAGTCTATTTCTTTAGCAGTGTTCATAAATATCTACAGTTTAATTATGAAACATTGTCACATAATTTCATATTTTATAAAGTTTCGTGAAACTTCCAATAATTCCAATACATTGTCTAAAATAATAATGAATGTGAATTGTTCTGTGTTACATATGATTAAGAAATAGTATAGTATATATTAAAGTTATTAATTGATGCACCATCTGTTGAAGCGCTAGTACCTCAAACTGGTTTTATAGATATGTATATAGTATAGTAGCGTATGTAGTACCGTTACAGATTACAGCCTTGCAGGTTACAGCTTAGCTTACGGCCACGTTACAGCGTGGTTCGTTCTGTGCATTGCTGTCACGGTATATATTCTTCATTGTTAGTTATAAATATTTCCTATTAATGACGGTTGTTTGAAAACGTGTAATTATTATAATACAATTAAAATTTGATACTTTGACAATTAAAAAATAATTATTTTTTATTAAGTACTCATTAAAATTTATCTTTCACTTGATCGATTTGCCACGTATAGTATATAAGTGCATACATAAATACAGTCTCATCTGAAATTACCATCTCGTTTTTTGTCATTATTATTATTCTCAGCGGGAAATGATTTGATTGGATGGTTTCGAAGGGTGCATGTTCTGATGCTATTAGTTTTTTTATGGATGGACACATCAAGGGCTTAGGATGGTCAACTTTGATTTTTTAAATGGAATCATGTATTTTTTAATCCAGTAATCGACGCAACTCATCATTCCTTATGCAAGAATATCCTATTTATACTAAAAAAAAACATTAAATTAGGAGATATTTTAACTTTAATTTGTCAAATTTAATGTATGGAAGACAAAGATGACGTAAACATAAGAATACCGTTTTGCATTTATCCTTTCTTCACCAACAAAAAAATTAATAATATCAATATGTGCACCCATTGACATAATTCAACTTCCATCCAAATATTTCTAGCTGCGAATGATAATAATGACAAAAAGACCCTGTACACAAAATTAAAGCTAGTAAAGACATAAAAAGGTATTGTACCAGCTAATATTCATTCGCGATTTTATTGCATATTGCATTCAATCTAACGTATCAGAATTTCATCTTTACTTTTACTGCTATATTTTACGTTTTGATTCCTAATAACAATAGTTTTATGAAGTCACAGAACACTTCTTCCATCGGTTTAAAGATTAACATTTGCCTGCAATAGCCATGGAAATGGAATTTTCCCTTTTCACTTTTTATACCCAATATGTATTGTCCGAGTCAGAATGATTTATAAGGGTTTATTCCTTGCTACGGTCATTTGCTAAGACTTGTGAAATTTCTCGTGTAGGATATTATAAATTTCTCAATAGGATACGTTACGTACCATACATTCTAAGCTTGAGAACGAAAGTACGGTTAATTTGATGGTTCGACGGTTGAGGTGGTCATTTTCACCTCCTAAAAGTGAAATATCTAATTATGTAAAATTGAACAACCCCCTTGTAAATTCTGAAAATATTTGAACAACCAATTCGCGTGTTTTACGTTAATATATCTCGTACAAGATGTCTTACGATAATTTTTTGGATAAGTTGTCCTCAGTCGTCAGCTGTCAAACGCTACTGTCAATGTCACTTATATCGTTGTTTTTCAAACACTCACTTCGGTACCTTCAAAACATTCATTTCAATATCTTCAATCTTCAAACATTCTCAAACATTCTTATACCTTCATACATATTCATATATCGTATCTCATTTGGTGGTTATATTAAAGTTTCAGTGCTAATTGTTGACCAGTTTCATCGCGATCGCGTTAGAGCAGTTATGTCAAACGAAATCCCAAATAAACGTCTGATGACTGTACGTATAAACCTGATGAAATACATTTTATCTTAATACTTTTTAATAAATTTTATCAATATTATATAAAGAATCTTTTTTATTAGAGTTGTAGCAATGTATCGGAGCAAGCACATCATGTATCAAGAGCAAAACGTGGACAAGCAATGGGAAGTGTAAGAGGTTTTCGAGGCTGTACAGTTTGGTTAACAGGTCTTTCTGGTGCTGGGAAAACTTCAATAGCTTTCCAAGTTGAGGCAATTTTAATTGATCATGGAATTGCTGCTTATGGACTTGATGGCGATAACGTAAGGAGTGGTTTAAACCACAATCTTGGCTTTACCAAGGAAGATAGAAAAGAAAACATAAGGAGGGTTGCAGAAGTAGCTAAATTATTTGCTGATAGTGGACAAATTTGTTTATGTAGTTTTGTATCACCATTTGAAGAGGACAGACAAATGGCAAGACAAATTCATAAAATGTCTGATCTCCCATTTTTTGAAGTTTTTGTTGATACACCTCTTACTGTATGTGAAGCAAGAGATACCAAAGGATTATATAAAAAGGCACGTCAAGGAGCAATCAAAGGCTTTACTGGAATAGATCAAATGTATGAAAGACCAGTAAATCCTGATTTAGTGGTAGTCACTGAAAACTGTACTCCAGAGGAATCAGCTGCAACTGTTATTGATCTTTTGGAAAAACAGCATATTATACCTGTACTTCAAAAATCCGCAATGCCAATACGGGAGTTATTCATTCCAGAATCACGAATATCTTCTGCCAAAACAGAAGCTGCTACTCTTCAGAACTTAGAAATTAATGAAATTGATGTGCAATGGCTCCAGGTTTTAGCAGAAGGTTGGGCTGCACCTCTTACTGGTTTCATGAGAGAACACCAATATCTGCAGGTATATACAACATACATATATATTAATACAAAATACAACAATGCTGTTAAA
Organism: Bombus pascuorum; assembly: GCF_905332965.1. NCBI lineage: Eukaryota > Metazoa > Arthropoda > Insecta > Hymenoptera > Apidae > Bombus > Bombus pascuorum. Next base: position 5,626,269 of record NC_083494.1, on the reverse strand, counting down.
AACTCAATTCTTGTTGTTATTAGAAGCATAAAATATTTTTAGACTCAACACCTAAAATGCCTCCGTGAAGGTGACAGAGAAATTAATCAATCTGTTCCAATAGTCCTTGCAATACATACAAAAGATAAAGAACGTTTGAATGGACTTTCGTCTTTTACATTGAGATACAAAAACAAAGCTCTAGCAATATTACGCAGACCTGAATTTTATTATCACAGAAAAGAAGAAAGATGTGGTTGGCAATTTGGTACTAACAATTTAGGCCACCCATATGTTAAGATGATTCATGAATCTGGAGATTGGTTAGTAGGTGGTGATATAGAAGTTATTGAGAGAATTAAATGGCATGATGGTTTGGATCAATACAGACTTACACCAAATGAAATTCAAACAAAGTGCAAAAAGATGAAGGCTGACGCTGTCTTCGCATTCCAGCTTCGAAATCCTGTACATATGGGTCATGCATTATTAATGCAAGTAAGTTCATTTATTTATTTATTATTTACGACAGAATTTATGTAAAATATTTTATGTATAAGTATGTTGTATTTGTATTTCTAGGACACTAAAAAACGTTTATTAGAAGAAAGAGGATTTAAAAATCCTATTTTATTGTTACATCCTCTAGGTGGTTGGACGAAGGATGATGATGTACCACTACAGACAAGGATTCTGCAACATGAAGCTGTACTTAGTGAAGGGGTTTTAGATCCTCATTCAACATTATTAGCAATTTTTCCAAGCCCTATGATGTATGCTGGGCCAGTTGAGGTAAATTTTGATTATGAACATATTTTCATTTATTACATAATTATAATGAAAATAAAATATGACAGGCATATATAATATAAGTAGCGTTTATAATAGTTTTTTCTATATTACATTTTGATCTTTAGTAGCAAATGTTGTCAAAATTAGTGATTTTTCATCTATAAACATAGTTACATTATTGATCTTGTGATGAATGTTTATAAGTTTATTTCTACTTGAGCTACGTGAAGTTCATATTTCATATAGTTATAGTTTAAACCTAGTAACTGAAGTATCCATCATATATGTTTACTTTTTATGTAATATTAGGTCATCTCATAAATAATGCAGGAATTCTAAAGTTGTCACGATAGAAAAAGAAGAATAAAAAACTTAATAAAAAAATGACAAAGGGTTCTAGAAAACAAAGGAAAATATATGACTAATTAATTACTTATAGATATGTTAATTACCGAAAAATGTTATTTATAAAATGATCTAATATATGTAAAACAAAACTAAAAGTAAGAACTAGAATAAAGGAACCTTATAACAAGTTTTTAAATGTTTTACTCAAAAATTTTGCATTATTGTTATAAGATTTCAAGACTTCATTGACTCTTCAAGAAATACATACTATATTTTAATGACATATTAGAATCCTTCTAGTGTTATTTCATTTCATGTTCATTTTATACATTATTAGGTACAATGGCATGCAAAGGCAAGAATGAACGCTGGTGCTAACTTTTATATCGTTGGAAGAGATCCTGCTGGCATATTACATCCTAACAAAAATGCAACACCTGATGGGAATCTTTATGATCCTACTCATGGAGCCCGAGTTCTCTTACTAGCTCGAGGCTTACAATCGCTAGAAATCATACCGTTTAAAGTTGCAGCATATGATAAAAAATATAAAAAAATGTCCTTCTTCGATGAGAAAAGAAAAGAAGATTTTGAATTTATATCAGGGACAAAAATGCGTTGTATGTATAATATACTCTTATCTGTGTATTACATATTTTTATAACTTATAAAATATCATAATATATATAATTTTATATAATACTAAAACGTGAAAAATTTGATTTATTAAAAAAACACAAGTTTAATATTTAAAATATTTGTTATAGGTTTAGCAAAAGCAGGTGAAAATCCACCTGATGGTTTTATGTCACCTAAAGCATGGTTTGTTCTTGCACAATATTACCAAAACCTAGAAAAGTAAATATTTAGTGCAAAAATCGCTAGAAATTATTAACACTTTAGAATGAAGTGTTTATAGAGTAAAATTAGTATTTCAAATATTGGAAAAAAATGAGTAAAGAATATTAATACCTGATGTAGTATTAATATTATTATACATTTATATATTTGTACATTTTAATTGTACAGTACAGCGATTTTTGCATTTATCTGTTTTAGATAAGTTAATATCTTTTTGCATTTATTCTTAAAATGTATGTATATATATATATGTATATCCCTTAATTTGATTTTATGTAAATATAAAATTCAATTACATTTTTCACAAAAATTTTATAAAAATATATATGATACAAATATGATCTTTTATTGTATCTATTTTAAGAAGTGTATATTATATCATGTCTAAAAAAAAAATTTGTATAATTTAAATGTAAATTTGACAACTATTTATATATGATAAAAATATACAAACACTTGCAAATGTTTTATGTACAAAAGTATCTGACACTCAAATTCTTTTATTGCCATCATAAAATATTAGTTTAATTTACAAATAAAAATTTGATGATATAGGAAAATAAATAAAAGTTAAAATTGTACAAGATGAGATGTTCAAGTACATAACTTATTGTAATTGTACGATAAGTAAAACTACGCTTACCGTAAAAATTTAAATAATTACGCGATATATTACAAATGGTCGTAATGGTGATTTCTTTAATGAAATGTATGTAAAAATATATAAAAATCGTATATAGATATAATAAATTTCACTTGTAATTTTACAACAATAAAGAAACAAAATTTTATTACTAAAAATGTCTAATTTACCTTAATATAAGAAAGTATTGTTATAAAACAAGGCAAACATTACTTTTATCTAGAATATGGATTTTTATGCAAATTAATATTTTTGAGAATATAATTAAAGGAGTAGAAACTTAGTGAAAAATTGTTTTATCTACCAAATATTATAGAAAACACTATATTTTGAATACTTTACACATTTTTTCACAGTATGAGCATTTTGTAAAATTTTGCACTACCAAATTTTGTATAAATGCATAAAAATCTACAATACACTTACAACATAATTAAACATTACTTATATTTAAAATATATTTGAATTAACATTTGAGCATTCATTGCACAATGTATCCAATTCTGTAACATAATTTCTGTTTTAAACATACAAAGTTATGTTAGAAATATATATCATATATTGGAAAAATCTTCGTCAAGAAGCTGTTGCACAATAACTTCCTAATGAGAATTGAAATGTACTTTAGAGATGCAAGTGAAACAAGACACGTAAATAATTAAGCAATTAGAAGTACGTTTTGATAATTCAGCTAGAAGGATCTATTTCAGATAAAAACGAATTTGGAATAGGAAATTATGTCGCGAATAAATGAAAAAGCAATGCTATTAGAAGATCTATATCTAAATATACATCCGTGTAAGAAAATAAACTAGTTACAAAAGATATTAATCTGAAACACAGAAAATAAATGATAAATTCTAAAATCAGGAAAAGAACTATGAGAAGAAAATTTAATTGTGGAAGCGGATGAATTTGAGAAAGATCTCAGCATAGTAAAAGAAACGTTCACCTCCATTAAAGGAATTTATCCAAAAATTACTTTTACAAGAGCAAATGCAGGTTGAGTATAAAAAAACGGAGCTTTCATTACATTCGAGCGAATATTAATCTATTGGAATTTCCGATGGATCAACTGCTTTAAAACGCGAATTAAATTAACTGTAATAAGTTAAATTAATCTTAAAAGCAGGAGAAGGGCAGTTCAGATCTAAATTGCATGTTGCATTAACTAATTAAAATCTTAAAATTAATTAAAATCTTATATTTTATTAAAGAATTATGAAGATACCAAAAATTTTGGTCATGTATGTTATCCATTTCCAAGGAACAGTTAAATAAATTAGTGAATAAATTACAGAAATAGATAATCCTTATAACAAACCTGATGAATGTCTTAGATCATCCAAGAGGCTAAGGCTAAATGATTCTAATAATACTAGTTTAAATAGGGATGGAACTAATACTGCTCCAATTAGTCCATATAAATGAATAAGATTAAACCAATAAGAACAGTAACCAACAAGTTCATAATATAATATAAATAATTATGTATATGTAATAATTAAGAGAAAGACAATTCATTTTATTATATCAATTATCCTTATACTTTTTTAGAATGAATAAAAACTTAAAAAAATTAAGAATAGAATTTTACTTAAATCATAATGACAGAAAAAATATCTTGCAAAAAGAATTAATGATACTATTAAAACACTTCATACAGTGATCGATAAACCATATTCTTCACATATTCTTTTGAACTAAATTAAGTTCTTTTTAACCTGATGAATGTGTAAAAGGTCAAGTGGTTCGAACGATTCTAGTTTAAAGAGGAGTGAAAGTAACAATGTTCCAGTAGTCCATGAAAATCAAGAACATTAAAGACGGATTGTGTTATTAAAAATTGTTGATGACTGTGTGCTTTAAAAATGCGATTATCTAACAAAATGTTTGTATATAAAGTAATGTGGAAATATCACTAGAAAAAATCATTTGATAATGTTTTCTTAATTTACTATAATTTATAACTATAAAACGCATGATTTTTTTTAACAAAGATATTGCTGGTCCTTTTACAAATTAAGAAGTGGAGAAGTTACGAAATAATACCAATAAATAGAAAATAAAGTATTAATAAGCAGAAAGCAAAAAATAAATGAATTTGTATTACGAACAATTTATATATAGACATGTGGTTATGAGCAACATCAATTTTATTAATCTTGAAAGTTTGTATTATCAAGTAAAATACTTATTCATCTTTTAGATTTGTACAAAATACTTTATATATCATACTACAGATATTTTTATTTATTATTTATAGTTAAACAAAAATTTTGTATTGTAAAGCACTAAGAAGAGATAAAATTTGTTATATTATCCTTTTTACAGTTTTAAATTGATTTTAATAAGTATTTTCACATAGTAAATTAATTTTACAAAACTATTATTTCGATAGCAAATAACTATTTTGACTTTTAGGTACATAATATCCTAGTGTAGTGAAACCTATATATGTATACTAAAAGGAAATACACTTTTAGAACATGCTGAAATTGGGTCTATAGGAATGTGATTTAGCCCCTACTTATTTATACCAAATAAACAGTTCATTTTTAAATGTATAATTACCACAATAAAACTTTAAAAATTATTTCTTTATACAAAGCATATCGCAAATATAAAATGCGAAATTGAATTCAATTATTATACATAATGGATGCAGTAGCTAAATTGACCTCTGTATTTGCATCGGATAAATCAGGTAAAGATAACATCACTGGAATCACTTGTATTTTCCCTGAATCATCTTCTTGTTGCAAGTGAACTACAGCACCTGATTGTAATATTTCATTTGTCATTATTTCATCTGCCATAATTTCTGTAGGTTCAATGTTATCTGCAGTTACTTCTTCTGTGTAAACTGTTGTATCTTCCATATTCATTATAACTTCTGCTGCATCAGAAGCTTCTCTGGATGTCTCTTCATATTCCTGAGAAATAACATGTATGTAAAAAATAAGAATCTAACGTAATAAAAAATAATATAGAACTATAAAATTATTTTTACCTGTTCATATACTTGTTCATATTCTTCTGTTATTTCTTGTTCTTCAAATTTAATCTGTTCTTCTTCAAATTTAACTATTTGTTCTTCTTCAAATTGTTGATCTGTCTGTTCTTGATATTCACTTTCAGGAACTTGACACTTTATATTATTTAAACTTTCGTGTTCAGAACAAGAAGAATCTTCTAATGCTTTAGGTTTACTATTTCGACTAAGTATTATCCTTTTAAATCCAGATCCTCCTAAGCTTTCATGTCGTCTTTCATGTTTATTTTTATCACCTAAATATTTAAAACGTTGCCTACATACACTGCAAGAATATGGTCGTTCATTTGTATGAGTTCTTTCATGACATACAAGTGCACTAACTTGTTTACATCTCCAAGGACAATATCTACACTGTAAAGGTCTTTCATCGCTGTGCCTATTTTGATGATGTTTAATTAACTGTATCTTAGTTTTCAAATTAAATCCACAGATTTCACAAGTGTATGGCCTTTCTTCAGAATGAGATATCATATGAGTTTTTAATCTGAGTTGATTCACAAATCTCTTTGAACAATGTGGGCACGGTAAAGTTCCTTCTAATCTGTTATGTGTGACCATCATATGATGTCTTAACCTCACTTCGGAAGTAAATGTTAATTCACAATCTAAACATTTCATAGGATCTTTCTCCATATGTGTGTTTTTAATATGCGTTCTCAAAATCATTTCTGTTTTGAATGTCTTATTACAATGATAACATGATGCTCTTCTTTTTTCTGGTGCCCCATCTATCCCTTCCTTTACACCAGGAAGCGTTTCATTGTGTATATGAGACATATGCCACTCTAATGATCTAGTTGAAATCATAGATCTATTACATATATGACAAGTGTATTGTCTACCATCCTTATGAACTCGGTTCCTATGTATAACAAGTGTTGAATGATTTGGAAACTTCTCACCACATACTTGACATGAACATTCTTTTAATCCTCTACTATCTGTCTTCTCATGTACTCTCATGTGTAACCTTAAACCATCTCTTCTATTAAATCCAACACCACAAGTATCACATCGATATTGACGCTGATCTTCATGAATTCTTACATGTTGCTTTAAAGTTGAACTATTTTTAAACATTTTGTCACAGTGTGGACACTGAATAGTATATGCTTTATGAGTATGCATGTGTTTAGAAAGGCTATAAAATGGTACTAATTTATGGCAAACTGGGCATTCTCTCTTATTACTTACAGGTTGATGTTTACGTATTCTATGATGTCTAAGGCTTGCAGGATTTTTAAAATCAGCTCCACAGTCCTCGCACAAATAGGCTCTTAAAGTTGTGTGTACAGATTTCAAATGAAAGCTAAGTTTTTGTTTGAATGCAAACTTTTTAGGACACTTTGGACATTGATATATTTTCTCCCAATTCATGTGTTGTGTTTTGACATGTTGATCCAATGTTCCTTGATGTTTAAACTTCTCACCACATACATCACATAATTGTCCATACTTATTATCACTATGTTTTTGTTCATGCTGACGCTTTTTTCCTTTTGAATCTAACGTCACGTTACAATATTTACATAGTAATTTTTTTTCACAATTCACATTATGATTTCGTTTTGCTTTATTTGTTGGAAATTCTGCCATGCAATCTTCACAAAAATGCATAATTTTATAGTCATGTGATCTCAAATGTTCTTCAAGAACTTCTTTAGAAGCAAATGTTTCTGGACAATAATCACATTCTAAATAATGTTCTTCTGGAATATAATCTGCTGGTTGACTTTCATCTATTAAATCAGGTAAGTTGTTTTTAAGGACTGCATTATTTCTGTCTTCATAAAGAGAAATAATATCCTCATCTTTTAATCTTGTAATTACAATTTTACGTTGTTTTAAATAATCTTGAAAGTCTTGCAAGTTTTTCTTTTTTTCTCCTAAAATTCTTGCTAACTTTTCAATATTTCCTTCTGTATAAGATTCATCAAGTTCTTTTTGAAGATATTCTTTCTTCTTTTTTGCTTCTTCCCATTTCAATTTAAGCTTTGCTAAACGTGATAAATATTCTTCAGTATTTACATATGCATTTGCATTTGTAGACTTTTCTTTGGCTGATTCTGCAATTTCTATAGCATCATCTTCAATTGTAATAATTGCATTAAATTCACTATCATCTTTATTAAACTGTATGTCTACAGCAGAATCATTTTCTATATGTGTAAAAGATCTTTGATTATCTTGACTTTCATTACGCTTAAAGTAACGAGATTCCTCAAATTTTGGAGGTGCAACAATATTGGCATGTCCACCTAATACTTTTTCCCGCTTTTTCTTGTATTCTTCTATTTGTTCTTCTATAATCTGCTCTCTTATTTCTAACTTTTTTGTTCGTTCTGGAAATAAATCTTTTTCTTTTGTAACTAATGTTTCATATCGTTTTAAAATCTTATCCATTGGTTTAATATCAAAATTCTTTCTCCCTGTAGATTTATCTTCTTTTTTCTCTAATGGTTTATCCATTTTCTTAACTTTTACTAACAATATTTCATTCGGTTTAGATCCTTTCACAGTAACATACATGATGCCATCTTCTTGATTACTGTTAAGGTTCAAAGAATTGTTTACATCGAGTTTTTGTACTTTTAAGTCTTTATGGCTTTTATCAGAAATATTTGTCTGGTAAATATTTTCATCAGTTTCTTCTGTAGATTCTTTTTTAGACTGTAATAATAACCTGCGTTTTAATATGTTTGGTTGTTTTGAACATTCTTTTGTACTTTCAGAATTATTGACGCTGCGTGGTTCAGTAGACTGATTATTACATTCTGTGTCTTCTACTTTAATGTATGTTCTCATACATTCATAATTATATGTTGTTTGGTTAATTTCAGTATTTTTATTATCTGAAATTGGATTATTATCAGAAACAATAGTTGATTGTGAACATTGTTTTGTATTTTCTTTCTGTTGAATATGTCGTCTTTTTGCACTTGGCATTTCTACTTCATCATCAGACTCTGCAACATCAGAACTATCAGGTTGAAAAGGAGGATCATCTGGATCAAATTCTTCTATTGATTCATTATCATCACTATTTTGTAAGACAGTGGTGTCTTCAAAAATTCCAGGTTCAACCTTACTTTCTAATTCTCTATGATCTGTACAAAGTTTCTTATCTTTTACAATATCTTCATTATCTTTTAATGAAAAAATTGCAGATATTTTTGGTATGGAAATATATTCTTTACTTGTAGATGGATTTTTTGTATTACACTGAACAGTATTTTCCATCTGTTTCTCGAAACTTCCTACAGGCTGCATTTTATTTAATTCTGCATTTTTTGTCACTGTATCTGTGAGACTAATGTGAATAGATCTTAATTTAACTTCTGCTTTTTTAATTTGCATAAAAAACTTATAACTCATTTTTAAGTCACAGATACAATCCATACACATTTGAGTTGATAAACTATCATATGGATTTATTTCTTCTAAATGCTTAATTTGTTGACTTAATCTCATTTGATTACCTTTTTCACTAAAAATATCAACTAATGGAAGTTTCAAACCGGCACAAGTCCTACAATACTTTTTTAATTCCTGTTTTGTTTGTTCTGATATTGATAGTTTCTTTTGCGCAGATACTTTATTGTGCAAAGAAATTTTAGTTAATTCATTTAAACTATTTGCATCATGAGTCAACAATTTTACACGTGGTGTAATTTTTTTTAATTCACTAATATCTTTAATCTGACCGAATATTTCTTTATTCGATACTAATCCAGTTTTGTTTGATTTACATGTTGTTTTAACATCATTGTCACATACATTAAGGATATTACTAGCAGTATGCTGAATACTATGTAATTTTACTTCACTATAATTATGATCCTTGTTTTTAACTTCAGTGTGCTGCATCTTTGAGCTATTCATTTAAAGTTCTCCCATTGTATTTTAGATGTGTATTTGGAAAGTTTGTATAATCTAAAAAAAAAAAAAGATGTTAATCAAATCAAATATATACATTTGTAACAGTTTACACAAAATAACATAAATAAACATATCTGATTTACCCTTTATGTAAAAATGAAAATTATCCTTTCTGTAACACTACTTGTGCATGTTGTGCTTATGATACTATTTTTTCTTCTTTAATTTTGTACAAAATAACTACATATAGCACATCCCATTATTATGAGTTTGTTGATTTATAAAAAGTTAATAAAAATTAGTTTAACTAACTAATATATATTGTTGTTACTTATAGAACGCTGTAGTTATTGATATTTTTAAACTCTTGAAGTTTATGTTTTCTCTTGTGAAATTGAAAATACCTTCGATTCCCTCTTTCAAAAAAGATTGTTTTTTTTTATTATCACCATAAGACAAATATAAAATTACATTTTCATAATCACAGGTATTCATTTTTCATTCAAAATTGAGGTTAAGTGAATATAATCATAAGGAGTATATACTCCTACATTTAAACATAACGTAAACGTAATCGGTGTGTATTATACCAATTTTTAAATTCGTTAATTTTACCTTATAATACTCGTTATCGGGAAGAGTAATAATGTAATTCAAAAGTTTTTCCAAACTTTGACTAATATAATTTCTTCGTAATGCTATCCAGATGGCGCAACTTAATGGCGCCTGTGGCGTTATGTTATTTTCGACCTACGCAACAGACATTCTACAGTTCCGAAATTCATGACTAGCATTCAATAGCCATAGAATATTTTCGTATACATTACTCTGTAACATATTACGAAGATCTGTCATAGATTACGATCCGAGAGATGCAAGTTTCATGAAAAGAATCGATTAATCTATGCGCACTTTGAAAGGGAAATTTATGCCACGTTCAACTGTCGTCTTCTGAATTCCTTTACCGAAGCTGTGACGTTGCTTATGTTTGTAATGGCCGCGATTCTATTATTCTATCTTTCCTATACAAAATATTAAATGACAAAAATTCAATTTAATAGTTAGCATATAATATCAAGTATATTAAGATAAAATATAGAATAGGTAAGTAAAATTTTTGCCATTTTAATTCAATTTAGCAAAAATACTTTTTTATGTGCAGACAGTGTACTGCGCACTTGCTTAACATGAAACCGCGAACAATTCAATTGACTACATAAAAAATTTTACATCTTTCCTTTTTTTAAAAGTAAAATATTTTTGATATAATTAGGCTGTGGATTTTTACACAAACGCATATTTTTAGGGATGTAATTAAAAAAACAGAACCTCAGTAAAAATTATTTTACATATCAAGTATTATAGAAAGCATTGTATTTTAGATTTTATATATTTTTTTATATTATGTACATTCTGTACAATTTTGTATTTTAAAATTTTTTATAAATACAGAAAAATCTGCAGTCTACTTATAATTCATTGTAAATTATTAAATATTTTATTAAAACGTCTTTATACCTAAATATCTTTTTATTTGTCATGGAAAATGTTGCATGTGATAATTTTTGCTGTATTATCATGTACATTAATGCTTTAATTTAAAAGATTTAAAAATACCTTTATAATTTTCTAGATCGAATTTATTTTCCATTTATTTAAACTATCCCTTATTTTGCATATGAATTTTCTATATTTTAATTTACTTAGTTAAAGCTTGAAATATTTTTTTATTTTAATATAATACTGTAAAAATTACATGTAAAAATCTTAAGAAAAATTGTACGTAGAAAGGTAAGAAATGATATACAAATTATTTCATGCAAAGAAAACGAATGGTGGGGCAGTTTGAGAAGAAAAAAAGCTTTGAAAAATTATTTCTATTAGATGAGGTTTATATCTTGCAGTCGAATTACATTCATGTAGAAAAATCGCGAATATTTATTATTTCTTCATGATTGATTGCTAAATATATTCTTTATTTTATATCGAAAGTCGGTTCATTCTATGTTCATTCGTTTAATTCTTTCTCTGTAGAAATGTACTGAAAGAAAAATAAAACTCAAACCCAAAACTTCTGGATAATAGCAAACAATTTGGTCAGTATTTCTGATCTTTTTTAAGCTGTAATATGTTAAAAAGGGTTATTTAAGTAAGCAAAATTTCACAAAAAATATTTTGCAGCCAATTATAAATATATTTAATTTTATTTTAGAACTAAACCTAAATCTAATTTCTATTTAACAAAAACCCCAGAAAATTTCGGTTTTTTATTTCGCGATTTTAAACTTAACCTTAACCTATGTAAATATATGTATTGTGTTGGGGGAAATTCGACAATTCAAATTGATCAATTATTGTACATACAATAGTATACAACAATTTCTGGCCAGTTCTAATGCTGCCCAATTTCTAATGCTTTCTATATAAAATATTAAACAATATTAGGTACAAAGATATAAGTAAAAGAAAATGGTATAACACATAAACATTGTTGTGTAGTTGCATAATAATACTTAAAATCTTTAAAATATCGTTTTTGAAATATAAAGCAATAATCTATCTTGATCTGAAATTTTTGCACGCCGCTATATATAATTAACAAGCAGAGTTAGCAAAGAATAAAGAAAAATTCGAATATGAAAAATAAAATACAAGAAGCAATAATTTTTTTAAAAAGTTGTACATATTAAATTTACATAAGAAAACTCCTATTCATTCGTAGGAAGAATTGCTGATAAAATTGAAATGATTATCCACGAAAATTTACAGATTAAAAATAAAGGAAAATAATTAATGTAACATAAAAGATCATATATATATATATATATTTGGTCAGTATATATATATATATTATATATGATCTTATCAACCTGGAGAAAAGGTCAATCAACCTGAAGATATATATATATATATATAAAATCTTCTAATAATCCTATATAAATAAGAATATGGATTGTAAATTGAGTCTCTTTATATGGTTGGAAAGCTGGAAAAATAAAATATTATTATTATCATATAAAAAGTATTTATTTGATATTTGTAATGTTAAAAGGCAAGTTAAGAAACTCTGACACCATGAGAAAATTTAAATAAATAAATTGTGTGTATTTTTTCATGTAACTATTTATTCTTAAATGCAGTATAACACATAAACATATTGATAATGTATTATTAACACTGATTCTTCATTTATAAACATAATATATGTATATCTGAGAACAATAAGGGTATTTTTACAGTGAACAGTCATATCTATGTTGTTATTTTTTCTACTAAATACTTTATAATATAAAAAAAATCACAATATTTTTGACAATGAAATTGAGCATTAAGCTACAAAAAACAAAGAAATAAACAGTAAATTACTGATAGGAATTTTTAGACAAAACTACACTAAGTTCTTTATATGAAATTAAACCCCATCTTCATTTAAAAATAACTTTTTTATTACTCAAAATGATATTTTTAATTTGTTGTGTTTAAAAAATATATATAACAATTGTATATTGCAGAATGTCATGAATGCAAACATTCTCATGTATCAAATACCATGATTTATAGGTTTAGGATCTACGGTTTTTATAAAACTTTTATAGCATTTGTCATTAATCAACAATAATGATTACACTTTGCATCTAATAATACAAATCTTGTAATAAAGATTTGTGTAGATACATAAAAATATTGTTCAGATACTAACAGATTTCATTTTGTAAGCAGTACAGGTTTTGGAACATTGAATCTTTTACTGTTTTCTTAAATTATTCTTTGATAATACTGTTTGCTTCCCTTTTGCAAATAATACCCTTACTTTAAAACATGTAATATCTTTCCTTTAAATTCATATTTGGTTTTTGAAATTAACTTTGTGTTCAAGTAAAATATTATTTTCGGGAGGTAACGCAAGACAGGCTCTTAAGATATTTTCGATTGCTGATCGTTGTCTGAACAATGCATTTACAATTGGTGTTCCTTGAGGAACTAATGGTGCTTTGCAAAGATACGAAAGTATGGAAAGTACACTGTGAAATCCAGTGAACTCATCTTTGGTATTAGCTACTTTGAATGTAATACGTGAACAAATTTCTGCTAAAAGAACCAGATCCAAAATAATTGGGCTAGCCAATAAAGAATCTTCACATGTATTATGTATTACAATCGTATTGTGTCCTCCAAGTAATATTTCTGATGTATATTCATCCATCGCTCGTTTACTATCACCTAATAAAGAATTAAATAACAATCCTGTATTCTGAATAGTAAATGGATAGTAAATAGTATATAATATTTAATAGAATAAATATATATATTTTTTAATACATACCGACATATGGAACGTATTTAATAACAACACAATGATCTGGCTTTTCTCCAGGTTGATAAAGGATTTTATTTGATTGTACCATATCATCTACAACATTGCTTTTTGAAATCTAAAAACAGAATTATATTAGAATATTAGTATTATAAATACATATTATACAAAATTAGATCTTTTCTTTTTCACCAAAATACCTCTTTTGAGCGAAATTGTTGAGGAGCAGATAAATTATAACCATCATTATTTCCAAGATGGTTATAACTAACAATTGATACTGGCTTAATACCAGCTGAGACTAGAAAATCTACAAGTACAGACTTTAATTTTGTTTGCCCAGATTTAAAATCATCGCCACTAATGAATGTTTTATGTTGCTCTGCTAATTCCATTGCTCCTGGTACGAAAGTATTTTGAGGTGATCCATTTATATATGTACACTGAAGCAATAACATATACACAATATTAACAAATTTTGCTAGTAATAATAAAAAGTATATTAATAATTTCAATTTAAAAATATAATACTAAATATATTTTACTCACTCCTTCCAAAGCAGCTGCAACAGCAAACACTGTACTTGGACTAATTTCTGAATGACCTTTGTTAATAGCATTTAATAAATTTTCTGCTGTATCATTTACACCGGGAATTATCTCCGAAAATCGTTCTGTGTTAGCAGTCCATAATATAATCACTTGATCCAAATTCTTTGTAGTTTTAAATTCTGCAATGTCTTTTCTAAGTTGTTCCAATTGTTCAAATTTTGTACCATAAATAATGTTATTTGCTCTTTTTTCCTAAAAGTTAAAAAATATAATATAGATTTCTTCTTAATATCCAAGTAAATAATAGATAAATATTTAAGGAAAAAGAAAAATTAAATTGAAATAATTACTTACCTGATTGGATGCAATAAAGTCAGGATAATATATGCTTTTTCTTGGTTTCATATGCATCATGTGTGGTACTAATTGCTTTTGTAAATTAATGTCCAAAACTTCCGCACGTTGCATAGCATCAGCTAAGTTCATATTTGAAATATCCCAACCATCAATTTCAATATCATCTGGATTTACCATTGGAAGCATCCAAGACATGGGAACATATACCTCTTCTTTGTTTCCTTTGCCTAATCTGATGGTAGATGCTTGAGTTAAGGAACCATACCTAAAATTTAAATAAAAGCTTTATATAAGTACATTATCTTACTTAAGAAGAAGAATTTTAAAATTTTTTATATTATTATTAAATTATCATAATTACCAATTTGCTTTTTGAATGCCATTCTTTGTTTCCCATGTCAACCTAAGTTTATTTGCTAATAATGCTGCGGTAATAGTGGTACCATTATTTCCACCCCATCCTACCAACATTAATCCAAGTTTTGGAACTTTCAGTTGTGTTCTAATTAATAGGTTTGTTGTTACAGGTGTTACCTATTACAATAAATGCATGTTTATATTCTGTAATATATTACTTTCAGACATTTAAAATAAATAATATTACACGTAGTAATTGTTAATATTTGTATCCAAGGTTTTTTTTACTAGTACACGAGTGGTGTACAATACAGGAACCTTTATTTTTTTCAAAAATTGAAAAATTCATTTCCAAAATTAAAATCATAGGGTTTGAGCAGCTGTTCATTTTTTTTAATTATTATATTTGTTCCTTCCCCCTAAAAAAAAATTTTTTAATACAAAATTTGTAAATTGAATATTTATACAATTTTTCTAAAAAAACTTTTCAACCTTAAATGTATTGATCGAATTAAATATCAGAGCCGTTTTCTTGATAAAAAAATTACAGCAATTTATTTATATAGTTTTTACGAAATGTATACCTTAGAAGAGACGTTTAAAAACAATATTAAGATATAAGATCTTTTTTTATTTATTTATTTATTGTTATTTTCATATATTAAACGCATAGTGAAAATAGTTGATGTTTCATTGCGTATGCATAATAATTACAATAAGGAATCAGTAAATATCACTAAGGGCGGGTATTTTAGAAGCTTTTTTTACTACCATGCTACATCCTATCATTTAATATATAAAACTATTATGAAGTGAACATTTTTAGAATATAATAATTTATCATAAAGTCCTTTGAGAAATGAATTTTCATAATGAAGAATTGCTTTGTATAAAATATTTTTTTTTTAAAGAAAGGAAAAGAACAAGTATGAATAAGTTAATACACATCATTTCAATAGTTTTGAAATTCTTTTTATATCTCCCATATACTTTACAAAAAATAATTTTTTTGTTTAAAATTAAATTCGATTATAATTTAATAACAACCTGCTAAACATTACTGATCGGATTTATTACTAAATAAAAAAATATAGAAAATCATGTTTTTCTTATTTTATAATTTTTTAAATTATAAAAATTATAAATTATAAATTATAAATTATAAATTATAAATTTTTTAAATTAAAAAGGAATATTTTTTAAATAGAAAGAAAGAATTATAAGAAAAAAATAAGAGGTATATTATATTATAATATTCTGAGTATACTTACCGTATAATTTCCACTGTTGTCTTCCGTAACATTCGTTGTTTGATACTCGTACTGTGCTTCGATATAATCTTCTGTGTATTTCACCTTCGGCGATTCAACGCGAATTTTCAAAGCCATTTTACTTGTTATTTAAATCTTTTACACTGATGATAATAGTTTTAAATTAGCTTTGTGGCAAATTCACAAAAAATGTACTTCCACAGGAATATTGGTTCAAGGAATATAGATTGATTGAAGGATTATACTCTAAATTTAATATCAAAAGATATATACATATATATATAAATTAACAATCGATGTATAATCGTTTTTTATAAATCACCATGCAACAAATGATATATGTATATGTATATTTATATATCCGCGATAAAGAAAATAAAGGAAAAAGTTCGTAGGGAAAGCGAACGTAAATGATACTCGAAGGTGAATATCCAAAACGTCGTGTTCGTAGCTGAAACGTAAATGTCGAGAATTCGTGCAAGCATGCGCTTTAAAAGAAATGTCGTGGCAGCTCCCTTCCACCCTGTATAACTGGCATCTATTATATTTGATTACCGCTCGGTTTTTATCAAGCTAACTAATCTCGCATAAACTAAACATACGCTTAGTTTGCAACTTCTTATTCTCTCGCCTTCCTTACTTTTTTGTTCCTTACAATCACATTCTGTGTTTTAACCTTATCTCCTGGATAAATATCTCGACGTTCGAATCGCTCGTGTGCGTGCATATATGTTTTCTCCAAGTTTTACGTTTTTCTTTTTTCTATCAAGTTCTTGTTTTAAGTTCTACGTTCAACCGAGTTTGTATCGCTCCTGCGTTATGAAAACGTCCGTTATTTCGACTAATGTGATTATTTTTTATCGTTAATACGCCAATTATTCTTCCGTTTTATAAATTCATGAATCGTTCCTTTAAATGAAAAGAGGCTATAAAATCCATGACATTCGGATGATCATAGAACATTTCGAATACCCTGGACTTTCTGACAAGTGAAAATAATATGTAATATATAAATTTATGTATACGTTCCAATAATTAATCGAATATCCGAGGTAGAATAAATATTTAAATTAAAACTACATAAGATCATGAGTTATTCTTCTAAATAAAATTGATAACAATGAATATATTTAATGTATGAAACAAAAATTTACATATGTATATATGTATATATAGCTATTACAATTATTTAATCTTAGAAAAATATTATGTCTATACAATTTTGTCAATATTTACTTTTATATTTTTATTTGCTATTATGTATATTATTCAATTAATGTGTATATTTGCTGAAAAAATTTAATGAAGTATTATATTTATACATTGACTTATTGAACTTAATGAAACCTAATATTTTATTTTTATTTATATTAATCGTATTTCTATATATTAAAATTTCTATGCATATTGGTTATGTACTTATATGTGTATAAAGCACATTGCACAATATATTCTAAAAAAACACGAGAATTAATATTTATTGAATATAGATAATAATTTGAAATGGTAATTTTATGTTGCTATGTACAATACATCATCTATGTACAATAAGTACATCATCGTGTCATTTTAATGCTATATATGTATATATATATAAAATTGTGTATTAAAAATATATTACAACGGCTTATGTAAAATTGTTAGATAATTTATATAACATTTAAATCCATATACAATACAACATTTATTATTCATGCATATTCATCTAAATTTTTTCGATCTTCCAGCTTACTAAATATAAATTTGTAAACATGAAAAGAGTTTTAATGAAGTATTATTTTCTAGACATATTTTTATTTGATTGTATTTTAGAATATAATATGATTAGATCTACAATTGGAAAATGTGTAATATATTAAATATAAAATATTCATCTACATAATATAAGCTACCTTCTACAATATTTTATTTCGTATTTTTAATTATTAATTAAAAAGTAATAACTTATAATAATAAGTACAATACCATATCAATTAAAAATTTCACTTATTATATACATCTTTTCATACATTCTGGATATGTAAAGCTACAATTTTTTAAATTATTAAATTATTAAATAAACTATAATTTTACCGTCCATTATAAATATTTATTAAAAAATACTTTCTTTGTCATAAGAAAGTTTTGCATTGTTATAAATGCTCTACACGTAAGTGCTTCTTTATAAATTACCTGATACGATTATTAACTACAAATGCACCGTTTATATAAAATAATTCTACTTATAATTTACGGTAAACTATGATAAAATTACTGTATTTTCACACAATAATATAATTGAAGTATATGTCATGTATATATGTCATGTATGTACATATGTATACATATACACATACTATAAATTACGCAAATCTATAAAATAAGGTATTAATACGTTTTGCGGTTTAAATTATGATTGTTAGCGGGTCTGTGAACTGTTCAATTACATCACGTGTAGCTGAAATACATAGATTGTTTCAATCAATTGGCACTCGGTGCCTCTGGAACTTTCGTAATGGAAGAATTATGTTGCCAGCCATTCGTAAGACGACCCTCCACGGACGATTATGAACTATAATCTGTTTACAAAGGCTGATTTTATCCGAGTCAACGTTAGATGTATACTATATATACGTGTCGTTTTGCTTTCATCCCAAGAAACGAGCATCATCATTACCGATAATGTATATACATATATGTACAAGGCTGGAAGCTTACACAAAATCCATTAAATACTATTTAGTAACTTTACTTCGCATTGCATTCTTCCATACATAAATATTGTATGTTCAGAAATATTTCCGGATCGATATTTAAGAAACAACATCGACAACTTCGTTATTGCTGACCGTCCATCACCTATACATACTGTGCCGATATAATCATATTCACGAAATTCTAAAAGAATAAATATTTCTTATTTTTTTTGTTTCATGTCGCGTATGAAATAAATCGTAAATATCTAGTCATAAGATAATAATTAGACTGCAGATTTTTATACAGATTCATATTTTAGAAAATATATAATTGAAAAAGTAGAATTTTGCTAAAAAATTGTTTTGCTATCCGATATCATAGAAAGCACTATACTTTAGGTATTTTATATAAGCGTTTTCTAATATTATGTGCATTCTGTATAATTTCTCACTTTCAAATTTCGAATCCTATAAATGCATAAAAATCCGCAATGTAATAATGATGTATATTATAGGTGTATAACATTATAATAATGTATATATACCGAAAGAAATAAGAAATCATGGAAACAAAAGGAAATAAAACTGTAGTAGCAACTTTGCTACATGATAATTATTTCATTGCTTATATTCATTCGTTATTAAACAAATTTGCGGATACGATTACGTAAACTTATCTCAAAAATAATAAATGGAATTCAACCAACAGTTGGCCCATTATTCATAAAGGGTGATAGTTGAACTCTGTCCAATGCTTAAACTAAATTGGAGTGGAATTGGCTTATGGGAACGACCATTGTCATACACATATATACCAACGCAATAGATATCATGAATAAATACCTTTGAAGTTCTGTGTTCCTTTATTTTCTAAAGTTCTAAAATAATTCGAAATTTTAAGATCGTTAAGCAAATTTAATATCGTAATAACTTCTTAATAACTTCTTAATAACTTTTAATTTTAATTCTATAGTTCATTCAATGTATTCAACAAAAGGTATTTTCACATTGCACTTTAAATATTTAAAATATAAAATATATAGAAATATATAAAATATTTTTTATTTACTTAGGTATGAGAATAAGAAATAACAAAACGTATTATACGTACATTAAAAATGAAAAACTATTTGATCTTATTTTTGAAAATTTATAAGAAATGTAATTTTATTGAATATGTTGTACTTCACAAGTATATTGTACTAAGCAAGATAATTTAACTATGTATAAAGAACTGTAACTTTTAATGTAATCTTCGCTCATTTTTTTTGTTATATACAAAATTTTTTTGTCAATATTTACAATTTTTAGAAATATTGAATATATATAAATAATAATAAGAGTAGTTATTAATTATATAAATTATTGATTTAAGCATTGAATTCGGATAATATTATGTTGATTATCTTTTCTGAATATAAATTATATTTAAACATACCATATTATTAAACATTAAAATACATTAAATTACATATATTCTTATTCTTCATCGCATATACTATAATATATACTAATGTAGTATATACTAATTTTTTCGAAAAAATTGCATGAGAGAATGTACATAATAATCATTAATTAAAATCATAAAGATAAAAAAAAAATACAATAATTAACGCTTGTAATATACTTTTTTACATTTCTGTAAAGATTTAAAGAAATGAATAATATAAATCATGTAAATACATGAATATCTACCATTATGTTTTCTTAATACTTGTATGTTATACTTAAAAATTCTTTTAAATAAATTTAATAAAATCTTCTTGTTACATGTCGTTTGTTAACAATTCTATGTCAGCTGTTTGTTATTACTACGACATATTAAATAATGATATTATATCATTAAATGATTTTTGTAGTATAGATAAATATATATAAATACATATAATAAAAAATGATATAAAAATAATGCTATTAATAATTTGTAATGTTACGCATTTAATAACCTTTTTGTATTAATTACGTTTAAATTCAACATCATGCTTAATATATATTTATTTAATAAAATTATAGAATTTATGTACCATATATATACAGGATGAAGTCAGGGAGATTCTATGGCTTAAAATGAAATAAAAATTAAGGATAACAGAATTGCATTGGAAACCTCGTTTTTTGACAAAAACAAGTTTGGAAATTTGTAAAGTATGGATGAATTTGACCAATTCTTGACTGCACAGGAATAAACAATCGACAGAAGATTATTCTACATACGAAAAAAATTGAAAATGAAGAATAAAATTTAAGATTTCGTTTTGGAAGAAATAGATTTTGGATATGTTAGTCAGGAATTAGTCCAGTATACGTATACTACGCAAATTTCAAATTTAATTTTTCCGAAAATGAAACTTCAAACGAAAAATTTTTATTCTACATTATTCTACATTTCTACTTATTTTCACATGTAGAATAACTTCCTATCGATTATCTACTCCTGTTTAGTTGGGAATTAAGCAAATTTATGCATACTTTATACATTTAAAAACTCAATTTTCTCAAAAACGAAGCCCCCAGCGCAATATTATCATTCTAGATTTTTGTCTTTGAGCTGAATTACGGGTCACGTTGTATATAGTAATTTTCTCAACATATATAGAAATATGACATTAAAATTTTTAGAATTAAACTATTTCGTATTTTGTATAAGTATGCTTGAAAAAAAATGCCTATTATATATAAGTTTACTTTGATTTGAACATTCATAGCTATATTTTCTATATAATTAGTTTAGTGAATCTTATTGTTCATCTAGTACTTTTACTAGAAAAGGTTTAACAAAGAGTAACCAGTAGAATGATAGTTTCGTAGATTTGATTATTTGAGAATGAAAAGTAAGTATTATTTCGGTTAAACATCATTTAATAGCTAATATAGTATTGTCAGTACTATCACTTGTTATATATACGCATATATAAAATTTATATATATACATACATATGTAACTTGACGAATTTTCTTTTCAGGAGTATGTAGTATAATATAAGTAAATATCAAGAATTGGAATAAAAATGTCAAGATATTTGGAAAGAGTACAAGAAATATTAAGAAATGCAGATAGTAAGAAAGTTGCAAGGAAAAAGGTATGTATACATATGTACCTACGGATAATTTTTTGTAATCTGTCATACATTATATAATGTTTGTTTTACATCATTGAATTTTAAACTTCATCATTTTGGGACAATTTCTAGGCAAGAAAGGTTACATTAATTAACAAGTATTAATGTTTTAGACATTGTTCAATAATAATAATCTTTCATTGTGTGAAGGATAATGCTATTTATTGTACTAAATGTAAATTATAATTTTCGTTTTAGATGTGTGTTCAGGAATTATTAGAATTATATGAAAATGAAGATGCAATACTAGAAATTTGTAAAAGTACAAAGAAAAGAACACAAAGTATTGTAGATTGGTCATATATAATACATAGTGTCCATAGGATAGTATTAAATGTAAATATATTTTTATGTTATAGAATATAATTAAAATGAAATTTGTTAGAAGTAATTTTACATAATGTTATAACCATTTTTATTTTTATTCAAGGAAGCAGATAGACTTGCTAATAAAGATTCTTCTAATAAAGGAGCAATAACTGAACGAAATTATACATGCATACTTGTGAAAAATACATTTCGACATGCAAATTGTCATAAAGTACCACTTTTAAAATGTGAAGATATAATGCCTTTAATTTTACAAATTTTAGGGACACGTATATACGAATATTATCACGATACTTATATAAATGTGCTAAATTCTTATATACTACCATTTAGAATATATCAGGTGAACATGACTCAAGAACAGTGGGAGGAATTGTTAAAAATGTGTTTAAATTTATATAAATGTATGTCTTCTCCTACAAGTAAAAAAGTTGTTTTAGATACATTGCAAATGATCATTGAGTATGGTTGTTTACATACAAATTTATTTTTAAATGTAAAAGAAATACTATTATTTTTAGGTATGTAAAGAAATTTTTAAAACAATCTTTTTAATTAAAATTTATTCTAAAATTCCATGTTAAAAGCAACAACTATATATTATCTATAATTTAACTAATTTATATATGTATAAATTATTAATTCTACATCATAATAAAACATGCTATAACTTTTCCCAATTTTAGAAAGTATTTTCCTTGATACAGAAAGAAATGGAGAAATTTTAGCTGAATCTAGTTACAAAGTTACATATACAATATGTCAACAAATTGCAGTAGAATATAGAATTACACTGTGTCATTTTAGTGAAAATATTTTACCGAATATAATCAGATTGGACAGTTCTGTCGAAAAATATAAACTTTTATTATTTTTTGTAAAACTTCATCACCCAAAAGGAGTGTGTAAAACATGCGAAGGTGCTTATGCTTATGATTGGGGAAAATGGTACAATTCTCTTAAAAGTATGTATCTAATGATTTTGAAAGATTTTAAAGCTGATATACTTTCAAAGAGCTTCCTTTGGTTTGCAATTGAAGGTAATATATTTGTAACTTTTTAAAAATAAAGAATATGTAAAATAAATATATTTTATTAATTATTAGTCTAAAAATAAATATAATTGTTTTAGTTTTTAAACAAGTAATGGAAAATCCAGATTTGATCACTGAAAAAACATCATTCAATAATTATGATTATATACAACCAGCAAAACGCAGACGAATTGCTGTCAAAATAAATGGACCGGTTGATATGCTTATTGATAATAATCCAGAAGAAGCTTGGCCCATGATACAGGTCTTAACAATATTGTTTAAGCAATATCCTGAATGTTTAAAATCAGAAGATTTTCCAACATTTTTAAAAGTTTTAGTGGATCTTTTTACATTATCTCTTAAGAAAGAAAAAATCATGAATAATTTATTTGAACTAGCTGCTGTTTTGTTAATGAATGAAAAATTATGTTCTATAATGGATATAGAAAATTCAAATATTTATTGGGACCAAATATGGGATATTTTATTAAGGTATTATTTATTTATTTCAGATTTTAGATCATATACATTTATTTTATATTATTTTACACTCTTTTAAAATATTGATTTTATGTTTGTGTGTCTGTAGTAACTTATTGTTTTAGATCATTAAACATAAATCAGAATGAAATATCAACTCATAAACTCACACAGCTTTTTATAATACATAATAAAATAACAAATCCAAATGCACTTTTAAAGCTATATTTGACAAATGTCATTAAATGGTCTATTATGAGTCTTCGTACATTAATAGTAATCTGTGAACATTTGCCTTTGCCTACTAATATGAAAGTATTTAATACAAATGTATATTCACCAGCAATGGATACAAATTCTGTTAGGTCATGTCTTATAAAATGGATATTAAATATTCCTTGGCACGAAGTGGCAACACAGATAAGAATTGATGAACTGTGCTTATTACTTATTGGCATAACATTAAAGTCAAAACATCAGAAACAAATAAAATTCAATGAATATGATATTAATGACATATGTGATTGTTTAAAAATTGAACAAAATACTGAGTCATTTTATGAAGACATCGAACATTATTATTTGTTATTAAAGTATAAAAAAAGTGTATTCACTAAAGAAAAGGTGGAAAATGCAGAACAAAAGCCAGAAGTAAATAGATATGTACTGTTTATGGAAGATATTATAACTTATTTAATAAACAGTTTACATGTTATTATTGAAGATGGAAATAATGCTCTTCATATAATTATAATAAAGATTGCGGTTGTAGCAAAAGTTTTATCAATGATGAGAGAATTGAATATGGTATCTAAAAATATCGAAGATTTATCTTTGATACAAGCATTGAAAAATCATATAGACATTGCTTATAGTTCATTGGAAAAAATAACTAATCCATCAAGAAATAAATATAATTATTTATTTAACGTAACAAAAGCACTTAATACATTGTATGGAACATCATATGATACTGATATAGCAAAAATAATTGTTACATCTGCAACATTCAAAATGGTAGAAAAGATATTTAGTTTAATGAATATTGAGGACAATGAAATTTCCGATTATAAAACTAATCGTGATTATTATGATGGCTATGAGTCTAGACTAAATAGACATAAATATTTAGGTAGAGAAGTCGTACAAACAAAGCCGTGTAACTTTTGTGACAAAGGTACAATAAGGATACAAACAACAAAAGCTTTAGCATTATTCTGTTGTATAAACTTAAAGGAAAGAAAATGTGAAATTCAAATAAAACTTATGGATAACTTGCTTAAAATTGATATGTATGATCTTTCACATACAGTTGATTTTATGATGGCTATAACAGTTTTAAAATCTCTATCAAAATATGATAAAGAAGAATTATCGAAAAATCATAATGAACTACCATTGAAAAATTTGTTGCAATTATATCACGAATGCTATAAAGATGAAACAATTACACGTTATATATTAAATGTTTTACCATATTTCTTTAATTATGCCTTAGTTTACAATTACAAGTTAGATAATTTAATGAATATTATTGCTCGATTTAATAAGCTGCGATTTGAAAAAAGATATGGTGTCCTTGCTCATAAACAATTTATTACTTGTCTCTCAGAAATTATTTATATTAGTCCTTCCCATTTCTGTCATACTACATGTCATACTTTGAACCAAATGCCAATATTTGAAGGAATTTTATCATCCCTTATTAGTCATTCATTTGTTGTACAAGTGCA
Organism: Bombus pascuorum; assembly: GCF_905332965.1. Classification (NCBI taxonomy): domain Eukaryota; kingdom Metazoa; phylum Arthropoda; class Insecta; order Hymenoptera; family Apidae; genus Bombus; species Bombus pascuorum. Next base: position 5,600,483 of record NC_083494.1, on the reverse strand, counting down.
AATAATTAAGTGTATACAAAAGATATATTCTTTAAAGAATATTAATTTTGAATGGAAAGAAACATTATTTACAAAAATAGAAAAATCAATAAGCAAGTTAACCATTAACAATGAAACAGATGACAAAATAAAGACAGACGAGAAGGAAATTACAACAGCAAGTATTTCACTAATGCTTGCTGCTATAATATCTACCAATGGAACATTTCAATGTCGTGCATTATTAACAATGTTACAGTTTAGTATTGACAAAATGGTAGAAAGTCAAATAATTTCAAAATCAATAAGTATTATAGCAAATAAAATCAATTATTCAAACATCATGGAAGAAAATTTAAGTTATTTAATGACATACTGGTTTAATTCAAAATATTCATCACAATTATTTCCTTGGAATTTAACACAATGTAAATCAGAAGAACAATTTTATAAAATATATAGTAATACAATAGCATTTATTAAATTTCAAAATCTAGAACTTTCTAGTGTCATTTCCTTTTGCAATTATATTAACTTATCATTTAAACAACTCATTGAAAATATTTTTCCACAAATTGTATCATGGCTATTATATTGCATTAATGAAAATAATGAAAATAGATCAAAAACATTAGTAGGAAAAATATTTTATAAATTAAAATCAAATCAAGACGAATTTGCTGAAATGAAGAAGTTCTCTAACTTGTTTAAAGAAAAATTTGAAGAAATATTAATATTTCTTATTGAAAGATTACATGATGAAGATTATCTTGAAGAAATATTGGGAGAAAGAATATCATTTGCAATATCAGATCCTCCTCATTTTAAAAACAAAACAATACTTATTTGTTTGAAGTACATAGAAGAAAACTTTATTATACCAAAAATGTCTATACAATACTTTTTAGTTTATAATTGCCCAAGAGTATTACAAAAAATATTATCACATTTAATTAATAATATCTATAAAAAGAAATTTGTGGAACATAAGATAAAAGCTTTTCATCAGTACATATTCTTTTGTTCATTGATTATTAAAGAATTGAAAGAAGAATATTTCAATACATTGTCTATGTATATCATAAAAGATATTGGTTACAGTTTACTTCACATAATTAAATTATTTGACGATACCCTTTGTAAACTAGGATGTAAATATTTTTACAAATTTATAAAATATGTTTCGTGTGTAAGAGTTGAAGACATCAAAGAAATTTTGAATTTCACTGTCATAACTTTAATTCCTATAGCACAAGCAGGGAAAATACCTATAACTCTAGAAATACTTCGGTTCTTAATAATTGATCAAAAGGAAATATTATCTGATGCAATAGAGAAATTAAATTCATTTCCAAATGTTCCTATATTTTTAGAAATACGAAAGATACATAGTGATTTGAAATATAAAGCAAAGGAAATTTATAGTTTGGAACAAGAAGTAAAACATTTTTTGTGTACAGTGACTGATAAAGATATACATTATAGCATAGAAGATATTGTTCATTTACGAATACAATTATCTACAAGAAAAGAAGAATTACGAGAAATGTATGATAAAGTTGAAACATTTCATGGTTTTTTTGAAGATTGTACCTCAAGCATATTGCATCGATTGATATACAAACTCATAAAATTAACAGCATCATCTGATATAAATGTCTCAATTGAAGCTGTAAAATGTTTAGGCGAATTAGGACCAACTGATTTGACATCAATGATATATTTTGAAAAAAGTCATGTTAAAGAATCTTCTGATTTAATAGAAATATTATCATATAAAATAATAATAACAATGGTACAATTTTTATTTCAAAGTGATATTGAGTTTCGAAAAATTAGTGCTAATATACTGGATGTTGTACTTTCATCTTCTTGGGGACAAAAGTTGTTAGATACTGAATACATGAACAATCTAAGAACTGTTTTGAATGAATCACAGACAGTATTACCTTTAAATTATATTCAGCCATTTATAAAGAACAAAAACTCAAAAATGAGCAACATTGCTATAAACTATACAAAAATTAATAATATTATAAAATCAGATAATACCTTTTGGACAACTCTATCCGATGGTTCATATGCTAGTTGGATTATAGTATTAACATGTAATGTTTTAGAGTGTTTTACAGGATTTTATTCTGAAAATTTAATCCCTATTTGTACGTTAAGTACTGATTTTTGTGAAATAATTTTACCAAGAATTATTTTTTTGGTAATTCATATAGATAAACGGTTTATGAGTACCATATCTTTGTGTATTAATACATTTTTTGAATATCATTTTGATTTTACAATAAAAACAAACATTCCTTCACATAAATTTACAAATTGTGATCATTGTATTGTACGTTGTATGTTGAATATTGTGAACTACATTAGAATGCAAGTTCCAAACAATGATTTAGAATTTAATTATATATGTATTGCAAAAGCTGCCAAATATTGTTCAGCATTTTTTACTGCAATATTATATGCAGAAATGTCTTGTGAAACTATTTTAAATGATTATAATAACTTTACTAATATCTCAAAAATTGATTATGTCTATGAAAAATCAGCTGAACAAGGGAAAGTAATACAAAATATACTTAGAGATTCTTACGCTAAGATAGGTGATTTTGATGCAATTAATGGCACTGGTTCTTCACATTTGCATGATCATTCTACTCGTATTCAACATTATATACATACCAATAAATGGGATAAAGTAATGCCTGCACAAGATGTTGAACTTTCTTCTGGGAATATGTCAGTAATTAAAGGTGAGTATTACAAAATTACATATTTATTTGAGAGCTTATTATAATTTTAACATTAAATTAATTAATTTTAGCACAACATTTATTAACAAGATTTTAACACCTCGCAGTTGATGTGACATTAAAACTATGTATATATAAAACAAAATATTTCGAAATTGTTATATGTTTATATTAATTAGAAATTTGTTATTTTAAAGTATACAAAATTTATTTATAATGATTATAAAGTTTCAATAAATTGTAATTTATTAAAAAGAAAATTATATTTTCATTATAATAACTTTAAATTATATGTAATTATACATTTCAGAAATGGCAAATGGATTATATCAGTCTGGTCTTCATTATTTACTTAGTAATTTTATATCTACTATGTCAAATAATGGTGTAAAAATAGATGAAGACATTCAGTATGAATGTGCTTGGCGACTTAGCAATTGGAATATTTGTGAGACAAATCAAGCTTTATATCCACAAAATAACTGTAATTTAAAAGTAGAAGTAACTGAACATGATTATCACTTTTATCATTATGAAGCATTAAAATATTTTCATGAAGGTAATGAGACAGCTATACAGAATGCAATTCAAAATGCTCGCATAAATATTATCAAAGCACTTAAGAATATTAATCTAGGTAAGAATTATTAAACTTTCTAACTTTGAAAAAGTATTATCTATTTAACAATTGATTATTTTTAGAAAGTAGTAAAACTATATATGAAAAGTTAATGCAGTTGCAATTAATTAATGAAATTGAAGAGTTAAGCTTTGCTAAACAAGGCGAATATGAAAAAATCTTACATAAATGGCAACAGCAGGATATTGCAAATTTTAATGAATTTCAATATATTGAACCCATTTTAACTCAAAGAACTGTTATGTTTCAAATAAATGATACTTTAATTAATAACGCAAATATTAAAAGTGCGCTTTTTAATACATATTTGCAAATATCAAAAATAGCAGCAGATAAAGATAATTTGCATATTGCTACACGTTCATTAGGTATATATAATTAAGATTATTATATTATATTAAGTATTCAATTATAAAATATATGTATTTTATTCATATTTTAATTTTTTTATGAAGATATCTTAATAAAACAAAAGGGTATACCATCAAAAATTCAAGATCAATTACTTTATCAAGAATCTTTATTAGCACTAGTTAGGAAAGATTTAGATGTTGGACGATTTCTTTTACGTAACTTAATGCAAAAGGAAACTTTAGATGCAAAATTACGAGCACAAATATTAAGAGTTTATGGAGATTGGATGGCTGAAACAAAATCAGAAAATCCCCAGGTATGTATCATGAAATAAAAGTAAATTAAAGTATGAAATTTTTAAGATTACTTAGTACTTTATTATCAGCTTTATCTACTTTATTATTATTTATTATACAATACTTTATTTTACTACAATATCTTATATAAATCTCTCACTACAATAAATTATATATATATGTATACATAATAAAAAAATAATGTATATTGTTATTTATTATTTTTCAGACTGTGATAGAAAAATATTACTTAAAATCTATAGATATAAACACATTAATTAGTACACAAGATACTGATACAATTAAAGATTTACATGACACACAAGTAGCTTTAGCTCGTTTTGCTGATAATCAGTATCAGCAAATTAGTTCATATATGAAATCTCCTCAGTTTGAAAATTTAAAAGAATGTATTACATATTCCTATAAAGGAATTAATAAACATTCAATTAGTGAAGATAAAGATATTAGAAGTGTAATGATTTTAAACCAAAGACAAAATACGAATGATGTTGCAGAACTGGAACATATACAAAAAGAAAAAGATAATTATTTGATTTTAGCATTAAAGTAAGTTTTATATTTCTACAAAGTTAATAAAAGAGCTCTATAATTTCTGTTTTTCACATATCAATAAAGTATATTTATATTTCATTTACTATTAATATATTTTAATATATGTTAATTATGTTAAAATTGATATTATCTTACTTAATATCTATAAATAAACATTATTATATTGCTTTATACAGGTATTATTTAATAGCACTACAGCACAGCGAAAATTATAATTTGTTAATATTTAGAATAATTGCACTTTGGTTAGACAATATATATCAAAAGGAAGTTAACGATTTATTGCAAGAAAATCTTAACAGATTACCATCTTTCAAATTTATTCCACTTGTGCCACAATTAGCTGCGCACATGAATGATGAATTTAATGAGTTTTCTGAAAAAATATATAACATTATGCAACGTTGTGCTTTAGAACATCCACATCATACATTACCAGTTCTGTTAGCATTAAAAAATTTATATGGTGATTATGATTATAATACAACTAGAAAAAGTAGAACTCTAGAACCAAGAGTTCTTGGAACACAAAAATTGTTACAAGAAATAAAAGATTCAGATATAAATTTAATTATACAAGAAATGGAAAAGTTATCACATGCTTTAGTTATGTTGGCGAATCTTTCAACTACTTCAAATAAGTGTAAGTAGATATATTATTGTATTTTTAATGAAAATATAATTATACATATATCAATATATATAAACAGACATTATGTGTAATAGCACATCTTAAACTTAGTTCTAATTGTAGAATACTTCATCATAGAATTTCCATTTCTAGCTGGTCATGAAATTAAAATACCAAGAAATCAAAAAATTTTAAAGATTAAAAATTTTGAAAACATATTTGTGCTAACGTTAACAATTGATGTACGACCATCCAGAAATTATAACAATGTGATTGGCATTGCTAAATATACAGAATCATATGAAACTGTTGGAGGTATAAATACTCCAAAAAAATTAACTTGTATTGGTACAGATGGCATATATAGACATGAATTAATAAAGGTATATTATTAAGTGCATTATGTAATATGTTCAATACTGGATAAAAAAAACATTTTCTTTTTTTATGCTATCGAAAGACAGAGAGAGAGAGAGAGAGAGAGAAGGAAAGAATACTATATACTTCTAATTATTTAAATATACTTTTAGGGAAGAGATGATTTACGACAAGATGCTGTAATGCAACAAGTGTTTAATGTAATGAATATATTGTTAAAATCTCGTAAAGATACTAAACGTAGAAAGTTAACAATTAGAACTTACAAGGTAATATTAACAAATTATTTATATTTTAAGAATTTGTCATCATTAAATTAATTACTATTATTTTTCTTATTTATTTAACGTTTTTCAGTATCACCGGCCATGAGATGGACTTAGCTTACATTAAACTAACTCACTCTTCTACACCTCCAACTTCCACTTTTTGATAAATTCTTCCTTTTCGAATCAAATCCCTTAGATAATATGTCATGTATTCTTTGTCTGCTCTTGTCCTCCTATGTCTCTACTGACCCTACAAAAACAAATTTTTCGACATATCTTTAAAAATCCTTATCTTTTCTCTCCATTCCTGCCACATTCCAAAATAAGAGCTTCCCTTTCTTTCTTTTTATCATTTTCTTCTGCTCCTGTCCTACTTCTGTACTTGAATTAATTACTCTTGCAGCATCCCCTTTATCTTCTCCTAAATTGATTAATATTAACTAAAATTAATTATTTAAGCAGACACGTTTCTTTAATATTAATATATGATTAATTAGCGATACAAATTATTTTAGACATATTAAATATCTATTTTATATGTTAATATAATTATAATCTTATATGTTCTATACTTATGTTTTCTGTATTACTTTTCTAGGTTGTGCCATTAACGCAAAGATCAGGAATACTTGAATGGTGTGATAAAACAATACCTATCGTAACTATATTGGTAGGTTCAGGTACTATTCAAGGACTTCACGAGAAATACTATCCAAAGGATTATAAAGCAAATTATTGTAGAGACAAACTAGCAGTAAGATTATATTCAAATAAGATTTAATTTTACAACCGATATGTATTGTTTTTATTTTGATTATTATTTGCAGTATGAATTTTACAATGACTATGCGATACCTTACATTATATAGAATATTATAGTATGGAAATATAATGTAAATTTTATTTCTAGGCAGTGGGAAAATCATCAACTAATGTAAAGTTGAAAGTATTTATGGATTGTTGTGCACATATGCATCCAGTGATGCATCACTTTTTTATAGAAAGATATCCATCACCTGAAACGTGGTTTGAACGCAGATTAGCGTATACACGCAGGTAATAATATATTTATATAGTAATTACTCTTGAATTTATTATATTCATTAAATTATACTTACTATATTTTCACAGTATAGCAACAACATCAATGGCAGGATATATTTTAGGATTAGGAGATAGACATTTAAGTAATATCTTAATTGATCAAATAACTGCTGAAGTAATTCATATTGATTTTGGTAAATATGATTACGTAATTTTTTAAACAAGTAGTAATATTAGCAACATTGTATTATTAGTACTATTATGAACCCTTTGCACTCGAGGACTTTTTCGTCCGGGCGTAGCAGCTACTCCGGTTGATTTAGCGTATACGTGACGCATATCTTACAGCTAGTGTAAAATGATTTCATATACAAATTAACTTATGAAAACATTATATTCTAATAATTTATCTATATTTACATCTTTGAAAATATGATTTTGTAATATTAATTTCTGTATTTTTTTGTATGATAACTTATAAAGCATTCACCAAGATGCATTCTTGAATATAATTAATCTCACTTTTCAACAGTTCAAAATCAAGTTCAACTTTATTTGAGCTAATTTCACTTCCGAAAACCATTTTTTTAGGGTTTCTAAACTATAATATTTTTGCCATGATCGTCGAATCCGAACTAACTTTGGAGACGTTGTTTCAATACCATAGTTGAACCATAGATTCGGAGGAATATGCGATTAAATATTTTATCTCCACCTTAAAGTCTAACACTACATTTCCTAATAAAGAACACAAAGAGCTAAGGAATTAATTTACGAACCAATATTGCACTCTTATTAATTGGAGATCTCGAAATCTAGCATAAACAGGGACTATCGCCTCTCTCTCGTCACTGGAGTTGCAGCACGGAATGCCGTGGTGACTGAGAATCTCCTTTTGAGTGCAAAGGGTTAATAATGTAATTTATGAATACTTCAATTTTTTTGTTATTGAATATAATAGGCATAGCATTTGAACAAGGTAAGGTATTACCAGTTCCTGAAACCATTCCATTTCGACTTACACGAAATATTGAAGACGGTATGGGTGTATCTGGAGTAGAGGGAACAATGAGACATTGCTGTGAGAAAACATTAACCGTATTACGTGATCAAAGACAAATAATTATAACACTGCTTCAAGTTCTTTTATATGATCCATTATTTAAATGGACTATAACGCCCGCTGAAGCACGTGACATTCAAAGTGGAACTTCATCAAAATTAGTCGAAAATAATCAGTGTAAATATAATTTATGCTTTCATATTTTCTTTTCTTATATTATACTTTTTATAGTAATCGCATAAATTAATAATATTCTACGAATGAAATTTAATATTTTATTGGAAATTTATGAATAATGTAATATAATACGTTACATATTCATTGTATTATATTAGTACCACAGAAAAATATTTTAAAAATATTTATTATTAATAGGTTCTAGAGCAACTAATAAGACAGCAGAAAGAGCTCTTTTAAGAATAGAGCAAAAACTACAAGGCACTGAAGAAGGATTAGCATCTAGTGTATCTGGTCAAGTTGAAAGACTTATACAAGAAGCTCATGATCCTATGAATCTTTGTCGTTTATATTGTGGATGGCAACCATACCTATAATATTCCTATATTTTATAATCTTAAAAAAAAAAAAAAAAAAAAAAAAAAAAAATGAAAGATTTTATCCAAATGTGATATAAGTTTAGAAATCACTTATTCCATAACACTACTTTAAATGTATGATATTTTTATTTTAAATTTATTTATTTTAAATTTTATACGAATTATAAATATAAATATGTACATGGTGTTTCTGAAATATACAAGCGTGGTGTTTCTACATACAAAAATAAATCGAAAAAAAGACGTTTTTTCATTTAAAGTTTCACTTATGAAAAAAAATGAGTTTTTAAATCTATTAAGTACCTAATTAATAAAATAATTCTTAAAAAGTACTAATCTTATTTTTATTTATAAAATTATTCAAAATGCAAATTAAATACAGAATAAAGGAAAGTAATATCGATATCGCGGAAATAAAATAACAACAATAACAGGAAGCAAATCGTGGTATTGTCCATATTTAATAATACAGAAATAGAAGTTCATAATTTGAAATATCCAGTTAATACACGGATATCTGATGGGTTTTCAAACTCATTTTTCTCAAGAACGAAGTCTTAAACGAAAAAGTGTTCTTTTTTCTTTTTCGACTTATTTTTGCATGTAGAATCACCATCCGACTGCATGTACCATAATTTCAGAAATGCTCTGTATAAGTAACACCACTTAAAAAGAATAAAAAATGTATATAAAAAGTATATGTATTCTAAATATTGAAATTTTTAAAGTATTTCTATCTATCTATATCTGTAAAACATCGTTATTTTAATAGATTTAATCTTCAACCTTCAGTTGGCATAATGTATCATTTGAAATCAATAAAGAACTATTTTATGAATATTAAAATATAATAATTTGGGCATAAATTACGAATTGAATACACGTAAAGTAAGAGATATGAAAACTACATTATATTTGAGTAATTTATTTTTATCATTAATTTACATAAAATGTTCTAAGACTCGTAAAAATTTAATTAAAAAAGTATACAGATGACAAAACATTATTAATATTAAAATCACCTTTTGATGGTATATTAGTTAAACATTTGCGTATTTCTTCAATGTCAGGCTTATTTTTACACTTTAATTGTCTGAAATTATATTATACTCAAATTAAAATATACGTTTTATTAGATTAACATTATATAATATTTAAATATAATACTGTCAGTATATTAATTTACATTGTATTGCATTGTAAATTATGAATCTATATTTACTAGAAATATATATTTTGTAAACATTACTTACTCATAAATTGGTAAATATCGTTTCACAAAAAATATAGCTAAATCTTCAAGGATGGGTTCAGAATGAAGAGCAACAAATTGTTCTCTGCATATCTATAAAAAATAATTATGTATCTATAAGAAGATATGAAAAACGTTTGAATATCCAATTTATATTCTTTTTATATTTGTTTATAGTTTACTTACTTTATATTTTGTGGACTGTTGGAGTACTATTAGACTTATACTATGTATTATATTCAAAAACATTGAAATGTATGGATGATGCAGTAAATTACTTTATTTAGTAGTTTACTTACTTTGTTCATAGCATCTACGGTACAAGGATGAGTCCAAAAACAATCATGTACTGAGACAAAAGTAATATTATTTTTATTACAATTTAGCCCAGTAAGCATCATGTGAGTGGAATCTAGAGAGTGTATAAAGTTTGGTGCGAATGCATTTCGTTGTTTTATGCTATCAGGTTTCCTATAAACATTTCCAAAAATTTTACTTTTGAACATTACAATATTAGATACTAAAGGTAACTTGATGTATTTACAAAATTATATACTTGTACTAACTTATTATCATTAATATAGCCTTTTGAAGATTTTTGTTGCTTCATATAAGGTTGTATAATAGGAAGACCCAATGGGGTAACCCACTCCACATTTTCATAACAAATAGAAGAAATAATTCGAGCACATTCTGTGAACCAATCTTGAATTTCTCTTGCACTTTTAAACATTTTTCTTAAACTGTGAAATGTGCTTTCAGTTAAATATATACTAGCAGACCAAATATGTTCCTTAGGAAAGTTTTCTACTTCTACACAAAATATGAATATTAAAATAAATTTTCATCTCTTTTTGGTTCGTAACAGTATACCTTAAATCTTTTCTTCTTTGTCCAAATATTCTACATACATTGAAAAATGAAATTTACCTTTTAACTGTTTTATTATTTGAGCTTTTGCACCATATTTTGTTACACCATATACTGTTGTCATCACAGTTTGCTTTATAACTTTTCTTTTTACATATCCTTCCAATATTTGTGCAATTTTAACATTATTTCTTGCATCAATTTGTCGTTGTGTTTCAATCTAAAATGTAACTGAATATTTTTCTTTCCGAAAATATTTACGTACATACATTGCAACCTACAATTTTGTGTAATACAGTAAACTTACAATTGACACAATGTCAGAATATACATCTTTTGGAGTATCAAATGGATGTAAATTAACACTTTTCGCACCAATTTTATCTTTACCAAGTGCTGCATAATGTTGAAGTCCATTACAACTGCCATCTTGATGTATTGGAAACACAGATACATATTCTTCTACATTTGGTGCTTTTAATGCATTTGCTATTTCCATGCACGCAGCTAAAGTTTGCCATGGTTCCTCTGATTGTTTCCACCACATTTTACCCTTTACAATATAAATACCAATATATAAAATTATTTCAAGTATCCTAATTTAAAAAAATTGTGTAGGTTTATTTAATATGAACATGTAATTATGAATTTCTTATTAGCCATTTCATTTTATCCTTTAATATACTAAAATAAAAAACAATCCTTTTATTTGAAATAAAAACTTACTGTTAAAGGTTTAGTAGCACTGTCAAGTATATTATCCATGTTCTGATTTGCATATTCAAGCCGTTCTTTAACAGAATTTAATTTCTTAAAGTTAGTTAAATTAATAACATGTAATTTCAACCAATCTAATCCATTTGGACCTAGAGGTTTTCCCTTTCCAAATAAAAGTAAAGACCGGCCCAAATCAGATGATAAATGATTTAAATAAGGAGGTACTGGGTAAGTTCTTCCTCTAAAATCCAAATTATGTGGGAGCCAAAATATTTTGTTCCTAAACTTTAAAAAAATAAAGGATTCACTATATAGAATGGTATAAATATATAAAATTACGTATTTAGTTATAAAAGTTATAAAAGAATTAAAAAATAGTCTAATATATACTTCATATCTAATTTAACAGTAATTTGCTTATTAATACAAAATTAATATATTTGAAAAGATAAAAAAACATACATGATTGGCGATGGATAACTTATAAAGAGTATCACACCACAACGAATACATATCACACTTCTTTTGATGATATTGAGCTATTGCTATTGCTGCTTTTTGTTTCTCTTCAACAGTAGCATTTTTATTTATTAGAAGACTTGGTGGAGTTAATACAGAAACTGATTGAGGGACATTTAATTCTGCAGAACCGCCATCTTGAAAAATCTAATTAAGAAACACATACAAATGGAAATTATTTATAATAATTATAATTTGTATTCATTATCAATAAGAGCTATTAGACAATTATTCTAATATCAGAATTACCTTAATTATAATATCGAGTATAGCAGTATTAATTTTCCATGGAATAGAACTAAGCTGATTCAATGAATCAAATATAGGAAATAACTGTTCTGGTTCTGTATTTTTTAATTTATGCGGTAAATCATTCTAAATAAAAAATATAAATAGTGTACATTTCTTTTATATAGTATAATGTTGAAGATATACGAAATATTATATATCGTATACTTTTGAACAAATCATATACTTTTAGATAAAGTATCTCATATCGTATAATATATATATACTTAAAAAATAAATAAAAATTACAAGCTTACAGAATCTTTTGAGAGTCTTATAAAATCAGTTTTTGCTATAAGATACCCTCCTAAATATATTGAAACCCATGGATTTGGCGGACTACAAGAAGGTAGAAGAAGTGATTCAAATGTTAATGTTTCTAAATGTATATTTCTATATAATTTTGCTACCAGAGGATGTGGTTTAATCTGTAACATAAAAATAAATTTTATGTATTAAAAATATTTAAATAATATTTAATTTTTTCTTCAAAACTCTCAGATATTAATGAGTTCAATAACATTCCCAATAAAACTAGCTGAAAATATTGGGTACTATAAAACTTTGAATATTCCAATATTTAATTAATAATATTCCATACAAACCTGTTCTGATAAATAATTTCCTTTGTTCCTAAACAATGTATAAAATGCAGGGATAGAATATTTTAAATTTTGTACTTTTAGAATTTCAGGTTTAAGCATAATATCATTCAAGATAATTTGATACAAAAATTTGCCAATATTTGTCATTACATTCATAGGCCAATTTAAAGAGGTAAAATTTAAAGGTGTACCATATTTTGTTTCCTCATACTCAAAATATTTCCATACAGTACGATTATTCATATTATTTAAATGTGGCATTTTTTCAGGATATAAGTACCATTGAAGGTATTTTGAATAAATATTAGTCATTTTATCTAACACTCCAGTTTGTTTCTTTACTTCAATCTATAAATTAAGATTATAAAAATTGAGTGTATGTATATGGAAATTATAATGACAAAGTACACAAATATTTTATCAACAAATGTATAAATATAATTTATATAAATAGTTTCATACTTCATACTTCCTATAAATGTATTTTCCCAATGTAATGTATAATGATTTAAGAGATAAACTAAAAGTTTCTGATCCTGCAGCTAATTGTCTAATTTCACGTAATATAGCATCTATGTAGTATTCTTTATCCAAAACTTCTAAAAATGGATACAAAACCATCAGAGCATTATGAACTTGACACTCCTTTTGTTTTAAACACTTCAAATTCCTTTCAAAAGCTGCCAATGCTGCAACTTTCCAATAATTTTCTAGTTCCATAATTTTTGTTTTCTGATATAAAATAAAGAAATCATTAGTACTATATCAAATCTTAAAGATTTATAAAAAGCATTTGTATTTATAAAAGTAAGTGTAATTTTTAAGTATAAAAATTAATATATATTTGAGGCAATAGAATATTGCATAATAATATCTTACCAGACTAGTGTTTCTGTTTTCCTTACATGATTCAATACTTGGTATCTGTGTTTCAATTGCTAATTCAGTTTGAAGCTGTGTTTTAAACAAATCTTTTAGTTCTTCTATTGTAAATAGTTCTTTTGCTGGACTTTCATAGTTACTTTTCATTGGAATTTGTCTTATAAGTTTACATTTATAGTTTCTATTTAATGTAGTGTATGCTGGTTCAAAGTTTGGCATTAATATCCTAATTGCCTTTAATATATTTTCTTGCTGGTCAATTTTAAAGTATGGCGTATGACTAAAGATATCATCGAAAGATATATTGTAATTATTCATTTCAACATTCAATTTTTTGAGTAATTCTGCAAATGAAATAGATTATTATAGTATATTTTCCTTTATACATACAGGTTCAATCATATTAAAAATTTATATTCAATAAAATATGTATATATAATTACCAATTCGTTTTTTATTTACAGTCTCATTTCCCAAAGTATCAAATATATATGCATAAGTTTGGGGTGTTGGTGTTAAAGAATCATTTTTTATCATATCATATAACTCTAAAACTTTCTCTACTTTTCTTCTGGAAGCATAAGCTTCCAAAAGCATATTGTAAAGCTCAATATTATCATTACATTTAAAATTATTTTTGTTACATTTATGTTGTCTTTGAACATATTTCCTATATTTCATTAAGGTTTTATTTGCTCTGTTTAACAATCCACACTTTAAATAAACTTCTATATGTGCTAATAAACTTTCAACATAATTTTCTACTCCATACTTGTTTTCAGTTTTATATATTTTCATGTTTTGTGCATTATCTCTAAGAGAAACAGTTTTATTAGTAAAAATTATTATTAATCAAAGTTACAAAATAATACAATACTAATTATATGTGCAAAACAAAATTTGATAAATAATAATAATAAATATTTTATAAAGTTACAATATTCAACAAAAGTTAAAGTAAGAATTAAAAGAGAAAAATATATCATGAAAATTTTATATTATTAAAAATTGTTTATTTTTCTACTCAAGACAATTTCAATATGATCATTTTCAAAATAAAATGATAATTATAAAGCTTAGTACAGTAACAAAAATTAAATCTTATAATAAACCAAGAAAATCTCATATTATATTGTTTTTAATGTTAGTAATGGCTTTAATAAGTAATAATCTACATGCTGCATGACTCTACATATGTACATAATCATAAAGAAAAGTTATTGATAAAAATAGAGCTATTAAATTGATGATATAATATGAAAACAAATATTTCAAAATCACATAATTTCATTCTTATAATACATACATACTTAACTCCAACACATTCTTCGGTTTCTGATCTTTTTCCAATTTGGTCTTTTTAATAGAATGAAATGTAGAATCTTTTTTAGGCATATTCTTCTTGATTTTGTTACCAATATTCAAATTATCTTTCATTTCATTTTTAGTAACTATACCTACATTATTTTCCTATTAATAAGTTATAAAGTAAATAAATATATAATCTTATTATGTTATAATACTTAAATAATGTAACATTATGTTTGAAAAATCTTTTAAATATTTTTATGAATTATTATTTATGAACTAAACTTTTTATAAAAATTACAACTTTTTTTTTTATTGAGATCCAAATTTACATACACTTTAATTTCTGTTTAATATTCTATTTAATATTTTAATATTTAAATTAAAGCAAATAATTTAAGACAATCAATTAGGAATAAATTACTATAACTTACAATATTTAAAAAAGCTTTAGTATCACAAAAATCATGATAATTTTCATTCATACATGTTGAATCAAAGAGTTGATTACATATAACATCTTTACTTTCATATGAATTGTCTGTAGTGATGTCAGGATTATCAACAAGCACGGATAAATCAGGTGCTATTAACTTTTCAGTGTCAGTCCTCTCAATACTTGCTGTTTTATCTGTTACTATAATAAAAAGGTACAATATTACAGAATAATTTATGCCAATATGTGAAACACATTTATGTAAATGTAATATCAAATTTTACCTGTTAATAATTCAGCATAATTTTTTGTCTTTCTCTTTATTTCTTTCTTTATTGGTGAATGACCTAATATATTTACTGTTGTTGTACCATAAATACGAACTTGCTGGTATTTGATAGCTATAAATAAAATGAATATACATTACAGTTATAAGCTTGTAAACATGAATAATTAAAAAATGTATGTGAATGCGAAACACTAAATTCATATCTAATATCTTATACATATAGTGCATATTTACATTAAACATTAAATGACATATATTTAAGACAATATCTATTTGTTTTATTTTTTAAAAGAAGGATGTAATGACTTATTTGTATATGACATTTTTTACTAATTGTCACAATATACAATATGTTGATAAAATTAAACTGTCAAACTCTAGGACTCCTTTTTTATTATATTATTCCTATATATATTATTTCTAATTATAAATATATTTTCTTAGTCATATAATGTTGCACTGTTAAAAACAGATAATTCCAATAAAAAATTATATTAGTTTCCCAACTAAGTTTTAAAATTACTTATCAAAGTGATTTTCACTTTATTCATATTTACATTGCTTTGCATTATGAGTTAAATCCCCTAATATATTTACCTTTTACTTTGTATAAATACAATTTTTTATGTACCTTTATTATGAAACTTCATAACAAATGTCATGAATACTATTTCATTTTACATTGATAATCTTTCTACACATCATTATTCATGCTACTACAAGATAATACATGCAGTTTGTTTTTAAGCATTTCATTTCCTGATTTCAATTTTTGAAACTACTACATATTATATATTTGTTAGGAAAATCATTTCCAAATGATATGCAAATTTTCTTGAGCGCTTTATAACTTGTAGTTCAGGCTTCGATTGTTACATTAAAGAACAAAAGAAAGTTTAATGGTTAATCAGTACATAAAACACTATATTTTTAGAAAATACAATTATTTTTGACAAAAACAGTTATAAATAGATACAATATATACACTACCATGTATAAGTACTTAAACACTTAATGTAATCCAATTAAAATATTGATATTCTTATTATATTTTCAATATTATGACAGAAGATTGTTTCTTTACTGTTAATTCTTTACTTCTTGCCATAATTGGGATCAAATGTTCTGCTAAATTGATCTTGAAACAAAGGATATATCTGTGTCAATTAAGTTTCATATTCATTTTTGATAAACAGCTGGCATTTTATAAAATCTATATAAACTTTTAGAGTGTGATTGCAAATACATATTCCAATCATTTTAAGATTTCAACATTGAACAGGTAAACTTAAAGTCATTTAACTTAGACTTGTGCATTAGATATTAATGCACAAGCAATTCTTAGCCATTTTCAATTGATACATGTTTATTTATACTAATTAATATCAACTATCGTTTTAATCCACATCTAATAACTATATATGGTAGTCCAAGGTAAGATCAGAAACGAAAATTAGTATAAAGAGTTCTATTTGAAATATATTTTATATATTTATAATAATTTGGAAATGTTCAATTACTTATGCACGATGGTGTTTATCTATATAAGAGATGACTGTTATCAATATGGTAAAAAATATTTAATGCAAAGTTATTATTGCTGTAATATACTTATTGTACACAAGTATGAATTTTAAACTTTTTTTGCCTACCACTGTAAATATGTCATATCGAATAACAGCGCTCAAAGTGACTATCTTAAAATCAACTTTCGCAGTAAACGATATGCTAATTATAAATTTTAATGATAAACTAAAAAATTGAAACTAAATGACACAAACCCTAAAATATGTACATATAAAAATTACTTCAATCTCATTTTATAGCCGACAGGCAAAAAGTAATAAAATATTTATGTATATGAATTATTCATAAAACTAAATTATATATAATGTAAACATACATTTTGATATATTTCCGTGGTAAAAATTACAGAAAGAGCATAGGCGCATTGGTCGCTGCATCATTATTACTTGTTTCGGTATGAAGAAAACACCATGTGGAGATATTCGTTCAGTAACTCGTGTTATTAAAAGTTTGTACATTTTTATACGATTACATAAAGTTAACCACTATGTAATAATTAATCATCTCGCAGATAATAATAAATTTATATAGGAAAATTATCATTTACAACATAATATAACCCACAAAATGAAAAGTAGCATTTCACATTCACGAACAACATGAACATGTAGTTAATAGATGGCATCTTGTAGAATGGAAATTCTTAAGATTTTATACTCATTTCAGACAGGGAAAATTTCATATTTATTTTGCTATATTTGCATATATATTTTCCTGATTAAATGTGAATTGTTAATTTAGTTTTAATCTACAACACATCATATTGTTAAATTATATACATATGTAGTAATATAAATTGTTTTATCGAATTTTAAATTATTAAAGTGTAAAGTGTAAAATTAGAAAAAAGTTCTTTTCTTGTAATATTTACAACTATTTCCATTTTGGTAAAGATAGATAATAATTTTTGCAATGGTGAATTTAAAATGTTTTGAGTCACATGAAATAAATTTCTAAAGAACCAAGTTATAGCTTATTGAATTTCTAACAATATTATTTCATTTTTCTGTTACACTCATATGATACATTATGTTACAATATTATTATACAAACATAAGATAAATGCATATTGAAAATTGTCAGAAATGTCAATTTTAAATTTCTAAAATTTTTAAATTTTATTCACAAAGTTGAAATAGCATTTTAAACATTATTACATGTTAAAAAAAGTTTTTCTATATCTTTTTTCTCATATTCTAATAAAATAGAAAAGATTCTTAAACAATGCACTAGATAGAGTTAAAACACGAAATATGTATTGACAGGTTAATATAGGTTATAAGAGCTTTCTACTTAGCATCTTCTTTATTTATAGATATTATAAATTTATAAAATGAAATTTTATATGTTATAAAAATATTTTAATTTTAAATGTTAAAGTCATGAAATGCAATGGCATTAAAATTTAGTATATATATACATATTTATTATTAGTATTAAAAGCTGCATCTTGCTAAGTACCAAAAACGACCACTATATGTCGCTACTAAATAGCATATACCTTGAGTTCAGTTTTTTAAAAATCCAAATGTGGACTTACCTAATGATACCATAATCACTTGTTCGCTGATCGAATGAGAAACAGTACGTTCTTCTTTACACATTGATTGTTATACACAAAGGATTAGAATACAAGTATTACTTATGTAAGTAAATATTCAGATTGTCTTTCTGTAATTTATTATATTATATTTTATGTTTATTAATAACATATATTTATTTTCTATCTTTTAGTAATTACAAATTTTATATTATTTATTTAACGAAGATATTTTTGTTATTCACTTAATTTATGTCCTTTTTCGCTAAATATTATAAAAAATACTTTCTTGTAAATAAATGTTAATATACATTTGTAAAAGTTATCATATTTTGTTAAAATTACTACTTCAACAAGTTTGTTATGAAAGTTCAACATTTTCTTTATTATTGTTTATGATTAAAAACAAGTACATTTCTCTTATTATTTATTGCTGTATTAGTAAAATAATACATGATTGAAATATATGTAAAGATGACGGCTTCATTAGTGTACATTGAACTGTTTTCATTTTGAATCATTAGATCTTAATTTCTGTTTTAAAATGGTGGTCAGTGTACACTAACTATAATCATGACTTAAAATGGTACGCTGGAAATTACTTTGAAATTAATTATTAGCATTATGATATTTTCAATCTTATAAATGGTAAATTATTTATATAATTGAAGTAAATAATATTACAAAATAAGTACAACATTATAAAAATTATAACATAAATTTTCTTGTTATAAGTAAAACATGTATATCGTTGTTTATTGTTTAACATATAAGATTAATATCATGTACGTATAAGCATATTCATATTCAACAATTACAAATACTTTCTTTATGAAATATTTAATATCATTTTGAAATTACTATAATATAAATATTTTATAAGATGCAATTCGATAGAAATAGAAAAATGAATTGTTTCGAAAACAATAAGAAAGTGAAATTATATAGGAAAACCATATAAAACGGAATATTTTATTGTGTTATGGTTGTATAAAAATAAAATTATATTAATAGTAAGTACATATTTCATTATTTAAATAAAAATATAATTACAATTTTCAAGACGGATAAAGAAGGTAGTAATTTATTAGAAAACATTTAATAAACTGTATTTATTATTAACTGTATTAACTGTTTATATATTAAATAATATATATTATATGTAAGATCCTTATTATAATATTTACAAGTATACTACTACAAAAGTTAAATTTTGTTACTCTAGGAACAGATGGTTTTATGTGAACCATATGGCTCCATCAAACAGCACTTGATGTGCATCTGTAGATCTATAAATAGCTAAAATTTGAACTCTTTGTAACATGCAGTAAAGAAAAGTATATTCGCCAGAAAACTATAAAATATGAAGTTAAGATTATCATATATGTTACTTAGTTATACAAAATATTAGGACGAAAAGTATAGAATGTAAAAAAAAACACAAATGTTTATATATTTGAATTTCTTCTTTCTTTCCTTATTCACACTATTGCGTGTATATGCATACATATATATGTATATATGTATGCGCTCACACGTATATGCATGTACACGCGCTCGTATATCATACACATATTAATTTAAATACGCATAATTTGAATTATTTATATGATTAAATGTATTTAAAACTATACATTAAAGGGAATTATTTTTGATAATTATTATTCAAACACAATGATTTTACTCATTAACTATAAAAGCTTTAATTATTGTGATAATTTATTAACAAGGATGGTTTACTTTATCCATCAAAGAGTCATCAGTAATGACCTCTTAACTTCTTATCTCAATAACAGCACATTCAATTAATTGATCAAAGGAAGCATTTCAGTTACATAGCATATACTTTTGTAGCTATAGCAATGACATAATTTTCAAATTATTTAAAAAATGTAAGAAAACAATAAAAAGAAAATAATTAAAAATATTCAAGAAAGATATACACACTCAGTATCATGGAATAAAGTTAATATTTTTTGTTTCAGAATATTCTTTTAAACCCAAGACATTAATTAACAATAGTTGAAAATGAGATATATGTTAATACTATTTCTGCAGTTACTTTGTATAGATCTGAACAATGCTAGAGAAATTACGTAAGTTCTTTCATTATTCAATTAATATAATTAAAATAGTTATTTTATATACAATTTTATATTAACAACAATTACATAAAAATGGAAAGTCAAATATCATCTTGTTATCCATCATGAATATTTACTAAGCTTCTGTTATTACAATATATTTACCGTAATATAATTTTTAGACATGAAGATATTAAAGATGCAATGTTAAGTTTAGTACATATGATGCGAGAAAATACTGAAAAATTAGAAAGGCATGAGGCACGAGAACGTCAGCTGGGAGAGCAATTAAAAAAAGCAATTACAGTATTGACAAAACGTATGTCAACTATTGACTCCTTAAAATTACAGTTGACAAAACTTGATGAAAAAGTAATGGGAATAGAACAGTTAATCTCTCAGGTATCTGATAATTAACAAAGTAGTTCTAAGTAACCAATATTAGAGAAAAACTACTTCAAATTTATGTATATTTATCATATTAACTTTTGAACAAGTTTATAATGTGCAATTTTTTTAAAAACTCATATTTCTATAGCAAAACTTTCTATATTTTTGCAATAATACATACATGTATTATTGTATATAACGTACATGTAATATGTATGTAATATAATATGTTATAATATAATATTACACTAAAGAAAAATTTGTTCCTATTTCATTTAGAGAGATGAACGAGAAAGAATACAAATGCAAAAGACTGTGGATAGTTTAGAAGATTTAGAAAGTCGTTTAGAGGGATGGCTTACAGATATTGAAAATAAAGTATCAGAAGTAAATAATAGACCAGATACTACATTACCTCCACTAGATAATCACACTCATATTATTTCAAAATTAAATAATACAGAATTATTATTAATGGAGAGAATTTCAAAAACAGAGTCGCTTTTAAAATCTGAAACAATAAAATTAAAAGAAGCCACAGATGTTCAATCAGGAACAACACAAGCATTATTGACTGAGGTAAATAGCATGTTTAAATTTTCATTTAAAAACTTATTAAAATCATATGCTCTGTAGATCCAAGATATTGGCACAAGGCTTAGTGATCTTGAAGTTTCACTGGAAAAAATTAAAGAACAATCACAAAACATAAAAAAGAAATTACAAGAACCACAATTTGATGCCATCTCAAATATTGATAATTATACAAGAATGCTACCTTCTATAAAGAAACATTTAGATGATACTTCTGATCAAATTAAGGAATTACCACAGTATGTATCACTACTCTTGTCAACAATATGTTGTTATGAAACGTAAAAAAAATTTGTTTTAAACATTGAATATACAAATTAAAAGGTTTGTCAGTGCACTAAGTTCATTTGCATTTGTATTAACATAATTTTATTTCCAATTTTTATGAATAATTATGAATTAATCATAATTGTAAATCAATATTATGTATAATTTGATTTAAAATTTTTCTTTAGAAATAAGAATTAATGAATATTAAATTTTATTTAGAATTACTGAAATGCAAACTCTACATAATGAAACTCAAACACTTTTGCAAGAAGCTAAGCATACATTA
Organism: Bombus pascuorum; assembly: GCF_905332965.1. Taxonomy (NCBI): domain Eukaryota; kingdom Metazoa; phylum Arthropoda; class Insecta; order Hymenoptera; family Apidae; genus Bombus; species Bombus pascuorum. Next base: position 5,578,014 of record NC_083494.1, on the reverse strand, counting down.
AAAGATATTGTTACTAAAGGACTTAATAACATTGAAAATAAATTAACAGAAAGTAAAGATGAAACAAAAGATAATATAGGAGCACTTAGGTATTGTTATGTAATAACATACTTCTGATACATTTTAGTTCAATTATTTTAAAATTGTAATTTATTTATGACAATCCCCAAAATATAATTTATATTATTACCTTGCTTATTCTTTTCATTTGAATATTAACTATAATTCAAAATTTTTATATAAAGTTTTAAGCATCATCACTATGTGTCAACATAAAATAACTTTTTATACACAAAATAATTTCCTTAATCTTATATTTTCAAAATATTTGTATTTATGACCGTATTCTTTAAATTGAACAGTACAAGCATTATTAACAGTTATGATCCTCTGAATAAAAAATAAAATTACTATGTATTTTGCGCAAGAATATCATAAATAAATTGCTAATTAGTTAATATTATCTTTCTAAATATAACAATTCAATAATAATGAAATAATTCAATAATAATGAGTATTTCGGAGGTTTTAGAATGGACTTGGCAAATAATGCTGAACATGTAAATCAAGAATTAAATGATCTCGAAAAAGGGCAATCTGTAATAGTATCAATGGCTGATCATGTCCTAGATACTAAAAGAAGAGTTGAATATGGTGTGCATCAAATTCTTCTAGAGGTAGGAGATTTAGTGAAAGCACAAGGTACAAATATTAATAATACTCTAAATCAAAGATTTGATGGCATATCAAATGATATTATGGACAATCAAAATGGAGCTTTAGCAAATTTAACTACTAAGATGGAACAAGAAATGAATCAGGTAATGATCAAAAATATATTTTTCTAAAAGATTATTATTGAACATTAAATATATTGTATTTATTAAATTTTTTTTAAATAAAAGGTGTGGCGACAAATAAATGTCATGTATCAACAAATGACAGAAAGTGCAAAAGCACTAGATAAATTACATAAGCAAAATGAAAAATACGTTAATGGTACAACTTCTACCATGGGTGGAATGGAAACTAAAGTAAGACTTGATATTGAATAAAAAAATGCTTAACATATTACTTTAGATACTTATATGCGTGTATTCTTACAGGTAAGCGAAATAACAAAACGCATGACCGAAGTTGATGATAATTTAAATTATCTATTGGGAAGACTCTCATTGGTGACACAAGAATTTAATCAAATTAAAACAGGATTAGGTAATGCACTAGATAATATTAAAGCATCATTTAAAGAAGTTCAAGATAAAGCAAATGATTTAAGACATCCAGGACCACACCCAATACCTGAAAATTACAAAGAATTTAATGAATCTGATAACAATAAACCAGATGGTAAGCTTTTACCATATACTGACAAACACATTTTTAGTCCTCAAATTAATTAAACTTCATATTTTTAAAACTTTAATGTATAACTTTAAGAATTAGACTATTTTATTTTTGTGCTAAATATAATATGAAAATTTCTTAACACATTTCATCCATTTAATTTAATTTTTATTGGATTTTTTACGAACTAATTTAGAAATGTTCCCTCTCTAAAGTTTAATAATTTTTATTTGAAACGAAATATTTGTTTTAGTTGTGAAAATAAAATAAAACAATATCAATTTTATATCGAGGATATTTTCATCGTTAATGGCACATATCAAGTTATGTTCAGGATTTGTTTTCTACATCACTAATATATGTATTAACATTCATGATAATAATGTGTATCATCATCATATGCTATATAAGTGTTTGAAAATGTATCATTTTAACTTCTGTTTAATGATAATGAACACATAATTTAAAAATATAAATACAAATTATCTTTATCATTACATTTCAACTATACTTTGAGCATTGTAATTTTTAAATATCATGATATGTATAACTCAAACTGTTCTTAATATATTGTTATAAATAATTATTATATAAATTATTATATAATAAAATTGTAATAAAATACAAATAATAATTAAGATTTACAATATATTAGAGTCATTAAAATATAAGAAGCCTGGATCAATATATTTTTATACTGCCATATTTTATAAATAAAAGAAGTTTAATCAAAAATAAAAATGTGAAAGTATGTAAAATAATAAAATTGTAAATATATATAGTATTATGTATAATAAAATATTAATATATACTTCCGTACAAATTCCCAAGATACAGTTTCATACATCTTTACCAAAGAAATTTTTCTACTTTCAGAGCAGAAAAAGTTCTCCACTTTGAATATTATTTGCACCTTTTATTATTAAATTTTCTAAAAGTATAGATTATATTGTAACTTTATTTTTGATTAAGAAATTATTTACGGAAAATACAATGAAAATAAAATAAATTTGCATGCAAAATATAAGTTAAAAATATAAAAAATAAAAGTAAATATAAAGTGAGTAAATGATGTTTTCTTCTATTATATGTATTACACTACATTTACCAATATGAGTAATTCTTATTTACTATTCCAAATTTTTAATTTTTTATAGAGCGCTATAATTTTATTGTATGTAACACATACATAGGCATCCGCAGATATCTACATATCTACATACTTTTATTTAATTATTTAATTTTATAAATCGTTAGTCACAATTTGCATTGAAAACAATTTTTAAATTTATATTTTAGATACCACTCCTTAAATAAATATGATTAAATATTATGCAAACAAATTAACCCTTTCACAAAAACAATATAAATTAGCATTTTATGAAAAAGACATGTACATTGTCATAAAACAGATTTAAAATAATACTAAAACTATGCTTGTGAGAGGTACTATATAGCAGAGAATTATTTCTAACTATTATATGTAATATATATATATATATATAATTGTATAATGCATATCATTAATCCCATTATATTGTTATCTTCTTACTATATTCAAAATGTATTAATTGACCATATATATACAAGAAATGAATTCATTGCTAATGATTGGTTTGTACATTATAATGAATTAATCTTTGTTACTTTTTATTTATAACTGCATATAATGGAAAAATTAACATAATATGTTATTTTTACAACAATAATATTTCATATCATCATTCATGTATTTCATAATTGTATTTTGTACGAAAATTTTAATCGTAATTTTCACTTTTTATATTAAATACAATTTAGAAATATTAATAGTACATATGTTGAAACTTACTATGTTTTGAATATAATGTTATACAAATTGGTATTTTTATTTCTTTAATTTTTTGAGTAAACAACTTGGTATAAAAATGAGATGTAGTAAAATTCAACTTTGTAAAATTGTATTTTTTTCTTTTATATTATAATGAAACTTTTTTCAAGCTGCATAAGAAGTCATTGTATTTATTTTATATAAACAATTTTATATACTACATTTTAGGGATATTATACAATTATCATATTTGCATTTAAACTTCATTACATTTGATCATAATATGGTATTCTTACTATACTTTTCACTTAAAAATATAATTTTATATGTACATTTAATAACTTTAAATTTAATGTATAATAATATTTATTATATACTGTATAATCCTAATGTATTAGTTTTCTATAATTTGTTATTATAGGTCCACTATATCCAGCTAAATAAAAACTAATATTTTATATATCTAGAAAATTTTATAAATATCGAATAACTTAAATATTTAGAAAACTGTGATGTTGTTTATCTCATAATCAAGGCATAAAAATATCTGATTTTCAATTAAATATGCAAATACAATTTTTTACTTTTCCAAATATTAAGTTTAAATTTTGATGCTAATTATGCTATTATAATAATATTATAAATACTAAAACTTTTTAATTACCTTGTAAATAAATCACAAAACAGTTTGAAAAAATGTAAATGTATGAAATATTTACATTAAATTATATTAACACCTTTTGTTAACACTTTCATTAAATCATCCACTATATAATGTTACACTGCAAAATATAGACATAATCAAAAATTATTTATTAGTAAATTAAAGATTTATTATAAGTATTTTTTTATATAGATAGGAAAATACCAAACAAATCTTAGAACACAACTTTGCAAATTGTACATACAATTATATTATGTCAATGTTTCTAACATTTACTTTCGTAGCAATATAAAACAACTTTCCTTAGAAAATGGGAAATCATTCATGGGAATATGTTGCATGTATAAATGGAAAGTAACATTTTATAAATGCTGCTTATAATTGCTTAGTAAAAGTTTAACTTCAATTATATAGATATTAATTTTTTTATAAGACATGTGATAAATATACAGCTTAAATTTTTTATTTTAAAAATTAAAATCAATGATTTGAAAATTTATAAATTTGTCAAATTTGTAGATTTGTTATAATAACAACGATTATGAGATAATCACTATACATGTGTTTTACATAATATTAAAAATTTGGATATGTGCCAACTGAAAACAAATGTACATACTTTAAAACAAATATATATGCACTTCTTTAATTATAGTTTAAACAATGATTACTATTTTGCCAGAAAAAATAAAAGTTTATCAGAAAATTAAATGATTATCTTCAAATGTTGAGATGAGATTAATTATATTTATATATATTAATATATTATAAAATATATATATAGTATATTATTGTTTACGGTAATTATCTTGTAGATATAATAATTTTCAATCATTTAATTTATGAAATGAACTTGGTAGGTGAATTGATTAATAGCAAATTGCTATGAATTATATCAGTTACCAAATATAATATTGATTTCTATAAACTTAGATATTATAATCATTTTCATTATATTTATAAATTTTACATATTCAATAATTTGGATTGTTGAGCATATTAACAAAATTAAAATTGAATTCACAGATGAATTTCAAATCTTTAATGTTATATGACGAAGTATACCAACTTGTTCCATATATTTCTTTATGAGAAAAGAATGTATAACTTGCTAAAAATTTATCATAATTTTTGATAGTTTTATATTTTTGAGCTATTAATATTTAAGCTATATGAATTGCATTGGATACTTCACATTAAAGCATATTCATTAATCATAATGGACGACCATTTATGCTATATATGAGAAAGATTAACAACTAACATCGACTGCTTGCTTTACAGTACATTAGATACATTAACAAGCTCCCATGATAAGCTTTGGTTATTTTAGTAACATTGTAAGTAATTTTTATTACAACTCTTTGCAGTGCTACATTTCTAGATGACATTTTATGTTTTAATTAGATTAATTAAGTTTCTAGAATATTTTTATCAGTAAATACCTAACAATGTAATAAGTCTAAATCATTATTTGCATAGTTTGATATTGTTACTATTAATATAACTTATGTGGATATTTCTAGCAGAAATATATTAGCACAGCAAAGAAGTGTTGATTGTAACCTATATACACCCCCAAATGCATTGGAAACGTCATTAAAAATGCCTACCCTATGATAAGCAGTGAGTTAGAAAGTTATAACATATTGCACATACTCAAGCTGAGATTTTCTTACATATTATAAAAAGTGATGTAAGGTCTCAGCTGAGCAATTATTAATGCCATTTTCTTTATCAATCTTTTTTTTTACAAAAGAATTATTTAAATAAAGCTATGTAATTAAATTCGGAGTATTGGACGCATTATATCGGAATGCATTACATTAATTTTCTAAGAGCGATAAAGAGTGCAGGATACTTATAATTCGTTTATATTTATTTCTGAATGCATGTAATATACAATTGCCTTGGCAGTTTATAAGTACTGAACAACATTATATATTCAATGAACCACATTTTTGGATAGTTACTGTTAACTCAGTTTAAAGAGAAATGTCTCTATATAATCTAAATAAAATCATAAAATGTACATTTACTAAATGTTTATGTACTTATTCAAATATAAGTAATAAATATATTATATTTATATGTAAAAAAATATAAGATATATGAGATAAGCATAAGAATATTAATAAATATTGTCAATTAATTTTATGATTTTACAAGTTATGCCATTATAAAAAATGCTGGAAATTTGTGATAATGAGTGGATATAAGAAAATGTAATATTTATATATTTTTGAAGTATCCATACACTCTTTTCTGAATTATACTCTTAGAATTTGTCTAAGGTTAAGCAGCTGCTAGCTTGAATCACTGGATGTAGATATGCGCAGCTGACGTTTGCTACGCCTTTGGGGGTGTGAGTGGTCCTAGCTGCTAGTAGAAGCAATAGGACTAACAGGGCTCAAAGGACTACGTGCAGGATCCCTGAGACAACCCGTCAATGTAATAGCTACTTTGCGACTTCCAGCATCATTACGATGTTCACACAACCAAATTCCTTGCCACGTACCCAAAGTCAATTTGCCATCAGTAATTGGAATACTCAATGAAGAGCCCAGAAAACATGCCTTTATATGCGCTGGCTATAAATAATATAATTATATCTATGTATAAATTTATAAGTCTATTTTTATAAAGTTACTATATTTATAATTAAAAAGAAAAAAGCTGAACTTTTGTTTTAAAATGATCTGCTATTAAAAAAAATATAATTATCAGCATATTATTTTCTCTTATATTTAATTGCATTATTTTATTAACATAATATTTATAAACTACAACAAAAATTCAGAGATCTATATATATATATATATATAATGCACATCATAATTTAATTTCAGGAATAATAAGAGATATTTCATAAACTTACCATATCATCTGGTCCTTCACAACTGTGTTTATAGGGCAAACCTTCAGGAACTATTGTATTAAGCATCATTTCTACATCATCTCTAACATCTGGATCCCAATTTTCATTTAATGCTAAACTTGCTGATGTGTGAAGAACTAAAAAATAATGGAAATTATTTATGCTATAGGAAAATATCTTCATAATACTTATATTAATTCTATGAACATTTTATTACTTCATCTGATTAATATAATTAGTTTACTTAATACATTACCTATAAGTATATCATTTTTATTTCCACAATACTAATACAGAATTTTTAACAAAATGTTGTTGTTTTAACAATGTGTTAAAATGTAGCAAAATGTATACATTTTTTAATTTTACCACGGTAATTAATAGTATCTAATATTAACATATTTTTCTACGTTTTCCTTTTATCTTATCAAGTTTATATGTATCATTAAAGGTTATCAGTAATAAGAAAGAATATTTCGTATTCTTTTTAATACATTTTAGTATATTTTTTAATTTTCTCTTGGATTGTAATCCAAATTAATAAAAATAAAAATATTTGTAAATAAATGTTTATTGCTTTGTATATACATATATAAACATTATATATATAATAATATAGTATTATATATATACTATTACAAGTTATATTAGTATACATGTGGATATGTATATTAGTAAATATGTATACATATACTACGCAATATAAATATTATTTTCCAGGGATATGTAATACATTAAAATTGAACTTTTACTTGGAAAAAAAAATACAAAATTTATTAATGCTTTGTCTAAAAAATTTAAATAGCTTTTTCTGTACTATAATGTTATGGTGGAATTACTTTTTATTGAAGAAACTCACTTACTTTGTATATGACAAAGTCCGACTGAAAATTCGCAGAGTTCAGGAATTCTTCTTAAGATTTCCTCGGTAACGTGATGGATACCTCGATGCTGTGGCCTTAGGTTAATCTTTGTTTGAAACCAAGCAGAGCCGATTTGAATTCTTCTATTTGACGAGGCCATGATATGATATACGCTGTAGAGATTACACACTTAACTAGACTCGGAATAAAAATTTTCTCGCAAATCGAAGATACGGTAAAATCTACTTCAAGCGAAAAATCACAAGAATACAGTCCACTCCATTGAATATAGTATGCGTCTAGTATCTTCGCCGCTTGCCGGCTACAAGATGTATGGATTTACCCACATCTTTTAAAGATTGTCTAATTGCATCTGCTATATTTCGTATTCATAAAAAGGTTATGAGAAATAATGATTCAATGTGCACATACGTATCACGTTTACATACATATATACGCTCACCTTCACCTACACGGAATATCATAAGTATCAGGTACGCATACTAACAGCGAAAAAACGAGATGATAAAATTATTTCGAAATAAATCATCGTATCACTAAGAGATTCAAAATCTTTTAGCAGAAAGTCCGCTCGGTAGAATTTTAACAATGATAAGCCATATTGTTTGCCATATCAAGTGTCAGAGAATAAATAAATCGAATAGTAATCCAAACAATAATGTAAGTTGCGTTCAGTAATGGTACGTTTTCTACTAGAACCATTTTATTTCTTATTGATTGGTTCCAATATAAGCGGCAAATTAAAAATTATAAATGCCGAATAAAGAGAGAAGGAGTTATAAATATATAATAGCAATAACAATTCTGTGCATTCAGGAATAATAATTTTTAATATTATAAAGTTATCATTAATTTAATTTTACTTTGTTATACGTATATATATATGTATAATTGTATAAATAATTATTCACAATCACAGCTATCAATATAATTATTATTGACATTGTCTTAATTTTTATTGCTTATATAGTACTTTATAGAAACGCTTATGTTATGTATTATATTATGTTATGTCGTATATTATATTAAATAAAATAGAAAATTAAAATTTTCCTCAATTTTAAATTATTGGGTAAAATAGTAATTTTTAATCATTCTTTAATTTTATTATAAAGTTCATTTCATTTTATATAAGTAAATACTTGTCTTTCAAAACAGATTAATTATTCAATAATAACTACAATGTATTATTTAAACTTAAGAATTGTTTTAATATATATATATATAATTAGAATATACACATAAAAAATCTTTTGTATAGGATTGCTATTGTTTACAAAGCAAGTTGTAATATTATCTTTTATCTATTATTTATCTCAATTTCACAAGTTAGAATAAATATAAAAAATCAAGATGTCCTGCACATTACTTTATTGTTCATGAACAATGTGAATAGTTTTAAGTCTCAGGGTATACAAAAACTTTATCTTTATGTAAAGGAATTTGTAATTTTGTCTATTTATTTTTTAATTACATTAACTTTTTGACGATGTATCAATTTGACAACGCAAGATAAATTAAATTTGGGAAATGAGAGGCAGGTAATAATTAAGAAAACATTAAAAATAGTTTAAATTTAATTAAAACAGAAAATGTATATATTATTTATGAAACTATATATTGATTCATTGATGAAATTTCATTCATGAAATTTGTATATTTAAAGAATTTATAACAAGGATATTACATAGTTCCATTAAGGAAATAAGCTTTCTTCTGTTATCTTAATTACTTTTTTATGTCATGTAGAATTCAGATATTTCTGATCTTTCTAAATTGTGAGCAGTAACGAAAGTAATTAAAGTACTTTAGTCATATATTCTATATATTACTGTATTTATTGAATATTGTATTGAGTGAAAATATATAATATACAGTAAGTTATTTAAATTTAGAAACTAATTACAAATTTATAAGAGAAGGTGTAATATAATAAAAAAAAAAAAAAAATAAATAAGTAGTTTTATTTTTCCCATATAACCAGACTTTAAATTTTTATTTATATACCTATGCTGGACAATATCTTATTATTAATATGTGTATTATGAAAATCACTCTACATATAGTTGTAAATCTGGATTGATTTCTATAATACTATTTTCTAATTCTTTAATATTACAGATTGGATTTTCTCTTAAATCAAGTAACTTTAATTTATGTTTTGTTAGTAATTGTAATATTTCTTCTAAATTATTTAATTTATTATTTCTTAATGATAAAACTTCAAGATTCTGTAACATAGGAAACTCTTTTAAATTTTCAACTTGATTGCTTGAAAGTGACAATTTTCTACAACTTTGGAGTAAAGATAATTGATTTAAGGAATGTGATAAATAATTTGCACTAAGATTTATTTGCTCAAAGAAACTGAGATATTCGTTATTGCTGAGTGTGGTTAAATTTAATCCAGAAAGATCAATTTCTATTTCTGTTTCTTGATCTTCTTCTATATTCCATAATTCAGATATTTTGTATTCAATTATGTATTTGCTCCCTGAAAAAAATTCATTGTTTAATTTCTAAATTGAAATAACAAATAATTAATTATTATAATTTAATCAAAATTATATTTTAACATGATTTTATATATTTTTCTAACAATTAATTCTATATCTAATTTTATAGCATTTATAAAAGTCATTAATTTTAGAATCAATTCTCCAATAAGAACAATCAATTTTATCAAACTTAAATTCTACAAATTAAAGTTAGCAACTGTAACATTTATATAAAATTTTTCAAATTTTTTAAATTTATATATTCAGCAATAATATAAACTTACTTAATCTTAAATAATCTAGAAATAAGTTCTGCAGAGTGTTTCAATCTTAACCAGACCCCTAAATATATTCTTTATCTTTGTATAATTGCAACTTGTGCTGCTATTGTGTCAGACACAACTTCTTTTACAAAGTGCATCACTACTGGTTAACGTCACTCTGAGCACTTGTATTACATACCCAAACATTGTCTCAGAATTTTATTTTATCAATATTCAAGATTACTTTGAGACTATATGATAGACAATATATTTATAGAATAAATTTCCTGCCAAAAAATAAAAGTGATTTTCAAAAAACTTGGTAAAAATTACCTTAAAATGAAATTTCTTTTCTACAATATTTCTTTTTTAAAACCATTCACATTATATCTTAAACATTTTCTAGTATCATTAAAGTTAAAAGAAATATGTAGCTGTTTGGTTAAGGATGAAACATTTTGTATATATATCATTAAATTTTTATAATTTATTTGTTAAATATACTTACGTAAATCTTTATAATAATTAGACCGAAGAGAATCAATACTAACAAGAACATTCAAATTTGTTAAAATATTTTCATAAAACTGTATAAAATCGATTTTTTTCATTAAAAGAATACTGGTTAAATAACCCCATTTATTATTAGGTTCCATTTCTACAAGTTGTTTGTAACTTGATAATTGTTCTAATAATTGAACTTTATTAGAACAGGATTTATATTTCCTTTTTCTATATATCCATTTCTGATTAACACAGAGTAAAGGATAAAGTATTCCTTCAATTTCTATCTGAACATTCTTTGCTTCATTTAACTGTTTTTTAAATTTTCCAAACCACAATTTCGAAATCTTTGTTTCATATAAAGATTTCCATTGAACGTTCTCATTTTCATTATTTATTTGTAGACATATTGACTCGGCTAGTATATTTTTATTAGCAAAAACGATCACATTACTATCTTGTATTAATGCTTGAGAAAGAATAGGAAGACATTCATGGGTATCTAATAACCATCTTTGGTAGAACCAAGCACTAGTATCACTAGGATCTGTGAATGTGGCATTCATGACCAAATCTAATTCTAAAAGGAAAATGGTAATTTTGTTATACATATTACAAAATAGTGTCAAAGCACATATATTTTACAAATGCTATTAATATTCCATAAAAGCATTACCTTGTTTCTTTTTTTCATCAATATTGTTTTGGTCAGAATTATGAAATATTTTTGATAACAATAAACTCCTGTAATGCCAGGAAGAATAATTAGAGAAATTATTTAGAATCTTTGAGGTGGCAAATTCAAATTCTTCTTCAGGAGAAATTCGTGCTTTTTGTACAACAAATTCCCTATAATTCCAACAATGAACTAAAATAGACCAAAAATAATATTTATATATTTTACTATTTTGTAAAGAATAAAAATAAAAAATTTAATAACATTAGTAACTTACAATTTCTGTCATCCAAATTTAAATACTTGGTGCATAACATTAGTTCCCTTTTCCAATCACATTTTACTAAATGATTCATAATCCATATTCGTTGATACCATACCCAGTAAGATTTAGGATTTTGTTTTAAACAATCTTCAGTAAGTTTTAATTCATTTTGATAATACTCTTGCAAAAGATTTTCATCCCTGTTTATAGTTATATTACATGTTATATAACGTTCATTTTGATGTTAATTTTATATAATATTTGGATTTAAATATATATATTTATTATTCTGTGTTAGAAAAATTTTTCTTCATGAATCTCAAGTGATTAATATATATATATTTATAGTATCACTGTATTATGTATAATACATTATATATAAAAAATTGGTTAATAAAATATCAAATAAGATGTACTTATTATTTAATATTAAAGAGTTTAGATAGCAATTAATCATTAAAAAAATATTAAAATTATTGCTACCACATAATTACCAATCATTATTTGTAAATGCCTCTCTACGAATATTCCATAAAGTATAAATATCTGGATTTTGCTTTACCATACGTTCAGTAACCGTCATTAATTCTTCATCATAAATCTTATCGTTTCTCTATAATATATAATATTAAATAGTTACATTTTAATAAATTTAACTAAATTACTTTTTCTGTATTTTATTTTTTAATTTGGCTGCTTATTATTTAACTATATGTGATTATATAAACACAATTAGTACTATAATATATATTAAGTGATATATTTGTGAGATTACTTTCTTAAACACAATACTCATGCCAATTCTATAACGTGAAAGTTTTTCAGCTCTTTCCTTCTTCTTCAATGCTTCCTGTTCTGCAGTTGTTTGAACTTTTACTCTGCCATGCTAAAAATTTATTATTTTTTTATTGCAAATTTAACTATATCAAATGTGAAATATACAAAAAGTATATATAACGATCAAATAATGAAAATGTTACATCAAAGGTATTAAATTATTTTATTTCCTTATTTATAGTATATACCACCTCTGATAATTATATTTAAGTACTAATAATTTATAAGGATAATAATGAAGTAAAAGTATAGTCAAAATATTAATTTTAATTACCATGTTGAATATCTCTCCTAATCTTTTTTAATATATACATATATTTGAAACTTTTACCTAACTTTGAGGTTAAGTTTGTTTGTACTGTTTTAATTATAAATACATAGATATGTAATATATATATTATATATATGTATCTTATTTATTAATTAATAACTATACTTTCGAGATTAATAGATATTATTCGTTCCTAATAGCTAAAGTAAAATAATATTATAAAATCACAACTTCATTTTTTTTCAAACATTTAGTTCAGCTATGAAGCTTTAGATATTAGTTGACAACTACTGACAAGTTATATAATATATGCGTGCACAAATGTACATGTATGTCACCAGGTATCATTTATGTTTGAAGATGTCTATTCGATTCAATAGTTAACATTAAATTTTTGGTTTCTTTTATTCACAGACAATATGTAAATTACCGACTGTAATTTACATACTTTACTTAACTGTTACGCGGTTGTCACGCCTGCGCAAAATATATAGATGTAGAAGTAAAATATAAATTACATAACCTTTAAAATTTATTCATGATACAAATTCAATAGTACACAAATGAAAATCAATTATCAACAATACCGGTGGAAAAAACGTTTTACTCAATTAACCTGTTGATATTATTACATCTACTCTATAATTAAATTAAAATGAATTTATTAAAGATCGAATATGAAATATAAATTTTCCTCTTACAAATTGTAATTTATAAATGCGTAATATTAAATTCCTATCTTCTAAAGAATAAACTCTTTATAAAGTTAATAAATTGTTTATGAGAGTCAATGCAAATGATAAGTGTTATTAATTATACATTTAGTTGTTTATAATCAACAATAAATAAAAATACAAATTTGTGCTGAATATTTTCTTGTAATTTTATTAGATTATTTATTAAATTTCGTATTAGAACGAAAATTAAATGTGATTAACGTGTGATCTATAAAGTTTATTACGAAAGTGATATATTTTGTAATTTTAATGCATAACCTTTTTTGTAATTGTCATATTACTGAGAGGTGCAAAATAATCTATTTAATAATTTATTATAATCTGTGTATATAGTAAGACTGCATAATGTCTATATTGCAAAGACTGTCAAGATTTCCACAAAATTTATATTATGTTAAAAATGTTATTAAAAGATATCCAAAACGAAATGAAAGTATTTTATCAGCATCTCGACATTCTTCAATGTTAAGAACTGTATTTAAAGCAAGTCTAGTAGGAATTTCTATTGGATTTCCTGTTGGTATAGCTATTACCACAGGATATTCTTGGTATAAAGATATGGAAGCTTCAAAAACATATCACCTTCAAGGAAAAGAAGAAAAAATTAAAATACTTAAAGAAAAACCACCAGTACCAGTTTCTAGAGAAGTAATTTGCGTTTACATATTAATTCATGCTTATTTAATTCAAAGCTTAACATTGGTTTTAAATTGGTTTTCATATATCAAAATACTTTCTTATTTTATTTTTATTGCAGATTATTTTTCCAGTGGCTACTACTGAATTAAAATTAACTCTTTATCAATATCAGACATGTCCTTTTTGTTGTAAGGTAAAATATTCATATGTATCATTTATTTAATAAATACTGAATCAATAGTATGATAAAGATATAATTAGTAGCATGTATATTTTTAAAGTGAAAATATAAGTATAAAATATAGTATCTAAATTTTAATCACATTTTTTTAGAAATAATAAATTATTGTTTTCATAAATTGTGATAATTGTAAGTATAAAACCACTTTAGGTCAGAGTTTTCTTAGATTACTATGGAATATCTTATGAAATTGTGGAAGTTGATCCTGTACTACGGAAAGAAATATCTTGGTCATCTTATAAAAAAGTACCAATACTTTTAGCACAAGTAGATTCAGGATATCAGCCTTTAAATGATAGTTCAATGATTATTTCTCTACTAGCATCATATTTGAAAGACAAATCCCAAAAAATTAATGATTTAATAGAATATTATCCAAGCATAGCAATGCATGATGAAAATGAAAGATTGAAATATGAAATTATGAATAAATATTTCTTAATGTATCAAGATAATTTACCTGCAAATAAAATTATGGATAAGGTCATGTAAGTTCCATTGTAGAAAGAATAGTTATTAATCTTTTTATGAAATAAATTGAAATAGATTAATTGTAATAAGAATGTAATAAAAATGTTGTGGTATTAAAATTACAATGCTAATACTTATATTTTATGTTACTAATATTTATTTAGGTTTTGTATTTTGAGTAACATATTGTTCTAGGGAAGAGCGTAAGTGGAGAAAATGGGTTGATGATGAATTTGTGCACACACTATCACCGAATGTGTATAGAACACTTGATGAAGCTTATAAAACTTTCAATTGGTTTTCTGAAGTAAGTAGTTTAATAACATTTAAGCATCATAACATACTATATAACCAAGCAAGATAATATAATAATTTTAATGTATAAATTAACCCCTTGCCATACTCTTACGAGTCTGAGTCGTGATGAGAATTTTGAGCCAAACTTGAATATCACGAGTCAGGCTCGTGGTCTTAATCTCGGGCCTAGTATGAATGCCTTGAATGGTGTCTTTTTTCTAAACACGGGCGCGGCTATCTACGCACTCAGTCGCACGATATCATGTTTCAAGTTCAGACACTGTCTCTGCCACTTCGGCTCCTTTCCCGGACATTCGGGCGCAACGTTTGAGCCCAGATTCTTCCGAGTATGGCAAGGGGTTAAAACAAGAAGGTAGAATGAAAAGATACTTTTTTGATCAATTAGGTTGGTAAATGGGAAGAATATTTTCCAACATGGGAAAGATTAATTATGATAAATGTAGGTGCAACAGCTATGTGGCTTATATCAAAACGATTAAAAAAAAGACATCATTTAAAACAAGATGTTCGACAATCTTTATATGATGAAATCAACAAATGGTTAAACGCTATTAATAAACATGGTGATACATTTATGGGAGGAGAAAAACCTAATTTATCAGATCTTGCTGTATATGGAGTTTTGAAGAGCATAGAAGGATGCAGTGCTTTTAAAGATGCTTTAGATAATACAAACCTTAGCACATGGTATAATGCTATGACAAAGGAAGTAGAAACTCATTCAGGAAGCAAATATTTAATGACTAAATAATATAAATAAAACATATTGATTTGTATTGTTTACATTTTTATTATGTTATTGTTTACATTACAGTTTTATTATCATTTGTTTGTGATTGTTTTTTTATAATTCATTTTGATGATTAAAGGATACTAGATAGAATAAAATTATATTTTATGCTCTTTTATATTGGTATTACTACAATAAAAAGACACAAGAGAGATTATATTATAAACAATAAATTTGTAATTACGTAGAAATTAAAGAACATATGAATAATAACAGTTCAGTTCAACATATGAGAAGAATAATAACATAAAATATAACGATAAAATTAAATATACCTATATTTAAACATAAAATCCAATAATGATGTAATATAATAATGATACAATATTTATTTACAACTCCATAATTAGCAAAAAATAGTACACATGATTCTTCAAACTCTCAGTATTTTACTGCCTGTGATAGTCGTAAGAAAGGGTAGCAAATGAAGAAGAAAGTCCTCCAAATCAAATAAAAATTATTATATCCTATAATATTATCATTATAGTGTATATGTCATATGTATATGTAAAATAAGAACATGCTTTTTATTTAAGCTACACATGGTAGCTGACGATACATTAATGAGAATCCTTTATTTTCCACTTCTCCAACTTCATCGCCATCTGTGACAACATATAGTACAAATGGCTTGGAGAAAGCTAAAATAAAAAAAGTTATTATATTTAATAGAATCATATAGTACACATATATATATGTAAATTTTGTCCATATATATATGTGATACGTTATAAATAGACACAGAACTATGTAAGTTATTTATATTAAGTATTTTATGTTTGGTTAAAAAGAAAATTATAGATATATTAAATATGTACTTACATGTTTTTGTTATAAAGCCATTACCACAAAATCGTTCTGTACCGACTGCAATACCATTTTGAAATGGATGTGGAATAATAACAAAGTCTTTAGTGCAATTGAGTCCTTGTTCTGCTGCATATTGAGTACCTATTTATTTACAAATAATTATACTAATTAATAATATTAAAATAATAATTTGTTTTCATTTAAGAAACGATTGTTTTTGGACGTAACAAATTATTTTGCAACATTTAATAAGTATAATGTGGTTTCATTAGAATTAGTCAAATTTGGAACCAACTCGAAGACGTTTATAGAAGTTACAAGACATTGGGAACATACATTTTTAGTAAGAAAATAATATATAGCATCTTAAACATATAATTAGCGTTAAATATGATCTCAGGAAATATTATGGCTTATATAGTAATAATAGTGGAGAATTGAATGTGATTTTTAACAAACATATGCTTACAATAAATATTTTGTAATTTCTACATACATTTTCAAATTTTACTGATATAATCATGATAGTTATGCCTCATTACAATACTAATAGAATTTCAAAATGTTTTGTATGATATATTAATGTATGATATTATAATGACAATAATATATTAATGTTGTTAACATAAATATTATGACTATGTAAGTAACTAATTAGGACATCATGTTACCTATTAAAGTAGAGTCAAATGCACTAGTATCTCCAGAAACAGTAAATGAATTTGAATTTGTTTGAGACCATTCAATGGCACAATATCCTTGTGCCATTCTTACACATACACCATAATTCGTATTTGCGATTTGCCGTGTACCTATTGGTGGTTCTAAAATAATTTTTATTATCTAAGTTTTATAACTTTTATTATTTTTTATTATTTAGTTATCGTTAATAATTATATGGCATTTCCATGAATAATAACTATCTTCTAGTAATTAATTTTTATTAATATCCATAAGAATACTTTTTTTTTTAGACAAAATATTACAAAATTTGATAGTATAAAACTAAAAAAATACAATTTGTTGAACTTTTGATATACAATAATTATTATAGGTATACAATTTATATATTCATAAATGTATATAAAAAATTTTACTGTAAACTATAGTTTAGATTTTTTAAAATTCTGGTCCTAAATATTTAAATATTTAATTATTATGTAGTTGTAGTTTGTAACTGGCACATTACTGTATATACTGTATTTTTGTACTTTCTGACATATTACTGTATATATTACAGTCATGTACATTTGTATATGTTTTAAGTAAGTGGTAATGTATATAGTTATTTTTAGAAAATAACTAATTTCTGTAATTATTAATAGTTATAATACCTCTTGGATTTTGCGTTGTGCCATAATTAAAACTTGTTATGGTACCTGTGACACTATCGTAATACTGTAAACATCCATTTGGGGCTGTAAGAAGAATTCTATAATCAAGTTATTAGTTAGAAGTATTTTAGTATTAGATATCATTGGTTACTTCTGTCTTAAAATAGCAATAACATATTCTCGATATCTTACTTTTTATAAGCTAAAAAACTGATATAATTTTTATAAATAAAAGGCTAAAATTATTTTAAGTTAGAATCTTTTTTAAATATTAATTTACTTAAACATCAATTTTTAATTGTTAATTATGAAATATATACCCATTTAAAAAAAGGCAGTATGAAATATGTGTATAATATACATACCCTTATATGTTGCATCACAGGGTAATTGTTGAATTCTTATATTCCAACGACGATCTGTAGGATATCCAGTATTGGTATCAATCGATATCATAATAGGAGTATCGTCATTGAAATCCACATATACTGAAAAATTGAAATCAACAGAAGGGTTGATTAGTGTTAAGTTATTATAAATGTCATTAATAATTGAATGTATTTACAAATACATAATATGAATACATAGTTTCATATGGACATAGATTTACCAATTAATTTAAAGTGTGATTTTGAACATAGAAGATATAAATCATATAAATATACCCCTGCAACTCAATAGTTCATGAAATATATGTATATGTATTATCAATGAATATAAATATAATTCAACCAATTATAAATTTATTAAATTTTTATCTATATTTTCTAAATTATTTTGTTTAAATATAGGAAGCTATTTTACTATTTAAAATTCATAAATTAATTTTTCATTTACCCGGGTAGTGTTTCTGCAAAGGTTAATTGTCTTATTTCAAATTAAGTATATTATTTATTAAATATTTATACAATTTATATTGTAAAATTCTAATTATGACATATTTATTTATAATTACATATAATTTGATATTTATATGCAATTATTGTGTTAGTAATTTTATTTATTACCATGTTGATTTGCATTTTCTCCACAAATTCGAGGTATCCTGCTTCCAGATGAAGAAACTAAAAGGAGATCAAGGTCACAAATTCCACTAGAATTCGGTGGAGCAAGATTAAATTCCAAGAAATCCAAACGTAACTAAAATCAATTTAGGATATTACAAATTAAACATGAATCATATTATAACTTTTTACAGAAGTAGAAAAAGAAAAAAGTATATGCTAATCCAATTTTCTAGCAAAGTTTATATCCTTTAATTCGATCAACGTTTAATTCAGCGAAATAATGATTATGATGAACTTAAAGCTTTTAGCATATTCTAGTTGCTCACTTGGCATATATTTGAATTGCAACGTTGTACTGTTATTGCGCATCGTCCTTGTCTTTCATAAGTTGTTGGATATTCTGGATTTGTGAAATATGTATTATTTACATTTGTTGTGGAACCACACGTCTTTTGAACTGTAAACATTAAATTTAAATGAACTCGCTATTCAAATTTTATAAAAAATTGTTTGAATATTTTAATTACTTACAAACACAGCAAATACCATGTCCATTTGCACAACTGCCAGATGATATTCCACCATAACTACGGCATTCTCTTCTGGTAAAGCAGGTACCATTTAAATTGTTGCTAGCAAGGCATTGCGAGTTTGCAAATCGAATAACACTGAATAGCGGGAAGACTGTTTAAAAATCGATTTAATAATTTATCATTTTCATACATAATATAAATGTTTATGTTATATTATATAGTAAAAATAAATGTAACTACCCTGAAATATTAATTGCATTTTATAATTTTTATTATTTTTATTTTGTAATCGTCATTTTTAAATACAATTTCATTCATTTTTCTGTTACTTACACCTTCCGCGAGACATTGAATTTGGAATTTCCGTGATATCATCGTTATCCAATCTGTAACTAACGATATTTACAAAAAGGAAGATCGTCAAGTAAGCTACACGCAACATCTTTCAAATTGTAACTGTTCGAAATACACTCAATTCTTCTGAAGATTTCGTTCAACGGTACTCAAGAAATCAGAACAATTAGCGTGCAAATGAAAACCAACTTACTACCTACTATTCGTGTTTATATAACTGGATTATCAAGATATCCATTACAAATAAAATTTGTCTAAAGATATGTTCACTGATAATATGATAAATTTGTTACATATATAATATCTTATACTTTAGAATTAATTAAATTCAGATAGACTCTTCATACAATATTGGTCCTAATTTCTAAGAAATTTCATTAAATATAATTAATTAAAGATAATATGTGCAAAAATATTTAAAAAAAAGCGAATAGAATAAATAAAGGTACAGATCTCGGTACAGACCGAACGATACAATATCGTTATAATCTCATAACGAAGAAACTGTGCGATTTAATAAGTTTATACAGGGTGAGTCACTTAAGCCAGATCACCTGAATAATTTCTTCAATTCTGAACATAAGCAGAAATGTTTGAAACAAAAGTTGTTTGGTTCCGAGGAAGGCCATTACATAATGATCAAAACTTTTTATCAGGTGGACGAACTTAGGAAATTTAAAAGTCACTTTCATTTTTTTAAGTGGGTCTATGTATATTTGAACTCTTACGGTTATAATCCCTCTCAAAACGATTTCAATGGTCATGGCCATTCTGGAACATATTCTCGGCTTTGTTAACAAAGTTATATTCAATCAATTCAAAATGTAAACAAGCTCTGTCGAAATCATTATCGCGATCATAAAATTTTTGTTTCAAACATTTCATTTTATCTCCAGAATTGAAAAAATTACTTAGATTGCTCGTCTTATATAATCAACCCTGTATAATGTACAATTCTGTTATTAGAAATATATAATTGCCGAATTTAAAGTATACGAGTATGTTAGCAAAATAGCAATGACATTCGTCTGCAATGGGGCTAATACAAATTACGTACATTAAATTACTTTAACTTAAGTTAAATTTAATTTATAATGGTAATAATTTATTACAGTAAAAATAATATTGTACTTATATAAACGTATCTAAATTAATAAAAAGCACTAATTGGAAATTTTATTTACTGTTCTGCAAAATGGACAATATCCGTGTCTTAATAAAGCCAGTTCATAGTCATCCGAATGAAATAACTAAAAAGAATGATAAGCAATTATTACATTTCTTTTAAGTCTATATATCTTATATTTAGTATATGATGTATATCTTAATCTAAAATGTTCCGCAGTATTACAAATTTTTATTATTTATTTTTATTTGACTATAAAAACATGTGTAACTTAATTTATATAAATTTATCATATATACATACATAACATGAATATAATAAATATACATAACATTAAATTTCACATACCTTTAAACAAGACTTACAAAATGTAATTTGTAAATCAGGTAAGAGATTTTTAAAATACTTTGTTTTAAATGGTTTTGGCCATTTAATAATTAATACTGTACATGGATCCATATTTTTTAAGACATTTCTTCCCACAATTATAGTAGAAGAACTAGATTTTTCCTAAAATGAGTAATTGACTAAATTAAATCTCTTTTACTTATATTTTATAATTATATCTTATAATTATATTTCTTTTATGTATTTATATAATTATAACATTTGTAAATATGTTATTAAATGTTAAAAATATTATACAACATCACAGTATTATTCATTTTAATTTTATTAATTGTCCCTTAAGTTGTAAAATTATATATTAATTACTGTTACATATATATTTAAAAATACCTCGTATTTCATTAACCGTGCTGTAAAAAGATCAATTTCAGAGGTGACAGAAAATTGATTTGTAGTTGTAATATCATCGGATGGTAATGAGTTATTTATTAATTTTTCTGCTTCTTCATCAGAAATATTTTCTTCTAGTTCAAATTCGACCAATGGTAAAATTTCTGCAATTTTTGCATATATATACACACATATTACAATCTTTTTATAGTTTTAATAATTACTGTAAATAGTATAAAAATATTGTAAACCAAATCTTTTCTTGGCTATCAAGTTGAAATGAAGAAATATATTATTATATTAACTATTGTAATTATAATACTGCTAATATAATATATACAATATGATACAATATAACATGTCACTATTTTTAATATGTTTTAAACATCTTCTGATAAAAAAAGACAATCAAAGAAGCAAATACTATATAATAGTTAATATGCTTAAAATATAAAAATTACAATTTTTATGTTTAAGATTTATATATTTTTGATGAATTATAATTTCGTATTGAATTAAATGAAGTATATCTATAAAAATGTATATTTGGTTTGAAAATGTTTGCAAATGTTATATTTTCTTTAAATACATTGATTTTAATAGTAAATTTATCGTAATGTTATATTTACATTGTTTCATTTATTCTTGTACTTTGAAAGCAAAGCTGGAAAATGATTAAAATTTCTTAAAAGCAGTACTTACCAAACATTACAAAAGAATATTGAAATTTTAGACCACATTGCACACATTGCCCCTGATTATTTGATGGTAACAGGGGATTAAAGGTCGAACATTTATAGCAAAGAGGTAAAAGTTCTTCAGGATCTCTATAAGAAGATGCTCGAGCATTTAAATTTGAAATTTCTAATTGGCTAAGTTGATTTACTGGAATTTTTGTTTTTCGTAATTTCTCAAGTAATTGCATAGTTAGTTTATTAGCATCAAGCAAAGAAGCTTGTTTTAACAATGTGTATATTATGGTGAATCTTGAAACTCCTTCTATTTGAATATTTTCTGTTTTAGTTAGAAGAAATCGCGCAATGTTAAAAAGAGCTTCTGGCATTAATGATGTAAATGGTTCTTCCTAAAAAAAAAATAATTACTTAGTAATATGTATTTAGTATTTTAATGTAACATCAGTGATTTTTTACACATACCCACATACACATTATGAATTCTTAATATTAATTACAGTTATTAATGTATTGTAAAGTGATACATAAATTACTTACTACATATTTATGTACTTCGTGATATGCGTAATAGATTTCAGCCTTTTCATAATATTGGAGAAACATTGTTTGTAATTCATCCACAGTTCTATTAAGATTTAAGCTGATTTGAGAAAGAAGCCAATAAAAGTAAGATGCATCACGAAATCTTTTTTCAGTAACTGCATTTCTAGCCAACATTATTAAAACCATCACAGATTCATCTGATTGTCCAGCTATTTGAAATGCTGCAGAATTTAATGAATGTTTTAATATATCATCAATTTTATTACTATTTCGCATAAATTTAATACGAACAAATCGTGAATTATTTTCTTTTTAAATTTCAAGTTTTCTTTGTATATTCCAATTACATTTTATTCGAATAAAGAATTTTGAGTAAAATTACCCTTTTGTGCTTCAGAAAAATGGCCAGTTTCTGCCAACCATCTAGCATATGGTCCATATATTCTACTTTTCAGTTTAGGATTTCTCTCAGCTAATTCAAATGCTTCTGGCCAAGCTTGAGCTTCTACTAAAACATCCGCTACATCAGGATCATCTCCTAAGCGATTAAAAATTTCTGCTGCACCATGAGTTGCACCCAACTTTTTTAATTTTCTAGCAATTACAGTTAAATTGTCTCTATCTGCTTTATCAAGTTGTCTGCCAACTTTAATTAACATGTCAATCCAGCCATACTCTGCGATTATATTTATGGCGCGATCAACATCTCCAGCAGAAAGAAACATTTCTGCTGCAGCACGAGGTTCTCCAAGACTTTTAGCCCATTCTGCTCGTTTACGAAGTAGAATTGTACGATCCTGGAACAAAATTTTTATTCTTATTATTTCCGATTTTAATATAAATGTCATTGTAACATATATAACATCCTGTAATGTATTATCACAAAGCATTACATAATGTAATGTAATGTCATATCTTTAATAAAATTTATACCTGTGTGTATACCATTTTTGTCATTTATGTATAGTTTGTAACTATATTTTGCATTATATTAAGATAAAAATATGAATTTATTCAAAAATCCAAACATAAAATATTTATCTTTGTAAACAATATACATATATATCATTTTTAATCCTTAACACGTTGACTGCCACGACACCCATATTCGGGTGTCAGCAAAGTTTCTGGTCAGGCCGCGTAACCCATGTTCGGGTGTCGCTTATTTGACTACTTGCGAAGAATCGTCATAGGTATTTGAAAAGATATTTCATAATAATAAAACTGTTGAATTGTTATAAGAGTAATACGAAAATAGTTTATTAAAAAAATTATTTAGAATGTAAAACTTTAAAGTATTCTATACATAGCTGAAGTTGGACAATTTGGACAATAAGTTGCTGTTTTCTTTAAATTTTTTGTGTCTTTGTTCGGTCCATTTGATGTCTTTTATTTGCATAACATATTTTATTTGTATGCGCGTCTAATGCTTCTTCCGGAATCATTTTTCCGAACGGCGATATTATGCTAACTCCATCGAAGACAAGAACTTTTTGTATTTTTGGACAACCCTAATAATTTTGCAGCTAATAACTCTCTAAATATTCTAATATTTATATCCTTCCTTGTTACAATTTTGTAAACCGTCAAAGCGTTTTTGACAGAAATTTCCAGAAGGAGTTGGACGCCAAGTTTTCTGTACCATTTGATTCCTTTTCTAATGTTAGTGGCATAAGAAACCATTTGGTCGGAATAATCTATACTACACTTTCCTTCATTATATTCAACAACAGCTAGTGGTTTGAATATCGCGAACAAACGAAACGAGAGATTATTGTTGAGACCACCACTTGAGCGACTCGCATTACTAAAATATCGATGGGAGTATCTAATAGATAACGCTTGGTACTGCGGCACGCGTGGCCTGACGGAGATTTCTTTGAAAACACGCGTGGCAGTCAACGGGTTAATGATTAAGATACGCGCTAAATTTTTTATAAAATTAGACAATGGTCATGAAATTACATGGTAATAATGACATAGAATACCCTGTATAAAACTAATATAAAAATTTAAATAAAACACATTACTAAATGATTTCTTCACTAACCTGATTATTTCCATTAACAATAAATTCTTGTGCAATATCAAACATACGTAGATCGGAGTACATAGTTAATGCATATTGTTGTAAACCAGCTTTTTGGAAAAGTTTTGCAGCATCTTTCAGTTTTCCCATAGCAGCTGCAGCAGTAGCCATGCATGCTTCTCTTCCCCATTCTCCAGATTTAAGTTTTTCTTCCACTTCAGATAAAACTTCTATATATTTTAAATTTTTTATTCTAGCGAAGGAAGAGTATGCAATATTTAATTCCAAATTTTCTAAAGCCGCTGTTCCTAAAGCAAACCAGTCAGAATCTGCTACTCCAAGACATGCCATGTTGTAAGCATTAGAAAAAAGACCAATATCAATATATTGATACATAAACAATGATAAGGGTACCTATATACAGACAATAATATTTTAGTTATCATCATTTATGTTATCATAAATTATGTTATATTACATGCATGCAACTATTATTTCCAAAACTTAGCATTTTATGACTTAAATTTCATTACTTAATAACATATTTGTTGTATATATACTAAAGAACAAATTTACCTCTAACGTGACAATAGAAGAACCATTTAAACAATACACTTTTGATTCATTGTGACCCATGACAAGTCCCGAAAATTTTTGTCTATATTCCGCAAAATCGCCTACTTTAATTGCTAAATATTCTCCACTAGAAAAACACATTATATCTTCAAAACTATTATTAAATGTCACACTATTTACATTTTGAAATTCTTGCAGTTTTTCCTCTGTATATAAATCAAATACTGAAAGGACTCCATGATCACTAACAACAGCAATCTTTTCCTTTAATGAACTGATGTCGAGGCATCTTACAGAACCCTCAATTTTTATTATATATGCTGGGAAAGGATTATCTAAATATATTTTCACTACATAGCCAGTATTTAAACCTAAAAGACATGAAAATAAGAGTTCATTATAGATTTTATTTTTATTTTGTTAACCAAAAGTAATAAACAAATCATTAGTGCTAAATATTAATACAAAAAAAAAATAACTAAATTGTCATTAATATATGACTAAGTTTATGCAAACTAGCTGATTCTCAATAAATTAATGATTTCAATAAAACTATATAATTAATATTATTATAATTATATTAAATATTATATTAAATAATTCATCTTTTGTTAAATTTTCATTTTTTCTTATCTCTTACAAAGATATTTTATTTGAACGCACAAATTTTGTAATACGAACCTATAATAAGGCATTCTTGTCCAATTGGTCCGCCAACAACTTTTATATAAGTTATAAGTCCATCAAGTATCCATTCTCTTTCTATTGTACCATTGAAAGATAGACTTTGTAATTGTCTTTCTGTACATAAAATTAAGTTGTTCGTAGTGACAACAAGTAAATTACAATTTAATGTTTGATTTAATTTTTCATATATTCGATAATGCATTCCATCATTGGAATTTGATGGTTCATAAATTATTACACGTTCCGATAATTGAACTGCTAATCTGTTTCTATACACAGCAATACGATATATCTAAAAATAAAATAAGAAATTTTATATAATTTATCTTATTTATCAGTATTTTTAGTACACTATTTCAATTTAAAAATTAAAGAACGAATTTGTACCTAAAATTATATTTATTATCAAAATATTTCGTATGCTTACCAAATCTTTGCACTTAATGCGAACTTTTTGATTAGTAATTAAATTTTGTATTATTACATCAGTCATATTTTCTCTATATGCATATCTATCTCCATATAATCCATGTATAACATCCCAAGATAACTGCAAATATGTTATTGTACCATCTTGACAACCTAATGCCTAAACAAAAAGACAAATAGATCCTTTTTAAGTAATTCTACAGTGTATTAATTATAAGTATTGAAGTAAATATTAAAATAAATTATAAGTTTAAAGAAATAAAAATTATAAAATTAAAGACTGAATAAAAAATGAAAAATTTTAATTCATACAACATGTGTAGAACTTGGATGTACAGCACAACTCCAAACCCAAGAGGAAAATGTACCACCAATGTTAATCAATTGTATCCCATCATATGTCATTAATAAACACTGTCTATTACTTCCAGAAATTAAAATATATTGATCTCCTGCAAAATTACACATTTTAAGTGGCATAAAATTGAGTTGTCTATCTTTCCCCAATGATTTTCCTGAAATTGAATAAAACGATAGCGTTCCATTCCATTCTGCAATACAGAGAACTTCTGCTAAATCTTCCCTATGGATAATAAAAGAACTCATTACTAAAATTTGTTATTTGCTAATCCTTTACAGAAAATCTATGAAATATTTAATATATGACGTTACGAACACCTTGACTGCCACGTTGGTCATATATGACCAGCCACTGGTTCTCCTATGACGCCACGGTGGTCATTGGTAACCAGAGCGCTTCAACTTCTTACAATTATAAAAATAGAATGAAAATTGACAGTTAGGGCATTTTGAATATAATCGATAAATAGAAGATATTTTGAAATAAAAAGTGTCCCATTGAACAATTAAACATTTTTATTAGAACATCAATAAAAAACAGATGAGAACAAATCTTGCATCTAACAGTGCACTGTGTTAAAACACTTTAAACATAAATGTGGCTTATCAATACAATTTAGACAATAGGTGGTCACCTTTTTTCGTCCGATTCTTAGCAAGTTTTGATCCTAACTGTTGAACATTTTTTTTATAGCACTCTCTGCAAAATTTTCGTGCCAGATATGCTTGACCTTCTTTCTTCTGCATTTCGTGTCGCAATCTTTGTCGAATAAGTATATTTGACGGCTCTGGTGAATGGCACTGTGTAAGATGCATTGCGAGTGCTATTCTAAAATCTGATACCTTAATTTTTATTTTTGTTGTGTGTTTATAGAATATCATCGCGTTTGAAATTGATGTATTTAACAATAACTCTAAAGCTAATTTTATATATCACTTGAGGGTTCTTCTATATGGTGTAGAATATGCTATCATTTGATCTGATAAATCTACAGCACATTTTCCTCTGTTATGATCTACTACTACTATTGGTTTATCATAAATATAATTTTTTTTTTACCTCTACCATTTCAGCCGAATGTTTCGTCGAAATCATAAAAACAATCATAATACTGTTTATTAATATCTTCTACATGTTTCAACAATATATTCTGGACGTTTTACTTACAACGAATTAACAAATGCGAATGGTTTGTTGAAATAAACGAAGCTTTGTTATAATATGTCGCTATCAACTGTTACCAAGGCGCCACGGTGGTTACCCGTGACCACCAATAAGATAAACGGTCCATTGGGGAAAAATGTTGTCTTACATCATTAATTTATTATTATTTTGACATTATATGCTTTGAATAATAAAAATACTCCTGTGGCATCCTGAGCGACACGTGTAATTTCGGCGTGGCAGTCAAAGTATTAATATATATACAAGTAATTCTGATTCTTTTTACCATTGACGATTCCACAACAAGCTCCAAATAGGTATTCCATTTTGTCTATCAATTCGTATTTGCTCTTCTCCATTCTAAAATATTAAAATAAATTCAATACAATTTATATGACATTAAACTTTTTAAATGTTTTATATACAATAAATAATAAATAAATAGTTAAAAAATATTTAAATAATAGAATATTTAATACATTTTTATATTAACAATATCATATATATAAAACTATTTACATTGTGTAATGGACATAGATTTTAAACAAAGAAAACAAACTTTATTTCTAATAGAGACATAGCCAGATGCCAAGCCAATAGCTAAATATTGACCATCGTTCGTCCAAGCACAACAATTTACTCTCCCTCTTGATTTATGCTTTACAACTGCTTTCTGTTCTGGAGACCAGAGTGCTATGTCTGACAAAGAACAACTTAAAAGTTGATGTGATACTGGATTGAACTGCATAGCTTGAAGAGCTTCATTATGTCTGAAATATAATATCGTAAACATACACGATATTAATATATGTACCATAAATAACTATTGTTATAAAATTTTAAGACTATTTTACTTTTCATAATATTTTCTATAAAGATATATATTTATACTTAACATTTCTAACAAACTCATATCTTTTCATTTATAGATTTTATTAGTTAGTAATTTATTCAAATACATTAAATCTCTATCTCATAAACTATCTTAATTGTGCTACTTGTAAAACAGAGATAACTTACGAATATTTAAGTACGCCTTCTAATCTTGATGTCCAAATAATAACACTTTTATCAGCACTACCTGATGCAAACTTTTTGCCATCTCTTGCATAACATACACAATAAACTATATCTTTATGCCCTATAAAGTATAAACAGAAATATAACTTATATTTTATTAAATTAGCTCTTTATTTGAATTCATAAGCTTCATTATATACCTTTTAATGGTTGAATTAAAGTACCTTCATTAGTTTCATAAACAAGAACTTGTTGTCCAGCAGCAATAACTAACTGAGTTCCATCTGGATTAAAACATAGATCATATATACTGAAAATAAAATTGCAAAAATATTAGTAACTATTGTTGTAAATAATATAAAATCATCCTCGTGTCACGTAAAACATTTATATTACAAAGTTGGAAATAAGTAAATTATAAAGGACATAAAATTAATCTTATGTAATTATTAATATTAGTAAAAAGATTTTAGTTTCTATGAAGAAAAAAGTCATTAATTTAAAAATTTATATATTATACAACAATAAACAACATTCAAAACATAATAAATTATAAAAATATAATTATTAATATAATTTTTAAAAATATGTAAAATCTTGGATTTATTTAAAATATTAATTAAAGAATTAACGTAAGAATGTAATTACTCCTTATTTTTTACTATTTGAAACAAACTTAAATTATTCCATAGTTATAATCATATATATTGCCAAACATATTACATATTCCTATACTTACCATTGTTCAGATTTATCTTGGACTTTATCAACCCAAGTAGGAGAAGCTTGCATTGTTTATTGTTCTATATACACATAGATACACACAAAAAGTTCTATTTTACACTTAATTTTACGAAATCATTTCCATGATTTTTGTATAAAAGTTTGTTTTCATGGTTTCCATGGAAACAGTTAAGATGGCAGCATTTATGTACACTAATAAAACAAATTCACTTTTAAATTACATAAACAGTAATACTAAGAAATAATTAAAATTGGCATTATGTAATTTGTATGAATATTACTTTATGTTTCCAATGTATTATTACATTTTTTATACTAATTCATTTTTTGGTTAAACTTTACTTTAGGAGAAAAAATTATTGACTGTCTTTTTTACAATTTTGTAATTTTCGACGTATAGAACCCGAAAATACAAGTTTTAAGGCGAAAATGACGAATCCAATGGTTTAAAAGTTAAAACTATATGAAACTGAGTATTTTTAGGATATGCGACGACCACATAAACAGATTTCGACACTTGGTAAGGAAAATCGTCCAAAAATTGAGTTGCGCTCGGTCATGAAAGATCAACATGAACGATCAACAAAGTGTGTTCTTGCGAGATAGACAAAGATGAGTAGAGTGTCTCTGTCTTCATCGGAGCATGCCACGCATGCGCAGAACGAAAATCTTGTCTTTTCTGTTGATCTTTCACAACTAGTCACAACTCAATTTTTTAACTGTTTTCTCTAGACTTCGATATATAAGTGTTGAGACTTACTTATATGTCGTGAGGTATATTGCTCATTACTTTGACTACTTTTACTACGACATATTGTTTCTATCTATAATTTGATTGGTCTACACAGATGAGCATTCAAATATTCTTGATTTGCGTTTATCTCATTCAAAACTATAATGTCTTCGGATCGCTTCTATCAACGATGCCTTTAAATCAATTCTGTTGTGACGACAAAAACATCGCCAAAAAAATTTGCATAAGCGATCGGCAAATTCATTGTCATGGAAACAATCTCCCCCTCATCCAGTGTTTTACCAATCGCCAATTGGATTCTTCAATGCTATCATTACTAGCTGTAGTTAAATTTGTCAAAAGTTAGTTTGTACTAACATAACTGACAGTAAAATAAATATTAAATACTAATCATTTTCGAATTTAAACCTAATACAGATAAAACTCAATTCCATTTATCTACAAATTTCATGCTTTGATTGGTTGTTTTATGTATGTATCCCTCTGCATAATCTCCAAAACTGTGTATGTGGATTTCATTACCAGTAATTACATTTTCCTTTATTATTAAAATGAATGTTGTTGCTTCATGATTTTGCACTAATATCATCCTATAATTGTTTGTTTGGATGTCTACCATACCCAAAACCCAATGATTTTCAACTCTCTTGCCATAATTATATCTTCTCTTTCCGAATTTTGCTTCGTCAATCTGTTAAATAATATGAAAATAACAATATTTAAATGGAAGCAATACAAAAAAATAGGTTATACAGAAATATGGAAATAAAGAGTACTTATAGAAAAAAATTGCAACTACTAAAAAACAAATTTTTCAAAAGGTAAGAGAAAACTTATACATTAATGTAGTCTAATTCTATGAAAAAGAGTGTCTATAGAATGAAAGTATCTGTAAAGAAATGTTTATGCCAATCATTTAGATAGACAACATAGACAAAAGCCAAAAAACAATTAACTTATGTTTATTGGCACTTATATTTTTCTCTACACAGATAACAATAGACATATCAATGACAACATTTTCTATATTAATGTCTACTTAGAAAGGGAAATTGCTCTTAAATTCTATACTATCTACTTTTCTTACTATTCTTATCGCTATGTAGAACATTTTTTTAAAAACGCAAAATTTTTCAACTTTGGCACTTATAATGTTTTCTATAAACACTCTTTAAATATCGAACTGTTACATAAGGTATCAGAACAGTAATCGGAGGCCTAAATTCCGAAATTCCCCATAATTTCGATTTCTTTGCCTATATGTTTAAAAAGTGGTCCACTATTATCTCCCGACAGCAGCGAAACCACGCGGCAATTGTTACGGTTGACAGTAGCGCACAATCATTGCCTAAGGTGAATCGCACAGTTCATGCGCGTTATTCTCATATGAGATATCTCACACAAAGCAGTACATTAATCTAAAACAAATAAAATAACTTTTTTAAATAATTTGAATAATGCGTTAAAATTAGGCAAATAAATTAAAAACTTACTTAATTGCTTTATTTAAAGGCAGACGAACTTCATCAAAAAATAAATTAATCCTGCATACTATCTACATTTCCCACAACCGATAGAACATCGAAGTCGACCAATTCTGTGCTCTGTTCCTTCATATAACTTTATCGATTTTCGATGAACATCGTAGTTCTTATTTACTCGTAAGAGCCTGTGCTCACGGACTTATTATTAATAGCCGCTTCCTTTGAAGCGGGTAAATTAGCTAAATTCCATTTTTTAAAAGAAATGTAGTCGTACAACAAAGTATACAAAAAAAAAAAAAAAAGAAAAAGAATAAAAAGTAAAATGAAAAGAAGCTGAAAAAGAAGCGATGAAAAAGAAAATAAAACGAACAAGAACGTAGTTGTGAAAGAAAACAGAAGTGTATACTTCGAACCACGATCATATAAACAGTTCTCGACGCTCATATACTGGAGCCTAGAGAAAACCATTCGACGATTGAGTCGTGAAAAATCAACATGAAACTTCCTGTGATAGGGACAAGATTTAATGACCGGAAAACGTTTCTCAAGTGTTCTCAAATAAGGCGCTTCAATTAATTTTTTAGGTTTTGTCATGCAGTGCAACCTTATGTCTGTACTGGCAAGCCGAACTACAACTGAACTTTATTATCTAATCTACATTTTTTTTAACAAAATTTTTCTACATCACAATGTGAAATAGTGTATGTTTACTTCAAATAGATTGCAAAATGTTATATGTGAAATATAGTTTAGCTCATATTTTTTATCTTCAGTGGTAAGGACGACGAAGATGGCATTAAATGCAAAACTTTAACAAATCGATCTTAGCGCTATAACTAACGGCCGATTTATAAAGCACATTTCTCAACATTAAAAGCCGTACCTCCACTACGTATTTTCTAGCCTGTGTATGCAATCGTGCTTTCGGTATACATACATAATAGACCCTATACTCTATGCTATAGGGTATACTTGTTTACATGACCGTGAATTACAGTATTTACTTTTAAGTTTATATTAATTCAAGCAATATTTACATTCATAAAAATGGTAAGCACTATATTTTTTATAAAATAGCTATTAATCACATTTTTAGACTGCGTAATTATCAAACCGAAAAAAGAAATTTTCCCTTTAAGTAATGTTACGGGTAAAAAGAAAATAAATTATAGTACATAATGATTTTTAAATAAGAAATTGCTAAATTACATACATTTTCCTGTATAGGATGTACAAAGGCATTCTGTACATACTCTTGTATTTCGATCTTTAAAGAGAACACATGATATGTTTTTATTAAATCAAGGTACTTTACCACCTGTGGACCCTAACTTGTAAGTATATTTTGTATTTATCATATAAATGGACATTAGAAAATGATAAAAATAATGTTTTATAGACAAAAAATGAAAAAATCTGTAAAAGCAAAAGACTCTTATGGTCCTGTATTGGAACGTGTCAAAACTAACAATATAATGAAAATACAAAATGAAAATGAAAATACAGATCCTCCTCCACCAGGCGGTATTTATAAATATATATGTATTTCTTATATCATAATAATATTTATATATGTTATTTATTTAATAACAATGATATTGTTTGCAGACGAATCTTTTGGAGGAAATAATAATGTTGCAGTTGTTCCTTATAATCCTATACAAAACAATAATATGGTAGTAACAACGCAAACAAATTCAGGAGGAAATTCAGTTAATATGTCATTAATCATACCACAGAAGAAGACACCATCTATGGCAAAACCTAAGTGGCATGCACCATGGAAATTATATAGGGTTATTAGTGGTCATCTTGGTTGGGTAAGGTGTTGTGCTGTTGAACCAGGAAATGAATGGTTTGCAACAGGATCTGCAGATAGAGTGATTAAAGTAAGGTTATTGTTTCGTTTAATATCTGTATTAAATTATATAATATATTGCAATGTCATTTTATACAGTTTTATAAACTGATTTTGGTCATAAATTTTGTAGATCTTAGTAGTCCTTATTTTAATTATATTACTACATACTACTTTTAAAAATTTCAGATATGGGATCTTGCAACTGGTAAATTGAAAGTTTCTTTGACTGGTCATATAAGCAGCGTTCGTGGACTTGCATTTTCTCAAAGACATCCATATTTATTTTCTTGTGGAGAAGATCGGCAAGTAAAGTGTTGGGATCTTGAGTACAACAAGGTTACAACATAGTTTTAATTATATATACTATTACTTTATGTACTCAATAATTAATATTCAGTAGTTTATATTTTACAATTTCTACTGTTTTCACAGGTTATAAGACATTATCATGGACATTTATCAGCTGTATATTCCATGGCATTACATCCTAGTATTGATGTATTAGTAACTGCAGGTAGAGATTCTACTGCAAGAGTATGGGATATGCGAACCAAAGCAAATGTACATACACTTGTTGGTCACACTAACACAGTTGCTAGTGTAATTTGTCAAACAGCTGAACCGCAGGTATCAAAACCAAACAATTCATCAAATAATTTGATATATATATTTAAAAAAATATTTAACTATATATATTTTTACTTCTTTCTTTTACTAGATTGTTACTGGAAGTCATGATTGCACTATACGATTATGGGATTTAGCTGCTGGAAGATCTAGAGCTACTTTAACAAATCACAAGAAAAGTATAAGAGCTGTGACTTTTCATCCATCACTGTATGTGTACTGTATTTCTTTAGATTATTTAGATTTAAATTCCTTTACCTAATTTATATTGTTCATTAGATATATGTTCGCATCAGCATCTCCAGATAATATTAAACAATGGAAATGTCCAGAAGGAAAATTCATTCAGAATTTATCTGGTCATAATGCAATAGTTAATTGTTTAGCTGTTAATGCTGATGGCGTATTAGTTTCTGGAGCAGATAATGGTACTATGCATCTTTGGGACTGGAGAACAGGGTAAATATAATATTTCGTATAAAGATTGTATTTTTTCAACTGATTTTCAGCATTATTTACGATATCTATACGTATATATTTCAAGGTATAATTTCCAACGTTTACAAGCACCCGTTCAACCGGGCTCAATGGATAGTGAAGCTGGAGTATTTAGTATTACATTTGACATGTCTGGTACTCGCATGATTACAACAGAAGCAGATAAAACAATCAAAGTATATAAAGAAGATGATACTGCTGTAAGAAAGCTATCTTTTAAATGTTAATTATGTCAACAATTTCGATAAAAAGACATAATTATTATATTATTTATTATTATTATTATTTTTAGACTGAAGAAACGCATCCTGTAAATTGGAGACCAGATATAATAAAGCGGAGAAAATATTAAGCAAATCTTGAAGCTATCATAGCCTGAACTGTCACTATTCACACTGTTACAGTTAGCACTGACACATTTAACACTGATTCGACTAACACTGTATGAAGCTTCCGGGAAAAAGCTGTGTCCAAAAGGAAAAGAATTTCAACGTTTCGTCAGCATTGCAGTTGACTCTATCAAGATGTTGCTAATACTAATGTGCTTCTGAAAAAACGCTCCTACATCTAGGTCTGAATGTTCCGGAAAGGCGATCAGCATAACAACATTTTTAATTGGTCAGCTGATCAATAAAAGACTGGATATCTTCGTCACATCCTGATCACCTTTCCGGAACAATCAGAACTAAAGATAGACAAGAAATTAAAGAAACACAAAAAAATGTTTTTCCAGACATACACCAGTATCAGTGCGACTCTTTCCCAGAAGCCTCAGTGTTAGAGGAAGCAGTATTAGATGTATCAATGCTAAGTATAACAGCGTGAATAGTAAAATATTAAGCGTTTTTATATGTGTAATATATATTATTAATTTTAAGTTTCTCGTAAATTATAATTTGTAACAAAAATCAGATTGACAGAATATATTGATGTTTTATAATTCTTCATCCAAGTTAAATTCTTCTTTAAGAAAGTTTCCTACTTTCACACGTATTGGTTTTATAAATCCTTCCATGCGTCAATAAATATTCGAAATATCTTTTTCTGTTGACTTTCTTTAGCTTTTTCTTCTATAACCTAACCCTAACCCATCTCAATTCCGTATCATTTCTGCGAACTTCGCCCGTAACATATGTAAATAAAGGCACTTGTATAAATATATTCGTGATAACTGTATTAAGATGTTCTTCTTCTGTTATAAGCTCCATTTTTTCGAGGCATCACATGCAATACATTTTGATAATCTTCGATAGATTATCAAATTAGTAATTATGGCATCAAAGTAACACGTGGAATACCCAAAAATGCCCAGTTTTACATAGTTTTAACTGTTGAACCAATAGATTCTACACTTTAGAACTTATATTTTCTATCTTTGTTTTTACATGTTGAAAATTACAAGATTGCAAAAAAACGTCAGTAATTGTTTGTCCCCTATAGTAAAGTTTAGCCTATTTTTTATTTGATATTTGTTTTCATTATGCAATAATTTAATCAAAATATTTTATAATCACATAAAAAATTGAATACATTATACAAATTAAACTTATATAGTATTCAAAATCGAAAATAAGCTTAAGATATTTATTCGAATTTTTGTGTAATTATCCATTTATTATCATCACAGTGAAAATAATACAAATGTGGCAATCTAGTATCTCAAAAATTTAACTTTTTTTTAAATATTATAAATAAATATTCTATACAATGTAGGTAGTGATTATCTATTGCGTCTTAATTAACAGGAATAAATAATAGTATAGTTTTTCATATTGATAAAATATGATACGCTACTAACAAATTTTTCTTATTATACAGTATACAGTATTCCATAAAATTCTGTAGATAATAATAATAATAATAAGTTACCATAATTAT
This sequence comes from Bombus pascuorum, assembly GCF_905332965.1. NCBI lineage: Eukaryota > Metazoa > Arthropoda > Insecta > Hymenoptera > Apidae > Bombus > Bombus pascuorum. The sequence goes on along the minus strand of NC_083494.1, from coordinate 5,540,669 downwards.
AATTTTTATTATAAAATGAACTACTTACACATATTAGGAATTCATACTATATTAAAACATAAAATGTTCCAAAATATAAACCAAATAGGAAACATTGTGGAAACTGTTACATTATATAACCAGTTCCCATAAATCATTGAATCCATGATACTAAAAACAAATGCTTGCTTTGTAGCACGATATCCTCGAAATAAAATTGAGGGGAGGGAATCAGAAAAAAAATACATGTATGTGTAACACATTATGAATAAACTTGCAATCATAAATGGATGTAGAAAAACCCACATAAAAGAAAGCATTTTGCGTGATCTGCAACATAATTTTATTATAAATTTTAATAATTCTAAATAATATTTCAGTTTTTCTTTAAAAATGTTTTACAATGTAAAAGAATAAGAAACAATAATTTGTAATTAATAATTTTTTTTATTTAGGAAAAACGATTTGTAAATTAAAAAGTTATGTGAACTATAATATTTCAAATATTTTAATATAAATCAAATTGGACAATATGTTTTATTTTATATTTTTAAAACATGATCTAAAAAGAATTTAATCTTCAAAATGTACTTACTTGGTGAGATTTTGTTTTGGTGTTATTGGTAGAACAAATACAAAAGGTACATAAATTACAGCAGTCAGAAGTGCTAAAGAAAAATTATGCATTGCTATGCACATTAATACAGTACCCAACTCTACTAGTGCAATCACACAAACTAAAGCTGCATTTTTATATTTCATTTGTCTAGAAGTAACAATAATTAATTTAAGTATAACTTATTGTGGCATCAGTTAATGAATTAACATGAGAAGTTACCTTCTAGAATAAAATGGCCACATTAATGTTAAGATAGTTATTACAACAAAACCGAAATATATAGAGTCTTCTGTATGAAAATTTACTTTTTTACCAAAATAAGTAAGTGGGAATGGGGATATTGCAATTACAACACCACATATATGGCTCCATAATATTTCTGACATAATAACGCCTATGTCAAATCCATCATCCTATAAAAAAAGTATATGTTATAAGTATATAATATTTGTTATAATTGCAGAAAATATATCAATTTATGGCTTAAGCAAATATTCTATATTTATCAATAATAAATATTAAATTTTCAGCTTATTACTTATTAGTTAAACATGTAAAAAGAAAGTTGAAAAAACAAACCTTTGATTGTTTAATAACGGTGTTTTTATTATCTTCTACAGAAGTGGATACTTGAAGCCTTTGCCAAATAGAAAATGCTTTTACAAATATCCCAGCAATAATTAAGACTAAAGATCTTATATAAAGCCCTAAAATATTTTTTCAATGATAATTATTTATATTTCATTACTAAATATATAAAGACTAACTCTGTATATAATTATATATCATAATGCACTTTTTATTTTCTAAGTTTGTAAATTTTTTAATAACAAAAACAAAACATTGGTTTTCACTCACCAATAGAAATATAAGTATCTGTTGATGGAAGCAGATAAAAAAAATAAGATTGATGAAAACGTTCTAATAAATTATTTAACGATCGTACTATACTTTCTACAATACGACCAATGTGATAAAAATTTCCATTAGAATTTTGTTGACCAGGCTTTTCAAAACCTTCTAAAGTAATCGCTTCAATACCAAACCTATAACGATATTCATTACAGGAAAATTATTAAATGATGAGAAAACCATAATAATTAAAATACGATAATTCTTATTGAAAAGTAAAATAATCAGTATTTCTCACAAGAGAATTTATAAATCTGACCAACCAAATAAGACATAAAACAGGATGGTTTTTGTTTATACATTAATTAATACTATGCATATTAACATCATTAATTTCAGTAATGTTACTTTAATCTGTTATTACAAACGTTTTGAAAAATATGCTAGATAAAAAAAAATACTTTCAGATTTGTAAATGAAATCATATATACAGATATATGTATTATGAATAACAAATTAACAATAAATTTTTCATGATTTTTTATAGTTATTAGATACCTATGGAAAAGTCCATGATTTCCTGTTGGAATTCCAGTAGCTTGACTTGTAATCATCATCAGAAGTGTATTGAAATGATACCACCAATAGTTAAACTTATTTTTATATTTAACATCAAAACGTCTTTGAAATGATTGTCGAATTCCTTCCTTGGCTATCATATTTTGTGCCAAATTAAAAAGATCTAAATTGGGTAATCGACCATTTAATCCTTCTACCTAGAAAAAGGAAACTTTATATGATTCTAGACAAAATGATATTTTTACGAATTTCCTTTAAAGTATGTACAATTTAAGAATAATAATATTTGTAAAATAAATAATAATTACTGCATAAATTGAAACATTTTGGATATTTTCAAGTATTATAAACATTCATTCATTTTTTCATTTCATTTATTTTAATACAGCTGAAATAAAAATTTTAATTTTGTTTAACAAGCAGATGAATGAGAGACAATAAATTTATTCAATGAAACTAACTCTTAATCTTTTTTGCTTTAAAATAAAATACAACATAAATTACTTAAATATTTTTGTACATAAGTTTACACATATTGTTAATGTTCAAGTCTTACAGAATAGAAAAGGATTATTAGGTAATTAAAATTAAATAAAAATGTAAAATTCTACTCTAGAATTTTAGTTAATTAAAATTTAATAAAACAAACATACTTTAACATCAATAGATGTAATCTTCATTGAATGTAATTCCAAATTAATAGCAGTTTGAATGGAGCCAGCACGACCAGGAAGATCTCCAGATATAAGTATACCTTCGTTACCACTAGTAACTCCATGATATGCATCCAACCACGCTTGTATTCCTAATTGTTCATGTTCTGTTATTAGGAATACAATATCCTTTGCCCAGTATTTCTGTTCTATAAATCAATTTTTTAATACATTATTAATAAAATAAAAGTATATAACTAAATAAATACAAGTAATTATATTATATAAGAAATAAACATAATCCTTATATAGAATTACATTTTTATCTTTACACATATTTACTTTAAAACTTCCATTTATTTTCATGTCCTTGTATGATATTTATATACTTCAAAACTATTATCCAAGCCTATTTGTACATAACACAAAGACACTTCTCATTTTATTATAAGACAATACTATCAGAATTATTACAAAACAATTTAATTATATTTTTTGTAAGTACTTACTTCTACAAAATTTAGCAAATGCAAGAAGAAGAGCAATAGAAGGTGCAGTATCCAAATAAATACTGTTAATTGGTCTAAAAGGGACGCTAACTACAATTGCTTCTGTACTAGCTGCTCTTGGAGCTCTCATAATCCCATATATATTTTGGCCTGTAAACTATAAATGTACCAATCTTTATATTTTTACAAAATACCTTCTATATCTTTCAAAATTTTGTCTTTCTTTAATGATAGTATAACTCACTTAATAATTAATTTAAAGAAATATCTGAGGAACTACCTAATAAAAACAAATGATATGTCTTTTCATTTACCTGTTGCTCTTGAAAAGGATATACTAATGTGAAATTATGTGTAAAAACATCCAAATGAAGCTGATTTAATTTAGCAGCTAACCAAGCATATGGCATTACATCGGGATATCGTTTCATTTCATGGATTAAGTGTATATAATACTGTTTTGCTGTTTGCGCCAAGTTACTTTCTTTTGTAACCAATCCTGGCAATAAAGCATTTTCAGAGAAATAGGTATCTACATGTTTAAAAAATACACATATTTAGGACATTTATATGTTAATATTATTATATGTATATATGTTAGATTGATATTATGTATAGTATTTAAAAACATTGAATAATGTATGGAGGATGCAATAAATACTATTACTACTTTGAATTGAAATAATTAATTTACATATAATATAATTCATTAAAATAAATAGAAAAAAACAAAAATAACAGTTTGTTTAAAGTCAGACCTTTATTTTACTTCTTTATATAATATATTCTGTATTTTTAGCTTTTTTTTATTTAAATGCAAAAATCTTTAGGTAAAAACAAAAAATATTTTTAAAAAATGTTCTATTTATATTTATATTATATATAACTCTTACATATATTCTATACTTTATAATATGTTGAAATGCTAAAATATAATCTGCGTTCTATATTGCATATCTTTGTAAGTAAATTGCAGATTTTTATGCACATTCATATTCTTTACAATATAATTAAAAAGGTAGACTCTCAATAGAGAATTGTTTTATCTACCAAGTATTGTAGAAGACATGATACTTTGGGTATTTATATATTTTTTCATTTTATATTCTGTGCAATCTTGTACTTTTAAATTTCCTATAAATATATAAAAATTTGCAGTCCATTTACAACTTTAACAGATGACATAAAATGCTGAATATTGGCATGTTTTTTCTTATTTTAATCAGTATTATATACCTTAAAAATATTTGATCCATTATACAAAATACATTGTATAAATAATATTATAAAATACATGTATTATGTCATTCTGATAATAAACTAAAATAATCTATATATAAATCCTATTTTATTTATGTAGCAAATATAGATAATAAAAATAATATTGATATTTATAATATTAATTACTTATGTTAATATTTTCTATTACATTATTTTTATAACATAACCTAATTTTTTTGATCTAGATAATACAATTTCATACTTACTATCGTTGAATATGGGTAAAGCAAGAAGTAATATCCAAACAATGCCGCTAATGTATAAGAAGAAACAAAGTGGTCGTTCTCGTTTCAATAAAAATTTTATTATTTTTCCAGATCCTGCCGTAGGATCCGTTAATAACCCCATTGTCAGTTCTACCTAGTTCTATTCATTTATGCTGTATTCGAGAAAATGGCTGCATATATCCATGTTAAACTTAATTATTATCGTACTATTTACTTGATAAACTCTGTCATATTATAGTTATGCTATTAAAAATATATATGTGTATATATACAATATCTTAGATATAATTAGTTTTATTTAGTTTTAATTAGAATGATATAAATGATAAATAGATATGAATAAATGCATAAATAAATAAAGTAAATTTTTATAAGCATATTAGTTTAACTTAAGTTATAATACTTAAAATAATTATTTGTAATTTACTTAATCCTTACTTTTTAATAAAATATATATATACTAATCTGAGATTTTTTAAATAAACATTTAATGACATTTAGAAAATAGTTAAAAAAATATATTGCAGAAAGATTTAGTATTATTTTATGTTTGTGATAATATTTTGTATTTGAATAAATGTAAACATAAATAGTTTTTAAAAATTATTCTGAGTATTGCATAATATTGTTGAAATATGTAGATATGTTTTTCATGATTATAATTCCATAGTATTTATAAATATTAGTACAAAAGATTGTACAGAATCTTATATTTTAAAATCAATTAATACAGCAATATATATATGTAATGATAATAGATATACATTATATATTGTAATTTTTATACTATTGCATAAGTTATAGAAAAAATTTTTTCATATTAAACTATTTCAGTAAATGTTTGAATAATTTAATTTGATCATACTTAAATAATAAATATTTAATAGTTTTAAAATATTTATAATTTTTACAAAAATAATATTCATTTGACATAGAATGTACATTTATTATAAGAATTTAGAATGTAACAAATACATTTTTATACCTTACAATGAATACTTATGTACGAAGACAATTTTAATAAAATTTAAATATTTTTAAAATAACAAAAGAAACAAAAAAAAAAGGAAAAAGATATACATAATATAATATATATATATATATATTATATATATATATATATATATATATATATATATATATATATATTTCTTTTATACAGATTTGTTAGAATTATATGGTTCTTTTTAAATAATAATCTTTGGTTTCATTTTATGTATTATAAAAAAGAATGAAACTAGGACAGAATTCCATTAAAAATAGTAAAAATATGTTACACTAGAAAAGGCTCACTGTATATACAATATCATTCATATTTAGATATTAATAAAAGATCGTAATAATTCCTAAAATTCTTTGCAAACAAGAAGCACATTGCTACATATTGTTAGATTCTGATGTTATTAGTGGAAAGTTTTGTGTATCTATAAGTAAATCTTCATTTATATTTGCTTTTTCTTCAGGTTCGAATTCATCTACATCCTCTCCATCAGTTATTACTTGAGGACCGGTAGATTTATATTGGAATGCAGAATGTGATAAATCAACTTCAACAGGAAATAACATTGCAGAGGATAATAAATCTCGTGTATTAGAATAGTATTTTGCTAAACCAGCTGCAAATTTTTGCAATTGCCATACCACATCCTGAACATGTTTATTGTCTAATAATTCGAGTTTTACAAGTACATCCGATCTAAGTTTACCAAATTTTGCACGAGCTTCTTGTCGACATCTTAAGATTAGACGATATTCATAATTGCCTGTTTCCACTCGATAAAAAGGTTCTTGTATTGTTGCGTAACTTTGTTCCTCATCATCCATTTCTTTTATTTTCAAGCAATAAGAAAGATATTCAAATTTTGCATCAGCATATTTGCTTATGGTTAATCGAGTATCTGGAATAGCTTTGTGAAGGTATGTGCCTAAATCATTTAATATAGGTTTCAGATTTTTTAAAATTGTTATTCCATATTTTTCCATTTGTCTATGTTGTTCACCAAATTGTCTGAAAGCTTCACTAGCTCGTGGTTGTGGCTCTCTTACTCCTATCGCAGCAAAGGCATCACCAAATACTAAAATATGCAATATAATGATACTTAAAACAAAATATTATTGTAATATTTATATATATATATAATCTCAAAATTGAATAATTTTTGACACAGTTAAATTTAAAAATGACTTTTGAAATTTGATAATTTATTTAAAAATGTATAACAATACCTTTGTATATTTGTATTAAATCAAAAAAACTATGTAAAGTAGCATTAGCATGGGAAACTAAACCTCTATACAAATTTTCTGTGTGCTGCAATGCCATTAAACGTTGTACAAGTGCATCGTTACAAAGAATGGCACGCGATAATCCAAGTGCATCTGCTGTTGCACTTCCCATTCCTTCAATTAATCTATGTTTTACCTAAAATTAATTTAAGGATTAAAATAATGTAATCATTTACAATAAATATATAAGTTTAGACAATAAATACCTTTTTCAAAGCTATATCAAGAGTACGACCTTGTTTAGGATCGGCATGTAATTTATTATAATTAATACTGACTTGAGAATCACAAGATTGTATCATTTTTGCAACTTCTACTTTTGTCTTTCCTTTAACTGATACTCCATTTACTGCTACAAGTTCATCTCCTGATTGTAAAGTACCATCTATAGCTGCAGGTGAATAGTCAAAAATTTGTACAATATACAAGCAGGGGCATAATGGTGCTCCACCTCCAATACTTATGCCGATAAGATTACTGCTATCTTTTTGTATTACAATATTGCCAGAAGTTATGGTCATACCCCTGTATAAATTAATGAAACAAAAGAATACATGAATATATTGTTTCACATAAAATACTTGTATAATACTTATTTGATACAATTGACTTCCATACTCATATTCTTAGCATGAAATAAGTTATAAACATATTTATTATAATAACAACAATAATAATAAATTAATAAGACTTCTTATATAAATGCATATAAATATAAAGTATGCTGTACATTAACATAAAACTATCTATTAGATTATTGTTTATAATATTTTTTAACAGCTAATAATGTGCATAAATAGATACAAAATTATTTTAAAAGCTTAGAGGTATGACATTTCATAAAATAAAGCTTAATATATAAATAAGGAAGAATAAAACCATTTAAATACAAATCTGTATCAAATAACTGGTCAAAAAGAATCCTTACCTGAATGTTCTGATAATAATTAAATGTTTAGAAATATTAAACTAAAAAATATTGAATTATGTTATTAATTTTTATGAAACACTATAAACAAATTAAATACCAATTAATATATTAAAATATAACTTTAGCATTAAACACATTATTATCAAAACTTACGTATTATTGGGTAGATGATGAAGAGACTGATCTTGACTGACCAGTTCTACATCTGGTCTACGTTCCATAATGATTAAAAGAAACAGAAAATATACAGTTTGTAACATCTCTTAAATGTATTATAGAAAATGTTAGTAAAAGAAATTTAAATGAAAGACAAGATAGTAGAACATAAAAATGCATACATGCGATCTTCCATTGTAGTAAATTGATGCAATTGTACGCTAGCTGATGGCACGGTGGTTAATGAAACAAAACTTTCTTTAGATTCATCGACAATATTTGTTAAAGTTATATTATTTGTAGATAGTACTGTTTGATCCACTAGACTATTCCACCGTACCGTGGTATACAAACATGCATTTTACAAGAAAAAGGAAGCATATGTAAATTGAAATGTAACACATATCAATAAATAAATAATCAATTGTATGAAACCAACATCTTATCTTCTTCGAAGAAGAAATCATCATAATCCATGCTTGCAATCTGTAATGTTAATAAAGATTAAGTTAGTGTTCAACATTTTGATTTTTTAGATGTAATGTTAGTTATAATTAAATAAAATATTTTATTGATATACATTATAATCCTTGTATTTTTAATTTAATTTGTGATGAACTGTAACAGAATAAACGCGTAACATTAAAAACAAATACTAATCCTAATACCTTTATGAACTACTTATATCAAAGAAACAAGTCAATATGACACATGTAAACTCTCCTTCTCAGTTTCAAGGAATAAATATAATCGATTCTTTGTTACTGTGTTTTGCATCGTTGTCATGTGCATGTATGTAGAGATGTGCATACAGATTCAAATAATCGAAAACAAATTAAATTTATTTTCACAACTGGTACTTTTTTATAGATATATAACTTTTTACGAAATTTTTCTTTTGTAAATAATTACTTTAGAAACATTATATTTATTAAAAACATAAACATAAAAGTAAGTACGTTCTACTGCTGGTTACTTTACGCGTGATTTTATTGGTACTGATAAATTTTCTAGTAATTATAAGCAAGATCATATAAACAGATCTCATTTGCCAGAGAAAACTGTCCGAAAATTGAGTCGTGAAAATCAACATGGAAGACAACGAAGTTCTAGTTCTTTAGACATAGATAGAAATGAACAGAGTGTCTCTGCTTGGTATTTCTGTATGTGAATCACGAGACCCGATTATATGATCTTGATCCCCGTTACACAGTTCCCTTTTTGGGAATGACCATTCACGATCACGTAAATAAATCTCAATACTCATATACAAAAAAGCACCGAAGCGACTCAATTTTCAGATGGTTTTCCCTAGCAAACGTCGAGAATCGAGCATGTTATGTGAGGTACAGGTGATACAATACATAATACTACCTCGATCGACGTAACAATGAATTCCACTTTCAAAAATGTTTGCACTGATAAATAAATGTATGTGTTTTTCTTACTATATTTTGCATGCAAATTTTATTAATTCTCTAAAAATCTATGTATTTCAATAAGTAATTAGGAAAATATAATTTTTAGTACAAAACTTCCAACTTACATGCGTTACTTTTAACATTTTAACAAGTATGTACATCGTTTCGCATATATTATTATATATTACATATATTAAGGGTTATTTTAACGAATTCTTGATATCACATGACGCCATGTTCCTTATGTTACTTCTTTTGTCCGTCTGTTCCATGAGTTGTATATAGCGCGACGCGAATAAGTATTCAGATAGCCAAATCTGTGTTAGCAGATTTTGTTGGAAACCTGTTATCAGCTTCGAGTTTGACTATTTTATTTCCTTAGTGAGGTCAGTGGGATGTTTTCTTTTTAGTCTTCTTTCTATGAGATTTGTGACAATGAGCTTCGGCTCGAAGTGACACAACTAGTCGCTAAACGTTGCCGAGGTCACGGGATGACCGTTTTTACCTAACAGAGGTATGGAGTAATTGTATAGCTCTTCTTAAAAAAAAATATATAGTCGTAGCAACACACGACAACAAACTTTCCAACGGTTTCCATCCCGTGGCTCGCTATACAAAAACCCTATTCTTCGGATAACATGATTGCCAGATGTCGATACATCTTCACAGTATATTTCCAGCTTGCCTAAGGACCCGCTATAAATCTTAGGATTTATTTAGCTAAGGTTCTTTAAACGGACAAATAATCTTGATCTTAACAGTCCCTAAATTCATCACCTACTACGGGAAGTTATGGGAAATCTGTTTTTCTCACGTACGACGCTTTCCGCTAGCAACTCTCTCTCAAGGGCGGTTAGCATCCTTCTTCAACCACCAATATAGAAATTAACCAATTAAGAGCAACGTCCATTTCCCTCACTTTCCGAACGAAGGCTTTCCTCGACGAATCCCATGATCTCGTATCCTTAGACACACCTCATCATAGTTTTCTGCAGTATCATTGTGACGAAAAGTCATTCTCTCGTGCGATCTCATCAGCGAGTTACACAGCGTCTTTACTATCAGTGAATGCTATACGTTTTAACAAAGGTTAGTTGAATAATACTTGTACTGTGGATAAGTAAGTTGAGTACGACTTAGACTTTTGAAGAAAGCACATTTGTTACCCCGTTTTTTTTCTTTTTTTTTTTTATTTGCGTTTATTTTACAAACAATTCTCGTTAGAGAATTTTAAGTAAATTTATCTGACGTGGTACTATGACATGATTAATAAGTGTTTATAGTATGTTTGATTCTATTTGAATCTAGTGCTTAGGTCTAAGGTATAATGTTTTTTCAGCCTGCAGATCCGTTCCGACGTGTCGAGTAGTTGAGTAATTACAGGGTGTTTTACCACGAATTGTCTATTGGTTAGGTAGGATTTTAGGATGGAGTAGTACTTGTGTGGTAGGGTTTTCTTTAGTTTGAATAAAAGTCCTTCATGCCATACTTCGTCGAATGCCTCTTCAATGTCTAGAAATACCGTCTAGAAAGAAAACTTATTGATTAATAGATATGTTACTCGTATGGTGTTCGGTCACTCTGTGCGTAACCCGGGATCCATCCCTCGGACGAGGCGGCCAGCGTCAACAGGAGTCGTAAATTCCTGTTACGATTATAGATAATCGATGCCACGAACTGATCGATTCCCTTATTTCTATTAGGATAATAAGGGAGGTTCAATTGAGTTTACACTGAATTAACACGTATAAAATAATGTTTATTCCAACAACTTTGTAAAAGAGGATAGTTACACTGATACGTAGATACAAGTTAATAAGTGATTGATTTTAAGGGTAGAGACCCGTTACTTACATGATGACTATTCTAACGATGGAGAATAAGTGAAGTTTAGTGACGATGTTGTGTCGGAGGAAATCTAGTGATGAGTGTGTCTAGCGCATGGGGCTGTCACGGCTGAAATTCGAGCAGCTATATTGCTACGTCGCGTGAGATGGTCCACGGGACATCCCTCATGGTCAGGCCACCTAGGCCTGCCCATCGTCACGGTGGCCCGTATTAGGCCCAAGGAACCCCCATAAACCGCATCTGTTAAACATTAAGGTACAGTCATATAGACATCGCCGGTTTATGAGGGTTCCCAAAAATCCGTTGGTCTGTTGCACATCCTCGCTAATTGCGAAGAAAGCAGATGTGCCCTGCGAAACTGCTGGGTTTTCCCCAAGAACAAGGACACCCATGAGCCAAATTTGCAGGAGACTTTCTCCTCGTATTGTATTTATTAACATTGGCCATAACCAATGGGCATCGTGGATCGTTACCCTCACTATTCTACCCAAAAGAGTAAACAGCGAATCCGCGTCCTTAGTTCAGAAGGGAACACCCTCACCGAGTTTTCCTCAGTAAGAGCAGTAGAGCAGTCAGGGAGTCTTGAACAGTCACGCCTAGAGCTCGGAAGTGTATTGGAAACATAAGAAAAAAATAAAAGTTTCTTTTCTCCTTAAATTTCCTTTCATTTATTATTATTTTACGTGACAGGGCCATCGGATTTGTTGATGACATTTTTGGTTAGGAAAGTGAGGGCAGTAAACATTGTTTCTGATTGAATAATAAGAAAGTTGGTGGACTAGGAAGGGTATTAGCCGTCCTCGATAGAAAGTTGCTAGCGGAAGATACCGAACGTGAGAAAAACTAACAACTTTCCCGTATCTTCCCGAAGTAGACAATAAATGTAAGGAACACTTGAAATAAAAGATACTTGTTTGGTCTAAGGGACCTTAGCTATGAAAATGCAAATATTTATGGTGGGTTCTGAAGGCCATTGAGAGTACGCAGCAAGGATGTGTAGATATCTGGCTGCCATCTTACCCGTGGCATGAAGCCTGGTTTTTGGACAGAGTCACCGGATACGTAACACTCTCCCCCCGTTGAGAGGGTACCAATCAAAAGTTCTGTGAAGGTAAAATTAATTGGATCTCTCATTCAACTCCTTGCTGGTTATCCGTATTCCACTGGATCGGGTTGGCTCGGTAGTGTGACGAGTCGCTTGGCGCCTACATCCAAGATGCTCGTTGCCGTATAAACTGTGACCGTTCGGATGATACCGAACTGCAAAACAGGTGAACTAGGTGATGCGGTCAAAGGGCCATTGCGTAGAGGGTACGTTGTCTCCCTCGTAGTCTGGATCGCAGTAGTCCTCGTCGTTGCCGAAAGATTTCCAGTTAAAGTTCACGACCCAGGAAGTGTCGTAGATCATCTCGCTTCTGAAAGTGTCGTTAAACATCTCGGCCCAGGAAGTGTCGTGGAACGCCTCGATCCTGGAAGTGTCATGAAATACCTTGGCCCAGGAAGTGTCCTTGAATACCTAATCCTAGAAAGTGTCATTGAACACCTCGTGCTAGGAAGTGTCGTTGAACGTTTTTAATGCAATTCTCCACGTTCAATACTATCCCAAGTCCTGGAAAATATCATTGATTATTCTCATTCCCAAACCTGGAAGACCAATACATGAAACCAGCTCTTATCGCATAATTAGTCTTCTACCCACCTTATCCAAACTATTCGAGAAGACGTTAATGATACGACTCCCACTCTTAGAGGATCTAAAAGCACTTTTTTTTTTCGTGGAGAAAATCCTCACGGACACCCGCCGCTTCTAGGGGGAAGAGCGGCGTGGTAGTGTCGGACTCCAACCGACTAAAACCTCCACGATGACCGTCCCTCTTGCGATCGAGGGGTGCCCGGGAACCGCTGAGGCGACACACCGGACCCCCCCCCCCCGTACAACATTCTGTCCGTAAATGGCGCGGCGTACTGCCATGTCACGTCGCGCATTCTCCGAGGGGCCGTCCGGATCCCCAACCGGACTGCTCGGTGGCTCCCGGGTGCTCGAGGGTCCAGCACCTAATTTCAATCCCCTTCGGAGGTCGCGGCGGCTCTCACGCGCCTCATGAAGGCGCGACCACGGGCACCGCCGCGTCCTCGTCGGCCAATCCTCTCGGGATGGGAAGCCCGCACCCTCACCCGCTTCCTCACCCGCTCCGCCGCCTCCTTCCGCAGCATAACTAGCTCGCAGAAGGAGGCTACGGCCTTCCTGCTCTTCTCGCTCGTCAGTAACGCTTCAAAAATCGCCGGTGGTGAGAGGTCGAGCCCTATTTCCCTGGTGAGAGAGTGTCACGGCGCTGCCCACGCCGGGCAATGTTCCAGCGTGTGCTGCGTCGAGTCCACACTTGCGTCGCAGTGGTGGCAACGCGCGGTCGCCTCTTTCCCGATTCGGCGTAGATATTCCCCGAAGCACCCGTGTCCCGTGAGCACCTGCGTCACCCTGTAGATCAGGGCAGGTGCGCCTCTGTCCAACCAAACGTCCCAGTTTGGGAGGACCGGAAAGGAAATTTAAGGAGAAAAGAAACTTTTATTTTTTTCTTATGTTTCCAATACACTTCCGAGCTCTAGGCGTGACTGTTCAAGACTCCCTGACTGCTCTACTGCTCTTACTGAGGAAAACTCGGTGAGGGTGTTCCCTTCTGAACTAAGGACGCGGATTCGCTGTTTACTCTTTTGGGTAGAATAGTGAGGGTAACGATCCACGATGCCCATTGGTTATGGCCAATGTTAATAAATACAATACGAGGAGAAAGTCTCCTGCAAATTTGGCTCATGGGTGTCCTTGTTCTTGGGGAAAACCCAGCAGTTTCGCAGGGCACATCTGCTTTCTTCGCAATTAGCGAGGATGTGCAACAGACCAACGGATTTTTGGGAACCCTCATAAACCGGCGATGTCTATATGACTGTACCTTAATGTTTAACAGATGCGGTTTATGGGGGTTCCTTGGGCCTAATACGGGCCACCGTGACGATGGGCAGGCCTAGGTGGCCTGACCATGAGGGATGTCCCGTGGACCATCTCACGCGACGTAGCAATATAGCTGCTCGAATTTCAGCCGTGACAGCCCCATGCGCTAGACACACTCATCACTAGATTTCCTCCGACACAACATCGTCACTAAACTTCACTTATTCTCCATCGTTAGAATAGTCATCATGTAAGTAACGGGTCTCTACCCTTAAAATCAATCACTTATTAACTTGTATCTACGTATCAGTGTAACTATCCTCTTTTACAAAGTTGTTGGAATAAACATTATTTTATACGTGTTAATTCAGTGTAAACTCAATTGAACCTCCCTTATTATCCTAATAGAAATAAGGGAATCGATCAGTTCGTGGCATCGATTATCTATAATCGTAACAGGAATTTACGACTCCTGTTGACGCTGGCCGCCTCGTCCGAGGGATGGATCCCGGGTTACGCACAGAGTGACCGAACACCATACGAGTAACATATCTATTAATCAATAAGTTTTCTTTCTAGACGGTATTTCTAGACATTGAAGAGGCATTCGACGAAGTATGGCATGAAGGACTTTTATTCAAACTAAAGAAAACCCTACCACACAAGTACTACTCCATCCTAAAATCCTACCTAACCAATAGACAATTCGTGGTAAAACACCCTGTAATTACTCAACTACTCGACACGTCGGAACGGATCTGCAGGCTGAAAAAACATTATACCTTAGACCTAAGCACTAGATTCAAATAGAATCAAACATACTATAAACACTTATTAATCATGTCATAGTACCACGTCAGATAAATTTACTTAAAATTCTCTAACGAGAATTGTTTGTAAAATAAACGCAAATAAAAAAAAAAAAGAAAAAAAACGGGGTAACAAATGTGCTTTCTTCAAAAGTCTAAGTCGTACTCAACTTACTTATCCACAGTACAAGTATTATTCAACTAACCTTTGTTAAAACGTATAGCATTCACTGATAGTAAAGACGCTGTGTAACTCGCTGATGAGATCGCACGAGAGAATGACTTTTCGTCACAATGATACTGCAGAAAACTATGATGAGGTGTGTCTAAGGATACGAGATCATGGGATTCGTCGAGGAAAGCCTTCGTTCGGAAAGTGAGGGAAATGGACGTTGCTCTTAATTGGTTAATTTCTATATTGGTGGTTGAAGAAGGATGCTAACCGCCCTTGAGAGAGAGTTGCTAGCGGAAAGCGTCGTACGTGAGAAAAACAGATTTCCCATAACTTCCCGTAGTAGGTGATGAATTTAGGGACTGTTAAGATCAAGATTATTTGTCCGTTTAAAGAACCTTAGCTAAATAAATCCTAAGATTTATAGCGGGTCCTTAGGCAAGCTGGAAATATACTGTGAAGATGTATCGACATCTGGCAATCATGTTATCCGAAGAATAGGGTTTTTGTATAGCGAGCCACGGGATGGAAACCGTTGGAAAGTTTGTTGTCGTGTGTTGCTACGACTATATATTTTTTTTTAAGAAGAGCTATACAATTACTCCATACCTCTGTTAGGTAAAAACGGTCATCCCGTGACCTCGGCAACGTTTAGCGACTAGTTGTGTCACTTCGAGCCGAAGCTCATTGTCACAAATCTCATAGAAAGAAGACTAAAAAGAAAACATCCCACTGACCTCACTAAGGAAATAAAATAGTCAAACTCGAAGCTGATAACAGGTTTCCAACAAAATCTGCTAACACAGATTTGGCTATCTGAATACTTATTCGCGTCGCGCTATATACAACTCATGGAACAGACGGACAAAAGAAGTAACATAAGGAACATGGCGTCATGTGATATCAAGAATTCGTTAAAATAACCCTTAATATATGTAATATATAATAATATATGCGAAACGATGTACATACTTGTTAAAATGTTAAAAGTAACGCATGTAAGTTGGAAGTTTTGTACTAAAAATTATATTTTCCTAATTACTTATTGAAATACATAGATTTTTAGAGAATTAATAAAATTTGCATGCAAAATATAGTAAGAAAAACACATACATTTATTTATCAGTGCAAACATTTTTGAAAGTGGAATTCATTGTTACGTCGATCGAGGTAGTATTATGTATTGTATCACCTGTACCTCACATAACATGCTCGATTCTCGACGTTTGCTAGGGAAAACCATCTGAAAATTGAGTCGCTTCGGTGCTTTTTTGTATATGAGTATTGAGATTTATTTACGTGATCGTGAATGGTCATTCCCAAAAAGGGAACTGTGTAACGGGGATCAAGATCATATAATCGGGTCTCGTGATTCACATACAGAAATACCAAGCAGAGACACTCTGTTCATTTCTATCTATGTCTAAAGAACTAGAACTTCGTTGTCTTCCATGTTGATTTTCACGACTCAATTTTCGGACAGTTTTCTCTGGCAAATGAGATCTGTTTATATGATCTTGCTTATAATTACTAGAAAATTTATCAGTACCAATAAAATCACGCGTAAAGTAACCAGCAGTAGAACGTACTTACTTTTATGTTTATGTTTTTAATAAATATAATGTTTCTAAAGTAATTATTTACAAAAGAAAAATTTCGTAAAAAGTTATATATCTATAAAAAAGTACCAGTTGTGAAAATAAATTTAATTTGTTTTCGATTATTTGAATCTGTATGCACATCTCTACATACATGCACATGACAACGATGCAAAACACAGTAACAAAGAATCGATTATATTTATTCCTTGAAACTGAGAAGGAGAGTTTACATGTGTCATATTGACTTGTTTCTTTGATATAAGTAGTTCATAAAGGTATTAGGATTAGTATTTGTTTTTAATGTTACGCGTTTATTCTGTTACAGTTCATCACAAATTAAATTAAAAATACAAGGATTATAATGTATATCAATAAAATATTTTATTTAATTATAACTAACATTACATCTAAAAAATCAAAATGTTGAACACTAACTTAATCTTTATTAACATTACAGATTGCAAGCATGGATTATGATGATTTCTTCTTCGAAGAAGATAAGATGTTGGTTTCATACAATTGATTATTTATTTATTGATATGTGTTACATTTCAATTTACATATGCTTCCTTTTTCTTGTAAAATGCATGTTTGTATACCACGGTACGGTGGAATAGTCTAGTGGATCAAACAGTACTATCTACAAATAATATAACTTTAACAAATATTGTCGATGAATCTAAAGAAAGTTTTGTTTCATTAACCACCGTGCCATCAGCTAGCGTACAATTGCATCAATTTACTACAATGGAAGATCGCATGTATGCATTTTTATGTTCTACTATCTTGTCTTTCATTTAAATTTCTTTTACTAACATTTTCTATAATACATTTAAGAGATGTTACAAACTGTATATTTTCTGTTTCTTTTAATCATTATGGAACGTAGACCAGATGTAGAACTGGTCAGTCAAGATCAGTCTCTTCATCATCTACCCAATAATACGTAAGTTTTGATAATAATGTGTTTAATGCTAAAGTTATATTTTAATATATTAATTGGTATTTAATTTGTTTATAGTGTTTCATAAAAATTAATAACATAATTCAATATTTTTTAGTTTAATATTTCTAAACATTTAATTATTATCAGAACATTCAGGTAAGGATTCTTTTTGACCAGTTATTTGATACAGATTTGTATTTAAATGGTTTTATTCTTCCTTATTTATATATTAAGCTTTATTTTATGAAATGTCATACCTCTAAGCTTTTAAAATAATTTTGTATCTATTTATGCACATTATTAGCTGTTAAAAAATATTATAAACAATAATCTAATAGATAGTTTTATGTTAATGTACAGCATACTTTATATTTATATGCATTTATATAAGAAGTCTTATTAATTTATTATTATTGTTGTTATTATAATAAATATGTTTATAACTTATTTCATGCTAAGAATATGAGTATGGAAGTCAATTGTATCAAATAAGTATTATACAAGTATTTTATGTGAAACAATATATTCATGTATTCTTTTGTTTCATTAATTTATACAGGGGTATGACCATAACTTCTGGCAATATTGTAATACAAAAAGATAGCAGTAATCTTATCGGCATAAGTATTGGAGGTGGAGCACCATTATGCCCCTGCTTGTATATTGTACAAATTTTTGACTATTCACCTGCAGCTATAGATGGTACTTTACAATCAGGAGATGAACTTGTAGCAGTAAATGGAGTATCAGTTAAAGGAAAGACAAAAGTAGAAGTTGCAAAAATGATACAATCTTGTGATTCTCAAGTCAGTATTAATTATAATAAATTACATGCCGATCCTAAACAAGGTCGTACTCTTGATATAGCTTTGAAAAAGGTATTTATTGTCTAAACTTATATATTTATTGTAAATGATTACATTATTTTAATCCTTAAATTAATTTTAGGTAAAACATAGATTAATTGAAGGAATGGGAAGTGCAACAGCAGATGCACTTGGATTATCGCGTGCCATTCTTTGTAACGATGCACTTGTACAACGTTTAATGGCATTGCAGCACACAGAAAATTTGTATAGAGGTTTAGTTTCCCATGCTAATGCTACTTTACATAGTTTTTTTGATTTAATACAAATATACAAAGGTATTGTTATACATTTTTAAATAAATTATCAAATTTCAAAAGTCATTTTTAAATTTAACTGTGTCAAAAATTATTCAATTTTGAGATTATATATATATATAAATATTACAATAATATTTTGTTTTAAGTATCATTATATTGCATATTTTAGTATTTGGTGATGCCTTTGCTGCGATAGGAGTAAGAGAGCCACAACCACGAGCTAGTGAAGCTTTCAGACAATTTGGTGAACAACATAGACAAATGGAAAAATATGGAATAACAATTTTAAAAAATCTGAAACCTATATTAAATGATTTAGGCACATACCTTCACAAAGCTATTCCAGATACTCGATTAACCATAAGCAAATATGCTGATGCAAAATTTGAATATCTTTCTTATTGCTTGAAAATAAAAGAAATGGATGATGAGGAACAAAGTTACGCAACAATACAAGAACCTTTTTATCGAGTGGAAACAGGCAATTATGAATATCGTCTAATCTTAAGATGTCGACAAGAAGCTCGTGCAAAATTTGGTAAACTTAGATCGGATGTACTTGTAAAACTCGAATTATTAGACAATAAACATGTTCAGGATGTGGTATGGCAATTGCAAAAATTTGCAGCTGGTTTAGCAAAATACTATTCTAATACACGAGATTTATTATCCTCTGCAATGTTATTTCCTGTTGAAGTTGATTTATCACATTCTGCATTCCAATATAAATCTACCGGTCCTCAAGTAATAACTGATGGAGAGGATGTAGATGAATTCGAACCTGAAGAAAAAGCAAATATAAATGAAGATTTACTTATAGATACACAAAACTTTCCACTAATAACATCAGAATCTAACAATATGTAGCAATGTGCTTCTTGTTTGCAAAGAATTTTAGGAATTATTACGATCTTTTATTAATATCTAAATATGAATGATATTGTATATACAGTGAGCCTTTTCTAGTGTAACATATTTTTACTATTTTTAATGGAATTCTGTCCTAGTTTCATTCTTTTTTATAATACATAAAATGAAACCAAAGATTATTATTTAAAAAGAACCATATAATTCTAACAAATCTGTATAAAAGAAATATATATATATATATATATATATATATATATATATATATATATTATATTATGTATATCTTTTTCCTTTTTTTTTTGTTTCTTTTGTTATTTTAAAAATATTTAAATTTTATTAAAATTGTCTTCGTACATAAGTATTCATTGTAAGGTATAAAAATGTATTTGTTACATTCTAAATTCTTATAATAAATGTACATTCTATGTCAAATGAATATTATTTTTGTAAAAATTATAAATATTTTAAAACTATTAAATATTTATTATTTAAGTATGATCAAATTAAATTATTCAAACATTTACTGAAATAGTTTAATATGAAAAAATTTTTTCTATAACTTATGCAATAGTATAAAAATTACAATATATAATGTATATCTATTATCATTACATATATATATGTCGGAGATGAAAGGACACCGCCCCCCCCCCCCCCGTTGGAATTATTTGGAAAAGCCTCAATACTGTAGCATTTACGAAATAACCCAGACACAGTCATTCGAAACTTGAGACAATGAGTTTGGGCTCGAGGCGACGACCGGTCGCCGAGCGTAGCCACGGTCACGGGATGAACGTTCCACCTAACAGAGATATAAAGTAACATAGCTTTCCTTTAAAGAATTGGCAGTACAGACACTTGACAATAAGACATTCCAACAGCCTCGCAGCTCGCCACACACAGACCCCATTCTTTGGGCCAGATGATCGCCAGATGCCGATGCATCGTTTACAGTTTATGTTCAGATAGCCTGAGGAACCGTTACAAATCTTAGGACTTAGTTAACTAAAGTCCTTCAGACTGACAAACAGTCTTTATTCTATCAGCCTGTAAATCTGTCGCCTATTGCGGAAAGTTATGGGAAAACCTGAGTTGGTCACGTACGACGTTGCCTGCTAGGAACTCTCTCTCTAGGGCGGCTAGCATCCTTTTCTAACCGCCAACATAGAAATTGACCAATTAACAGCAGCGTCTATTTCCCTCACCCTCCGAGTGGAGGCTTTCTTTGACGAATCCGATGATCTCGTGCCCTTAGGCACACCCCATCATAGTTTTCCTCTGCAGCGTCGTCGCGACGGAAAGTCATTCTTTTCTGGCAATCTGATTAGCTAAGAGTCAATCAAGCGTTCCTAGTATCACGAGTAGTAAGTCGAGTCCGACTTAGACTTTGAAGTAAAGTATATTCGTTATCCCGTGGACCGTGGATTCGCTATATCGAATCTAGGGCCATTGTCATTAGCATCCAGTTACCGCGTCCGATCGTCAATCTTGTATCAGCCATACTTGTGTAATAAATATCTGTGCGACAACCATGAACAACACTGGTGAAGATTCATTAAACGCCCCTAACGCCAACCCGACATATATATTGAAATATTAAGATTCTGTTTTTCTATTTTCTCTATTTATATTCTGTATTTTTTACAAATTATCTTATTATCAAATGTACATTTGCCGCATTCATACTTTCCGCATCTTGAACAGAGTTTCATAGTTTTGTAGCCTTTACAATTTTTTATTTGATAAATTTTTTTGTAGTAGTGAATCTTAACTTGTTGATAGTTTTATTGCATGGTTTTTTCCCGCAGTTCTTTATACAAAAGCAATGTATGTTGAGGTTTATAACAATTTTTTGAACTCTCTATAAATTGGTCCCATACTGTAGATTCCATTGCAAATTTATTGGTTCGTAAACGTTTGCTTCTTTCGCTTTTCTTATCAAATCGTATAAACCTAACAATTTCAGCAAAATTATTTCTGTTCATTGTTTTTGAAAAAAATGCAGGTCCCAAAATTTTATTCCACAAATATAAGACATCTAAATTCTTTACCTGATATGCGTCGCAGGCATATAGCAGAACCATAAACGTATCTAGTTTTGTTGTATCTCTTTTCTTATTTTTCTTTTTTATACGTGGGGAAATCTTCATGGACTCCTTCCTGCTCTTCTGGGAAGCGCTGGGGTAGTGTCGAACTTTACCGACTAAAACCCCACGGTGGTCCGCCTGACGATCAACAGGGGTGCCCCGGGAACTCTTTTCGAATTACTGCCGAAGCACTCCTGCATTTTCTCCCATCTGAGAGAGTCGTTCCTACGTTATTTCAGGCATTGGAAGGGACCGCCCCTCTCATCGCTATCCCTTGGACCGTCGTGCAAGTCTGAGGAGATCCCAGATCTTCCTCGGCGTGTCGGCCTCTATGACCATCTAGGGCAGTGCAGGGTCGCTCTTCGGGGCGAAACTCTACATGGGTGGGATGTTCTCATCCTCTCTTGCTCTGTTCCTTTCTTTACGAGCATTACTCCTTCGCAATAGGAGCGAACTGCGAGGAACTCTTGTTGCCCCCTCAGCATCACTTTCATAACTGCCGAGGAGTCTAATCTCTCGCCAATCGCTAGTCACAGAATATGACGGGGGCCTCCCACACCGGATAAAACTCTAACGTGTGCTGGGCCGTGTTCTCGCACTCTCCGCAGTGGTGACAGCTTTGGATATTGGATATTTGGCTGTTCGTCACCTCTCTTCCGATTTTCTACAGGTATTCCCCGAATACTCTATATCCAGCGAGCACCTGCGTCATCCGGAAGGATAGCGGAAGCCCTCCGTGGTCCCTCCAAGCCTCCCAATTTGGGAGGATCGATCTAACGGTAGCCACAAACCTGATCTTCGGCGAGTAGGTTGGAGGGCCACCGCACCCACACCTCTCGTCTAGCTTCCTCCCGAAGCTAGTCCGCCTGTCCGGCGGGGAGTTTTGTTGTATCTAGCTCCCTCCTAGTCCCCAATACTATAAATATTTCTTCTTCCGTACATTTTATTATATGATCCCTTATACGGTGATCAATGATAAGATAAAATGTCGCCTTTACCTGTCCTTTCATTATATGCCGTTTATATATCCCTCGAAATATTTTTTTTTATTATTATTTAATTAGTACTTCACAATTTGTCCAGCTGGACATTCCGTAAATTTGTCTAGCTTTATTGCTAATTAACATATGGATGGCTACCTCCAGCGGGATACCATCTTCGAGTTTAACTGTTTTATTTCTTTAGTCAAATCAGAGGGATGTTTTCTTTTTAGTACTCTTTCTATGACCAACGCCCCTAGCCACGTTGAGTGCACTCGTTCCCGTCCGATCACGAAAGTTAAGCAACGTTGGGCACGGATAGGGCCCAGGATGGGTGACCGCTTTGGAACTCCGTGTGGTGTTGGTGTTTTCAGGCGCTGCTACGGAGCCGGTCGGACTATGAGGCAGCCCGGGACTTCTGCGGGCGGATCATGCTCGCGAAGAGGCGGGCAGCAGCCCGGGACTTCTGCGGGTGAATCATGCTCGCGAAGAGGCGGAGCGGCTGGGGGTCCGAGCCGGCCACCCGGCAAGAGAATACGACGCGAGAAAAAGCAGCAGACGCAACGGGGAGAGGCAGGCCGCCATCTCCCCCAACGGAGCCGGCAAAAAAGATGACGATGACCCCGGGGTTGGCTGCCCCGGGAGTCACAAACGAAGCATCCCCTCTGCACTAGGAGGGGAAGACGCTGAGAGGAGGGCTTACAGGAGACTTTCAACCGTGATACCCCTGGGCCCTCTTCCCTGTGCGTACGAGCAGCCACGTGGTGGTCTTAGTCGGTAAGAGTCCGACACTACCCGACTCCCATTGGGAGAAGGGTGTCCATGAGGATTTCCCCACGTTAAAAAAAAAAAAAAAAAAAGTACTCTTTCTATGAGAGTTTTCAGAGCTTCAGCAGCCAATTGGTTTGGATGTGTTGCCGTTCTTTTCTTGTATTTTTCTGCATACCTGCCGATTTTTTCTTTGACCGATTGTATTTTTAAGTTTTTGCATATATCCTCGTTTCTGATATACCATGGGGCGTTGACTATTGTTCTCAGTATCTTCAATTGTAGCGACCCTAATTTATTTATGTAATTCATTGCTACTTTCCCCAATAGTGGTATTCCGTACGTCCAAATTGGTTTTATTATCGTTTTGCAGATATTCAGTTTATTTTCCATGCTGAGTTTGGAGTTTCGACTAATTAGCCAGTACATCTGTCTTCTTTTTATCCGTATGTTGTCTATAATTGATTTCGTATGTTGCTTCCATGTAAGTTGTGTGCCTAAATGGAGTCCTAAGTATTTAACTTGTTTGTACTATGTGCGTGCCATTCAATTGGATATTTGGTGGTATCCGTTTTCGTGGTAAAATGTAATATGGTTGCATTTACTGGGGTGTGCTTTTATTTGTTTGTCTTGTAGCAATTTTTCTATATTTATGATATGCTCTTGTAGTAATGTGATTGCTGTTTCTGGATTAGTGTGTCTAACTAGTACATCCGTGTGGTCTGCGAATGTCAGTATTTTGCTGTTGGTAGTTGTTGGTATGTCGGCCGTGTATAGTGTGTATAATATTGGTCCTGTGACGCTTTCTTACAACTCCTACCTTGATTTCTGTGGCGACACTTGACAGCAAACGTACTACCACTCGACACTAACTAGCGTCGGACGATGGCAGCGCAGTGGTTAGCGCCTTAGGTTACGAACGTTCGGAACCCGGGTTTCAAATCCCGGAGACAGTAGTCCGATTTTTCTTCCGCGGCATCAAAAATGGGAAGAAAATACAGCAGTACCCCAGCAGCGACACCGGCGACCCGCAGCAGAACCTGTCTCATTCTATACACTAGCAGTAGCGTACTATCACCACAACTATATCGGCCAGACAACTTCAGGCAACGAACTATACCGACTACTACAAACATGTCCACCTCATGTCTTTTACTTCAGAATATTTTTATTATTTTTACTACAAATGCTCTGTTGCGTAGGTATGATTTGAGTATGTGGTGGATTTGTTCCCGGAAGTGTTTTTTGAGCGTTTGTAAGAGATTTTTATAGTTCACTTTGTCAAGTGCTTTCTAAATATCCATGAAGAGGGTTGTACAGTATTGTTTCTTATCTATTGCTAGTAAAATTCGTTGAGGAGCATGTGCATTCGCTCTATCGTGGAGTGTTTGTTTCTGAATACAAATTGGTGATCTGGTATTAATTTTTCTTTCTCTGTTGATGGTTTTAGGCGATCGCATATTATTTTTTCTATTATTTTGGAAAACATAGGAAGTAATGATATTGGTGTGTAAGATGCAGTTTGGGTATTTGCCTGGCTTAGGTAACATTATGATCTGTACTAGCTTCCATAGATTAGGGTAGTATTGGATTCTTAAAATTGCATAGAATATTATTGTGATAGAATGTATTGCTTTTGGGAGTGATTTTAAAATTTTACCATTGATTAGATCGATTCCTGGTGCTTTACTGGTTTTTGTTTTCTTGATTATGATTCCAATTTCTTGTGTTGTTGTGTTAGGTATGGCGTAGTGCTTATTAGGAGAGGTACTAGTATTTTGCGCATCTACGTCTGAATGACATTTGGAGTTACTATCGTGAATATTATACGGTGTAAATTTGTTGGAATGTTTTGAAAAATTCTTCAGCTTGTTCTTCATTGCTTCTGACCCATGTGTTGTCTATGTTTCTGATTGTTGGGATTAGTTTTTTGATTTTCTTGATTTTGTTCGTGGATTTCCATAGAGAGTAGTTGGCATTCTCGTGCGCAGATAGTGTCTCTATGAATTTTGAGAATTCATTACTATGATGATCTTTTATTTTACTTTTTATTTCCTTTGTAAGTTTGTTTGCATGTTTTTCGTTTTCACGTGTTCTATGTTTTTGCCATTTTGCTTTCGCTTTATTTTGTCTGTTGTTTGGTTCATAAATAATAGTTGCCCATGCTGCTTCTTTTATAATTTCTGCCAATGTTGTTAATGCCTAGTCAATGTGTTCGGGTGTTTTTAGTGGAATATTGCTGTTCATTTTGCTCTCAAGTAAATGTTTGCCATTTTATGGGTTTATTGCAAAGTGACTCTGGAATGTTGTAAAGTATTGGTTTGCTTGTGTATTCTATTATTATCGGTGTATGATCGGAGCTAAGCTCAAGATTGGGTGTTGTTTTTAATTTATTTGCGTTTAGTCCTTTTATAACTGCAAAATTAGGCAAGTCAGAAGTTTTGTTTAGATCTGTCGATCAAAGGGTGGGTTGGTCTTCTTGTGGATAATATATTGAAAGTACTAGTTGTAATATATTTTTCTAGTATTCTCGAGGTGTGTTAATTCTTGAGCCCCATAACGTGTACTTTGCATTGAAGAGCTATTTATTGGTAATAAATATGAGACGTGTTTGACACAAGTGTATTCCTAGTTTCAGATTCAATATAGGAGAAAATTTAATACCAGTTACGACAAGAATTAAAGAGTGAACATTAGAGAAACATATTTCTAGCGTAATGTTGAAAGTATAATAAAAATATCAACATTTTGTTTAAATTACAGTAACTGTCTAAATACTTGTGCATATAGTAGTATATATAATTAAGGTGGTGTACATAATTTGATTAGCACACTGGATTCAAGTCATTCATGCGTCATGGATGCGTCATTCATGTTTTCGTAGTCATCGACGCAAGTCAATGTGGATTCATATTCTCTTAAATCTATAGTGATCATCGATAACTGGTTGATAGCACATAACGGTACTAGATTGAGTTTTCTAAATAGATTTCTCTTAAATAATGACGTTGTAAAGCGCCAGACGACATGTGCGGTTGAATAAAATAAAGAATAACATCAAGATTATTCTAAATTTTTATTTTCGAGATGTCTGTATTTAATGATCGCAACTTTAGTATTGCTTACTTTCTGTCGAAAAAGACAAGTTGTTAGTACATACTGTTACGTCGCGTGGGACCGTCAGTACTTCGTTTTTCATAGTCTGACCATCAAAGGCCCACGCACCGTAATTCTGACCCTCAATAAACCTATGGAACCATCATAAACAGAATCTTTTTTTTTTTTTAGTTTATTTTGGTTTTTTTTACAATTTGTCCTGAAGGATATTTGGTAAAGTGTTATATCTCATTGGTAAAAAAAAGTAAAATAAAAATAAATATAGTATGTGGGTGGCTACCCTCAGCGGGGTGCCATCTTCGTGTTTGCTAGGTTATATCTTTTATGACAGAATCTTTTTAACGGAATTTCCAATCCTGTAAGTATTTTCTGTTTGTGGCTAGTACTTAAAACAGTCCTTGGGTTTATTAGTCGCTCTTAAAACTCACGGAGAAAAGCGGGTAGTTACCTAATGGGAAAAGCAAATATTGCCTAACGGAAAAGCTGGTTTTTCCCATGAACAAGGTCACCCACAAGCCACGTTGGTAGGAGGCTTCCTGCCCCTATCTCCAGTCATTAACGTGGATTTTGGCCAATGGGCATTGCAGATCGTTACCCACACTTTAATGACGAAAAGTGGGAACAACGAATCCGAGTCTTTCGTTCAAAGGGCACACTCATACCAAGCTTTCCTCCGTAATAACATAAGAGCGAATAGTTAGTTAACACCGGTGCGAGTTACAAGACAGTCCTAGGAATAGAAGTCAAGTCATCACATTTCATCAAGTCAAAGACAATTCATCAACCGAAGATTCTTCAGCACATTCGCCAACAGGAAGAAAGGAGTCTTAGTCAATCCATATATAACATTGTATCACTCTGAAGTTGTTGGATCTTTAAATATATTATATAACCTGTTAAGATCAGAGTTATATTTACTCAACTACCCTTATTATCCCAAAAGAAATAAGGGATCGATCGATTTGTGGCGTCGATTAATCGAATCATAACGGGAATTTACGACTCCCGTTGACGCACTTCTTCGAGATCGCGTCTTCCCGCGAACAGTCGAAAGTTCACATACTAAAAATTCAAATTTCAGGAATATAATCTACGTTTCTATGGAAAAAGACACCGTTTTCAAATTACTTGATACTAACAATAAAACATAATGATACATGTAGTTCCATAATTCACCGCTCTCCAAAATTACAATTCATTTTTGAATCGTTTATCTTCGTACTTAGAATTATTATTTTTTCTTTTTACAAAATTACGTAAAAATACAAGGAACATAAAACTATGAAAAGAAGGTGTGCAGTATTCGTAGAAACAGTGAATTGTTAGTCTCCTTAAAAAGATTACCGTTTATAGGATGGCCAAAAATATAAATACAGTTACAAAAAACCATTTATTTATAAACTATTTGCAAATAAAATTGTCCTTGTTATTCTCATAATAATCTCATAATAAATTTTCATTTTCATGCTGCTCGCTTCTATCAACTCTTGGTCGAATATTATTTGTTATTGTGGGAAAATATAGTGCTAGTAGGTTTGCTAACGGTATGATTTGTTTCAATATCGTTCACGCTAATACAAAATCAAGTATGATGCTCCGTCAGTCCATATGCACGCAGTCATCATTCGTCACTCACTTCCGTCCTTACAACGGTTCCAGCGCTCTCTTTCACGCTGACCATAATCCTGGACAACGCTGAAACACTAATCTCTCAACTCTCGACTGCCTCTTCGTTTTTTTTTAAACGTCCCTTTTTTTCGGAGCCCCACTACGTATGTGTTCCGCAACCGTCAGTGGCCATGGTCACGTAGGCCTTTTTTTCCGCGTAACTATTCAACTGAAGAACTGACGACACATTGATGAACCACTCGGTCCATTGAAGTTTCCAGACCCTTCTGGCCTGTCGGCGCTTGGGCTTTCTCACAACATTGCTTATGGTTCACCCGATATTTCTTAGACCATTTGTTTACGATACTACATTATTTTGATATACAGTATAATCTCGATTATACATTGCGCACATACATCATCCGAACGTTCTATCATCAGAATGTTGTATAATTCTCTATAGTGTATCGTACATATGTATATAGCTATATACGTATATAGTTTATATAGTATTTGTCTTTCCCTAATCAAAATTGTCGACAACGATAACTGTCGAAATAAAATCTCGTCACAACATTTCAGTACGGTATTTACATTTGAAACGTTCCAAACAATAATGGCGTCAAGACGAAAGGCGCAAGTATTGTCAGTTGACCAGAAATACAAAATCCTTCAGATAATGACAAGCGATAAGACACAAAAAACCGTAGCAAAAGATTACAGTATTGAAGAAGCCACCGTCCGCAATATAAAATCACAAAGAGAAGAGATTATAACATATTTCGAGACCAGCGCAGCGATTGATAGTAATTTCAGTAAATATTTAAGAACGTTACAGAGAAAGGATTTAGACAACGTTATTTACCAGTGGTTCATGCGATGTAAAAATAAAGGAGTAATATTAACAGGAGCACTGATACGCAAAAAAGCACTGGAATTTAATGAAAAATTATACGGAGAACCTAATTTTAAAGCCAGTTGGAATTGGTTCAAAAAATTTAAGCACCGTTACAATATATGTGAAACGAATATCTACAATTTCCGAACCACAGAACAAGCTGCAGCGGATAACTTCACAGCTAATTTTACAGATTTTCTGCGCATCCATGAGTTCACATTGGAGAACATTTACAATGTTGATTACGCAGGACTAATATGGAGAGCAGTACCAGAAGAAACTTTGATGTTTCACAGAGAAGGATCGACATTATGCCCAGAAATGTACAAGGATTACGTTACTATACTTCTTTGTGCAAATGCTACCGGATGTCACAAGTTGCCGGCATTAGTAATCTCCAAATTTGCGAATTCTCAAAATCTCAAGAATATGAATATTAATTCTCTGTCAATTATGT
The DNA here is from genome assembly GCF_905332965.1 of Bombus pascuorum. Classification (NCBI taxonomy): domain Eukaryota; kingdom Metazoa; phylum Arthropoda; class Insecta; order Hymenoptera; family Apidae; genus Bombus; species Bombus pascuorum. The sequence continues at coordinate 5,510,945 of NC_083494.1, read as the reverse complement.
ACGAGGAGAACAACAAGGCATTGATGGACGGTAACCTGTTCAATAAATGGTTCCAAAAATGTTTCTTAAAATCAGTTATAGAAAAACAAATGAAACAGGGATACAGAGAGAAAATTTTGTTGCTGGTAGATGATGTTAGGTGGAATTTATTTATAAATTACCGCGAAGCAGAACACAAAGATGAATTCGTCATTGTGATGAGTTTTCCATGTTACGTTACACCACTCGTACAACCAATGGATTGTGGAATAATCGAATGTTTTAAGCGAATGTACCGAAAAGAATTGCTGCAAACAATAAAGCCATTACCTACCTGCTGTACGCAGGAAGATGCGGTATCAAATCATAAGCTTTTAACCATGTGGGATTGTTGTCGCATGGTACAAGATGCTTGGATGAAGGTCGAAAATACAATACTGAAAAAAGCGTGGGGCAAGCTTTTGAAGAAGGAAGGCGAACAGAATTTTAGAGAGAGAATAATAGAAACGGACATAGGTGAAACAGTTGAATTGCTGCATAAATTACCAGGATGTCAACGGTGTAACACAATCGATGTAAAGAACTGGTATGAAATTGATAATGAAGAGAAAATGTTAATGAAAATATATACCGACGAAGTTCTTGGAGATTTTGAAAACAATGCTTTGAATTAAGCGAACATAGGTATTGTCGAGAAGAAAGCTGGCCCTTCTCATTCGTAGCTGTAAAAAGAGAGTTTACATGGTTTGATGCACAAAATGGAAGTAAATCGGAGGAATTAGACGTATTAAGACATATGAAGAAATAGATTTTATGTAGTGTTTAATTGTTTGATTGTATCATTCGGTTTGAAATATATGATGCTTAGTGTAGAAAAAGCTGTTGTTTTATTACTCAAATACATTTATCATTATTATTTATCATTATCATTATTATTCTAATAATGAAGGTTCTACTCTATATGGAAGACAAGGAAAGACTCGAAATGGTCTCCTTGTATTTATATCCTCTTTGTCTTTTATACCTTTAATTCTTTTTTTTGTTTATTATTTAATTTTTACTTTACAATTTGTCAAGTTGGACATACGGTAAATTTTTCTAACTTAATTGCTAAATAATATGTGGATAGTTACCGCCCAGCGGGATACCATCTTCGAGTTTGATTATTTTATTTCTTTGGTCAGATCAGTGTGATATTTTCTTTATAGCCTTCTTTTTGTGAGAGTTTTGCTCGCCTCAGCAGCCAACTGGTTTGGATGTGTTTGGATGTCTTCTTTCTTTGTACTTTTCTGCGTACCTGCCGATTTCTTCTTTGACCGTTGATATTTTTAAGTCTTTGCGTATATCCTCGTTTCTGATATACCATGGGGCGTTGACTATTGTTCTCAGTATCTTCAATTGTAGCGACCCTAATTTATTTATGTAATTCATTGCTACTTTCCCCAATAGTGGTATTCCGTACGTCCAAATTGGTTTTATTATCGTTTTGCAGATATTCAGTTTATTTTCCATGCTGAGTTTGGAGTTTCGACTAATTAGCCAGTACATCTGTCTTCTTTTTATCCGTATGTTGTCTATAATTGATTTCGTATGTTGCTTCCATGTAAGTTGTGTGCCTAAATGGAGTCCTAAGTATTTAACTTGTTTGTACTATGTGCGTGCCATTCAATTGGATATTTGGTGGTATCCGTTTTCGTGGTAAAATGTAATATGGTTGCATTTACTGGGGTGTGCTTTTATTTGTTTGTCTTGTAGCAATTTTTCTATATTTATGATATGCTCTTGTAGTAATGTGATTGCTGTTTCTGGATTAGTGTGTCTAACTAGTACATCCGTGTGGTCTGCGAATGTCAGTATTTTGCTGTTGGTAGTTGTTGGTATGTCGGCCGTGTATAGTGTGTATAATATTGGTCCTGTGACGCTTTCTTACAACTCCTACCTTGATTTCTGTGGCGACACTTGACAGCAAACGTACTACCACTCGACACTAACTAGCGTCGGACGATGGCAGCGCAGTGGTTAGCGCCTTAGGTTACGAACGTTCGGAACCCGGGTTTCAAATCCCGGAGACAGTAGTCCGATTTTTCTTCCGCGGCATCAAAAATGGGAAGAAAATACAGCAGTACCCCAGCAGCGACACCGGCGACCCGCAGCAGAACCTGTCTCATTCTATACACTAGCAGTAGCGTACTATCACCACAACTATATCGGCCAGACAACTTCAGGCAACGAACTATACCGACTACTACAAACATGTCCACCTCATGTCTTTTACTTCAGAATATTTTTATTATTTTTACTACAAATGCTCTGTTGCGTAGGTATGATTTGAGTATGTGGTGGATTTGTTCCCGGAAGTGTTTTTTGAGCGTTTGTAAGAGATTTTTATAGTTCACTTTGTCAAGTGCTTTCTAAATATCCATGAAGAGGGTTGTACAGTATTGTTTCTTATCTATTGCTAGTAAAATTCGTTGAGGAGCATGTGCATTCGCTCTATCGTGGAGTGTTTGTTTCTGAATACAAATTGGTGATCTGGTATTAATTTTTCTTTCTCTGTTGATGGTTTTAGGCGATCGCATATTATTTTTTCTATTATTTTGGAAAACATAGGAAGTAATGATATTGGTGTGTAAGATGCAGTTTGGGTATTTGCCTGGCTTAGGTAACATTATGATCTGTACTAGCTTCCATAGATTAGGGTAGTATTGGATTCTTAAAATTGCATAGAATATTATTGTGATAGAATGTATTGCTTTTGGGAGTGATTTTAAAATTTTACCATTGATTAGATCGATTCCTGGTGCTTTACTGGTTTTTGTTTTCTTGATTATGATTCCAATTTCTTGTGTTGTTGTGTTAGGTATGGCGTAGTGCTTATTAGGAGAGGTACTAGTATTTTGCGCATCTACGTCTGAATGACATTTGGAGTTACTATCGTGAATATTATACGGTGTAAATTTGTTGGAATGTTTTGAAAAATTCTTCAGCTTGTTCTTCATTGCTTCTGACCCATGTGTTGTCTATGTTTCTGATTGTTGGGATTAGTTTTTTGATTTTCTTGATTTTGTTCGTGGATTTCCATAGAGAGTAGTTGGCATTCTCGTGCGCAGATAGTGTCTCTATGAATTTTGAGAATTCATTACTATGATGATCTTTTATTTTACTTTTTATTTCCTTTGTAAGTTTGTTTGCATGTTTTTCGTTTTCACGTGTTCTATGTTTTTGCCATTTTGCTTTCGCTTTATTTTGTCTGTTGTTTGGTTCATAAATAATAGTTGCCCATGCTGCTTCTTTTATAATTTCTGCCAATGTTGTTAATGCCTAGTCAATGTGTTCGGGTGTTTTTAGTGGAATATTGCTGTTCATTTTGCTCTCAAGTAAATGTTTGCCATTTTATGGGTTTATTGCAAAGTGACTCTGGAATGTTGTAAAGTATTGGTTTGCTTGTGTATTCTATTATTATCGGTGTATGATCGGAGCTAAGCTCAAGATTGGGTGTTGTTTTTAATTTATTTGCGTTTAGTCCTTTTATAACTGCAAAATTAGGCAAGTCAGAAGTTTTGTTTAGATCTGTCGATCAAAGGGTGGGTTGGTCTTCTTGTGGATAATATATTGAAAGTACTAGTTGTAATATATTTTTCTAGTATTCTCGAGGTGTGTTAATTCTTGAGCCCCATAACGTGTACTTTGCATTGAAGAGCTATTTATTGGTAATAAATATGAGACGTGTTTGACACAAGTGTATTCCTAGTTTCAGATTCAATATAGGAGAAAATTTAATACCAGTTACGACAAGAATTAAAGAGTGAACATTAGAGAAACATATTTCTAGCGTAATGTTGAAAGTATAATAAAAATATCAACATTTTGTTTAAATTACAGTAACTGTCTAAATACTTGTGCATATAGTAGTATATATAATTAAGGTGGTGTACATAATTTGATTAGCACACTGGATTCAAGTCATTCATGCGTCATGGATGCGTCATTCATGTTTTCGTAGTCATCGACGCAAGTCAATGTGGATTCATATTCTCTTAAATCTATAGTGATCATCGATAACTGGTTGATAGCACATAACGGTACTAGATTGAGTTTTCTAAATAGATTTCTCTTAAATAATGACGTTGTAAAGCGCCAGACGACATGTGCGGTTGAATAAAATAAAGAATAACATCAAGATTATTCTAAATTTTTATTTTCGAGATGTCTGTATTTAATGATCGCAACTTTAGTATTGCTTACTTTCTGTCGAAAAAGACAAGTTGTTAGTACATACTGTTACGTCGCGTGGGACCGTCAGTACTTCGTTTTTCATAGTCTGACCATCAAAGGCCCACGCACCGTAATTCTGACCCTCAATAAACCTATGGAACCATCATAAACAGAATCTTTTTTTTTTTTTAGTTTATTTTGGTTTTTTTTACAATTTGTCCTGAAGGATATTTGGTAAAGTGTTATATCTCATTGGTAAAAAAAAGTAAAATAAAAATAAATATAGTATGTGGGTGGCTACCCTCAGCGGGGTGCCATCTTCGTGTTTGCTAGGTTATATCTTTTATGACAGAATCTTTTTAACGGAATTTCCAATCCTGTAAGTATTTTCTGTTTGTGGCTAGTACTTAAAACAGTCCTTGGGTTTATTAGTCGCTCTTAAAACTCACGGAGAAAAGCGGGTAGTTACCTAATGGGAAAAGCAAATATTGCCTAACGGAAAAGCTGGTTTTTCCCATGAACAAGGTCACCCACAAGCCACGTTGGTAGGAGGCTTCCTGCCCCTATCTCCAGTCATTAACGTGGATTTTGGCCAATGGGCATTGCAGATCGTTACCCACACTTTAATGACGAAAAGTGGGAACAACGAATCCGAGTCTTTCGTTCAAAGGGCACACTCATACCAAGCTTTCCTCCGTAATAACATAAGAGCGAATAGTTAGTTAACACCGGTGCGAGTTACAAGACAGTCCTAGGAATAGAAGTCAAGTCATCACATTTCATCAAGTCAAAGACAATTCATCAACCGAAGATTCTTCAGCACATTCGCCAACAGGAAGAAAGGAGTCTTAGTCAATCCATATATAACATTGTATCACTCTGAAGTTGTTGGATCTTTAAATATATTATATAACCTGTTAAGATCAGAGTTATATTTACTCAACTACCCTTATTATCCCAAAAGAAATAAGGGATCGATCGATTTGTGGCGTCGATTAATCGAATCATAACGGGAATTTACGACTCCCGTTGACGCACTTCTTCGAGATCGCGTCTTCCCGCGAACAGTCGAAAGTTCACATACTAAAAATTCAAATTTCAGGAATATAATCTACGTTTCTATGGAAAAAGACACCGTTTTCAAATTACTTGATACTAACAATAAAACATAATGATACATGTAGTTCCATAATTCACCGCTCTCCAAAATTACAATTCATTTTTGAATCGTTTATCTTCGTACTTAGAATTATTATTTTTTCTTTTTACAAAATTACGTAAAAATACAAGGAACATAAAACTATGAAAAGAAGGTGTGCAGTATTCGTAGAAACAGTGAATTGTTAGTCTCCTTAAAAAGATTACCGTTTATAGGATGGCCAAAAATATAAATACAGTTACAAAAAACCATTTATTTATAAACTATTTGCAAATAAAATTGTCCTTGTTATTCTCATAATAATCTCATAATAAATTTTCATTTTCATGCTGCTCGCTTCTATCAACTCTTGGTCGAATATTATTTGTTATTGTGGGAAAATATAGTGCTAGTAGGTTTGCTAACGGTATGATTTGTTTCAATATCGTTCACGCTAATACAAAATCAAGTATGATGCTCCGTCAGTCCATATGCACGCAGTCATCATTCGTCACTCACTTCCGTCCTTACAACGGTTCCAGCGCTCTCTTTCACGCTGACCATAATCCTGGACAACGCTGAAACACTAATCTCTCAACTCTCGACTGCCTCTTCGTTTTTTTTTAAACGTCCCTTTTTTTCGGAGCCCCACTACGTATGTGTTCCGCAACCGTCAGTGGCCATGGTCACGTAGGCCTTTTTTTCCGCGTAACTATTCAACTGAAGAACTGACGACACATTGATGAACCACTCGGTCCATTGAAGTTTCCAGACCCTTCTGGCCTGTCGGCGCTTGGGCTTTCTCACAACATTGCTTATGGTTCACCCGATATTTCTTAGACCATTTGTTTACGATACTACATTATTTTGATATACAGTATAATCTCGATTATACATTGCGCACATACATCATCCGAACGTTCTATCATCAGAATGTTGTATAATTCTCTATAGTGTATCGTACATATGTATATAGCTATATACGTATATAGTTTATATAGTATTTGTCTTTCCCTAATCAAAATTGTCGACAACGATAACTGTCGAAATAAAATCTCGTCACAACATTTCAGTACGGTATTTACATTTGAAACGTTCCAAACAATAATGGCGTCAAGACGAAAGGCGCAAGTATTGTCAGTTGACCAGAAATACAAAATCCTTCAGATAATGACAAGCGATAAGACACAAAAAACCGTAGCAAAAGATTACAGTATTGAAGAAGCCACCGTCCGCAATATAAAATCACAAAGAGAAGAGATTATAACATATTTCGAGACCAGCGCAGCGATTGATAGTAATTTCAGTAAATATTTAAGAACGTTACAGAGAAAGGATTTAGACAACGTTATTTACCAGTGGTTCATGCGATGTAAAAATAAAGGAGTAATATTAACAGGAGCACTGATACGCAAAAAAGCACTGGAATTTAATGAAAAATTATACGGAGAACCTAATTTTAAAGCCAGTTGGAATTGGTTCAAAAAATTTAAGCACCGTTACAATATATGTGAAACGAATATCTACAATTTCCGAACCACAGAACAAGCTGCAGCGGATAACTTCACAGCTAATTTTACAGATTTTCTGCGCATCCATGAGTTCACATTGGAGAACATTTACAATGTTGATTACGCAGGACTAATATGGAGAGCAGTACCAGAAGAAACTTTGATGTTTCACAGAGAAGGATCGACATTATGCCCAGAAATGTACAAGGATTACGTTACTATACTTCTTTGTGCAAATGCTACCGGATGTCACAAGTTGCCGGCATTAGTAATCTCCAAATTTGCGAATTCTCAAAATCTCAAGAATATGAATATTAATTCTCTGTCAATTATGTACGAGGAGAACAACAAGGCATTGATGGACGGTAACCTGTTCAATAAATGGTTCCAAAAATGTTTCTTAAAATCAGTTATAGAAAAACAAATGAAACAGGGATACAGAGAGAAAATTTTGTTGCTGGTAGATGATGTTAGGTGGAATTTATTTATAAATTACCGCGAAGCAGAACACAAAGATGAATTCGTCATTGTGATGAGTTTTCCATGTTACGTTACACCACTCGTACAACCAATGGATTGTGGAATAATCGAATGTTTTAAGCGAATGTACCGAAAAGAATTGCTGCAAACAATAAAGCCATTACCTACCTGCTGTACGCAGGAAGATGCGGTATCAAATCATAAGCTTTTAACCATGTGGGATTGTTGTCGCATGGTACAAGATGCTTGGATGAAGGTCGAAAATACAATACTGAAAAAAGCGTGGGGCAAGCTTTTGAAGAAGGAAGGCGAACAGAATTTTAGAGAGAGAATAATAGAAACGGACATAGGTGAAACAGTTGAATTGCTGCATAAATTACCAGGATGTCAACGGTGTAACACAATCGATGTAAAGAACTGGTATGAAATTGATAATGAAGAGAAAATGTTAATGAAAATATATACCGACGAAGTTCTTGGAGATTTTGAAAACAATGCTTTGAATTAAGCGAACATAGGTATTGTCGAGAAGAAAGCTGGCCCTTCTCATTCGTAGCTGTAAAAAGAGAGTTTACATGGTTTGATGCACAAAATGGAAGTAAATCGGAGGAATTAGACGTATTAAGACATATGAAGAAATAGATTTTATGTAGTGTTTAATTGTTTGATTGTATCATTCGGTTTGAAATATATGATGCTTAGTGTAGAAAAAGCTGTTGTTTTATTACTCAAATACATTTATCATTATTATTTATCATTATCATTATTATTCTAATAATGAAGGTTCTACTCTATATGGAAGACAAGGAAAGACTCGAAATGGTCTCCTTGTATTTATATCCTCTTTGTCTTTTATACCTTTAATTCTTTTTTTTGTTTATTATTTAATTTTTACTTTACAATTTGTCAAGTTGGACATACGGTAAATTTTTCTAACTTAATTGCTAAATAATATGTGGATAGTTACCGCCCAGCGGGATACCATCTTCGAGTTTGATTATTTTATTTCTTTGGTCAGATCAGTGTGATATTTTCTTTATAGCCTTCTTTTTGTGAGAGTTTTGCTCGCCTCAGCAGCCAACTGGTTTGGATGTGTTTGGATGTCTTCTTTCTTTGTACTTTTCTGCGTACCTGCCGATTTCTTCTTTGACCGTTGATATTTTTAAGTCTTTGCGTATATCCTCGTTTCTGATATACCATGGGGCGTTGACTATTGTTCTCAGTATCTTCAATTGTAGCGACCCTAATTTATTTATGTAATTCATTGCTACTTTCCCCAATAGTGGTATTCCGTACGTCCAAATTGGTTTTATTATCGTTTTGCAGATATTCAGTTTATTTTCCATGCTGAGTTTGGAGTTTCGACTAATTAGCCAGTACATCTGTCTTCTTTTTATCCGTATGTTGTCTATAATTGATTTCGTATGTTGCTTCCATGTAAGTTGTGTGCCTAAATGGAGTCCTAAGTATTTAACTTGTTTGTACTATGTGCGTGCCATTCAATTGGATATTTGGTGGTATCCGTTTTCGTGGTAAAATGTAATATGGTTGCATTTACTGGGGTGTGCTTTTATTTGTTTGTCTTGTAGCAATTTTTCTATATTTATGATATGCTCTTGTAGTAATGTGATTGCTGTTTCTGGATTAGTGTGTCTAACTAGTACATCCGTGTGGTCTGCGAATGTCAGTATTTTGCTGTTGGTAGTTGTTGGTATGTCGGCCGTGTATAGTGTGTATAATATTGGTCCTGTGACGCTTTCTTACAACTCCTACCTTGATTTCTGTGGCGACACTTGACAGCAAACGTACTACCACTCGACACTAACTAGCGTCGGACGATGGCAGCGCAGTGGTTAGCGCCTTAGGTTACGAACGTTCGGAACCCGGGTTTCAAATCCCGGAGACAGTAGTCCGATTTTTCTTCCGCGGCATCAAAAATGGGAAGAAAATACAGCAGTACCCCAGCAGCGACACCGGCGACCCGCAGCAGAACCTGTCTCATTCTATACACTAGCAGTAGCGTACTATCACCACAACTATATCGGCCAGACAACTTCAGGCAACGAACTATACCGACTACTACAAACATGTCCACCTCATGTCTTTTACTTCAGAATATTTTTATTATTTTTACTACAAATGCTCTGTTGCGTAGGTATGATTTGAGTATGTGGTGGATTTGTTCCCGGAAGTGTTTTTTGAGCGTTTGTAAGAGATTTTTATAGTTCACTTTGTCAAGTGCTTTCTAAATATCCATGAAGAGGGTTGTACAGTATTGTTTCTTATCTATTGCTAGTAAAATTCGTTGAGGAGCATGTGCATTCGCTCTATCGTGGAGTGTTTGTTTCTGAATACAAATTGGTGATCTGGTATTAATTTTTCTTTCTCTGTTGATGGTTTTAGGCGATCGCATATTATTTTTTCTATTATTTTGGAAAACATAGGAAGTAATGATATTGGTGTGTAAGATGCAGTTTGGGTATTTGCCTGGCTTAGGTAACATTATGATCTGTACTAGCTTCCATAGATTAGGGTAGTATTGGATTCTTAAAATTGCATAGATATTATTGTGATTAAACGTATTGCTTTTGGGGGAAGGTTTTTCAAGATTTTACCATTGATTAGGTTGATTCATGGGGCTTTATTGTTTTTTTTTTCTTGATTATCGTACTAATTTCTTGTGCTGTTGTATTAGGTATGACGTGGTGCTTGTTAGTTGAGGTACTAGCATTTTGCGCATCTTCGTCTGAATGATATTTGGATTTACTGTTGTTAATATTATATGGGGTAAATGTGTTATAAAGGTGGTTGGAAAATTCTTCAGCCTGCTCTTCGTTGTTTCTGGCCCATTTGTTGTCTGTTTTTCTGATTGCTGGGATTAGTTTCATTGGCTTCTTTATTTTGTGCGTGGTTTTCCATAGAGAGTGGTTGGCATTCTCGTACGCAGAGAGTGTGTTATGTACGGTGATTCTTTATATAATCAAGAATCCATTCCTCGGTCAAGAAGGTCACTAGCTGTGCAAATATAATTCGTCGAACAGCAATAATTCTAGGAATTGTTATAAAACTAAGTATTTTTATTTTACTGTCAGGGTCCTTAATTTCAATCAAATATATTCAAGTCGAGACGTCCCTAATGGCTATTGTTCAATTAGGTAAAAGTGGGAAAGTCGGGTTTTTTCATGTTTAACGGTCATTTCCGCCCGTGAGCGACCGGTGCTGGGGCGACTAACCACCAGCAATAGTTTTCCTGTGCGACAGTATCGTTATCGAATTTCACTAGTTTGTTATCCTTAGATCAATCAACATCTTTGGACTGGTTTCTCGTTTATTAATCAGTCATCAGATGTAATTTCCTACTTACACATCTGTGAGAATACGTGTATACGCACAACGCGTAACTATTTATATCTATAAAGTGGCTGGAATAAAGTGTATTTTATAACCTGTTACTTCAATGTTAATCAGTCAACCATTTTTTTTAATCTAATCAAAACTCGGGATCGACCAATTAGTGGCGTCGATTATCTAATCGTAACATTAATTTACGACTCTCGTTGACGCGCTTCCACGCGATCACATCTCTCCGCGACTGGTCGAACAATCACTTACTCTCTGTCGAAAAAGACAAGTTGTTACTACATAGTATGCGTTACTGTTTGAGAAAGTTCGCAGAATGATTTTTCACTGTCCTCTCAACAACGTTGCAGCGATCTGGTTGGGAAAGAAATAAAGTTTATAGTTTTGTATATAAACGGATTAAATTTCGCGAGCCTATGATTAGCTGTTGGTCGCTTATGGCAAAATCTTTAGCACGCCTATTTTTCTTTCAACCGTCACACGTCTTGAACGCGGCTGATGATCTTCTTTCCAAAAAACGATGTGAGGTGGTTAAGTCGTGATAAGTGGGGGGAAACGAGGGGGAAAGGACCACGCTCTGGGAAACCCCGATGGATGTGATATTCTCCTATAGCTGAGTGGTGGCTGGTCGGTGCCTTTGGTGCTCGTCAGTTTGCCAATCCGGCGTGGAGAATTTCGGAGGAGTTGGTGGGCCCATTCCTGCCAAGATCACTCATCTCACCTTCTTGTGGGGCTCCCTGTCACCCCGCGCCGGCTTGGTCCGGTGTGAGGTGCGAAAGAGTGAGTAGCACCGGGACTGGAACTTTCGTTGACGACAAGCCGAATATGCAATAATAAAGATTGATATGCCAAAGAAGACACCAAATAACGTTTACGGTGCAGGGGAGGGATACCACAGTACCGACGCAACCGCGGGTTGTAAAGCGGGCCCCATTGCGTCGTCATCGAGCAATCGTGGCCGTTCGGGGGTGGACCACCAGGCCCTCGGACGCGTTCATACGTCTGGTGAAGAAGAGGAGTAACCGATGAGGTCTTGGAGAAGGCCAAAAGGACACAATACAAACATCAGCAGCCCGGGATCTTCTTGTGATGGGCTGCTGTTGCGCCGCGGTGGCGACGGGGTGGAGGGGAGTGAGGTCCGATGACGAAATGTCGTCGTGTTCTTCTTCTTCGGCCGTTGCGAGCGCGCTCGGCAAGCGGACGTACCGGAAAATTGCCGGGCACACAGACCACACCGTCTCCGCAGCCGGCGAGGGCGCCGGAAGACGAAGGCCACTGTGAAACGCGACCGCGGAGGATTCGGACTCCGCGTTGTTGCCCGCTTCCGGTAAGAAGAAGAAGAGGTTACCAGGCCGTAGGAGGAGAGCCATACAACGGGCAAGGACCGCTCCTGACGAAGGTAGTGACGCGACGGCGAGAAGGAAGACGACGCCGTTGACCGGCCCCATGGAGGCCAGAAGAGACAAAGAGAAGGTCGGTCGTGTCGACTGCGAGGGGAACGGCCCGGAGGAGGCCATGGAAACGGAGCCTTCCCCGATATAAGCGGAAGGAGAAGAAATGGACGGCACTCGCTTCTACAGTGCAACTGCTCCCGCTGGTCTCAGAACTTAATACTCCAGAGACTGGTAGAGCGCAGGATCGGTCTGGCAGTAGTGGCGGAGCCGTACAGCATTCCAGATGCGTCACAGGGCGCTGGAGACCTGTTCGGTTTGGTCGCCATACTCTGGACCGGCTCGGTGATCGTGCAAGGACGGGGCTTTGTGACCGTGAAATAGGGCGACTTGGCCGTGGTCGGTATCTACATGCCGCCGACATATAAACAGGAATTCGCCACTTTCCTGGACGGACTCGCAGTTTGCGCGAGGCGTCTGGGCGCCTATCCGTCGCTGATCCTCGGGGACTTCGACGCTCGACCAATGTAATGGGGGGCACGCCGTACAGGACTGGGCGGCTGCGCTCGATCTCCGGCTCACCAATCAGGGATCGTCCAGCACGTGCGTGGCGTAGCAGGGCAAGTCCATAGTGGAACTTACGTGGGCAAACTCTTCCGCTTTCGGCCGTGTTTCGGGGTGGGAGGTGTCGGCCGAGGAAACACTCTCGGATCACCTCTACCTCACTCTCTAAATTGTAAGGTATTATTATATATATGTCGGAGATGAAAGGACACTGCCCCCCCTCCGTTGGAATTATTTGGAAAAGCCTCAATACTGTAGCATTTACAAAATAACCCAGACACAGTCATTCGAAACTTTAGACAATGAGTTTAGGCTCGAGGCGACAACCGGTCGCCGAGCGTAGCCACGGTCACGGGATGAACGTTCCACCTAACAGAGATGTAAAGTTACATAGCTTTCCTTTAAAGAATTGGCAGTACAGACACTTGACAATAAGACATTCCAACAGCCCCGCAGCTCGCCACACACAGACCCCATTCTTTGGGCCAGATGATCGCCAGATGCCGATGCATCGTTTACAGTTTATGTTCAGATAACCTGAGGAACCGTTACAAATCTTAGGACTTAGTTAACTAAAGTCCTTCAGATTGACAAACAGTCTTTATTCTATCAGCCTGTAAATCTGTCACCTATTGCGGGAAGTTATGGGAAAGCCTGATTTGGTCACGTACGACGTTGCCTGCTAGGAACTCTCTCTCTAGTGCGGCTAGCATCCTTTTCTAACCGCCAACATAGAAATTGACCAATTAACAGCAGCGTCTATTTCCCTCACCCTCCGAGTGGAGGCTTTCTTTGACGAATCCGATGATCTCGTGCCCTTAGGCACATCCCATAATAGTTTTCCTCTGCAGCGTCGTCGCGACGGAAAGTCATTCTTTTCTGGTAATCTGATTAGCTAAGAGTCAATCAAGCGTTCCTAGTATCACGATTAGTAAGTTGAGTCCGACTTAGACTTTGAAGCAAAGTATATTCGTTATCCCGTTGACCGTGGATTCGCTATATCGAACCTAGGGCCATTGTCATTAGCGTCCAGCTACCGCGTCCGATCGTCAATCTTGTATCAGCCATACTTGTGTAATAAATATCTGTGCGACAACCATGAACCACACTGGTGAAGATTCATTATACGCCCCTACCGTCAACCCGACATATATATATATATTACAGGAAAGCTATGTAACTTTACATCTCTGTTAGGTGGAACGTTCATCCGGTGACCGTGGCTACGCTCGGCGACCGGTTGTCGCCTCGAGCCTAAACTCATTGTCTCAAGTTTCGAATGACTGTGTCTGGGTTATTTCGTAAATGCTACAGTATTGAGGCTTTTTCCAAATAATTCCAACGGGGGGGCCCGGTGTCCTTTCATCTCCGACATATATATTGTGAATATTAAAGTACAAAGTGTGGAATATAATGTAAGCTGGTCCAGATTCACCCGAGAATAATGTTACCCTGAGATCAAAGGAACCCTGAAGCCAACGTCGCACATGTACCGCTTATGGTCTGTCCTCGATGCATTGTCTATGCGCTGTCGATGGCTTCAGTGCTTAAGAAAACTGAAGACCAGATGTAGAGTTTTCTTAGAAGTGGCGACCACTTCAACAAGGAAGAAGGCAGGACAAATGAAGAGCAGGAGTTGCAACTGTCGGAGGAAGTGCCACAGGACACCACGGGAAGCTGGAGCCCGGAATCGGCGGTTACCGAGGAGGAGTTGGCCGGGGCTGTCGAGAGGATCGGAACGCGGAAAGCTCCGGGTCCTGATGGAGTCCCGGCCCACCTGTGGAAGGAGGTCGCCGGAGTCTTGGCCCCGAGGCTAACGTTTCTGTTTGACAGATGCCTGTCACGGTGCGAATTCCCCGTCCTGTGGAAGGAGGGACGGATGGTCCTGTTGCCGAAGTCAGGACGCTCTCCGGACTCGCCTTCTGCCTTTCGGCCTGTGTGCCTTTTGGACCAGGCAGGTAAGTTATTGGAGAGGGTTGTGGCTGCCCGCCTCGAGTCGCAGTCGTCCCGACGTGCTCCCGGGCTACACGACAGCCAGTTCGGCTACCGGAGGGGGTGGTCTACGGCCGACGCTATCGCCCGTGTCCGTTCCTTCGTCGAGGGGGCCGTGCGGCGGGGATGAGTGGCGTTGGCCGTGTCGCTGGCCCTCGAGTTTCATCGGGTGCCCGCTGACCTGCGGGTTGTGGGCTGGGCCTTCCTCCGGAACCGTAGTATCGTCTACACCGGGCGGGGCGGAGGGATGATGGGGAGGGCGGTGTGCCGTCCCACAAGCTTCGGTGTTGGACCCGTTGCTGCGGGACATTGTTTACGACGCGATACTTCGGGCACCGATGCCCCCAGACTCGGCGCTAACGTGCTACGCCGACGACACGTTGGTGCTGGTATGGGGGTCGACATGGGACAGAACCGTTCGTCTGGCGGAACTACCGGTGGCCTGCGTAGTCGATGCGATCAAAGGGTTGGAGTTGGAGGTGCCCCCGAGAAGTCCGAGGCAATGTGGTATTGCAGGAGAGCCGATCACGGGACGCCTCCAACGCATTATCGCCTGAGGCTGGTGGGGGTGGAGCCACTGAACTTTCTGCGCTCACTTCGAGCGCCTGGCACCGTCGGTCGAGGCGGCGGCGAACGCCTTAGGACGTTTGCTGCCTCGGCTGGGCGGGCCCGGCGTCGGAGTGCGTCGGCTGTACGTTGGCATGGTGCGAGCAAAGCTTCTTTACAGAGCTTCGATCTGGGCGGAAGACCTGATGACCAACGGTCGCAGTCTCCTGGCGATCAGGAGGTTGCACAGGGCGGTGGCCATCAGGATAGCGATGGGTTTTCGCACCATTTCGGTGGCGGCAGCGGCGGTGCTTGCCGGGCTTCTCCCGTTCGAGTTGCAGGTCCTGAGGAGTCGCGAGATTCGGGGTCTGTCGGGCGGGGTCGGCGCGGTGGACGCTTACGCTGGGACGCTTACGCTCGACGGATGGCGTGCCAGCCGCGACACGAGAACGGGCTCGTCGGGATTAAGGGACCTTGAGGCCGTCCTTCTGAACTGGGACGTTTGGTTGGACGGTGGCACACCTCCCCTGACCTACAGGGTGACACAGGTGCTCACTGGACACGGGTGCTTCGGTGAGTATCTGCACCGAATCGGGAAAGAGGCGACCACGTGTTGCTACCACTGCGATGCGGGCGTGGCCTCGGCGAAGCACACGCTGAAAGACTGCCCGGCGTGGGCGGCGCCGCGCCATTCCCTCACCGTGGAAATAGGATGCTACCTCTCGCCGTCGGTGATTCTTGAGGCATTGCTCACGAGCGAGAGGTACAAGAGGGTCGTGACCTCCTTCTGCGAGCAAGTTATGTTGCGGAAGGAGGCAGCGGAGCGGGTGAGGGAGCGGGACTCCCATCCCGAGAGGACCGGCCGACGAGGACGCAGCGGGGCCCGTGGACGCGCCTACACGGGGCGCTCTAGAACCACCGCGACATCCGATGGGGGTTAAAATTTAGGTGCTGAATTCTTCAGCGCTCGGGGGCCGCCAAGTAGTCCGGTTGGGGGTCCGGACGGCCTTCGGGGATGGGCCGCGATGTGACATGGCAACACACTGCGCCATTTGTGGACAGATTGTTTTGCGCGGGGGAGCCTGAGGCATCGCCCCAGCGGTTCCCGGGCACCCCTCGATCGCAAGAGGGACGGTCATCGTGGAGATTGTAGTCGTTTGGAGTCCGACACTACCACGCCGCTGTTCCCCCTAGAAGCGGCGGGTGTCCGCGCGGATTTCCTTCCTCTACGAGAAAATAAAGAAAAAAAAAAAAAAAAGAAAGAAAGAAGGAAAGGTCGCGATAGGTACTGAAAAATCTCTCGAATATATTTAACAATAGATATTTATTATAATATGTTATCTGTGTACACGGTGCGTAGAACTCGCGGTTGCTATTAACGGTTTGTGGCTCGCGATTACAAGTTCAAACTCGAGTCGATGCGTTTCGATGTACGATACAAGTTCGGATGATGATTGTCTAAGATGTCCTGGTAATTACCAAGTATCGATTCGGGCAGGCGTCTAACGACTGACTTTTCGTCACGATGATGTTGCAGAGAAAAACTATATTGAGGTGTGTCTAAGGATGCGAGATCATCGGATTCGTTGAGGATTCCTTGGTTGAAAGTAAGAGAAATGGACGTCGCTGTTAATTGGCTAATTTTGTGTTGGTGGTTGGAAAAGGATGCTAACTGCCCTTAAGAGGAAGTTGCTAGCGGGAAGCATCATACGTGAGAATAGCATCTTTCTCGTATCTTCCCGTAGTAGGTAATAGATTTAGGGACTGCTAAGAGAAAGACTGTTTGTCCATTTGGAGAACTTTAGTTAAATAAATCCTAAGATTTATAGCGGGTCCTTAGGCTAGCTGAAAATATTCTGAGGATGTATCGACATCTGGCAATCATCTTGTCCGAAGAATAGGGTCTTTGTATAGTGAGCCACAGGATAGAAATCGTTGGAATGTTTACTGTTGAGTGCCGCTACAACTATTTCTTTTTAAGGAGAGCTATATAATTACTCCATACCTCTGTTACGTAAAAAGGTTCATTCTGTGACGGCGGCTACGTTCGGCGACTAGTTGTCGCCTCGAGCCCAAGCTCATTATCACAAATCTCGAGCAAATATAATCGGATTAAATCTCAAACAATTATTTGAGTACAGCTATGATGTAATAATTTATAGTAACATGAAGTGCAAATATTCTCAGTTCATCTTGCTGTAAACGTTCGTTGAAAAGGGTTGAAAGTAGCTAAAGTAGGAGTGTACCTAGCGCTTAGTCGTTTTACGCAGAATGCTCATACAGTTACTGGTCAATGCTTCTACCGTAGATACGAAGTATATGAAAAAAAAATTAGCATGGGAACATTTTTACCACATTTTGCAACCAGCACGATAGTGCCACACGCTCAAGAAGGCCACTCGCTCGCAAACAGTAACCAGATAGACGAAACGTACTGTATGTCACAGCTATCGAAATAGTAGCTGGACGGTAACGGAATAGCCTCTAAGACACATCCGATGATAACCCCTCCAAAGGAACTAAAACTTCAATATAAAATCTCTCCTAAATTAGTAGTAGTAACACTTTGAACCGTCACTCTGTTGGATTTATATAATAAAAATTCCATTATCATATAGGAAGTTCAATTTTTTCACCTTATTCGTCAAACGTTCGAACTGCGACACGAGGTGATCACCGGCGATCTATCGGTTTCGTCATTTCTTGTGTCTCCGATGTGACAATAGCATATATTTTAATTCTTCATGCTTATAATATTTTCCTGAAAATGCTGATTGCTTATTTTTTAAGCTGAATGTGACATACTTTTTTGTAAATTTTTTTATTATTTCATAGATTAATATAATTTTACTTATGTACGATTTACATAGTTTCTTTCAAGATTATTTCTTATTTCTTATTCATCAAGTTTAAGGCGCATGATCAATACGACTGTTACTGTCTACTGTACAAGATATAGATAAATAATTTTCAAGTGAAAAATATAGATAAATAATTTTCAAGTGAAAAATATAGATAAATAAATTTTCAAGTGAATAAGTTCCATTCTTATAATTACAAAGCAGTGAACTATTTCCCAAACAACGTGTTTCAGTTTCAAATAAACAGATTTGAACTTACGAAGTTGGGAAGTGACTTTCAAGACTTTCAAGACAAAGCAAACAAACAAATTAACATACACCACAGATTATAATTGTATTACGACGCCAATACGTTATATTTATTATATATACGCAAAACGTCTTAGGAGCGGGAAATTAGTGTTCTAGTACTGGTCCACCTGGTCATTGATGTACGTTATTACGTTGGTAATAAAAAATAGTAAACTTGTGTATCCTTTCATTTTCCCCAAATATTTATCATTTATGAGAAAAATTGATGGCTACTACCTGTATGAAGACCTTATATATTTAAATTACACACGTTTAAATTACAAAGTAGGAATTATTCGCTACGAGAAGAAGATGGACCAAATCGTCTTAAATGAGTCAAACTAACATTAGTAGTAATCATTTTATGTCGAATGTATGATAAATTTTATTCGATGAATTCAAATTTCATAGATATAATCTACGTTGAATTTTCTACGGAAAACGATTCTGTTTTCAAATTACTCGATATCAAGAATAAAGCACAATGACAACATTACAATTGATTTTTAATTCGTTTATCTTGATAGTTAAATTTGTTATTTTTTCCTTTTACAAAATACGCAAAAATATTTTAAAAATATATCTATGAAAAGAACGTTTGAAATATTCGTAGAATCAATGAGTTGTTTGTCGTTTTAAAAAGTTTACCCTTTATAGGATGGACAGAAGTATAAATTCAGTTACAGAAAACCATTTATTTATATACTATTTGCAAATGAAATTGTTCATATTATTCTCATTCGCGGACGACACAGCCGTACTAGTCAGGCACACTAACCCTGTAACAGCAGCCACAATACTACAAGAACACATCACAAAAATAGAAAAGTGGCTACAAGACAAACAAATTAAAGCTAACCCTAACACATGCAACCACATCACATTCACACTGAGAAAGCAGATAACATCAAACATCTAAACGGCACGCAAATAACACAAACAAGGCAAGTCAAATACCTTGGATTTCACATAGATACACATTTCACATGGAAACAGCATATCAAATCAATAATAGACAAAATACAGACAGCAAGGAGACAAATGCACTGGTTAACAAGCCGAAAATTCAAATTAAGCACAGAAAACAAACTAACAATATACAAAATAATCATAAAACCAATCTGGACATACGGAATTCCACTATGGGGAACAGCAGCAATGAGCCATATAACCAAAATCGAAACAATGCAAGCCAAAATCTTTAGAACGATAGTAAACGCTCCATGGTACGTTAGAAACGAGGACATACGGAAAGACCTGGGAATACCAACGGTCAAGGAGGAGATTACCAGATTCGCAACAAGATACAGAACAAGAATAGAAACGCACCCGAACCAGCTGGCAGTTGAAACGTGCAACACAACAAACATCGCAAGAAGACTAAAAAGGAAACACCCAATAGACCTCATAAAAGATATAACTTAGAAAAAAAACGAAGCTGGTACCCCGCTGGGGGTAGCCGCCCACATGCTATATTATTTTTTATTTATATTTTTTTTAGTACCAATGAGATATAACACTTTACCAAATGTCCTTCAGGACAAATTGTAAAAACCAAAATAAACTAAAAAAAAAAAAATATTATTCTCATAATAATCTCATAATAAATTCCCATTTTCGTGCTGCCTGTTTCTATCAAATCTTGGTCGAATATTATTTGTTATTTTGATATACAGCATAACCTTGATTATATATTGCGTACATACATCATCCGAACGTTCTATCATCAGAATGTTGTATAATTCTCTATAGTGTATCGTACATACGTATATAGCTATATACGTATATAGTTCATATAGTATTTGTTTTCCCCCAATCAAAATTGTCGACAACCATAACTGTCGAAATAAAATCTCGTCACAGCATTTCAGTACGGTATTGACATTCGAAACGTTTCAAACAACAATGCCGCCAAAACGAAGACGTTCATATTTGTCAAATGCCGACAAATATGACATCATTAAGATGAAAGACAGAGGAGTGCATCGAAAAATCATATTAAAAAAGTACGGTATTTCACTATCCTGCTTGAGCCATATGAGTGCTAAAAGGGAAGAGATTATAAGACAATACGAGATCAGTAGAGTGACTCGTACATGTACTTCAAAAAGTATATCATGCCGAGATATAAGCGATTTAGAAGAAATTGTTTACCATTGGTTCATACAATGTAGGACACATGACATAAAAATAACAGGAGCAGATGTGCGTCACAAAGCTCAAGAAATTAATAAAAAATTAAACTTACATCCTCATTTTAAAGGCAATAAAGATTGGGTGCGCATCTTTCGAGAACGTCACTGTATTACTGAAGAGGATATCCAACGAGATTTTCCAACCACAACTCAAGCTGGAACGAAAGCCTTCAAAGATATGGTTAAAGAATGTCTGGACAAAGGGCAGTGGACATTGGAGAACGTTTACAATGTCATTTACACACCAATAATGTGGAAATTAGTACCAGAAAAAACTGAGATTTTTCAACGTGCGAAATCGACAGGGAACGAACAAATGATCGAAGATCACGTTATTGCTCTTCTTTGTGTAAATGCTACCGGATGTCACAAGTTGCCGATACTAATAATCGGAACCGAAAAAGAAAATCACAAATTATACAATTTCAAAACGAATATCTTCTCAACTATCTACAAATCAAAATCTAATCCTTGTATGGACAGTACAATTTTTGATCAATGGTTCGAAGATCATTTCTTAACATCAGTTAGAGAAAAACAAAACAGAGGAGAGAGGCAGAAAACGGTCTTGCTACTAGATAATGCTAGGTCGCTTCACGATCTCAAGAATCTAAATAAAAAAGATAATTTCGTTACAGTTATAAGTATTCCAAATGACGTATCACGATTCGTACTAC
This sequence comes from Bombus pascuorum, assembly GCF_905332965.1. Taxonomy (NCBI): domain Eukaryota; kingdom Metazoa; phylum Arthropoda; class Insecta; order Hymenoptera; family Apidae; genus Bombus; species Bombus pascuorum. Next base: position 5,489,745 of record NC_083494.1, on the reverse strand, counting down.
CGATAAATTGTGGAATACTCACATGTTTCATACGAAAGTACCGAAAAGAATTGGCGAAAACATTAGAGCCGTTACCTACCTGCAATACGGAGGATGAAGTGATAGACATCCATAAAAATTTAAACCTGTGGGATTGCTGCCGCATTGTAGATAAGGCTTGGTCAAAAGTCGACGATATAGTTATAAGAAACGCATGGGACACGCTTTTGAAGCGTAGAAACACGCATGGTGCGGTCACAAAAGAAGATGAACTTGACGTATATAAAACATATAAATCGCTGCGTGAGTTACCAGGATGCCTATTGTGTGATGAAACCGATGTACAAAAATGGTTTGAAGTTGATAGAATAGATAAAATAATCATGAAGATTTATACCGACGAAGTTATTCGAGATTTTCAAACCAATACTTTGGGCGTAGGTATTGTCGACGATGAAGAAGCTGGGCCTTCTCATTCATAGCTCCCAAAAAAAGGTTTACGTCGTTTGAAACAGAAAATGAAAGTAACTCGGAGGAATTGCTTTTATGATGTGTATATTAAAAAATTTATTAAGGAATATAATATGATTTAGTGATAAGATATTGTGGAACGCGTATGATTTTATATAGCGTTTAATTGTTTGCCTGTACCATTTGGTTTGAAGTATATGGCACTCATCAGAAAAAGCTGTTGTTCTATTATTCAAACACATTTATCATTATTAGTTCCGATAATCAAGATTCTACAGCATATGAAAGACAAGGAAAGACGCGAAATGGTCTCCTTGCATTTACATTCTCTTTGTTTTTTATATCTTCAATTTTTGTTTATTATTTAATTTGCACTTTACAATTTGTTGAGCTGAACATTCGGTAAATTTTTCTGACTTAATTGCTAAATAACATGTGGATAACTACCTCCAGCGGCATACCAATTTCGAGTTTGACTATTCTATTTCTTCTTTTTTCTTTTTTGTCTTCTTTCTATGAGAGCTTTGCTCACTTCAGCATCCAGCTGGTTAGGATATGAACTTTCGAACGTTCGCAGGGAGACGCGATTCCCGTTATGATTTGAATAATCGACACCACGAATCGATCGATCCCTTATTTCGTTTAAGATAATAAGTGTGGTTAAGTGAATATAACGCTGATATTAACAAGTTATAATATATATTTTCAATAATCCAATAACTTCAATATGATACAATATTACATATGTGAAATGTCAAACTACAAATTTTTTTTTCTAGTTTATTTATTTAAATTTTTACAATTTGTCCAGAAGGACATTTGGTAAAATATTATATCTTAGTGAATAAAAAAAAAAAATAAAAATAAAAATATAGCATGTGGGTGGCTACCCCCAGCGAGATACCATCTTCGTGTTTGCTAGTTTATATTCTTTATGAGATCTGTTGGGTGTTCCCTTTTTAATCTTCTTTCAATGCTTGTTGTGTTGATCGTTTCCGCTGCCAGTCGGTTCGGGTGCGTTGCTATTCTTTCTCTGTATCTTTTTGCGAGTCTGGTAATCTCCTCCTTGACCGTTGGTATTCCCAGGTCTTTCCGAATGTCCTCGTTTCTAACGTACCATGGGGCGTTTACTATCTTTCTAAGAATTTTAGCTAGTATTGTCTCAATTTTGTTTATATGGCTCATTGCTGCTGTTCCCCATAGTAGAATTCCGTACGTCCAGATTTGTTTTATGATTGTTTTGTATATTTTTAATTTGTTTTCTGTGCTTAATTTAGATTTTCGACTTGTTAGCCAGTGCATTTGTCTCCTTGCTGTCTGTATTTTGTCTATTATTGATTTGATATGCTGTTTCCATGTGAATTGTTTATGTATGTGGAGTCCTAGGTATTTGACTTGCCTTGTTTGTATTATTTGCGTGCCGTTCAGGAAGATGTTTGGTGGTATCTGTTTTCGCAGTGTGAATGTAATATGGAAACTACAAATGAGTATGACCTGAGACTCGTTTCGTGGTGGCGACTGTGATGATGTATCTTCTGTCGATTGACTGTCTTCGACTTGGCGATTTTGCTGACTTGACTTCTGATTCCTGGAACTGTGTTTCAACTCGAGCTGGTTTGAACTAACTATTCGCTCTTATGTTATTACGGAGGAAAGTTCGGTATGGGTGTGCCTTTTAAACGAAAAACGCGGATTTCTTGTTCACACTTGTTGTTAGGAAAGTGAGGGTAACGATCCGCGATGCCCATTGATTATGATTCACGGTAATGAATAAAGATAGGAAGAGGAAGCCACCTACCAACGTGGCTTGTTGGTGACCTTGTTCATGGGAAAAAACTAGCTTTTCCGTTAGACAAATATTCGCGTTTCCCATTAGGTAACTACCTGCTTTCTCCGTGATTTTTAAGAGCGAATAATAAGTCCAAAGGCTGTTTTAAGTATCAGCCATAAACAAAAAATACTTACAGGATGAAAGATTCCGTTAAAGAGATTCTGTTTATGGTGGTTCCCTATGGTGGTCAGACAATGAAAGACGGCGTACGGGCTGTCCCACGCGACGTAACATCCTCCTTCCGTTGAGAGGGCACCGACCAAATTCTGTTTGTGGGTCAGGTGTTTTATCCACCTCCGTCGCTATTAGTGATTGTCCGGACTCGTCTGGATCGGATTGACATGGTAGGGGGATCAGTCGTTTGACGCCGCGTTCCAGGATGCTCATTGCCGTCTGCACAGTAGCTGTCTGTATTATTCCATAATACATAGGGATCAACCCTAATTATGCGGCCCAAGAGCCAATGCATTGATGGAACGTTGTCCTCTCTGAGAATGACGATTGTGCCTTCTTGGATGTTGTGTCACTCTTGCTCCATTTATTGCGGTTGATCAGCTCATTTAGATATTCTTTGTGCCAGCGGTTCCAAAAATGTTGTTTGATTTGTTTATGTGTTACCATCTGGAGAGCCGGTTGGATAGTATGTGTTTCATCGCCAATGATGAAATGGTCGGGAGTAAGGACTAAGAGATCGTTTGGATCAATGGATATTGGCGTTAGTGGTCAAGAGTTAAGAATTGACTCTATTTCGATGATGAGGGTGTTGAATTGTTCGAAAGTAAGTAATTCGTTGCTGATGATGCGTCTAAAGTGGCGTTTGAATGATTTCACCGCTGCTTCCCATAGCCCACCGAAATGCGGGGAATGAGGGGGGATGAAGCGCCATTTGATTTGCTTGTCGGATAGGAATGCGTTTACCTTTTCTCTATGATCGTCTGATTTTAATAGATCATAGAGCTCCTTTAACTCATTGTTTGCGCCGGTAAAGTTGGTGCCGTTATCGGAGAGGATGGTCGAGCAAAACCCTCACCGTGCGATGAATCTGCGAAGAACGGCGATGAAGGTTTCGCTCGTGAGATCGCCAACAAGCTCATTGTGTACCGCCTTAACTGCTACGGCACGTCTTAACGGCATACGAAGATGGCTACGTACATCTTGATCTGACGGCGGTTAAGATCTCGTTTCTCCTTGATGTGGAATGGACCACAATAATCGACACCGACATTTGTGGATGTTACTTGAGTTTCCGGCAAGTTACCCATTATGTAATCCAGCGGTGGTGGTTAAGCGTGACAGCAACGGATGCAACTTTTAATCGTATGCCATACTTGACTTCGCCCATCGATGGACCAGTATCGTTGTCACACTGCGTATAACGTAACCTGTGTTCCGGAATGCATGTTGACCTTACGTTTATGATCTATTATGCGTGATGTAATCGGAGATTTGGGCAATATGATCGGGTGTTTCTGGGCGAAGGCCATCGGCGCTTGACTCCTGACGCGCAATACTTGACTCCTTCCTTGTCGATAAAAGGGTTGAGTCGTTGGAGTCTCCCATTGACTGTCATGTTTCGATTTTTCTGGAGTGTTGTTATTTCTTCGGAAAAATGGCTGAATTGTAGCAGTTTGATAAGTTTGTCGTGGGAAACACGTAGTTTCTCTGTTGTTAATACTTACGATCGGTTTTGTTTTTGTTTCCACCGAAGACAGCGAGCAGTAATTCGTATTAACTTAGGCCAGGATGAATATCTGTCTAAAGACTGTGGTTGACGGGAGTTGTGGCTAGACAACTTGCTGTTTTTTGTTCTGATATGTTGGCCAATGGCGCTGGACTCCACATAGGCTAACACCCTTTCGATTGCTGCAGCCATTGTGGTCCAGTTTGCCAAATATTCAGCCGCAGAAAATCTTAGGGTGATTGCCCTCGAGAAATTAGGTCCGCAAGATTGTTGTTGGTGGGGACATAACGCCAATCGGTGAAGCTAGTCTTATTTTGAATTTCGGCTACGCGGTTTGCAACGAAGGTTTTGAGTGTGTCTGGTGACGAATTGATCCAATGGAAAACAATAGTGGAATCTGTCCAATAAACTATCCGATTTATTTTGATTGTTAATGCTTGCTGTATAGTCTTGGTTAAGGATGTGAGTAGAAGGGCTCCACTCAATTCAAGCCATGGAATGGTTTGCGATTTGAGTGGAGCTACCTTTGATTTCACCGTGAGTAATCGTGTCTGGGTGTGTCTGTCAGGATTGATTCGTAAGGGCGTACGAAGATAGACACAGGCTCCTTTTCGCTGGCGTCATAAAAGCCGTGGAGTTCAATCTCAATGGCTGATTTTATTATGGTTTTGCGTGGTAATCGAATATCATTAAATAATGACAATTGGATACAGTATCGGTTCCATTCTGAATGCAAGTCTGATGGGAGGGACTCATCCCAGTCGACTTTCAACGACCAGGCTTGTTGAAGCAAAATCTTCGCTCGAAGAATCACTGGCGCAAGCAACCCTAGTGGATCGTAGATTCTGGCAATCACAGAACTAATTGATCGCTTTGTAACACGAGAGGTCTTGTCTTTGGTCTCGACCGAGTAAAGGATTGCATCATCGTGGGAATCCCAACATATGCTGAGTGTTTTTAGGGTTTGAGACTCACCCAATTGTAGCCTTCGGCTTTTATCTTGTTCGTATAACCCTTAAAGTATGTCCTGGTCGTTGGAAGCCCATTCTCGAATGTATAAGCCGGCTGATAGGAGAAGGTCGGTCATCATTTGCCAGCTTTTCCGTGATGAAGTTCATGCTAGATCCGGTGTCGAGCAGCGCTCGGCAACGGATCGGTTGCTGTTGATCGGTTAGTATGTGGATTTGAGCTGTGATCATTAGGTCATTGCATAATACCTTGGAGGTTACTGGTCTGGTGTGTTCGGTCTTCATTGGAGTTCTGGATTGTTGGCGTCATTTATTATGTGTTCGTCTCGGATTGGCAGATGGACTTGGAGACGAGTTTGTCCGTGTTGTCCCGGAATTGTGCGTTCTAGAGGATTTTCGAGTACGTGTAGGTGACGAGGGTGTTGCTGTTCTCCTGCTTGACTAGGAGGAACTTCGGTTTGATGTGGAGGAATTCGACCTCGACTATTGCTTTTCCTGATGTAGCATCGTGTGATGCCATTGTACGTACACCCGACATGATCCGGCGCGACAGTCTCGCGTTGTGTATCCTCGCTTCAGGCAATTCAAACATAAGGATGTCCTTTTAGCGTCCTTAAGGCGTTCGCCAACGGTTTTGGCTTTGAATGTGTCGTATCTCCAGATGATGTGTTATCCTCGGTAGGTGTGACTTGTTGACTGAACCTGGGTTGCGGTAAATGCGTGCCCTCGTGTCTCGTGTTGACGGGTTCGCTTGGATTATCTTGATCTTCTCTATGACCTTCTTGTCTGCGTGGTCTCAGAGGGTGATATGCAAGCGAGTGCTAAATTCTCGAGATAATTCAGTAGATCAGTGTACTGAGGCACTTTCTTTATTAGTATTGTAGAATGCGTCCCAATGTTCAAAATTCCCGTCGAATGCTGGCAGCCGCATTTCTGGCAAATGCATTTTCGCTTCGGGAAAATCGATGCCTTTAGATGACGACGTGGTTGATGATTGATCTCTTGCATGTTGGACTGTTCGTATTTGTCGATACCTTCCCTTATGACCTTTAGGGTGCTTTCGAACAGTTTATCGCGTTTTCTTCGCATGCTGTTGACTTTTGCTGTGGTCGGCATGATTTGTAATGTAGTTGATATTGAAATTGCTGAAGTTTTCTATTTGTTGATTGTCCAGCTACGGCGGGACGCTGCCTGGTTGCGTTCCTCGACCAACGGGTTATATCTCTTCGAAGGTGACGCTTCTGACGTCACTGACTTCGATGTGGTGATACACTTCCGCTGCTGAATTTGATGTGTTCACATGGCATTGTGTGGTCACTGGCGAATGCTCTTTTCAGATGCCATTGAATTCGGCTCGAACAACCATGAACTATCGAACGTTCGCGGGAAGACGCGATCTCGAAGAAGCGCGCCAATGTATCGTAAATTCCCGTTACAATTCGATTAATCGACGCCACGAATCGATCGATTCCTTATTTCTTTTGGGATAATGAGGGTGTTTAAATTAATATAACTCTGATCTTAACAGGTTATATGATATATTTAAAAGATTCAACAACTTCAGTGTGAATACAATGTTATGTGTGGAATGACAAACTACAAATGAGTACGACTTGAGACTCCGTTCGTGTTGGCGAATGTGTTGAAGAATCTTCGTTTGATGAACTTACAAATGAGTACAACCTGAGACTCCTTTCGTGTTGACGAATGTGTTGAAATATCTTCAGTTCCTCGAACTATCTGGTAACTCGCACCGGTGTTAACTCTCAACTGTCCGCTCTGATGATATTACGGAGGAACGCTCAGGATGGGTGTGCCCTTTGAACGAAGGATTTGGATTCGTTGTCCCCACTTTTCGGTCGGAAAGTGAGGGTAATGATCCGCGATGCCCATTGGTTATAGCCAACGTTAATGAGTGAAAATATGATGAGGAAGTCTCCTGACAACGTGGATCATGGATGTCCTTGTTTATGGGAAAAACCTACTTTTCCATTAGGCAAACATCCGCTTCCTCCGTAATTTGTAAGAGCGTGCAATAAACCTAAGGACTATTTTAATGACCATCCATAAACCGAAAATACTTACACGAATAGAGATTAAGCTAAAAAGATTCGGTTTATGGTGGTTCCTTAGGTTTATTGCGGGTCAGTGTAACGATGTATAGGTCTTGGCGGCCAAACCACGAGGAACGTCGCACGGACCATAAAAACATAATTGTGACCAATAAACCCAGTTTTCTACTGAATCTTTTGGTTATCACCTAAAATTACGCGACACGGGCAAGATCGCAACCAGGTGTCTTCACATCCTTACTACGTATCCTCAATAGTCTCAAGTACCCTCCATAAATCTCAGGAATTTTTTAGTTAAGATCCTTCAGACCGAACAAATATTCTTTCACTGAATTGTTTTCTAAAGTTTATTGTCCATCACGGGTTGATATGGAAAAGTAGGTTTTTCTCACGTATGAGGCCTCCCACTAGCAATATTATCTCGAGGGCGGTTAGCACCCTTCCTCACCCACCAACATAGCAAATAACCAATTAACAACGAAGTCTATTTCCCTCACTCTCCTAACGAAAACTTGTCCTTAACGAATCAGCTTATCTCATGTCCTTAGACCCATCCATTACAAGTTTTCCTCCGCAGCATTATCTTCATAGAGAGTCAGTTGCTTTACCGTTTTCGCTCATTCACCATCTGAATTTACTCTACTCGAGTTTTGAGATCGCAATCACTCTCCATTAACTCATACTTATCTTACATATCAGCTGTAATAATAAACTGTAAATTGTAATTTGTTAAGTCAGTATAATATTCAAGCAACCACCTCTCTTATCATAGTCGAAATAGGGGATCGATTATTTCGTTACGTCGATTGAACAATCGTAACGGGTATTTACGACTCCCGTTGACGTGCTTCTTCGCGATCGCATCTCTTCGCGAGTGATCGAAACAGTCTTTCTTTTACAATTTCTAACAATGAATGATTATGATGATTATATAGATTATTCATCTATGATAACATTGAGCATGAAACTGCTCATATTAAATATTTCTTATTGAACATGTAATATTCTGATGTAATACTCCGATAAAGGAGTTTTAGTCAGTAGAACTACATTTCGACAAAAATAGACCTGGTTCTTAAATACCGATTTATCAACCAATCTTTAGCTATTAATACTTTTACGAATTTAAAAATACGGATGTAATTGTTACCTTCTTTGTCTTTATTGTACATAATTCTAAATATTTTTAACTGGCACAGATAACTTAAACGAATAATTTTGGCCCGATACACTGAAGAAGAAAATTGTTTTTAGAAACATATATGGGAGATCTAGGATGATATAGTATGATATAGACAGAATATAGATAGATGTAGGCGTTGTCAGAGAAAAATTATATACATTTTTAAAAATAAGATTATATTTTTCGATACACTGATCGATGTAGTTCGCTATTCCCTATAAGAAAATATTAACCCGTTGTGTCACATAACTATTACTTTCTTTTAAGGAGATTTAAATATTTTAGAGACGTATGTTAACGAGTACCTGTATCAACATTTACGTTTAACGATGTAGATCAAGACTACTGCTCATTTAATAGCATACATTCAACAATTTGTAAATCTTTGAAAATACTAGTAATGATAATTATTATTTTTTTTTTCGACTTTTAGTTTCTATAATGAATTTCAAAGTCATTTACATCGGCGAAATCGCCAATCTCAATAATTATATTCAGATAATTAATTACAGTTTCTTTTTTGTTTAATGAGACAAATTATAAGAAATACGAGAAAGAAGAGAGGAAGAAGGAAGCCACTTTGTGTATATGTATTTATTTCTATATCATATAATTTTATAAATATAAATTTAGTTCCTATTCAAATTTTGGATAGATTAGTCGTGTATCTATCGCCTTTGGTAGGTACTCGTACTAATGAATATTCGCTGTTATACATGTGGTGATTTTGATGTAGGACGTGTAGGGTGCCAAAGAAATAGTCGGCGGTGTTTAACAGTATATTTATTAACAATTTTCGCTTTTCACTCTTTACGTACAACTCTCAATTCCAACTGGCGGTTCTCACTTCTCAGTTACAACTCAACTGTTTTTTTAATCCGATTCGTTTCTTTTTGTCGCCCTTCAATATTCTCACTACGCACACGTTCGTTGTTCGCGACCGTTGCCACTGTCACGGATCGAATTTCTGCTTGGCACGTGTTACGCTAGATGCGATGGTCCTTATGAGGTTCCTCATGGTCTGGACTCCAAGACCTACACATTATTACACTGATCCGCAGCAAACCTAAGGAGATACCATAAACCGAATCTGTTCAGTTTCATTTCTCTTCATATAAATATTTTCGGTTTACGGATAGTCCTTATGTTTGTTATACGCTCTTACCTATTACGGAGGAAGCGGGTGCGTGGCGAGATAACAGGCTTTTCCCATGAACAAGGATGCCCACGAACCACCTCTGCTTTTCTTTGTCTTCACAGTTTCATTTATTAACCAATGGGCATCGCGGATCGTTACCCTCACTTTTCTACCGAAAAGTGTGGACGACGAATCCGCGTTCTAAGTTCAAAAGGGCACACACACACCGAGCTTTCCTCCTTGATGGTACGAGACGGGTCCGGATAGTTCTTTTAATCCTTTTGTACGAAAAACCTAACTGTACTACTAATAAAGCCAGCCGTTTACTGAACTAATCTGTTATCATTTAAAATTACGTGACACCACGTACGTCTTCTTCCAAATATAACCGTAGAGATATCGATGGCCATTAGGCCTGTCGGCACTTACGCTTCGGTGATATGTTTGTATCGACGAAATCGTTGGAAAGTTTTGTTATCGAGTATCGTTACATACAGAATGGGACACATAAATCGAAACACCTAAATATCGTCGTTATTAATGGCTGTATGAAAAATACTACGCAGGACAAAGTTATGCTATTTAGAGAAGTACACGCAGTTGTAGATAATATTTTTTCTGAGGGACATTTCTTAAATAAGATTTTAAGGTCATCATCATTTTTTTTTGTGGAGCCATACACTTGTTTATTGTCTATAAAGATTTACTTTAACAATTACTTTAACTCTAATTTATCAAATTGAAGGTATAAAAGTAAAAAAGGACGGAAATACAAGGATACCATTTCACGTCTTTCATTGTCATCCATATATAATAGAACCTTGATTATCGGAACTAATAACGATAAATGTGTTTGAATAATAGAACAACAGCTTTTTCTGTATTGAGTGTCATATATTCCAAACCAAATGGTACAAACAAACAATCAAACGCTACATAAAGTCGGACGCTTCCCAAACCTTTCTTGTTGTTAAATCATATTGTATATCTTATTATTATAATATATATTAAGAAATATACTAATATACAATTCTTAATATATATTTCGGAGATAAAGGGTACCGGGGCCTTCCCTTTGGAATTCTTGGGAAAATCCCCAATACTTTAGTCTTTATGATTTAACTCGACTATAATTGTCCGAGATTTGTGATAATGAGCTTGGCTCATGTGTCAATGCCCCGTGGTTCGCCACACACAGACCCTATTCTTCGGGCAAGATGATCGCCAGATGTCGATGCATCATTCACAGTATATTTTCAGCTAGTCGAGGGCCCGCCGTAAATCTTAGGATTTAATTAACTAAGGTCCTTCAAATTGACAAACAGTCTTTATCCTATCAGCCCGTAAATTTGTCACTTACTACGGGAAGATACGGGAGATCTGCTTCCCGCTAGCAACATTTTCTCAAGGACGGCCAGCATCCTTTTCTAACCATCAACATAGAAATTAACCAATTAACAGTAACGTCCATTTTCCTCACTTTGCGAGTGGAGGCTTTCCGCAACAAATCCTATTTATCCTGTATAAATACAATCCTATAAATCCTGTGTCTAAGAGCATTATTTGGGATTCGAAACCCTCCAGCGATATCCGCTTGACGGATACCGTTACGTTCTCTAAAACATATCAGCCAGCCGTTACTGGCTTTAAAATAAGGATCTCCGTTTCATTTTTCATTAAGCTCCAGAGCTTTTTTGCGTATCAATGGTCCTGTTATTCGTATATTTATACATCGTACGCATTACTGGTAAATAACTGTTTCTAAATTCGTATTGCGCGACAATTTAAATTTTTTGTGGAACGACTAACAACCATTGTGTTGGTCTCGAAATTTCTTTTTAATGTCGTTTCCTTTTTTTTTATATAGGTCATAGTGGACGGTGCAATATTGAACATTTTTTCTATCTTTCTGTAAGAGTCACCACTTTCTATCATCTGGAGGATTTGGTTTTTTTTATCAATTGTCAAATCCTGTCGTCTGGACGTCATTATTATTTGGAACGTTTCGAATGTAAATACCGCACTGAAATGTTATGACGAGATTTTATTTTGACAGTTATCGTCGTCAACAATCTTGATTGGGAGAAAACAAATACTATATGAACTATGTACGCATATAGCTATATACATATGTACTATAGAGAATTATACAACATTCTGATGATAGAACGTTCGGATGATGTATGTATGTATAAATAATATATATAATCAAGGTTATGCTATATATCAAAATAACAAATAATATTCGACCAAGAGTTGATAGAAGCAAACAGCACGAAAATGAGAATTTATTATCAGATTATTATAAGAATAATGAGAGTTATTTTATTTGCAAATAGTTTAGAAATAAATAATTTTTCTCTGGCCACCCTATAAACAGTAATCTTTTTAAATATGGAAATCTTTGTAAATGGAAAAAAATAATGATTCTAACTACGAAGAAAAAGAGAAAAATGAATGGTAATGTTGTCATCGTGCTTTATTGTTAATTTCGAGTAATTTGAAAACAGTGTATTGTTCCGTAGAAAATTCAACCTAGATTATTTCAATGAAATTTGAATTCGTCGAAACAAAGAATTTCATACTTCTCACATAAAATGAATTGTACCAGTGTTAGTTTGATTCATTTTAGACGTTTTGATCCATCTTCTCCTAATGAATAATTACTTTTTTGTAATTTAAACATATAATTTAACCACTGATCTAACGATTTTCATTAATAAAGTATTTACGATGCAATTAAAGACTCGCTTACATAAAACTTTTGTACATTGATCTCTCTAACTGCATTTATCGTCCATTTAACAATTGTACTTAATAATTAATAATATTAATAATTAATAACTTAATAATTAATCGCTGTAGTGACGTAAGGATTGTTGTATATGCGTAAATGTATCGGTGATTATGAAAGTGGCCTAAGTCACATATTTTTTATTTCGAGATAGTTAAAGCTTCGGCGCATAAACTGAATTATGTTTAATGAAAGGGTTCGGTTACTGTTACTTTGCGAATATGATTTCAAATTATTATGATGTTAATAGACGCGACGTAAAATAAACGATAAACTCCTTTTTATTTAGATCATCGACACAAACATGTATGTACTGATCTGTTCGTCAACGTATGATCAAATTTAATTATATATTCGTGTTATAGAAATCTGTATTAATTGTATTTTTTGAATTAATTACATTATACTTCACATACGTCTTGCTCAAAACATTAACTTCATGTATTTTAGAAGCAGACAAAGGAAAATAAGCAGGAAGTTTGTTATATACTTACCAAATTTTGTGTATCCGACTTAACTAAGAAGTTATACGTCACCGTATAACAGCGATTCTTTAAAAGTTGATTGCAAAGCAGGGGTATCATCCTTTCGCCGACATTATCGTTGGTTGTCAAACAATTTTTTCTGCAGAAGACCGAACTGCTTACGTGCGAAGCGTGTGCGACTAATCGTGGTTACCTTGCATAAACTTTTATTGTTAAGCGTTAAAAGGAGCATGTTCGCAGCCGTTAATCCGAACATCTCGTTTGCCATTGAATCGGGAAGAGTTCTTGCACAATTTGCAGACAATCTCCATGTGCCATTCTATCTTGCTGCTGAAACTGGTGCTTACCGTGTTCCCCAGCATCAGGAAATCTAGCAATAGACATGAATCTCTCAGTTTTTTTTTTTTTTTCTTATTTTGGTTATTTTACAATTTGTCCTTGCGGACATTTGGTAAAGTGTTATATCTTGTTGGTGAAGAAAAAAAAAAATATAAATAAAAAATAATATAGCATGTGGGCGGCTACCCCCAGCGGGGTACCAGCTTCGTTTTTTTTCTAAGTTATATCTTTTATGAGGTCTATTGGGTGTTTCCTTTTTAGTCTTCTTGCGATGTTTGTTGTGTTGCACGTTTCAACTGCCAGCTGGTTCGGGTGCGTTTCTATTCTTGTTCTGTATCTTGTTGCGAATCTGGTAATCTCCTCCTTGACCGTTGGTATTCCGAGGTCTTTCCTTATGTCCTCATTTCTAACGTACCACGGTGCGTTTACCATTGTTCTAAGGATTTTGGCTTGGATTGTTTCTATTTTGTTTATGTGGCTCATTGCTGCTGTTCCCCATAGTGGAATTCCGTATGTCCAGATTGGCTTTATGATTATTTTGTATATTTTCAGTTTGTTTTCTGTGCTTAGTTTGGATTTTCGGCTTGTTAGCCAGTGCATTTGTCTCCTTGCTATCTGTATCTTGTCTATTATTGATTTGATGTGCTGTTTCCATGTGAAGTGTGTATCTATGTGAAGTCCAAGGTATTTGACTTGCCTTGTTTGTGTTATTTGCGTGCCGTTCAGGAAGATGTTTGGTGTTATCTGTTTTCTCAATGTGAATGTGATGTGGTTGCATTTGTTAGGGTTAGCTTTGATTTGTTTGTCCTGTAGCCACTTTTCTATTTTTGTGATGTGTTCTTGTAGTATTGTGGCTGCTGTTACAGGGTTAGTGTGCCTGACTAGCACGACTGTGTCGTCCGCGAATGTCAGTATTTTGCTATTGGTAGTTGTTGGAATGTTGGCCGTGTATAGTGTGTATAGTATGGGTCCTAGGACGCTTCCTTGTGGAACACCTGCTTTGATGTCTTTTGCTTCGGAGTGTGCGTCCTTGATTTTTACTGTGAAGGTTCTGTTGCTTATGTATGATTTTATTATTTGGTATATTTTTTCCGGGAATTGTTTCTTGATTGTTTGTATTAGGCTTTCGTGGTTTATTTTGTCGAAAGCTTTCTCTATGTCCATGAATAGGGCTGTACAATATTGTTTGTTTTCTATTGTGTGTATTATTTCGTAGACAAGCCTGTGCATTTGTTCTATGGTGGAGTGTTTATTTCTGAATCCAAATTGATGGTCTGGTATTAGTTTTTCCTTCTCTATTATTGGTTTTAGTCGGGCGTATATTACTTTTTCTAGTATTTTGGAGAGCACGGGGAGTAGTGATATTGGTCTGTAGGATGTTGCTTCATGTGGGTCTTTGCCTGGTTTGGGTAACATTATGATTTGTGCCTGTTTCCATAATGTGGGATAATATTGTATTCTTAGTATTGCATTGAATATTATTGTAATTAGCCGTATCGCTTTTGGAGGGAGGTTTTTCAATATTTTGCCATTGATTAGATCGATTCCTGGTGCTTTGTTATTTTTTGTTTTTTCTATTATGTTTCTTATTTCTTGTGCTGTTGTTTTGGGTATGGTGTATTACTTGTCGATTGCAGTGCTAGTGGCTATCGCGTCGTCGTCCGTATGGCTGTTGTGGATGAATCTCTCAGTGACATTCTCCTCTTACTCACTGTCGCAGTCAGATTATTTTCCTCAAAGTAAGGTTCGAAATACTAGCACCTCATCTAACAAGCACTACACCATACCTAATACAACAGCACAAGAAATTAAAATAAAAAAACAATAAAGTACGAGGAATCGACATAATCAATGGTAAAATCTTGAAAAACCTTCCCCCAAAAGCAATACGTTTAATCACAATAATATTCTATGCAATTTCAAGAACCCAATACTTTCCAACTCCATAGAAGCTAGCACGGATAATAATGTTGCCTAAGATCAATATCACTACTTCCTGTGTTTTCCAAAATATTAAGGAAAATATTTTCCGATCGTCTAAAACCAACAATAGAGAAAGAAAAATTAAAACCAGATGACCAATTTGGTTTCAGAAACAAACACTCTACGATAGAGCAAATACATAGGCACGTCAATGAAATTTTACTAGCAATAGAAAAGCAACAATACTGTACAGACCTCTTCATGAATATTGGAAAAGCATTTGACAAAGTGAACCATGAAAGCCTCTTGTAAACAATCAAAAAACATTTCGGGGAACAAACCCACCAGTTACTCAAATCATACGTACGCAACAGAGCATTTATAGTAAAGGTAAAGGACGTAAGTAAAAGACATCAAAGCAGAGGTCGCAAGGAAACGTCTCGGGACCAATATTATACACACTATACACGGTCGACATACCAACAGCTACCAACAGCAAAATACTGACATTCGCGGACGACACGACTGTACTAGTCAGGCACACTAATCCAGAAATAGCAGGCACGTTACTACAAGAGCATATCATAAATATAGAAAAATGGCTACAAGACAAACAAATAGCAAACCCCAGTAAATGTAATCATATTACATTTTACTACGAAAACGGATACCACCAAATATTCAATTAAATGGCACGCACATAACAAGGCATGTTAAATACCTAGAACTCCACTTAGGCACACAACTTACATGGAAGCAACATAAAAAATCAATTATAGACAAAATACGGATAAAATGAAGACAGATGTACTGGCTAACTAGTCGAAACTCCAAACTCAGCATAGAAAATAAACTGAAAATCTACAAAACGATAATAAAGTCAATGTGGACGTACGGAATATCACTATTGGGGACAGTAGCAATGAATTACAGAAATAAATTAGTGTCGCCACAACTGAAGATACTGAAAACAATAGTCAACGCCCCATGGTATGTCAGAAACGAGGATATTCGCAAAGACTCCAAAATACCAAGGGTTAAAAAAGAAATCGGCAGGTATGCAAAAAGAAAAAAAAATACAAGGAAAGAACGGCAACACATCCTAACCAGCTGGCTGCTGAAGCGAGCAAAGCTCTCATAGAAAGAAGACAAAAAAGAAAACACCTCACTGACTGAAGAAATAAAATAGTCAAACTCGAAGTTGGTATGCCGCTGGAGGTAGCTATCGACATGTTATTTAGCAATTAAGTCAGAAAAATGTACCGAATGTCCAGCTGAATAAATTGTAAAGTACAAATTATATAATAAAAAAAAATTGAAGATATAAAGAACAAAGAGAATGTAAATACAAGGAGACCATTTCGCGTCTTTCCTTGTCTTCCATATACAGTAGAATCTTGATTATCGGAACAAATAATGATAAATGCGTTTGAACAATAGAACAACAGTTTTTTCTTTAATGAATGTCATATACTTCAAACTAAATGGTACAGGCAAACAATTAAACGCTACATAAAATCGTACGCGTTCCACAATTTCTTATCACTAAATCATATTATATTTCTTAATATATTTTTTAATATACACGTCATGGGAGCAATTCCTTCGAGTTCCTTGCATTTTGTATTTCAAACGATGTAAGCTTCTTTGGTAGCTATGAATAGTAAGGCCCACCTTCATCGTCGACAATACTTATGTTTAGTTGATCCAGAGTATTGTTTCCAAAATCTTGAAGAGCTTCGTCGGTACATATCGTCATGACTTTATCATGTATGTTATCAATTTCAAACCAATTTGACACATCGTATTTATTGTACTGTTTGCATCCAGGTAAGTTATGTAGCAATTTAACTGTTTCAAATATGTCACTTTTCCTTTTTTTTGCGTCCACATTACGTATAACGTCAAACTTCAAAAGCTTGTCCCACGCATTTTTCATTATTGCATCGTCGACATATGACCAAGCATCATGTACAATGCGGCAGCAATCCCACATGTTTAATTCTTTATGGATGTTTATCAGTTCTTTCTCCGTATTGCATATAGATAATGGCATTAATGTTTCCACCAATTCTTTTCTGTACTTTCGCTTGAAACATGCGATTATTCCAGAATTCATTGGTTGTATATGTTGTGATACGTTAGATGGAAGACTCATAACTGTAACGAAGTTGTCTTTTTTATTTAGATCCTTGAGATCGTGAAGCGATCTAGCATTATCTAGTAGCAAGACCGTTTTCTCCCTGCGTCCGTTCTTCTCTTGTCTTTCTTTAATTGATTTTAAGAAATGTTTTTTGAACCATTCATTAAAGATGGTACTGTCCATCCAAGCATTGCTGTTTGATGTGTAGATAGTTGAGAAGGCATCTGTATTGAAATTGTATAAACTTTGAGTTTCCGCAATACTGCCGATTATTAGTACCGGCAACTTGTGACATCCGGTAGCATTTGCACAAAAAAGTGCAGTAACATGATCTTCGCACATTTTTTGGTTTCTTGTCGATTTCCCACGGTGAAAAGTCAAAATTTCTTCCGGTACTGCTTTCCACATTATTGGTGCGTAAACGACATTGTAAACATTCTCCAATGTGCACTCCTCGTCTTGCAGATGTTTTTTAAATTCAGTTTTGAAGATATTCCCTGCTTCATTTGGGGCTGGAAAATTTCTACAGATATCGGCATCAGTAATATCATAACGTACGGTAAAGTTTTGCAACCAACGTGTACTGGCGTCAAAATGAGGATATACGTTTAATTTTTTATTAAGTTCCACAGCTTTTCTCTGTATATCTGCCCCTTTTATTTTTATCTCTTTTCCCCTACATCGTATGAACCACTGGTAAAGAACTCTTTCTAAATCCGTTATCTCTCGCCACGATATATATTTTCTGGGACTTCTAATAACCTCTATGTTGCCTTCGAATTGTTTTTTAATCTCTTCGCTTTGTACATATATATTGTTCACGGTAGATAGTGAAATACCGTACTTTTTTGCTATGGTTTTTCGAGTCATGCCTTTGTCCTTCATCTTAACGATTTTGTATTTTTTGTCAATTGTCAATTGTCGTTCTGGCGTCATTATTCGCGTCATTTTGAAACTTTTCGAATGTCAATACCGTACTGAAATGCTGTGACGAGATTTTATTTCGACAGTTATGGTTGTCGACAATTTTGATTGGGGGAAAACAAATACTATATGAACTATATACGTATATAGCTATATACGTATGTACGATACACTATAGAGAATTATACAACATTCTGATGATAGAACGTTCGGATGATGTATGTACGCAATATATAATCAAGGTTATGCTGTATATCAAAATAACAAATAATATTCGACCAAGAGTTGATAGAAACAGGCAGCACGAAAATGGGAATTTATTATGAGATTATTATGAGAATAATATGAACAATTTTATTTGCAAATAGTTTATAAATAAATGCTTTTCTATAACTGAATTTATACTTCTGTCCATCCTATAAAGGGTAAACTTTTTAAAAAGACAAACAACTCATTGATTCTACGAATATTCCAAACGTTCTTTTCGTACATTTATTTTTCCAATATTTTCGCGTATTTTGTAACAGGAAAAAATAATAATTTTAACTACGAAGATAAACGAGTTAAAAATCAATTGTAACGTTTCCATCATGGTTTATTGTTAATATCGAATAAATTGGGAAAAGAGTGTTTCTCCGTTGGAAATGCAGCGTAAATTCTATTTAGGAAAATTGATTTCATCGAAGAAAGCGTTTCATAGTTTCTACATAAAATGACTACTACTAATATTAGTTTGACTCATTTTAGACGTTTTGGTCCATCTTCTTCTCGTAGCGAATAATTCCTACTTTGTAATTTAAACGTGTGTAATTTAAATATATAAGGTCTTCATACAGGTAGTAGCCATCAGTTTTTCTCATAAATGATAAATATTTGGGGAAAATGAAAGGATACACAATTTTACTATCTTTTATTACCAACGCGATAACGTACATCAATGACCAGGTGGACCAGTACTAGAACACTAATTTCCCGCTCCTAAGACGTTTTGCGTATATATAATAAATATAACGTATTGGCGTCGTAATACAATTATAATCTGTGGTGTATGTTA
This sequence comes from Bombus pascuorum, assembly GCF_905332965.1. Classification (NCBI taxonomy): domain Eukaryota; kingdom Metazoa; phylum Arthropoda; class Insecta; order Hymenoptera; family Apidae; genus Bombus; species Bombus pascuorum. The sequence continues at coordinate 5,470,760 of NC_083494.1, read as the reverse complement.
ATTTGTTTGTTTGCTTTGTCTTGAAAGTCTTGAAAGTCACTTCCCAACTTCGTAAGTTCCAATCTGTTTATTTGAAACTGAAACACGTTGTTTGGGAAATAATTCACTGCTTTGTAATTATAAGAATGGAACTTATTCACTTGAAAATTTATTTATCTATATTTTCCACTTGAAAATTATTTATCTATATCTTGTACAGTGGACAGTAACAGTCGTATTGATCATGCGCCTTAAACTTGATGAATAAGAAATAAGAAATAATCTTGAAAGAAACTATGTATATCGTACATAAGTAAAATTATATTAATCTATGAAATAATAAAAAAATTTACAAAAATGTATGTCGCATTCAGTTTAAAAAATCAGCAATCAGCATTTTCAGGAAAATATTATAGGCATGAAAAATTAAAATATATGCTATCGTGCTGGTTACAAAATGTGATGAAAATGTTCCCACGTTAATTCTTTTTGTCTTCGTATAGTTGGTTTCTACAGTAGTAGCATTGACCAGTAACTGTGTGAGCACTCTGCGTAAAACGACTAAGCGCTAGGTACACCCTTACTTTAGCTACTTACAATCCTTTTCAACGAATGTTTACAGCAAGATGAACTGAGAATATTTGCACTTCATGTTACTATAAATTATTAACCACGTTACAAGGTTAAGTGTATTTAGATTCTGTTCAAAATGTTCGTAGATTTTCATCAGCAAACTGTGGGATCAGCAATTCTAGCATCAAATTTTCGCATTTTTAAATCATTATTTGGAATTTGATGTGCACCTCCTAAAGCGATACTAAGTTCTTCGATGGATACTAAGCGATCATCCAGACAGTGATTCGCCACTTTGATAACACAAGTTTTCGAACACGTAGAATGTTCTCATCGGTCTGCAAGGTAAAATGTCAATCCTCACGAGCTTCGTCTTCCATTCGTTTTCTGTTTCATCTTGAAACCTTTTCAACCTATTGTAAATGACTGGTGGCTTTATAGTATTTACTCCATATGATTCTTTTAGCATAGCAGCCGCTTCAGTTACTTCTATCTTGCGTTTTGGGATAAATTTCGTCTTAATACACCGTTTTTTGGAGAAAAAGATCATCAGCCGTGTTCGAGGCGTATGACGGTCGAAAGAAAAATAGGCGTGCTAAATATTTTGCCATAAACGACGAACAGCTAATCATAGGCTTACAGTGAAAAATCATTCTGCGAACTTTCTCAACAGTGAAGCATACTATGTAAGTAACAACTTGTCTTTTTCGACAGAAAGTAAGTGATTGTTCGACCAGTCGCTGAGTGATGTGATCGCGTGAAAGCTCGTCAATGGATGTCGTAAATTCCCGTTAAGATTAGAATAATCGATGCCAGCAACAGGTTGATCCCCTTATTTCTGTTAGGATAATAGGGTTGGTTGAGTGAGTATAACACTGTGGTTAACAGGTTATAATATATATTTCAACAACTTCATACAGAAGATATTCACGCCGTTGCGTAAAGTATAAGTGAAGTAGACGAATGATTGACGGGTGAGAATCCGGTAACGAGATGTTGACTGATCTATAGGCGGAGACCGAGTCCAGAGGTGTCGACTGATCTGTTAGAAGAGATCGAGTCTAGAGATATGGTGACTGTTCTGTTGTCGATGAACCAGTAATTTCGACTGTACTAATGTCGCAGATCCAGTGATGTCCGGTGACAATGCTGTTTCAAAGGAAAACTCTTACTCGGTGATGATCACCCCACCACTGGTCGCTTGTGGGTGGAATCCCGAGAAACATGGGAAAACTCACATTTCCTCTATTTTTACCCGTCAGAGCAATAACCATAAGGTGTTTTTCTCGATTTGAAGGTGTTTTGTACCACTTAACAGCCTTGACGGTAAAATCAAACTGTTTAGGTTTGAGGTGAATAGGCCGTGATAGTTGTAGTTACTGATGCTGCTAGTGTGTAGATGTCGCTGCTGGGATGTGAACTTAGATGTGTGAAAGAAAATATCGATCTCCGGTCGCCGGGATTTGAAATCCGGGTTCCGAACGTTCGTAATCTAAGGCGCTAACCACTGCGCTGCCATATTCTTTTTTTTATTTTTTTTTAATAATCGCTTATTTTTCCAAGATTTGTTTTTTAATACATTTTAGTAATTCACAATAAACTATGAATTTTAATAAGATGGGTTAGGCAAAAGTACCGATACGCGACGGTACGACGTAGCCATACTTTATTGTATGGCGGAGTTTTTACAATTTTTTGTGTTTTCATTCTTGTGTTGAGCTTTTTTTTTTTGTATTTAAGCCGCTGGGGAGCGGAGTTTTTGTGTGGTCTTGTTTTTAATTGTTATTTTTGTCCTGAAAACTTGGCCGCAAAACAGGACGCTACGGTAGTCTACTTTTTGTGTGCTGTGGGACTTTTGGGCGCGTTGGATAAGAGGGATGGGGAGGGGGAGGGGGAGCGCTGCCATCGTCCGACGCTAGTTAGTGTCGAGTGGTAGTATATTTGCTGTCAAGTGCCGCCACAGATTTATGGCAGTTCTTTAGGATTATTGCGACTCGCTTAATTATATGTGCACAGCTGATGGACGCCTCGATCGTACAGTCACCGGACGTAGCAGTAAGCAATAATAAATTGCGCTCATTAAAATACAGGTATCGTGAAAATAAAACTTTAGAATAATCCTGATCTTCTTCTCTATTTTATACAAGCGCATATGCAATCTTGCGCTTTACATGGTCATTATTTAGGAGAATGCTGTTTATAATACTCAAATTAGTACCGTTATATGCCACCGACCAGTTGTCGATGACCACTAGATTCAGCAAAATATGAACCCACGATGATGATGATTACGAAATCATAAATGAGACATGAACGATTGCCCTATTGTTACTTGAATCCAGTGCATTAATCAAATTATGTACACCACCTTAATTTCATACACTACTATGTGCTCAAGTATTCGGGAATTTGCTGTAATTCAAAGGAAACGTTGATATTTTTATTACAGTTTCAACATTACGCTAGAATTATATTTCTTTACTGTTAACTCTAATTCTCGTCGTAATTGGTATTAAATATTCTCTTAACTTGAAACTGGAACAAGGAATATACTTGTACTAAACAAGTCCCATGTTTATTATTAATAAATAGCTGACACTTTATAAAATCTGTACAAAGTTATGGAATGTGTTTGAATAAGCGCATATTCCAATCATTCTATGTTCTCAGCATTGTACAGATATGTATGCTTACAGTCTCTAAACATAGCTATTTTCATGGAAATAATTATCATTCACATGAGATCGCATGAGAGAAAGTGTTTTCCGTCGCGGTGATCCCTAACCCTAATAAGTACTCGGCATACACATAGTTGGCAAAAGAATACTACATATATATTCATAGAACATACTGGTGACGTTTGATTGTTTAAACTTGAGACGCCTTCTGTTCCGCGATGAGGGAAAAATGCAATTACGCATACCTCCTATGCTTCCTGAACGTGCAGACGACCGTCACCAGCCTCTTCGTCCAGTTGTCGCTGCGATAGTCACGCCACTCCTCCTTCCATTTATCCTCCGTACGCTCCACCACAACCTTGATCCTTTCATAAAAGGCTAAGCCCGGATCTTCTCTTGAATGGGTATCGTATCGTGACTGCAGATATTCTTCTTTAATTCGATATTTTTCGGCCCGGAGCTCGATTGTATAGTAGGTAAGAGTAAGGTACCCGTAAGCACGCACGGTGCTGCGTGAGGCACTGTGCGATACGCCGTAGATGATCTTGTCAATGCGGCCCTTTGCGTTCTCTTGAGAGTATTCCTATTCTTTCTCCTTTCTACCGCCTTTATCCATACAGGCGCCGCATAGAGCACTACCGACTCCCAAACTCCATAATAGAGCTTCGGCGTAGAGCCGATGGGACCCTTCACATTGGGCAGCAGCGATCTCAATGCTCCGATGAGGGCATCGGTCTTACCGCACACTTTCACGAGCCCCGAACCTTTTGCAGTTATCTACCTGCATCCCTACGTAATCTAATCTCCTGCTTCGTGGTCAAAAGGTGCCCCTCCACATTTATCTCAATTACCTTGGGGATCCGCTTGCCCCTCAGCAGTTTCACCTCGATTTTCTCCTGTGCGATCTTGAATCCTTTATCGACACACCACCGGATGAACACACCCAACACCGTACTTAATTTATTGCCCACCTCTTTCTGCTTGGCCACGTCGAGAATCATCGTCAAGTAGTCTGCGGCAAAAGCGACGGCATTCATTTTCGGAATGCCATTCAACTCCTTCAGTAGACCGTTGTACACCAGGTTCCGCAGCAGCGGTCCAAGTATCGATCTCTGTGGGGCACTGGCGTACACATTTCGGCTTACTGTTCTTCCTGTCGTTCTTCGTACAATCTTTCTGTCCTCGAGATAGTTCTCGAGGAGCGTCAATAATGTCCTTGGCATCTATGCTTGGGCAAACACCAATGCTTGGATAAACAGCACCATTTTTAATCTATGATTCGAAGAATGTTTCTTAGAATGAGTAACAGAAAGATAAGAGAAGAACGGGCGCAGGGAGAAAACGTTGTTGCTACTAGATAATGCTAGGTCGCTTCCCAATCTCGAGGATCTAAATAAAAAAGATGAATTCGTTACAGTTATGAGTCCTCCACTTGACGTAACACCACTCAGACAACCAATGAATTGTGGAATAATTGCATGTTTCAAGCGAAAATACTGAAAGGAAATGGTGCAAACATTAGCTTCATTACATTTTTGCAATACGGAGGATGAAGTGATAGACATCCATAAAAAATTAAACGTGTGGGATTGCTGCCGCATTGTACATGATGCTTGGTCATATGTCGAGAATGTAATAATGATAAACGCGTGGAACAGCCTTTTGAAGCATGGGAGTGCGGAATACTAAAAGAAATAAATAAGAAATGAAATAGTAGATGAAACAGTTTAATTGCTGCATAGCTTACCTGGATGCGAACGGTGCGATGCAGCCGATGTGCCAAACTGGTTTGTAATTGGTAAATTACATGATATAGTCATGAAGATATGTACTGACGAAGTTCTTCAAAATTTTGAAGACAAAACTTTGGATAAAGCGAATATAGGTATTGCCGACGATGAAGCTAGGCCTTCTCATTCGAAGGTTCAAATAATGAGTTAACATGGTTTGAAGCACAAAATGAATGTAACTCGGAGGAACTGCTTATATTAAAACGTGTATATTAAAACGTATATATTAAAAAATATATTAAGAAATATAATATGATTTAGCCATAAGAAAATTGTGAAACGCATACGATTTGATGTAGCGTTTAATTGTTTGTGTGTACCATTTGTTTTGAAATATATGACACACAGTACAGAAAAGCTGTTGTATTATTCAAATACATTTATTATTATTAATTGCAGTAATAATTATTCTACTATATATGGAAGACAAGGAAAGACGCGCAATGGTATTCTTATATTTACGTTCTCGTTGAACTCTATACTTTTAATTTGGCAAATTGATATTTGTCATTTTGCTTTCGCATTCCATTTTTCTCTGATTTTGCCAAGAATGTCTCTTGGAATTATTTTTGTTTGCCTGTTGTTTGCTTCATCAATACGAGATGTCCATGCTGCTTCTTGTATAATTTCTATTAATGTTGTTACTACCTGTTCGATGTTTTCGTGTGCTTTTAGTGGAATATTGCAGTTGATTTTTCCCTAGATTAGTTCTTTAAATGTTTGCCATTTGGTGCTTTTATTGCAAAGCGACTCTGGTTTGCTATAAAGTATTGGTTTGCTTGTGTATTCTTTATTATCGATGTAGGTTCGGAGCTAAGCTCAAAACTGAATGTTATTTTTAATTTGTTTGCGTTTAGTCCTTTTATAACTGCAAAATGGAGCAATTCAGGAGCTTTTTTAGATCTGTCTGTCCGTATGTTGGTCTGTCTGTGGATAATATTTTGAGATTACTAGTTCTAATATATATTCCTAGTGTTCTAACTCGAGGTGTGTTAATTCTTGAGCCCCATAACATGTGATTTGCATTAAAGTCTCCCGCTGTGATTTATTTGTCATCTATGGTGTTTCGACCGTTCGCAGAGACACGCGATCGCGAGATAGCACGTCAACGAGAGTCCTCGTTACGATTAAATAATCGACGCCACGAACTGATCGATCCCCTTATTTCTGTTAGGATAATAGGGGTGGTTCAATTGAGTATACACTGAATTAACAGGTATAAATTAGTTTATTCAAACAATTTGTTGACTAGAAAGATACAAATTGATAAAATATAATTAAGTTTCGATTGATAGACAGAGTTATAATGCAGAGTACGCGACGTAAGGTTAGATGATGACGGTTCAAAAAATGTATAAAGACTAACTTTATGTGAACATAATACTGCGGAGGAAAACTTGCGATGGGTGGGTCTAAGGACACGAAATAAGCTGATTTGTTAAGGACAAGTTTTTGTTAGGAGAGTGAGAGAAATAGACTTAACTGTCAATTGGCTAATTTTCTAGGTTAATGACTGAGGAAGGGTGCTAACCGCCCCCGAAAGAGAGAGAGAGAGAGAGAGAGAGAGAGAGAGAGAGAGAGAGAGAGAGGGAGAGTTGCTAGTGGGAAGCATCATACGCGAGAAAAACCAACCTTTACGTGTCAACCCGTAGTAGACAATAAACTTTAGAAAACAATTTAGTAAAAAGATATTTGTTCGGTCTGAAGGACCTTAATTAGAAAATTCTTGAGATTTATGGTAGGTCCTTAAGACTATTGAGGGTACGCAGTAAGGATGTGTAGACATCTTTCCCGCGGTGTGTGGCCTGGTCTAAATACTGTCGCCTAGGACATAACATGTACATGATACATATGTATCATTTTGTGTCGCAATGATACATATACTATTGACATCTGGAAGTAATTGATGTTAGTTTGTATTGTAACGGTGGTTGCTTGAACGTGTTTCTGACTAATTTGACTATGTAAGTGGTATTTGATATCGTTTCTTATTATCATTGCGGCTCTTCCGTGTGCTTTTCCTGAGGTATCATAGATGGTGTTATATGATATTTTCACGTAGCTTTTTGGTGTGAAATGTATTTCTAAAATAGGTAATATGTCAATATTATCGCTATACAGAAATGATTTAATTTCGAGGGCACGTTGTTGTAGATCATTGAAATTAATTGTAATTGGACTGTAATTTGTTGTGTTTATTGTCTGAGTACTGCATTTTACTCACTTATCATTTTTCTTAACATTTTGGAGTTTTAGATGGATTGCTTGACCAGTTCCTTGATTTATATAGGGTCGTTATTGTTGTTGTTTTGGTTTTAGTTGTACAAGGGTGACGTTTGGTTAGTTACTTGTGCATAACTTCGGCTACCAAAGGTATTGATGTTTCTGTGGTTAGTGTTTGATACATGTTATATATTTGATGTTGGCTCTGATTCAGTAGTTTCTTATTGTGAGAGATAGTTGCTGTACGTTCTGCTTCGAAGAGGTGGAAACAGTTTTCGTTGTAGTTGTTTTCTGACTTCGCAACCTTCATAGCTCGCTGGGTGGTTTTCATTACAGTTATAGCATTTTACTTCGTTTATCTTTCCTATGTATGGGCAGTTTGTTGTTAGATGGTTTTCTGCACACTTGACACACGCCGGATTTCTGTTGTAATAGTTTCTTTGCGTGTCCGTATTGGAGACACTGTATGCATTGCGGTAAATCCTTTTTATAACGAGGTGCAGTGGCTCAATTGTTATAAAGGTGTTTAACAGTTTTTTAATATCGAAGGTTTCTTTATTATTGGTTTTGGGTTCGAGTTCTATTAGAAACAGTGTCAATGGCTGTTTTGTATCGTATCTGGTTACATTATTTATTGTTCTTACTTGGTGTCCGATTTTTGCTAATTTCTCACATATATTTTTGATATCTGTTCTTGAATATAGTCCTCTAATTACTACTTTGTAGCTCTTCTCTCTTTGGAACTGGTATGTGTGATATGCAGCGTTTTTCTCATCTAGTGCTTTTGTCACTTTTTTAAAGATTTCTGGAGTATTTGTTTACATTTTGGCTTGTTCCTGTTTTAATTGCTTTATAATGTAGTTTTCTGTTCCGGTAGTGTTGTTTAATAGTCCAATAAGGGGATCTAATATTTGGGCATCGGCGTAGATTGGTGGTGATTTAACGATATGTGTTGTGCTTTTTTCTTTTGTGTCTGTATCTACATCTTCTACCAATGAGCTGAAAGAATTTTGCAGTGGCATATCTTGCAGTCACTTTTGCGTTTCTGTATCGGAAATATTTGTAGTGCTTATGCCTGGTATTATTTTATACTTTTTGAGAGCTGTTGCTATCTCCCAGTTTTCATCTTGATAAGGTAGTTCGTCGTTGCAGTTGCTCTCCGCTTGCTTTTGTAATGTTTCCATTTCTTTTATAGCCGTGCATTCCAGTTCTTTGTTAAGTGGCTGTTTTCGACTTATCGTGTTTGTAGCTTTATTTATGTAGTATATTTCACCGTTGTTTGTGAATTTGATTGACGGTATTTGTTGTTGCATTCTGGAACATTTACCATTTGACAGTGTTCCTTGGCGTTTCAATTGCCTAAATTCACTGCTTGTCGCACTTGTACTGGAGCTCAGTTTCTTACGTCTGTTTAGTTCAGCTGCTCGGACAGAATTGATATAGCCAAATGGACGCCTTTCTTAGGTTTGTGTAGCATCATTAGATAATTTCCAGATAGTAAGGAAATAATAAATAATCCTGATGGCATTGAATATGATTATTAGCATCCTAATGAGTTTCGGGTGAAATTCCTTCATAATTTTACTATTAATTATGTCCAAGTTTGGAATCCTCCCAAAATTTAATATCTACGATAATCTATTAACTTCTTTCATTGTGATACATTTTACATTTTGAGGGTCCTTAGAAGATCTTTGTGTGGAGGAAATAGTGGGTTGGTATGATTACTAGTTCCTACATGCTAAGTTGGTACGACTTCTAACGACACTTGTTTGCCTTAGGCTTTGGCCACGTGTTAATCATCTCAGTGTATCCGGCCTACATGTTTGTACTTGGTGGCGAAATGCAGAATATACAAATCTAATCTGAGTGAATCAATAGATACCAGACTCTAGAAACTTATTGATTAACACTTTATACTGGGATGCGTCATAGTAATGTTATTGAAATAGAGTTTTGTATTATTGTTTAGAATTGTGAATCTTAATTGCCGAAATAAATGTATAGAAACATTTGGATTATACTTAGAATTGATATCAAAATAGTTTCAGATTTATTTAATATGTGATTTACAAGATCTTCGTCGATATACAAATGCACGCGTCTCAGCACTCTCTTTGTTTCACCATCTTCTATACCAGACTACTAACGGAACAGTTGCATTCATCTGTTTTACGAGACGCTGTGGCGCACATACTTTCATACATTAATACTCATATATGTGTGTCACAACTACTCGGCTAATCTAGTGTAGCATACAAAATTACACATATCTCAAATGTTACAAACAGAAAAATCTGTTAAATATGTCTAAATAAACATGTCTACATAAATTGGTTCGGTCATATTTATAGTCAGAATTTAAAAATGTTTAATATAGTAAAAAAAAAAAAAAAAAAAGAATTGTAGACTTATGGTGCGATTCTAGCCAGCATATTAGGAATATATGCGTAAATTATGCAACAGTAATAATATAAATTTGAATGTGTACTTTCTCATCTCATTTCTTTTAACAACTTTTCAATATAATAACTATATATATAACTATATAGTATTTAGTTCAAAAAAGCTTTATCGGTGAATCTTAGCAATGATAACTAATCAAGCACCTAAATTAAATGCTACAGCAGCTCTAATGTTACAAACTTTTCATGAGATAAAGATCGAATCTCTTACTACGTAGAAATTATTACGCTTATTGTTAGTAAATATAGTTTGAGAAGAATAGTTTCATTCTGTTGTCAATTTTAAAACAGGTATGATGATTAGAAATATGTAGGTAAGAGAATTTGTTAATTGTTAACTTAGTTGTTACGTGATTTACTATTTAATTTGGAAAATTATGTTCCTTGATAATTACAGAGAAAAAGTATGATACAAAATGTATTAAATATAACAATATAATGATTTACAAGTTAATGGTTTTGTGTAGGATGTAAAACTTGCCAAAGAAATAAATTGAAAGTTATGTGTTAATGAACAAGAACACAATTAAAATCAAAGAGCATATAAAATTTAAGAAAGAATATACTTTATGTAATTAAAAGTAATAGTTCTTAGCTAAACATATGTGTTTTATTCGCTCAGATTATATGACATGTGTATATATGTATGCCGGAGATGAAAGGACACCCCCCCCCCCCCCCCGTTGGAATTATTTGGAAAAGCCTCAATACTGTAGCATTTACGAAATAACCCAGACACAGTCATTCGAAACTTGAGACAATGAGTTTGGGCTCGAGGCGACAACCGGTCGCCGAGCGTAGCCACGGTCACGGGATGAACGTTCCACCTAACAGAGATATAAAGTAACATAGCTTTCCTTTAAAGAATTGGCAGTACAGACACTTGACAATAAGACATTCCAACAGCCCCGCAGCTCGCCACACACAGACCCCATTCTTTCGGCCAGATGATCGCCAGATGCCGATGCATCGTTTACAGTTTATGTTCAGATAGCCTGAGGAACCGTTACAAATCTTAGGACTTAGTTAACTAAAGTCCTTCAGATTGACAAACAGTCTTTATTCTATCAGCCTGTAAATCTGTCACCTATTGCGGGAAGTTATGGGAAAACCTGATTTGGTCACGTACGACGTTGCCTGCTAGGAACTCTCTCTCTAGGGCGGCTAGCATCCTTTTCTAACCGCCAACATAGAAATTGACCAATTAACAGCAGCGTCTATTTCCCTCACCCTCCGAGTGGAGGCTTTCTTTGACGAATCCGATGATCTCGTGCCCTTAGGCACATCCCATAATAGTTTTCCTCTGCAGCGTCGTCGTGACGGAAAGTCATTCCCTTTCTGGCAGTCTCATTAGCTAAGAGTCAATCAAGCGATCCTTGTATCACGAGTAGTAAGTCGAGTCCGACTTAGACTTTGAAGCAAAGTATATTCGTTATCCCGTGGACCGTGGATTCGCTATATCGAACCTAGGGCCATTGTCATTAGCGTCCAGTTACCGCGTCCGCTCGTCAATCTTGTATCAGCCATACTTGTGTAATAAATATCTGTGCGACAACCATGAACAACACTGGTGAAGATTCATTAAACGCCCCTAACTCCAACCCGACATATATTTTATTTCCGTTTAATCCCTTTGTAACTGCAAAATCAAGTAGGTCAGGGATTTTGCTCAGGTCTGTCGGCCAGTATGTCGGTCTTCCTGTGGATAATATATTGAGGTTGTTTTTTCTGATGTGTTTTTCCAGGGTTCTACCCCGAGGTGTAGTGATTCTTGATCCCCATAGTGTGTGCTTTGAGTTGTAGTCTCCTACTGCGATATACTTGTCGCCTAATTGTTGAAAGTACTCTTCCCATATTTGTGCTGTAATTTTGTGTCGCGATGGTACATATACTGCTGACAGCTGTAGATAGCTGCTGCTAGATTGTACGGTAACGGTGGTTGTTTGTATATATTCTTTACTAACTTGGTTTTGTAAATGGTGTTTAATGTCGTTTCTTGTTATTATTGCGGTCCCTTTGTGTGCTTTTCCTGAGGTGCGCTTGGTATCGTCTATGGTGTAGTACGGTATTTTTATGTAACTGTTTGTTGTGAAGTGCGTTTCGGATACGAGTAGTATGTCGATGTTGTTGTGATACAGGAATGTTTTAGTTTCTAGGACCCCTTGTTGTAGGCCGTTAGAGTTCCAGGCTGCTATTTTAAGCATGTCCATTTTTATTTTTTGCTTAGCATGTTTGTTAGAAGTTGCAACATAACTGTGATTTGTTGCGTTTGCTGTTTGAGTTCTGCGTTTTGTTCGCTTATCATTTTTGTTATCATTTCGGTGTTTTGGATGGATTTCTTTAGTAGTTCTTTGATTTCTGTAGCGTCGTTGGTGTTATTGTTCTGGTTTTGGTGACTTCGGGTGTTATTTGCTTGGTTACTTGCGCGTAGCTTCGACTGCCATAGGTGTTGGTATTATTGTGGTTGATATTCATTACGTGCTGTACGTTTGTTGGTGTCTCAGCTTCTGCTCTGTCTTGTTGTGTGTGATAGTAATTGTATGTCCTGCTTCGAAGCGGCGGAAAAAGTTTGCGTTGAAGTATTTTTCTGGCTGGGCGGCCTTTGTAGCTGGCTGGGTGGTTTCCGTTGCAGTTGTAGCACTTTACCTCGTTTATTTTTCTCGTGTATGGGCAGTACGTTGTCAAGTGCTTTTCTGTTCATTTGACACACACCGGGTTTCTGTTGCAGTAGTTTTTTGTGTGTCCGTATTGTTGACACTTTGACACATATTGTTGGCATTGTGGTATGTCTTTTTTGTGTCGATTGCGAGTGAAGATGTACCCAATTCATGTTCATCCCATGCAGAAATATGTAAAAAAGTAATGAACGGTATTAAACGAAACTTTGTTGCGTAGAATATATGTTTCAAAAATTGTATAAAATGTCATGGAGTAAACATGGAAAAGAAACGTATCTCAGAATCGTATAAAGTCTATAATGTATTACATAATAAGCGTAGAAGAATTAGAATAGAACTAGTAGAATAAACGATATATAATACCAAATACATTCGCGTGAGGACTTTACAGTATCCTGAAAAAATGAGCACATAAATTAGTAAATAGAATAATCATATTTTACATACCAGTTCGCATACCATAGCCATCAAAACTACAATTAAGCAGTAACAGTATACCCGTATGCCGGCATCCAGCGATAACCCCTCTACAGGAGCCAAACTCTTGATATAAAAATCCTCCCAAGTCAGTACTCGACATTCCATTCCTATTTCTGTTCTGTTAATGTGACATTCTGTACCGTTACTCTGTCAGTTTTATAATAAATTTTGAAACAACTATCAATTGTTATTACTAATTGGAGTACGAATCTCCCACCTTACGAAACGTGAAATAACCCCGAACCGAAGCGACAACAGCGCAGTGGTTAGCGCCTTAGATTACGAACGTTCGGAACCCGGATTTCAAATCCCGGCGACCGGAGATCGATATTTTCTTTCACACATCTAAGTTCACATCCCAGCAGCGACATCTACACACTAGCAGCATCAGTAACTACAACTATCACGGCCTATTCACCTCAAACCTAAACAGTTTGATTTTACCGTCAAGGCTGTTAAGTGGTACAAAACACCTTCAAATCGAGAAAAACACCTTATGGTTATTGCTCTGACGGGTAAAAATAGAGGAAATGTGAGTTTTCCCATGTTTCTCGGGATTCCACCCACAAGCGACCAGTGGTGGGGTGATCATCACCGAGTAAGAGTTTTCCTTTGAAACAGCATTGTCACCGGACATCACTGGATCTGCGACATTAGTACAGTCGAAATTACTGGTTCATCGACAACAGAACAGTCACCATATCTCTAGACTCGATCTCTTCTAACAGATCAGTCGACACCTCTGGACTCGGTCTCCGCCTATAGATCAGTCAACATCTCGTTACCGGATTCTCACCCGTCAATCATTCGTCTACTTCACTTATACTTTACGCAACGGCGTGAATATCTTCTGTATGAAGTTGTTGAAATATATATTATAACCTGTTAACCACAGTGTTATACTCACTCAACCAACCCTATTATCCTAACAGAAATAAGGGGATCAACCTGTTGCTGGCATCGATTATTCTAATCTTAACGGGAATTTACGACATCCATTGACGAGCTTTCACGCGATCACATCACTCAGCGACTGGTCGAACAATCACTTACTTTCTGTCGAAAAAGACAAGTTGTTACTTACATAGTATGCTTCACTGTTGAGAAAGTTCGCAGAATGATTTTTCACTGTAAGCCTATGATTAGCTGTTCGTCGTTTATGGCAAAATATTTAGCACGCCTATTTTTCTTTCGACCGTCATACGCCTCGAACACGGCTGATGATCTTTTTCTCCAAAAAACGGTGTATTAAGACGAAATTTATCCCAAAACGCAAGATAGAAGTAACTGAAGCGGCTGCTATGCTAAAAGAATCATATGGAGTAAATACTATAAAGCCACCAGTCATTTACAATAGGTTGAAAAGGTTTCAAGATGAAACAGAAAACGAATGGAAGACGAAGCTCGTGAGGATTGACATTTTACCTTGCAGACCGATGAGAACATTCTACGTGTTCGAAAACTTGTGTTATCAAAGTGGCGAATCACTGTCTGGATGATCGCTTAGTATCCATCGAAGAACTTAGTATCGCTTTAGGAGGTGCACATCAAATTCCAAATAATGATTTAAAAATGCGAAAATTTGATGCTAGAATTGCTGATCCCACAGTTTGCTGATGAAAATCTACGAACATTTTGAACAGAATCTAAATACACTTAACCTTGTAACGTGGTTAATAATTTATAGTAACATGAAGTGCAAATATTCTCAGTTCATCTTGCTGTAAACATTCGTTGAAAAGGATTGTAAGTAGCTAAAGTAAGGGTGTACCTAGCGCTTAGTCGTTTTACGCAGAGTGCTCACACAGTTACTGGTCAATGCTACTACTGTAGAAACCAACTATACGAAGACAAAAAGAATTAACGTGGGAACATTTTCATCACATTTTGTAACCAGCACGATAGCATATATTTTAATTTTTCATGCCTATAATATTTTCCTGAAAATGCTGATTGCTGATTTTTTAAACTGAATGCGACATACATTTTTGTAAATTTTTTTATTATTTCATAGATTAATATAATTTTACTTATGTACGATATACATAGTTTCTTTCAAGATTATTTCTTATTTCTTATTCATCAAGTTTAAGGCGCATGATCAATACGACTGTTACTGTCCACTGTACAAGATATAGATAAATAATTTTCAAGTGGAAAATATAGATAAATAAATTTTCAAGTGAATAAGTTCCATTCTTATAATTACAAAGCAGTGAATTATTTCCCAAACAACGTGTTTCAGTTTCAAATAAACAGATTGGAACTTACGAAGTTGGGAAGTGACTTTCAAGACTTTCAAGACAAAGCAAACAAACAAATTAACATACACCACAGATTATAATTGTATTACGACGCCAATACGTTATATTTATTATATATACGCAAAACGTCTTAGGAGCGGGAAATTAGTGTTCTAGTACTGGTCCACCTGGTCATTGATGTACGTTATCGCGTTGGTAATAAAAGATAGTAAAATTGTGTATCCTTTCATTTTCCCCAAATATTTATCATTTATGAGAAAAACTGATGGCTACTACCTGTATGAAGACCTTATATATTTAAATTACACACGTTTAAATTACAAAGTAGGAATTATTCGCTACGAGAAGAAGATGGACCAAAACGTCTAAAATGAGTCAAACTAATATTAGTAGTAGTCATTTTATGTAGAAACTATGAAACGCTTTCTTCGATGAAATCAATTTTCCTAAATAGAATTTACGCTGCATTTCCAACGGAGAAACACTCTTTTCCCAATTTATTCGATATTAACAATAAACCATGATGGAAACGTTACAATTGATTTTTAACTCGTTTATCTTCGTAGTTAAAATTATTATTTTTTCCTGTTACAAAATACGCGAAAATATTGGAAAAATAAATGTACGAAAAGAACGTTTGGAATATTCGTAGAATCAATGAGTTGTTTGTCTTTTTAAAAAGTTTACCCTTTATAGGATGGACAGAAGTATAAATTCAGTTATAGAAAAGCATTTATTTATAAACTATTTGCAAATAAAATTGTTCATATTATTCTCATAATAATCTCATAATAAATTCCCATTTTCGTGCTGCCTGTTTCTATCAACTCTTGGTCGAATATTATTTGTTATTTTGATATACAGCATAACCTTGATTATATATTGCGTACATACATCATCCGAACGTTCTATCATCAGAATGTTGTATAATTCTCTATAGTGTATCGTACATACGTATATAGCTATATACGTATATAGTTCATATAGTATTTGTTTTCCCCCAATTAAATTTGTCGACGACGAGAACTGCCGAAGTAAAGTCTCGTGACAACATTTCAGTACGATATTTACATTAGAAACGTTTCAAACAATAATGACGTCAACGCAAAAATAGATAGTTTTGACAATTGACAACAAATACAAAATCCTTAGGATGACAGATAGAGGAGTGGTTCGAGAAAGCGTAGGAAATCCATACCGTGTTTCAGTACCCACCGTGGGGAATGCAGATACTCAGCAGGCACTATTCTATGCCCACATAGCGAATGGTAGATGTCTCGGAAGATGTGCGTTATGTGATACAATTAATTTAGAAAGAATTGTTTGCAATTGGTTCTTACATTGTGTGGGATATAACGTAGAAATATCAGGAGAAGATATACAGAGAAAAGCTGTGGAATTTAATCAGAAATTAAATGTAAATCCTTATTTTCAACCCTCTAATGGTTGGTTGCAAAGATTTCGAATACATCACTATATTTTTGATGCAGATATCTGTCGAGATTTTCCAGTCTCAATTGCAGCCGCAGTGTATACCTTCAAAGATTTTTTTAACAGACGTCTGAATCACGAGGGGTGTACATTGGAGAACATCTACAGTGTCGTTTACAGACCAATAGCGTGGAAGTCACTACCAGAAAATACTTTGATTGTTCATCGTGCGAAATTGACAGAAGACGAAGAAATGTTGGAAGATCACGTTACTGCACTTTTTTGTACAAATGCTACGGGATGTCACAAGTTGCCGATACTAATAGTCGGCAGCGTTGAGGAAAATCGCGGATTACAGAATTTCAATATGAATGCCTTCCCAATTATCTACAGATCAAACAGCAAAGCTTGGATGGACAGTACCATCTTTAATCAATGGTTCGAAAACCATTTCATAAAATCAGTTCAGGAAAGACAAGAGCGAAATGGGAGCAGAATGAAGACGTTGTTGTTAATAGGTAATGTACGCTGGGATCTGAATGAATTAGATAGTAAAGAAGAATTAGTTAGAGTCAGGAATTTTCCATATAACGTTAGACCACTCCTGGACCCAATGGATCATGGAATAATCGCATGTTTCAAGCGAAAGTACCGAAAAGAATTGGTGAAAACATTAATGTCATTTTCTATGTGCAATACGAAAGAAGAAGTGATAGACCACCATAAAGAATTAAATATATGGGATTGCTGCCACATTGTACATAAGGCTTGGTCAAAAGTCGACAGTGCAATTATAAAAAGGGCGTGGGACAAGCTTTTGACGTTTGACGTTATACGTAATGTGGACGCAAAAAAAAGGAAAAGTGACATATTTAAAACAGTAAAATTGCTGCATAGCTTACCTGGATGCGAACAGTGCAATGAAAACGATGTGTCAAACTGGTTTGAATCTGAAAACATACGCGATAAAATCATGGCGATATGTACCGACGTAGCTCCAAATTTTAGATACAATACTATGAATCGAGTGAACATAGGTATTGTCGACGATGGACCTGGGCCTTCTTATTCATAGCTCCCAAAAAAGCTTACATCGTTTGAAGTACAAAATGAAGTAACTCGGAGGAATTGCTTCTATGACGCGTATATTAAAAAATATATTAAGAAATATAATATAATTTAGTGATAAGAAATTGTGGAACGCGTACGATTTTATATAGCGACTAATTGTTTGCCTGTACCATTTGATTTGAAGTATATGACATTCATTACAGAAAAATCTGTTGTTCTATTATTCAAACACATTTATCATTATTAGTTCCGATAATCAAGATTCAACTGGATATGGAGGACAAGAAAAGACGCAAAATGGTCTCTTTGTACTTACGTTCTCTTTATCTTTTATATCTTCAATTTTATTTTATTATTTATTATTTATTATTTTTTTATTTGTATTCTAGAATTTGTTCAGCTGGACATTCGGTACATTTTTCTGACTTAATTGCTAAATAACATGTGGATAGCTGCCTCCAGCGGCATACCAACTTCAAGTTAGACTATTTTATTTCTCCAGTCAGTGGGATGTTTTATTTTTTGTCTTTTTTCTATGAGAGCTTTGATCGCTTCAGCAGCTAGCTGGTTAGGATGTGCTGCCGTTCTTTCCTTGTATTTTTTTTTCTTTTTGCTTTCTACTTTGACACTTGGTATTTTTAGGTCTTTGCGTATATCCCCGTTTCTGACATATCATGGGGCGTTCACTATTGTTCTGCGTATTTTCGGTATATATATGTCGAGTTGTCAGTAGAGTTGGGGGCGTGTAACGAATCTTCACTTGAATTAGCCATCGTTATAATACAATAGAGATAATGTTTGTCGGTTAAGTATGGTTATTACAGAATTTGACAAGAAATCGCGGTGATTGGACACTTGAGATACTAATGATGATAACGAATCCATGGTCAGCGGGTTAGCAAATGTACTTTCTTCCAAAGTCTTTCCTTTTCTTTTTTTTGGGGGGAGGAAATCCGCACGGACACCCGCAGCTTCTAGGGGGAAAAGCGGTGTGGTAGTGTCGGACTCCAACCGAATAAAACTTCCACGATGACAATCCCTCTTGCGATCGAGGGGTGCCCGGGAACCGCTGGGGCGATACTCCAGCTCCCCCCTGCGCACAATAACTTGTCCGCAAATGGCGCGGTGTGCTGCCATGTCACATCGCGTCACAACCCCGAGGGCCGTCAGGACCCCCAACGGGACTACTTGGCTACACCCGGGCGCCGGAGAGTCCAGCACCTAAGTTTTAACACCCATCGGAGGTCGCGGTGGTCCCAGCGCGCCCCGCGTAGGCGCGTCCACGGGCACCGCTGCACCCTCATCGGTCAATCCTCTCGGGATGGGAGTCCCGCTCCGCTGTCTCCTTCCGCAGCATAACCTGCTCGCCGAAGGAGGTCACGGCCCTCCTGCCCCTCTCGCTCGTCGGCAATGCCTTAAGAATCGCCAGCGGCGAGAGGTCGCATCCTATTTTCACGGTGACGGAGTGGCACGGGGCCGACCACGCCGGGCAATGTTCCAGCATGTGCTGCGCCGACTCCACACCTGGATCGCAGTATTGAGAACGCGCGGTCGCCTCTTTCCCGATTCGGTGCAGATACTTACCGAAGCAACCGGGTCCAGTGAGCACCTGCGTCACCCTGTAGGTCAGGGGAGGAGTGCCACCGTCCAACCAAACCTCCTGGTATGAAAGGACGGCCTCGAGGACCCTTAGCCCTGGCACGCCCGTTCTCGTGTCGAGGCCGGCGCGACATCTGTCGAGCAGGGCTCGCCGAGCCTGTACGCCAGCCTTAGCGTCCACCGCGCCGACACCGCCTGATAAACTCCGAGTGCGGAGATAAATCTCGCGACACCTCAGGGCATGCAGCTTGAACGGGGCTGCCCGGCGAGCACCGCCGCTACCACGACCGAAATGGTGCGAAAATCCTTCGCTATCCTGATGGCCACCGCCCTGTGCAACCTCCTAATCGTCCGGATACTGCGACCGTTGGTTGCCAGGTCCTCTGCTCAGATCAGAGCTCCGTGAAGGAGCTTTGCTCGCACTACGCCGGCGTACAGCCGACGCACTCCGACGCCGGGCCCGCCCAGCCGAGGCAGCAAACGTCCTAAGGCGTTTGCCGTTGCCTCGACCGACGGTGCCAGACGCTCGAAGTGAGCGTCGGAGGTGCAGTGGCTGTCGAGGGTCAGACCTGAATACTTCATACTGGCCCTGACCCCGATCTCCACTCCTACCAACCACAGGCTATAATTCGCCGGAGGCGTCCTAAAACATGCATACCATATATGTTTCGGTATTTACTTCTAGTTTGTTTTTTTTTCTTTTCTAAGAATGTTCGACCGTTCGAATGATTCGAATAATCGACGCCACGAATCGATCGATCCCCTATTTCGATTAGGATAATAGGGGTGTTTGAGTGAGTATAACGCTGATGTTAACAAGTTATAATATATATATTTTCAACAATTCAATAACTTCAATATTTGATACAATTGTGAGTATGCTGACTGCCAAACTATGAGTGAGTATAGCCTGAGACTCCTTTCGTGTTGGCGACTGTGATGACTGACTGTTACTTCTTGAATTGACTGTTTGTTACTCTGTCGATTGACTCTGACTGCTGAGTTTTCTCTTCTGTCGACGACTGACTGTTACTGTTACTTAGACTGTTACTGACTTTTCGCTCTCGTATCATTACGGAGGAAAGCTCGGTTTGGGTGTGTTTTAGGTACGACGAAAGCGGATTCGTTGCTCACACTTTTTGTTAGGAAAATGAGGGTAATGATCCGCGATGCCCATTGGTTATGGCCAACGTTGATGAACGAGAATAGGTGGAGGAATCATCCTACCAACGTGGCTCGTGTGTAACATTGTTCATGAGAAGAACCCGCTTTTACCGTTAGGTCACTACCCGCTTTCTCCGTAATTTGTAAGAGTGCCCAATAAACCTAAGGACTATTCTTAGGGCCATACATAAACCAAGAATACTTGCACGATTAGAGATTCTTGAAAGTTAATAAGATTAAGTTATAAAGATGACGTTAAAAAGATTATGTTTATGGTGGTTCCTTAGGCTTATTGGGGATCTGAATAACGGTACGTGGACCCTTGATGAATAGACAATGAAGGATAGCGCACGGACTATCCCATACGACGTAATACTGGGTTTCTGTTGCAGTAGTTTTTTGTGTGTCTGTATTGTTGACACCGTATGCATTGCGGTATGTTCTTCTTATAAAGAGATGGTTCAGTTGATACTATTGTGTTTAGGATTTTTTTAATGTCGAAGATTTCTTTATTATTAACTTTGGGTTGAAGTTCTATTAGAAACAGTGGCAATGGCTGTTTCGTTCAAATTACCAAATTGAAAGTATAAAAGTCAAAGCGGACGTAAATACAAAGATACCATTTCGTGTCTATCCTTGTCTTCCATATACAGTGGAACCTTGATTATCGGAACTATTAATGATAAATGTATTTAAATAATAGTATAACAGCTTTTCTTGTATTGTGTGTTATATACGAGGGTGAATCAAATATAAACGAGACTTTTGTTTCTGAGCGCGTAAATTTAAAGGGAGCGAGCGGCCGCTTCTAGTGTGCATTGGTTGGGATGTCAGGAGTGGGGAGAGCAGGCCGTTGTCCAGTTCAGACACGTTTGGCGGTAGTATTCAAGATGTCAGAGCAACAAGTACACCTCTCAGTTGCGCAACGCATTATTATTAAATTTCTCACACATGAAGGCGTCAAACCAATAGAAATTCTGCAAAGATTGACTGCACAGTTCGGGGATCAGACACTGTCAAGGGCTCGCGTGTTTGCCTGGCATAAGAAGTTCAAGGAAGGACGTGAACTGGTTGAAAATGTGGAACATGATCGTCGTCCTCGAACCAGCATTACGGAGGAGAACATTCGCACAATAAATGCTGCTTATTACTGTGAGCTTTTGAGGGAGGCAAAGGTTGCTTATCGTTCGAAAAGGCGTAACCAACCGATTCGAGACGTCATTCTCCTCCACGACAACGCCAGGCCTCATACAGCAGCTCTAACCTGCACAACATTAGAGGAAATAAGGTGGACTCCACTTGATCATCCTCCCTACAGTCCTGACCTATCGCCCTGCGATTTCCATCTCTTCGGACCGCTTAAAGAAGCACTAGGAGGACAACGATTCCAAGACGACGCGGCGGTGGAGGCCTTTGTGCGCAATTGGCTTCTGACACAGCACTCTTCTTTTTACGATGCTGGGATCAAAAATCTCCCAATCCGCTGGGAAAAATGCATTTCCAAAGCAGGAGACTATGTTGAAAAATAATATGTGCTTGGCTATGTTATTTCACTGAATAAAATTATTTTAAAAATAAAGTCTCGTTTATATTTGAGTCACCCTCGTATTTCAGATCAAATGGTAGAAGCAAACATTTAAACGCTTCATAAAATCGTACGCGTCCCACACCTTTCTTATTGCTAAATCATATAATACTTCTTAATATACTTTTTAATATATACGTCTTAATATAAGATATTTCTGTGAGTTACTGTCATTTTGTGCTTCAAATGATGTA
Source organism: Bombus pascuorum (assembly GCF_905332965.1). Classification (NCBI taxonomy): domain Eukaryota; kingdom Metazoa; phylum Arthropoda; class Insecta; order Hymenoptera; family Apidae; genus Bombus; species Bombus pascuorum. The sequence goes on along the minus strand of NC_083494.1, from coordinate 5,448,586 downwards.
AGCTTTTTTGGGAGCTATCAATGAGAAGGCCTAGCTTCATCGTCGACAATATCTATGTTCACTTCATCCAGAGTATTGTTTCTAAAATCGTGAAGAACTTCGTCGGTACATATCGTCCTGAGTATATCATTTCTATCGTCAATTTGAAACCAGTTTATCACGTCGATTCTGTTGCACCCTTTGCATCTTGGTAATGTCTGGAGCAATGCAACTGTTTCATCTACGTCTTTTTTTATTATTTCTAAGTTTTCCACACTTCGTTTGATTTCATCCTTTAAAAGAAATTTCCACGTATTTATCATTATTGCATCGTCGACATATGACCAAGCAGCATGTACAATGCGGCAGAAATCCCATATGTTTAATTCTTCATGGAGGTGTATCACTTTGTTCTCCGTATTGTAGATAGTTAATGGCATAAATGTTTCCACCAATTCTTTTCTGTACTTTCGCTTGAAACATGCGATTATTCCATGATCCATTGGTTCTATGAGTGGTCTAACGTCACATGGAAAGCTCTTGACTGTAACGAATTCATCTTCCTTATTTAGTTCCTCCAGATCGTGATGCGAGCGAACATTACCTAGTAACAACAACGTTTTCTCCCTGTGCCCGTTCTTCAGTTGTTTCTCTTTAACTAATTTTAAGAAATGTTTTTCGAACCACTGATTAAAGATGGTACTGTCTATCCAAGTATTGCTGTTTGATCTGTAGGTAGTTGAGAAGGCATCTGTATTGAAATTGTAAAATCTTTGAGTTTCCGCAATACTGCTGATTATTAGTACCGGCAACTTGTGACATCCGCTAGCATTTGCACAAAAAAGTGTATTAATGTGATCTTCGCACTCTTCTTGGTCTGATTCCAATTTCACACGCTGAAAAATCAAAATTTCTTCTGGTACTGCTTTCCACACTATTGGTGTGTAATGGGCATTGTAAACATTCTCCAATGTGCACCCCTCGTTTTGCAGAAATGTTGTAAACGCAGTTTTGAAGTTATCCACTGCAGCTTTATTTGGGGTTGGAAAATCTCCTCTGGTTTCCTCAACAGTGATATGGTTACGTGCTTTAAAGTTTGACATCCAGCCGTGACTAGCCTTAAATGCAGAATTTCCGTTTAATTTTTCATTAAGCTCGAGAGCTTTTTTGCGTAACTGTAGTCCTGTTATTTCTACATTATTATCTTTACATCGTTTGTACCACTGGTAAAGAACTCTTTTTAAATCCGTATTGTGTGTCATTTTTAAATGTTTTTTGGAACTTGTAGGAGCCGGTGAGTTTTTCTGGAGAGATTGTTTTATCTCTGCTGCCCTTGCTTTTATACTGGCGACGGTAGAAATTGAAATACCATACGCTTCTGCTATGACACTGTAAAGGTTACCTGTGTTCAGATCAACTATGTCTATTATCTCAAGGATTTCATTTTTTTTTTCAGGTGTCAATGGCAACTGTTTTCTTTTTGGCGTCATTATTGTTTGGAACGTTTCGAATGTAAATACCGCACTGAAATGTAGTGACGAGATTTTATTTCGACAGTTATCGTCGCCGACAATTTTGATTGGGGGAAACAAATACTATATGGATTATACACCTATATAGGTATACGTCTATGAGATACACTATAGAGAATTATACAATAATCAAATGAGAGATAGTTCGGATGATGTATGTTCACAAGGTATGTATAATCGAGATTATACTGTATATCAAAATAACAAATAATATTCGATCAAAAGTTGATAGAAGTAAACAGCATGAAAATGAAAACTTATTATGAGATTATTATGAAAATAATATGAACAATCCTATTTCCAAATAGTTTATACATAAATGGTTTAACTGTTACTGAATTTATATCTCTGTTTATTCTATAAATGGTAATCTTTTTAAGAAGACGAACAATTCGTAGTTTCTGCGATATTGCTACCTTTTCTTTCATGGATTTATTTTTCGAATATTTTTACGTAATTTTGTAAAAGAAAAGATAATGATTCTAACTATAATTGAAGATAAACGAGTCAAAAGTGAATTGTAATTTTGGACAGCGGTGAATTATGGAATTGCATATATCATCATGCTTTATTGTTAATATCGAGTAATTTTACGACAGTGTCTTTTTTCCTTAGAAAATGCAACGCAAATTATATCTATGAAATTTGAATTTTTAGTATGTACTGACAACTTGTCTTTTTCGAAAGAAAGTTAGCAATACTAAAGTTGCGATCATTAAATACAGATATCTTGAAAATAGAAATTTATGTTAATCTCGAAGATATTCTCTATTTTATTCAAGGGAATTACTTAGGAGAACCCTGTTATAATACTTAATTTAGTACCGTTATATGCTATCGACCAGTTGTCGATGACCACTAGATTCAGGAAAATATGAACCCACATCGATATGCGTCGATGACTACGAAAACATGAATGACGCATGAGCGATTGCCCTACCGTTACTTGAATCCAGTGCGTTAATCAAATTATGTACACTACCTTAATTATATACACTTTTCTTTTTTCTTTTTTTTCGTGGAAAAAATCCGCACGGACGCCCGCCGCTTCTGGGGGGAAGAGCGGCGTGGTAGTGTGGGACTCCAACCGATTAAAACCTCCACGATAACCGTCCCTATTGCGACCGAGGGGTGCCCGGGAAACGCTGTGGCGACACACCGGGCCCCCCGCGCACAACATTCTGTCCGTATGTCACGTCTCGCACTCTCCCAGGGGCCGTCCGGATTCCCAACCGGACTGCTTAGTGGCTTCCGGGTGCTGGAAGGTCCAGCATTTAACTTCAATCCTCTTCGGAGGTCGCGGCGGCCCTCGCGTGCCTCATGTAGGCGCGTCCACGGGCACCGCCGCACCCTCGTCGGCCAATCCTCTGGAGATGGGAAGCCCGCTCCCTCACCCGCTCCGCCGCCTTCTTCCGTAGCATAACTAGCTCGCAGAAGGAGGCTACGGCCTTTCTGCTCCTCTCGCTCGTCAGCACCGCTTCAAAAATCGCCGGTGGTGAGAGGTCGAGCCCTATTTCCCCGATGAGAGAGTGTCGCGGCGCTGCCCACGCCGGGCAATGTTCCAGCGTGTGCTGCGCCGAGTCCACATCTGCGTCGCAGTGATGGCAACGCGCGGTCGCCTCCTTCCCGATTCGGCGTAGATACTCGCCGAAGCACCCGCATCCCATGAGCACCTGCGTCACCCTGTAGGTCAAGGGAGGTGCGCCTCCGTCCAACCTTAATTATATACACTACTATATGTACCAGTATTCGGGCAACATTGCTGTAATTCAAACAAAACATTGATATTTTTCTTATATTTTCAATATTACGATAGAAATATGTTTCTCTAGTGTTAACTCTTTAATGCTCATCGTAATTGATATTAAATATAATCCCAAATTGAAACTGGAACAAGGAATATACTTGTGCCAAGCAAGTCCCATATTTATTACTGGTAAATAGCTGACACCTCGTAAAATCTATATAAACTTATGGAATGTTTTTGAATAAACGCATATTCCAATCGTTCTAAGATCTTAACATTGAACAGATATGTATGCTTACAGTCTCTAATCATAGCTGTTTTCATGGAAGTAATATTCATCCACATTCAATTATGTTTTGCTTTTTATTTACGCTAATGAATATCAACTATTGTTTTGGTCAATATCGACTAATTGTACATGGTTAACCGAGGTAAGATCAGGGGCGAATGTTGTATTATAGAGTTGTATTATAGAGTATTATAGAGTGTATTATAGAGTAATCAAATATATTTTATATAGTTGTAATAATTTAGAAGTGTCCTAATACGTATGCACGGTAGTGTATACTCACCTTACGAACAACTGTGATAATTCCCAACTTTGAAACCAGATTCGTGCAAACAGTAAAACTTAGTTTCTATTCCACACAAAAAATTTACATTGATGGAGGATTTTTTTTATCGAAAAGTTTCAAGTCGTCGACTTACATTGTCTGATTTTCTATCTGTTTATAATTCATGAAATTTTAAATCAAATTTGTACTTCTTGTTGTAGTGATCCTCACTTCTAGGAAAATTCTACATCTGCTCCAGTGCTTAGTTTTCTTTGTACTCGTATCCGTTAAGTATTGTTTAGCACTAAATCAATTTGAAGGGCTTCTCAGCCTCATATCTTTCTTAGGCACATATCTTGTCTTATCTTATCACAGATAGTGCAGAGGTATAGATAGGCCAGTTTTCGTAATTATATAAATACCCATAAGCCCAAGGCTTCGGAGCTCTGTTGTAATGTAACGCTGTCAGTCTGCGGATCTGGATTAACATATATTGTACTTATACATACTTAAATATATTTCCATTACACATTCATCCACGCATTCCTCTATCAGATAATCTTAACACTTCTATTAGAATAATTTTGAACATGTTAGACTCTTTCGCCAACTAATCAACATTTATTGAGGTATCATGTGGGTTCTTCTTCTCTGTTTACACTGTTATGTGATAGCTAATTTCTCATATTCAGTATGTCGCACGTGTCTTTACGCGGATAATAAATCTACAAAAATTTAATCCGTTTTAAAAGATTTTTTATTATGAAGGATTAATCTTCTTCAAAAGATATGTCTGCAAATACATCCGTTGCTCGGAGAAACATTTTCTGCAAACTTTTTAATATCTGTATTTTCGTCCAGTCGCGGGGAGACGCGATCGCGTTGAAGCGCGTCAACGGGAATCGTAAATTCCCGTTACGATTATAACAATCGACACCACGAACAGGTCGATCCCCTTATTTCTTGTAGGATAATAGGGGTATTTGTTGTGTAATAAAACTGTAATCGACAGTTTTATAAGATTTACATTATCAACAATTTATTACACTTATTATTGCGCCCTGTCGGAAGATATATTTGATAATTGTATACTTGATGTCGCGTAGACCGTAGTGAGGATGATATGACAGATGAGGATGTTATTGGATCAGGAGTTGACTGACTTCATGAGATGACTTCGCTGAGATGGAAAGAACAGTAGATGACTGCTCTAAGGATAAGACCTCTGACTTGACTACACGAAGATTGGAAGAATAGTAGTTGACCCGTCTCGTACTATTAAGGAGGAAAACTCGGTGTGGGTGTGCCTTTTTGAACTAAGAACGCGGATTCGTTGTTTACACTTTTCGGTAGAAAAGTGAGGGTAACGATCCGCGATGTCCATTGGTTATAGCCAACATTAATAAATAAAAATATGAGGAGAAAGTCTCCTGCAGATGTGGCTCATGGGTGTCCTTGTCCATGGGAAAAACCTGCTATTTCACTAGACAACCAGCCGCTTTCTCTGTAATTTGTAAGAGCGTGCAATAAACATAAGGACTGTTTTAAGGACCATCCATAAACCGAAAATACTTATATGAACAGAGATTAAGCTAATAAGATTTGGTTTATGGTGGTTTCTTAGGTTTATTGCGGGTCAGTGTAACGATGTGTGGGCCTTGGCGGCTAGACCATGAGGGACGTCGCACGGACCATTTCGCGCGACGTAACAATATCTAAATTAAGCATTTTAATATACAGGTTGATTCAATTAATTTGGTGACGTCAAATAATTTGAAAATTACTGCTTACTGCTACGCAGCAGATGCACTAGGTAACACAGGTAACTTGGACGAATAATTTCGGCCCGATACTCTGAAGAAGAAAATTGTGTTTTGAAACATATATGGGAGACCTAGAGTGATATAGTATGACGTAGGTAGAATATAGATAACTGTAGGTGTTAAGGTCAGAGGAAAATTATATACATTTTTGTAAATAAGATTATATTTTTCGATGTATTGATCGATACAGTCTGCTATTCCTTATAAGGAAACATTAGCTCATTATATCAGAAAACTATTACCTTCTTTTAGGGAGATATAAGTATTTTAGAGACACATGTTAAGAGTACCTGTATCAAAATTTACGTTTAATGATGTAGTGGAACCTGTAGTTCAACGCTGCTGCTCATGTAATAGCGTATATTCAGCAATTCGTAAATGTTCGATAATACTAGCAATAATAATTATTAGTTTCTTTCGGCCTTTACTTTTTATAACGTATTTCAAAGTCATTTTCATCGGGAACGTCGCCAATTTCAATAATTACACTTAGTTAATTAATTATAATTACAGTTTCTGTTACGTCCAGTAACTCTTTGCGTAGTCCGGAATCCATTCCTCGTTCAACGCGGTCACTCGCTATGTCAATATAATTCGTCGGACCGTAATAATCATAAGGAATTGTCGTAAAACCAAGCATTTTTGATTTTACCGTTAAGGCCTTTATTTAGTATAAAACACCATCGAGTCAAGAGGTTCCTTATGGTTATTGCTTCATGAGGTAAAAAGTGGAGAAACGTGGGTTTTTTTCATTTTTCCCGGGAATTCACCCTCATGCGACCGGTGGTGAGGTGACCAACACCTAGCAAGAGCTTGCCTCTGCGACAATATCGTCACCGAACTTTATTGGTTCAACATCTTCAGAAGAATCAACATCTCTGACTGGTTCTACGATTACAGATCACTCAACATCTCAGCACTAGGTTTACATCTGTAACTCATACAACATCTCCTCATTATCTATATCTACTTTGATCACTCATCTAATTAACGTATATATGTCGGAGATGAAAGGACATCAGGCCGTTCCTTTGGAATTCTTTGGAAAATCCCCAATACTTTGATCTTTTTAAGTTAACCTGATTATAATTGTCCGAGATTTGCGATAATGAGCTTGGGCTCGAGGTAACAACTAGTCGCCGAACGTAGCCGCGGTCACGGGATGAACGTTTTATCTAACAGAAGTATAGAATTGCATAGCTCTTATTAAAAAGAAATAGTTGTACCGACACCTAACAGTAAACATTCCAACGGTCTCTGCCCCGTGGCTCGCCACACACAGACCCTATTCTTCGGGTAAGATGATTACCAGATGTCGATGCATCCCCAAAGTAGCGAGAAAAACAACGTCTTTACGATCAGTAAATATTTTCACGTTTTATTCTTAACCAAGAGTCAGATTTAGACTTTGGAGGAAAGTACATTTACTATCCCGTTGACCGCGGATTCGTTATCGAACCTAAGACCATTGTCATTAGTGTTTAATCACCGCGGTTACTTTGTCAATTCTGCAATACTCACACTTGTACTAATTAACATTACCTCGATTGCATAACAGCGATGACTAATTCCAGGGAAGATTCATTACACGCCCCTAACCCTAATCATAATGAAAACCTGACATGTAAACTCCTTAGAGATAACGTGGGATAGGGACTCTTCTTGTTTTACGGATAGCACGACTTTCTTTGTTTCACGAACAGAGCGATGTTCTTTTGTTTTACGGACAAGCATTTTGAGAGACACCCATTTCCCAAACGGACGGACAGAGAACAACATTAGAGATAGATCACAGAATAATTATTTAAAATATTCAAGATTGTCAGAGAAAGATCGGTAGCTCAGAATGTTGAAAATCGATTCTCGATTTTCAGGTAAACATTACAGAGAACTTGTTATTTTTCGTTTATGTAAGTTATTGTTATTTACTGTTATAGATTGATATCAATTGTCGTTTACTTTTGTATTTTATTTAAATACTTTTACAATAAATCTCGATTTGCAGACTTCAGAATCGATTACCTGAATTATCCCGATATATACGATCTTACATATATTAAATAATATATTAAGAAACATAATATGATTTAGCGATAAGAAAATTATGGGTCGCGTACGATTTCATGTAGCGTTTAATTGTTTACATGTACCATTTGTTTGAAGTATGTGACACTCAGTACAGAAAAACCTGTTGTTCTATTATTCAAATATATTTATCATTACTAGTTTCGATAATCAAGGTTTTACAGTATATGGAGGACAAGAAAAGACGCGAAATGGTATTCTTGTAAATATTTACGTGCTCTTTTAATTTTATACTATCAATTTGAAAAATCAGAGTTGAGGTAATTGATGAATTAAATTTTTATAAGGTCTATCGAACTGGATGGATGCATGTATTAAACAAATATATAGTACCATAAAAAAAACAAAAAATGATGACAAACTTAAAATCTTATTTAAATAATGACTTCCAAGTGAAACATTATCTACCATTGTGTGTGCTCGTGCGAGTAGCATAACTTTGCCCTGCGTAGTTCTTTTCATAATATTAATAACGAAGATATTTAGGCGTTCCGATTTATACGTACCATTCCGTGTATCAGCGGATATTTATCAGAGTGAGCACCTACCAAAGCCGGTAGATAAACGATTAATCTGGGCAAAATTTGAATTGGAACTAAATTTATATTTATGAAATATAGAAACAAATACATATACCACTTGGCTTCTTTTCTCTCTCTTGTTTCTCGTATTTTTTATAATTTGTCTCATTAAACGAAAAAGAAACTGCAATAAATTATCTGAATATAATTATTGAGTATATATACATAGTTTGCAAAAGAATGATATATACATATTTACATGTTCAAAGAACTTACTGGCGACGTTTGATTGTTTAAACTTCAGACGCCCTGTACACGAAAAAATGATTTTAATTATGATATATTTACATCTCGTCAGATAGAGTTCATATAAGTGCTATTGATGAAGCCTATGAAGCCTATAAATATACAAAATCCATTTTCGAATATGGTACAATGTCCATTCGCGTTGCGGTAACTATGGATTAAAAGCGACTGCGAAGTCAAGACAAGACTCACTGCGACAAATTAGTTGTTAAGAGAATGTATGTGGACTCCTCACTGAGAAAGCCTTAATGTACAGGGTGATCGGCTACAAGTATAAAAAAATAGTTATTAAGTTTCTTAGTTATTGACAATTGAACATTACCCGAAAGATACTTGTGAGCGAGCAAACCTGCGTTTACGGAAGAAAGTAGGCCAATCTAAGCAGCGGGTTGCACAGGGATCCTCAAATCGAACGATACATAGGCAACAGCTTACCGCCTACAAGCTATAGAGAAGAAGATTATGATATTCGAAAACATATCTCATTCTCCCTATCCATTAAAATCTATAACATTTATGGAATTTTCGAGTAAAGAGGATTAACCTTTCTCTAACCGTTTGCCACAATTTTATTTTTCTTTTTTCTTTTTATTTGCGTTTATTTTACAATCAACTCTTGTTAGGGAATTTTTAGTAAATTTATCTGACGTGGCACTATCACATGATTAATAAGTGTTTATAATATGTTTGATTCTATTTGAATCTAGTGTTTAGATCTAAGGTGTAATGTCATTTTAGTCTGCGGATCCGTTCCGACGTGTCGAGTAGTTGAGTAATTACAGGGTTTTGGTGGTTGTTAACTCTTGTGCTGTGTCTATTGCTGAATTTGGATAATTCTTCTTTGACTGTGGGTATCTTGAGGTCGTGGTGCATCTATTAGAGATCTTAAGGTTTTCGATTGGAATCGTTGGAGAATTTCTATGTTGGAATTACTTGCTGTTCCCCATAATTGGATTCCATAGGTCCAAACAGGTTTTTATATGGCCTTGTATAAAGTAATTTTACTTTGCGTGTTTAAGTTGCAACGTCGGCCGATGAGCCTGTAGAATTTTTTAAATTTTGCTTTGAGTTGTTTGGTTTTATTTAAGATATGTTGTTTCCCTGTCAATCTTTTGTCCAGAGTCATACCCAGATATCTGACTGACTCTTTATCTGGAATATGTATGTTGTTTATCGTCACCTGTGGGCAAGTTTGTTTTCGTAGCGTGAAAGTTACGTGGCTAGATTCGTTTTCGTTGACTTTGAAGCGCCACTTGTGGAACCACTCTTCCATAGAGTCCAGACCTCGCTGGAAAGTAGAGGAGGTAATTGTCGGGTCTGAGGGCGAGGCTAATACGGCTGTATCGTTAGCAAATGTCGTGGTTACATCTGTCGAAGTTGGTAAGTTTGCAGTGTAGATGTTGAACAACAGAGGTCCGAGGACACTGCCTCGGGGTATGCCAGCTTCTATTGGAAATGTTGAGGCTATAGCATCTAAGTATTTTACCATAAATTGTCCATTGGTTAGGTAGGATTTTAAGATGGAGTAGTAGGTGTGTGGTATGGTTTTCTTTAGTTTGAACGATAGTCTGTTGAAATGCCTGTTGAAAGTCTAGAATTATCGCAGTGCAATATTTTTTCTTTTCTAAGTCTTGGGTGATTTTGTGAGTTAAACAATGAATTTGTTTTATCGTAGAAGGTTGCTTTCGGAAACCGAATTGGTGATCTGGCAGTGTCTTTAGATCCTCTAAGAGTGGAAGGAGTCGTATCATTAGCATCTTCTCGAACAGTTTGGGCAAGGTGGGTAGGAGACTAATTGGGCGATAAGAGCTGGTTTCATGTATTGGTTTTCCAGGTTTGGGAATGAGAGTAATCAATGATATTTTCCAGGGCTTGGGATGGTATTGAAGGTGGAGAATTGCATTAAAGATGGAAGTAATGATTGCAATCCCTTTTATGGGAAGCTCCTTAATGGTTTTGTTACTTATCAGATCATGGCCCGATGTTTTTTTTTTGGGATTTAGGCGTCGGATTAGTTCTATGACTTCTAGTGATGAGAAAGGCTCAATAGGAGGAGACATCTGGAAGGGAGAGTGCAGGTATTCAGTTATTTCGTGTGTAGTAGTGCAGAAATTTGGTTTGAAGACGTTAGTGAGATGACTGGCAAACAAGTTAGCTTTTTGTGTAGGGCTACGCACCCATCCACCTTGCCGACAGCAAATTGGAGGGATTGTTAGCGGAGGACGAGAGAGTTTCCCGGATGCCTTCCATAGTGAGTAGTTAGAGTCAGCTGTGGAAGATAGGGTGGTTTGCCTCCATGAGTAATTAATAAATAATAGCACATATAAGCAATATTAAAACAAAATTTAAACTACTCAAATTACTGGTCACTTCATATTACGATATTTATGTACATACATATAAAATACAAAGTAAAGAAACGAGAGACAGACCACAAAAAATTGTTTAAATTTATATTGCAACGCTGGATATCATATATACCAGCACAGAACAGAAAAAGCTACAAAATAGTAATTAGAGGACTACACCCAAGGACAAACACAAAAAATATATATGAGAAATTAGCAAAAATTGGACACCAAGTAAGAACAATAAGTAATATAACCAGATACGATACGAAACAGCCATTGCCACTGTTTCTAATAGAACTTGAACCCAAAACTAATAACAAAGAAATCTTTGTCATTAAAAAAGTTCCAAACACAATAGTAACAATTGAGCTACCTCGTTATAAGAAAGACATACTGCAATGCATACGGTGTCAGCGATACGGACGCACAAAAAACTACTGCAACAGAAACCCGATGTGTGTCAAATGTGCAGAACACCACCTAACAACCCTCTGCCAATACACAGGAAAGAAAAACGAAGTAAAATGATATAACTGTAATGAAAACCACCCAGCGAGCTATGAAGGTTGCGAAGTCAGAAAACAACTACAACGAAAACTGTTTCCACCTCTTCGAAGCAGAACGTACAGCAACTATCCCTCACAACAAGAAATTGCAGAACCAGAGCCAACACCAAATGTACAAAACGTACCGAACACTAACCATAGAAGCATCATCACCTTTGGAACCCGAAGTTATGTACAATAAACTAATCAAACATCACACTTAAACAACCAAAATCAAAACAACAACAATAACGATGCTACAGAAATTAAGGAACTGCTCAAGCAATCCATCACAATCACAGAAATGCTAACAAAAATGATAAGTGAGCAGTACTTGGACAACAAAAATAGCAAATTACAGTCACGCTACAACTACATATAAACATGTTAAGTAGAAAATAGAGATGGGCACGCTGAAAATGGCAGCTTGGAACTCCAATTGTCTACAACAATGGGCCCTCGAAACTAAAACATTTCTGTATAACAATAATATTGACATGGTACTAATTTCAGATACACATTTCACTCCAAACAGCTACATGAAAATACCATAATACACCATCTATGATACCGAACACCACTCAGGAAACGCACACGGAGGGCCTCAGTGATAATAAGAAACGATATCAAATACCATCTACATAGTCAAATTAGTCAGGAACACGTTCAAGCAACCCCGTTACAATACAAACTAAGAGCAATTACCTCCAGATGTCAGCAGTATAGGTACCCCGGAATGATGTATATACCTATATACGTGTTTAATACATATAGTATTTATTTCGCGCTACCAAAATTGTCGACGACAATAACTGTCGAAATAAAATCTCGTCACGACATTTCAGTACGGTATTTACATTCGGAACGTTTCAAACAATAATGAGGTCAATAAAAAATCCGACAAAGTTGACAATTGAAAAAAAAAACGAAATCCTTCAGAAGTTAGAGAGCGATCAGACTCCAATAAACGCAGCCATCAAGTATAATATTTCATTAAATGCCGTGAGTGAAATATATGAACAGAGAGAAGAGATTATAAATCATTTCAAGATCAAGGGAAGACCGGCACAGATACAGGATATAGAAGGAATTCTTTACCAGTGGTGCATAGGATGTGAGAAAAATAACATAAAACTGACAATAGCAGAGATACGGAGAAGAGCTATGGAATTTAATGAAACACTAAACGGAGATCCTAGTTTTATAGCTAGTTTAAATTGGGCGAAAAGCTTTATGCGGCGTTACAATATCAATCAAGAGGATGACGACAAAATCCTAACTCCAAGTAAAAATTCAGTGAATGACTTCCGAATTAGATTTAAGCAATTATTAGAAGAGGAGGATATCATATTTCCGAACGTTTACAATGCCAGTTACACACCATTACTGTGGAAAGCAGTACCAGAAAGAACTTGGATCTTTCAAAATGAGAATAATGATTGCCCACAAATGTATAAGGATCACGTTATTACATTTCTTTGTGCCAATGTTACCGGAACTCACAAGTTGCCGGTACTAATAATCGGCAGAAATGGGAAAACTGTAGGTTCATACAATTTGAATATAAATGCCTCCTCAACTACCTATACAGGAAATGACAGTGATTGGGTGGACATCAACATTTTCAATATGTGGTTCGAGAAATGTTTCTTAAAATCAATTAAAGAGAAAGAAAAGAACGCCAAGCGCATAGAGAAAACTTTGTTGTTAGTAAATAATGCTAAGTGGCATTATTATCTCGAGGATATAAATAAAAAATATGAATTCATTAGAGTCATAACTTTTCCATATAACGTTGCAGCACTCATAGAACCAATGGAATGTGGAATAATCGAATGTTTCAGGGGAATGTACCGAAAAGAATTGTTGGAAACATTAATGCCATTACCTAACTGCAATACGCAGGATAATGTGGCAAAAAACCATTACGATTTAATCTTGTGGGATTGTTGCCGTATGATACATAATGCTTGGTCAAATGTCAATAGTGCAGTAATGCTAAAAGCGTGGAACCAGATTGTGAAGACTGAAACCAGAAAGTGTGCCAAGATAGTCATAGCCAAGAATATCGCACGGAACGCAAAGGAAATATTTGATTTGCTGATGAAATTACCAGGATGCCAAAGCTGCCTGAAAGACCATGTAAAAAATTGGTATCAACTTGATAATTTAGATACCATGGTCATGAAAGTATATAGTGACATAGTTCTTCGAGATTTTCGAAAGGAAATTACGGAAAAATCGAAATATACTGTCGACAATGAAGCTGGCACTTCTAAAAAAAGAGCTAACATAGTTTGAAGCACAAAATGAAACTTACTTGGAGAAATAGCTTCTGTTAAGACGTGTGTACTAAAAAATATATTAAGAACTATAATATGATTTAGGAATAAGAAAATTGTGGAACGTGTTCGATTTTATGTAGCGTTTAGTTGTTTAATTGTAACATTTGATTTGAAATAAAGAAAAAGTTGTTGTTCTATTATTCAAATACATTTACTATTACTAGCTCTGATAATCGTTGTTCCACTGTATATGGTAGACTAGGAAAGACGCGAAGTGGTATTTTTGTAAATATTTACGTGCTCTTTGAATTTTATACTTTCAATTTGACGAATTAGAGTTGAAGTAATTGTTAAATTAAATTTTTATAAGGACTATCGAAATGGATGGATGCATATATTAAACAAATATACGATCCCTAAAAAAAAAAGGTGATGAACTTAAAATCTTATTTAAATGACTTTCAGAAGAAACATTATCTACCATTGCGTGTGCTCCTGCAAGTAGCACAACTTTGCCCTGCGTAGTTATTTTCATAACATTAATAACGAAGATATTTAGGCGTCTCGATTTATACGTACCATTCCGTGTATCAGCGGATATTTATCAGAGTGAGCACCTACCAAAGCCGGTAGATAAACGATTAATCTGGGCAAAATTTGAATTGGAACTAAATTTATATTTATGAAATTATATGATATAGAAACAAATACATATACCACTTGGCTTCTTTTCTCTCTCTTGTTTCTCGTATTTTTTATAATTTGTCTCATTAAACGAAAAAGAAACTGCAATAAATTATCTGAATATAATTATTGAGAATGGCTACCTTGCCGATGTAAATGACTAACAAATATGTTAAAGAAAGTAAAAGTTGATAGTAACTAATAATTATTATTACCAGTATTTTCGAAGATTTACGAATTCCTGAATATCGCGTCTCGCGCTCCACACATGGTTTAACTTTTTTTTTATTTAATTTGTACTTTACAATATGTCCAGCTAGACATTCGGTAAATTTTCCTAACTTAGTTGCTAAGTAACATGTGGATGGCTATCCCCAGAAGGATACCATTTTTGAGTTTGTCTATTTTATTACTTTGGTGAGATCAGTGGGGTGTTTCCTCTTTAGTGTTCTCTTTATGAGAGTTTTGCTCGCTTCAGCAATCAGCTTGTTTGGATGTGTTGCTGTTACTTCATTATATTTTTTTGCGTATCTGTTGATTTCTTCCTTGAACTTTGGTATTTTTAAGTCTTTGCATATGTCCTCGTTTCTGACATAGCATGGGGCGTTGACTACTGTTATCAGTATGTTCGACTGTGGCGACTCTAGTTTATGTAACTCAGTGTTGCTGTCCTCCATAGTGTTATTTCGTACGTCCAAATTAGTTTTGTTATTGTAGCAGTGTTTGTTCCAATTTCGCGAACAACCTTTCCTCCGCTATCTTCGAAAATTCGCTGCTCACAGTTATGGTCAAGGACGTTCGTTCATCTTCGAAATTTCCGCTCAAAGATACTATGGAACCTTTCGGTGTCCCATTTTGCTGACGTGCTCGTGCTGAATTTTGTTTATTCCACTATACAGTTCACACGATACTCCATAAATCCCACGAAATCCTCATCCGAACCATCCATGTTGTCTTCATCCGACGTTACCGCGGTTATGTCCGTTGTAATCGATTCAGTCAATGAACTTTTCTTTCTGAGGACGGTGTTGTCATGTAAAATTCGTGTTAAAAAAGGTAGAGCTGAGCAATAGCTTAACTTAACTGTTCTTTTATATTTTTATATGTTTTTATTTACAAAATTGATTAAATACAATATTAAAATGAAGTAGCGAAGTTACAAAGTATTAAATTAGTTGTTCAAATCAGGGCCAAGACCGTACCTAAGACTAGAGTCGTGGTCGAATGCTCGCAGTTTTGATATGTCGGGTTTGTAGGAGTTGAGGGACAAGGAGAGGATCCTGAGTGCCCTACGTAATGGGGAAAATTTGGTGTTGGGCCATGTGCAAAGGTAAGGTTAAAGTCTAAAGGTTCATTGTTAGATAGTGTAGAATGACGTGGATTTGGGTGTGGTCGCTGTCACATACCTCCCTTTTTAGATTGTTTTCGGTCCTCCAAAGTTAACGTTTCTTTAAGATTGATTTGTGGAATCGAACGCTGATTGGTTCAAAGTGTACTTTTCTTCTTTCTTCTTCGTCTTGATCCTCTATGGCTAGGTGGCTTAAGTTGGAATCTCGGTATAAATGTTGACTGGGCTGTTGGTATTGGTGTTACGTTTGCAAAATTTTGAGTATTGTTTTTTGTTTCACAACATAATCTGGATACATAGTTTCGTTGGCATGCATTTTTTGATACAATCAAATAATCCTATTTTTTTTTTAAACATAAATATCTAATAATCTCTAGGAAATGTTCCTATGGCAATTTGAAAAATGAGAGTAGTGAGAGAATGCATTCGATGTGAATATGTTAACTTATTGATTCGATCATTAATATGGTCAACTGTATAATACTCGAGGTGTCTCATCGATTTTGTCCAAAAGCAAATCTAGATTGGTATCGTTTTCAAATGGTATGGTTTCGACTCAATATTTAAAGGTTACATTTACTTTTGATCCTCCTATTTTCATGTGGTTATTGTTAAATATTAGATCACATTGCTTTTTTGAACGTATAATTGTAGGTTGACTAATATTTGTACGTTGAGGCTGATTATCGCGAAGAACATTTATGTCTATTGGCTCTCGTAGTATCGCTATGTATTGATTTTTTTTTTGTGAAATATTCCGTTACTTTTTAATGGTATAACGTCTAAACTTACTTATAAATCTAATATTGCAATGATCGTCCTGAAAAATAAGTTTTCAAACGGTTACCATGGATTTTCTTAATAACACTCAGAATTTCATAATATGGAGTATGAACTTGGTGGATTCCGTATGGCCCTAACCATTCAGTGTCCAACTTATCTGTCTTATGATCGTTATGAATAAGAATATAATCTCCCTCTTCAAACACAGCTTGAGTTCGAACTATCTTTCGTTTCTGGTCCCGAAGGTATCCCTTTTTACTTTTCATCAAGGTATCTCTGGCAATTTATAAATATTTATTTAACTGTTTCTGCCAAAGTGAGAACATATCGTTATAGCTTAAACCCATAGTTTTGGCTATCGCGGAGGACAAGTTAGCTTCCCTATCGAAAGTTAATTCAAATGACGAGAAGCCGACTCGGAAATCTTTTATGCGAATTGACGGCCTTAACGGTAAATCAAAAAGCCTCGTTTCATGACTGTTCCTTAGGACTATTGCGATCCGCTTAATTCGATGTGTACAGCTGGTGGTCGCCTCGAACGTAAAGAGTCACCGGACGTAACACCTTGTGCACACCTCGCGTACCTTTCCTGCATTCTCTTACGTAATTTTTATCGTCCTCAATCTCACTTTCATCGTCACTTTCTTCTTCCGACGATGTATCGTTTCCATCCATGGCCGCCTGCAGTCGTAAGCGTAGTTCGCTTTTTCTTCCCGTTGTTCTCAGCCCCAAACTAGCGATGCGTGGTCTCAACTCTTTCGTCTTCAATTTATCGAGGTTTCCGTCTTCATCTCGACCGCGCTCAGCTCTCTGCACGCTTCCTAAGTCTCGCTGATCCGTTGACCCTTCACCGCCTGTTGATCCCTTACTCATCGTGGATAATGATTCAACTCGATTTCAACACAATTTCACAATTACTGCACGAATAGTTGTGTTAAACGTTTCGTTTTCTGTCTTGTTCAATCCCGGACGAGCCCCCAAAATTGTAGGATATTTACTACAATTAGTTTATGTACAATAACTGGATTAAACAGATGTTGGTTAAATAGGAAACGATGGTTGTTTAACGCGAACTTATCACAATAACGTATTATAATTTAGACAGCTAAATAGTTAATTTGTAACTCTTGTCACTATGATCCCAACGCTCTCACACGTGGACCACACTCTCTCGACAATGCAATTCGCACTCTCTGACTTCTCGATTCACACTCTCTGGCTTCTCAACTGACACTCTCTGACATCTCAACTAACACTGACTGTTAATTAGTCTTTGTCTCTAAGCATCCCTTTGTCTTTTGTCTTAGTGTTCCGCAACCGCTCGTGGCTAGGGTCACGCAGATCTTTTCCGCGAAACTGTTCGATTGAAGGACCGACGATACATTGTTGGGCCTATCGGCACTTCGGCTTTCTCGCGAAATTGTTTATAGTGCGCCCGATATCTGTTAGGCCTTTCGTCCATGATACTACATTATTATAGAGTAGATACACCTTGTACATTTGAGGAGGTGATTTCTAGTAAAAATTATGAAAATTGGAAACAGGCTGTTACGACCGTTCGCGGAGTGACTCGATCGCGAGGAAAACGCGTCAGCGAGAGGCGCAAATTCTCGCTATGATTCTAATAATCGACACCGCGAATTAGTCGTTCCCCTGTTCCGACTAGGATAACAGAGGTAGTTTAAATGATTTAAACGCAGAATTAACAGAGTTAATATAAACTTGTATATTTAATAGTATTTAAAATTATAATGAACACGTCACAAATGATTTAATGATGATACAATAAGTTTGTTACAGTAATTCGACCCAACCTTATGATATTTCTCGCTGTATTCGTTAGACTAAGCGACCTGGATTTTATTCGTCTAAACCTCTCGATGCATTCCGTTTGAATCTTCAAATGATACTGACGCCCTTCGATTTTTTCTTTGTCTTCTCTGGGAAACGATCCCCCACTACGCTCGGGTCACGCCGCCGTTCGTGTCACGTACGAAATACCGCAGACAAAATCCGACTAAACAAAGCGATAAGATAACGAAATTCCAAGCGCCTTAGCATAAGTAAGCACCGGATAACATCCGGTCACTCTATACGTTCTCAGAAATATATGACCGAAGCCTTTTCCCACTCCCACGAACAAAAGAATTTAAATACTCACCCCAAAATCATCCAAGTCAGTCTTGAATAATCACGCCTAGAGCTCGGAAGTGTATCGCAAATAAAAGTTCCTTTTTTTAATTTCTTCTTCTTTTTTTTTTCTTTATTATTTTACGTGACATTTTGGCGATCCTGCCAGGATCCATTCGCTTCAGTGAAAACGAAATTACGATTTCGGCGTACGCGCATCATTGAAGATTGAAGGATCAGCGGACCACTGCGAATCTTTGCTACTACGACGCCCTGCAGCAACTTTCAACGTTCCACTACGGTGAAACTAGACGAGAGGACTACGGTCAGCGCAGAGCAAGCCTACGAATAAGATTCGGAATCTGGAACCAACCAGAGAGGAAACATCCCAGAGACTCCTCAACGGCCATAGCTACTACGGTAAGCCGAAAATCTGGATTCATTTGTACACTACCGTACGAGAAAATCAAGTTTCTCAAGCGTTTCGAGCGTTTCGAGCTCAAATAGCAACAATAGTTCGGACTCAGTGAACTTAAATAGAATCATGTCCGCGCCGAGAAAAGATAAAATCGAAACCGTTAATACTGCCTCTGCAACCGAAGTTATGGACAATTCAACCCGTGCCACACTCGAGCGATTCGAACTTCTTGCGCGATGAATAGAAGAGGCGCAACGAATAGCCGATACCGAAAACAAAAAACGTGCAGCGGAGATAGAACTATTAGGAAAACATATCACTAAATTAAGTTTAGGACGTGACGGTACTACCGAGTTAGGCTCCCTTGTTACGATGGATGAGTCTAATACCAGCAATATTCAGAGAAAGCAACCACCTGTAAAACCTAACGAAGCGGACGATACGGACAGTGAAGAAGAAGCAGTAAGTTGTAACAACCCCATGTACGATGCAAAAACCTGCTTAGACTTTATCCCCATACTCAACGGACAAGATGATATAGGAGTAGAAGGGTTCATTAAACGGGTAAGGGAAGCTCGAGCCGAATGTAGAGAAAAACGCACATTACTACGACTAATTTTGACGCAAAGAATCATCGGAGAAGCGGAACGTAGTATCCGTCACTCTGAAATCGAGAACTACGAGGACCTATTTGAAAGCCTCAGAAAATTTGTATCTGTAAGCATTACTTCCAATGGAGCTCGTGATAAGTTGCAACGTACGCGACAAACCGAATCGGTACACAATTATGTGAAGAGGTTTCGACACAACCTCAACGAACTGATATACGCGCTCCAACATGAAATTCGCGATCCAGTACGCCGAGCAGTCGCCATAGATCTTGAAACCGAACGAGCGACCAAAATTTTCGTGCTGAATTTAAAACCCGAAATAGAGATACGCACATCAGCTACAAGGCCAAAGAATCTTCAAGAAGCGCAAGATGCAGCTTTCGAGGCGGAGTTAGTCATAGGGGAGATCGAACGCAACAAAAGATTAGGAAGAACAATATATCAACCAATTGAGAAAGCTAAAACCCGATTCCAAGGAACACCTAAACCAATGCCAAGAAACTTCCAGCAAGCTGAGCGAACGCCACTTACCCAAAGAACTCAACTGAAGTGCTTCAAATGCAGCCAAATCGGACATGTCTCCAATCAGTGTAAAAATTTTCAAACACCCAGCCAACACCCGAGACCACCAGCAGTCCACAATCTCGAGACACACAACACAGAAACGGAAACTTACGACAAAACAACGGAAGACCAAGGAAAATTCCAAGAGTCAACACCACGACAGGCAAGCTTCTCACAATACGGTTTAACACAAGGACTGGACACGAGACACACCTCATCGACACAGGAGCAGGAATCAACCTATTGAAAAGGGACAAGGTAGACTGTCAAACCTTCAAGACCGACGAACCTCGAATGTTCTCCATGGGACAAGACAGATATACCACTAACGAATTTATTATATCTAAATTGTTTGGCAAGGAACATAAATTTTATATAGTACCGGATGACTTTCCCTTAATAGAAGATGGAATAATAGGTCTACCTTGTTTAGAGAAGTATCAATATGAAATCTCCAACGATAGATTAAAACTTGACAATAATATTCTGTACTTTCAGAAACCGGAAACGATACAACCAGGCGAAAAAAGAGTTCGAACCATCTACCTCGAAGGCAAACCAACGCGAGTATGCTTCTTCAATTCTGGTGAGACAAACCATGAAATTTCTAACGACATTGATAACAGTAAAGAATTAGATCAAATTGCTAGATTTAAAACCGTAGTGAGAACAAATCATATTGAACGCGAACTCCGCGAACCCATAGAGAAAATATTAATACATTACGTCGACGTATTCAATTTAGAAACAGACCTTTTACCATGTACTAATCTGACAAAACATACAATCACATTAAAACAAGACAAAATCATAAACACCAAATCATACAGACCACCAGAGTGCCACAAACGAGAAATCGAGGAACAAATAACAGACATGCTAAATAAAAACATTATAGAAGAATCAGACTCTCCTTTCAATTCACCAGTATGGGTTGTTCCCAAGAAGTTAGACGCGTCAGGAAAACAGAAATGGAGAATAGTTATTGACTTTAGAAAACTAAACGAACTGACTGACCAAGACGCCTACCCATTACCCGACATAGAAGACATATTAAGCCAACTAGGTGACGCGAAGTTTTTCTCAGCACTCGATCTATCATCCGGTTTTCATCAAATCCCTATGGACGAAGACTCAAAGAAATACACCGCTTTCTCAACACCACAAGGACATTTCCAATTTAACAGAATGCCTTTTGGACTCAAAAACGCACCAGCCACATTCCAAAGAATGATGGATACAGCGTTACGCGGATTAATTAATAAACATTGCTTTGCATATTTAGACGACATTATTATATTTGGAAGCACTATTCAAAAACATAATGAGAACTTAGCCATAGTATTACAAAGACTAAGAGAATTAGGACTAAAAATCCAACCAGATAAATGTGAATTTCTAAAACCAGAACTCGAATATTTAGGACACATAGTAACGTCAGAAGGAGTAAAACCCAATCCGAAGAAAATAGAAGCAGTCGAGAACTTTAAAATTCCTAGAAACCTTACCGAAGTCAAATCATTCTTAGGACTCGTGGGATACTACCGGAAATTTATACGTAACTTCTCTAAAATAGCCAAACCCCTGACGGACCTAAACAAAAAAGACACCAACTTCCATTGGACGGACAAACAACAAAACAGTTTCGATACACTCAAACGAAAACTTTGTCAAGCACCTGTTCTGTCATACCCAGATTTCTCTAAAACATTCGTATTAACGACAGACGCTAGTAACGAAGGACTAGGAGCCGTACTATCACAAGACGGACACCCGTGCTGCTACATCTCTCGAACACTAAACCCTCCAGAGAAAAATTATACGACTACAGAAAAAGAATTATTAGCTATCGTATGGGCATTGAAACGACTACGACAATACTTGTTAGGAAGAAAATTTGTTATTAGAACAGACCATCAAGCCTTGAAATGGTTGAATAATTGCAAAGACCCGTCATCTAGATTAATGCGATGGAGACTAAAACTAGAGGAGTACGAATACACGATCGAATACGTTAAAGGCAAAGAAAACCCAGTCGCAGATAGCTTATCTAGAATTCACGCGATTCAAAAGGTAGAAATCCCTGAAGGAACAGTAACATTAGATTTCTTACAACATTTTAATACATGGAAAAAGAAGTCAGAAATCCCAAAGCGATTAGAAATGAAACCTAACGACCAATCCTTCTATCAATTAACTAAAACAGAATTAGGAGAGTTCGACGAGGCAATATGGTTACGGAAAATCGACAACATATTACGAAATAACAAGAAAGTAGGTATAGGAGACAATACGTTTACAGAATTAGAAAAAAACCAGATCAAACTCATACTTATATATTTCAATGATACCCGATACTCTGTCATTTTCGCGTGGGACCTAATCCAAGAATTAACCGAGGAAGAGATAGAGAAAATAATTCACGAAAATCATAACGGTACGATAGGACATTTAGGGGTACAAAAGACCTACCAAAGAATAAAGGAACGATATAAAATTCCATATTTATTGAATAAAGTCGAAGAGTTTATAAAGAAATGTGAAGCTTGTCAAAAGGAGAAATTAACGCGTATTAGACCGAAAGAAGAACCAATAATATCTGACACACCATTACAACCTAACGACAAAATTGCTATGGACATCATAGGACCTATGACCAAAACTAAGAAAGGAAACCAATTTATACTCTCAATACATGACGAACTGACAAAATACTTGATCCTAGTACCACTAAAAACACAACGGACAGAATCCATAATAAATGCACTCTTAGAACACTACATTTACATATTTTCTGCACCCAAAACAATTCTAACAGACCAGGGACAAAACTTCATTAGTGAACTTATGTTAAAATTCGAAGAGGCATTTAAGATTAAACACATTAAAACCACTAGCTTTCACCCTCAGTCAAATGGATCTCTAGAAAGAACACACGCCGTAGTAAAAGATTTAATCCGTACAAGTCTGCATGATAACAATGATAAAGAATGGGATGAGATATTAAACTTCATATGTTTGGGTTATAATACAGCCGTACACGAAGGTACCGGATTTTCACCTTTTAAACTAACGTTCGGTAGAGACGCAAACCTACCATCGGCAATCGCGAAAACTTCGAATTTAACTTACAATGATATGTTCTCACTCTGGCAAAAGCAGTTAAATAAATATTTAGATATCGCGAGAAAAACATTAATAAACAGTAAGAAACGATACCTTCGAGACCAAAAGAGAAAGATAGTTCGAATTCAAACGGTATTTAAAGAAGGAGATTTTGTATTAATCCATAATGATCACAAAAGGGACAAATTGGACACTGAATGGTTAGGACCATACAGAATCCACTCTGTCAAAACCCCTTATTACGAAATCTTAATTGATAACATTATAAAGAAAATACACGGTAATCGTTTAAAACCTTACTTTCCAGGTCGACGCTCCTCTTTATCAGAATAATATCCGCGCAAATAAATATTACACCACTAGAAGGAAACTCTGTATTCATAGAAAACATAAGGAAAGGATATTTGTATAGCGATACTGCCAATATTATTGTAGGATTAGACACTAGCGACATACACGAGCAAATAAACACGATGGAATTACATAAATCGACAATAAACTCACGCGCAATCAGCAAAGAATACACTGAAGAGTTAGACAGTTTACAAACTCGTATCAATAACCTGAAACAACTCGCAAAACACTTGAAAACGTTAATACGCACCCGAAGCAAACGAGGTTTACTTAACATCATAGGTTCCGTATCGAAAAGCCTATTCGGAACTCTCGACGAGGACGATCTTACACTCATAAACGAAAACATAGATAAACTATTCGACAACAACAATAAAATCAGGACTGTAATAGCAGATCAGACAGCACTTATTAGGAAAATTGTAAACTCGGAAAACCTAAATCACCTAGAGGAAACATATAACGATGTATTAAGACAACAACAACAGGCAAATATCGACAGATTTACGCTTAAAATGATTATGAAACTCGACACCGCGATACAAACTTTACACTTTCAATTAGACGAGATACTTAACGTCATAATATTAGGCAAACAGGGAATAATTAGCCCACAAATACTCGACCCCGATGAATTTATAGAAAACTACGCCAAAGCAATAGGCAGGCAGACGTACAACACCGCAATCTCTGCCAAAACCGAACATTTTCAGTTCATACTCGACATCAGTGATCTTAAAATCTTCACAATAGGTGACAAAATATTCTTTAAAATCATAGTACCTTTAGTCTCTAACACGGAATGGAATATATTACAGGTATATCCTATCCCGAGTAAGAGAAACGGAGTATTTTTGACTCCAGTAGTCGAACATCAGATCTATTTAACTTCAGGACTTTCATTTATAAACACTGATATCGAATATCTCGACAAACTTTGTAAAGAACGAGCCGGAACCACTATATGCAAGCAAACAATACCAATCCATGACAGAAACTCGAGAACCGATTGTCACAGCGAAATAATAAACTTCAAAAATCATATCGAACATTGCCAAATAACTTTGTTTAAGATTGAAGACATTAGCTTTATACCACTCAGAACTAGCAACAGCTACATTGCGATACCGGCGAACCCGATAGAAATAGACACAATTTGCCAAACGAAACACACCTTGCAAAAACTTGACAAGCCCTCTATTATAAGAGCCAACACTTCCTGCGATTTATTGTACAAAGATGAACACATGCGTATAGGCGAGACGAAACACGAAGTCAAATACGAAATCAAAACTAAGATCCTAGCGCTCAAAACAAACGATAGCTTCACTCATCTGTTAGATAAACTCGAGCGAGCACCAAAGATAATAGATAACTTACAAGGATATAAGACCACGATCGATAAAATAGGTGACGAGATAAAAAATCTTAATTTCGAACATAGAATCAAGAGTATACAGTATTGGGGGTTAACCACGATCCAGATATTAGGGTACATAGCATTAAGCATGATAGGTATATACGGATTAAACAAGATGGGGGTATTCAAATGCGTCAAGAAATGTATACCGAATAGTTTATGTATTAATTTATTTTGCTGTCGAAATGAAACCGTGATCAATAGCCACAATGCCACATCCCCACCAAGCGCCCCGGTCGCAACATCCAACATCCATAACCCAACCGACTCATACCACCTCGAAGAAGAAGAGGAATCAGCTGTGATTTTCAAGCCACGCCGAGTCCGATTCCACAAGAGTCTCCTGAGGAAAACTTGAGGGACCAAGTTCAATCTAAGAAGGGGGGAATGTCACGTACGAAATACCGCAGACAAAATCCGACTAAACAAAGCGATAAGATAACGAAATTCCAAGCGCCTTAGCATAAGTAAGCACCGGATAACATCCGGTCACTCTATACGTTCTCAGAAATATATGACCGAAGCCTTTTCCCACTCCCACGAACAAAAGAATTTAAATACTCACCCCAAAATCATCCAAGTCAGTCTTGAATAATCACGCCTAGAGCTCGGAAGTGTATCGCAAATAAAAGTTCCTTTTTTTAATTTCTTCTTCTTTTTTTTTTCTTTATTATTTTACGTGACATTCGCGCCTATGATCACGTTTGCCACTTTCTTTGTGTAGATGAAATAACGGACCTAATGCGAATCGACGTTTCTAGAACTCGCTGCTTGATGACAACTAAGCGCTTGTCACGTAATTTTAAATGATATAGGATTGGTTCAGCAAATGGTTGTGTTTATTGATAGCACAGTTAGGTGTCTTTTCTGTACAGCAGGATTACAAGAACTAACTGGACCCGTCTCGTACTATTTAGGAGGAAAGCTCGGTGTGGGTGTTCCCTTTTGAACTAAGAACGCGGATTCGTTGTTCACACTTTTCGGTAGAAAAGTGAGGATAACGATCCGCGATGCCCATTGGTTATAGCCAATGTTAATAACTAAAATACGAGGAGAAAGTCTCCTGTAGATGTAGCTCATGTGTCCTTATTCCTGGGAAAAACCAGCTATTTCGCTGGGCCCATATGCTTTCTCCGTAATTAGCAAGAGCGTACAACAAACCTAAGGACCGTTCAAAGGACCATCCATAAACCGAAAATACTTATATGGATAGAAGTTAAGCTAAAAAGATTCGGTTTATGATTGTTACTTGGGTTTATTGCGGGTCAGTGTAACGAAAGGTAGGCCTTGACGCCCAGACCTCGAGGAACCTCGCAAGGACCATCGCATCTAGCGTAATACGGGTCAGGTAGAAATTCAATCCGTGACACGTTTGTCGCTACATTGTATATATTTTGCCGGTCATATAAGACGATCTGTCTGCGACACTGTAGTACCACGAGCGACAGTTAGGAATATGGCCTATAGTAAGCCTCG
Organism: Bombus pascuorum; assembly: GCF_905332965.1. NCBI lineage: Eukaryota > Metazoa > Arthropoda > Insecta > Hymenoptera > Apidae > Bombus > Bombus pascuorum. The sequence goes on along the minus strand of NC_083494.1, from coordinate 5,421,944 downwards.
AGGCGTAACACAGACTATGGATAAAGAAATAGAATGACTTTATAAGAATGAAACTTGGGAATTGGTAGAGAAGGTAAAAGACAAAGAAGTATTAGATGTAACGTGGATTTACACGAGGAAATCGGATGACAAGTATAAGGCTAGGTTAGTGGTAAGAGAATTCCAACAAAAGAATGTAATTGATGATATATATTCTCCAGTAGCGAGTAATCAGAATATATTTTTCTTATATATTTATCTTAAAAATATTGTTATCGTATTGTTGTCAAAATGGATTAATCATTGAACAAATGGATGTAGAATCTGCCTCTTTTAAATGGTGAAGTAAGCTCGGAGGTGCATGTAAATCAACCAAAAGGATATGCAGACGGAACGAATAGAGTGTGTAAATTATCAAAAGCGCTTTATGGGTTAAAGGAAAGTCCAAGGGATTGATATGAATGTTTTCATAAGTATGTGACAAGATTAGGGATTAAGAAGAATGACATAGGATAACATAACAAGTTGTGCTTATATATTTATAGAAAGCGAGAAGATGTTGTTTATTTGCTAATATACGTAGACGATCTGTTGATCTGTAACAGAACAAAAACAGATTAAAGATACAAAGTGTAAAAAAGTTATTGACTGATTTCACGTGCCGCGACCCGCGCGATCCGTGGCGCGAAAGTAAAATTGATAAATTCCTTTAAACCGAGATAATTAAAACGTTTATTCGAAACCGTGTTTACAATATTTGAAGTGAAAGGCAGTTAAAGTCGTTAAAAACTATATCTTGCGAAAACTCATTTAACTACGTTTTTATATTATGTTTTTATAATGACATTATGATGATTTAAATTGTAAACAATGTAGGCAGTTATACAAACATTGGGGATCTTCTCAAACATTGTCAAAAGAAAGACTCTGACGTTTCTTCATCTCCGACAGATATAAATGTAGCGATCCAAAGAAGTCAGCAGTAGTTTTGAAGTTCGAGTTTGAGTTTGAGTTTGAGTTTGAAAATATTTACCGTTTGGTTATCGAGTAAATTAATTAGCATTCATCCATTGAAGAATAAGTTATCATTTGTCTATCGAAGAATCACCTGTCAATCGAAGAATTTCATACCTATCAGTCAATTGTCAATATCGAAATTGAGTGAGATTTAAATAAAACATTTGAAATCGATGATCTATTTTCGAACAACTTTAATCCTTTCCCGTGCCAGTATTCCTGCACATAGCAGGTTAACCGAAAATGGAGCTTATTGCCAATTGCATTAAACGTCAATTGACGCTACCTTTTCGTCGGTTACTAAATAGAACGTACATCTGCACTACAGCGGTCATCGTATCAAGCACAGCAATCATAATCAAATAAGGTAGAAACTCATTATAGAACCTTACAAGTGTTCAAACAGCCGTCTGCGGATTCAGTGCTGCTTTATTTGTTTACATCCGACTTAGACCGCGAGACCGAGCTAACTGGGGGGAAAGAATAGAAAACATACGTTCTCCAATATTTGAAGAACTACTTAAATTTTTAAACGATCGCTGGAAGGTATTAGAACTTAGAAACAACACTAAAACATAAACCCCGTCCGTATAACTTGCGCTATCGGAACCAAGAAGACATACGTAAATTCCGTGAATCCAAACCAAACATTTATCTCACAATCTCGAATTACGTGCAACTTTTGTAATGGATCTCACGCCTCACGATATCGTCAAAAATTCTTGCCAATATCAGTACCCTAGCGATCAAAACTCGTGAAAGAGAGGAACCTTTTCTTAGATAATTTACTTACTAGTCATTCCGTTGAAGAACGTCCAGCGAGCAGCTGCACTCGAATATGGGTAATTCATCGCAGCGAATTCAAACTAGCATGTCACTCACCAGTATTTTTCCTATTGAAATATGTGAGGTGTTGTTGGATGTACGTAAATAATAAATACTCTCGATGTTCAACAACAAAGTTTATTTAACAATTAATAGTCAACAATCAACAATCAACAATCACGCATCTCGAATATGTATGTATGCTTCGCTGTTACGCTAGACCCTTCGCACTTCACTGTTCGAAAGGGAATGAATCTTTTGTTTAAAATCAACGGATTCTTTTCTTTATTGTCCGTCGATATCCCCACTACGCACGCGTTTGTTAGACGTTCATGACGATTGCCGCGTATGCATTCTTCCGAATATTCGGCGAAAGGACCGTAGGGATATCGATGGTACTGTAACGTTAATCACATCTCAATCCCCATCAGAGACCAAACCGCACGCTGAGGGCAAGATGGCAACCAGATGTCTACACATCCTTGTTTCTCCTCAACCTTCTTGTTTCTTTTTATAATCTGAGTTGTGACTTGTGATTTTACGTGACAGTACATTGGGCATGTCGGCCTTATGCTTTGATGGTAAAGCGCTTTGTGTCGCGAAGCCGTCGGAAAGTTCCGCCTTCGGATGCCACCACATATGTATAATTTTGTGTACTAGACTGGATTAATCGCGCAGTAGTGACACGTGTATGTGGATATAAATGTATGGATGTATGGATAAATGTTTCTTTTCTCTCTTTCCTTCTAAATTTACTGTAATTATGTTATATTGTTTATAATGTATAGGACGGTACATATTGTAGAAACACGAAAAATAGAAATTTTATCTATTGAATATTTATTTTGTCATGTACTAAGAAAATTTAATCATGTCTTTAACAATTGGTGCAAATAAATTGGTGACGAATTAAGGGATGTATTTTTATTGCTTCTTTTCTGGCTGGTAATTGGCAACCGGCTTGTAACATTTCAGTTGAATTATAAAATTCAAATAAAATAATATATAATTATAAAATAATCTTTTTATGAAATTCTTCGACTGATGGAAAAAGTAAGTGTTACAGGATTGGAAATAGGAAGTACAATATGGCAGAATTGTTTCTAACGTCGATATAGAATTTCAATCATCATTTATAAAAATGCTATTGAAGTAAGTAACATCTGTTTATCCACCAGATAAACTCAGAATTAATAAGAATTTATTGTCTCAATAATATCCACCGATTATATATAACACCTTCTCAAATAATAAGTATAGACAAATACGGTAGAATACAGGTCGGTTTATTTTTATTTATTTTTATTTTATATTTATTTATTTCCTTAATTCACTAGAAAAGATTCTATCCAAATCGGTGACCGAACAATTGTGACTTCTCCTTGTTAGTTTTAAGTCTAGTTAGGGAACTTAAATTCCAATATGATTACGCTTTCATTTATCAATCCAAGATTGTCAGATAAAATTATCAGAAAAGTTATACTAATCCATATCAACCTTTGCAAATAAAAATTTTTCAAATTCTTTTTCATACTAGGTGTCCATCGCAATAGTTGCCATGATTTTTTAGACATTTTCACCAATGTAGTGAAAAAACATTTGGTGCAAAGGTTAGTCAATAGTTAGTGATAACAAATTACAATCATAAAAGTTTCGAACGAGCTTTGTTTCGTTACCTTAACTTTTTAATTTAGAACCATATAATTTCCTTTATCTGGTATTCGAGATAGCATCAGGATGAGGTGTCATATATGTATATGTATATCTTTTTTTTATACGCGAGGAAATCCTCATGGACACCCCGCCGCTTTTCTGGGAAGCGGCGGTATTATCCCGGGACCTTTTTCGAATTGCTGTTGGAGCACTTCAGCGTCCTCTCCTATTCTGAGAGAGTCATTCCTCGGGTCTAGTTTGGGCATTGAGAGGGATCGCCGCTCTCAACGCTATACTCTGGGCAATCATACAAGTCCGAGGTGATCTCAGATCCTCCTCGACGTGACGAACCCTATGACCACTTAGGGCGGCGCAAGGCTGCCCTTCGTCGCGGAACACTACAAGGGTGAGAAGATCTCACTCGCTACCCCTCTGAATGCTCCTTTGCAAGCATTACTTCTTTGCAATAGGTGCGGAATGCTAGGAACTCCTGTTGCCCCCTCAACATCTCTTCCACAACTGACGAGGGGTCCAAACTTTCACAAATCGCTAGTCGCAGGGTACAGTGGGGAGCCTCTCACGCCGGACAAAACTCCAGCGTATGCTGGGTCGTGACCTCGCCTTCACCGCAATAGTGACAGATTTTCGTCACCTCTCTTCCAATTTTTTGCAGGTATTTCCCGAATACTCCATGTCCGGCGAGCACCTGCGTCATTCGCAAGGATAAATGGAGCCCTTCGCAGTCCCTCGAAACTTCCCAATTCGGGAGGACTGATCTAACGACTCAGTGGCCACGGAACTGATCTTCGGCGAATAGGTCGCAGCGCCACCACTCCCATACCTCTCGCGTAGCTTCCCCTGAATGTCTCGGACCGCCTGCCCGGCGGGGGAGGAGTTCCCGCTCGATCCCAGGTCCCTCAGGTTTTCATACACCCGTCGGAGTGCCAAGACCTGGAACTCGAACGGAGGAGACGCCGCCAGAACAGACGTCGCCAGAACAGACGCCGACGCATAAGATACCGTCCGGTATCCTCTTATGATTCTGATGGCAGTCGTCCCATGTAACCTCCTCAGAAAAAGCAGGCTGCGACGACTCGCCATCAGATCTCTTGCCCACGCCAGAGCCCCGTACAGGACTCGGGAATGGACGACTCCCTCATATAGTCAGAGCGCTCCGACCTCGGCCCCACCGATATTTGGCAGCAAGCCATATAAAGCGTTGGCTGCCGCCTTCACTTTGGGGACCATGAGCCTGACGTGCGGACTGAACGTCTATTGACTGCTGATGGTGAGGCCCAGATATTTCATCTGAAGCTTAACCTCGACATCCTCCCCGTTCATATCCAAACTCAGGCCTGGCGGAGGAGCACCCCTACGCAGTCAATCGTAAAACTATATAGCCTCCGACGAGGCTGGGGTCGCCTTCAGGCCCAACCTGCGTACAGCACGCACCGCGCACCGATGCTTAGGCTGATCTACTTTCGTTCGTGAAAGGAGGTTTGCTCGCGCACAGACATATTTCGGCTAATTTTTAATTGACGGTAGCTAAAGAACATAATATCTAAAACGCAATTCTTTTATTGATTTTCGTCTTATTTCGCCGTCAAGAATCACTCCTTAAGTTTTCTAATACCTATAGCCGAATATCCTGTATATATATGTCGGGTTGGCGTTAGGGGCGTTTAATGAATCTTCACCAGTGTTGTTCATGGTTGTCGCACAGATGTTTATTACACAAGTATGGCTGATACAAGATTGACGAGCGGACGCGGTAACTGGACGCTAATGACAATGGCCCTAGGTTCGATATAGCGAATCCACGGTCCACGGGATAACGAATATACTTTGCTTCAAAGTCTAAGTCGGACTCGACTTACTACTCGTGATACAAGGATCGCTTGATTGACTCTTAGCTAATGAGACTGCCAGAAAGGGAATGACTTTCCGTCACGACGACGCTGCAGAGGAAAACTATTATGGGATGTGCCTAAGGGCACGAGATCATCGGATTCGTCAAAGAAAGCCTCCACTCGGAGGGTGAGGGAAATAGACGCTGCTGTTAATTGGTCAATTTCTATGTTGGCGGTTAGAAAAGGATGCTAGCCGCCCTAGAGAGAGAGTTCCTAGCAGGCAACGTCGTACGTGACCAAATCAGGTTTTCCCATAACTTCCCGCAATAGGTGACAGATTTACAGGCTGATAGAATAAAGACTGTTTGTCAATCTGAAGGACTTTAGTTAACTAAGTCCTAAGATTTGTAACGGTTCCTCAGGCTATCTGAACATAAACTGTAAACGATGCATCGGCATCTGGCGATCATCTGGCCGAAAGAATGGGGTCTGTGTGTGGCGAGCTGCGGGGCTGTTGGAATGTCTTATTGTCAAGTGTCTGTACTGCCAATTCTTTAAAGGAAAGCTATGTTACTTTATATCTCTGTTAGGTGGAACGTTCATCCCGTGACCGTGGCTACGCTCGGCGACCGGTTGTCGCCTCGAGCCCAAACTCATTGTCTCAAGTTTCGAATGACTGTGTCTGGGTTATTTCGTAAATGCTACAGTATTGAGGCTTTTCCAAATAATTCCAACGGGGGGGGGGGGCGGTGTCCTTTCATCTCCGGCATACATATATACACATGTCATATAATCTGAGCGAATAAAACACATATGTTTAGCTAAGAACTATTACTTTTAATTACATAAAGTATATTCTTTCTTAAATTTTATATGCTCTTTGATTTTAATTGTGTTCTTGTTCATTAACACATAACTTTCAATTTATTTCTTTGGCAAGTTTTACATCCTACACAAAACCATTAACTTGTAAATCATTATATTGTTATATTTAATACATTTTGTATCATACTTTTTCTCTGTAATTATCAAGGAACATAATTTTCCAAATTAAATAGTAAATCACGTAACAACTAAGTTAACAATTAACAAATTCTCTTACCTACATATTTCTAATCATCATACCTGTTTTAAAATTGACAACAGAATGAAACTATTCTTCTCAAACTATATTTACTAACAATAAGCGTAATAATTTCTACGTAGTAAGAGATTCGATCTTTATCTCATGAAAAGTTTGTAACATTAGAGCTGCTGTAGCATTTAATTTAGGTGCTTGATTAGTTATCATTGCTAAGATTCACCGATAAAGCTTTTTTGAACTAAATACTATATAGTTATATATATAGTTATTATATTGAAAAGTTGTTAAAAGAAATGAGATGAGAAAGTACACATTCAAATTTATATTATTACTGTTGCATAATTTACGCATATATTCCTAATATGCTGGCTAGAATCGCACCATAAGTCTACAATTCTTTTTTTTTTTTTTTTTTTACTATATTAAACATTTTTAAATTCTGACTATAAATATGACCGAACCAATTTATGTAGACATGTTTATTTAGACATATTTAACAGATTTTTCTGTTTGTAACATTTGAGATATGTGTAATTTTGTATGCTACACTAGATTAGCCGAGTAGTTGTGACACACATATATGAGTATTAATGTATGAAAGTATGTGCGCCACAGCGTCTCGTAAAACAGATGAATGCAACTGTTCCGTTAGTAGTCTGGTATAGAAGATGGTGAAACAAAGAGAGTGCTGAGACGCGTGCATTTGTATATCGACGAAGATCTTGTAAATCACATATTAAATAAATCTGAAACTATTTTGATATCAATTCTAAGTATAATCCAAATGTTTCTATACATTTATTTCGGCAATTAAGATTCACAATTCTAAACAATAATACAAAACTCTATTTCAATAACATTACTATGACGCATCCCAGTATAAAGTGTTAATCAATAAGTTTCTAGAGTCTGGTATCTATTGATTCACTCAGATTAGATTTGTATATTCTGCATTTCGCCACCAAGTACAAACATGTAGGCCGGATACACTGAGATGATTAACACGTGGCCAAAGCCTAAGGCAAACAAGTGTCGTTAGAAGTCGTACCAACTTAGCATGTAGGAACTAGTAATCATACCAACCCACTATTTCCTCCACACAAAGATCTTCTAAGGACCCTCAAAATGTAAAATGTATCACAATGAAAGAAGTTAATAGATTATCGTAGATATTAAATTTTGGGAGGATTCCAAACTTGGACATAATTAATAGTAAAATTATGAAGGAATTTCACCCGAAACTCATTAGGATGCTAATAATCATATTCAATGCCATCAGGATTATTTATTATTTCCTTACTATCTGGAAATTATCTAATGATGCTACACAAACCTAAGAAAGGCGTCCATTTGGCTATATCAATTCTGTCCGAGCAGCTGAACTAAACAGACGTAAGAAACTGAGCTCCAGTACAAGTGCGACAAGCAGTGAATTTAGGCAATTGAAACGCCAAGGAACACTGTCAAATGGTAAATGTTCCAGAATGCAACAACAAATACCGTCAATCAAATTCACAAACAACGGTGAAATATACTACATAAATAAAGCTACAAACACGATAAGTCGAAAACAGCCACTTAACAAAGAACTGGAATGCACGGCTATAAAAGAAATGGAAACATTACAAAAGCAAGCGGAGAGCAACTGCAACGACGAACTACCTTATCAAGATGAAAACTGGGAGATAGCAACAGCTCTCAAAAAGTATAAAATAATACCAGGCATAAGCACTACAAATATTTCCGATACAGAAACGCAAAAGTGACTGCAAGATATGCCACTGCAAAATTCTTTCAGCTCATTGGTAGAAGATGTAGATACAGACACAAAAGAAAAAAGCACAACACATATCGTTAAATCACCACCAATCTACGCCGATGCCCAAATATTAGATCCCCTTATTGGACTATTAAACAACACTACCGGAACAGAAAACTACATTATAAAGCAATTAAAACAGGAACAAGCCAAAATGTAAACAAATACTCCAGAAATCTTTAAAAAAGTGACAAAAGCACTAGATGAGAAAAACGCTGCATATCACACATACCAGTTCCAAAGAGAGAAGAGCTACAAAGTAGTAATTAGAGGACTATATTCAAGAACAGATATCAAAAATATCTGTACACCAAGTAAGGACAATAAATAATATAACCAGATACGATACGAAACAGCCATTGCCACTGTTTTTAATTGAACTTGAACCTAAAACAAGAACAAAATCCTAAACAAAATGGTAACTATTGAGCCACCTCTTTGTAAGAAGTGCATACCTCAATACATACGGTTTCCACAATACGGACACACAAAAAACTACTGCAACAGAAATACGGCGTGTGTCAAATGCGCAGGAAGAAACCTCACGACGAACTGCCCATAGACAGAATAAATGGACGAAATAAAATGTTATGACTGTAATGGAAACCACCTAGTGAGCGATAAAGGCTGCACAGTCAGAAAACAACTACAACGAAAACTGTTTCCATCTTTTCGAAAGAGTACATACGGCAACTATCTCTCACAACAAGAAACTACTGAATCGGAGCCAACACCAAATGTACAATACGTATGAAATACTAACCATAGAAACACCAATACCTTTGGTAGCCGAAGTTATGCACAAGGAACTAATCAATCGGCACCCTAAAGCAATCGAGTCCAAACCAACAACAATACCGGCGCTACTGAAATCAACGCAGTACTCAGACAACAAATACAACAAATGTCCAATTGTAGTTAACTCCAATGGTCTACAACAACGGGCCTTCGAACCTGAAACATTTCTGTACCACAATAATATTAGCATGTTACTTGTTTTAGAAATACATTTCACACTAAAAAGCTACGTGAAAATACCATATAACACGATCTATGATGCCAAACACTCCTCAGGGAAAGCACACGGAGGAGCCGCAGTGATAATAAAAAACGATATCAAATACCACATACATAGTCAAAATAGTCAGGAACACGTTCAGGCAACCACCGTTGCAATACTAATTAACAGCAATTATTTCCAGATGTCAGTAGTATATGCATCATTGCGACATAAAACTACATTACATAAATGGGAACAATATTTTCAGCCCTTCGGTGATAAATACATCGCAGCGGCCGATTGCAATGCAAAGCACATGGCTATGGGGCTCAAGAATTAACATACTTCGAACACTAAGGAAATATATTGGAACTAGTAATCTCAACATATTATCCTCAGGAAGAGCAACATATTGGCCGAAACATCTGAGATGGAAATATGATTGTAGTAGTGGTGGCGATAGTGCGCTACTGTTGGTGTAGAGGCCGAGATGAGTTCTGCTGCTAGTGTAGATGTCGCTGCTAGGATACTGCTGCTTTTCTTTTCATTCTTGTATCGTGAAAGAAAAATCAGACTACGGTCGCCGGGATTTGTACCCGGGTCCCGAACGTTCGTAACCTAAGGCGCTAATCACTGCTCTGCCGTCGTCCGACCCTAGTTGGTGTCGAGTGCCGCTACAGATTTAAACAAAATTCCTGACTTGCTTGATTTTGCAGTTATAAATGGACTAAAAGCATACAATTTAGAAATAACACCCAATCTTGAGCTTAGCTGCAATCATATATCGATAATAATAGAGTACACAGGTAAACCAATAATTTACAGCAATCCAGAGTCGCTTTGCAATAAAACCACCAAATAGCAAAAACTCAAAAAACTAATTGAGAACAAAATCAATTGAAATATTCCAATAAAAACATCCGAATACATTAAATAGGCAGTAATAACATTGACAGAAATTATATAAGAAGCAGCATGGACAACTGCTATTTGTGAACTAGATAACAGGCAAACAAAAATAATTCCAACAGACATAATCGACGCCACCAATTGGTCGATCCCGAATTTCGGTTAGATTAAAAGAGGCAGTTTGACTGATTATAACACTATTCAACGCCCTATGGTATGCCAGAAACGAGGATATACGCGAAGACTTAAAAATACCAAGGGTCAAAGAAGAAATCGTCAAGTAGGCAAAAAATATACAAGGATAGAAAGGCAACATATCCTAACCAGCTGGTTGCTGAAGCAAACAAAGCTCTCATAGAAATAAGACAAAAATGAAAACACCCCAGTGACTGAAGAAATAAAATAGCCAAACTCGTAGTTGGTATGCCGCTGGAGGTAGCTATCCACATGTTATTTAGCAATTAAGTCATAAAAATGTACCGAATGTCCAGCTGAACAAATTGTAAAATACAAATAAAAAAATAACAAATAATAAATAATAAAAAAATTGAAGATATAAAAGATAAAGAGAGCGTAAGTACAAAGAGACCATTTTGCGTCTTTTCTTGTCCTCCATATCCAGTTGAATCTTGATTATCGGAACTAATAATGATAAATGTGTTTGAATAATAGAACAACAGATTTTTCTGTAATGAATGTCATATACTTCAAATCAAATGGTACAGGCAAACAATTAGACACTATATAAAGTCGTACGCGTTCCACAATTTCTTATCACTAAATCATATTATTTTTCTTAATATATTTTTTAATATACACGTCATAGAAGCAATTCCTCCGAGTTACTTCATTTTGTACTTCAAACGATGTAAGCTATTTGGGAGCTATGAATAAGAAGGCCCAGCTTCATCGTCGACAATATCTACGTCCCCTTGATCCAAAGCATTGGTTTCAAAATCTTGAAGAACTTCGTCGGTACATACCTTAATGACTTTTTCATGTGCGCAATCAGCTTCAAACCATTTTGCCACATTGCGTGTATTGCACCGTCGCCATCCAGGTATCCTATGCAGCAATCTAACTGTTCTAAGTATGTCACTTCTCCTTTTGTTTGCGGCCACATTACGCTTCATTTTATGTCCCAAAAGCTTGTTCCACGCCCTTTTTATTATGGCTTTCTCGACACGTGACCAAGCATCATCTACAATGCGGCAGCAATCCCACATGTTTAATGTTGCATGGAGTTCCATCACTTCTTTCATCGTATTGCATGTTGGTAACGGTCTTAATATTTTCGCCAATTCTTCTCGGTACTTTCGCTTGAAATATACGATTAATCCATAATTTATTGGTTGTATGTGTTCTGATACGTTAGGTGGAAGAGTCATAACTGTAACGAAGTTATCTTTTTTATTTAGATACTCGAGATCGTAAAGCGACTTAACATTATTTAGTAACAAAAATGTTTTCTTTCTGTACCCTTTCTGCTTTTGTCTTTCTTGAACTGATTTTAAGAAATGGTTTTCGAACCATTTATTAAAGATGGTACTGTCCATCAAAGCATTGCTGTTTGAGCTGTAAATAGTTGATAAGGCATTCGTATTGAAATTGTCTAATTCCGGATTTTCCTTAACGCTGCCGACTATTAGTACCGGCAACTTGTGACATCCGGTAGCATTTGCACAAAAAAAAGCAGTAACGTGATCTTCCAACATTTCATTTTGTTCTATCTCATCCGAATGCTGAAAAATCGAAGTTTCTGTTGGTACTGCTTTCCACATCATTAATGTGTAAACGACATTGTAAACGTTCTCCAATGTACACCCCTCGTCTTTTAGACGTTCATTAAAATTAGCTTTGAAGGTATTTAGTACATCATCAGTTGGGTTTGGAAATTCCGGATTCATATACTCTTCACTAATACGGTGACGTTCTAGAAAGCTATATAGCCAACCGTTACTGGCTTTAAAATAAGGATGTATGTTTAATTTTTTATTAATTTCCAGAGCTTTTTTCCGTATACTTGCTCCTGATAATAGTATGTTATATCCCCTACATTTCATTAACCAATGGAAAAGAATTCTTTCTAAATTCCTTATCTCGCGCCATGATATACATTTTTTGGTACTTTTAGTAGTCACTATGTTGCTCTCGAATTGTTTTTTAATCACTTCCCTCTCAGCATATATAATGCTCAAGGTGGATAGTGAAATACCGTACTGTTGTATTATGGTTTTTCGAGGCACTCCTCTATCTTTCATCTTAATGATGTCATATTTCTCGGCACTTGTCAAAAATACAGATTTTCGTTTTGGCGGCATTATTGTTTGAAACGTTTCGAATGTAAATACCGTACTGAAATTTTGTGACCAGACTTTGTTTCGACAGTTCTCGTCGTCGACAACTTGGATTGGGGGAAAACAAATACTACATGAACTATATACACACATAGCTATATACGTATGTACGATACACTATAGAGAATTATACAACATTCTGATGATAGAACGTTCGGATGATGTATGTACGCAATCTATAATCGAGGTTATGCTGTATATCAAAATAACAAATAATATTTGACCAAGAATTGATAGAAGCAGGCCGCCCGAAAATGAGAACTTATTATGAAATTATTATGAGAATAATAAGAACAATTTTATTTGCAAATAGTTCATAAATAAATGGTTTCCTATAACTGAATTTATACTTCTGCCCATCCCATAAAGCGTAAACTTTTTGAAAAAACAAACAACTCATTGATTCTACGAATATTCCAAACGTTTTTTTCAGAGATTTATTTTTCAAATATTTTTGCGTATTTTGTAAAAGGAAAAAATAACAAATTTAACTATCAAGATAAACGAATTAAAAATCAATTGTTATGTTGTTATTGTGCTTTATTCTTGATATCGAGTAATTTGAAAACAGAAACTTCCTCCGTAGAAACTTCAACGTAGGTTCTACCTATGAAATTTGAATTGACGAAGAAAGCGTTTCATACTTTCTACATAAAATGATTACCACTAGTGTTAGTTTGACTCATTTTAGACGTTTTGGTCCATCTTCTTCTCGTAGCGAATAATTCCTACTTTGTAATTTAAACGTGTGTAATTTAAATATATAAGGTCTTCATACAGGTAGTAGCCATCAGTTTTTCTCATAAATGATAAATATTTGGGAAAAATGCAAGGATACACAATTTTACTATCTTTTATTACCAACGTGATAACGTACATCAATGACCAGGTGGACCAGTACTAGAACACTAATTTCCCGCTCCTAAGACGTTTTGTGTATATATAATAAATATAACGTATTGGCGTCGTAATACAATTATAATGTGTGGTGTATGTCAATTTGTTTGTTTGCAGTGTTGAAAGTCACTTCCCTACTTCGTAAGTTCAAATCTGTTTACTTGAAACTTAAACACGTTGTTTGGGAAATAGCTCACTATTCTGTAATTATAAGTGTTACGTCGCGCGAGATGGTCCCTGCGACGTCTATCTCGGTCTGGCCGCCAAGGTCTACCCCTCATTACACTGACCCGCAATAAACCCAAGGAACCACCATAAACCGAATCTTTTTAGCTTAACTTCTATCCATATAAATATTTTCAAGGAACACTGTCAAATTGTAAAAGTTCCAGAATGCAACAACTAATACCGTCAATCAAATTCACAAACAACGGTGAAATATACTACATAAATAAAGCTACAAACACGCTAAGTCGAATACAACCAATTAAAAAAGAACTGAAAAGCACAGCTATAAAAGTAATGGAAACATTGCAAAAGCAAGCGAAGAACAACTGTAACGACGAGCCATCTTATTAAGATGAAAACAGGAAGGCAGCAAGAGCTCTCAAAAAGAACAAATTAATACAAGACACAAGCGCTATAAATATTTCCGATACAGAAACGCAAAAGTGACTGCAAGATATGCCACTGCAAAATTCTTTCAGCTCATTGGTAGAAGATGTAGATACAGACACAAAAGAAAAAAGCACAACACATATCGTTAAATCACCACCAATCTACGCCGATGCCCAAATATTAGATCCCCTTATTGGACTATTAAACAACACTACCGGAACAGAAAACTACATTATAAAGCAATTAAAACAGGAACAAGCCAAAATGTAAACAAATACTCCAGAAATCTTTAAAAAAGTGACAAAAGCACTAGATGAGAAAAACGCTGCATATCACACATACCAGTTCCAAAGAGAGAAGAGCTACAAAGTAGTAATTAGAGGACTATATTCAAGAACAGATATCAAAAATATCTGTACACCAAGTAAGGACAATAAATAATATAACCAGATACGATACGAAACAGCCATTGCCACTGTTTTTAATTGAACTTGAACCTAAAACAAGAACAAAATCCTAAACAAAATGGTAACTATTGAGCCACCTCTTTGTAAGAAGTGCATACCTCAATACATACGGTTTCCACAATACGGACACACAAAAAACTACTGCAACAGAAATACGGCGTGTGTCAAATGCGCAGGAAGAAACCTCACGACGAACTGCCCATAGACAGAATAAATGGACGAAATAAAATGTTATGACTGTAATGGAAACCACCTAGTGAGCGATAAAGGCTGCACAGTCAGATTAAAAATGTTTAGGAATGTACATGGAAAATCTAGAGCGATATCATATGATAGGCCGTTTCCCTAATTGTCGCTCGTGGTACTACAGTGTCGCGACAGTTCGTTTTATACGACCGGCGAAATATATATCTGGTGCACATTATGATTAGGGGCGTGTAACGAATCTTCATTTGGATTAGACATTGTTATTACGCAATGGAGAAGATATTTACTAGTATAAACATGATTATTACAGAATTTGACAAGTAACTATGGTAATTAGATACTCGCGATGCTAATGACAATGGTCTTGGGTTCGATAACGAATCCGCAATCAACGGGATAACATAATGTACTTTCGTCCAAAGTCTAAGTCTGACTCTTTGTTAGAAACGTGAAGTATCCACTGATCGTAAAAGACGTTGTTTTTACTCGCTGATGAGATCGCACGAGAATGGTCCTCTCCGTCACAATGATGCTGCAGGGGAAAACTATGATGGGGTGTGTCTCAGGGCACAAAATCATCGGATTAGTTGAGGACAACCCTCGTTCAGAAAGTGAGAGAAATGGACGTTGCTGTTAATTGTTTAATTTCTATGTTGGTGGTTAGAGAAAGACGCTAGCTGCCCTTGAAAGAAAGTTGTTGGATGGAAGCGTCGTTCATGAGAAAAGCAGATTTCCCGTATCTCCTCGTAGTAGTTGATAGATTTAGAGACTGTCAGAGTAAAAACTGTTTTTCCATTTGAGGGAAATTCGTTAACTGAATCCTAAGATTTATAACGGTTCCTCAGGCTAGCTGAACATGTACTGTAGAGGTGCATCGACATCTGGTAATCATCTTGCCCGAAGAATAGGGGCTGTCTGGCCACGGGGCAAAAACCATTGGAATGTTTACTGTCGAGTGCCGCTACAACTATACTTTTTAAGGAAAGCTATACAGTTACTCTATACTTCTATTAGGTAAAAAAATTCATCCCGTGACCGCTGTTACGTTCGGCGACTAGTTGTCGCCTCGAGCTCAAGCTCATTATCGCAAATCTCGGACTACTATAATCGGGTTAACTTATAAAGATTAAAGCATTGAGGATTTTCCAAAGAATTCCATAGAGAAGGCCCGGTGTCCTTTCATCTCCGACATATACAATGTAGCGACAAGCGCTTAGTTGTCATCAAGCAGCGAGTTCTAGAAACGTCGATTCGCATTAGGTCCGTTATTTCATCTACACAAAGAAAGTGGCAAACGTGATCATAGGCGCGAACGGCGGCGTGACCCGAGCGTAGTGGGGGGTCGTCTCCCAGAGAAGACAAAGAAAAAATCGAAGAGCGTCAGTATCATTTGAGAATTCAAACGGAATGCATCGAGAGGTTTAGACGAATTAAATCCAGGTCGTTCAGTCTGATAAATACATCGAGAAATATCATAAAGTCGAGTCGAATTTCTGTAACATATTAATTGTATTCGTTGCTAAATAATTTGTGACGCGTTTATTATAATATTAGACATTGTTAAATATACAAATTTATATTAACCCTGTTAATTCAGTGTTTAATTCATTTGAACTACCTCTGTTATCTTAATAGAAACAGGGGAACGACTAATTCGCGGCGTCGATTATCCGAATCTTAGCGAGAATTTACTCCTCTCGCTGACGCGTTTTCCTTGCCACCGCATCTCTACGTGAATGGTCGTAACAAAGATTACATGTATTTTTAAAAATAAGGTTATATTTTTCCATGCATTGGTCCATGTAGTTCACTATTTCTTATAAAGCAATATTAGCCCGTTATGTCACATAACTATTATTTTCTTTTAAGGGGATTTAAATATTTTAGAGACGTTTGTTAAGGAGTACCTGTATCAACATTTATGTTTAATGATGCAGCTCAACCCTACTGCTTATTTAATAGCGTATATTCAGTAATTCGTAAATCTTCGAAATGATAATTATTAGTATCTTTTGACTTTTATTTTCTTTAACGTACTTCAAAGTCATTTACATCGGCGAGGTCGCTAATCTCAATAATTACATTTAGTTAAATAATTACAATTACAGTTTCGTTTTCGTTCAATAAGACAACTGATAAAGAATGCGAGAGAGAAGAGAGAGAAAAAGATGCCCATTTGTGTATATGTATTTATTTTTATACTATATAATTATATGAATATAAATTTAATTTCAATACAAGTTTCGCGCATATTATTCGCGTATCAACCGGCTTTGGTAGGTACTCGCACTGATAAATCTCTGCTGATATACAGAATATACACATAAATTGGAACACCTAAATAACTTCGTTATTAATGTTATGAAAAGAAATACGCAGGGCAAGGTAATACTATTTAGAGGGGCATACGCAGTGGTAGATAACGTTTTTTCTGGACGACATTTTTTAAGTATAATTTTAAGGTCTTCATCATTTTTTTGGTGGGACAATATATTTGTTTAATACATTCATCAGTCCATATCGATATTTCCTATAAACATTTCATTTAACAGTTACTTTAACTCTAATTTGTCAAATTGAAAATATAATGGTCAAAGAGGACGTAAATATAAGGATACCATTCCGCGTCTTTCCTTGTTTTCCATATATAGTAGAATATTTATTACCGCAACTAATAATGATAAATGTATTTGAATAAGACAGCAACAGCTTCTTCTGTACTGTGTGCCATATATTTCAAACCAAGTGGCACATGCGAACAATTAAAAGTCACGTCAAATCGTTCGCGTTCCATAATTTTCTTGTAACTAAATGATACTATATTTCTTAATATATTTTTTAATATACACGTTTTAATATACACGTTTTAATATAAGTAATTCCTCCGAGTTACATTCATTTTTTTTTATTTTTTTAGTTTATTTTGGTTTTTACAATTTGTCCTGAACGACATTTGGTAAAGTGTTCTATCTCATTGGTAATAAAAAAAACCCGGCCCGGATCGACCCAGATCTCTGCCCCCGCCAACCTCAGGCGATAGTCAGCCGGAGACGTCCCGTGATCGGCCCTCAGACAAAACCACATCGCCTCGGACTTCTCGGGGGATACCTATATTCTAAACCCTTTGATCGCGGCGACCGCGCCGGCCACCACCAGTTCCGCCAGACGGACGGTCCTGCCCCATGTCGATCCCCACACTAGCTCCAACGTGTCGTCGGTGTAGCACGTCAGCGCCGAGTCCGGGGGCATCGGCGCCCGAAATACCGCGTCGTACGCGATGTTCCACAGCAACGGGCCCAGTTCCGAACCCTGCGGGACGCCACGGTGCACCGCCCTCCCAATCATCCTTCCGCCCCGCCCGGTGTATACGATACTACGGTCCCGGAGGAAGGCCCTGATCACACCCCGTAGGTAAGCGGGCACCCGATGGAATTCGAGGGCCCGGTCTATCCCGCCCCAGGGGATGCTGTTGAAGGCGTTAACTACGTCCAACGACACACCCAGCGCCACGTGACCCCGCCGCACGGCCCCCTCGACGAGGGCGCGGACCCGGCCGACGGCGTCGGTCGTAGACCGCCCCCTCCGGAAACCAAACTGGCTGTCGTGTAGCCCGGGAGCCCGCCGAGACAGATGAGACTCGAGCCGGGCAGCCACGATCCTGTCCAACAGCTTGCCCGCCTGATCCAGCAGGCACACAGGTCGGTAGGCGGAAGGCGAATGCGGGAAGGACTCATAACTGTAACGAATTCATCTTTTTTATTTAGATCATTGAGATCGGGATGTAACTTAGAATTGTCTAGTAACAACAGAGTTTTCTCCCTGCGCCCGTTCTTCTCTTGTCTTTTTTTTACTGATTCTAAGAAACATTCTGTGAACCATTCATTGAAAATGGTACTGTCCATCCAAGCATTAGTATTCGCTCTGTACATAATTGAGAAGGTATTTGTATTCAAATTGTTGGAACTTTGAGGTTCCATAGTTCTGCCGATTATTAGTACCGGCAACTTGTGACATCCGGTAACATTTGCACAAAGAAGTGTAGTAACGTGATTTCCGCACATTTTTTGGCTTGCCGTTGATTGCCCGCGGCGAAAGATCGAAGTTTCTTTTGGTACTGATTTCCACATTATTGGTGTGTAACCGGCATTGTAAACGTTCTCCAATTTGAATTCCTCGTTTTGCAGAATTCTGCTAAAATGAACTCTGAAGGTATTCCCTGCAGCTGTACTTGGGGTTGGAGAATCTTGCCTGATATTTGTAGGATTGATACGGTTACGATTTCTAAAGTGTTGGAACCAACGGTCACTGGCTTGAAAATCAGGACATCCGTTTATTAAGTTCCAGAGCTTTTTCCTTTATCTCTGTTCCTGTCAATTCTATGTTATATTTCATGCATAGTATGGTAAAGAACTCTGAAAGAACACTGGTAAAGAACTCTGTCTAAATCCGATAACTCTGAGAATGGTAAACGTTTTGTGAAACGGTTGATAAACACTGGGTTGGTTGCCAAACAGTTTTCAATCTCATTTCTGAGTGCACATATATAGTCCGCAGTAACTCTTGAAATACCGTATTTTTCTGCTATGATTCTTCGAGACTGACCTCTTTCCAACATCTGAAGAATTTCATCTTTTTGCTCAACTGATAATGTTTCCGGTTTTCGTTTTTCTGCCATTATTGTTTGAAACGTTTCGAATGTAAATACCGCACAGAAATGATGTAACGAGATATTATTTCGACAGTTATCGTAGTCGACAATTTTGATTGGGGAAAACAGATACTACAGGGTGCGCCGTTAGAATCCGGACAAAAGAAGTTTTGTGCAGAAAGTTGTTTATTTAAGTCAATACACAAAAACACATGAAAATGTTGTTATATCTCATTTAAAGGGTCCTTGCTGAGAACTTTTATTCTATGTAACCACCCTCTGCCTCTATGACCTGCTCTATTCTTGCTCTAAAGCGCGAGCACGCTGACTTCAACTGGTCGCGTTTAATTGTCGCGAATTCTGACTCGATAGCAGCTCGTAGGGAGTTGACGTTGGGGTGCCTGCATTTATTAGTTTGTCTCTCGATAACGCCCCACACGTAATAGTCCAATGGGTTTAGGTCGGGACTGTTAGGAGGCCAGAAATCTTTCGACCAAAACATGTCCACATTGTCAGAGAGCCAATTTTGAACAAGATGACTTGTGTGAGCAGGTGCGCCATCTTGTTGAAATAAATACGGCCTTCCAGAAGCCGTAATTTCCATCCACGGCTTTATTACTGTCTTCAGGACCTCCAAATAAACCTCCTTTGTGATTCTTTCGCCTTTTTGGAAGAAGTGCGGAGGCATGACGTCGCCCTCACTTGAGACAACGCTCAAAACGTGAACACTTGCTGGAAATTTGGTTTTGCCCACAACAAAATTAAATTACCGTCGATCTTGGGTAGCTAAAGAATTTTATAATTTCGACCGGCGTTCTCCCGGCGCGAAGACTTTCTATAATCGCCGCTCTTCTATCGTATTCCGGGTTTTGCTTAACGAGTTCTGTCATTTTGAGGTTATAGAAGACTTATTGACATATTTAACTAACTTCAGAGTCAATCAGCACAAACATCTGAATTCTAATATGGTGGGAACTACAAATTGAATTCTGTCCGAATTCTAACGGCGCACCCTGTATATGAACTATATACGTATAGAGGTATATGCATATGTACGATACACTATAGAGAATTATACAACATTCTGATGATAAACCGTTTGGATGATGTATGTACCCAATGTATAATCGAGATTACACAGTATATGAAAATAACAAATAATATTCGACCTAGAGTTGATATGTAGAAGCAAGTAGGACGAAAATGAGAATTTATTATGAGATAATTATGAGAATAATAAGAATATTATTTGCAAATAGTTTATAAATAAATAGTTTTCTGTAATTATATTTATGCTTCTGTCCATCCTATAAACGGTAAACTTTTTAAGAAGACTAAGAACTCATTGATTCTACGAATATTCCAAACGTTCTTATCATGGATTTATTTTTCGAATACATCCACGTAATTCTATAGAAGGAAAAAATAATAATTTTAACTACGAACATAAATGATGTAAAAATGAATTGTAATGTTGTCATCGTGCTTTATTCTTGATATCGAGTAATTTGAAAACAGAAACTTCCTCTGTAGAAACTTCAACGTAGGTTCTATCTATGAAATTTGAATTGACGAACAAAGCGTTTCATACTTTCTACATAAAATGATTACTACTAATGTTAGTTTAAACGTTTTGGTTCATCTTCTTCTCGTAGCGAACAATTCCTTCTTTGTAATTTAAACATATGAAAATTAAATATATAGGGTCTTCATACAAGTAGTAGCCAGCTTTTTTCCCGTAAATGATAAATATGTGAGAAAAATGAAAGGATACACAATTTTACTATTTTTTTTTTTTTTTATAACCAACGTAATAAAGTACATCAATGACCAGGTGTACCAGTACTAGAACCCTAATTTCCCGCTCCTAAGATGTTTTTCAATAAATAAAACGTATTGGAGTCGTAATACAATTATAATCTGTGGTGTATGTTAATTTTTTTGTTTGCAGTGTTGAAAGTCACTTCCCTACTTCGTAAGTTCAAATCTGTTTATTTGAAACTTAAACACGTTGTTTGGGAAATAGCTCACTGTTCTGTAATTATAAGAATGGAACTTATTCGGAACTTATTCGATAACTAGTTCGAAGATGGCCCAAATACCTCGAACTAGCTCACTGGAACAAAGCTATAACTGCTTTATTCTCCCTCATCCGTGGCAAACGGACAAACTATACCACCTTCCGAACCACAAAAATGATAACAAAAAACGCAAGCTAGACTCACCCAACAAAAATATAAATATCTTCACTTACAACAGATTCGAACTACTAGAATCCACACACGACTCTATGGACGTAATAGAAACATCACCAAGCCAAAAAAAGCAAAAAATTCCTCCTCCCCCACCAATCTTCATCGATGACGTCTTCGATATTCAAACAATCATCAATGCACTAAATCAGCAGAAATTCCTACGAAATGTATCCACTGTCAAGAAGACCACCCAGCGAACTACAAAGGCTGCTAAGCCTACAAGATTTTATACAACAACAAGTACCCCAAACCCAGAGAAAGGACCTCACGACTCCAACACCCAGGCCGCAAAAACTATCAACTCTTTCAATCTCCTGCGCACAGGTAGTTCAAGGAGTACAAAGCAGACCGATAATCCATAATGAACATTCCCAAAATATTCCAGTTCCAGTTCCCAGTCCACAAAGCATGAATAACCTCGATAGGCTCGATTCGAACAATATAACTCATAAAATCACCCAAGGCGTAGAAAAGAAAAAATATTGCACTGCGGTATTTCTAGACTTTCAACGGGCATTCGACAAAGTATGACATGAAGGACTATTGTTCAAACTAAAGAAAACTCTACCACACACTTACTACTACATCCTAAAATCCTGCCTAACCAATAGACAATTCATGTTAAAACACTTAGACGCTATAACCTCAACATTTCCAATAGAAGCTGACATGCCTCAAGGAAGTGTCCTCGGATTCCTGCTGTTCAACACCTACACTGCAGACTTACCAACTTCGACAGATGTAACCACGACATTTGCTAACGATACAGCCATATTAGCCTCACACTCAGACCCGACAGTTGCCTCCTCTACTCTCCAGCGAGGCATCGACTCTATGGAAGAGTGGTTCCACAAGTGGCGCTTCAAAGTCAACGAAAACGAATCTAGCCATGTAATTTTCACGCTACGAAAACGAACTTGCCCACGGGTGACGATAAACAACATACCTATTCCAGATAAAGAGTCAGTCAGATATCTGGGCATGACTCTGGACAAAAGATTGACATGGAAACAACATATCTTAGATAAAATCAAACAACTCAAAGCAAAATTTAAAAAATTGTACTGGGTCATCGGTCGACGTTCCAACTTAAACACGCAAAGTAAAATTACATTATACAAGGCCATATTAAAACCTGTTTGGACCTATGGAATCCAACTATGGGTAACAGCAAGTAATTCCAACATAGAAATTCTCCAACGATTCCAATCGAAAACCTTAAGATCTCTAATAGATGCACCACGACCTCAAGATACCCACAGTCAAAGAAGAATTATCCAAATTCAGCAATAGACACAGCACAAGAGTTAACAACCACCAAAACCCTGTAATTACTCAACTACTCGACACGTCGGAACGGATCCGCAGACTAAAATGACATTACACCTTAGATCTAAGCACTAGATTCAAATAGAATCAAACATACTATAAACACTTATTGATCATGTCACAATATCACGCCAGATAAATTTACTTAAAATCCTCTAACGATAATTGATTGTAAATTAAACGCAAATATAAAAAGAAAAAGATATAAAGATAGATGCCATAAGCGACGAACGGCATATCATAGGCTCACGAAATTTAATCTGTTTATAGTTAAGACTATAAACTGTATTTTCTGCCCGTCCAGATCGCTGCAACGTTGTTGAGATGACAGTGAAAAATCATTCTGCGAATCATTCTTTCTCAACAGTGAAGCATACTATGTAGTAACATCTTGTCTTTTTCGACAGGAAGTAAGAAATACGAAAGTTGCCATCATTAAACTTTCTATTCTATTAAAGCGCATATTCAGTCTGGCGCTTTACAAGGTCATTATTTAGAAGAATCTTATTTAGAAGACTCAATTTCATAACATTTCGTGCTATCGACCAGTTATCGATGATCACCAGATTTAGGAGAATATAAACACACACATCGACATGTGTCCATCCCTACTTCGATCCAGTGCGTTAATCAAATTATATACACCACCATGAATATGAGGGGATGGATCGTGATAGTGAGAGAAATAAACACTTGAGTAAATTTAACAAAACAAATTTATTATAATATGATCTAGGTGTACACAGCGTAGGACTCGCGATTATTAAATTAGCGGTTCGCGATATTACTAGTAGCGGTTCGCGATTCGCGATTACAAGTTCGACTTCTGGTCGAAGCGTTTTTGATTCGCGCTATAAGTTCGGATGATGATTGCATAAGATGGCGAGAAACTCTGAACTATTGTTATCAATTGCTTACGATTACTTCGGACCGATATGTAACGAGTGACTTTTCGTCATGATAATACCGCGAGGGAAAACTATGTTGAGGTGTGTCTTAAGATGCGAGATCATCGGATTCGTTAAGGAAAGCCTTGGTTCAGAAAGTGAGGGAAATGGACGCCGTTGTTAATTGGCTAATTCTTGAGTTGATGGTTGAAAAAGGATGCTAACTGTCCCTGCTCTCACTAGTGGAGAGCATCGTACGTGAGCAAGGCAGATTTCTCGTATCTTCTTATAGGACGTGATAGGTTTAGGGACTACTAAGAGAAAAACTGCTTGCCACATTGGAGGACCTTGTCTGAATAAATCCTAAGATTTATTGCGGCTCCTTAGGCTAGCTGAAAGTATTCCGCGAGGATGTATCGAAATCTGGCTATGATTTTATCCGAAGAATAGGGTCTTTGTGTAGCAAGCCACAGAAACCGTTGGAAAGTTTACTGTCGAATACCACTACAAATATATACACTACTATATGCATAAGTATTCGGGCACTTGCTGTAATTCAAATAAAATGATATTTTTATTACAGTTTCAACATTACGCTAGAAATATGTATCTCTACTATTAACTCTTTAATTCTTGTCCTAATTAGTATTAAATATTCTCCCAACTTGAAACTGGAACAAGGAATATACTTGTACCAAACAAGCCCCATGTTTCTTATTAATAAATAGCTGACACTTTATAAAATCTATATAAAGTTATGGAATGTGTTTGAATAAGCGCATATTCCAATCATTCTAAGATCTTAGTATTGAATAGATATATATATGCTTACAGTCTCTAAACATGACTATTTTCATGGAAATAATTTTCATTCACATTCAATTATATTCTTCTTTCTATTTACACCAATGAATATCAACTATTGTAGCGTCGCGCTACGAACAACGTTGACAATTCCCAGCTTTAAAACCAGATTCGTGCAAGCAGTAAGAATTAGATTCTATTCTACCGAAAAAGTTTATATTGATGGAGTTACTTATTTTACCGAACAGTTTAAAGTCGTCGACATTCATTGAAATCACTGTAGAAAGCACTGTTTCGAACACAAATTTCTATGTAGTTTCTTCTTATTCGTTATCACGACGAGTAGTTCATAAATAATAAATAGATGACACATGCTTATGTAAATTTATATTTTTGGGATTATCATTGAAAAGATGAAAGCTTAGTACAAAAAATGTTTGGTTACGTATCAAGTATTATAGCAAGGAGTATACTTAAGATACTTTATATATTCTTTCCTATTATACGCATCGTGCATAATTTTGTATTTGTAAATTTCTTATAAATGCATAAAAATCGGCAGCCTAGATAAAAACTACGATAGTAATAGTAGCTTCGCTGTTTATCGAAAAATGTACAAAGAAGGAGACCCCCCTTTGCTTCAATTTAGCCAAAATGTTATCGCCCAATTACATTGTTAGCAATTTTTGTTCTTCGGAAAAAGAAAGAACTTCGATGACGATACTGATTTTGCAAAAACGCATCCATGCGCGTTGCAAGCAAAACAAAATAATTTTCATTTGGAACTCTGTTATCCCCCGTTACTATACTCCTGCAGAATATATTTCGGCAACATACTCCTACGCTACATACGCACCACAGTAGCTTCTTTCGCAACTCATACCGTACACACAAATACATATATGCTGTGCACATATATACATATATGCCACCGAGCAGGAAAATTATTACTGTACGGAGTACCGAGCGGTCACACATTTTAGAACGTGTACACGACTTATAGACGTTTAGATGTACGTTGAGATACATACGCATGTATGTAAAATGTGAACACAAATTAATAAAATTAAAAATGTATTAAGATAGACGTACGTGTACATCTAAATGAGCATCCGATGAGAGACACGTTCGTCTATCTTGATACATCTTTAACATTATTAATTTATGTGCTCATTTTTTCACGATACTGTTATGTTTTCACGCGAGTGTATTTGGTACTATATATCGTTTATCATCGAATAAACTAAGATGTAATTCCTTTAAGTTTATTGTGTTTATTTCACACATTATAGGCTTTACACGATTCTGAGATACGATTCTATTCCATGTTCATTCTATGACATTTTATACAATCTTTGAAACATATATTCTACGCATCAAAGTTTTGTTTAATACCATTCATTACTTTTTTACATATTTCTGCATGGAATAAACATGAACTGGGTACATCTTCGCTCGCAGTCCTATAAACTCCGTTATAACCGCACCACTTTTCTTGTCTTTCGTCCAGCCCGGTACACTTTTTCGTTTCAAGAACACAGTACTCTTTTTCTTCCGCGTAATCACTCGTGACGAACTGACGCATGTTCCGCTTCATAACATCACATAGGTTATCGCGCGTAGGCTCCTAAATCAAACTGTCCGCATCCGTGAACGAAATTTTGAAATATGCGACAAAATTGGTCCAATGATCAATCGCTCAGCACGATTCCAACGAGTGAATATCTTCACGTCCGTATGATTGTGTACATTTTCCATCGATTTCCCAAAGACCGAGTTATTCATTAATTTAAATAAATTCTTGGAAAAATCGTTGGTTGCGTTCATATAAAGTCTGCAATATAAATCCTTGTAATTACAGAACAGTTCGCTTCTTGAAACACTAAAATACCGTGTACTTTTGTCACTTTCAATCCGTCGTTTAAAACATTGTTGCAAATAAGTGTAATTTGTTACATATTGGAGTTTATTATCGTCTGTTGCCGAGCAGTCTTTTTTTGCTGTTTATCCTTGTCCTTGATGCTTCAACTCAACCGTTAAGAGGTATCTTCTGACTCATACAGTGGAGCGGAATTTACATTACAATTAATATCGCCGATCCATCGAAAACCTCCGGGCAGCATCGATTGAAACATAGTCGAAACGTAAATTATTTACAACAACATACAATTTGAATTCGGCCCATGTCATTGCTCTTCGAGTAAGAGTCCTTTACTCTTAAATATTTTACGTTTCTGATGAATCATCTGTAGATAGATACTTGTTTTCGAGAGGTCGTACCTATGCGAATATTGATTCAGTATCCGCGTGTTTCCTACTCAACGAACAATAATATATCAACATCGGTCAGTAACTTGAATTCAATTTTGATGTAATGTGTCAAATTCATATTGATGTTCTCGATGCAATTGCTTCGAAAATTTTCGAAAATGGTGTCAATAAAAAAAGGGTGTTTTGGAGGAGAGAGTTAGTTAGTTGGAGATAGTTACGAGATGTGAGTAGTTAGTTGCGAGTTGTTGGTTGTTGATTGTTGTGAGTTGTGAATTATTACTTAGAAATTGATTAGTTATACCAATTTAGCTGTTTTAGTTGTATTACATTACTATATTAGGAAATAGCTCTAATTGAGTAATCATAGTTTCCTGTTTCATCATTATAAATAACTATCAAATAAAGTGGTCAATATTATTCTTGGGGCTCGAGCTGAGATTGAAAAAATAGATAACCAGCTATTTAACAGAACCGTTCGTGTAGAAAATTTAAAACTGAGTTTCAGAAACGATGAGCGAGGAATCAAACACGGAGATGTTGGAGAAATGTGCGTTGCTAACGATACACTAAGGTGAATCGAAACAAGTAAGTTGCGGAATTGAAAGATTTGTCCAGTTGGACATTCCTGAAATTTTTCTAGTTTAACTGTTAAATAACATGTGGATGGCTATCGCATTTTTTTCCGTGGAGGAAATCCGCACCAGACACCCGCCGCTTCCAGGGAGAAGAGCGGCGTCACGACGCGTCCCATCCCCGGGGGCCGTCCGGGTCCCCAACCGGACTGTTTGGTGACCCCCGGATGCTGGAGAGTCCAGCACCTAATTTCAACCCCTATCGGAGGTCGCGGTGAAACTCGCGCGCCCCGTGTCGACTCGTCCACGGGCACCGCAGCGCCCCCGGCGGTCGATCGTCTGGGGATGGGAATCCCGCTCCCTTAGCCGCTCCGCTGCTTCCTTCCGCAGCATAGCTAGCTCGCAGAAGGAGGCTACGGCCTTCCTGCACCTCTCGTTCGTCAGCAATGCCTCAAGAACCGCCAGCAGCGAGAGGTCGTATCCTACTTCCACCGTGAGAGAGTGGCGTGGCACCGCCTACGCCGGGTAATGTTTCAGCGTGTGCTGTGCCAAGCCCACATCTGCATCACAGTAGTGACAACGCGCGGCCGCCCCTTTTCCTTGAGCACCTGCGTCGTCCTGTAAGTCAGGGGAGGTGCGCCTCCGTTCAACCAAACGTCCCAGTTTGGAAGAACGGCCGCAAGGACCCTTAACCCAGGCGTGCCCGTTTTTGTGTTGAGGCCGGCGCGCCATCCGTCGAGCAGCTCTCGCCTGCCTAAGGGCCTGCAGCTCGAACGGGGGAGCCCTGCGTGCACCGCTGCTGCCGCCGCCGAAATGGTGCGAAAACCCCTCACTATTACGATGGCCACCGCCCTGTGCAACCTCTTGATCGCCATGAGTCTGCGACTGTTGGTCACCAGGTTCTCTGCACAGATCGGAGCTCGGTAGAGGAGTCTTGCCCGCACCACGCCGGCGTACAGCCGACGCATTCCGACACCGGGCACGCCCAGCCGAAGCAGCAAACGTCATAAGGCGTTCGCCGTCGCCTCGACCGATGGTATTAGACGCTCACAGTGAGCGTCGAAGATCCAGTGGCTGTCGAGCGTCAGTCCTAAATATTTCATACTGGCCCCGACTCCGATCACCGGCCCCACCAACCTCAGGCGATAGTCCGCCAAAGGCGTCCCTCCGGTAAAACCACATTGCCTCGGACTTCTCGGGGCACACCTCCAGCCCCAACCCTTTGATGGCGGCGACCGCGCAGGCCGCCAGTTTCGCCAGACGGACCGCCCTGCCCCATGTCGAGCCCCATACGAACACCAACGTATCGTCGGCGTAGTACGTCAGCGCCGAGTCTAGGGGCATCGGTGCCCGAAGTACCGAGTCGTACGCGATGTGCCACAGCAACGGGCTCAGTACCGGACCTTGCGGGACACCACGGCACACCGCCCTCCCCATCATCCTTCCTCCCTGCCCGGTGGAGATGATAGTACGGTCCCGGAGGAAGGCCCGCACCACACCCCGCAGGTAAGCGGGCAAGTAGTCTTATATGTTCTACGGGTATCCTTACCTCGATAAGGACATCATACATGACCCGGGTCCCCTAGGACCATAGGGGTTGGGATACGCCCAACCGACGCGCAAGGCACCCAGTACTCTTGCTACCTTGGGTAGGTAGGCCTGGCAGGGGCTTTCACTCGCCTCAGGTCAGACGGGGCTGCTTCTAAGCCCTACCGTCTCTCCAGGACGGTTCCGGAGCAGTTGGTACGCTGACGGAGACGATCCTTTCGACCTCCTCCATCACCCTCATAATCTCCGCCCCGAGGTCAGCGGTTGAGAATCCCACCCTCGTCCGCGACAGCTCCGCCACCGTCTCCAACGGCCGGGGATCGGTGGCGGAGGCGGCCCCTCTGTCGGTGTCGATATCGGTGTCCGCCCCGCATCCCGCTTTCCTCCTCTTCCTCTTACTGCGACCGGCCAATAGAGCGGGCCCGAATCCCCCGCGGTTGTGCTACCCTGATATCCTCTACGTCTGGCGCCCTCGCCAATGGCGGTGGCGTTGTGGTCTGTTTCGTCGTCGGACCTCCCCCCCCCCCCCAACCGCCGCGGCGCCACAACAGCAGCCCATAACGAGAAGTTCACGGGTTATTATTGGTTGCCTTATGACTCTCCGGCATTCCCCGGGGCCTCATCGGTTGTCTATCTTCTTCAGCAGACGCCTGAACGTGTCCGGAGGCTTGGTGGTCCACCCTCGGACGGAAACAGTTACTCGATGACAACGCAACGGGACCCGCTTTACAACCCGCGGCTGCGCCGGTACATCGGTATCCCACCCCTGCACCGTAAACGTTATTTGTTATTTTCATAGTCATATCCACTACTTTATTTTATGTGTGTTGGCCTAGTCGTCAACGGAAGTTCCAGTTCCGGTACCACTCACTCTTTCGCACCCCGCACCGGACTAAGTCGGCGCGGGATGACAGGGAGTCCCACAAGAAGGCGAGGTGAGTGGACTTGACAGGTATGGGCCCACCAACTTCTTCGAAAATCTCTGTGCCGGATCGACGAACTGATAGGCGCTTAGGCACCGATCAGCCACTGCCTAGCTATAGGAGAATATCAGATCCATCGGGGTTTCCCAGGGCGTGGTCCTACACCCTGAGAACCCACAACTGCCTCGTGCTCCCCAATATAGTAAAATCTTACACTAGCACTTCTACTTTCATTAACACATCTCAAAGTCATGTACATCGGCGAGGTCGCCATTCTCAATAATTGTACTCAGATTATTAATTAAAGTTTTTTTCCCGTTTAATGAGACAAATTATAAAAAATAAGCGAAACAGAAGAGGAAAAAGGAAGCCTCTTTGTGTATATGTATTTCTTTCCATATTATATGATTTCATAAATATAAATTTAGTTACAATTCATCTTTTGCACAGTATAGTCGCATATTTACAGGCTTCGGTAGGTACTTGCACTGATAAATATCTGCTGATATACAGAATAGAACAAATAAATTGGAACACCCAAATATCTTGGTTATTAATATTATGAAAAGAACTACGCACAGCAAGGTTATGCTATTTTGAGGGGCAGACGCAGTGGTAAATAATGTTTTTTCAGGAAGACATTTTTCAAATATGATTTTAAGGTCATCATCATCTCTTTTATTTTTTTGTGGGACAACATATTTGTTTAATACGTTAATCGATCCATCTCGATATTTCCTATAAACATTTCATTTAACAGTTATTTTAACTCAAATTTGTCAAATTGAAAATATAATAGTCAAAGAGGACGTAAATATAAGGATACCATTTCGCGTCCATCCTTGTCTTCCATATACAATAGAACCTTGATTATCGGAAATAATAATGATAAATGTATTTGAATAACAGAGCAATAGCTTTTCTGTACTGTGTGCCATATATTTCAAACCAAATGGTACATGCAAACAATTAAACGCTACATCAAATAGTACGCGTTCCACAATTTTCTTATAGCTAAATCATATTATATTTCTTCATATACTTTTCAATATACATGTTTTAATATAAGTAATTCCTCCGAGTTACATTCATTTTGTGCTTCAAACCATGTTAACTCATTCTTGGAATCTTCGAATGAGAAGGCCCAGCTTCATCGTTGATATTTGTGTTCACTGGGTTCATAGATTTGTTTTCAAAATCTTCAATAACTTTGCTGGTAAATATCTTTATCATTATCTCAGATACGTCATCACATTCAAACCAGTTTAACACAGTGGCATTATCACACCGTTCGCATCCAGGTAAGCGATTGAACCATTCAACTGTGTTAACTGCGTCAAATTTCATTTTTAATGCGTAATGCCCACTCCACACGATATCACACTTCAAAAGACTGTCCCACGCATTTTTCAGTATTTCATTGTCGACATAAGCCCAAGCAGCATGTACAATGCGGCAGCAATCCCACATGTCTAATTGTTCATGCATGTTTATCAGATCATCCTTCGTATTGCAGAAAGGTAATGTAGCTAATGTTTGCATCAATTCTTTTCGGTACTTTCGCTTGAAACTTGCAATTATTCCACAATTCATTGGTTGTCTGAGTGGTGATATATTAAGTGGGATACTTGTAACTGTAACGAATTCATCTTTTCCATTTAGATCGTTGAGATCGTGAATTAACTTAGTATTATCTAGTAACAACAACGTTTTCTGCCTGCGTCCATTCTTCAATTGCCTTTTTATAACTGATTGTAAGAAATAGTTCCTATACCATTCATTGAAAATATTTCTGTTCATCCAACCATGGGCGTTGCCTCTGTAGATAACCGAGAAGGCATCTGTATTCATATTGTATAAACGTAGAGTTTCCGCAACGCTGCCGATAATTAGTGCCGGCAACTTGTGACATCCGGTAGCATTGGCACAAAGAAGTACAGTAACGTGATCTTCCAACATTTCTTGCTTTCCTACTTTTTTCGCATGGCTAAAAATCAAAGTTCTTTCCGGTACTGCTTTCCACAATATTACTGTGTAAACGACATTGTAAACATTCTCCAATGCGAACTCCCCGTCTTTCAGAAGTTTTTTAAAATGAATTTTGAAGGTTTCAGCTGTAGCTACATTTTGAATTGGAAGATCCTTCTTGACATCATTTTCAGTGAGATGGTAACGGAATTTAAAGTTATCCAACCAAAGGTAACTGGCATGAAAATCAGGAGATCCATTTAATTTTTTATTAATTTCCAGAGCTTTTTTCCGTATCTCTTCGTCTGTCATTTGTATTCTGTTTAGCCTACATCCTAAGTACAACTGGTAAACAACTCTCTCTATATCCGTTACATGTAGCCATCTACGTTTTCCAGAATGGCTAGTATTCAATTTCTTGGCGTGGAATAGTCTTCTAATCACTTCCTGTCCTACATATATATTGTCCAAGATGGATTGTGTAACATTATGGTACTTTTCTTGTATCATTCTTCGAGTCGCACCTTTATCTCTCATACTAACGATGTCGTATTTTTTTTCAATTGAAAACACTAACCGAGGTTTTCCCTCCATTATTGTTTGGAACGTTTCGAATGTAAATACCTCATAGAAATAGTGTGACGCGATTTTATTTCGACAGTTGTTGTCGTCGACAATTTTGATTGGAGGAAACAAATACTATATGATCTATATACATGTATAGGAATATACGTATGTATAATACACTGTAGAGAATTATACAACATTCTGGTGTTAGAACGTTCGGGTGATGTATGTACCCAATGTATAATCGAGGTTATGCTGTATGTGTATCAAAATAACAAATAGTATTCGGCCAAGAGTTCATAGAAGCAGGCAACACGGAAATAGTAATTTATTATGAGATTATTATGAGAATAATATGAACAATTTTATTTGCGAATAGTCAATAAATAAATGGTTTTCTGTAACTAAATTTATACGTCTGCCCATCCTATAAAGGATAAACGTTTTAAGAAGACTAACAAATCATTGTATCTACGAAAATTCCAAACGTTCTTTTCATGCTCGAATATTATTGCGTAATTCTGTAAAAGGAAAAAATAATAAATTTAACTACGAAGATAAACGAGTTAAAAATGAATTGTAATGTTGTCATCGTGCTTTATTCTTAATATCGAGTAATTTGATAACAGAAACTGTCTCCGTAGAAACTTCAACGTAAGTTCTATCTAGAAAATTTGAATTGACGAACAGAGCGTTTCATACTTCCTACATAAAATGATTACTACCAGCGTTAGTTTGACTCATTTTAGACGTTTTGGTCCATCTTATTCTCGTAGCAAATAATTCCTACTTTGTAATTTAAACATATGTGAGTTACATATGTAGGGTCTTCATACAGGTAGTAGACAACTATTTTTCATAAGTTTTTTTTCTTTTTTATTTATTGATTTTTACAATTTGTCCAGAAGGACATTTGGTAAAATATTATATCTTAGTGATTAAAAAAAAACAAAATAACAAATAAAAATATAGTATGCTGGTGGCTACCCCCAACGGGGTACCATCTTCGTGTTTGCTAGGTTATATCCTTTATGAGATATGTTGGCTGTTTCCTTTTTAATATTCTTACAGTGTTATGTTGCTCGTTTCCGCTGCCAAACGGTTCGGGTGTGTTGCTATTCTTTCTCTGTACCTTCTTGCAATTCTACTAATCACCCCTTGACCGTTGGTATTCCCAGGTCTTCTGAATATCCTCGTTGCTAACGTACCATGGGGCGTTTACTATCGTTCTAAGAATTTTAGCTTGTATTGTCTCAATTTTGGTTATATGGCACATTGCTGCTTTTCATCATAGTGGAATTCCGTACGTCCAGATTGGTTTTATGATTGTTTTGCATATTTTTAGTTTGTTTTCTGTCCTTAATTTGGATTTTCGGTTTTATAGCCAGTGCATTTGTCTCCTTGCAGTCTGTATTTTGTCTATTATTGATTTGATATGCTTTTCCCATGTGAAGTGTGTATCTATGTGAAGTCCAAGGTATTCGACTTGCCTCGTTTGTGTTATCTGCGTGCCGTTCAGGAAGATGTTTGTTGGTGTCTGTTTTAGCAGTGTGAATGTGATGTGGTTGCATTTGTTGGGGTTAGCTTTAATTTGTCTTGTAGCCATTTTTCTATTTACGTGATGTGTTTTTGTAATATTGTGTCTGCTGTTACAGGGTTAGTGTGCCTGACTAGTACGGCTGTGTCGTCCGCGAATGTCAGTATTTTGCTATTGGTAGTTGTTGGTATGTTGGACGTGTATAGTGTGTATAGTATTGGTCCTAAAACGCTTCCTTACGGAACCCTTGCCTTGATGTTTTTGACTTCGGAGTCTGCATCCTTGATTTTTATTGCGAAGGTTCTGCTGCTTAGATATGATTTTATTAATTGGTATATTTGCTCCGGGAATTATTTCTTGATTGTTTGTAGTAGGCTTTCGTGGCTTAATTGGTCCAATGCTTTCTCTATGTCCATGAAGAGGGCTGTACAATATAGTATGTTTTCTATTGCTAGTATTATTTCATTGACGACCCTGTGTATTTGTTCTATAGTGGAGTGTTTGTTTCTAAATCCAAATTGGTGATCTGTTATTAATTTTGCCTTCTCTATTGTTGATTTTAGTCGGGCGTATATTATTTTTTCTAGTATTTTTGAAAGCACGGGAAGTAGTGATATTGGTCTGTAAGATGTTGTTTGGTATGGGTATTTGCCTGATTTAGGTAACATTATGATCTGTGCTTGTTTCCATAGTTTAGGATAGTATTGGATTCTTAGTATTGCATTGAATATTATAGTGATCGCTTTTGGAGGGAGGTTTTTCAAGATTTTACCATTGATTAGATCGATTCCTGGTGCGTTGTTGTTTTTTCGATTAAGTTTCTAATTTCTTGTGCTGTTGTTTTAGGTATGGTGTATTGCTTGTTAGTTGGGGTGCTAGTGGTTAGCGCATCGTCGTCCGTATGACAATTGAGATTGCTGTTATTGATGTTGTGTGGTGTAAATGTGTTCCGTAGGTGGTTGGAAAATTCTTCAGCTTGCTCTTCGTTGCTTCTTGCCCATGTGTTGTGTGCTTTTCTGATTGCTGGGACTAGTTTTATTGTCTTTTTTATTTTTTTTGTGGCTTTCTATAGTGAGTAGTTGTAGTTCTCGTGTGCAGATTGTGACTCTATGAACTTCGTGATTTCGTTGTTGTTGTGTTTTTTTTATTTTGTTTTTTATTTCCTTTGCAAGTTTATTTAGGCGCTTTTTGTTTTCTTTTGTTCTATGTTTTTGCAATTTTGCTTTCGCTTTTCTTTTTTCTCTGATTTTTTCAAGGATGTCTGGTGGAATTATTTTTGTTTGTCTAAAGGTTGATTCAGGTATAGTGGTTGCCCATGCTGCTCCTTGTATAGTTTCTGTAAGAGTTGTTACTGCTTGTTCGATGTGTTCGGGTGTTTTCAATGGGATATTGCAGTTGATTTTGCTCTCCATTATTTCTTTGAATGTTTGCCATTTGGTGGATTTATTGCATAGTGTCTCTGAGTTGTTGTAAAGTACTGGCTTGTTTGTGTATGTAATTACTATGGGTGTATGGTCGGAGCTAAGCTCGAAGCTGGGTGCTATATATATTTTATTTCCGTTTAATCCCTTTGTAACTGCAAAATCAAGTAGGTCAGGGATTTTGCTCAGGTCTGTCGGCCAGTATGTCGGTCTTCCTGTGGATAATATATTGAGGTTGTTTTTTCTGATGTGTTTTTCCAGGGTTCTACCCCGAGGTATAGTGATTCTTGAGTTGTAGTCTCCTACTGCGATATACTTGTCGCCTAATTGTTGAAAGTACTCTTCCCATATTTGTGCTGTAATTTTGTGTCGCGATGGTACATATACTGCTGACAGCTGTAGATAGCTGCTGCTAGATTGTACGGTAACGGTGGTTGTTTGTATATATTCTTTACTAACTTGGTTGTGTAAATGGTGTTTAATGTCGTTTCTTGTTATTATTGCGGTCCCTTTGTGTGCTTTTCCTGAGGTGCGCTTGGTATCGTCTATGGTGTAGTACGGTATTTTTATGTAACTGTTTGTTGTGAAGTGCGTTTCGGATACGAGTAGTATGTCGATGTTGTTGTGATACAGGAATGTTTTAGTTTCTAGGACCCTTTGTTGTAGGCCGTTAGAGTTCCAGGCTGCTATTTTAAGCATGTCCATTTTTATTTTTTGCTTAGCATGTTTGTTAGAAGTTGCAACATAACTGTGATTTGTTGCGTTTGCTGTTTGAGTTCTGCGTTTTGTTCGCTTATTATTATTGTTAGCATTTCAGTGTTTTTGATGGATTGCCTTAGTAGTTCTTTGATTTCTGTAGCGTCATTGATCTTATTGTTCTGGTTTGGGTTGTCTACGATTGTTATTTGTTTGGTTACTTGCGCGTAGCTTCGACTACCAGAGATGTTGGTATTATTGTGGTTGATATTCATTACGTGCTGTACGTTTGTTGACGTCGCAGTTTCTGCGCTGTCTTGTTGTGTGTGATAGTTATTCTATGTCCTGCTTCGCAGCGGCGGAGACAGTTTACGTTGAAGTTGTTTTCTGACTGTACAGCCGTTGTAGTTAGCTGGGTGGTTTCCACTGCAATTGTAGCACTTTACATCGTTTATTTTTCCCGTATATGGGAATTCCAGTTCATTGTTAGATGCTCTTCTGCGCATTTAACACACACCGGGTTTCTGTTGCAGTAGTTTTTTGTATGTCCATATTGTTGACACCCCATACATTGTGGTATGCCTTTTTTGTGTCTGGGTGGTTCAACTGTAATTATTGTGTTTAGAATTTTTTTAATTTAGAAAATTTCCTTGTTGTTGTTTTTAGGTTCAAGTTCTATTAGAAAAAGCGGTAGTGGGAAAAGTGGGCGTGCTAAAGATTTTGCCATAAGCAACGAACGGCATATCATAGGCTCGTGAAATTTAATCTCTTTGTAGATAAGACTATATTATAGACTGTTATATGGACTGTTATATAGACTGTTATTTTGATAAGACTGTATTTCTTGCCCGATCAGAAAAGTCATTCTGGGAACTTCATTCTCAAAAAAAGTCATTCTCAATAGTGAAGCATACTAAATAGTAACACCTTGTATTTTTCGACAGAAAGTAAGCAATACTAAAGTTGCGATCATTAAACACAGATATCTTGAAAATAAAAATTTAAAATAATCCTGATGTTATTCTCTATTTTATTAAAGCGCATATGCTTTATAGGAGAATCCTATTTAGAAGACTCAATTTGACACCATTTCGTGCTATCGGCCAGTTATCAATGATACGCATCGACATGTGTCCTCCCTACTTGGATCCAGTGTGTTAATCAAATTATATACGCTACCATAAGTATATACATTACTATATGCTTAAGTAGTCGGCCACTTGCTGTAATTCAAATAAAAAGTTGATATTGTTATTATAGTTTCAACATTACGCTAGAAATATGTATCTCTACTATTAACTCTCTAATTCTCGTCAAAATTAGTATTAAATATTCTCCCAACTTGAAACTGGAACAAGGAATATACTTGTACCAAGCAAGTCCCATGTTTATTATTAATAAATAGCTGACACTTTATAAAATCTATATAAAGTTATGGAATGTGTTTGAGTAAGCGTATATTCCTATCATTCTAGGATCTCAGCATTGAACAGATATATATGCTTACAGTCTCTAAACATGGCTATTTTCATGGAAATAATTTTCATTCACATTCAATTATGTTCTTCTTTCTATTTACACTAATAAATATCAACTATTGTAGCGTATACTCGCGCTACGAACAACTTTGACAATTCCCAGCTTTAAATCCAGATTCGTGCAAGCAGTAAGAATTAGATCCTATTTCGTTTTTTTTACCGAACAGTTTCAAGTCGTCAACTTCCATCGTCTGATTTTTTATCTGTTTAAAATTCGTGGAATTTTAAATTAAATTTGTAATTCTATCAGAATAATATTGGACATGTTACACTATTGGCTATCTACTCAACATTTGTTGAGGTATCGTGTGGGTTCTCCTTCCCTTTTTACACTGTTATGTGACAGCTAATTTTTCATATGCAGTATATCCTACGTATCTGCGCGGATAATAAAGCTACAAAATATAACGTTTTTTAAAAGAGTTTTTATTATGAAGAATTAATCTTCTTCAAAAGATATATCTATAAATACATCCGTTGTTCGGGGAAATATTTTCTGCAAACATTTTAATATCTAAATTAAGCATTTTAATACACAGGTTGAATCAACTAATTTGGCGACATCAAATAATTTGAAAATCACTGTTGAAAGCACTGTTTTGAGCAACAACCTCTATATAGTTTCTTCTTATTCTTTATCACTACGTGTAATTCATAAATCATAAATAGATTGCAGATATTTATGTAAATTTATATTTTTGACAATATAATAGAAAAGATGGAAGCTCGATACAAAAATATTTTACGTATAGAGTATTACAGAAAGCAGTATACTTTGGTTATTTTATATATTCTTTCGTATTATGTGCATCGTGTATAAGTTTGCATTTGCAAATGCCCTATGAATGCATAAAAATCGGCAGTTTGCATACAAACTACGATAGTAATAGTAGCTTCGTTGTTTATCGAAAAAAGTACAAAGAGAGAGACGCCCATTTGCTTCAATTTAGCCAAAATGTTATCGTCCAATTACATAGTTAGCAATTTTTGTCCTACGGTAAAAGAAAGAATCTCGACTACGATACTTATTTTCCAGAAACGGCTCCAAGCGCGTTGCAAACAAAGCAAAATAATTTTCATTTTGTAGAACCCTGTAACGGGAGTATCCCCCGTTACTATACCCATGCCGAATATATTTCGGCAACATGCTTCTACGCTACGCATGCAGCACAGTTGCTTTTTTCGCAAGTGATACCGCACACACAAATGCATATATACTGTGCGCTGGCCACCGAGCAGGAAAAGTAGTATTGGACGGAGTATCGAGCGGTCACACATTTTAGAACGTGTACAGGTACCTGTCGACGTTTAGACGTACATTTATACATATATATATGTTGGAGATGAAAGGACACCGGGCCTTTCCTTTGGAATTTTTTAGAAAATCCCCAATACTTTAATCTCTATAAGTTAACCCGATTACAATTGTCCGAGATTTGCGATAATGAGCTTGGGCTCGAGGCGACAACTAGTCGCCGAACGTAGCCGCGGTCACCGGATGAATGTTTTTACCTAATAGAGGTATATAGTAACTGTATAGCTCTTCTTAAAAATAATAGTTGTAGCGGCAATCGACAGTAAACATTCCAATGGTTTCTGCTCCGTGGCTCGCCACACACAGACCCTATTCTTCGGGCACGATGATTACCAGATGTCGATGCATCTCCACAGGACATATTCAGCTAGCTTGAGGACCCGCTATAAGTCTTAGGATTTAGTTAACTAAGATCCTTCAAACGGACAAATAGCCTTTATTCTATCAACCCTTAAATCCATCACCCACCACAAGAAGCTACGGGAAATCTGCTTTTGTCATGAACGACGCTTCCCGCTAGCAACTTTCTCTCAAGGGCGGCTAGCATAATTTTCTAACCACCAACACAAAAATTAACCAATTAACAACAACGTCCATTTCCCTCACTTTCCGAGCGAAGGTCTTCCTCGTAGAATCCGATGATCTCGTGCCCTTAGACACACCCCATCATAGTTTTCCTCTGCAGCATCACCGCGACAGAAAACACATTCTCTCGTGCGATCTCATCAGCGAGTAAAACAACGTCTTTTACGATCAGTGGATAAGAGTCAGCCTTAGAGTTTGGAGGAAAGTACATTATGTTATCCCGTTGACCGCGAATTCGTTATCGAACCTAAGACCATTGTCATTAGCATCTCGAGTATCTACCACGGTTACTTGTCA
The DNA here is from genome assembly GCF_905332965.1 of Bombus pascuorum. Lineage (NCBI taxonomy): Eukaryota > Metazoa > Arthropoda > Insecta > Hymenoptera > Apidae > Bombus > Bombus pascuorum. The sequence continues at coordinate 5,382,101 of NC_083494.1, read as the reverse complement.
AATTCTGCAATAATCATATTTTTACTAGTAAATATCTTCTCTATTGCATACGAACAATGTCTAACCCAAATGAAGATTCGTTACACTCCCCTAACCCTAATCATAATGTGAACCCGACCTATACATATATGTAAAATGCGGACACAAATTAATAAAATTAAAGATGTATTAAGATAGACGTACGTGTACATCTAAATGAGCATCTGATGATAGACACGTTCGTCTATCTTGATACATCTTTAAGATTACTAATTTATGTGCTCATTTTTTCACGATACTGTTATGTTTTCACGCGAGTGTATTTGGTACTATATATCGTTTATCATCGAATGAACTAAGATCTAATTCCTCTACGTTTATTGTGTACTTGTCATACATTATAGACTTTATACGATTCCGAGAAATAGTCTTATCCATGTTCCCGTCAAGACATTTGATACTATCTTCGAAACATATATTCTACGCATCAACGTTTCGTTTAATACATTTTATTGCTTTTTTACATATGTATGCATCGCATAAACATGAATTGTGTACATCTTCACTTGCAATCCTACAAACTCAGTTATAATCGTTTTTCGCGTAATCACTCGTGTCGAATTGACAAGTCATTTTTCACGAAATCACAACATTCAGCGGTTGGCAGCACAGAAAGAACAGACCTCGAAACACCGCGATACAACATTTTTATCACATCGCAAACAGAACCGGTTCAATCCGTTTCTCGAGCATTTATTCACCTGGCAGTGCTAGCCGCCAATTTCAAAAATTATCATTTCAGAAGCAAAGGTATCTAACACTATGTTTTAGCTACAGCGGTGTGAAATCCGCATGACATCGCCTACTTACACAACAGTACGAGAAATCTTTTCAAATAAGAATTGAATAGCGCACTGTAAGTTCTCAGAATTTTTTCATAAAGCTATAAATAACGAAGATATTTAGATGCTCTCATCTAAATATCGCATCCTGTATGTAGGTAGATTTCTGCGCTGGGTTGTGTATTAGAAAAAACATTAATTCTTTCCATATACAGATATCATAAGGTGTCCATAGGTATTCTTTTATCTTTCAGCTGGTAGGTAGCTTTTTATTGTTCCATATACGATATCTTCTATCCATTCTATACGGCATCAATCATTCGTCGTATCGAATCCTTTTTCATACTTTCTATGTACGTACATGATAAATTTTTGAAGATAATTATAAGTACATACATCTAACTGTGTTCTATATTCACCATACAAAAGTTCGTCGACTCTCGGGGATAATTTAAAAATATTTGTAAAACTCTAAATCAAAACCTTAAATACAATTGGTTTTCTTTTTTCCTTATATTTTGATACATACAATCAGACCTTTAATTTTTTCTCGTTATGTGCGATACTTTGTTCACTTACGATTAGTATCATTTTCCATTTATAATATAGTAATATTTTCTGTAGTAATTAAGCTTTTGCTATATATCGTGAATATTAATTTAAAAAAAAGAACTTTTATACCGTTGTATTTTGCTCCATAGCAAACATACATACATACATATATGTGCCTCAATATTATGACGATTTTATGATAAATATGAACACACAATAATTGCGCATACATATAAATCGATATGATAGGTATAAACATATATAAATGAAATTTGAACTGGTGATGTCTAAACACTTTTATTATAGTCTCATATTATTATTTCTCATTAACTTTATCGCTTTAGCAGACAGTAATGTTTTCTTCAACTATTTCTCATAGAATATAATATTTATAAGAAATGACACGGCACGCGAGATCTTGTATCAGCCTTGAGAGAGAATTGTGAAAAGCTCATTATGAATATCGAATTTTGTGTCGGCTATCTCTGATCTTAACGAACATTGGAGTGAAATAACGAATAGAAATACAACAACATATATAAACTGCTTACAAGTAGATCTACCCATTGTTTTCATTCTACACATTTTATAACTTGCAGTAGTGTATGGAAATTTAGAAGGAACAAATATATAATATATATATATATATATAAATACAAAGTATGTAATATATATAATATATAGATTTATTAGAAAACTCTATAAAGAATTCTATTAAAACAAATAACTGAATAATTATTTAGCAAAGCAAAGAAAATTAAAATCATATGGAAGGTAAGTGAATTCTGTACATATATTAACGTATATAGCTATTATCGATCAAGCGCTTGTTTAAAATTGCACCAATTTATAAACGATCAATTGATATATTTTATTCTTGTTGGCATACCTGTTGGTATGTAGGTGACATTTGGGAAATTCTATCTTTCCGAAAGTCTATTTAGATGACAATTGCTTTTATACTTGTTTTGTATGTGCTTATTTCAGCGATTCTGATCCAATTACGTGCCAAAGTCTGCCGCAATTGTGAAATATTCATAGAATGAAATAAAATTCATTATATTTTTTCTGTATGTTTCGTTTACTCGCCGCCAGTCTCTTATTTACAGGAGACTATAAGCAGATGTGATATTAATACAGACTGCTGGCGAAGGTGTTACGTAGAAGACACAGGAAATCGCGAAATTAAAGATCAATACAAATTAAAATTAATTGTATTCTTTTATAACAGTTATAGTTACTTCGCTGTAGATTGTTTTAGGATTTCTTATTTTTATATTTTTGAACTTTTTTATTTCCTTTATTTGTGTATTTTTCGTTATTTTTTGAGTTTCTTTTATTTTATTTCAACGCGAATCATTTGAGTGTGTATTGTGTAGAGTCCATGTTGTATGTATCGTGCTTACTGTGTTCTTTGTTTACAAGAAAACAGGGTCTATATTAAACATTTATTGTAATATAAAACGATTGCTATTTTCGTTTTTATTTTTCTGTGAATAATCTGTTCACGTGCGTATGGGATGATCGCGGTGCGCACATGACATTTATATAAACATTGTTTATGTATGATATTATTTATTTATTATTTATGGAGGCAAAGGATTGGGGGAAACAATAATCATCTCTAGATTAATGGAGATGAGGAAATTCCGTGATGTGGTTTTCGATGTGCCGTAATGATTTTAATGAGTAGACAGGTATAATGTTTAATTTACGATTTTTCTTACGAAAAGGCGCGCAAGATTGAATGATTTACGTTTTCGAATGCCATAATCTTCATCTTTACGACTTATCCGAGGTAAGCAGTCTCCTATGCAGCGTTCGATTTGAGAATCGCTGTGAAGCCCGCTGCTTAGGCTGACCTACTTTCGTTCGTGTAAGGACGTTCCAATTTAAACACGCAAAGTAAAATTACACTATACAAAGCCATATTAAAACCTGTTTGGACCTATGGAATCCAACTATGGAGAACAGCAAGTAATTCCAACATAGAAATTCTTCAACGATTCCAATCGAAAACCTTAAGATCCCTAATAGATGCAATTTGTACGTTACCAACGATACATCACGACCTCAAGATACCTAGTTAAAGAAGAAATATTCAAATTCAGTAATAAATATAACATATGAATTAACAACCACCAAAACACACTAGTTACTCAATTACGTGACGCGACGGATCAGATCCGCAGGCTAAAAAGACACTACCCTCTATATTTAAACATTAGATTCAGCTAGAATGAATTATACGATAATATTCTATTATTCATGTTATAGTACCACACTAGAATAATTTACTTATAATTTTCAATGAGAATTAACTGTAAACTACTTACAAAAAAAAAAAAAAAAAATATTCTCGAAGATTCAAAGTTGTACGATATTTTCTACGCGGTCAGAGACGGTTGTCTATGTATGACGATTGTCTAAAATTCATTCTGAATAACATCCTGTATTGCTTTAATTGCTAGCGCATCATTCGCATTGAAACATTTAATCACATTTTTAGAATCTTTAATATGTTTCACATGTGTGGCATAAAATATTGCTGCCTCAATTCAAGTTCCTCATTTCGTTAAGATTAATTCAGATAACAAAGAATGTTGCCTAACATTCTACGATAGCATTCGACATGAAGTGGTACCTTTATAAATACTCGTTTAATAGAAAATACTAAATTATTTCTGAAACTCTATGTAATTATCATGTTTGAAAAAAACACTTCAAAATGTTTTCCAGCTTTTATTACACACAATGTTCACAACATCATACAGAAAGTCGCATCTGTTTTCAATAATAGCACTTTTTATTCGTTACTATCTGGCCATGGTACTCGTATTGCCGAATTTACAAACATTTGCCTAATTCTATAACAAATGATACTGTTAAGGATGGATATAGAGTCGAGTGGAATCAAATAGGATGTCATGTGATCACAAAAGTATAGTGAGAAAAGTATAGTGTTGAGCAGGATCCTATCAAGGCTGTATTATCTCGTTAAGTGAATTAAAGAGTTCGAATGATTCTGTACGCTAGATTATAGATTCGATTGGTTTATTTGTGAAATTGATTTGTTGGATTACTGTGAAATGATTTTGATACTCCGCGGTAGAGGTCAAGGGAATAGAGAAATCATAGCGTTGAAGTTGCCTGCTATTTGGAATAGAGTATTAAAGGAGATTGATTTGTGGAGTATGTTTGAGGTTAATTTGATATTAAAAATACCAAGAGACGAAGGTTAAACTGGTTTATTGAGCCTGATATGATGATAGCCATGATTTCAATAGCGGAAAGATTTAGGAGTGGAACTTTTGGAAATCGGAGATTTTTGTGTATAATCATGGCAACTCCATCCGTGAGGCCAGAGTTTTCATCGCTCCTCATAATGGCACGGTCCTGGAGATAGTTTTGGCGATATTGAGCCACGTTTTCTGTATGGTTACTGTTACAATGTTGTTGATATTTAGAAGGAAGGAGCTGTTGGAAGAGCTATATGTTTGAAAACCATAGAACAGGCGTCTCAAAACATGATTTTGCCAGGTAAAGTTGAGTTAGTCACTTCTAGTGAAAGGATGCAATATGCATATTGATTGGGTGGGTCTTATATGGTGGCCTACGGGATATGGAATTTGGTGGGTGGCTGGATTGTGAGAATAAAGGTAAGGAGAATGTATGAGAATATGACTCGTGACTTCTTAATCATTTTGCACTCGTATTTATATCAATTTGTAAAAGTACATACGTCCGCAACAATCAATGATGCGTAAGACCAGGTACAAGGTTTTTAACTTTGACGCGCCGTTACCTGTGATCGTCCGAAACACACCGAGTACGTTTGCGCGTCAAGTGTTTGCTCTAGTTACATTGCTTATACTATGTACGCCGTTTATACTATATGCACTAATTGCACTACAATATTTAATGCTATCTAATAATTATCATAATTCATAAATACGATAATTACTTAATTAACTTAATTAATCTTAACTATACAAATATATGTTTTTAGATAAGACGCTCAAAACTATGAAAATTAAAGTTTTTACATGGAAACCAAGTACTCAACATGCGTCGTTATTGGCTGTTATTTGGTTCAATGAGATATTTGGCTTACGTGTATTTGAATCAGCAGGACGTCTACGATATAGTTGGAGTATAATATACGTTAGCACATGCACCATTTTATATTTTACCTTATTGTATACGACAACAGTATCCAGCTACGGAGATTGGCCTGCATACCAAGAGATCAGTTATAGATTAGCTTTATACGTCAATGTTATAGTTGCTGGGAACTGTGTTCTTCTTGGATTTATCTACACAGGAGTACGTATTTATAAAAAAAAGTAATATGTATTGTTATATGGATATATCGAAGGAAATTTAAAAATAATGTAAAAAAGTAAGGAATTGTGCGAAGGAACTTTGTGTTACTCGCTACGTTACATTTTATAACTGCAAAATCATCTTAAAGTTTATAATTCACATACAATCATGTTAAAGTAGAAATTAACTAATATAACATTTTTGAACGCGTGGGGAAACAATGATCCCTCAAAGGAGATTTCAATATTTTTTGGAAAGAGAAAACGGCAGAAAATTGATTTCTCTGTTCTTCCTGTATTAATTATATAATGATGTGTTTTCTGTCCAATCTGAATATTGAATCTTCCAATGAACGGATAACTTCAACAAGTCTTATTGTTAATAATATTATAGGTTTATTTATTCAGAAATATTAGAAGTTAGGATTTCTAATGATTTTTATCCTACATGATCATTTTATTGATAGATGGATCTATTTATAAAGGATTAAACAAATTTATTGATAGATAAATCTGTTTACAATGAATTAAACACGAAACGATGGTTATTCAACGTGAACTGAATGTAGTAATGTGACATAACTAAGACAACTAAATTGATAATTTATAACTCACAACTAATAATTTACAACTCATAACAACTCGACAACTCTCTCTCGACTCAACTCTCTCAACTCAACTCTCGACTCGCAACTATCTCCTCGCGACTCGACTCTCAGTTAACGACTGCCTATTAATTCGTCTTTCTCCCTTAACCCCTTAAATACGGTTGAATTTTGTACAGGGCTGTTTCTCTGTTCGGCAGAGTTTTACACAAGCACATTGGAATAAAGTTTTTGATAATTAAATTATCAGTTCTGCGTGAGCAGCCGAGCTAGTTAGACGTGAGAAACTGTGCTTCAGTGAAAGTGTGACAAGCAGTAAATTAAGGTGAACGAAAAGACAACAAACACTGGTAAATGGTAAATCTACAAAATGCAATAGCAACAAATATCACCAAAGTAACGAACAAAGGTGAAATATATTACATAAAGAAAGCTACAAAAGAAATAGAAACAATTCAAAACTAAGAAGAAGACAGCTACGATGACGAACTATCATATCAAGATGATCACTGGAAGACAGATACAGTGCACAAAAAGCGTAAAATAATATCAGGCCCAAGCGCCTTGAAAACTTTACATAGAGAAAAGCAACAATGGCTACAAGAAATCTCGCACTGAAGCTCATTCGATTCACTAATAGAAGAAGTAGATACGGACCCAAAAGAAAAGATCACAACTCATATCGCTAAATCATTACCGATCTACATAGATGCCCAAATAACAGATTCCCTAATGGAAATATTAAACAATACTGCCGGAAAAGAAAATTACAGGATAAAGCAATTAAAACTAGAACAAGTAGAAGTACAAACAAAAACTCCAGAAACCTTCAGAAAAGTGACGCAAGCATTAAAGGAGAAAAACGCTAGGTATCATACATACCAGCTCAGAACAGAAAAAAGCTACAAAATAGTAATTAGAGGGCTACACCTAAGGACAAACACAACAAATATATGTGAGAAGTTAGCAAAAATCGGAAACAAAACAAGAAGGATAAATAATATAACCAGATACGATACGAAACAGCAATTGCCACTGTTTCTAATAGAGCTTGAAACCAAAGCTAATAACAAAGAAATCATTGACATTAAAAAAATCCTAAACACAATAGTAACAACTGAGCAACCTCTTTATAAGAAGGATATACCGCAATGCATACGGTGTCAGCAATACGGTTGCGCAAAAAGCTACTGCAACAGAAACCCGGCGTGTGCCGAATGTGCAGAACACCACCTAACAACATCTGTCATACACAGGAAACATAAACAAAGTAAAATGCTATAATTGTAATGGAAACCACCCAGCGAGCTATAGAGGCTGTGAAGTCAGAAAACAACTATAAGGCAAACTGTTTCCATCGCTTGGAAGCAAAACATACGCACGGAAATTATCTCTCATAATAAGAAACTACTGATTCAGTGCCAACACCGAATGTACAATACGTATCAAACGCTAACCATAGAAACGTCAACACCTTTGGTAGCCGAAGTTATGCACAAGTAACTCATTAAAGACCACCCTTAAACAACCAAAACCAGAACAACAATAACGACGCAACAGAGATCAAGGAATTGCTCAAGCAATCCATCAAAAACCCAGAAATGTTAACAAAATTAATAAGTGTGCAAAACGCTGTACTCAGACGACAAACACAACAAATGTCCAATTGCAGTTAACTCCAATGGTCTACAACAACGGGCCTTCGAACCTAAAACTTTTCTGTACAACAATGACGATGAACCACCGCGACACAAAATGACATTACAAAAATGGGAACAGTATTTTTAATACTTAGGTGACAAATACATCGCAGCGGCCGATTGCAATGCAAAGCACACGGGGCTACGGGGCTTAATAATTAACTCACCTTGAGGTAGAATATTAGAAAAATATATTTGAATAGTAATCTCAAAATACTATCAACTATACGCGGCCAACATATCCAGAACTTCACGGTTGTACTATTCAGGAACACTAATCCAGAAACAGCAGTCACATTACTCAAGGGCATATTACAAACATAGAGAAATGGCTACAAGATAAACAAATAACAGCAAACCCCAATAAATGCAGCCGTATTACACTAAGAAAATGGAAAGTACCAAATATCCAATCGAATGGTACGAATATAACAACAAACAAGGCAATTTAAATATTTAGGACTGCAGTTAGACACACGACTTACATGGAAACAACATACGAAATCAATTATGAACAAAATACGGATAGAAAGAAAACAGATGTACTGGCTATCTAGTCGAAACTCTCAACTCAGCATGGAAAATGAACTGAAAATCTACAAACGATAATTTAACCAATTTGGGCCTACGGAATACCGCTATGGGGGACAGCATCAATGAGCCACATAAATAAACTAGTGTCGCTACAAATGTATTAAAAACAATAGTCAACGCTCCATGGTATATCATAAACGAGGATATTCGCAAAGACCTAAAAATATCAACGGCCAAACAAGAATTTGGCAGACGCGCAAAAGATACAAGGAAAAATGGCAACACATCCAAACCAGCTGCTTGCTGAAGCGAGAACAACTCTCATAGAAAGAAGACTAAAAAGAAAACATCCCACTGACCTGACTAAAGAAATAAAATAGGCAAACTCGAAGATGGTATCCCGCTGGCAATAGCAATCCATATGTTAGTTAGCAATGAAGCTAGAAAAATTTGCTGAATGTCCAGCTGGACAAATTGTGAAGTGCACATTGAATAAAAAAAATAAGATGTTAGTGTTTTTTAAATTGCTCTTCGTTTTCTATTTTAAAGCGACATTTGAGATTGAATATTCTAAAAAATCATACGGCATGTTAAAACAAACACCTAATAATGGTATATTTAATTTAACGAAAAGCAACAATTGATACCTGACATTGACGTATTAAAAACGAAGATTATATATTGTGTCTGTATATTGTTAACACTGTTATGAAATATTATGAGGGCAAAAAAGTGTGAAGCAAGACAAATGAAAAAGATCATTTAGTTCAAACGGTGAGCGAATGAATCAGTAGAATGAGCCACTATAGTGGCGCGTCGTAATATAAAATGACATCCGCGAATACGACTATAGTGGCGAATCGCATCTAAAAGATTAAGTATCCTCTTGACATCTTCTCATACCCCTACAACGTACGTGTTCCCTAATCATCCGCGATGATTGTATCCGTCCGTATGATTGAATCATACGCCTTTTCCCGCGTAACTATTCGACTGAAGGACGGACGATAGATTGATATTGATTGGGTTTGACCCATTGAAGTTTCCTGGCCCTTTCAGCCTGTCGGCACTCAGGCTTTCCTGCAACATTGTTTATAGTTCACCCGATATTTCTTAGGCATTTAGTGTCTGCCGCTGTAGGAGCTTTAGTGTACGGGTCCGTACCTCGACGAAATAGTCATACCGGACCCGGGCACCCCTAGAGCCATGGGATTGGGATCACACCTAATCAGCGCACTCGGTATTCAAATCTTGTTACTTGTATTAGTTAGTCCTGCAGGGGCTTTCACCCGTCTCAAGTCGAACGGGGCTTCTTTTCCAGCCTTACCGTTTCTCCAGGACGTTTCCGGAGCAGTTGGGACGCTGTTCACCCGCCGACGGCCAGCGGTGGAGACAATTATCCCTTAAGTCGGCCGTGTGGTCAGCATTTGGCCTTCAAGCACCACCCCCTCCCCCACTAGTCCAACCCAAATTGGCCGAGCTGAGGGATCGCAACTCCCTCCGGGCTTCACCCGACCCCCGTGGTCCTAACTTTAGTCATTGGTGGGACTATCGGTGTAGATGCACGGCTACGTCACTGCCGATCGGAAATCTTGTTAACCGAACTCGATATTTCCAGATGGGACTTACGTAAGCGAAGGCCCAAGGCAATTGGCATCGGTCAACGCCGATGGTTCGGTTCCGAGACTTATCCCGACGGTCCCACCCTTGGCTTCGGGATCGTGGGTGCACTACTACCCAAAGCCGCGTAGAGATAGTGTAGCCGTAATTAAGGCGCCCTACACTCCCGGCGACCTACCCTGCGGTGTGCATAGAGGACTCACGTAAACGGAACGCTTGTCCCGACGGTCCTCCCTGGCTTCGGGAACGTAGGTTTGCCAAACTCCATAGAATCATGCAAGCGAGTGTACAGTAGAGTTAAAAACTCCGGCGGTCCTCCCTGCGGAATCCGATATTTCTTAGGCAATCTGTCCACGATATTACAGTATTAAATTGGATCTACGATTAAAATTGTGTTTTGTGAATAGAATGTGAGAAAATTATATATCGCCACTGTCACACTTCTTGATTTTACACGTTCGAATTGAAGGATATTTGTTCAAAAACATGATTTTGTGTCTCCAAATTGTCTTTGAACTGTCAAGATCATATGTTCTTCTTAATTATATGGGATTTATTTGCTACCAGGATCTAATTTATCAAATATATCATGTCTTACAATTTAATTATTCTCGTGAAAAATAAGACTAACGTTATTATGTTCTGTTAGTTTCTAGACTGACTTTAAATATGGTATCCTTATATCTGTCGGTAAGGTAGTGTTATTTACAAACGAACAGAAAATTGTATAGGAAATATAAGTAGATATAGTGAATGATGTAATTTCTCTCAAAAATGTTTCAAACAAAATATTTTCCCTTTTATTTTTATTATGGTTTATAAGATTTATATAGTTTACACACGCAAATAGCATACATTATCATAAAAATTTGTCATTAAATCAGCTCCTGCATTACATGATATATTGAGGAAAAATACGTTAAAGAGACAGGAATTACATAATGTAATTTCATGTATACACTTGATTACTAAGTAGTTAATTCATAATTTATTGGAGTGAAACTACTTACTTAATAGCTAATCCTCATTTAGTATAATTTAATTCTAGACCTAAACTAAATTTAACGTTATGTGTAAGATGCGACAGTTTAATGGTAAAATTAATGGTAAAGATGATCAGTGTGCTCCTATATGATGTTTAACAAACGGTGTGTGTGCGTTCTTCATAGTTTGCTCTAGTAGGCGGTATGATGACGCAGAATAGTGTGGAGGTTGAGTGCTTAGTAGAGATACAGAATTTTATGTAAGATCGAGTAATTGAGTTTTTGGTGATCAATATGTTCCATTCTTTCCATATTTGCGTCATGTGTGCCGTGATGAGAAGTGCCCATTGTGTGCAGTATGCAGCGTTCTGTTTTCAAACTAAAGCAATTTTATCTGTACTGATATGTATAGTTCTCTGAACAGCGGTGAGCCGTGCAAAGGATTGGATTTTATAGAAGGTAAAAAAGAAAGCTTTAACTCGTATCATATGATTCTTCATTTTTCTTGTTCCAAAGAACAAAGAATATTAGGCGATGATTCAATGCGGTGCTTAGATAGATGATGTTATTATAAAAGGGTAGGCATTGAACCATAATTGTAAAGCGAATCGGTCGCTTGTAACGGGATTTGTAACTGAAAATTATTCAATCTGTATTGACACGATTTATGGATATATTCTAACGTATTAAATTTTGAGTAAGGTTATGATATTGTGGACTGCCTTTTTTGTAAGCAATATAAGACAATATCATCAGCACAGACTGCTAAAAGTATATTGCTTAGTATCTGCTGCAGGGTACGTGCAGCATAAATGTTAAAAAGAAAAGGTGATATTGTGGCTCCTTGAGGCACGTCAACACGTATGTGTTTTGGTTAAACATATGTACGCATTATGATATGACTCGGAATGAGGCTCTCCTCTCCTTATTTAGAATATTGTAATTTAGTATCATATGAATCACTGAAGAGATTCTGAAATTTGCCATCATTTTCATGATAATAGAAATAGATCATATTTCTGTTTAAACTAATAGTTGATTAATTCTAAATAATTTTCCACGCCAGTTGGTCGCATAAAATCTGAAAATTATAATCGAATCGACACAATTATTCGTGTTTGAATTTCAATGATAGATTCTCAAAGTCATTCATACCGTACAATCTGACTACTCATTGAGATTACAGACTACACAGAGCGTTTGGCTATAGGTGCAACAAATTTAAGGGATGATTCTTGAAGATAAATTACGATAAAAATCAAGAGTTAGAAAATTGCATTCTCGGCATTGGTTTTTAGTTATTGACAATTAAAAATTCGCCGAAATATCCCTGTTTGTGAGCTAATCTTACGCGAACAAAAGTGAGTGCAAGCAGCGGGATGCACAGGGATTCTCAAATCGAACGATATATATGTAGCATCTTATCTCGCACAACTTGTGGAGAACAGTATTGCAATATTCGAAGCATTAATACATTATACTTACTCGTGAAAATCCATAACAGCATATTGAAAATCGCCTCAAGGAATTGTCGAATAGAGAATATTAATGTTTTCTATAATCTTTTGCTTCCATAAATAATTAATAAATAATGGCACACATAAACAATGTTTATGCAAATTTCGTACATGCACCGTATTCGTCCTATCCGCGGGTGTCGTTATTCTTTAAATCTCATTTATCTACTTCTAATACGAGTGATTGGAGTGTAGTATAAATATGTATCGTATATGTATCCCAATTATTGATTACTTTCTAAGAGAACATATATTGAATATTTACTGTAATATAAAACGATTTTCGTTGAAATTTTTGTATCAACAATCTGGACACTCACGGACGGAACGATCACGCTGCATGTATGAAATTTGTATAAACTTTGTTTATATGTGCTTTTATTTATTGATAATTTATGGCGGCAAGGAACTACAGGATAGATTAGTTCTCTCTAATCGCAAATTCCATGAGACGGTTTTCGGTATACTGCGATGAATTTTAAAAAGTAGGCAGATAAATCTACGATTTTTTCTAGAAAATATCGTGCAGAATGATTTACGTTTTCAAAAGTCATAATCTTCTTTACGATTTATCTGAGGTAAGCTGTCTCCCATTCAACGTTCTATTTAAGGATCGTTGTGCAACCCGCTGCTTAGGCTTTTTTTTACACGAGGGGTAATCCTCATGAACATCCCGCTGCTCTTCTGAAAAGCGGTGGGGTAGTGTCGGACTTATCCACTAAAACCCTACGGTGGCCCGCCTAACGCTCAACAGGAGTGCCCCAGGATCTCTTTCGACTTGCTACCGGAGCACTCCTGCATCCTCTCCAATTTTGAGGGAGCCATTCCTGAGATCTAGTTTGTCTGCCCCTGGGCCGTCATGCAAGTCTCAGGAGATCCCAGAACCTCATCAGCGTGACGACCCCTATGATCACCTAGAGCGGCGCAAGGCCGCCCTTCGTCGCGGAACACTACAAGGGTGAGAAGTTCTCACCCTCTATCCTTTTGCGAGAATTACATCTTCGCAAAAGGAGCGGCTTGCGAGGAACTCCTGTTGACCTTTCAGCATTGCTTCCACAACTGACGAGAGGTCCAAACTGTAACCAATCGCTAGTTGCAAGATATGACGGAGAGCCTCCCACGCCGGACAAAACTCCAGCGTGTGCTGAGTCGTGACAACGTCTTCTCTTTCAATTTTCTGCAAGTATTCCCTTAATATTCCATGCCTGGCGAACATCTGCGTTAACCAACACTAAGGATAGATGGAGCCCTCCGCAGTTCCTCAAAGCCTCACAGTACAGGAGGATCGTTCTATCCGCCCAATGACCACGGACCTGAGCTTTGGCGAATAAGTCGGAGCGCCATCGCTCCCATGTCTCTCGCCTAGCTTCCCCCCGAACGTCTCGGGCCATCTGCCCAGCGGAGGAGGAGTTGCCGCCCGAGCCCAGGCCCAGGTTTTCATATACCCGTCGGAGTGTCAAAGCCTGGAGCTCGAACGGAGAAGACGCCGCCAGAACAGATGCCGACGCATAAGATACCGTCCGGTATCCCCTTATGATTCTGATGGCAGTCGTCCTATGTAATCTCCTCAGAAAAAGCAGGCTGCGACGACTCGCCATCAAATCTCTTGCCCACGCCAGAGCCCCGTACAGGACCCGGGAATGGACGACTCCCTCATATAGTCAGAGCACTCCGACCTCGGCCCCACCGATATTTGGCAGCAAGCCATATAAAGCGTTGGCTGCCGCCGTCACTTTGGGGATCATGAGCCTGACGTGCGGACTGAACGTCCATTGACTGTTGATGGTGAGGCCCAGATATTTCATCTGAAGCTTAACCCCGACATCCTCCCCGTTCATATCCAAACTCAAGCCTGGCGGAGAAGCACCCCTACGCAGTCAATCGTAAAACTATATAGCCTCCGACGAGGCCTTCAGGCGACGAGGTCGTCTTCAGACCCAACCTGCGTACAGCACGCACCGCGCACCGATGCTTAGGCTGATCTACTTTCGTTCGTGAAAGGAGGTTTGCTCGCGCACAGGCATATTTCGGCTAATTTTTAATTGACGGTAGCTAAAGAACACAATATCTAAAACGCAATTCTTTTATTGATTTTCGTCTTATTTCGCCGTCAAGAAGCACTCCTTAGATTTTCTAATACCTGTAGCCGAATATCCTGTATATACATATATTCACATGTACATGTAATCTAAGCGAATAAAACACATATGTGTAGCTAAGAACTATTACTTTTATTTACATAAAGTATATTTTTTCTTAAATTTTCTATGCTCTTTGATTTTAATTGTGTTCTTGTTCATTAACACATAACTTTCAATTTATTTCTTTGGCAAGTTTTACATCCTACACAAAAGCATTAACTTGTAAATCATTATATTGTTATATTTAATACATTTTGTATCATACTTTTTCTCTGAACATAATTTTCAAAATGCTATAGTTATTTTATTGAAAAGTTGTCAAAAGAAATGAGATAAGAAAGTACACATTTAGATTTATATTATTACTGTTGCATAATTTACGCATATATTCGTAATATGCTGGCTAGAATCGCACCATAAGTCTACAATTTTGTTTTTTTGACTATATTAAACATTATTAAATTCGGACTATAAATATGAACGAACCAATTTATGTAGACATATATATATAGACATATTTAACAGATTTTTCTTTTTGTAACATTCTTACATTTTTCATAATAAATATTGTTTTCTTTTAAGTATTCGAAGAACATTACTGCAAGATGTGAACAAATAGACAATATTTTGGAATCATTCGGCATTGAGAAAAATTATATGAAAATAGTGATCTATACTCTACAAGTAACAAGTGTATGGGGTATACTGATGACAAGTCTTTTCGTATTAGCTTGGCTTTGGTGGATGAATGAAGCTAACATTATGAAAGGATTGTATTTAAGTCTCCTAATGTCTTTACCAGTTACTATTATTTGTTTGATGAGTCTTACGTTCAACATATTTGTAAGGTAAATTATGTAAAAACAAAAATGTTTACCAACTAAAAATTATTTCAGCAGAAAGGTGGAGTCCATATTTCCCCATTCTAGACCTAACTTTCTAAAAATCTATCGTAAAATAATTAATAATTGTATTATAGAATAGGGGATATTTCGCTGATTTCAATGATAAAATTCCATCGAGATATGCTGTCAAATTCAACATCCAGCAGTTCCTTAGCCTTTAATTCCGTATATTTCATTTCAGTTCTACCCTGAAAACTAACAATAAATAAGTGTAGCTTACTATCTATTTCTAACACATAAGTCCTTTATTATAGCAATAAACACTATTTTATTTGTACTACCCAAACAATGTTCATCGGTTATTGAAGTCAGTTATGTAATTACGAACCGTATTTATATTTTATATGTTGTATCTTAACTTAATTCTACTTCAAAGCCAAACCAAACTTGTTCCAAACATTAAAAATGTTTTTCTGTATATTTCTAAAACTAAGACCAAGTGGTGTTGCTATTATATATGTATAAGAATGCATATCAATAAAATTATTCAGGATGTTGACCTTGATAACATATTTCAAGATCATTGAGATGTGTGTTTCATATATAAATTACCAAGCAAATTTATGTTTGTCTCACTTTTATGAGCAAATTATTTTTTTGTTTTATAAACAACTAACTCTTTAAACATTTGTATATAATATTAAAGATTTGCTTTGTTTGCGTGTGTTGTTTTGATTTGCTTTGTTTGTATTGTGATTAGTCTCATACGGAGAACATTAACTAATTCCTCATCAGAATTTTAAGGGATAAATTACACAAGATGAACATAGCAATGAGTGAAGTACATAAGCTACCAAATGAAAATGATATTAACATAAAGTATAAGATGCAACTACAAAGGGCACATAAGCTTGTATTTGTAAGAGATTATTATAATCAGAAACATTACCTTCAGTACTTTCTCCAAATCACAAGGTATATTTAATATTTTTACAATAATATTATACAATGTAATTTCTCTTATTACATCATTAACAGTGAGTTCCTAAGTTTATATAAATAATATAATTTTTCTTATAATATCTTTCTTTTAATCTTTTCAAGGCAAATGCATTTTGAAATTGTAAAAATTTCGCGCGAACTTAACCATATATATTGTTATCAACTCATGCTGGAACTAGCGATGCAATTTACGATAATAATAAGTACACTTTATAATGTATATTTCGAGATAATATCATCACAGAATGTGACAGAAATTTTTCATTCTAAAATAGCTGTATCAGCGATGTGGTGGGCTCTTATGAGTTCTGTTAAAGTTATTACCACAAATCATCACTGCACTTGTTTCCATCGTGAGGTAAAAACATATATCTTTATGGAATGAGAAAGGAAGTAATATTCAGCATAGACATAACAAACACGTATACAGCATATGAAATTTTGTAGGCAGCGTTAATGGCAGAAACGCTTCAAGAATTGGCAACATCTTGTTCATACAATTCCATCAAAGATGAGGTAAAGAAAGTTCATATTTATATAGTAATAAAGTTAATGTAATTAAACTACTAAACGACAGATTTACTTTTACCAAAAATATTCAAGAAGAATTGACGCTGAATTAAAGCAATACCAACAATTATTACACATAAATCACACATTCTTATTTTACATATTCTCATCTGTCCTAACACGGGGCTGCAAAATTTCTGGCAAGTGGTCATTAAATTGTAGATATTTATGTACTTATCTATGAAATTAAATGTACGAAGATCCATAAAATTGATATAGTATGCAAAAATATAGAAAATATCTAAAATATTCGAAGTACAGTATTTATTATAAATCTCTGCATAGATCCTCTTGTAGTTGTGTTTATAAAAATATGAATTTGCATAAATATCCGCAGTTTACAGATCACATATATCATCACGGCAGCAACGCGACGTTATTGCTGCGGCAGAATTGTGTTTACGAGTAATGCAAATGTTTATATATGTCAGGTTGTCATTATGATCAGGGTTAGGGGCGTGTAATGGATCTTCACTGGAATTAGCCATCGTTGTTATATAATCGAGGTAACGTTGATTAGCACAAGTGTGAGTATTACAAAATTGACAAGTAACCGCGGTGATTAGACACTAATGACAATGGTCTTAGGTTCGATAACGAATCCGCGGTCAACAGGATAGCATAACGTACTTTCCTCCAAAGTCTAAGTTTGACTTTTTGTTAAAATCGTGAAGTACTCACTGATCGTAAAGACGTTTCCCTCGCTGACGAGATCGCACGAGTGAATGTGTTTTCCGTCGCTGTGATGCTATAGAGGAAAACTATGATGGGGTGTGTCTAAGGGCACGAGATCATCGGATTTGTTGCGGAAAGCCTCCGCTCGGAAAGTGAGGGAAATGGACGTTGCTGTTAATCGGTTAATTTCTATGTTGGTGGTTAGAGAAAGATGCTGGCTTGAGAGAAAGTTACTAGCGGGAAGCGTCGTTCGTGAGAAAAGCAGATTTCCCGTACCTTCTCGTGGTGAGTGGTGGATTTAAGCATTGATAGAATAAAGACTGTTTGTCCGTTTGAAGGACCTTAGTTAATTAAATCTTAAGATTTATAGCGGGTCCTCAGGCTAGTTGAACATGTACTGTGGAGATGTACCGACATCTGGTAATCATCTTGCCCGAAGAATAGGGGCTGTGTGATGCGAGCCACGGGGCAAAAACCATTGGAATGTTTACTGTCGAGTGCCGCTACAACTATTCTTTTTAAGCAGAGCTACACAATTACTCTATAGCTCTATTAGGTAAAACGTTCATCCTGTGACCCTGGCTACGTTCGGCGACTAGTTGTCGCCTCGAACCCAAGCTCATTATCGCAAATCTCGGACAATTATAATCGGGTTAACTTATAAAGATTAAAGTATTGGGGATTTTCCAAAGGATTCCAAAGGGAAGGCCCGGTGTCCTTTCATCTCCGACATATATATGTAAGATCGTAAATCTTGGGGATAATTTAGGTGATCGATTCTGAAGTCTGAAAATCGAGTTTTATTGTGAAAGTAGTTAGATAAAATACAAAAATAAACAACAATTGATATCCGTCTATAACAATAAATAACAATAAATTACAGAGACGCGAAATAACAAGTTCTATACAATGTTTACCTGAAAATCGAGAATCGATTTTCAACGTCCTGAGCTACCGATCTTTCTCCGTCAATCTTCAAAATTTTAAATAGTTATTTTGTGCTCTTGTCTGTCTCTGATGTTGCTCTCTGTCCGTCCGTTTGGGAAAAGAGTGTCTCTCAAAAAATGGTTGTCCGTGAAACCCTAAGAGGGTCGCTCTGTCCGTGAGAAAAAAGTCGTGCTACCCGTTAAACAAAAAGAGTCCCTATCCCACGTGAACTCTAGGGAGTTTACATATATATGAGAGCATAAGAAAGAATATGAGAAAGAAATGTTTTGTCCGGTTTCGACACGATAAGACTTACCTCGAGGCATAACTCCACACGGGATCTCCTACTTACACGATAAGATTTTTCTTGAACATCATGGATCCAGACAAAGTTTGAAACGAAACGGATTCAACATTTTAGGAACACTAAAACGTCACGACGAAATTTATATATGTGAAAAAATATTACAACTGTTGAATATTACAGTAACTATGTGCGCCAATATAATAATAAAAAGCAGTCAAAAGATTGATTGTTTATCAGTTGTCAGAGATCCAATATTTTTGGTCATTACACCCCACAAACATACGAAATCCTTACACATTCTAATAAAATCTTCCGAATTTGATAATGTAACTTCATCATACGTGGATATGTCTCGAGATGAACTCGTGCTTATTGTTTAGAATAAAAGTTCCTAAAGTTTGAGATACAGACTAGAACTTTTCTTTATTTTTGAAGGCTTAGATATCGAGTTTATTTTGGACACTTGCATTTTGTAACCGAACGAGATGTCGAAAACTTAATTACTGTTTAAGCGTTTGATGCGTCTCGTTTTCAGCAGCAATAGAAACATCATAATCGTATTTTAATGATTAAGTATTCAACAATAAACAACGAGCATTTAGAGTATCGGACCTTTAATTTCCTACGTATGTAACACACCGGATGGATGAAACATGGACCTGTGAAGAAAAGAGGCGGTATACTTCACACTTCATTAACACGTGATTGTTGCGTTACTTATTTATTCCTCATTTCCGTTAAGTATGAGGATACAGTACACTTCCCAGATTAATTAGCAAAACCTCACTAACAAGACAGACATTCTTTGAAAGATAAATGCAGCAACCATACTTTGCGAGACGATAGTTTCTTTAGGTAGTTTTGATCAGTCCCTTCGTGATTGGAAACAGTTCTAATTGTAGCCGCTTGCGAAAGTTGTTATGTCACTCATTGATCGAAAGATATCACCCTTATCGCAACATCAAGATTTCTAGGTAGAGGCAGAAAGAAACCTCTAAAAGTTCAGATAACCTTTAAGAAGCCTCTAAAGGTTGAGGTATTTTTGGATTGGGCAAACCTCTCTCTCTCTCTCTCTCTCTCTCTCTCTCTCTTTCTCTCTCTGCACTTTAACTTTCTCCAAATAAGACCGGACTTTTGATCGGATCATCCGTTACTCAAAGACTTTACTTTGTTTAAGCACTTGCTATTACTTAGGGAATACCAAAGACTGAAATAACCATTAAGTTTTTGATCTCTCCTTCGAAAATGAAATGAATGTATTCAAAACAATTTGAATATCTCAGCTCGCGAAAATAACAAACATTTTCGTCCGTATTATACATTTTAGAATATTCTATTCTCAACATGGTTGATTTCTAGGATTTCAAAGATTTTCAAAGAAAAATATAATCCATGCTATTGAAATTGTTGCGGGGAATGTGATGGGATGCAAGCGCGTGGGACGTGCATGGAACGCAAAAACCGAAATTCATCAAATTTAGTATCTTGTTATGGTTATTGCGAGACTTATTTAGAATAACTCAGAGCAACTTGTTTTTCTAAATTTGAGCAATAGTTGTTTAAGTTTGGTGTCTGTATGTTACGATGGGATTGATAGACTTATAGAGAGAGAGAGAGAGAGAGAGAGAGAGAGAGAGAGTCATCTTAGAATATGTGTGCTTCATTGCACCTACGTAGTTTGTTTGAGTTTCCTATGATATAAGGCTATTTAAGATGCTTAGAATGAGATTAGAATTGTTTTTCTAAACTTGTATGTTCATATACAGGGTGCTCAGCTAAAGATGTGAAAAAATATAAAGGGTGATTCTCAAAACTAGAATAAGACAAAAATCAAGGCTAAAAAATTGAGTTTTTGACTTTATCGTTTAGTTATCCACAATTAAAAATCTGCCGAAATATCCCTGTGCGCGAGCAAACATCCTTACACGAACGAAAGTAGATTAGATCGAACAGCGAGCTGCATAGTGATCCTCAAATCGAATGATATATGGGTAGCAAACTCTCGTACAAGTCATACATAAGAAGACTATAAGACGTAAACCATCCTGCGTAATGTTTTGTAGGAAAAATCGTAGATTAAATATTAAATCTGTTTTCTTATTGAAATTCATATCAGCATGTCGAAAACTGTTCCATAGAATCGCATATGAAATTTTGGAGTTAAAGATTAGCATTTCCTATAATCCTTTTTCCATAAATAATTAATAAACAAATATAAATGTATAAATTTTTCTACAAGGTTTGCGCACGCGCCATGATTTTCCAGTCTAATAATGTCCACAGAAAAATTATCATTCACAAGTACTAACTGTTGAGGTGCTACTGAATGTGGTAGAACTCTGTCTTGTATGAACCACAGACATTTCCCATACAAATTATACAACACTGCATATTATAATATTCACATACATACATATGAAATAAACAATAAAGAAACAAAAAAGGACTACAATAAATTTGTTTGAATTTACACTCCAAGGATTGATTAAAGATATCGTTTTATAGTGTAGTGTGTAATAATATAAATTAATGTGCAGCCAAATGAAACATTATACTAGTTGCATTGAATAACTCTTTTAAGTTTACGCTTTCTGTGATAAACATGATACTATTCTTGCAAGGCAGTTCTAACCATTTTTAAACATATCTGGTGAGTAGCTTCAGGCACACCTCAGGAGCGCCTCAGATATCGTCACTGTATTTTGTTAATTTCGAGAAAATTATACAAAGGAAACGAAAGAATTTTTTCTGGATGATCTCTCCATTACTACCTTATTACATAATATGTTTTAATGAGTTTAGAAACTTAATAAAAGGGCAGACTCGTTCGGGAAAGGCAAAAGCATTTCGACATCCAAAGAGACACGTTAGGAGAACTGTGTAAACATAAAATTAGAGTAAATTGTATTTTTAATACCGCGATTTAAGTTATTCCGCTGAAGATTTTTTAGTCCTTTATATTTTTAGAGATATTCTGGCTGACATTTAATTGTTGATAACTAAAAAACAAAGACGAAAATGCAATTTTTTATTCTTAATTTTCGTCTCATTTGAATTTCAAGAATTATCCTTTAAATTTTGTTACACCTGTAGCCGAACACCCTGTATGTATGAAAATCGTAGATGTCAATGTGCAATCTGCAAAGGCATCGAATTTTGGAAAGGGAACATTCCGGAGAATGACGAAATTTTTCACTGCTCTGTTTATTACTGGGTCATATCTTCTTTTGCGAGTAAGTGAAGCAGAGTCTTAATATCAACATTTATCGTCAAACATATAACGATTAAGAGTTTTCCATTCTAGAGTCTAGACACTAGATAACAATAATAAATAGTAATATTGAATTCAGATCTTGCGTTGTTTAAAATGACCACTGTAATTTATGTTATGAATTATGGAAATGGTATATTTTTGATAACAGAAGCTTATTCAACGATATAATACACAAGTATATATTCTCTTCCTCGCTATGCGCTAAATTATAGTATAACAAAATAAAAATTGAGCATTATCCGAATATTGACGTTACTTACTATATTATAAATTTCGTAAAACTTTAATCGAGAATCTGAACGTTTAGCTTTCTCTTGATAAATAATTGACGGTGTATTCTTTGTCCCACTGAGTTGATATAGTATGATCACTATCTTCGTCATCCCAAATTTGATGAAAAAACGACAATGTACAATGATGGCCATAGAAAAGTCTCTTTTGCGATTATTTATCTCGAAACTATCATATGTCTGTGTATACTAGGTTAAAATTGTAATTGGCTGTCACATACATATAACTTGTAATGTTCGTGTACAAGGAAATATAATTATACGGGTGTGTGTACGTATTAAGAACTTTAGTGTTATAGACATATGAGTATATAGACAGTTTTCAGTATTCACGTGTATAGTTAATTCAGTAGAAATGTTACATTATTCTAAAACAGTTTTTAACATGTGTTTTTTTCACTATCTACTTTGCTAACATACACAACAACATGAAATCGTATTTAATAGCATCTGAATACACAGCAAACACTGCTTCAGTTGATTCCCAATAATGTCGACATTTTCAGGTGCAACAATTTTCATTGCAACTCATTCTCCACCCGTTACATTTATCTGCTGGCCCTTGTCTTCGTCTTAATAACGAGTTTACAACGAAAGTAAGTTAAGAGCGTAATATAATAAATAAAGAGGCGTAACACTTCACCGATTATTTCCAAAAATTGAATATTTGTTTTCAGTTTTTTGGTACTATAACTACTTACTTGGCTATATTAGTTCAAGTAAGTTCCACGCCTACTGCAATGCGCTCTTTAATTCATAGTTTAAATACATAATTATTATTTATTGTATTTTACGACATACTATTGTAATTTATGAATAAATAAGAAAATAAAGAAATTATACAACATATGTAGAATTGGAAATTTTATATGGATATCTGTTACGTCGCGTGGGACCGTCAATATTCCGTATTTCATGGTCTGACAATCAAAGGCCCACGCACCGTAATTCTTACCCTTAATAAACTTATGGAACCACCATAAACAGAATCTTTTTAACGGAATTTCCAATCCTGTAAGTATATTCTGTTTGTGGCTGGTACTTAAAACAGTCCTTGGGTTTATTAGTCGCTCTTAAAACTCACGAAGAAAAGCGGGTAGTTACCTAATGGGAAAAGCAAATATTGCCTAACGGAAAAGCTGGTTTTTCCCGTGAACAAGGTCACCCACGAACCACGTTGGTAGGAGGCTTCCTTCCCCTATCTTCAGTCATTAACGTGTATTTTAGCCAATGGGCATTGCAGATCGTTACCTACACTTTACTGACGAAAAGTGGGAACAACGAATCCGAGCCCTTTGTTCAAAGGGCACACCCATACCCAGCTTTCCTCCGTAATAACATAAGAGCGAATAGTTAGTTAACACCGGTGCGCGTTACAAGACAGTTCGAGGAACAGAAGTCAAGTCATCGCATTCATCAAGTCGAGGAACAGAAGATACTTCATCACATTCTTCAACACGAAAGGAGTCTCAGGTTTTATTCATTCGTAGTTTGTCATTTCATACATAACATTGTATCACACTGAAGTTGTTGGATCTTTTAAATATATTATATAACCTGTTAAGATCAGAGTTATATTCACTCAATCGCCCTTATTATTCCAAAAGAAATAAGGGATCGTACGATTCGTGACGTCGATTAGTTAAATCGTAACAGGAATTTACGACTCCCGTGCGCGCTTCTTCGAGATCGCGTCTCCCCGCGAACGGTCGAAAATTCAGTATCTATACCGAGTGACATAGTTCCATTTGTGGAAGATGTGCACAGATACACACATAAATGGAATATTAAATATTTACGTGAGGAGGTCTTTTTTGGAGAGGAGATATTAGGATTTATACAAACTTTTTTATTACGATGCTCTAAATGTTAACTAAAGGATATTTTGCAGATTGATAATTATTCGATCTTGGTAAAGGGTCTCACTGATTTCGACCATATATTCAATTATTGAAATATACTATCATGCTTAATGTTATGAACCACTTTTTCAGATGCATATAACCGTCACTTGCCCATAGTTTCCAAATACTGGCAAAAAACATCGATTTAATTTAGATTGCGACTAGTTTTCATTCTGAAGTAGGCAGCCGAATTTTTATAAAATTATAAACCCAACCAAAACTTAACTCATTGATGAGTGAATTATAGGTTGGACAAAAGTTGCATTCGATCATCATCAGGCGACCGACAACGCTGATGTAAAATAATCTCATTAAACAATTCGTTGGGGATGTACGTAAATGAATTGTTCTGATGGCTTGAAGTATTCACGGTGATTGCGTAAGAAACATTTTTTAAAAGTTGACATCATTTTGAAAAAAATGTTGGGTTATTTATTTAAGAAAAATTTCAAATATTTTATCACTTTGACGGTTACACATTACGACATCGATCTTAATGCCAACTCCCAGCTCTATTCAATCAGTCTATTATTGTAGAATTATGATATGTTTTTTAAAAATCCATCATCATTATTGAACCTTTATCATACTACATAATCAGTAATACTAAGTAATTATATACTACATAATTTTCTTTATATACTGATTCATTCATGATTTTATTTATTTATTTCCTGTTTGTTCCACACAATTGGAGAAATCGGGATTAATCATTTTCTGATCATTCACTTTCACTAGATCATTGCACTCACAAATAGTCGATCTTTTCTGTGCATTTGTAAATCGATCCACTTCAATGGAGCACTATCAAATACAAGATCATAAGGAAATTAAAAAAAGAACTGAAGTAACGTAAACGTGATGGCAGTCGACAACAGATGATAGAACGAAAGCATGTCTTCGTGATATCAGTCATTAAAGTGCTCAACAATATATTTGTGAAAGAATGGATAGTTGTGCCAAAATATCAAATTCTGCGGGGAAAAAATAAATTAAAAATAATCGGCTCTTATGTTACTCACATAATGTGTGTGTATAAGATACAGTGACGTGGTGATTGGACCATGCCAATCTTCTATTGCTACGTTTACGACTTGGAGGTAGTCCTTCTGGAATGATGGAAGCTCATAATGTTTTATGCTGGTTTTAATGATAATTCCGGTGCCGCCATGGGCTTTTCCGCTGGGGTGTTGGGTATGATAGAAGTTATAACCATTTACTTTTAGGTAATTTTTATCGTTGAAGTGAGTTTCAGATATGAGCATTACATCAATTTCTTGTTGTTTTAAGAAGAGTTCCAGTTCGTATTTGTGATGAGCTAGACCGTTGGCATTCCAAAAAGCTATGTGTCATGGTTTTATTTTACGTCGCAGTGTAGATTGCTCACAAGGAGTGTAAGCAGTGATAGCAAGCTTTCAAATTGCTCTGATTATTGTTCGATTAATTTTTCGAGCCTATCGAGGTTATTCGTGCTTTGTGGACTGGGAACTGGGATTGGAATATTTTGGGAATGTTCGTTATGGATTATCGGTCTGCTTTGTACTCCTTGAACTACCTGTGCCTAGGAGATTGAAGGAGTAGATAGTTTCTGTGGCTTGGGTGTTGGAATCGCGAGGTCCTATACTCTGGGTTTGGGGTACTTGTTGTTGTATAAGATCTTGTAGGCTGAGCAGCCTTTGTAATTCGCTGGGTGGTCTCCTTGACAGTGGATACATTTCGCAGGAATTTCTGCTGATATAGTTCATTGATCTGTAGAATGAGAACTTGCACATTTGGCGCAGCAGTAATTGCGGTTGCAATATTTTTGCGTGTGGCCGTATCTTTGGCACCTTTTATACTGAACTATCTCTTTTTTGTAAAAGGTGGTTCGAATTTTATTACTGAGTTCATTAATCGGTTGATATTATATATTTCTTTGTTGTTTGGCTTTTGCTTTAAATCAACAAAGAATAAAGATAGTGGGTTTTTTGTGATTCTGTGTTTTATATTGCTGATATTGGTAACTTCTTGGCCAAGATTTTGGAGTTCGTATTTCAGATCGTCTAAATTAGCAGAGTAGTGAACGTTGCGTAGTAACACTCGAAAGGATCTTTCTTGTTTTAGTTGATAAGTGTGGGATTTAGCGTTCAGGCTTTTTAGCAGCTTTTTTAGTTTTCTATAGGAGTCTGGATTAGTCGGCAGAATTTTAACCTGATTGTTTTTAATTTTTAGTTGATAATCTTCTTTGTTCATATCTTTCTCGATGGACTTAGTCATTGTTTGAATATCGATGACATCATCGATGAAGATTGGTGGGGGAGGAGGAGTTTTTTGCTCTTATTGGCTTGGTGACGGTTCTGTTACATCCATAGAATCGTGTGCGGATTCTAGTAATTCGAGTCTGTTGTAAGTGGAGATATTTATATTTTTGTTAGGTGAGTCTAGCTTGGGTTTTTTGTTATCATTTGCGTGGTTTCGAAGGTGGGACAGTTTGTGCTTTTGCCACGTTGGAGGGAGAATAGAGCGGTTATAGCTTTATTCGAGTGAGCTTGTTCGAAATGTTTGGGCCATCTTCGAGCTAGTTAATTCAAATTGAAATAACTAGTCGAGAGGCTATGATTCGGATTGGAGATTAGAAGAGTCTGATTATTCACTATTAAGTTTAGAAGCACTTGTTTTATTTTGGTTTCACTCCACTTTCGACGGAGGGTAGTCACTTGTATTGTGAACTGCACTAGGCACTAGACACACACGTGTTCACGCTTCGGCAGTCGACGGCTGAATTGGAAACCCCAATGAGGTATTAGGCTCCGCAATACACCCGTGGCCCTTTAGCAATATAAGTACTTGAAAAAGGCATACCTGACCATCTTGCGAAATCGACAGTTACGAAACACATGTGGGTGGTACGAGTACCGAAAACTGTGCTATAAAATGACGTTTTGGTGTTGAAAATCGTGAGTTGCAGTCAAAAGTTAGACGTGGGCCAATGGTTGGAAAGAATCGTTACTTATTGGTTGTCGAGTTGTTTCTTTAATCACGTTTCAAATGTAACAAATAGTCTTTTTTTTACAATTTCTAACATGATTGACTCATCTATGATAACATTGAGCATGAAGCTGTTCATATTAAATATTTCTTATTTAACATGTAATATTCTGATATAATAAGCTAATCAAAGAGTTTTAATAAGTTTTTTTTTATTATTTAATTTGTTCATTCAGTACATTTTTCTAGCTTAATTGCTAAATAACATGTGAATAACAAACTGGAAGATGCAATCTCGCTGGGGGTAGCCTTCCACATGTTAGTTAGCAATAAAGCTAGAAACATTTGCCGAATGTCCAGCTAGACATATTGTAAAGTACAAATTAAATAAGAAAAGAAAAAAAATACATTGTGTAGAGACACGTGTAGAGCGCGAAACGTGACATTCAGGAATTCGTAAATCTTTGAAAATACTTGTAATACTAATTATTAGTGATTATCGACATTTGTTTTCTTTAATATATTTCGAAGTCATTTACATCGACGAGGTCGCCATCCTCAATTATTACATTTAGTTAATTACCTACAATTACAATTTCCTTTTCGTTTTATATGACAAATTGTAAAGAATACGAGACAGATGAAAAGAAAACAGAAGCCCATTTGTATATATGCATTTTTTTTCTATATCATATGGTTTTATCAATATAAATTTAGGTCCAATGCAAGTTTTGCACTGATTAGTCGCGTATCTACCTCCTTTGGTAGGTACTCGCACTAATAAATATCCGCTGATAGCACACATAAATCGGAACACCTAAATAACTTCGTTATTAATGTTATGAAAAGAAATACACAGGGCAAATGGTACTGTCCATCTAAGCATTGGTGTTTACTTTGTAGATAGTTGGGAAGATATCTGTATTTAAAATCTATGAACTTTGCTGTTCCGCAATGCTGTCAATTATTACTACCGGCAACTTGTGACATCCGGTAACATTTGCACAAAAAAGTGCAGTAAAAGTGCAAAAAGTGTGATCTTCGCAGATTTTTTGGTTTCCTGTCGATTTCGGACGGCTAAGAATCGAAGTTTCTTCTGATACTGCTTCCCACATCATTACTGTCTAATCGGCATTCTAAACGTTCTCCAATTTGAACCCCATGTCTTGCAAAAGTTTGTTAAAATAAGCTTTGAAGTCATCCGCTACAATTTTAGTTAAAGGTGGAAAATGTTGAAGAAAATATTAGGTTGGTATGATCACTAGTTCCTGCATGCAAAGTTGGTAGGACTTCTAACGACGTTCTTTTGATTTGGCGTCTGCCACGTGTTAATTATCTGATTGTATCCGGTGTGTTCATATGACTGTGGTCATATGTGGACATGGTTCATATGGTGGTCAAATACAGAATATAAAAACTGAATTTGTGCGAATCAAATAAATATCGAACTCCAAAACCTATTTAATAACAGAAAATATCCACATGAGAAATACAGTGACGTTCTGTAAATCTTCCCAACCAACTGTTACCGGCTTTAAAACTAGGATCTGCGTTTAAATTTTCATTAAGTTTCAGAGCTTTTTTCTGTATCTCTGTTCCTGTCAATTCTATGTTTTTTTTTTCCCTACATTGTATGCACCACTGGTAAAGAACTCTTTCTAAATCCGATATTCGTGGCCGTAGTAAACGTTTTGTAGAACAGCTAACAACCACTTTGTTAGGATCAAGACATTTTTTAATCTTTTCTCTGCGTGCATATATATTGCGCGTTATGGAATACCGTACATTCTTGCCACTGCACTTTTAGACTCACCATTTTCTAACATTTGAAGGATTTCGTATTTCGTGTCAAATGACAACATTAATCATGGTTTTTCTTCCGCCATTATTGTTTGAAACGTTTCGAATAGAAATACCGTACAGTAATGATGTAACGAAATTTGGTTTCGACAGTTATTATCGTCGACAATTTAGATATGGGGAAATAAATACTGTATGTATTAAACATGTATATAGGTATATACTTATATACGTATATGAGATACACAATAGAATTATACAACATTTTGATGATAGAACGTTCGGATGATGTATGTACGCAATGTATAATCGAGGTTATATTGTACATCAGAATAACAAATAATATTCTACCAAGAGTTAATAGAAGCAGACAACACGAATGTAAGAATTTATCATGAGATTATTGTGAGAATAATAAGAACAATTTTATTTGCAAATAGTTTACAAATAAATAGTTTTCTGTAACTGAATTTATGCTCCTCTACATCCTACAAACGGTAAACTTATTAAGAAGACTAGCAATTCATGGATTCTACGAATATTCCAAAAGTTCTTTTCATGGATTTATTTTTCGAATACCATTTCGCAATTTTGTAAACGGAAAAAATAATAAATTTAACTAGGAAGATAAACTAGTTAAAAATGAATTGTAATGTTGTCATCGTGGTTTATTGTTATTATCGAGTAAGTTGGAAACAGAGTCTTTCTCCGTAGAAAATTCAACGTAGATTCTATTTATGAAATTTGAATTCATCGAACACAGCGTTTCATACTTTGTACATAAAATGATTACTGCTAATATTAGTTTGACTCATTTTAGACGTTTTGGTCCATCTTATTTTTGTAGCGAATAACTCCTACTTTGTAATTTAAACGTGTTTAAATTAAATGTATAGGGTTTTCATACAGGTAGTAGACAGTTTTTTTCTCATAAGTGATAAATATGTGGGAAAAATGAAAGGAAACACAATTTGACCTGTCAATCCTGGATCCACCGCATCGCAGCAGCCCAGGAAAACGATAGAAGCTTCCGTCATCGTCTTACAGTGCTCGTAGTTGTCCTTGTTGAGGATCGGATTCATGTTCTTGTCCATATCGCTCATCTTTTCTTGGTCAGTCATAGTAAGGCCTTTTCTCGGATATTCGCAAAAACAAAACTCGACAAATAGTTATCTTCAATAGTATAGTTCACTGTCCTGGTCCGAAAACCTGTTATTACATAGGTTTGGGTTTTGGTATATTAATTGATTCACAAAGATTAGTTTTGTATGATCTGTATTTCACCACCTTGTACAGACATTTCAACACACTGGATACTAAAAAAAAAAAAAAAAAAAAAAAAAAACGTAGCTGATGGAAAAAACAAAAGAACCGCAAGCAGTTGCACCAACTCTGGTTGCAGAAACTAGTAATCATACCAACATGACATTTATCTAAACATATAATAATTCGTGTGAAAGAAGGCGAAGAAAAAATGAGAAAATATTTGAAATGCAGGGGAGGACAGCGTAAATATTCTAAATGTGCTAATAAATCAAATTCATTTAGCAAATTTTAAATCGTAATGAGCAAGTTTCAATAAATAATAGGTAATAGTCTAGTATATGGTGTACATTGAAGTGGAATGAAAGCATGCGTGAGAAATCTATAGAAATCAATATCATCTTGTAGCAGACAGGGAAAAATTAGTAAAATATATGTATAATATATAATGAGCAATATTAATTGAATAAGTTCTGTATTCATAAAATATAAATGTGAAGAATGAGCGGAGAGAAGAAGTTTTAAAAACACAGTTTGACACAGTTGCGTAGGATTCTCTGTATTGAATTTATTTCAGATTTATAAAAAGGCTAGATCTTGTTCAATTTAATGTCGCAGTAACAACTTAGTGTCAAGTGTCGCCATTCGGTATCATTGAACCTTAATTTTTCTTTTTTATTATCTAATTTGTACTTTGAAATTTGTCCAGCAGGATATTCGAAAAATTTTTCTAGCTTAGAGCTGAATAACATGTAGATGGCTATCCCCAGCGGGATATCCATCTCCGAATTTGCTTATTTTATTTCTTTAATGAGATCAGTGGGGTGTTTTCTCTTTAGTTTCCTTTCTATGACAGTTTTGCTCGCTTCAGCAGCCAGCAGGTTTGGATGTGTTGCCGTTTTTCCTTGTATTTTTCTGCGTACATGCCGATTTCTTCTTTGGCGTTGATATTTTTAAGTCTTTGCGTATATCCTCGTTTCTAACATACCATGTGGCGTTGACTATGGTTCTCAGTATCTTGGATTATAGTGACTCTCGTTTATTTATGTAGCTCATTGCTGCTGTACCCCATAGTGGTATTTCGTACGGCAAAATTGATTTTATTATTGCAACAGTGTTTGTTCCGACTTTGCAAACAATCTTTTCTCCGCTATCTTCGAGAGTTCGCTGCTCACAGCTATGGTCGAGGACGTTCGTTCATCTTCGAAATTTCCGCTCAAAGATACTAAGGAACCTTTCGGCGTTCCATCTTTCTAACGTACTCGTGTGCTGAATTTTGTTTGTTTTATTATTCAGTTCACACGATACTCCCACGAAATCCTCATCGCAACCGTCTGTGTTGTTTCCATCCAACGCTACGACGATTATGTCCATTGTAATCGATTCATCTAATGAACTTTTATTTATGACGACGATGTCCTTGAGGCACGAAGGACTCGAGGGAACTAGAACTGCTGTGCATGCTCTGATACTTTTTCCGATAGGAACATAAAGAGATCCCTTCCTTTCCTAACTACGATCGAGCTTGCGACGTCAAACCGAGGCTGACTTATTATTCCATTCTCTGGCCACGTTTTAATCTGATTATCGACTTCGGCTTCATCTAATTTAGGCGCACCGATTTTCACATATTGATCCGGTCGCATAAAGGTCAACTAGGTACCGGTGCCTATCAATGCAGTCAAATTGCAATCTCTGATCTTTACGTCTGTACAACGCTTCGACTGCAACAATTGCAACACACTACACACCTACTTGGAAGACAGTCACATTGTTACATTACGATGCGATATATCCGTACTCCTGACATTTGAAACATCGAGCACTTTCGCTTTTCGTTTGATAATTCACATTTTGACAATTTTCGTCCGCATAGAAAGCACCGTCACACTGACTCCACCGCTACTCGTCCTCTTGGATTTTTCTCTGACCCGCTTGCTTTTCGTCTTTGCGTTTTCCTTCATGGCTTCCTATAAGGCAAAATTCTCTCTAGATTCGCGAATATCCTTGGTGCCGCACAATATGACTTTGTTAACCTCTTCGTCCCGAATTCCGTCGATAATATACTTTATTACAGACGAAC
Source organism: Bombus pascuorum (assembly GCF_905332965.1). Lineage (NCBI taxonomy): Eukaryota > Metazoa > Arthropoda > Insecta > Hymenoptera > Apidae > Bombus > Bombus pascuorum. Next base: position 5,349,396 of record NC_083494.1, on the reverse strand, counting down.
TCTCCATACTCGCTTGCTTAGCTATGTCGAACAATTTGTAGACATACTCCTGTTATGTCTCTGCTTCCTTCTTGGTTCGATGCGACAGCTCCTCATGCGCCTTGTGCGTGTGTATTCTTTACGGAAATTCCGTACTCAACATTTCCTTCATTGCTTTCCAGCTTTTAACACTAAACTTACGGCGGTCAAATTGAACGCTCTCGCAATTATACACAAATTTAACCATATTTAAACTTTATTATATCGCTTCATAATATCTGACTTTTCTAAAACATGCATATAATATATTTTTCGGTATTTACTTTTAGTTTGCTCTTTTATTTTCTGAGAAAAATTTGTATTCTATCTTGCCTACCGTGAGCGGCCATTTTGACCGTCCGACAAAATATATTAGCTATTCTTAAAATAAATGTAATCAGTACAAAGAAGAGGCTATCTCAAGATCAGATGACAAAAAGGTCAGTAATAACAAATAATAACAGCTGTTACACCCGCAATCTTGTCATAAAACAATCCATCCCTCTATCAAGATAGCCACCAACTGTCAAGACATATCAACTCAGGCCCATAATAATCCTAAGGAACCGTCACAAAATTTAGTATTTTTTACAGTTCACTGTTACAAACATTTTAAAAGTCGAAAAGTTTCTCAGGGTTATCGCTTATTGCGATAAAACACGGGAAAAGCTTCCCCAACTCCACCCTCGAGTAACCGTTGATGGAGAACGGTCAATACTCATGAATATTTTCGTATAAATATCGCCGTCACAGATCATATTCTTACTTGCTATTGTCCTTTCGACTAGAATACACGTCAGTTTGTTAGTCATTTAGTCGACATCTAAACTTGTTATCTATAAAACTCAAACAGAGTACATCTCAGAGCGTTTTATGTAAAGTTGTTATAAAAGGAAAAGTAAAGCATATCAAATTTGACAATAATTTTGTATTCCGTACATGGTATTGTTCTGTGATAAATATTTGCCCTAGAAGTGTCAAAACTTACAAAACAAAAGTTATAAAAAAGAAATAACGAACATAGAAGAGGACTGTTCAGTGTGCGATGAACAAGAAATTTCAGCAACTGAAAACGGCGTGGAAACACATGAAAAGCTATTTACAACTGAATCAGAGTTGAATATTATAAATAAGCATTCACGTCCAGGGCAAAGGAAAGAAATGATCGTTGACAACAGCTCTTAATATTTTTAGGGATATGCTAAGCGGCATATAATGAAAGGGCAAGTAAAGACGGCATTCTATCTTATCATTGATCACTGTATAAGGGATCATATAATAAAATGTACGGAAGTAGAAGCATTTAGAGTATTGGTGACTAAGAGGAAGCTAGATGCAACAAAACTAGATGTATTTATTGCTCTGCTATATATTCGCGGTGCATATCAGGAAAAGAATTTAGATGTCTCATATTTGTGGAATAATATTTTGAGACCTGTATTTTTTTCAAAAACAATGAGAAAGAATGACTGCTGAAATTATGAGGTTTATACAATTTGATAAGAAGAGCGAAAGAAGCCAACGTTTACGAACCAATAAATTTGCAATGCTATCTACAGTATAGAGATAATTTACAGAGAATTCACAAAATTGTTATAAATCTTGTGCATACATTACTTTCATATAAAGAATCGCGGGAAAAAACCATGTAATAAAACTATTAACAAGTTCGGATTCATTACAAAAAACTTGTCAAGTAGAAAATTGTAAAGGTAAAAATTACAAAAATTTGTTTAAGGTGCGGGAAATATTCATGCGGCAAATGTATATTTAATAATAAGATAATTTGTAAAAAATGCAGCGAAATTGAATAAGATGTATCTCTATATAAATAAAAGTGTAATTCTATTTAAGTTTATAATTGAAACTAAACAAAAGTAAAATTGGACGATATTTTATGAAAGTTCATCATTTTATATAGGTTTAGTTATAAATTAGCCATTATCTAAATTAAATCATAAAAACTATTACTTCTTTAATCACCGGTCATTTTGAACGTACACGGTAGGAATAGGTAACCACAAAGTGTCGGTAGGTTTAGTGTTAAAGCACTTTTTGTAACCAACGAACAATTTTGCTGAACGGCGTAAAAGTCTCTTCGCGTATATTACTCGTTGCACGTCAGTCCAACCACAAAGGTCGCACATTTCCAAGAATTCTAACAACTAGCTTTGCACATTGACATTGTTACCACCACTGAATGTGCTCATTCACTCCTCCACGTCCCTGAATGTTAAGACGTTTACGCTCCTGCTATCGACTATAACGCGTGTTTCGAACACGTCGCGCTCTTCGTCTTCTTCCTCCTCATCATGCTCGATTCTCAAGGCGATGAAAAGTCTGAGAAGATCTTGCAATTTTTTCTTCTGACCAGTCGTTCGTAATTTTTGTTTTTTAAAGTTTATCTTCCAATTCCGCAACTTTAGTTGTTTCGATTCGCGTCAGCTTATCAATAGCAAAGCGCATTTCTCAAACATCAATGGTGGTATTATCCGTGTTTGATCCCTCGCTCATCGTGGATAATGATTCGATTCGATTTCTACTCAGTTTCACATTTACTACACGAATCGTTTTATTAAATAGTTGGTTTTCTGTTTTTTTCAATTTCGACTCGAGCTTCTACAATTATAGTGACCTATTTATTTGATAGATTTATTTATAATCATGAAACAGGAAACTATCATTATTTAAATAGAGCTATTTCTTAATATAATTAATATAGTAATGTAATACCACTAAAACAACTAAATTGGTACAACTAATCAACTTCTGAGTGATAATTCACAACTCACAACAATCGACAACCAACAACTCGCAACTAACTACTCACGTCTCGTGACTATCTCCAACTAACTAACTTTCTCCACCAAAACACCCTTTTTTTTATTGGCATATGTTTTCGAACATTTTTGAAGCAATTGCATCGAGAACTTCAATATAAATTTCCCACATTACGAGTTATTGATAGATGTCGATATATTACTGTTCGTTGAGTAGGAAATACGCGGTGACTGAATCAATGCTGGCATAGGTACGGCCGCTTGAAAACAAGTATCTACCTACAGATGATTCATCAGAAACGTAAAATACTTGAGAGTAAAGGACTGTTACTGGGAGAGCAATGAAATGGGCCGTGTTCAAATTATATGTTGCTGTAAATAATTCGTACGGTTCGGCTATGTTTCAATCGATGCTGCCCAGAGGTTTTCGATCAATCGGCGATATTAATTGTAGTGTAAATTCCGCTCCACTGTATGAATCACGGCATAGCCGTTATCTCTTAACGGTTGAGTTGCAGCATTAGCGAGAGGGGCAAACAGTCGAAAAAGACTGCTTATCAACAGTCGATAACAAACTCCGGTGCGTAACACATTGCAGTTATTTACAACAGCATTTCAAACGATAGGTTGAAATTGACAAAAGTATACTGTATTATAGTGTTTCAACAATCGGATGGTTGTGTAATTACATGAGTTTATATTGCAGACTTTATACGAACGCAACCAACGATTTTTCCAAGAATTTGTTTAAATTAATGAATGACGCGGTTTTTGGAAAATCGATGGATAATGTGCGCAATCATACGGACGTGAAGCTATTCACTCGTTGGAACCATGCTGAGCAACTAATCATTGAACCAAATTTTGTCGCATACTGTGAAATTATGTTCACGGATACGGACGATTTGATTTAGGAGCTCATGCGCGATAACACATATGATGTTATAAAGCGAAACATACGTCAGTTCGACACGAGTGATTACGCAGAAAACAATGAGTACTGTGTTCCGTAAATGGAAAAGTGTAGCAGGCTGGACGAAAGACAAGAAAAATGATGCGGCTATAACGGAGTTTGTAGGACTGCGAGTGAAGATGTACCAAATTTATGTCTATCCCCTGCAGAAATATGTAAAAAAGTAATGAATGTTATTAAATGAAACTTTGATGCGTGAAATATATGTTGCAGAAATTGTATCAAATGTCACGGAGTGAACATGGAAAAGACTGTTTCTCAGAATCGTATAAAGTCTATAATGGATGACACATACTTTTTTCGATAAACAAGGATGCTACGTTATAGATCTCTCGTAGTTTGCATTTAGATTGCGGATTCTTATACATTTATAGGAAACTTACAAATGCAAAATTGTACACGATGCACATAATACAAAAAAAGACATAAAATAACCAAAGTATGCTGCTTTCTATAATACTTGATACGTAAAACATTCTTTGCAACAAGCATTCATCTTTTCAATTATATTGCCAAAAATATAAATTTCCATAAATATCTACAATCTATGTATGACTTATGAATTACTTACCATGATAAAGAATAAGGGGAAACTTTTCTTTCTGAAAAACTGATTTTTCCTCAAAACAGTGTTTACTACAGTAATTTTCAAATTATTTGACGTGGTCAAATTAGTTGACTCAACCTGTACATTAAAATGCTTAATTTAGATATTAAAAAGTTTGCCGAAAATATTTCTCCAAACAATGGATGTATTTACAGACTTATTTTTTGAAGAAGATTAATCCTTCATATTAAAAAATCTATTAAGAGAGATTAAACTTTTGTAGATTTATCATTCACGCAAACACAAGTGCGATATAGTGAATATGAAAAATTAGCTATCGCATAACACTGTAAAAGGAGAAGAAGAACCCACACGATACCTCAATATATGTTGATTAGATGGCCAGAATATGTACAAAGTTATTTTAATGGAAGTATACAATTGATATAAAATTCCATGGATTTCAAACAGATAGAGAATCAAGCGATGAAATTCGTCGACTTGAAACTTTCAATAGGAACTAATTTTTACTGCTTGCACGAAATTGGTTTCAAAGCTGAGAATTGGCAAAGTTGTTCGTAGAGCGAGTTTACGCTCCAATAGTTCATATCAATTGGTGTAAATAAAAAGAAAAACATAATTGCATGTGAATAAAAATAACTTCCATGAAAATAGCCATGTTTAGTGACTGTAAGTGTACATATCTGTTCAATATTGAGATCCTAGAATGATTGGAATATGTACTTATTCAAACACATTTCGTAAGTTTATATAGATTTTATAAAGTGTCAGCTATATTATTAATAACAAACATGGAAATTGACATAAATATATTCCTTGTATCTGTTAATCAATAAGTTTATGAGTTGGTATTTATTGATTCACTCGGATTTACTTTGTATATTCTATATTTCACTTCTAGTACAAAACGTGTTAACACACCGGATACATAGAGATAATTAATACGTGGCCGACGTCTAAGACACAAGAGCGTCGCTAGAAGTCGTACCAAGTTAGGTTGTAGGAACTAGTGACAATATCAACCCACTATTTCCTCGACAGTTCCCCGAAGAGCCCGAATACACGTGTATACAGTGGTGTATATAATTATGATGGTGTAAATAATTTAATTAACGCATTAGATTTATGTAACGATCGGGTAATCTCTCATGCGTCATTCATACTTTCCTAGTCATCAACACATATCGATGTAGGTTCATATTCTCTAAGTCTAGTTATCATCGATAACTGGTCGACAGTACGTAACGGTACTAAATTGAGTTTTCAAAATAGGATTCTCCTAAGTAATGCCATTGTAAAGCGCCAGACGAAATGTGTGCTAAAATAAAATAGAGAATAACATCAGGATTATTCCAAATTTCTATTTTCAAGATATCTGTATTTAATAATCGCAACTTAATTAATGCTTTCTTTCTGTCGAAAAAGACAAGTTGTTACTGCTTAGTATGCTTCACTGTTGAGAAAGTTCGCAGAATGACTTTTCTGGTCGAGCAAGAAATACAGTTTACAGTCTTATCTATAAACAGATTAAATTTTGCGATCCTATAGTAAGCTGTTCGTCGCTTATGACAACATCATTAGCATGCCTATTTTTCCTTCAACCGTCACACGTTTAGAAAGGGGCCAGTGATCTTTTTTTAAAAAAATTAAGAGAAAATTAATCCTAAAACGTGAGAGAAAAGAAACTGAAGCGGTTGATATGCTAAAAAACGGAAATGAAGCCACCAGTCATTTACCATAGGCTGAACAGGTTACAAGAAGTAACAGAGAACGAATGGAAGATGAACCGCATGAGGATTGACCTTTTACCTTGCAGGCCGATGAGAACATTCTATGAATTTAAAAAGGTGTGTTATCAAATCGGCGAATAACTGTATGTATGAGAAAATCACTGTATGGATGGAAGAGCTTAGTATCGCTTTAGAATGTACACATTCAATTCCAAAAAATTATTCAAAAATGCGAAAACTTGATGCTAGAGTTGCTAATCTCACGGTTTTCTGATGAAGTTATATGATCATTTTGAACAGAATCTAAATATACTTAAACTTGTAACGATGTTACTAATTCATAATAACATGAAATGCAAATATTCTCAGTTTATCTTGTAAATATTCGTTGAGAAGGGTTGCAAATGGCTAAAGTCAACGTGTACATAGTGCGTAGTCGTTTTGCGCAGGGTGCTCACACACAGTTACTGGTCAATGCTTTTACCGTAAATATTAAGGAAAAAAAAAAAAAAAAAAAAAAGAATTGACGTGGGAACATTTTTATCACATTTTGCAACCAGCATGATAGCATATATTTTAATTTTTCATGCTTACAATATTTTCCGGAAAATGATGATTTCTAATTTTTCAAACAGAATGTGACATATTTTTTTGTAATATACTTCTATATTTCGTACATTAATATGATGTTAATCATGTATGTTATACAATACATAGTGTTTGTTCGACCAGTCACGGAGTGACGCGATCGCGAGGGAAGCTCGTCAACGGGAGTCGGAATTTGCCGTTACGATTATAATAATCGACGCCACGAATAGATCGATCCTCTTATTTCTGTTGGGATAATAGGGGTGATTGAGTTAGTATAACACTGCGGATAACAGGTTATAATATATATTTTATTTCTAACAACTGATTATGTAAATGTTCAAAGATACTCGTGGGTTAGGCTACGATGTCAAATTGTTATGTCTTTTACAATCAGGTTCAAAGTGTTCGAATCGTATAGGTATTAGTAACTTGTCAAGTTGCCGACTGAGGTTTGACTCTTTCCGAGTTGGTGTTTGACTCCTTTCGAGTTAGTGTTTGACTCTTCTCGTAGCTGAGATGTGAGTGTTGACGAGCAGATGCCGGACTTTTGAATGTTTGCGAGCTGAGCCTTCACTGACTTTCCGCTCTCATGTAATTACGGAGGAAAGCTCGGTGTGGGTGTACTTTTCGAACGAAGAAAGCGGATTCGTTGTTCACACTTTTCGCTAGGAAAAATGAGGGTAACGATCCGCGGTGCCCATTGGTTATAGCCAATATTAATGAATGAAGTTAGGTAACTACCCGCTTTCTTCGTAATTCGTAAGAACGCACAATAAACCTAAGGACTGTGCTAAGGATCATCCATAAACCGAAAACACTTACAGGATTAAGATTCCTTCAAGTTAAAAAGATTAAGTTTATGGTGGCTCCTTAGGTTTATTGAAGGTCTGAATAACGATACGCGGACCCTTGGCGGTCAGACAACGAGGGACGTCGCACGAACCATCTCACATGACGTAACACATAGTTCCTTTCAAGATCTCAAGATTATACAAGATAGGAAATAAAAGAAAAGTTTAAATATTGCGTACAGTTTTACATTTACCAATATTTCTTATTCACCAAGTTTAGGGAGTATGTTCAATACGACTATTACTGTCTACTATTCCAGATATAGATTGATATGTATATTTTCAAATAAATAAGTTCCATTCTTATAATTACAAAGCAGTGAACAATTTCCTACACAACGTGTCTAAGTTTCAAGTAAACGGATTTGAACTTACGAAGTAGGGAATTGACTTTTAAAACTGCAAACTGAAAAATTGAAATATACCACAGATTATAATTGAATTACGACGCGAATACGTTATATTTATTGAAAAACATCTTAGGAGCGAGAAATTGGGGTTCTAGTACTGGTACTCCTGGTTATTGATGTACGTTATTACGTTGATTATAAAAACTAGTAAAATCGTGTATTCTTTCTTTTTCCTCACATATTTATTACTTATGAGAAAAAATCTGTCTACTACCTGTATGAAGACCCTATACATTTAAATTAAACACGTTTAAATTACAAAGTAGGAATTATTCGCTATAAGAATAAAATGGACCAAAACTAACATTAGTAGTAATCATTTTATGTAGAAACTATGAAACGCTTTGTTCGATGAATTCAATTTTCCTAAATAGAATTTATGTTGAATTTTCAACGGAGAAAGACTCTGTTTCCAACTTACTCGATGTTAACAATAAAGCACGATGACAACATAACAATTTATTTTTAACTATTTTATCTTCGTAGTTAAATTTATTATTTTTTCCGTTTACAAAATTACGCAAAAATATTCGAAAAATAAATCCATGAAAAAAACGTTTGGAATATTCGTAAAATCCACTTCTTAAAAAGTTTACTGTTTATAGGATGTACGGAAGTATAAATTCAGTAACAGAAAACTATTTATTTGTAAACTATTTGCAAATAAAATTGTCCTTATTATTCTCATAATAATCTCATAATAAATTCTTATTTACGTGTTGCCTGCTTCTATCAACTCTTGGTCGAATATTATTTGTTATTTTGATATACAGCATAACCTTGATTATACATTGTGTACATACATCATCCGAACGTTCTATCATCAGAATGTTGTATAATTCTCTATAGTGTATCTCGTATACATATATACGTATATACCTATATACGTGTTTAATACATATAGTATTTATTTCCCCCATCGAAATTGTCGACAATGATAACTGTTGAAGCAAAATCTCGTCACATTTCAGTACGGTATTTACATTCGAAACGTTTCACACAATAATGGCGACTAAACGAAAATGTTCAAGTATGGCAGTTGAAAAGAAAAAGGAAATCCTTCATACGTTAGAAAGCGGTAGGACTGAAAAATTCGTAATCGAAAAGTACAGTATTGCCCCATCCTGCGTGCGCTATATATCTGAACAGAAAGGAGATATTAAAAAATTTTTCGAGATCAAAGAAGTGGCTGTTAGAAGTCCCACATATAATTTAAGAAACGCACAGAGAACGGAGTTAGACAGAGTTCTTTACAAGTGGTGTACACTATGTTGGGGAAAAAACATAGAAACGTCAGCAACAGTGATACGTAATAAAGCTCTGGAATTAAATGAAAAATTAAAAGAAAATCCTCATTTTGAAGCCAGTAAAGAGTGGGTGAGGGAATTCATGAGGCGTCACCGTATCAATGAAGCGGATATCAAGATTTTCCGAAACAGTAATATAGCTGCAGCGGATATCTTCAAACTTAATTTTGAATCATATCTGAAATCCCTGATGTGCAGATTGGAGAACGTTTACAATGTCGCTTACACAGGATTAATGTGGAGAATAGTACCACGAAACACTTGCATCTTTCGCAATGAGAAATCAATGGTATGCCCAAAAATGTCCGAGGATCACGTTACTGTACTTCTTTGTGCAAATGCTACCGGATGTCACAAGTTGCCGGCATTAGTAATCGCCAAATGTAGGGATTCTCAAAATTTCAACAATATGAATATTAATTCTTCGTCAATTATGTATGAGGAAAACAGCACGGCATTCATAAGCAATAAAGTGTTCCATAAATGGTTCATAAAATGTTTCTTAAAATCAATTACAAAAAGACAAAAGCGACGCAAAGAGAAAACTTTCCTGATGGTAGATACTACTAGGTGGTATTCCGACTTTGACAAATTAAAAGTCAAAGATAAATACGTCATTATGAAGTGTTTTCCATATTACGCTGCACCACACTTACAACCAATGGATTGTGGAATAATCGAATGTTTCAAGCTAATGTACAAAAAAGAATTGCTGGAAACATTATTGCCATTACCTAACTGCAATACGGAGGATAACGTGATAAGAAACCAAAATGATTTAATATTGTGGGATTGTTGCCGTATGATACGAGATGCATGGTTAAGGGTCGAAAATACAATACTGAAAGTATCGTGGAGCAAGCTCTTATTGAACGAAAACATTGGAAGGTTTGCATGTACATCAATAATAGAAAGGAACGTAAAGCAAATACATGCATTGCTGGCTAAATTACCAGGATGCGACCTCTTAGAGAGATCTGATCTAGAAAATTGGTTTAAAATTGATGAAAAGGAGCAAATACTCATGAAATTATGTACCGAAGAAGTTTATAGAGATCTTAAATAGAATACTCAAGATCAAGTGAACACAGATAGCGTCGATGAGGAATATGAGTTTTGTTATTATTAGCTCTAAAAAAAGAGCTAACATGTTTTGAAGCACAAAATGGAAGTACCTCAGAGGAATTGCTTATATCAAGACGTGTATATTACAAATGTAATAAGAAATATAATATGATTGAGCGATAAGAAAATTGTGGGTCGCGTATGACTTTACGTAGCGTTTAAATGTTTGCTGGTACCATTTGGTTCGAAGTATATGACAGTAGGTACAGGAAAACTTGTTGTTCTATTATTCAAATACATTTATCCTTACTATTCTCGATAGTCAAGGTTCCACTATATATGGAAGATAATGAAAGATGCGAAGTGGTATTCTTGTATTTATGTGCTCTTTGAATTTTATACTTTCAATTTGACAAAATAGAGTTTATGTAATTGTTAAATTAAATCATTATAGGGACTATCGAAGTTGAGTGATGAATGTATTAAACAAATATGTGGTCCCATAAAAAAAATGACGATGAACTTAAAATCTTATTTAAATAATGTCTTTCAGAAGAAACATCATTTATCATTGCCAATATCATACCGATATACGTACCAATATCATAACTTTATCCTGCATAGTTCTATTCATAATATTTATAACGAAGTGATTTAGGTGTTCCGATTTACGTGTCCCATTTTGTATATCAGCGGATATTTATCAGTGCGAATACCTATCAAAGCCGTTAGATACGCGAATAATCTGTGTATTATGTTACAATAAAATTTGAATTAGAATTAAATTTATATTTATATAATTATATGATATAGAAACAAATACATATACAGAAAATGGCTTATTCTTTCCTTTTTTCGTTCTTGTATTCTTTATAATTTGTCTTATTAAACGAAAAGAAAATTGTAATTGTAAGTAATTAACTAAATGTAATTATTAAGAATGTGATATCGTCGATGTAAATGACTTTGAAATATATCAAAGAAAATAAATGTCGATAGTAATTAATAATTATTATTACCAGTATTTTCGAAGATTTACGAATTGCTGAATGTCACATCTCGCGCTCTACACGAGCCATAACGTTTTCTTTTTCTTTTTTTATTATTTAGTTTGCACTTTACAATATGTCGGGCTGGACATTCGGTAAATTTTTCTAGCTTTATTGTTAACTAACATGTGGAAGGCTACCTCCAGCGAGATTGCATCTTCCAGTTTGTCTATTTTGTTTTTTTAACGAGGTTTGTGGAGTATTTTCTCCTTAGTCTTCCTTTTATGAGAGTCTTCTCGTTTCAGAAGCTAGCTGGTTTGGATGTGTTGCCATTTTTTCCTTATATCTTTTGCGCATCTGTCGATTTTTTGTTTGACCGTTGATATTTTTAGGCCTTTGCGTATATCCTCGTTTATGACATACCATGGGGCGTTGACTATTGTGCTCAGTAACTTCGATTGTAGCGACTCTAATTTGTTTATGTGGTTCATTGCTTCTGTCCCCGATAGTGGTATTCCGTACGTCCAAATTGGTTTTGTTATCGTTTTGTAGATTTTTAGTTTATTTTCCATGCTGAGTTTGGAGTTTCGACCAGTTAGCCAATACATCTGCCTTCTTTTTGTCCGTATTTGGTGTATAATTGATTTCGTATGTTGCTTCCATGTAAGTTGTGTGTCTAAGTGGAGTCCCAGGTATTTAACTTGTCTTGTTTGTATTATGTGCGTGCAATTCAATTGGATATTTGGCGGTTTCTCTTTTCTTAGTATAAATGTAATATGGTTGCATTTACTAAGGTTTGCTGTTATTTGTTTATCTTGTAGCCATTTTTCTATTTTTATGATATAGTCTTGTAGTAATGTGAATGCTGTTTCTGGAGTAGTGTGCCTGACTAATACAGCTGTCTCGTCCGCGAATATCACTATTTTGCTGTTGGTAGTTGTGTATGTCGGCTGCGTATAGTCGATAATATTTTGAGATTACTAGTTCTAATATATTTTTCTAGTATTCTACCTCGAGGTGTGTTAATTCTTGAGTCCCATAGCGTGTGCTTTGTATTGAAGTGTCCCGCTGCAATTTATTTGTCACTTAAGGATTGAAAATACTGTTCCCATTTTTGTGATATCATTTTGTGTCGGTGGTGCTTATACTGCTTATACTGCTAATATCTAGAAGGAACTGCTGTTAGTTTGTATTGTTAAGGCGATTGGTTGAACGTGGTTCTAATTAATTAGACTATGTAAGTGGTGTTTGATCATCACGCGTTTCTTATTTTCACAGCGGCCCCTCCGTGTGCAGGGTCGTAACGAGAGACAGAAAAGGAATACGTCATAACTCGCGAATAGTGCAAGCCACAACTCTAGGCAAATGGAGTTAGAAATAGAGATCATAATGGAAATAAACGATATGACGCGTACAGCTACCTTAGTATTACAATAAAATAACAATCGCATAAACACACAAGAATTATATTATTAAAATCTGACCTAGGAATAGCGAAATCGAAACAAGGAACAATAAGTTGCCCACTGACACGATCCACCTTGCACACGCGTTCTCCACCACAATACCCATTACGATAAGCAGACAACGAAAGTTGAGAGACCACGACCTCCTCACACAGCATCAGCAGTGACAAACAACTGGCACGTACCAAAAGGTAAAGTACCATCATTGACAAAAGTAATCACGTGTTCAGTGGAGTAAGACCTATTATTAGCAGAATTAATACTGTAGGAAGAAACCAGCAACAAGGCCTTCTGAAAAAAGGAAAGCTTTAATAACATTTCGACGAAAAACATATCAGCTGAAACCCTAATATTTTTGGAAGGATACTAGCAAAACGAAAATTGCAGCGTCCGCAGAAGTAATTACGTACAAACCCTCCGCGCTAGCATGGAATAATCCGTCACGCCGACAATTTCCCATGATAGTCTTAGTATAAATAATGGTAGCCATATAGAGACAGAGTCTTTTCAGTTATCAGCTAGTCTGTTAATTAGAATGTTGAAATTTTGTCAAGAGGCAGTTGGGTTAAAATTTCATTAAAAGGCAGCCGAATTAAAATTTGTTAAGAGCTAATAGTTCAGTTGAACAAAATGTTTAGTTGAGTAAAGAATTAGTTGAGAATCGGTCATACAATTAGTCTTCGAACAATTATATCATTAAATGCGATCAACAACATATATAAGCAAGATGAGAGTCTTAGACAATGTAATTTTCTCCTCTTCAATAATTTCGAACTTGTACCACATGTAGTACTCAAATAAAATTATTCGTTGACTATTGTCGTAAACAATCAAGAATTATCATTGTGTATCTAATCGGGTTTTCTTTAAGAATATTAAATATTAAAACGATAGTTGCCTATGCTAATCTGTGACCTGACGCAGTTAAAAAGCCGCGCCGGTTACGGTGCTTTCAACAATTGAAGACGGCTATGGGTTTTTCGCATCTCTCCTGTTTGCAGAAATATCTTTTTTTTTCCGCGAGGAGGGGAAAATGCTACTACGCATACCCAGTGACCCGTGTCACTGGGTTATGTGAGACTCGGCAGATGGTGTCGCCATACCCACTAAAAACACCTCATCTACCCGCACCTTTAACTTTTTTTTTTTTTTTTTTTTTTTTTTAACGTGGGGAAATCCTCATGGACACCCTTCCCCCAATGGGAGTCGGGTAGTGTCGGACTCTTACCGACTAAAACCACCACGTGGCTGCTCGTACGCACAGGGAGGAGGACCCAGGGGTATCACGGTTGAAAATCTCCTGTAAGCCCTCCTCTCATCGTCTTCCCTCCTAGTGCGGAGGGGATGCTTCGCTGTGACTCCCGGGGCAGCCAACCCCGGGGTCATCTTCCTCTTCTTGTTGTTGCCGGATCCGTTGGGGGAGATGGCGGCCTCCCCCCGTTGCGCCCACTTCTCTCGCGTCGTATCCTTGCCGGGTGCTCGGCTCGGACCCTGAGCCGCTCCGCCCGCTCCTTCGCGAGCATGATTTGCTCGCAGAAGTCCCGCACTGCCTCGTAGTCCGACCGGCTACGTAGCAGCGCCTCGATGATCCTCCTCGGGGACAGGTCGTCCCCGATCTTCACCGTCAGGGTGTGTCTCTGCATGGCCCACGCGGGGCAGTGCTGCAGGGTGTGCTGGGCGGTGTCCTCCGCCTCCCCGCAGTGGTGACAGATGTTGGTCACCTCCTTCCGAATCTTCTTCAGGAACTCCCCGAACACTCCGTGCCCGGTGAGCACCTGGGTCAGCCTGTAGGTCAGCGGAACGCCCCGCGCTTCCTTCCACCCGTCCCAGACGGGCAGGACCGCGTCTACCGCGCGGTGGGACGTCTTCTTCGCCTCCTTCTCCAGTAGGAGCCGCCATCTCTCCCATGTCTCCTCTTCGATCGCCTTCCTCACCTCCAGAGGGTCTTCGTCTCGATTCCCGTCCCCGACTCTCGTGGCTCCGTACACCTTTTGAAGGGCCAGGGCTTGCAACGCGTATGGAGGGGATGCCGCCAGGACGGTCGCGGACGCGTGCGACACCGTCCTGTACCCTCACCCGCACCTTTAACTGTACAAGTACCAACCCCGAAACCGCTTTACGGTATTACTTCAGGGTTGGCCTTATATTAGTACCGCTCGTTTATTCAGTCTAACTCTACCGTCTTCTTCTTCACTCCTCGACCTTTTCCTGGACAAGCCTAGTATTCATTATCTTGCTGCATGAAGCTCGGAACTTAGTCCAGTTTTCGTCTTTTTTCACCACCAGCTCGATCAGGTTGTCCGTAATCAGTGCTGTGCCGACATAATTCTCTAATTCCGTCCTTTCCCTTATCCACCTGAGGCAGTGGAATAGCGTATGCTCGGCATCGTCCCCATCACTATTACAATTCCAGCACCGCGCGTGTACTTCCTTCCTGATCGTCCTTCGGTACACGCTAAAAAAATCGTGTCCGGTCAGGATGTGCATAGTAGTGTGATCAATGTACCTCGTGTGTCTCCTGAATACGCAGACGTCCGCCACCAGCTTCTTCGTCCAGTTGTCACTGCAATAGTCACGCCACTCCTCCTTCCATTTATCCTTCATGCGCTCCTCCACTGCCTTGATCCTTTCATGAAAGACCGAGGCTGGATCTTCTCTTGAACAGGTATCGCATTGTTTAATCGACCATTCGCAGAGAGACTCGATCGCAAGAAAGCACGTCAACTGGCGTCGTAAATTCCCGTTACGATTAGATAATCGAGGCCACGATTGAACTGATCAACCCCCTTATTTCTGTTACGATAATAGGGGTGGTTCGATTGAGTATACACTGAATTACCAGGTATATATTAATGTTTATTCCAACAACTTTGTAAAGAAGATAGTTACAGTGATGCGTATGTACAAGTTAAGTAAGTGATTGATCTAAGGGTAGAAACTCGGTAAAGATATGTTGACTATTGTAACGATGAAGAATAAGCGAAGTCTAGTGACGATGCTGTGTCGGAGGAAACAACGGATTTGTTGATGATACTTTTGGTTAGGAATGTGAAGGCAGCAGACATTGCTTTTGATTGGATAATAAGAAGGTTGGTGGACTAGGAAGGGTCTCGATAGAAAGTTGATAGTAGCAAGCATCGTACGTGAGAAGAACTAACTTTCCCGTGTTTTCTCGCAGTAAACCATAAACTTTAGAAAACGCTTCAGTAGAAGATCTT
Organism: Bombus pascuorum; assembly: GCF_905332965.1. Taxonomy (NCBI): domain Eukaryota; kingdom Metazoa; phylum Arthropoda; class Insecta; order Hymenoptera; family Apidae; genus Bombus; species Bombus pascuorum. The sequence goes on along the minus strand of NC_083494.1, from coordinate 5,333,430 downwards.
TGTGCGGTCTTAGGACCTTAACTAGAAATTGCTGAGATTTATGATAGGTCCTTCAGGCTATTGAGGGTACGCAGTGAGGATGTGCTGACATCTGGTTGCGGTGTGTGACCTGGTCTCGGTAGAGAGTCGTAGACGTAACACATATCGGGACTGCATATATGCTTTTTTAATTCGATACTTCTTGGCCCGGAGCTCGACTCTATAGTAAATGGGCAAAGTGCCCGTAAGCACGCACAGTGCTGCGTGGGACACTATACGGTACGCCGTAGATGATCATATCAGTGGGGCCTTTTGCGTCCTCTTAAGAGTATTTTTATCCTTCTTCCTTTCTACCGCCTTTCTACCGCCGTCCCTGGTATACCATTCTCACCAACTGCCTTGTTCGGATTTATTTTCCTGCAGACATCAATCAGGTCTTCCTCTGTGATCCTGTAGTTGTCACTTCCTTCCTCTCCTCCGTTGCGATTTCTCGACGTACCTTGCCTTCTCTCCATTGGCCTCGTCAGGAAGAGCTCGTCAACTATAGATCGGACCTTGTCCACGTGGAGGCCATCCGTCCGACTCTCAGGTCTGTCGTCGACAGAACAGCCCTATACGGCCTCCCCCAAGGGTTCATATTCAGCGACACACAGAAATCTTTCCAGCATATTTCTTTGTTCGTTTTGATCGCCCTCGCCAGCTTCCTCTTATTAGTTCTATATACTTCAGTCAATTAAGTCGCGTCGTTCGTGCCCCTAAGCCTGGCCCTCTAAGCTTTCCTCCTGCCCTTCGGAGTCTCCTTCTTTCATTAACTTATTTCCTCGCTCCACCAGTAATTACAGCTCTTCTTGTCCATCGGCGGGTACACCTTGTTAAGTTTAGAGACGCACGTCGTTTCCAGAGTAGTCTGTAAACGATCCCCACGCGCCTCATTGTCGTCCGTATTATCTATAAATAAATTCTCATAGTTATCGTCGAATGTTAAAACAAATTTATCCATACCGGCGTTCCTCGTCAAATACTTAAAATTCTCGGCGTTACGCCTCATCTTTTTAATCCTAAAATTCTGCTGGACATATCTGTGTTCCGATGACAATCAGATCTTCGGCAACTTCCCATCTGCATAATTCTTAGCCAATCCTTTGTTCGTACTGATGATGTCGAGAAAGCTCTTCCTTCCGTTCTTGCAGAATATGTGATCCTCCTTCATCCTGATCAGAACGATTCCGTTCTTCGTGAACATGTTCAGGAGGCTGGTTCCCCTGCGGTCATTCACATGACCTCCCCATGCGGTGGCCTTTAAGTTAAAATCTCCGGCGATCATCATTACTGGGTGACTCCTCTTGGTCGCCTGAATCAATGTTTCCAACCCCTGGACGTAGCTGTTAAATTGTTCCATATGCTCATTGGGGAAGCAACAACCACAAATTCAAAACACGTTGTCAACGGTGACTCCTACGTTTCCTTCCCTAGCGACCGAAGTGGTCTTGTCTGATTGTTTCCCTTTGAAGTCACTCACAACGACGCATCGCCCTTGTCGTCGTTGTACCAGTATGTCTGCTGCCTATAAGGCTCTGAAATGAACACCACGTCGACAATGACTTCGCAGGCATACTGGAACATTAGCTCATGTGCAAGTCTGCACGTATTTAAGTTGATAATTAATATTTTTATCTTAGTGTACGTACGTTTCCTCTCCTTCTATCCTTCACGGTCGGACATGCCAGGGATCCAGTGACGCGTCTCAGGTTACTCCTGTTCTCTTTCGCGCAAATAGCGCACCTCGGCTCTTTGGTGCATTGATTAATGGTGTGGTCCCTATCGCCACAATTTCTGCATAGCTTCTTACCAGGACTCACCACCGTACACCTGACAGCGTTATGTCACAACATATGGCATCTGAAGCACCTCACTACGTTGGGCAAGACCCTAACCGTCGCTATTTTCAGTTCAATCTTTACCCTGATCAACGTCCTTTCTCTAGGTACTAATAAAAAGCAATCATATTATTCCTTATCCAGGAAGTCCATTTACACATTTGCCTAAACCTGAATTATTTATACATATATACATACCGTAGTGTCGGGTGAAAACCATGAGTAACTAAGAAGGTCTATTTGACCATGGGACATGTGCATGGCAGGTATATATTGTAATATCGGGAAAAACCCTGGGTAATTAAGAGGATCTACTTGATCATGGGACATGGGCGAGCCGGGATACTGGAGCCAGAGTATAAAAGACAGCCATTAGTGAGTTGAGGGGCTTTAGTGTTGCTAGAGGGTTTTTTTCAAAGTTGCCGGTGTTGACGAGCTTTAGCGTTTCGAGTTAGAGCTTGAGTGTTGCCAGAGAGATCTTTAATGTTGCCGGCGTTGTCGGACTCAAGAGTGTTAGTTGAGAAATCAGAGTGATGTGAGCGTTGTCGAAGAATATGGTCCGCATGAAGAAGAACGTTGGAATCATGGTGACGAGAATTGTAAATTAATTATTTAGTTGTTTTAGTACATTATTGTATTTAGTTCATGCTAAATAACCATCCATTCCTGTTTAATCCATTCTAAATAAATAATAAAAATCCTACAATAATATGAATATTAAATGAATATAAACGTATCCCATAAGTTTATACTTCTAATTTATAAATCTTTTCAATAATAAAATTCTTACGTTCCATCACTCCGAAATGCAGAAAGCACTAGCAAATTACTATAAAGGTGCAACATAGAGAACTCAATTATACTGACAAAGAAACGGTAGTCACCTTCAATAGCTTTTGCAATAATAAGAATAAGTGAACAACTTCTAATTGTCAGCTGTCATTGTTTACCATGACAAATACACAAAAACTATGTAATCGAACGATGGCATTTTGGTTAAATTGCAGCAAATGTGGCTCTTGTTCCTTGTGCTTTTTTTCGATAAACGATATTATTATTACCATCGTAGTTTGTATCTAGACTACAAATTTTTATGCATTTATAAGAAATTTACAAACACAAAATTATGCACGATGCGCATAATAGGAAAGAATATATAAAGTATCCAAAGTATACTCCTTTCTACAATACTTGATACTCAACCAAACATTTTTTGTACGAAGCTTTCTTCTTTTCAATCATAATCCCGAAAATATAAATTTACAGAAATATGTGCCATCTACTTATGACTTATGAATTACCCGTCGTGTTAAAGAATAAGAGGAAACTACATAGAGATGAGTCCTGTCTGATTTTCGCGCAAAACAGTGCTTTCTACAGTAATTTCGAAGTTATTTAACGTGGTCAAATTAGTTGACTCAACCTGTATATTAAAATGCTTAATTTAGATATTAAAAAGTTTGCAGAAAATATTTCTCCAAACAACGGATGTATTTACAGACATATCCTTTGAAGAAGATTCATAATTAGAACTCTTTTAAAAAACATTACATTTTTGTAGATTTATTATCCGCGCAGACACGTACAATATACTGAATATGAAAAATTAGCTGTCGCATAACAGAGTAAAGAGAGAAGAAAACCCCACACGATAACTCAATGTATGTTGATTAGATGGCCAAAAGTATAACATGTCCAAAATTGTGCTAATAGAATTATAAATTTGATTTAAAACTCTATGAATCTTAAACGAATGGAAAATCACACGATGAAAGTCGACGATTTAAAACTGTTCGGTAAAAAAATTCCTCCGTCAATGTAAATTTTTTGGGTGGAATAAGATTTAATTCTTACTGCTTGCACGAATCTGGTTTTAAAGCTGGGAATTATCAAAGTTGTTCGTAGCGCGAGTATACGCTACAATAGTTGATATTCATTAGTGTAAATAAAAAGAAAAACATAATTGAATGTGAATAAAAATAACTTCCATGAAAATAGCCATGTTTAGTGACTGCAAATGTACGTATCTGTTCAATGTTGAGATCCTAGAATGATTGGAATATGCACTTATTTAAACACATTCCATAAGTTTATATAGATTTTATAAAGTGCCAGCTATTTATTCATAATAAACATGGGACTTGCTTGGCACAAGTATATTCCTTGTTTCAGTTTCAATTTGGAGGAGAACATTTAATACCAATTACGGTAAGTATTAAAGAGTTAACACTAGAGAAACGTATTTCTAGCGTAATGTTGAAAATGTAAGAAAAATATCAATGTTTTGTTTGGATTACAGCAAGTGCCCGAATATTTGTGCATATAGTAGTGTACATAATTATGGTTGTGTATATAATTTAATTAACGTACTGGAATCGGATAATCACTCATCATGCATCATTCATGTGTTCGAAGTCATCAATGCATCAGTTCCCTTTCGACTGCCGAAGAGTGCAGACGTGCCGGGTGCCCGGAGAGGTCTCTCCGTCGAGGCCGAAAGTGGAAAAAAAAAAAAATAGTGCTCCCGAAAGTGCGAAAAGCGGGGAACACAAAGCAATGCAACGAGTGCCACCGCTCAGGATATCAAACAACGGCGAAACATACGCCATACACAAAAACATGGAAAGCCAAGAATACACAGAAACCGAAATGGATATCACGCAAATGAGTGACGATAGAAACATCACCAACAGCGAACTAACACAACAAGACGAAAGCTGGAAGGTCGTAACTCCCAGCAAAAGAAGAAAATTAACAACAAACGCAAATACTAGGAGGGCTGTAGAAACAGAAAGGAAGCAAGGGCTCCAGGAAATTCCTCTACAAAATCCCTTCAGCGCACTGCCACACGAGAAGGAAACAGACACAATGGAAAAACCAACACACAACGCCAAACCACCACCAATATACATCGATGAGCAAGTAATAGACCCCCTCCTCGAACTGCTAAACAATACGGCAGGCAAAGAAAACTACACAATTAAACAGTTAAAACTGGACCACGTAAAAGTGCTAACCAACGCCCCAGAAACCTACAGAAAAGTGGTAAAGGTGCTAAAAGAAAAAAACGCCGGGTACCATACCTACCAACTCAAAACTGACAAAAGCTATAAAGCAGTAATCAGAGGACTACGCCCAAAGAAAAACACAAACAACATATGTGAGGAACTAGCCAAAATCAGACACCAGGTAAGGGTAATTAACAACATAAAGAAATTTGATACTAAACAACCACTACCGCTATTCCTAATTGAACTCGAACTGAATAGCAATAACAAGCAAATTTTCGAAATAAAACAAATCCTACACACAATAATTACAGTCGAACCACCCAGACACAAAAAAGACACACCACGATGCATGTGTCACGTACCAACTTTCCTTTTGCCATGTGGTACGCCAGATGTGACGGTCCTTGTAAAATTCCACGTAGTCCGGACGCCAAGACCTATCTATTGTTCTATTAACTCGCAACAGGCCTAGGAAGACAAACATAAACCGAATCTGTTCAGTTTCAGTTTTCTTCACGTAAATATTTTCGGTTTATGTTTGTTGCACTCGACTCTTACCTAATACGGAGAAAGCGGGTGTCTGGCAAGATAAGAGTTTTTCCACGAACAAGGATGCCCACGAGCCATATCTAGCTCTCCTTGTCTTTACTATCTAATTCATTTACCAATGGGCATCGCGGATCGTTACCCTCACTTTTCCACCAAAAAGTGTGGACAACGAATCCGCGTTCTGAGTTCCAAAGGGAACACCCACACCGAGCTTTCTTCTTTGATGGTACGAGTCCGTTTAGACAGTTCTATTTCTAATTTCAATCCGGTTCTATTTCTAATTCCAATTCAGTCACAATATTGACCTTTGTAATAAAACTCTGAGTCTAAAGAATAAAGATTATACTAAAAAATCAACAGTCGTGTAATTACTTAAAAATTACGTGACATTTTGGCGATCCACTGCCAGGATCCATTCGCTTCAGTGAAAACGAAATTACGATTTCGGCGTACGCGCATCATTGAAGATTGAAGGATCAGCGGACCACTGCGAATCTTTGCTACTACGAAGCCCTGCAGCAACTTTCAACGTTCCACTACGGTGAAACTAGACGAGAGGACTACGGTCAGCGCAGAGCAAGCCTACGAATAAGATTCGGAATCTAGAACCAACCAGAGAGGAAACATCCCAGAGACTCCTCAACGGCCATAGCTACTACGGTAAGCTGGAAATCTAGATTCATTTGTACATTACCGTACGAGAAAATCAAGTTTCTCAAGCGTTTCGAGCGTTTCGAGCTCAAATAAATAGTTCAGACTCAGTGAATTTAATTAGAATCATGTCTACATCGCGAAAAGACGAAACCGAGACCGTTTCCGCAACCGGAGTTATGGATAATTCGATTCGTAACATATTCGACACGATGAAAAAGCAAAGCGAGAACCTTATTCAACGATTCGAACTTCTTGCGGTACGAGTGGAAGAGGCGCAACGAATAACCGATAGTGAAAACAAAAAACTTGCAGCGGAGATAGAACTGTTGGGAAAACATATGTCTAAAATAAATTCAGGACGTGACGCTACTACCGAATTAGACTCCTATGTTACGATAGATGAAATTAATACCAGCAGTACTCAGATAAAGCGACCACCTGTAAAATCTGACAAAACGGACGATATGGACAGTGAAGAAGAAGTAATAAGTGTTGACAACCCCATGTACAGCGCAAAAACCTGCTTAGACTTTATCCCCATACTCAACGGACAAGATGATATAGGAGTAGAAGGGTTTATTAAACGGGTAAGGGAAGCTCGAGCCGAATGTAGAGAAAAACGCATATTACTACGACTAATTTTAACACAAAGAATCATTGGAGAAGCGGAACGTAGTATCCGCCACTCTGAAATCGAGAACTACGAGGACCTATTTGAAAGCCTCAGAAAATTTGTATCCGTAAGTATTACTTCCAATGGAGCTCGTGATAAGTTGCAACGTACGCGACAAACCGAATCGGTACACAATTATGTGAAGAGATTCCGACACAACCTCAACGAACTGATATACGCGCTTCAACATGAAATTCGCGATCCAGTACGCCGAGCAGTCGCCATAGATCTTGAAACTGAACGAGCAACCAAAGTTTTCGTGCTGAATTTAAAACCCGAAATAGAGATACGCACATCAGCTACAAGGCCGAAGAATCTTCAAGAAGCGCAAGATGCAGCTTTCGAGGCGGAATTAGTCATAGGGGAGATCGAACGCAACAAAAGATTAGGAAGAACAATGTATCAACCAATTGATAGAGCTAAAACCCGATTCCAAGGAACACCTAAACCAATGCCAAGAAACTTCCAGCAAGCTGAGCGAACGCCACTTACCCAAAGAACTCAACTGAAGTGCTTCAAATGCAGCCAAATCGGACATGTCTCCAATCAGTGTAAAAAATTTTTGAACACCCAGCCAACACCCGAGACCACCGGCAGTCCACAATCTCGAGACACACAAGGAGGAAACAAAGGAACCAATAGACCAGACCTTCGAATTAACGCCACAACAGGAAGACTACCCACAGTGGTTCTACGATCCGACGGACGACGACATGAACTCCTCGTTGACAGCGGAGCAGGAATTAATGTGCTCAAAAGACGATGTGTATTACGACCAACAATAGTGAAAGAACAAAAATTCTCGATGGGACATTCTAAGTTTAGGACTAATGAACACGCGTTAATAAAACTATTCGGTAAGGTCATAGAATTCTTCGTGGTAGACGATAACTTTCCGATTATAGAGGACGGCATACTCGGTGTGCCGGCGCTATCTAAATTTAAATTCGAACTTTCAAACCAACAGCTCAAACTGGACGATAACATTCTCCTGTTGCAACAGGAAAACAACGTACCCCCTAAACAAGCATTGTCAAAAATGGTCTATCTGGAAGGAAAACCGACGAGGATATGCTTTATCAATGGTGGTAAGTACCCAACCAGAATAACTAATCTCATTGAAAATTCAAATACATACGGTCAAGTCTCCACATTTAAAGATCTAGTCAGACTCTCGCATATAGAGAAAACTCTCCGTGAACCAATCGAAAAGATATTGCTGTTTTACCTCGACGTATTTAACCTAGAAACCGAACTTTTACCGTGCACTAACCTTGCTAAACACAGAATAACGCTAAAGGAAAACAAAGTCATTAACACAAAATCTTACCGACCACCCGAATGCCACAAAGAGGAAATCAAACGACAAACGGACGAAATGCTACGAAAGAACATAATAGAACCATCTGACTCCCCTTACAATTCACCAGTCTGGGTAGTACCAAAAAAGGCAGACGCCTCAGGGAAACAGAAATGGCGAATTGTAATAGACTTTAGGAAAATAAACGAACTAACTGACCAAGACGCATACCCATTACCCGACATAGACGACATACTATCCCAACTAGGCAACGCAAAATTCTTCTCGGCCCTCGATCTATCCTCTGGATTCCACCAAATCCCAATGGACACAGACTCTAAAAAATACACAGCATTCTCAACGCCACAAGGACATTACCATTACAATAGAATGCCATTTGGTTTAAAAAACGCACCTGCCACATTCCAACGGATGATGGACACCGCTTTAAGAGGACTCGTAAATAAACATTGCTTTGTTTACTTGGATGATATCATAATATTCGGACAGTCAATCGAGGAACACAATAACAATCTCGCGATAGTATTGCAACGTTTACGCGAAGTCGGACTCAAGATACAGCCTGATAAATGCGAATTCCTTAAACCCGAACTGGAATATCTCGGGCATTTGGTAACCGCCGAAGGTGTAAAACCAAATCCCAAGAAATTAGAAGCCGTTAGTAATTTCAGACAGCCACGCAATCCCACAGACATCAAAAGTTTCTTAGGACTAGCGGGTTATTACCGCAAGTTCATCAAAAATTTTTCCAAAATCACGAAACCATTGACCGAACTTACGAAAAAGGACGCACCATTTCATTGGACAGATAAAACCCAAGAAGCATTCCAAACACTAAAAGACAAACTCTGCTCATCACCCGTGTTAAAATTCCCAGATTTTACAAAACAATTCATAGTAACGACTGACGCTAGTAACGAAGGTTTAGGTGCTATCTTATCACAAGACGGACACCCCTGTTGTTACATCTCACGAACTTTGAACCCACCCGAACAGAATTATTCCACAACCGAAAAAGAACTCTTGGCAATCGTATGGGCCGTGAAACGCCTCCGACAATATCTGTTAGGCCGGAAATTCCTTATTCGAACCGATCACCAAGCGCTAAAATGGCTACAAAATTGCAAAGACCCCTCGTCACGCCTGATGAGGTGGAGACTAAAACTAGAGGAATACGAATACGATATAGAGTACACTAAAGGAAAAGATAATACCGCAGCCGACGCACTATCTAGGATACATGTTTTAACTAGACGAAACAGAAATTTGAACATAGAACTCGAAAAAAAATATCACGATTGGAAAAAATCTACCGACGCGTTACCCAAAATTCTCAAAATGCCTCCGAACCATAAATCTTTCTATCAATTATACAAGACAGAGCTAGGGAATTACGACGAAACTAAATGGTTGAACAAGTTAAACGAGATTATCCATGCAAACGAAAAGATAGGTATAGGCGACGACAGTTTCACAGAAACAGAAAAGAACGCGATCAAACAAATTTTATTATTCCTGAACGACACCGTGAGAGAATTAAATTTCGCGTGGGAACCAATTAAAACATACCGCGACAAGGAAATAGAGGAACTATTGAAGGAAAATCACGACTTAGTAGGACACCCCGGCATACAAAAAACATACGACCGCATTCGTGAACGGCACCGAGTACCAGATTTGATGAAACGCGTACAACAACACGTAGAATCATGCGACACCTGCCAAATATCTAAAACCACGCGCATCAGACCGCGCGAAGAACCCTGTATCACTGACACACCCCTCGAACCGAACGATAAAATTGCTATGGATTTACTAGGGCCATTGAAAAAGACAAAGAAAGGCAATCAGTACATTTTGTCCATACATGACGAACTGACAAAATATTTAATACTCGTGCCACTAAAGACTCAACAAACGGAGACAATTTGGAACGCACTCTTGAACCACTACATTTATATCTTTTCCGCTCCAAAGAAAATACTAACCGACCGCGGACAGAATTTTATATCTAGTTTAATGCAACAGTACGAAGACGCGTTTAAAATTAAACACATCAAAACGACATCCTTCCACCCACAGAGTAACGGATCTTTAGAACGAACACACGCAGTAGTAACGGACATGTTGAAATCTATACAGCGAAATTCAGATGAAGAATGGGACGATCAGCTTAATTTTGTATGCCTCGCATACAATACCATGATACATGATTCCACTGGTTACACGCCATTCGAACTCACATTCGGACACCAAGCCAATCTCCCTTCCACAATATCCAAGAATCCCCAACGCACATACGCAGACGAAGTCACGTTCCGTAAAAAGGAATGGGACTCCAGACTCCAACGCGCGCGTAAAACATTAATTAAAAGCAAACAGCGATATCAGCGCGATCAGAAACGAAAAATCATAAAGCCGCAATCAGTATTCAAAGAAGGAGACTCCGTATTAATACATAACGACCATAAAAGACACAAACTCGATGTGGAATGGTTGGGACCGTACACGATTGATAAAGTATGTACTCCATACTATTTAATTCAAGAAAAAAAAATACATGGGAATCGTTTAAAACCCTACTTTCCAGGTCGACACTTCTCTTTGCCAGAATAACCATTTATGTATCAATCTAACCTTTTCTTTTCGCCGAAATGAAATCTTAGTTAACAGTTCCACCAACACCCAACACCTGTACCTCGACCAATACATGCCACCCCCAAAGAGAAGAGGAATCAGCTGCAATTTCAAATCACATCCAGTGCGATTTCACAAAGGGCCTCCTGAAGAAAACTTGAGGGACCAAGTTCAATCTAAGGAGGGGGGAATGTCACGTACCAACTTTCCTTTTGCCATGTGGTACGCCAGATGTGACGGTCCTTGTAAAATTCCACGTAGTCCGGACGCCAAGACCTATCTATTGTTCTATTAACTCGCAACAGGCCTAGGAAGACAAACATAAACCGAATCTGTTCAGTTTCAGTTTTCTTCACGTAAATATTTTCGGTTTATGTTTGTTGCACTCGACTCTTACCTAATACGGAGAAAGCGGGTGTCTGGCAAGATAAGAGTTTTTCCACGAACAAGGATGCCCACGAGCCATATCTAGCTCTCCTTGTCTTTACTATCTAATTCATTTACCAATGGGCATCGCGGATCGTTACCCTCACTTTTCCACCAAAAAGTGTGGACAACGAATCCGCGTTCTGAGTTCCAAAGGGAACACCCACACCGAGCTTTCTTCTTTGATGGTACGAGTCCGTTTAGACAGTTCTATTTCTAATTTCAATCCGGTTCTATTTCTAATTCCAATTCAGTCACAATATTGACCTTTGTAATAAAACTCTGAGTCTAAAGAATAAAGATTATACTAAAAAATCAACAGTCGTGTAATTACTTAAAAATTACGTGACACATGCGGCGTCAACAATATGGACACGCAAAAAAACTACTGCAACAGAAACCCGGTGTGTGTCAAATGCGCAGGAAAGGATTTAACAACGTACTGCCCATACACGGGAAAAATAAACAAGGTAAAGTGCTACAACTGCAACGGAAACCAACCAGCCAGCTACAAAGGCTGTCCAGCCAGAAAAATACTTCAACACAAACTGTCTCCGCCGCTTCGAAGCAGGACATACAATTACTGTCATACACAACAAGACAGTCCAGAAACTAAGACACCAACAAACGTACAGCACGTAACGAATATCAACCACAATAATACCAACACCTCTGGTAGTCGAAGCTACGCGCAAGTAACCAAGCAAATAACACCCGTAGTCAACCAAAACCAGAACAATAACACCAACGACGCTACAGAAATCAAAGAACTACTAAAGAAATCCATCCAAAACACTGAAATGATAACAAAAATGATAAGCGAACAAAACGCAGTACTCAAACAGCAAACACAACAAATCACTGCTATGATACCTTGAACTTCACATAGATACACATTTCACATGGAAACGGCATATCAAATCAATAATAGACAAAATACAGACAGCAAGGAGACAAATGCACTGGTTAACAAGCCGAAAATCCAAACTAAGCACGGAAAAAAAACTAAAAATATACAAAAGAATCATAAAACCAATTTGGACCATACGGAATTCCACTATGGGGAACAGCAGGAATGGGCCATATAACCAAAATCGAAACAATGCAAGCCAAAATCCTTAGAACGATAGTAAACGCCCCGTGGTATGTTAGAAACGAGGACATACGGAAAGACCTGGGAATACCAACGGTCAAGGAGGAGATTACCAGACTCGCAAAAAGATACAGAGGAAGAATAGGAACACACCCGAACCAGCTGGCAGCGGAAACGAGCAACACAACAAACATCGCAAGCAGATTAAAAAGGAAACACCCAATAGACCTCATAAAAGATAAAACCTAGCAAACATGAAGATGGCACCCCGCTGGGGGTAGCCACCCACATGCTATATTTATTTTTATTGTATTTTTTTTACCAATAAGATATAACACTTTACCAAATGTCCATAAGGACAAATTGTAAAATAACCAAAATAAAATAAAATAAAAAAAAAAATCAATGCATGGCGATGCGGGTTCATATTCTTCTTAATGTAGTGATCATCGAGAACTGATCGATTGCACATAACGGTACTGAATTGAGTTTTCTAAATAGGATTCTACTAAGTAATGTCCTTAAATGAAATAGAGAATAACATCGGGATTGACATAAATTTTTATTTTCAAGATATCTGTATTTAATGATCGCAACTTTGGTATTGCTTACTTTCTGTCGAAAAAGACAAGTTGTTAGTACATACTAAGAATTCAAATTTCGTAGAAAAAAATCTACGTTGAATTTTTTACGGAAAAAGACACTGTTTTCAAATTACTCGATATTAACAATAAATCATAATGATACATGTAGTTCCGTAATTCACCGCTGTAATTCATTTTTAACTCGTTTATCTTCGTGATTAAATTTATTATTTTTTCCTTTTACAAAATTACGCAAAAATATTCGAAAAATAAATTCATGAAAAGAAAGTTTGTAATATTCGTAGAATCAATGAGTTGCTGGTTTTCTTAAAAATTTTATCCTTTATGGGATGGACATAAATATAAATTCAGTTGCAGAAAACCACTTATTTATAAACTATTTGCAAATAAAATTGTTCTTATTAGCCTCATAGTAATCTCATAATAAATTCCCATTTTCGTCAAATCTTCTGTCAACTCCTGATCGAATATTATTTGTTATTTTGATATATAGTATTATCTCGATTATACATTGCGTACATACATCATCCGAACGGTTTGTCATCAGAATGTTGTATAATTCTCTATAGTGTATCTCATATACGTATATACCTATCTATGTGTATAATTATATAGTATTTGTTTCCCCCAATTAAAACTATCGACGACGATAACTGTCGAAATAAAATCTCATCACAACATTTCAGTGTGCCATTTACATTCAGAACTTTTCAAACAATAATGGCGCTGAGACAAAATCGGGTACAGGTGACAACTAAAGAAAGAGACGAAATCCTTGAGATGATAGATAGAGGTGTGACTTTAAAAATCATAGCAAAAGCGTACGGTATTGGACGATCCACCGTGCGTGATATAATAGCAAATGAAGAAAAGCTAAAAGATAATATAGAGCTCAACACAATGGTTGCTAAATGTTCCCCAAATCATTTAATTAAGATACCCCATATGAATTTCGAAAGACTTCTTTACCTGTGGTACATACTATGTAAAGCAAAACGTATACGAATAACAGAACCACTGATACGGAAAAGAGCTCTGGAGTGGAATAAAAAATTAAACGGAGATCCTAATTTTAAAGCCAGTAGCGATTGGTTGCTACTGTTTAGAGAACATTACCGTAAAAGGAGTATCAGGGTAGATATTCGAACCTCAAATAAAGATGCAGCGAATAACTTCGAAGCTCGTTTTAAAAAATTTCTGCAAGACGAGGAGTTTGCACTAGAGAACATTTACAACATCGGTTACAGAAAACTAATATGGCGGATGATACCACAGCACACTTGGATCTTTCGCAATGAGAATTCAATAGCACGCCTAAAATTGTACGAGAATCACATTACTGTACTTCTTTGTGAAAATGTTACAGAATGTCACAAGTTCCCGGTAAGAATCAACAGATTTATGAAACCTTGAAGTTCCTACAATTTGAATACAAATCTTTCTGAATACAACTATCTACACGGATAACACCAATGCTTCGATGAACAGTAACATCTTCGATCAATGGTTGGAAGAATGTTTTTTAGAATAAATTAAAAGAAAACAACTGAAAAACGAGCGCAAGGAGAAAGCTTTGTTGTTACCAGATCATGCTGGCTCGCGTCACGATCTCGAGGAACTAAATCAAAAAGATTTTAAAGACTCGTTAGAGTCATGAGTTTTCCATTTAAGGCTACATCGCTTATACAACCAATGGATCATGGAATAATCTCATGTTTCAAGCGAAAGTACCGAAAAGAATTCCTGGAAACATTAATCTTATTATCTATCTACAATACGGGGCAAGAAGTGATAGACAACTATAAGCGATTAACATTGTGGGATTGTCACTGCATCATACATAATGCTTGGTCAAGTGTCAACGAAGCAATACTGAAAAACGTGTGGGACAATCTTTTGAAAGGTAAAAGCGAACGGAGTGCGGAAGGCTTCGAAACAATGAAAAAGGACGTAGATGAAACAGTTGCATTGCTGCATAGATTACTAGGTTGCGAAGGGTGCAACAGTAAGAACGTGGTAAGCTAGTTTTAAATTGATGACAGAGATGATACAGTTATGACGATATATACCGACGAAGTTCTTCAAAATTTTTAAATGTGTTGTTGACGAGGGAGATGAGCCTTCGCATTACTTGCATTAAGACATATATATTAAAAAATATATTAAGAAATATAATATGATTTAGCGGTAGAGAAGGTGTGGGACGCGTACGATTTTATGTAGCGTTTAATCGTTTGCTTATACTATTTGGTTTGAAGTATATAACACAATACAGCAAAAACTGTTATTCTATTATTCAAACACAATTATTATTACTGTTTCCGATAATCAAGGTTCTACTCTATATGAAAGACAAGGAACGACGCGAAACGGTATTCTTATATTTACGTTCTCTTTGAATTTTATACTTCCAATTTGACACAATAAAATTAAAGTAATTGTTAAATTAAATGTTTATAGGGAATATCGAGATGGATCGATTAATGTATTAAACAAATATATTTCCCACAAGAAAATGATGATGACCTTAAAATCTTATTCAAAAAATGACTTTCAGAAATAATATTATCTATCACTGCGTGTGCTCCTCCAAATAGCGTATCTTTGTCCTGCTCAGTTTTTTCATACAACCATTAATAACGAAGATATTTAGGTGTTCCGATTTATATATCCCACTTTGTATATCAACGGATATTTATCAGTGCGAGTACTTACCGAAGCCGGTTGATACATGAATAATCTGTGCAAAACTTGAATTGAAATTAAATCTATATTTATGTAATTATATAATGTAGGAATAAATACATGTACACAAATGGGTTTCTTTTTCTTTCTCTTCTTTCTCGCATTCAGTTTATTCGAGCAGTCGCGGGGAGACGCGATCGCGAGGAAGCACGTCAATGGGAGTCGTAAATTCCCGTTACGATTAGGATAATCGATGTCACGAACAGATCGATCCCCTTATTTCTGTTAGGATAAGAGGTGACTCAAAAGAGTCACGCAAGCAGGCTACAACCGTGGCACGTGGTCATACACTCCCGGCGGTAAAGCACTTACCTGCGGGAAGTTACCCGTGTCAGTTAAAAATATTTACACTTATATTCAGTAAGGACCAAGAAGGTAACAATTCTATTTACATTTTTAAATTCATAAAGGTATTAATGCTTAAATATTGGTTGATAAATCGGTATTTAAGAACCAGCTCCATCTTTGTCGAAATTTAGTTATATTTACCAAAACTCTTTTATCACTTTATTACACCAGAATATTCCATGTTAAATAAGAAATATTTAATGAACAGTTTCATGCTCAATATTATCATAGATAAGTCAGTCATGTTAGAAATTGTAAAAGAAAGACTATTTGTTACATTTAAAACGTGATCAAAGAAACAAATTGACAACCAATGAGTAACGAATTTGTTCCAGTGATAGACCAACGACTAACTTCTGACTGCAACTCACGACCTTCAGCACGAAAACGTCATTTTATCGCACACTTTTTTTTTATACTGCACAGGCTTGTCAACGAAATAATACACATAATAGAAAACAAACAATATTGTACAGCCCTATTCATGGACATAGAGAAAGCATTGGACCAATTAAGCCACGAAAGCCTACTAAAAACAATCACGAAACAAATCCCGGAGCAAATATACCAATTAACAAAATCATACATAAGCAACAGAACCTTCACAATAAAAATCAAGGACGCACACTCCGAAGTCAAAGACATCAAAGCAGGGGTTCCGCAAGGAAGCGTCCTAGAAACCATATTATACACACTATACACGGCCAACATACCAACAACTATCAATAGCAAAATATTGACATTCGCGGACGACACAGCCGTACTAGTCAGGCACACTAACCCTGTAACAGCAGCCACAATACTACAAAAACACATCACAAAAATAGAAAAGTGGCTACAAGACAAACAAATTAAAGCTAACCCTAACAAATGCAACCACATCACATTCACACTGAGAAAACAGATGACACCAAACATCTTCCTGAACGGCACGCAAATAACACAAACAAGGCAAGTCGAATACCTTGGACTTCACATAGATACACATTTCACATAGAAACAGCATATCAAATCAATAATAGACAAAATACAGACAGCAAGGAGACAAATGCATTAACAAGCCGAAAATCCAAACTAAGCACAGAAAACAAACTAAAAATATACAAAATAATCATAAAACCAATTTGGACATACGGAATTCCACTATGGGGAACAGCAGGAATGAGCCATATAACCAAAATCGAAACAATGCAAGCCAAAATCCTTAGAACGATAGTAAACGCCCCGTGGTACGTTAGAAACGAGGACATATGTAAAGACCTGGGAATACTAACGGTCAAGGAGGAGATTATCAGACTCGCAAAAAGATACAGAGGAAGAATAGGAACACACCCGAACCAGCTGGCAGCGGAAACGAGCAACACAACAAACATCGCAAGCAGATTAAAAAGGAAACACCCAATAGACCTCATAAAAGATAAAACCTAGCAAACATGAAGATGGCACCCCGCTGGGGGTAGCCACCCACATGCTATATTTATTTTTATTGTATTTTTTTTTTACCAATAAGATATAACACTTTACCAAATGTCCTTCAGGACAAATTGTAAAAAACCAAAATAAACTAAAAAAAAAAAAAAAATACTTTGTTGTAGTACGAGACTGATCTATCGTAGTGAGTCGCGTCTTGATTTTGCAGTTACGCTTGACTTTGTAGTCGTAACGGCACGAATGGAAATTGTCATATTCAACAATGGATTTTGTAGTGACGCGATTAATCGCAAGTGGGAAAGGGACCTATTTGTTAAGACGATGGTAAGGACGACGTTTTTCTCCCTTCGGACAACCTTATTTATTTAGTCGGACTGCACCGCTCGAAACGGTTAGCGGTGATAATGCACTATTGGTTGAAATAAGAAAAATAAAGTTTTTATATTTTTTATTTCATTGTTATAAGATTCTTTCAGTTGAGTTTTTGAGATTTTTACCATCAGAATAATACTCAACATGGCTATACTCTTGAAATGCGGATGGTTCAGTCAACTGCAAGGGAGACGGCGCTTAGGTTCCTTTAGCATACGACTGAGTTCAATCTATTCTCAATAGTTTAGTTTTCTGACACTAGTTGGCGTATCGAAAATCGCTATTTGCCAAGATGTCCTCAGTCTTTCGTATCCGGAAATCGGTGAAGTGCACGTGGTACGGTGTTAGAGTTCATATGATACGTGGTAATGTCTATCAAATATTAATTAGTTGCAAGAATTAAATGGAGAACGAAATTTGATTATTAGAAAATTTTCGTGTGAAGTTTCTGCAAATATTTTATACTTGTATGTTTATAAATTAAAAAATTGGATTTATTCTAATCGAAAAACTTCGTACTCTTTCTAAGATCGATCATGCAATAATAAGATACATTATTCTGTACACATGCAAAAGTAAGTCTTAAAAACAAATACAGGTTTTTTTATTTTGTCTTGCCTATTTTTACTAGAGTTACATATTATTGAATGCACAATTTTTTAGTTATTACAATTTTCCTAATGGTATTTTTGATTACTTTGTATCTACATTTATATACATCTATATTCATGTGAGAGTGATGCTAATTGCATTTATGTTTTAATTTTAATTATACATATTAATTATAGCTGTTCATATGATAGTTCATATTCTTCCCATAAATTCATTTTCATCTGCTAAGAAATGTTTTCATTGCTGAATGGTTACTTGTTTTCAAAAATAAATTGTGTCATTGATAATGGTTAATAATAATCATACAAAATCCATTCTAACAATTATTCATAACCACAATGGTTAAAAATCAATATTTTTTAATAATCGTAACACAAGCATGTTTGGTTTTTTAAATATTAGTTGCTTTTTGAACCTTTTATTTCATTTATCTAAATGATTACAATCTTTTAGGAAAATATTTTCGAAAACGCTTTCATTTGCTGTAAATGCACTTCGTGATATTCAAGAGAAGTTATTCCTGGACAAGTCTTTTCTACAGGGATATGGTAAGTCTCTTGTTTCTTTTCTATTATAGTATGATCTATTTCAATCAGAAAAATAAATGCCATTTATTGTGTCAGTGATGTACATAGGAACAATAGATTGTATATACAATACTTTTATAGTTAAATGTTATATTCTTATAAAATAATCGTTCTTGCTAAGAGCAGATTTTTAAATCATTTATTTCATTTATCTAATTATTGATTAATTATAAGTTTTAAAAAAAATTTTCAAGAGTCCTTATTACCAAAAGATGATATATGCATTTCATGATTTTCGAAAGATCTTACTGAGTAGGACAAATCATAAATTCTTTTCTATGCTGTTACGATAAATCTTCTTTTGTAATTATCTGCTATTAATTGGCATAATGTCTGCTATATTGCATGCTTTTAATTGTGAAATACATTACTTCGTAAAAGAAGTAAGAGAAATAAATAAATTTATTTTATTATATAAATAGTTATCTATCTATATATCGATCTAATACAATATATAATAGTTGGACTCTTTAGCTTTTAAGATATTCAGATAATAGCATAAAACTTCAAATTTTTAATAGTATCTTAGATTTTAACACAGTCTTAATTATATAGATATCTCTTGCTTATTTTCTTGCTGAAATCGTAGGTTGAAGGCTTATGTACATAGTTTCTCATATAATATACAATATTTATGTATTTTGAAAACATACGTGTAATTACATAAAAGCACATTGCTCTTTCCCTTGCACTCCTGTCCCATAAAAAATCTAACCCAACCCAAGTATTGTTTCAGTTTACTCAAAAGTAACTTTAGATTGAACTAGATTCTTTATGGGATGGCAGAGTAGTGTGGAGAGTGGTAATTTGTAGGCAAAATTAAAAACAACTTCACATCCATGTTTTTCATTCCATGTTATCATAGGAAAGAAGCTTCTTTCTATAATTCTATATAATTCAATATAATTCTATAATTCTATACAATTCTATATAATTCTATATAATTCAAGTATTTACAGTAATAAATTTTACAACATAAACTTTAATTCATTTAAAATAGATCTAATTTTATTGTACAAAAGAAATTTTGTTGCTGAAATTTATAATACTTTTATATAAATTCTGAATAGTATTTACTTTCTATATTAGAAATCAATTATTTACAGTAACATGTTGAAAAAAAAAGCACTATGATACCTGTGTTTACTTCTGTCTGTTTTTCTGCCTGAGGTTTTTCTGTGCTTTGTACTTGTTTTTTTCAGTGATCTTTTGGTCTTCAAGATTAGACGTGACCAACACTAGGTTGTTATGTTTGAGATCTGCTTTGTTGATGTTTGAGACACGACTGTTGAGTGACCTCCTTTTTATCTCTTGTTAATTGTTTTTATATTTCCTGAGACATATTCCCTATAGATTTTGGTTCTTTCATTGTTTCCTTTAGATCTTCTCCAAAGAATCATTCTCCTGATTTTGTTTTATTTTATGTATGATGTATAATTGTACGAATGCATTACATGCTTCTGTTTCGTTATAATGTACCTTGATCATTAGTTTTGCTGCATCATTCAACTTCTTGATGAAGTTTATTTTATCCACTTCGCTTTTCTCGCCTATTACTGTAAATATCGCTCTTTTAAGTCTCTTTTTTTGAAAAAATTTTGTGCGGGTATTTTCGGACAATGTAATTCTCCTGGACAAAGATATCAAGTTGCATTCACGAAATGAAATGATTAAATTGCATCCATTAACTCATAACTAGCTTTTTTTGGGTCAGATTCAAAAATCTATTTAACGCATCCTAGCAAGCTGAAAAATTCTGTTATTTTAGGAAAGGACGGGCTATACTAAAGAGTAGTATTTAGAGCTTTTATACTATGTGCGTGGTAAAGCGAGTATCTTTGATTTAAACATTTTTATGGGAAATAACATTATTACATAAAAATCATATAGAAATTACAAAGTGTGATTTTCATTATCTTTATCGTTTGCTTACGTAATTCTTCGGTAAAATAAACCGTTGTTTAAATATGAAAAGTTTAAATATTAATATAAAATATTATTAATTTGCTTTTTAAACATCAGTTTACAACGTATTAGAATATTTTTTATTTATTTATTTTATTTTATCGAATACTGCTTTTATTCGATAATTAATATTGTTCTATGATTTTGTTGGTAATGATTGACGTAGTTCCAGATCCCAGTTGAAGTCAACTATTAACATAATGAAAAAATATTTTTTCCCGTTCTTTTTACTAAATTCTAAGTTTAATATTCTCTTGTCCTGAATTTGTTGCAGTGACGTCCTTGTTTAAATCACTTTCATTTTCACTATTTTCGAGTATCTACTCCTCTAACACATCTACTAAACTGTCTTTTGCCTAGTAGAATTTTTCAATGTTTTGTACATTTTGGTGTAATTTTTCTAGCTGTTTTTATGGATTCCATTGCATAAGTTGGCATACTTTGTAATTTACTGGCCATTAAAGTGAAAGGATTTTTCTCTTCAGCGCTGTCCATATCAATTTAATGGGACTTAACTCGTACATGTATGGAAGTAATTTTAATATATCATATCCATGCAATTTTATTGTTTCATCGATTTTAAATGTTCTTTTGGATACTTTATTTCGATCTATCAATTCAAATTATTCGTATTTCTCTATATTTTCTGAATGAGAGATATTATCTTTAAGAGTCACTCAACCATACCTTCTTTGGGGAGTATTTAGAGGGTGTCATGTTTACTTGGACAGATTGCATTGTCCATCACTATTACAGATCTAGCCTGAATATTTATAATTAACTTTCGATGTATCTATTTTTCAAATTCTCCTGGAGAAAAACACTTCTTTACTGCTATGATAGTTATCAGTCATATATGTATATAAATATATATTTGCAATAAATTATAACTTTCACTTTGGTTTGTTGCATTGGATGAACAAAAGTTCGAAAATATATGAGAAGTAAGAAAATATGCAAAATACTATAGCAATATAATGTGATTATTAAACGTATATATATTGTAGCAATGCAGATACGACAATCATTAAATTATCGTCACAAATTAGGGGACAATATTCATCCAATTTGTTTATAATTTTGAGCGTTGAATGGCACAAATAATACGTCTGGTAGCTCGTTTCAGTCATACCACACACACTTTACCGCTCACCATGGTCAAATGTAACTTATAATGCATTAAATAATTACGAATTCTCAATGGAGCCAATCGTTGAATTTGATCCCCAACGTTAAGTTTTTCGGCTGTTAGTTATTTCCACACTTCCTACTTCCATTGAAGCCGTATAGGCTGACATAAGCGTGTACTAAAGGATCGAGAATTTCTCCAAACTACTGTATTGCTAATATTTTCCTTTAATCCTGGTGGTGCACTACTACTCATGGGGCACTACTGAAAAAGGTACTCATTGGTTTCTTCTTCGCGGAGCCCATTTTGCCTCCATCCCGCAAGTCCCAAGCTTCCATGAACTTCATATTTCGCGGTCAATGTGCAAGATTTATTGTTATAATATTTAAGTACTGAAATCCGCTGGAATTAACCCTTTCGCCTCGGCAGTCCAGTCCGCCGAAGTACTGTCGCTGAACGGGAACGCGTGCCAAAAATACGCACAGTGTGCGTGGTTGTTGTATATATGTTTTCCTAGGTCTTAAATAACAACTGTCCTGAATAAAACAATCTTTGCTCCAATATGATAAGTATAATTTACATTTTTAATATGAAAAGGCTTACAAAATTACAGGTAATATAAGCATTCATATATTTACGAGACTTTACGATAAAATGTTTAATATAATTAATTATGAACCGCAAGTTAGTTAATATATTAATATGCAAAGATTAGTAATGTAATTCTGTATGATATATTTTGAAACAAGGATCTATACATATGCCAACATTGCAATCTTTGCACTCAATCTTTGCATGATTCGGATCTTTTATCATTTTTATTACAAACGACACATCTTTGTTTTCTGTTTTTACTTTTTGGCTTATAGAATGAGGGAAAATGCCTCTCTATTAACCTCATTGGATTATCAGTGGGTCTGCTTTGATGCCGAACTACATTGTGCAGGTACCTTGTTATTATTTGTTTTATTAACCCTAACTGGAATTTTGCCATGGAAATGGTTTCTTCTTGATTGTACTTATAAACACAATATGCATTTCACACACAAATGTCTACGAGGTGGAAGAAAAGTTTGTGGTACCACTTCAACAATTTACGCGTTGAATTAACAGTACTTAGAACCATATCAACCTTGTCTATTATGCCTATTGACTTATTATAATCTGTAACATACACAGGCTTCTGCACACTTTGTTGTCCTTTATACCTAGATACTGCTGCAAAATCTATAGTATGCATACTTGTAATCATATAAACTTCTTTTTTGTCTATCCACTTCATCACTAATAAACTATTTGATGTACGAAAATATGCTTCTCCTTTTTTCAAACGCTCTTCAAACTTTTCTGGATAAACTGTGCGACCATTTCCTAAGTATAGTTTCAAAAGTGACAAGACTATATTACTCCCGATTTTCCATTCCCCGTGATTGCACTTTCTTATTATTGAGCTTCCGCTATAAGCTATAAGGTCTTCCACGTAACATATTTTACAATCACAGAACATATAGGATTTTATGCTAAACCGACTCCTTTTCGACGGAATGTAAAAAGCCGCTTGGAAGACAAGCGGCCTTTGTACAACATCAAGCTTTCGTCAATACAAAGTCCTTGATACGGATGAAATGCGTCCCTGAATGATTTTCGTAGCATATTGATTACATCTCTTATTTTACCTAGACAATCATCTGTGTGTCCAAGTTCGTGCGTAAAGTGTATCATTCTTAGTAATGGAAAATAGCAACCTTTGGTCATTATTTCACCAAAAATACTGCTTCCTAATTATTTATCTTTAGTCCAATACTCTTGTATTGTTAGTTTTTTGTTATGTGTCATCAATAATGACAACGCGAAAAAACAGTACAGTTTGTATTGTCCTGGGTATCTAAGTTGTTATTATTCTTCTGAGCCCGATAGTAATTTGTCTCAGCTACAATGTACTGTACCAGCTCTTCAGAAATGAATAGCTCAAAGTAATCTATAATTGGTGAGGGTCTGCGTATTTCCTTTCTTATTCCCAAATTTCTTGAGAAAAATGGATGGATTTTTGGCTTGAAATTTTTAGATGTCCATGTTATATTGCAATTGGTGACATTAGCATCATCTTCAATTGACTTCGATTCCGATTCTGATGTGCTGCATATATTTCTTCGCCGTATTTTAGGCAGGTTGAAATTATTTTCATTTTCTTCGGGATCGGTTAGTCCATTTTCAAACATAATACTTTTTTATTTCTTGCATATATTTTGAAAGTGTATATTTCTTATTTTTAACAGATTGACAATTATACCTTAAGCCAATCTATTCCTAATTCTTGTAAGAACCATATATGAAATATCGTTTCACTGTCAATGGATTTAATAGATTTTTTAGCATGAAACAGTATACGATTGTTTGGATGTTTGAAATATATTACGTAAAACATTTTGATATTGTTTCAACAATGTGTAACTTTAAGAAGTAATTAATACAATATGTCAATGAAATCAACAGAAAATGTTCTACCGATAACAAAAAAATATATTATCGACTACAGATAGCTCTTGTATATGCATCATTTAGATGCCGGATATATCCGTCATTACTCCGAGGTTGGCCTCCTTACTAATTGTAGCTCAGCAAGATATTTCTAGTTTTTTCTTCTGTTTCTTTTTTTCATTTCAACCTTCTTTTCATTTGACTGTCTGGGTTTCATAATTTTTTGGCTGAATTCTTGAAAATAACCCCAAATTCTCCTTTTTCAACAACAATTTCGATGATATTGTTGATTGTCAAGACTTCGCCCACATGGCTTTCCAATGACATACGTTCATATATCAATTTAGGACAATTGATGAGGGCATATTCTGCATCGTTGTATTCCGCATTGCACTCCCAGCATCTTGAGTGGGATTCTTTATTGATTGTCTTTCGGTATGAGTTAAAAATCCCATGGCCAGTCAAGTTCTGCGTAGTATAACGATCTACGTTGTTTCTTTTACCTTCGAATATGTAGGAATCGTCGATTACCCTCCTCGTCTAATTGTGCTCGCGGTAGTAGAGCCACTCCTCTTTCCAAGGTTCCTCTGCTCGTTTTTCTAGTTTTCTGAGTGTTTCACTATCATATTTGTTGCGCCACACATTTCCGCCGACTATACTGCCGCGTTCCTGCTGGATTGGTATATTTTAATGGAAAATCTTTTAAAAAGCATTTGGGTTGTTGCAGAAGCACAAGCTTGTCGAAGTCTTTCCTACATATTGTTACATGTTATAGACTTCATCGAAAAGACTTTATGATTCATGAAGCTCCATAGAAAAAAATCTAAGCTAGTAATATCAAGAGAATGCGGCGGTCAAGTATTTGGACTTCCTTTTCCTATCCATATGTCTATATAAATGAAAATAAATCGATATGGAATGGTACATCGTCTTATTGGAAGTACATAACCCGTTGAAATATCGAGGAATATTTTGTAGTAATGATGAAAGTATTATTATATTATTAATTTATATTTTCATTTAAGAAATTTGCTTTAAGCGTTGTATCAAATAAGTGAGTTTCAAGTAGGTACTCATCCATGATACCGTACCACGTATTCAAGGATCAGTGGTATTTTTATATATATATACATTATATATGCATTCACTGGCGGCCAGATACATTTGCATGTTATGATGATTCACACAACTCCAGTGTTCTGAAATATAGCGCTGACAAAACTATTTTTGACAAGAATGTATCATCTCGAGCTAACTTTTCTTTCATCCAATTACAAAAATTGACTTTCTAAATGAAATCACTTTTAGTCAGTTCTTGGTATATATGTGGTATGAGTGCAAGCTATTATGTAAAATCTTTGGAATTGAAGTTCTGCTGATGGCACTATTTCTACTTATTCCTTTAGTAGACAGGTGTGGATTTACAGCAATTGTTGTCAAAATATTGATAGGATTTTATCATTTACTGTAGAACGACCTCTTCTTGTTTGTTTTGACAATTTGAAAGAGTCGTGTTGTCGAAGAAGTTTTTTCCATTACATTAGTAGTTTAAATCAATATGTAAACGATTTCTGGGTATTTTGATACATAGACCTCAGCAGTATGTCTACAGTTTCATTGGCATTCACCTAATACTAGCAGCATTGAAGTTGTAAAAAGTATTCGTACAATGATTAATTTCATGGAAAATATTGTAAAAGAGCTTGTGTTAATAAATTTTTAATAAAAAGAGTATGTACATATTTTTACAAGTCTGCAAAATTTCTTTCATAAAAGAAGCTGGAATATTTATATCCTTTCGTGAAAATATTAATAAATATTTAAAACATAAGATAAATATATGCGTAATAAGCATTCGTACAGTTACAGTAATAAAAAAAATAGGAAATCACTAGATTTAATTATTTTACTGCATATTGGGATTTCCTTTTGATTTTATTACGGTTTTAAACCGTCGTGTATTGTATCTATCAAATTGATAAGTACTCTACTGTGAAATACTTTCCCATTTTATTAAAAAGAGGCTCCTTTATATCGTTTCTTGGTGAAATATGATGATTCAGTATTTTTCGTTTCAGGTGATCTTATATAATATATTTTCTATAATGTTTATATGTGTGGATTATGGTAGTGTTTTTATGTATTTCAAAATATCATATAAAACCCACACTCGTCTGTTAGCAGCTTTATGTTTGAATTATTTGTGAGAGTTGATGACAAGATGAACGAACCTTAACGTTTTGCTAACATTAATTCTTTAATTCCATTAGTTAATGCTAATACATAAAACCCAATACACGTGCTCGCTCTTTACAAGTATCAATCATACATACGCTTGACTGTTTACTGGCATATTCTCTTTACCCGTGTTTCTCATTCGCTCCTACAGATGTTTCATATACTCTCAAGTTACATTCTCAATAAACACAACTTCACATTATCTTGCATTAGGATGAAATTGTCTTTTTCTGCACTTTAATGCAGATTATTTTTTAATATGATAATTATTTAATATGTATATTTTGTCCTATGAAGCGGTAAACGTACAAATACTTATTCTGCATATTTTTACCATTGCGGAGGATGGTTGGTTGAGTTGTTATTTAAATGACGAGGTTACTTGATTTTGAAACCGTCAAATATATTTTAAAATATTATAAATATAGATTCAACCGTAGATTACTCGATACTGGTCGTTAAAAGAATGTTCGGTAAGACGCTCGATACTAACTGATTTGCTAAGGACTGTGTATTCAACGCTAATAAAATTGCTTAAGACTGAGACTGAAAAACTGGTCATCTTACGATCGCGTTCGTTTATTTATACTGGATGAGGAAGTACCGGAAAGTTTAAATTCGACTTTGTTTGACGGTTGCACGTAACGGCGACATTGTTTTGCCCGGAGTTTGTTTATTATTACATTATGTATATCCTAACGATGTTGATATTCCGAGGCAAAACAACATGATTCGATTTGTCCTCTAGCTCATGTGCCGCTACATAACCCCCTACCAGTGATAACGTTTTTTTTTATTGTATTTATAATAGGTTTACACAGTTTTTCTTTGTCCGTCGCTATTTTTAAAAATTTCGTCGGTAATTCCCGTATCCGATGACTTTCAACGCTTAACCGAAACGTGCTTGAAACCAATCAGGAAATCTGATCCTTCTGTGCGAACGCGTGACGTATTTATTTGCTGTATTTTCATTATTTGAGCTCGCCTGTCTTTCGCTTTGTTCGGTTTGAACACCGAGCGGTATTAGTACGTCACGATTTTCGACTCTTTGGTGTTCGATGTTTTCATCTAATAAAAACGCGGGTTTCAGTCACTATATTTCTGTTATTTATTTTGATGGTATAGTTCTTTTCTTCACGCTGTATTACATGGTACGACCCGTCGTAGGATGGTTGTAAAGTCACTGCGTAAAAACACGTAGGGCGATGTTTCTAGATCCGGTTTCAACCGGATCGCGTATTCCGAGTTGGCCTGTTGATTCGCCGGTATGAATATTCTGCCGGCAGTCGTATACCGGTGCCATAAACCATTTCGGCAACCGTTGCGTCGAGGTCCTCCTTTATAGCGGTTCGAATGCCCATTAAAACAATTGGCAACATTTCAACCCAGTTGCTCGTATCGTGGCATTTGGTCGCTGCTTTTAACTGCCAATGTAAGCGCTCTACCATCCCGTTAGACGCTGGATGATAGGCCGTCGTGCGTAAATGCTTGATGCCGAGAAATCGGCATAATTCGTTGGAATAGGTTGGATTCGAACTGGCGTAATTGATCAGTTGTTATTTTTAAAGGTACGCCGAAACGAACTATCCATGCAGAAAGGATAACCGACGCAACGATTGCCGCTTCCATATCGACGATGGGAATGGCTTTAGAGAGCTCCACTATGTGCTTAAATCTCGGTAGCTCCAACCCTTCATTGACTTTTGAAGTGTAAAAGAAATCAGTGGTCGTCGATGGCACTAGATGAAGTATCGCTTTAATCTCTTGTCTGACTTCGCTATACAGCAATTTTAAAACATCGTCACTTGGTGGATTGATCAATAGATTGTAAATAAAACGAAGAAAGGGGTAATTGGTAATAAACTTGATCTTCTGGCATGGTTTCAAAGAGAGTTTCCTGACTCTTCTCATCACGCTCAGAATCTCTGGCACAACTATGCCACAATGGATGACTCTCCAAGGTCCCATTTTGACGCCTAAATATCTGAAGGCCTCATCAGGATCGACAGGTGGTATTGGATTATCTTCAATCATTATTTCATGGTCTTTTATGAACCAGGTATCCCCAGGTGTCTTCTCCCCAGAGATAATCATTTCCAGATTCTTCAGATATTTATGCAGCATATCCATCTGACACCGTGCCTCCCTCTCATCTTTATCAAGTAGAACGATGTCATCAACGAAAGCATTAAACTTTACATCTGCTATTCACTTTGATGCCACCGGTTTTCTGCTCAATTCCACTATCCACTATCCACTATCGTGAATATCCCTCTCTTATTCCTCTTCCTACAATTTAAGGCAGCGTTTATTAACTCGATGTTTATTTTACATTGACTTTCGGGTATAAGGCCTTTCTACCTTAAATTCTGCACGATACACTTCCTTAGCCTACCGTCGAGGATAGAAGAGAAGATTCGGCCGAGATTGTGGCTTATATTTATAGGCCGCCAATTCTCGACTTTACTTCCGTTCTTGTTTGCTTTTGGTATTAGCGTAGTCCTATTTATCCTCCATATAGTTGGGAAATAGGAACTAAAGCACAAGATGTTATATAGTTTTGCCATTATTATGCGCATACCAGGAATTGATAGATGTTTTTTCTGCAAACTATCTGGCCCTTTTTTCTTTTCTCGTGGAGGAAATCCGCACGGACACCCGCCGTCTCTAGGGTGAAGAGCGGCGTGGTAGTGTCGGACTCCAACCGACCAAAACCTCCACGGTGACCGGTCCCATTGCGACCGAGGGATGCCCGGGAACCGCTATGGCGACACACCGGCCCCCCCCACACACTATTCCGTCCATACTACGTCTCTTTCGCCCTCTCCCAGGGGCCGTCGTCCGGATCCCTAACCGGACTGCTTGGTGCCTTCCGGGTGCTGGAAGAAGAGGTCCAGCACCTAAAACTTTTCTTTCTTCCCCTTCGGAGGTCGCTGGCGGCTTTACGCGCCTCATATAGGCGCGTCCACGGGCACCGCCGCGCCCTCGCCGGCCAGGTGGTGCCAACGACGCATGGAAATTCCCAAGGAGCGATCACCCCAACTTGGTACTTCGTCGTGCCACGCGCTGCTTAACCCTGGCGATCGGATGAAAACCAGCATTTTCAGCGCGCTATCGTCGTTGGGAAACTATCTGGCCCAGCCGCTGTTTTGTTCTTTATCTTTTTTATTCTCTCACTTATATCCTTGACGGTTATCGGAGGAAAAACTTCGCGTAACATCACTTCTAACACTCTACTTCCTAATACTATGAGATTTGGTGATCCAACTTTGGCCCATAAATCTTCATAGAGCCTTTTCACTTCTCTTGCCTCTGACGGTTGTCTGGCTGGCTCTAAATAAGCGAAATCATTGTCAGCCATCACGTCGGCTAACTTCTTCAGACATTCCTTAAAGATCTCTTGACAACGCGCGTAAGTTATCTTCTTTTTTGATTCCTTGTCCTTTTACCTTTTCTGCCTTCCTTTCTAGCGTTTACTTGGGGCTTAACTTGTTTACCATTTTCTTCCTTCTTCATGTTCTTAGTTAATGCTCC
The DNA here is from genome assembly GCF_905332965.1 of Bombus pascuorum. Classification (NCBI taxonomy): domain Eukaryota; kingdom Metazoa; phylum Arthropoda; class Insecta; order Hymenoptera; family Apidae; genus Bombus; species Bombus pascuorum. Next base: position 5,303,166 of record NC_083494.1, on the reverse strand, counting down.
ATAAAGAGGCATACGTACAAATTCATGAATACTTTTGATCAAATCTTCCCGATTACTGTTGTATTCGACCCAAATTCGTTCCAACCGAGTATAAACTTCCCTCATCGATGAGGGCACCTAGGTTGGATTTTCTATTTTTATTTTTAAACAACGTTGCCATTCGCAGATTGATTCTTCATTTATATTTTCTATAACGATTCGCGTTGGCGCGCTACATGGATCAACAAGATCGCACTCGCCCTCTACTTTCTGGGTACTCTCCTGAAAACTCACGTATTATTTACTATTTTCAATGCTTTTCTTTTATACCCGATTTGATCAACTGTTTTACTCGTTAAATATTTCCTGATTACCAAATTAGGACATTTGATTTCACTCTTAAGAGAGATTTCATACTTTCGAGGTAATGCCGCGTAGGAATTATTAACTAAACTAAAATTGACAATTGCCTCAATAACAATTAAATAAATAAATAAATAATAACTCTTTACTAGGTTCCACCATCAGCCTTATCTTAGTGGCTTCTATTTCTTGTAGCGTGGTTGCCCAGTTTATTCTTAAAGAATTGGCTATGCTTTTCAGGCTCTTCTCCATTGGTCTTTTGTTTATTAGGTTTCTCACTACTGGGTCTGTTGAAGTTATCATTTTTACCGCACTCTTTAGTATTCCAATTTTTCTTATTGTTTCTGATTTCGAATACCTAAACCTCTTTGATTCTTTTGGCGTAGAAGGAGTGCTTCGTTGTGGAGGGAGTCAAATGTAATGTTTCTTTTAATGGTTGCCCTATCTCCGAATCCAGTAACTTTGATGTTGCTTCACTGGAGGGACAAATCAGGAACCCGTATATAAGACGAGGTAGTATGTATAAACTGATTAGATATATTTTTTTCTGTGATTTTAAAACTAAACCTACCGACTCTTCGTGTATACCTATTCCTACCGTGTGCGGTCAAAATGACCGGTGATTAAAGAAGTAATAGTTTTTATGATTTAATTTATATAGTGGTTAATTTATAACTAAATGTATATAAAATCATGTACTTTCATAAAATTTCGTCCAAATTTACTTTTGTCTAATTGCAATCATAGACTTAAATAAAATTGCACTTTTATTTATACGCAGATATATCTTATTCAACCCCGTTGCATTTTTGATAAATTATCTTATTATCAAATGTACATTTGCCGCATACATATTTCCCGTATTTTAAACAAATTTTCGTAATTTTGTAACCTTTACAATTTTTAACTTGACAAATTTTTTGTAGTAATGAATCCGAACTTCTTAATAGTATTATTGTATGCAACAGATTTATAACAATTTTGTGAATTTTCTGTAAATTGTCCCCATACTGTAGATACCATTGCAAATTCATTGGTCCGAAAACGTTGACTTCTTTCACTCTTCTTATCAAATCGTATAAACCTCATAATTTCAGCAGTCATTCCTTCTCATTGTTTTTGAAAAAAATGCAGGTCTCAAAATAATATTGCACAAATATGAGACATATAAATTCTTTGCCTGATATGCATCGCGGGTATATAGCAGAGCAATAAATGCATCTAGTTTTGTTGCATCTAGCTTCCTGTTAGTCCCCAATACTCTAAATGCTTCTTTTTCCGTACATTTTAATATATGATCCCTTATACGGTGATCAATGATACGATAAAATGTCGTCTTTACTTGTCCTTTCATTATATACCGCTTGGCATATCTCTAAAAATATTAAGAACCGTTATCCTGCCAGGTTTGGGACTTGCATCTATTTCTCTCCAAACTGTCCCATCGGGCCCAGTTTCGATAGTTGGTTTTCTACATCAGTCTCACCCTTTGCTGTCAACGATAATTTCTTTCCTTTGCCCTGGACGTCAACGCTTATTTATAATATTCATGTCTGATTCAGTTATAAATAGCTTTTCATGTGTTTCCATGCCGTTTTCAATTGCTGAAGTTTCTTGTTCATCGCACACTGAACAGTTTTCTTCTATGTCCGTTATCTTTCTTTTTTATAATTTTTTCTTATAACTTTCTTTACAACTTTACACAAAACGCTCTGGGATGCTTTCTGCCTAAGTTTTAGAGATAATAAGTTTAGATGTCGACTAAATGACTAACAAACTGAGGTGTATTCTAGTCGAAAGGACAATAGTAAGTAAGAGTATCATCTGCGACAGCGATATTTGTACGAAAATATTCATCAGTATTGACCGTTCTTCACCAACGGTTATTCGAGGGTGAAGTTGGGGGAGCTTTTCCCGTGTTTTATCGCAATGAGCGAAATTATGAAGCGATATGATAGCGTTTAAATATGTTTAAATTCGTGTAGTATTTCGAGCGCGGTCAGTTTAACCGACGTCGATAGGTTTAGTGTTAAATCCATTTTTCTTATTCTTTTTACACAGCTAATTATATTTGGGACCAAGATTCCACTCGTCAAGCCCTTCCACGGTCCGATTTTTGCCTCGAAGAATTTGAATATAGATTCAGGGTCCGCCGCTGGGATTCTGTTTTCCGCTATTTTCAAGTTTGGATTTACTGTATACCAGATATCCCTGCGTGTTTTAATTTGAAAAGTTAGGTATTTCGATGTCGATATTTTCGTACCCAATCTCTCCAAATATTTATTTGTTATATTTAATTAGTATTGTGCCTGCTTTTATCACCATACTTTTACCATCTGCTAGATGTTTATTAATTAATAAGACATTTATTAATAAATGCATATTTATTAATATTTTCAAAACGGAAATAGATATCGCACTCTATTTTTTTAAGCTTGTTCTGTAAGCTTGTAGGAATATGTATTTATCCTTTGTTTGTTAAAATTTTGTTATTAAACAATGTTTTACAATAATTTTGTCAAATATAGGTACTGTACGTATCCCTTTCATATTGACTGTGTCTATGGGTTCCTTAAATGTATACATTTCTACTCGAAACTTTCTAAAAATACATCTATATAATGCCGAAAACGACTATTCTATAGAATATTAACTGATCACTTTACGTATCACATCTGTAAGCATTATTACTTTGTGGTTGCCACAATTTGGTTATTAACAAGTTCATTTATACAAAATCCAAGCACGTTTACGTTATATATCCCTTGCTAGTCGCTGTTTTGTTTCGATACGACGCTTAGTGAAAATACGTAATACAAATTTCTTGATTAATTATGTCCGTTTCTGAATTTTTCGTATTCAAGGCAATATGAAAATTGATTTTGATCCCACCTATTACGTCATCATGATAAAAGCATCTAGTCTCACTTAAAATAACTTAAAAAGATACTTATGGGCCTGAAATCTCCAATAATATGGCATAGAGAAAATATTTGTTTATTACGATATTTGTCCCTCCGTACCAAACAATTTGTTCCTGTAGTATTTTTGTGTATCATTTAAAGCAACGGAGATATCACCTTCTAACATAGTTAGTGGAACACCTTGTATACGATGAATTAATCTAGGACTGTGGTCTGTTGTTCCATTTGAATAAGATAATATATATTAATAGCTAAAGTAAGTCATTCGTCGCAACCACTTACAACTGTTTCTCGCGAAATTCATAGCTTGAAGCTTAACAATAAGCCGCGTGTCGAAAATATTTGTATCTTTCACGTTTTTACAATGTACACTACTCTGGACATTTTCAATGATATAAAATAGTTATTTTTATAAAATAAAATTGTAAAGAGAGAAAGAAATTTTAGAAAGAGGAGGAAAGTAAGATAAAGTACACTTTAGAGAATGCAAAATTGCTAACACTTCTGTACAGCCTTGTTGTTTTCGACGAGTTTTGACCTAAAATCAAATTTTAAAATACGGAATGCACTGGCTCAAAAGTTATGGGTATATAAATTTGAACATTTTTAGCGTATGCGATACGTTGCTTTGACGGAATATTGGCTTCTAGCCATACCCTTATTGATCGACACATATGACTCTCTTTCCGCCTCCCTTATTCAAAAATATATTGCTTGCGCGTCGTCTCCATCAATGATATCGATTTGATACACTTTGCAGTATCATCGCCATAGAAATTCGCATAGGCGATCGGCAAGGTTATCATCATGAAAGCGGCCTTTTTTTCGCATCTAGTGTTTTATCGACCGCCGATTAGATTCTGTCTCCTATGGTATGGAGCTCTTCAGTAGCTGTAATTAAAAGAATGAAATGAAATTAAAATCTAATTCAGATTTAAATGCAGTGAATACATAACCAAACTCAACGTCATTTGCCTACAAATTTCACGCTGTGATACATCATTTCGTGAATGAGACACTCATAACTTGGAAAGTAAATGGAGTAAAATCCGTAGTAACTAAACCTACGAAGGAAGAAGTATTACGAGGGAAAGAGCTGCGAGTTTACGTATTTAGATTGAACGAGTTATCCGACGAATAAGAGAATCTTTAAAACCATATACTGCAGTAGATCATAACATGTTGTCATGTTCTGATGACGTAATTTCTATTGCTTGTGCTTTAACAAATTTACAATGAGTAATTATAAAAACTTATTACGTAATACATATACATGCTAACATTGAATATTTTAGCATTAGATATAACCCCGGTCTTCTTACTTCATTTCTCAATGTTATCTTTATTTTAGTTAATATCTATTTAAATTCGTATTTTAATTACTTTAATGATTCGTTTTACTAAATTTATCGTTTCATTTTTCGTTTCATTTATTTTGGAAGCAGTTATTCCCATCTCATGCTACAACGCATTTTTCAAACGGTCTATGGAAACCGTTACGTCGCGATTGTTTATTTTAATTACATATGTTTCTTTGCCTCTTTTTGTCACCTTAAACGGCCCGTCGTAAGGCGGCTATAAAGGGCCTCCAATCGCGGCATGGCGTAAGACTACGTACGGTGATGATTCAAATTTTTTAGAGACGAAGATTTTCTTTTCGCCACGACGCGTAATCGGGCATGGCCTGACTTGTTCCATCCGTTCTTTTAGCCAGTTCGTGAATTCCGGATTGGCCCGATGCTTTGATGGTAGGAAGAATTCTGTCGGCAATCGTATGCCGGTGAAGTAAACCATTTCAGCCGCCGTTGCGTTAAGGTCTTCCTTTAACGTGGTTCTAATGTCTAGTAGCATGATAGGGAGAATTTCGACCCAGTTGCTCGTGTTGTGGCACTTAATCGCTGCTTTTAATTGTCTATGAAAACGCTCTACCATTCCGTTAGACGCGGGATGATAGGCCATCGTACGTAAGTGCTTGACACCGAGCAACCGTCATAATTCTTCGAATAAACGCGATTCGAATTGGAGTCCTTGGTCGGTCGTGATTTTTAAAGATACGCCGAAATTAGCTATCCAGTTTGGAAGAAGGGTCGAAGCAACGATTGGCGTTTCCATGTCGACGATGGGAATGGCCACGGGCCAACGCGAAAAACGATCGGTACACGTTAGACAATATCGGTAACCTTGGAAATATTGCATGAGGATAATGTCCAAGTGTATGTGTCCGAACCGGCCTGCGAACGTTTTGATTGTTTCCGCGTGTGAGGATACATGCCTTTTTTTTTCTCGTGGAGGAAATCCGCACGGACGCCCGCCGCTTCTAGGGTGAAGAGCGGCGTGGTAGTGTCGGACTCCAACCGACTAAAACCTCCACGATGACCGTCCCTATTGCGACCGAGGGGCGCCCGGGAACCGCTGCGGCGACACACCGGGCCAAAATATATTTCAATCTTTTTTTCACTCCCGATCGGCCTCGATCCTCGGTCTTCTCGCCAGAGGGTTCATCGGCGTCATCCTTCCTCCCCATTGGTTGACCAAACCCTGTGAGGATACGTGCCTGGTAATTTTGCAACGTTGGCATGGTATGCAATGTCGCGCTCACATTTGATAATCTTTATTGATGGACGGCCAGATGAAACGTGTCGTTACCATTTTTCGCGTAGCACGTATCCCCGGATGGGAAAGTCCATGTAGCGACTGGAATACAGTGCGTCGTAACGGTTCCGGTACATATGGACGCAAGTTTATTCCGTATATTCCGACATCTTGATCGGGAAATTGTACTTTTCTCAATTGCAGCTGGATTTCGCGCAGCTCGTTATCGTTCTTTTGCGCTGCAGTTAACATTTGGTGATCTACGGATTTCCCGATCGCTTCGATCCGGGATAGAGTGTCGGCTACGTTATTGTCTATCCCTTTCATGTGCCGGATATCGATCGTAAATTGTCCGAGGTAGTCGAGGTGTCTAAATTGTCTTGGCGAACACTTGTCAAGATTTTGGTTATACGCGTATATAAGGGGTTTATGATCTGTATATATTACGAAATCTCTTCCTTCGACGGCGTCTCTAAATCGTTTTACCGCAATGACAATCGCGAGTAGTTCTTGGTCGTACGCGTAGTATTCTTGTTGCGCGGGGGATAGCGATTTCGTTATAAAACCCGAAGGTTGCCAGGTATCGTTGACGCGCTGTTGAAGTACCGCCTCTATAGCATAATCGGATGCATCGACCGCGGGGCTAACGGGCGCGCCGGGAATCGGATGCGTTAACATTGTCGCGTCATCTAAGGCGCGTTCGGACCACTCGATGGATGCATTGCACTTCGTTGTGCCCTTCATCAAGTCGTTGAGTTGCTGAAGAATTTTTCCGGTATGAAACGTCTGTAGAAGTTAATTATACTGAGGTATCTGCGTAGGTCTTTGACTGTCGCGGGTAACGGTACTTTAACTATAGCGTCGACGCGTTCTGCTAATGGTTTTATCCCCTCGGTGGTTACGGTGTAACCGAGAAATTTTATTTCGCGGACGCCAAATTCACATTTTACGAAATTTATTACGACCCCATATTCGACGAGGCGTTTATCATAAACAAAATCCGCAAGTGTTCGCGGTGTTGTTCCTCGCTTTCGGATGCAATCAAAAAATCGTCTATATATGCGTAGACGAAATCCAGACCTCTCGTAATTTCGTCTACAAATATTTGACATGTTTGCGCGGCGTTTCGGAGCTCAAACATCATGTTGGTCGCTTCAAAGAGGCCGAAAGGCGTTGTGATCGCGGTTTTCTTTACGTCCGCCGGTGCGATTGGAATTTGATGGTAACTGAAAACGAAATCTATTTTTGAAAATATGCGTTTACTGTCCGGAGAGTACCTGTCCGGGGTGGTGCGGGCGTTCAATGCCCGATAGTCACCACACGGTCTAATTTCTCCGTCCTTTCTCGGTACGATGTGTAAGGGTGATGCCCACGGGCTTCGCGATGGCTGCATCACGCCTTGTTCGATCATGAATTCCGCCTTCGCCAACTTGAGACGATCGGGAGCGAGGCGGCATGCTTTGGCGCGGACGGGAGGTCCGGGCGTCGTATTAATATAATGTTGCACCCCATTCTGTATATTATTTCTGCGGAACAGTGGCGGTCTCGTTAGATCGGGAAATTCCGTCAGTAATCTATGGTACGGTGTATCTCCAACGATCGTTTTAATAGACACTACGTCGGCCGTGGCGTCGAATCCCACGAATCCCTTAGTCGACAGCCGGGTGGTTCTGTCGAGGAGCCGTTTGTTGCGTAGGTCTACGAGACAACCCGTAATGACTCAAGAAATCGATACTCATGATAGGCCACTTGCACATCGGCCACTATAAAACGCCACCTGAACGCTCAGCGTAGCGATAGATTAAGGGAGACGGTGACGGTGCCGTACGTCGCAATCCGCATTCCGTTGGCCGCAAAAAGTTCGTAGTCGGATTTGTTTGTGTGTCCGCGGATCTTACTGCGCGGATATACACAGGTGTCGGCACCGGTGTCCATCAAATACGAGATGCGCGTTTTTAAACCTTTTACAAAGATGCGTCGTGTCTTTAAGTTGCCGTAGTGCACCGCGTTTACGGACGGCTGGTCCCGTTTCCCCGATTCCACATTCACGGAGAACGACACTTTAGCGCACGTTCACGGAATTTCGCGTGATAAAAACATAGATCATTCCACCGCAGTGATTCTCTAGAGCGCGAACGGCGGCGAAATTGTGGACGCGAAGGTGAGCGTGATCGACGATGTTTGTCGTTTGTCAGCGTATCTATTTTTCTGGATTGCGCGTTGATTGCGGCGGCCAAGGAGTCATTTGTTGTCGCGTTTTGCACCGGCGGCTTGGTAACGGTTGTTATTCTATTAGCGCGGCTATTTTGCGAAAATGCCTCCTCTATCTCATTCGCGGCCCGAGTTAACTCGTCTACATCTGTGTCATCCACCACGGCCAAGACTTCTCTCGGGCGATCCGGCAACCGATTTCTCCACAGGGTGAGGATGAATTTTTCGGATACGCATGGACTGGCGAGTTTTTTTATATCGTGGTAGAATTTTGATGGTGTTCCGATCGCCCATTTCTTCGCCTTCTGCTAACCTCTGCACTCGATCGCCGTCTGTTTCTGCCAGGATGCGTATTAACTCGGCCTTCAGTATTTCATATTGCCCTGTGCCACTGGGTTCATTACTATTTCCTCAATTTGCCCTAGATACTGAGGCTCAAGGCAAGATATGAGAGCTGTGGATTTTTCTTCGTCGTTAGTGATGCCTGTAATCGCGAATTGTCTCTCCAGTATGGAGAACGACAGACCGATCTTCATGGGCATAAAGGGTGGTACACGAAGCGCTTGACTGGCCGTACTTCGTTTGCTATCAGTTGCCATTTTGTTTTTATGACTGTTCCCTTTTAGCACGTAGGGATCACCAAATGTGGCGGGTGATGGATGAATCGGTATTACGAAGTGACGAGAATGATTGCTGCTGCAACCGTCAAATATATTTAGAATAAATAATTAAATAAGATCGATAACGTCGATAGACGTTCGTACAAAGTATTCAACAAATAGAATAGACCGCTTCCTGTTTTTCTCGAAACTCAGGGCAGATGCCTATATTGGTGCAGCGTAGAGTACCACCGATACCCAGACCACCCGAATCGGTCGGTCCGTTTACGTTCGGCAGCAGGATTCTGATAGTGCCTACAAATTCCTATGCCTTGCTGCTCACATGCTCCAGATGGTAGGAATATCTCCTGACGTTATCCAATAAAATACCCAAATACTTAATTGTACCTGTTGTCATTATTTCTGCGCCTCAAATATCAATGCTAAAGATTTTCGGAACACGCTTCCCCATCAACAAAGTGATCGCTGTCTTCTCTTAGGTCACATGAAGACCATGTGTTCGCACACCATTTCCTGATGACCTTCATGGCTTCCCGAACCTTATCGCATATGTCTTGCATCTTTTTCATGGTGATGACCAGAGCCAAGTCATCGGCGAAAGCTACGGCGTCTAAGTCTTTCACAGAGTCCAGGGCGTGTAGAAAGCTGTCGTACATGATATTCCACAGGATAAATTCTCCGATCAAAGCCGGTGTGGGGTGGCTGGAAACCTCAACGAGAAGGTGATGTGAGTGGTCTTCACAGCCATGGGTTTACCAACTTCTCCGAAATTCTCTGCACCGGGTTAACAAACTATTGGAAGCACAGTGGCACCGACCGACCGCCACCCGCCTATAGTAGAATATCAGATTCATCGTGATTCTACGCCTTGAGAACATATAACCGCCTCGTGCTCTCCAGGAGATGAGCCCTGTGAAACGCTTTAATTCCCCATGATTGGTAGATAAGGCTCATGCGGTTGACAACTTTCTTCGAGTCGGTCTGGATTCCCGGTTAATCGACGATATGAATCGACGACGAAGTACTTCATGTTAACACGTTGAATGTCACGGAGGTCACCGGTGACCGGCACTTCAACTTATCGGTAGCGCCGCAGGTACTTACCAGTACCAGCTGCGGCGACCGGGGGAGGGTCCACGGGACACCGCGGGTGGCTGGCACCCAGGGTTGGCGATCACTGAGGATGAACTGGCTGGGGCTGTCGGGAGGATCGGAGCGCGGAAGGCCCCGGGTCCCGACGGGGTTCCGGCCAGTGTATGGAGGGGGGTCGCCGGGGTCTTGGCCCCAAGACTGAGGACTCTGTTCGACAGATGCCTGTCACGGGGCGAGTTCCCTGTCCTATGGAAGGAGGGGCGGATGGTCCTGTTGCCGAAGCCGGGACGTCCCCCCCGGACTCGCCTTCCGCCTTCCGACCTGTGTGCCTGCTGGAGCAGGCGGGCAAGCTGTTGGAGAGGATCGTGGCTGCCCGGCTCGAGTCTCATCTGTCTCGGCGGGCTCCCGGGCTACACGACAGCCAGTTTGGCTTCCGGAGGGGGCGGTCTACGGCCGATGACGTCGGCCGTGTCCGCGCCCTCGTCGGGGGGCCGTGCGGCGGGGTCACGTGGCGCTGGCTGTGTCGTTGGACGTAGTCAACGCCTTCAACAGCATCTCTTCGGACAGGCCGGGATCGCGAGTTCCATCGGGTGCTCGCTTACTTGCGGAGTGTAATCCAGGCCTTCCTTCGGGACCGTGGTATCGTCTACACCGTGCGGGGCGGAAGGATACACGGTACTTCGGGCACCGATGCCACCGGAATCGGCGCTACCGTGTTACGCCGACGACACGTTGGAGCTGGTATGGAGATCGACACGGGGCAGGACCGTCCGTCTGGCGGAACTGGCGGTGGCCGGCGCGATCACCGCGATCAGAGGGTTGGGGCTGGAGGTATCCCCCGAGAAGTCCGAGGCGATGTGGTTTTGCCGGAGGGCTGATCACGGGACGCCCCTGGCGGACTATCGCCTGAGGTTGGCGGGGGCAGAGATTCGGATCGGGACCAGTATGAAATACTTGAGCCTGATTCTCGACAGTTACTGGACATTCGGCGCCCACTTCGAGCGTCTTATACCGTCGGTCGAGGCGACGGCGAACGCCTTGGGACGTTTGTTACCTCGGCTGGGCGGAGGATCTGAGCAGCCCCAGTCTCCGAGCGATCGGGAGGCTGCACAGGTCGGTGGCCATCAGAATCACGAGGGGGTTTCGCACCGTTTCGGCGGTGGCAGCGGCGGTGCTCGTTGGGCTCCCCCCGTTCGAGCTGGATGCTCTGAGTTGTCGCGAGATCTATCTCCGCAACCGGGGTCTGCTGGGCGGAGTTGAAGCGAGTGACGAGGACGCGGCGGTGCCCGTGGACGCGCCTATATGGGGTGCGGGAGAGCCGCAGCGACCGCCGAAGGGGAATGAAGTTAGGCGCTGGACCTTCCAGCACCCGGGAGATACCAAACAGTCCGGTTGCGCGAGAGACTTAGTACAGACGGAATATTGCGCGCGGGGGGGCCCGGTGTGTCGCCGCAGCGGTTCCCGGGCTGCCTTTGGCGCCGTAGGGACAGTCTTCGTGGAGGTTTTAGTCGGTTGGAGTCCGACACTACCACGCCGCCCTTCCCCCTAGAGGCGGCGGGTGCCCGTGCGGATTTCCTCCACGGAAAGAAAAGAAGAAAAAAAAAGGTACTACCAGTAACCGACGTGGCAAGATTATTAGAAATACATAAATTGAATAAATGGCAATAATTATAAATTTTGCATTATTTCATTATTACTGGTGTGACGAAATTAATGCAGTATAAAACATATAAAAATAATTTCATTGATATATAAAATATAGACCTATTATGTGCGCACATTGCGATGTGTCTTATTGAAACACTTCAAACAAAGAAAGGGTGAACCAGTGCAGCATTCATAATGTGTCACTACTGTTTTACTACAGTTTTTTGCAGTTGTCCTTCCTAGCCTTTTGGAAATTTTTTGATAACATATTTTGCAAAATTGTCCCACAGTTTTAGCCTTCCCCGGCATTGCTTTTAATTCATAACGTGGTTTTTCAGCAGACTTTCGCGTGGAGAAATGGAAACCTCAAGTTCATTATCATGACATTTTGTTAAATACGTTGCTACTTTCATTCTGAAATTCGGGAATTTGAATATTTTCACGAGTTATCAAAGTTTTACGCAGTGGTGAACTATATTATGATATTTTAGATAGCAATTATCAAGATTCATGTTGAACTCATTTCATCGAATCCTTGACAATTTCCATCGCAATCATTTCTATTTCCTGTTAGAATGACCCGTATGTTTCCATTTAATCGCATATCTTCAAAACAGAAGGTTGAAGTGGACGCTCGATCGCGAGTCTGGCAAAAATCTCTACTCAAACGTTCCACTAAGGTTTTCACATATCGCAGATTATTAAGCGGCCGTATGTAATTATTGATTTCAGTAACCATTTCATTCACTACTTCATTTGTAAAATATGACTTGAAAAAGTCTATTAATACTATTATGTTTAAAGATACTTGCGATCCTGCAGTTTTTTTTGCCAGGTATAAACTGTATTCTTCGGGGTATTTCTTCGAATTCTGTGCAACTTTCCATTCAGAACTGTCTGCTTGTGCGTTTTATTCACTAGCACTATCGTTCTCGCTGTCACTATTTATTCTTCCTATTTTTCGCCTTTGTACAACTTCTACTTAAATGCCATCGTTATCACTGCTTTTGTCTTCTGCATCTTTAAGCTCTGATTGTGTAGATGCAATTTCGTCGTTCAGCAATGAAAAATCAAATTCACCTCATTAAACTAATTTTTTATCGTATTCTATGCTTATAGGGCTTACAAAATTTAAAAATAATATTCTTAACGCCATGACTACCAAGCTGAAATTGATGCAGACAGATGCAACTCGATGCATGTTTCCGGACAACGGTGAGATAAGAAAATCTTACCAGTATAGGAAGGTATATCTGTTTACACTTCAGAAGGTTATACGCCGTACAACGCTTCGAGTTTGAAAAACAATAAACATCGCTGTCGCTCGATGTATCGCGTCAAACCGAATGGTAACCAAGAGTCACCTCTCGAGTGTAAAGTTTTCGCGTGTTCGGTCAATCGTATCTATTATCTTTGTTTGTAGATCACGGAACCAGAAATCGTATGACACGCCTTTATATCGTCCAGCGTCGCATATAGGCATCCGAATATTGATTCATGCGAGATAAACTGTGTACCTCTGTGCTTACACGTATTGTAGCTAAAAATTACTATGTCGAGCCATTTGTTACAATCGCTATTGTTTGTTTATATAATGTTTTAGATACTCCATAAGAACATGATGGGGACATTGCTTTAAATAGAGTTGCTAATGCTTTAAATAAAGAGTTTATGAAGTGTGTTCCTTGATCGATCAGGATTGCAGAAATACTTTCGGTGTAGTTGATAAGGAGACGTTGCACGAGGAAGATGTAGGAATTTCCGGTAGATGTGGGAATTGGACTTACAATATTCAGCGAGACACTATCAAACGTGTGTGCTGTCGTGTCCGCGAACGTCATTGGCTGTTGTATCTTTACGCGTGTTAGGTTTTGGATTTGACGTTCCGCGCGGACATTCACGAAATTTTGGACGTTGGTTTTAAGAGAGGGACAATAATATCTCTTGCGGATACATTTATATGTCTTGGTAATGTTTTTGTGCCTAGCAAATGCTGATACATAGTACTGGAAAATGATATCGGGGCGCTAATTGGCTGGAGGAATTTGTATTTCATGCATACGAATATTTATGTGTTTTTGTGGCGACGAAGATGAATATCTTGCATTTCCATCCAACAGATATCGTCTATCGCAGTTCGCGATGGAAGTTCGGATACGACATCGAGGACAGAAAGTGAAAGCGTCACATCTTCTTGTTTAACGTGGTCGGTTTGCATGGCAACAGAATAAAATTACCTTTGTTCCGATTTCAGTTACCTCTACTCGACATTGAGTCATGTCGTGCGAAAGTTTCAGTTTATTTACTTGAAATAGGTCTGCCAATCTCGCATACAGTGGTTGTCCGTCCTGGATGTTGATGAAAAACTAAAAACAAACTAGTTTGGCCTTGAGCAAAAAGAGAGTTTAGATACATATCTACAGCTACCGAGACGGGCCATATACTTCCACTGCTTTCCACTTTAGGTTGATGGATTTGTTCTAGGTTCCTGATACCTTTTCCGTTTCATTCGTCTACTGGCGAAATGCAATCTGAACGGGAGTTTCTTGAACTACTTAATGCGGCATAATTCATAAGTTCGGTACGGTGAGGACCGTTTGTGGTTTACTTTCTCCCATAAATGGTATTTGCTAATAACTGTTCTTCAGATCAATTGTTGTTAGATATATTTGATCATAGTTAGGCGTTTTTGATCGAGACTCTATTATCTTCCACTTCTTCTACGGGGCAGTCAATGGCTCCATTTTGGATATTGTGTATAGCGGTGAGGTTTACGGGTTGCTCGATGTATGAATTATTCTCTACCTCAACAAGTAGATAAATTCTACCTTGGCTATTTTAAGCTTCTTGGGAGACAGTGGACAAAAAGCGCGAATGAGGAGTAATTTATTTGCTTCAATGTGGTAATACACCCGCTTTTGATCTCTCAAAGAAGATCTGCTTAATTGTGTTATTCCAGGGAATAGGATCTGTAGGATCTCACTGTAAGCCAAATCGATTTTCACAGTACAGATTGATACGCGTGGCCCATTTATTAGGTTTTCCGGACAGGAGAGACTTGTTATGTTGTTTATTATCTTATTGGCTTCTAGATTTATGCTGGTGTCAAAATAGTATGGGAAGCCTATAACATATATAATAATAGGGATTATTATTGTTATCAACTCACATCCACCGTTATATGTCTCTACGTCAATACGTCAATGAGTGTTAGACAGAAATGATATCCATTTACAAGAAGCATTGTGATAATATCTAAGTGCTCGCAATTGAATCGACTGCCTGGTATGCGGATCTGCTGTAGCAGACTGCGGCTGTACTGACTAAACTATTTCACGATGTCCTTCCTGATGCTAGACTAGATGAATTTCTCGCGAAACAGACCCAAGGTGGTACTGTCACTCGGGTGAGTTAGTCCGTGAGTGACTAAGGACTTGTTGTTGAAGAGCGTTGAGAATGTAAAGCCGAACTCATTCCGAAGAAACATCGCACGTAATACTCTTTCCTTCTTTAGAGACGCGCTAGGGAGCGGACGTGTTTTCGGTTTGTTCCCTCGACGAGATTTTGTCTTGGTTTTATATAGGCCTCACAGGCTTATTTGTTAACTAGTGTTAAAAAATAATGAAATATAAATAAGCTTTGGGGTTGACAATTAACAATGAGTTAATATGTGATATCATAAGTGGTGATAGGGCTACGTGGTAATAAATTCAAACTAGAATGAAGATTGATTGGAATATGAGTGCAAGCCACAAGTAAATTCTGGTGGAAATTAAAGTTAGAGTTAAAAACGATTAATATAGGAAGAAATAAGAAATTAAAGTTGTTGAGATATGTATAATCTTTCGTGCTGGACTGGGTTAAATGCGTATTAGAGTTACTTGTATGTGAGTATCAGTGTGTGGATACATGTGTGTAAGCGTCGATGAGCGTCCAGGCTTTTGTCAGGACAAACGACGATCGGCGAGAGTTTGGAAGCATCTAGAAAGAAGAGTTAGCAGTTAGCAGTCGAGTGTAGAGAAAGTGAGGAGACGCGTCCAAGTATGTATCGAAGAATATGTGAGAAATCCATCTAGTAATAAATATATTATTATTTAAATATTACATCCTAGTGTATAGTCAATGTGCATTCAACATTATTTCGGCACCAAAGATCCACAATTCTTAACATGGTAGCAGAGCGTGGTTCATCAATCTTGCGAAACAGTTTGAATAAGTGTTAGTAAGGGAAGAAACGTTCAAAAGAAAAAAAAGAGGAAAATATACTTCGAGCACGTAGGAACGCTTGAGTAAGTGATAAGGAATCAATCAAAATGGAGAGATCGGAAATCACGATACCCATATTCGATGGTGAGGATTATAGTATGTGGAAACAAAGAATCACGATGCTTCTGAGGTATAAAGAATGCGAGATTGTTATAACTAGAGTGAAGACCGAAACAGATAATGAAGATTGGGACAAAAGGGATCTGAAGGCAGTAAATATAATTTACAGTGCCATCACAAATAGACAATTGGAATATATCAGGGAAGAAAAAACGGCATATGGAATAGTGAAAAAGCTCGACGAAATGTACTTGAAAGAGTCGACGGCACTACAGCTCGTATGCAGAAGGAGATTGGAAAGGATAAGACTTGAGGACTATAGTAATTCAGCATCGTTCTTTAGCGACTTCGAAAAATTAATAAATGAATTAAAGGGTGCGGGCGCACAAGTAAGTGAGAAGGAAAAGCTAAATTACATGCTGAATACGTTACCCGAAGAATATAGCTACATAGCGGACATAATAGATGCATTGAAAGAAGAAAATCAAACGGTAGCATATGTGAAAAATAAAATCGAAATAGCAGAGAAGAAAAGAAAACCCAATCGAGGAGGAATGCAAACCAACGCCTTTTCTGCAAAAAGGGAAGGATGCTTCAGATGCGGAAGAGAAGGACACTTTGCGAGAGAGTGTCAAAATGGCGTCCAAGCGGGAAGCAGTAACAGCTATTGGCGTGGGTCAACACGTGGTCGCAGCAGTGGAAAAGAAAACAGAAGCAACACGAGCAGGGGACGTGGAAATATCCGTCGTCAATCAACAGCCAGCACGAGGGAATACGGTCAACGAGGACAAGGCAGAGGCTGGCAACAACGCTACAATGGGGCAAGTCAACACGACGCAAATTATTCACACAACGAAGGCTACGACAACCATGTAATTGGATCTTTCCTAACGAGAGTAGAGCGAGAAAATAGTAAGAATGAAATTACGGTATATACTAGCGATACGCGAAAAATAGATTGGATATTAGATAGTGGATGTTCAGATCACATTGTAAATAACGACTCTTATTTTGTTGAATACGAAAATTTAAAAAATCCGATAAATGTAAAGTTAGGAGACGGTAGAATTCTAAAAGGAACAAAAGTCGGAAAAATTATAACTTACTTCGAAGTAAACAAAAGGAGGATTAAAATCATAATGTCTAATGTATTTTATGTGAAAGAAATGGATAATAACTTGATTAGCTATGCGAGAGTAACGAATGAAAATAAGATAGTCTCAGCAGGAAATACTTCAAAAATATATAACAAATACGGAAAGTTGATAGGGATCGCATTCAAAGACCATGGCTTATATAAAATAAGTAGTTACATTGAAAGGCAAGAATCTCACGCTAAAAATGTAGGAAGAATGACAGATAAGGAAAAATTTCATAGGATCTTAGGACATGTAAACTTTAATTATTTAGATACAATGTGTAAAAAAAAACTAGTTGAGGAAATGCCAGAAAATTTTGAGCAAGTAAAAATAAAATGTGGTACATGTATCCAAAATAAAATGCATAATTTACCATTCCAAAATAACCGTAATAGAGCACGCGAGATTTTAGAATTAGTACATACCGATTTAAATGGACCTCATAAAAATACTGGGTTTGATGAATCTAAATATTTCTTAACATTTATAGACGACTATAGTAAATGTGCATTGATTTATACTTTGAAATCAAAAGATGAAGTTTACAATTGTTTCCTTGATTATATAAATAAAGTTGAAAATCTCACTGGTAAAAAGATAAAGAGATTAAGATGCGATAATGGAAAAGAGTATATAAACAGAAACATGTATAATTTAACTAGAGAAAAGGGAATTGTCGTAGAACCATGTCCACCTTATGTTCACGAGTTAAATGGAACAGCTGAGCGTTACAATAGAACAATCATGAATTCCGCTAGATGCTTATTATATGATTCAAAGCTGAATATTAAGTATTGGCCGGAAATAGTTAGAGTCGCGGCGCACTTAAAAAATAGAACCATTACAAACACATATGAAAACAAAACACCATTTGAGATATTTTTTAAGAGGAAACCGAATATAAATAATTTAAAATTATACGGAAGTAGAGTTTTCGTAAGAATACCTGAAATTAAAAGAAATTCGAAATGGGACAAAAAAGCAGACACTGGGATACTCGTAGGTTATGAAAACAATGGATATAGGATCCTAGTTAATAATAAAATTATAATTGCAAGATACGTAGAATTTGTAGATGTAGATGATAACTTAGTAGGATTTCAAGGAGAAGATGGACCAGACAATGAAATAGAAAAGGATTCAAACGAAGTTCATGAAAATGAAACAAATGACGAAGAAGTCGAGCAGGTTACAATAAAAGAGGAGAGAAATTTAAATAACGGATCAGAAAGAGAACTTGAGGACGCAGGAAAAAATTTGAGAAGGTCAGGGCGTGAAAGAAAGAAACCTCAAAGATATGGCCAAACGAGCTCATATTTCATTTATGTGAACGTAGTTAGCGCAGACAGTCCCCAAACCTATGAAGAATCTTTAAGTGGAGATGACAGCGTTTTATGGAAAGAAGCAATGGATCGAGAGATGGATAGTTTAATCAAAAATGAGACCTGGCAATTAGTGGAGAAACCAAAAGACAAAAGGGTATTAGACCTGAAATGGATATATACAAACAAATCTGATAACCGTAAGAAAGCGCGACTAGTTGTTCGAGGCTTCCAACAAAAGGAAATACTAGAAGATTTATACTCTCCAGTGGCAAAAATGCAAACGTTGAAGTTATTACTATCCTATTGTTGTCAATATGGTTTGACGATCATGCAAGTGGATGTAGAAACAGCGTTCCTAAACGGAACTATAAAATCGGAAGTATTTGTAAAACAACCTATAGGTTACGACGATAAAAGCGGGAAAATATGTAAATTATCAAAAGCATTGTATGGATTGCGTGAAAGTTCAAGAGCTTGGTATGAATGTTTCGACGAGTATAT
The DNA here is from genome assembly GCF_905332965.1 of Bombus pascuorum. Taxonomy (NCBI): domain Eukaryota; kingdom Metazoa; phylum Arthropoda; class Insecta; order Hymenoptera; family Apidae; genus Bombus; species Bombus pascuorum. Next base: position 5,284,447 of record NC_083494.1, on the reverse strand, counting down.
GAGAAAATTAGGATTTCAAAGAAGTAAAAGCGATTATTGTCTATATACGAAGTATGAGAGCGATGATATCATATATCTAATTCTATTTGTAGACGACTTATTAATATGTGGAAGAAACAAAACAAAAATCGATGAAATTAAGAACAAATTGTCAAACAAATTTGCGATGAAGGACTTAGGTGAAGTAAAGACTTATTTAGGAATAAACATTGAGTACGATAATGAGAAGGGTGAGATGAAATTAGATCAAAGTAGTTACATAGAGTCATTAGCGAAACATTATAATATAGAAAATGGTAAACTATATTCCACACCAATGGAACAAAACTTAAGTTTAGAACCCGCACAATCAGCCTCAGACGATATAAGATATAGAAATCTCATAGGAGCTTTATTATATATTAGTACCGGAACAAGATTAGACGTTAGCTATAGTGTGAACTATTTAAGTCGATTTCAAAACAATTATAACGAGACGCACTACAAGTATGCATTGAGAATTTTGAAATACTTATATTTGACTAGGAAATTAAAACTAACTTATAAAAGAAATTTGAATGCTGAAGTTATTGATTGCTTTGTTGACGCTGATTGGGCTGGAGATAAAGTAGATAGAAAATCCACCACAGGGTTCATCATAAGATTTTTCGGAAACGCAATTTACTGGAAATCGAGAAAACAAAGTAGCGTGACAAAATCATCAACAGCCGCCGAGTATGTAGCTTTATCCGAAGCCGTGAGCGAGATAAAATTTGTAAGAAAATTGCTGAAAGATTTCAAAATAATGATCGAGGCACCAATAAAAATTTACGAAGATAATTCTGGAACGATTGCGATATCGAAATTTGGAAACTTAACAAAAAACTCTAAATACATCGAAGTTCATTTCCATTTCGTGAATGAAAGTTACGAAAATAAAGAGATTGACATTATAAAAGTAGATTCAGAAAATAATGTAGCTGATATTTTAACTAAGGCTCTAGGAAGAAATAAATTTGAAAATTTTAGATTAATTTTAAGAATTGTTTGATTGACTTATAAATGGCAAATGAATATACAGCACGAAAAATTAAGGAGGTGTGTTGAGATATGTATAATCTTTCGTGCTGGACTGGGTTAAATGCGTATTAGAGTTACTTGTATGTGAGTATCAGTGTGTGGATACATGTGTGTAAGCGTCGATGAGCGTCCAGGCTTTTGTCAGGACAAACGACGATCGGCGAGAGTTTGGAAGCATCTAGAAAGAAGAGTTAGCAGTTAGCAGTCGAGTGTAGAGAAAGTGAGGAGACGCGTCCAAGTATGTATCGAAGAATATGTGAGAAATCCATCTAGTAATAAATATATTATTATTTAAATATTACATCCTAGTGTATAGTCAATGTGCATTCAACATTATTTCGGCACCAAAGATCCACAATTCTTAACAAAAGTATAAATAATAAATGAATGTGATGAGTAAAGTTTCAAATGTCCGATTGGAAACAACTTGTCAGGAGGAAATCCTTTTCTTGCCCATAATTACCTAAAAGAGAAAATAATTGTTATTCAGGAAGAAATAACCAATGAAGTTATTGATAGAAGAAGAAAATAAACTAAGTTAAACATTCATTTGCAATTAACAATTAATAAATAATAACAGTTACTTATTAACATAGTTAATTAATTTTGATACAACGGCTGAAACGTCCGTTAAGCTGAGTCATTAGATTGAACCAGAAAAAAATAAACAAAAACGGAATCGCCCTTCATAAAGAAAAAATAAATTAAAATGAATAATTCATATGGATAAATAAATATTGAATATCTAAGAACTCTAGATAAAAACTAATAAATAACTAATAGATTATAACTTATAAACATTTTGATAAAGTAAATGAAAGTAGAGTACAAAAGTTAGGTGAAACTATGACTCATTTGATAATCATAACAGTTATTTTCTTTTTGAAAAATTGAAATATAAAACGAATTGATGAAAGAAATTATTAAATATAAATTCTGTAGCTTGAAAGAGCAGTGAGTGTCGAGATTAGTGAGTTGATCATCCTGGAACTATGTCTCGCGAATGGCTGCATCGACTGTTGAAGGCATAGAGATTTCGCAGATGCGAATTATTGTCACATATTGCCGCGATCGCCGAGAAGTTGTTACTCCGCTTGGGATGGCATCGAGCAAGAAAAATGCAACTCGAATGACCAGGAATTTTATGACGAGGCAGGATGGTATTCCATATATGGAGTTATGAATCTTACTTGTGTTATTTGCTGTAGAGTTTGCGTCATACGCATCGCCCGAGGATTATCTATAACAAAACTATAAGATAACACAACTGCCACTAAACGCTTCGTTTTAGCTGAAATGCTAGCTGGTGACGATAAATGCTAAGGAATACCATATGTAGTCTAAGCAACGATAAAATGTACCTTTTTCTGTGGAACCTCAAAATTGAGGCCGATACTTCCGAGGTACCCCCTCGTAGGGTCTTATAACTAATATCTGCCTTAAGTTGAGAACCAATTAAAAGACAAATAGTCATCAGGAAATTAAATAATAAATAATCATAAATAAATAAATTAAATAGTAGACGGCGCTAAAATAAATAAACAAGTTCATATATACAATTTATTCTTAGTCAATTATAAAATAATAATAAATAATAATAAATAAATAAAAAAAATTTGTATCGTCATCCGTCTAAAAACACGTTGCACATTTCAATGGAGCTGCGTAAGACATTCAATATTATCGTTTTTATAATATTGTTTGTAACGCCCATCTGTTTTAGTGCTCTTTCTGTATTGGGCGTTATTGATTCCCTCTACTGCCCAAGACCACGGGTAAAACTTCACCCTCGCCGATATTGAATTTTTCTTTTAGATGATTTAGACATGGGAGGTATTTGTCGACCTTTCCCTTTTCGGCTTTTTGGAGGTAATCCTTATTCTCGTAGCGGACAGTAACGTCGACCACGAGAATCCTTTCCCTGTTTTTAATTACAAGGTTAGGTCTTACCAGGTTACCTCCTACTTTTAGGCTCGACAAACACCTCATTACTTTTCCTCAAGCTATCGGCGAGGATTAATTTCACCTTATCGTACCTCTTAATTCTCAGGCCTTTGGTGTATTGGCACAGCCCTAATATATGTCCAAGGGTTTCGGGCTGGGCATGACATCTTCAGCACATTACATTTATCTTTTTATTTGCTCTTGCTAGAGCTACTTTTGTGCTGAAGGTATTGGTCCTTAATTTTAGGGCATCAATGAAGCGAGATGGCCTTAGCAGATGGTACTCTTTCAGTCATACATTGCCAAGCTTTTTCCTTGCGAAGTCAGCCACACCTTGGCCTTGACTCCGCAAGTCGGCCCATTGTTTAATGTGTTCGTTTCTTAAGCGTTTCTTGGCCTTGTAAATGTCCGAGGAAGTGGCTGGCCTATCCTCAGGGAGTTAGCTATTTTCTTTAGTTTCGACTCCGTGTCCTCGTTTCTTAGGCTGGTAGCTGCTGGATCTGTGAAATTTTTGATATTAATTACACTTTTTATGGTGCCGAGTTTAACGAGATGTTCGAATCTCGGTAACCCTAATCCACCATTGATTTTAGATGTGTAGAAGATGCGACTTCTTGCCTGATTCCACCATCCAATAGTTTTAACACTCCCTCGTTAGGTGGGTTTATTAGCAGATTGTATATGTAGCGAGGGAAGATATACTTTTGTAGAAGCTCAATCTTTTGGCCCGATTTTAATGAATGTTTCCTGATTCTTTTAATCGTACCCAGTATTTCTGGTACGACTATCCCACTTTTTAGTCCTTTCCATGGTCCAATTTTGGCTCCAAGATACTTGAAGGAATTCCTCGCGTGCGATGTTCGGTGTCCTTCTGTTTTTAATTTTTATCTCTGGGTCCTCTACGTACCAGGTGTCCTTCTTTGAGATCACCTGGAACGTCTGACTTTTGTCCCCAGAGATACTCATCCCGAGGCCCTTCAGGTATTATTGGACCATGGATAATGCTTTTGAGGTTCTCTTTTGTCTTTGCCTATTAGGATGATGTCATCGGCAAAGGCCAATATAGGAATCTGATTATTAGCATTTATATTAATCCCTTCTGTGGATTCTTCTACCGCTTCCAGCAGCGGTTCCAGACATAAGTTGAATAATATAGGGGACACGGGGTCGCCCTGCTTAACTCCCCTGAGGATTTCTATCTCGACCCCAGTACCATCTTTGGTTTTGATGGTAGTCTTGGTTTTCTTGTACATTTCAATTATTTAATCGATCAGTGGGACCAAGATACGTTTCCTAGCCAGACTTGGTGCGATTGCTGAGTGGGGCACCGTGTCAAAAGTTTTGAAGATGTCGACTATTGTGAAGACACCTCCCCGATCTTTCTTGCTTTGTTCTAGGGCTGTGTTGAACAATTCTACATTTATTTTACATCCGTTCTCGGATGTAAAGCCCTTTTGTCCAACATTTTGCACGATGCCCCTTCTTAATCTCTTGTCGAGAGTTGAAGAGAAAATCCGTGCCAAAATAGAACTGATTGTGATTGGCCGCCAGTTCTCGGCCTTGTCCAAATCTTTACTAGGTTTTGGTATTAGAGTTGTTCTGTTTTCTCTCCAACTCTCTGGATAGTGAGAGGTATAGCACAAGATATTGTATAATAGTGCTAATACTTTAGGCAGGCCATGGGATTAACAAATTTTTCTTTTCAATAACATCCGGGTCTCCAGCTGTTTTGTTTCTGATCTTTTTAACCCTCTCACTAATTTCCTCAGCAGTAATTGGAGGAAAGTATTCCTGTAAAAGACCTCCTGAAGCAGATTCTTGTGGCATGGGGTGATCTGGTGGTCCCATTTCCCTCCATAACTCTTTATATAGCATTTTTACCTCCTTTGCTTCAGGAGGTTGCCTGGCAGGTGTCAGATATGCCAGGTTGTTGTTGATCACGATATCCGCAAGCTTCCTTGGACATTCATGAAACATGTCGTGGCAACACACATAAATATAACGCCGTTCGTGATTCTTCTTACTTTTTGCTTTATATTTCTCATTCGCTTTGTATTTACTTTTTTCTGGAGGCTTTTCTTCTTGCTTATCTTTTAACGCTTTTAATAGAGACGTGCCAACAAATTTATTAATTTTTGCCGCTAAAATTGTTTTGTGTTCTTTAAAACCATCCCACAACTTTTTAAGCTCTTTATGTAGCTTTAGTGTGGGAGGGGGGACTTCGGAGTCTTTTTCTATTTCGTTTTTCAAGCAGCGCCGCCATTCAATTATCGATTCCTTTTCTAATTCTTTAAAGTCACAAGCTGGCGCATTGCCTTAATCAATGGGATCGCACCCTCCCTCTGTCACTGGGTCAGCCTCCTGGGAGCTCGCTTCCTCACTAATAATTCTTAACATTTTTCTTTTGTTTTTTATTTGTTCTGCTGTTTTTGTAGTGAGGATTTTGCTAATTTCAATATTAGGTTAACGATAATCTTTGTATAATTCATTGAGCTCTCTCAGGAGGCTAACCTCTACCTCTCTCCAATTCCTTGAACTAGTAGGGATGGCCTCTTTTCTTTTTTCATTTCTAACGGCCGGGTGCGCATGCCATTCATGAGTGGATGAGTGGAACCCTCTTTGGGTGCTGAAGCTCATACGGCAAGCTTCGCATTTATAAGCTCCCTCTTTTCTTGAAGTAGTGCCACTACACTTGGGTAAGCAACGCTGTCCCCCAACAGCGACACCATAATTTTAAAAATCGTTTCCGTCGACACAGCCGAGTCGTCAACTATGATCCCCTCCGGAGCGGAAGAATCCGCCACACCGCCACCGGGATTGAGAGGCGCTGCGTCCGAGGCTTCAATTCCATGATTATCGAATTTTTTGCAATAATTTTTCCTCCTCTTACTACATATCCAATCAAAATTCATCTTTTTGCCTTTTTCTTTCCAAGTCGTCATAACAACCAAGGAACGAGATTCTTTATTTAGATTTTCTTTATTAAAATCCTTTGTTTATTTACGTCTCTTCACGGTAAACTTTTACCGTTAATCGGCAAGCCGATAAAATTAAGGATATAATAAATCGTCTCTCGCTCCTTCGCCGCCGTACTCCGTTTTGCCATAAACCGTTTTATGGCGGCATGCTGCTAATAAAGGCTTTGAGGGATCACAACACGCAGCTAAGTCCAGCGGCGTATTGCTTTCCCATTAAGGGAGTCAAGCACATCACCAACATGACGAGGCATTTGGCTAAAACCTATGAGCTTCGATTGAGGCTCATACTTCCGAGGTACCCCCTCGTAGAGATTTATAAAATTCGAATTCACCTCAAGAATTGATCTCCAATTGATGAGGCGAATGATCAAATGTAAAATAAAATAAAATAATAAATAATTGATAATTATATTTGTCAATCTTTAAAATAGAATAAATTAAATAAATAAATAAATAATAACTTGTAATATACAAAATCTGGGTCGTTATCACCAGTCTAAAAATATGTTCCACATCTCTATGGAGCTTCTTAAAATATTCATAATAATGGTTTTTATTATATTCTTTGATATGGCCATCGATCTCGAATTTGCTTCTGTGTTGGGCGTTATTGCCCCTCCACTGCCCAAGACTATGGGCAAAACTTGACTCCCGCTAACATTGAATTTTCCTTTGAGATATTCCATGCACGGGAGGTATTTGTCGACCTTTTCCTTTACAGCTTTGGACAGGTAACCTTTGTTCTCGTAGCGGACTGTTGCATCGACTACGAGAATCCGTTCCACGTTTTTAACTACGAGGTCCGGTTTGTACAGATTATCACCCACCTTGAGAGTCGGTTCAACAAACACCTCATTGTTCCTTCTTAGACTGTCGGCGATGGTAAGCTTCGCCTCATCGTGCCTCTTAATCCTCAGGCCTTTGGTGTACTGGCACAGCCCTAATATGTGACCAAGGGTTTCAGGCTGGGCACGACATCTTCTACAATTAACATCCATTTTCTTGTCGGCCCGTGCCAATACCGTTCTTGTACCAAAGGTGTTAGTCCTGAGTTTCAAGGCATCAAGCCTATCACTTCGCTGCCGCTGTCCGACATTTCTGCCGGTGTGTCTAGCTTCGATGCGCTGGCTACCTCGTCCTTCGAGCCCTTCAACGGGCTTCTAGCCAGGCTTCTCGTTGGCCTGAACGTTCTCTCCTCCTCCGATGTTTTTTTCATATACTTGACGATCTTATCGCCTTTTAAGGTTTCTTCCTTGATGATTCGGATCGCCTTTTCGCAAGGCGGTGTTGCTCCTTTCGTTGTTTGCGTAGACACCCCGACTTCCTTGATAATCTCCGCGATGTCCTCGTTAAATTCCAAGTATCTTCTCGTAATTGTCTTGCTTCCATTCCCCTCCTTGGCAAGCCTAGTTGCTTTTTGGTCCCCGGTCGTGGTTACCGAACGAGAGGAGGCCCTGGGATCGACCTTCCCCTCGCCATTCGTCCAGTTGCTAGATGACCGTCGGGTCGAGCCTGGGACGCTACTCGAATCACCGACGGGGCCTGGAGGCTCCGAAACCCCCTGAGCCGTAGGTTTATTAACCTTGTTCGACTTATCCATGTTCTTTACTAAAAAGACAAAGTCCTTTAACGTAGCCGGTCGTCGTATAATCGTTCTGTGTCCTTCCAATCGTATACAAGCCGTATCCCAAAAACTTGCCAATGTCGTCGTAAAATCTCCAATCGAAATACTTTATAGATAATATCTAATTTTAATTTTAACATTAATAATTAATTTATAACTTTAATTCTCACAATTAATTTCACTACGGCCGGTAAGCAAGGTAGCGATTGGCAACTGTACCTACAATCGGTAAGCACGGTCGCTGTCGGTAACCGTACCGATAGTCGGTAACCAGGTGTCTTTTTTAGAGCCCACCTGGTACGTTTGGTTCTTTTCTCTAGAGATCTTCCTTTTTAAGCCATTGAAGTATTTATGATGAGTGTCCACCTGGTGCTGCGCCTCCTCCTCATTTGCGCCAAGCAATACGAGATCATCTGCGAACGCCAGGACAGGAATTTTTCTACTTTGACTGATGTTTATGCCACTGGTTGACTCTTCGATCGCTTCCAGCAGTGGGTCTAGACATAAATTAAATAGCAGTGGCGACAAGGGGTCGCCCTGTTTCACTCTTCTGAGGATCTCGATCTCGTCCCCCATTTCCCCATTAGCTTTAATGATTGTGTTATTGCCCGTATACATGTTGTTTATTAATTTAATTATGGGGGCCGGCACACCCTTCCTAGCCAGGCAAGGTGTTAAAGGCGAATGAGGTATAGTGTCAAAAGCTTTCGAGATATCCACTATTGTGACTATCCCGTCGTTATCTCTTTTACTATTGCTTAAGGCAGAATTAAGCAGGTCTACATTGATTTTACATCCACTTTCGGATGTAAAATCTTCCTGCCTTAAACTCAACACGATCCCTTTTCTTATTCTCCTGTCAAGGATGGAGGAGAAAATTCGGCCGAAAATGGAACCTATAGTGATAGGTCTCCAATTCTCGACCAGGCTGCTAGGCTTGTTGACATTTGGTATCAAAGTGGTCCTATTATTCTTCCATATGGAAGGATAATAGGAGCTATATAGACATATGTTGTAAATTTGTGCGAGGATTGAAAGCAGGCCTGGTATTGAGATGTGTTCTTTGAGTAAACCATCGGGCCCTGCCGCAGCCTTCTTTCTTATCTTCTTAATTTTCTACGCCACATCCTGAGCAGTTGTCGGTGAGAAAAATTCGTTCAATGGCAGCTCAGAGGCTCTACTATCTAGGATTGGGGTACTAGATCATCCTGTCTGTCCCCACAAATCCTCGTAGAATCTCCTGACATCAGCTGCCGCTGGTGGTTGCCTGGCTGGTTCGAGGTATGCGCGATCGTCGTTTATTACAACGTCGGCCAACCTCTTTGGACATTCTTTGGAAATGTTCTGGCAACGTGCGTAGGAGAAACGTTTTCTTGCATTACGATTGTTATTTTTATTTCCCCAATTTGAGGGCTTCTTATTGTATTCTTTTTCATTCTTTTCTTTAAAATTACTAATTTGTTTAATAGCTCCATATTGATGTGTCTCAATAAATTTATTTAAATCGATTGCGAGGACTTGCTCGTCCCCTTGCTTTAAAAACAGGAGGCACGTCGGTTGCTGTCTCTATGGATTCTTTCAAGCTGAGCCTCCATTCTACGGTAGACACATTGTCAACATTACTCTCAGGCTCAATTGAACACGCATTGCCTGAGTTCAAAAGATCGCACCCTCCATCTGTCATCTGCGCAACCTCCTGAGGGCTGATTGCCTCACTAGCTAATTTCAATTTCCTTCTTTGATATTTAATTTGGTCTATAGTTTTGCTAGTGAGGACTTTGCTTATTTCAACATTAGGGAACCTGTGGTTCCTATATTTTTCCTCAAGTTCCCTCAAGAGATTGATCTCGTCTACATTCCAATTTTTGCTTGGGGGGTCCGCTCCCCTTCTTTTGGTGTTTCTTAAGGCAGGGTGCGCATGCCTTTCGTGGGTCGAGAAGCCTTTCTGGGTCCCAAAGCTCATGGGGCATGCTTCGCATTGATATTCTCCCTCCTTCCTTTGACTAGTGCCACTACACTTAGGTATGTGGCACTGTGCCCCACGCAGCTTTGGGAAACTTTTCCAATAGAGACATACCCATTGAATCTTTGCGTCCGTATGATGGTGATCAAGGTGCCTGTTCAGGTTGAATAACGACAGGCAACCCGATCGCCCACTAAAGGCACCAGAATTTTCGAAATCGCTACCCTTTGACTAGCTGGGACGTCAACGGTGATCCCCTCCGAAGCGGAAAAATCCGCCACGGCGCCTCCGGGATCAAGAGGCGCCGCGTCCGTGGCTTCGCTATTATTTGAATCGAACTTGCCCAATTTTTTTGTGGTCCGTGCAATGAATCCAAATGTATCCAAATCATATCCATTAGACGTTCCGAGTCGTCAACAAGCCAAGGAACGAGTTCCCATTATAACAATACTATTAGATAATATTAATAATAATTGCATTCGCTTCTTCACGGTACCGGTCTTATACCGTTAGTCGGCAAGCCGACAAAGATAGGTTTGTCTTTCGCTCCTTCGCCGCCGCATTCTGTTCAGCCATGCACGCCGCATCCGGGGGGCAAGTCCCCACGTTAGTGCGGCGAACATGTTACCGGCGGTACCACTGGGAGGTAGGAGTGCGACTTGGACAAGCAAAGCTAAGGCCCCACCTGTCCCCGAGTATCTATGGCTCCCCAGAGCCCCGCAGCACGACCGCTGTAAAGCTGCTGGCCACTAAAGGCCCTGTGGGACCACGACACGCCGCGGAAATGGCGGCGTTCTGCTTTGAGCTGTGCCTAGAAATCGGCTGAAAGAGAAGAAAAACTCGCTACGGACGACAGATGCCGTACGCAGCGAGATCCCTATCCATTATTAGCATGCGCAACTAAGTCCAGCAGCGTATTGCTTTTCAGCAAACGCAACTGAAATAGTCGCATATTGCTTTCCGAACACATACAACGCTACGTCCAACGATGTATTGCTTTTCCAGCGTACGCGACTGAGTCCAGCAGCGCGTTGCTTTCCAGCAAACGCACCAAACAAGCCACACATAGTTCCCCGGCATATACGCGGCTAAAGCCCGCGGCGCATCGTTTCCCCATTAAGAGAGACAAGCACGTCGCTAATAAGACGACGAGGCATTTGGCATTACCCTGTGTACGTCAAGTTGTAAAATGTACACACTTCCCAGGATGACCCCCCTGGTAGGGATATTTTTAAAAAAATAAATCTGCTCTGAAATTGACAAGTCAATAAACAGAGCAGAAGTGCATTTGTAAAATTTATGTACAATTCTAATTATGTCAGATGTTAAAAATATATGTACAATTTTTCTTTTCCATTCCATTTCCATCTCATGTCCTTTGACAAGCCAGGTCGTCATAAAGGAGCCAAGGAACAAGTTTCCTTTAATTCTGTATTTCTTTTATGGAAATCCAAAGTTTCCGCTCCTGCTTCGCCGCACTCCGTTCAGCCATGAACGCCGCTTCTAGGTGATGCCTCGGATTACCACCCAGAAGCAGTGGCGAACATGTTACCGGCGGTACCACGAGGAGGTAGGAGTGCGACTTGGGGAAAAAAAGAAATATAAAAAGAGGTCAACACCACACCTAGAGCCTGTGTAAGTGTGAAGGAACACAGCTCTACGATGTCAAATCAATGAGAAAACTTTTAAATTATATGAACTTGCTCGAATATTGTGCCAGGTGTATCGGACCGAGGTATTTGCCAATATTCTGTGAGCTGTAAAGAGGCTCATACTTCCGAGGTAACCCCCTCGTAGGGAATTTGTACATATGTTCAAAATTTGCATATCTCAGGAATTGATTTATCAATTGATGAGACAGATGTTAATTTATAAAATAAATAAAATAAATAAATAAATAAATAATTTTAATTCTAATCATATCCGTGTATAAAATTCTTAGTTATCGAGGAAGATATTGCATATCTCTATAGAGCTTCTTAAAACATTTGTTATAATTGTTATAATGGTCGATTTTGCTACGCCCATTTGTTTCAAATTGTTTTCTGTATTGGGCGCTATGGCCCCTCTACTGTCCAAGACCACGGGCAAGACTTGGCCCTCGCCGATGTTAAATTTTCTCTTAAGATATTCGATGCACGGGAGGTACTTACTGACCTTCTCTTTTTCGGCTTTGGACAGGTAATCCTTATTCTCGTAGCGGACCGTTACGTCAACCACGAGAATCCGTTCCTTGTTTTTAATTACAAGGTCCGGTTTGTATTGATTGCCTTCCACGTTGATAGTTGGTTCGATGAACACCTCGTTATTTTGCCTTAGGCTGTCGGCAAGGGTCAGCTTCACCTCATCGTGCCTCTTGATTCTCAGGCCTTTGGTGTATTGGCACAGCCCTAATATGTGGCCGAGGGTCTCGGGCTGGGCGCGACATCTTCTACAAGTTATATCGATTTTCTTGTCGGCCCGTGCCAATACCGTTCTTGTACCAAAGGTGTTGGTCCTGAGTCTTAAGGCATCGATGAATCTTGATGGCTTGGGCAGATCATATTCCGGAAGCCACGCATTGCCAGACTTGTTTTTAGAGAAGTCAAGTACCCCTTGTCCTTGACTTTTCAGTTCTCCCCATTGTTGTATATGGGCGCCCTTCAGTCTTTTTCTTGCTTTTTCTATTTCGTCTAAACAGGCAGGCCAATTAATCCGCAGGGAGTTGGCTATTTTCTTGAACTTTAAGTTTACGGTTTCGGTGTACAGACTGGAGACTGCTGGATCGGTCGAGTTTTTCATCCTTATTGCACTTTTGAGGATGCCGAGTTTGGTGATGTGCTCAAACCTCGGTATCCCCAGCCCTCCACAGTTTTTGGGGGCGTAGAAGAAGCCAGTGGCGGTTGAAGGCATTAGATGGTAGATTGCATTTATTTCCTGCCTGATTTGCTATCGAGCAACTTCAATACAGTGTCACTTGGCGGGTTTATCAATAGATGGTATATATATTTTGGGAATACGTACTTCGTGAGTAGCTCGATCTTTTGGCATGGTTTCAGCGAGAGTTTTCTAACTCTTCTGATCACGCTCAAAATCTCGGGTACCACGACTCCACTGTGTATTCCCTTCCAGGGCCACATTTTGGTGCCTAAGTACTTGAAGGCTTCCGAAGGGTCTACAGTTGGAATATTCTGACCCTCGAGCCTTATTTTGGGATCTTTTACGAACCAGGTGTCTCTTTTAGAGACTATTTGGCTACGTTTGGCTTTTGCTGACTGAGGCCTTCATGCCTAAGTCGTTCAAGTACTTTTGGAGAGCGTCCACTTGGTGTTGCCCTTCCCTCTCGTTTGCGCCAAGCAACAGTATATCGTCCGCGAAAGCCAGGACAGGTATTTCTTGGGCTATGTTTATTTTAACGCCTCTGGTCGATTTTTCGATCGAATCCAGCAGTGGCTCCAGACAAAGATTGAAAAGCAAGGGCGACAAGGGGTCGCCCTACTTAACTCCTTGGAGGATCTTGATCTCGACCCCCATCTTTCCATTAGCTCTAATTATGGTTTTATTGTTTTCATACATGTTTTCTATGAGTTTTATTATGGGAGCCGGCACACCCTTCTTAGCCAGGCAATGTGTTAAAGCCGAATGAGGAATCGTGTCGAAGGCTTTCGAGATATCCACTATAGTGAGTATCCCGCCATTTTCCCTTTTACTATGATTTAAGGCAGAATTGAATAGGTCTATATTGATCTTACATCCGCTCTCTGATGTAAAACCTTTCTGCTTTAAGTTCAACACGATTCCTTGTCTTATTCTCCTGTCGAGAATGGAGGAGAAAATACGGTCGAAAATCGGGCCAATCGTTATGGGTCGCCAGTTCTCGACGCGGCTGCTAGGCTTGTTAGCTTTTGGTATTAATGTAGTCCTGTTACTCTTCCATACGGATGGGTAACAGGAATAATATAAACAAATATTGTATATTTTAGCCAAAATTGCGGGCAGGCCAGGTATCATTAGATGTTCCTTTATTAAACCATCGGGCCCTGCCGCAGCCTTTTTTCTAAGTCTTTTTATTTTCTCCGCCACTTCTTCAGGAGAAATCGGCGAAAAATAGTCATTGAGAAGCAGCTGGGAAACTCTAGTATTCATAATAGGGACGTTAGATGGTCCAGTTTGTCCCCATAATTCCTCATATAATCTTTTAACTTCAGCTGCCTCTGGTGGTTGCCTGACTGGTTCGAGGTATGCACGATCATCGTTTATAACGACATCGGCCAACCTCTTTGGACATTCCTTAAAAAAGTCTTGGCAACGCGCGTAGGAAAACCGTTTCCGCGCGTTACGATTGCTCTTTCTAATTCGGTTTCCCCTATTTTGGGGCTTATCATCATTCTCTTGGTTTACTTCAATTCCATTGTATTGCTTGATAGCTCCATACAATTTTTCTATTAAAATATCTAGTTCTTTAACAAGGGCTTCCCCGTACCCTTGTTTCAGCCAAATACCCTTCAACCGATCGTTAACCTCACTTAAAACAGGAGGCACGTCGTTTTGTGTCTCAATAAAATCTTTTAATGTGAGTCTCCACTGATTGGTAGACTCATTATCGTTATCATTGTTGACCTCAGGCGTCTTTAAATACGCATTGCCTGGGTCAACGAGATCGCACCCTCCCTCTATTGCCATGGCAATCTCTTGAGGGTTTGCTACCTCACCAGCTGTTCTTAGTTTTCTTCTCTGGTATTTCATTTGGTCGATCGTTTTGCTGGTGAGGATTTTACTGACTTCTATATTAGGGAACCGATGGTCCCTGAATTTTTCATCCAATTCCCTCAGGAGATTGATCTCCTCTACTTTCCATATTTTGCTCGGGGGGTCCGTTCCCCTTCTTTTTATATTCCTTAAGGCAGGGTGCGCATGCCTTTCGTGGGTCGAGAGGCCTCTCTGGGTTCCAAAGCTCATGGGGCATGCTTCGCATTTGAACATGCCCTCTTTCTTTTGATTAGTGCCACTACACTTTGGTATGTGCCACTGTGCCCCATGTAACTTTGGAAAACTCTTCCCACAGAGGCATCCCCACTGGATTTTTGTGTCTATGTGGTGCTGATCGAGATGCCTGTTCAGGTCGGCTAGCGACATGAAGAAAAGGTTGATTCCCTTTCCTTCGACAGACTGGACAGGCTACCTGATCGCCCACTAAAGGCACCATTATTTTGGAAATCGCTGTCCTTAGACTTGCCGGGTCGTCGTTAGCGGTCCCCTCCGAAGCGGAAAAATCCGCCACGGCGCATCCGGGACCGAGATGCGCCGCGTCCGAGGCTTTATTATTATTCTTGTCGAATTTTGCCATTTATGTGGTCCGTAACATTTTGATCCGATTGTTTCCAAATCGTAGCCATATACAGTCCGAGTCGTCAATTGAGCCAAGGAACGAGTTCCTTTATTTGTTGTATTTCAAATTTGTTGAAAATTTGAGTCATAGTTACGTTTCGTATCTTCACGGCATTGGTCTTATGCCGTTGGTCGACGAGCCGAAAAAAGTGGCTAATAGGTTTCGTTCCTTCGCCGCCGCACTCCGTTCGGCCATGCAAGCCGCATCCGGGGAGGAACATCCCCACGCCGATGCGGCGGACATGTTACCGGCGGTAGCACGAGGAGGTAGGAGTGCGAATTCGACAGGCAGGGCCGAGGCCTTACCTGCCCCCGAGTACCTATGGCTCCCCAGGGCCCCGCAGCACGATAGCTATAAAGCTACCGGCCACTAAGGGCCCTGTGAGACCACGACAAGCCGCGGAGATGGCGGCGTTCTGCTTTGAGCTGTGCCAAGAAATCGGCTGAAAGAGAAAAAAACACTCGCTACGCACGGCAATGCCGCACGCAACGAGATCCCATCCCAATACTATGCGTAGCCAGCCCAGGAGCGCCATCTTTCTAGCAACGCCAACCGAAGTAGTCGCATATTGCTTTCCGAGCACATGCAACATTGCGTTTAGCGAAGTATTCCTTTTCCAGCATACGCGACTTGATCCAGGAACACGTTGCCTCCAGGAGGCGCCCCAAGACCGACCACGCACAAGCCGAAATCGACTGAAAGGGAAAAAAATCGCTACGCACAACCAAAGGCCGTACGCAGCGAGATCCCCCATTAATAATAATATGAGCAACTCATCCAGAGACGCAATACTCTTTCGCTGACGTGGCTGAATCGGTCGCATATTGCCTTCCGAGCACATACAACGCTGCGTACGACGAAGTATTGCTTTTCCGGCGTACGCAACCGATCCAGTAGCACTATCCGTCCAAGCAATCGCTCTGAACAAGCACACATATATCCCCGGCATAGGCGCCGCCACCACCCCGGCGCATCGCTCGCCCATTAAGGGAGACAAGCACGTCCCTAATAAGACGACGGGACATTTGGCAATATTCTATGAGCTGTAAAGAGGCTCATACTTCCGAGGTAACCCCCCCACCGTAGGGAATTGTATAATAGTTAAAATTTATAAGTCTCAAGAATTGATTATCAATTGATGAGACAGGCGTCAAAGTGTAAAATAATAAATAATAAATATATAAATAATAATATTGAAATAAATAAATAAATAAATAATTCATTGTATATAATTAAACGATGTCCATTATGTGTCGAGGAATATATTGCATATTTCAATGGAGCTTCTCAAGACATTCATTACAAGCGTTTTAATGGTCGCTTTCGATACGCTCGTTTGCTTCAAATTCATTTCCGTATTGGGCGTTATGGCCCCTCTACTGCCCAAGACCACGGGCAAAACCCGACCCTCGCCGATCTTAAATCTTCTTTTTAGATAATCTACACAAGGGAGGTATTTACTGACCTTCTCGTTTTCCGCTTTGGATAGGTAATCCTTGTTCTCGTAGCGGACCGTTACGTCGACCACGAGAATCCGTTCCTCGTTTTTAACTACGAGGTCTGGTTTATACAGATTACCACCCACGTTAAGAGTCGGTTCAATAAACACCTCGTTGTTCTTTCTCAAGCTTTCAGCGAGGGTAAGCTTCGCTTCATCGTGCCTCTTGATCCTCAGGCCCTTGGTGTACTGACACAGCCCTAGTATGTGGCCGAGTGTCTCGGGCTGGGCGCGACATTTTCTACAGGCAACTTCAGTTCTTTTGTCGGCCCGTGCCAGTACCGTTCTTGTACCAAAGGTGTTTGTTCTGAGTCGCAAGGCATCAATGAATCGTGATGGCTTGAGCAGGTTATACTCGCTCAACCACACGTTGCCAGACTTGTTCTTTGCAAAGTCAGGTACCCCTTGTCCCTGACTTTTTAGCTCCCCCCATAATTGTATATGGGAGCCTTTTAAACGCTTCCTTGCCCTCTCAATATCGTCCAAGGAAGCTGGCCAATTGATCCTTAGGGAGTTGGCTATTTTCTTTAGTTTCTGTTCGGTTTTTTCATTATCAAATAAGCCGGAGATCGCTGAGTCGGCCGAGTTCTTCATTTTTAGTGCACTCTTGAGGACGCCGAGTTTGACAATATGTTCAAATCTCGGTATCCCCAATCCTCCATAGTTTTTCGGGGCATAGAAAAAGCCAGTGGCTGTTGAAGGCACTAGGTGGTAAATCGCCTTTATTTCCTGCCTGATTTCGCTATCCAGCAATCTCAATACAGTGTCACCCGGCGGATTGATCAGAAGATGGTAAATATATCTGGGGAGGACGTATTTCGTGAGTAGCTCGATCTTCTAGCACGGTTTCAGCGAGAGTTTTCTGACTCTTCTGACCACGCTCAGAATCTCGGGCACCACGACGCCGCAGTGTACGCCCTTCCAAGGTCCTATTTTGGCACCTAAGTACTTGAAGGCTTCGGCAGGATCGACAGTTGGAATATCCTGATTTTCGAGCCTAATTTCAGGATTCTTAACGAACCAGGTGTCCCTTCTGGAGACGATCTGGAACGTTTGGCTCTTATCTATTGAGATGTTCATCTTAAGTCCTTTCAAGTACTCGTGGAGAACGTCCACCTGGCGTTGCGCCTCCCCTTGGTTTGCGCCAAGTAACACTATATCGTCCGCGAAAGCCAGGACAGGTATTTCTCTCTGATCGTTCACTTTTATGCCCCTTGTGGATTCTTCGATCGAATCCAGCAGTGGCTCCAGACAAAGATTGAAAAGCAAGGGCGACAAGGGGTCGCCCTGCTTAACTCCTCGGAGGATCTTGATCTCGACCCCCATCTTTCCATTAGCTCTAATTATGGTTTTATTGTTTTCATACATGTTTTCTATGAGTTTTGTTATGGGAGCCGGCACACCCTTCTTAGCCAGGCAATGTGTTAAAGCCGAATGGGGAATCGTGTCGAAGGCTTTCGAGATATCCACTATAGTGAGTATCCCGCCATTTTCCCTTTTACTATGATTTAAGGCAGAATTGAATAGGTCTATATTGATCTTACATCCGCTCTCTGATGTAAAACCTTTCTGCCTTAAGTTCAACACGATTCCTTGTCTTATTCTCCTGTCGAGAATGGAGGAGAAAATACGGTCGAAAATCGGGCCAATCGTTATGGGTCGCCAGTTCTCGACCCGGCTGCTAGGCTTGTTAGCTTTTGGTATTAATGTAGTCCTGTTACTCTTCCATACGGATGGGTAACAGGAATAATATAAACAAATATTGTATATTTTAGCCAAAATTGCGGGCAGGCCAGGTATCATTAGATGTTCCTTTATTAAACCATCGGGCCCTGCCGCAGCCTTTTTTCTAAGTCTTTTTATTTTCTCCGCCACTTCTTCAGGAGAAATCGGCGAAAAATAGTCATTGAGAAGCAGCTGGGAAACTCTAGTATTCATAATGGGGACGTTAGATGGTCCAGTTTGTCCCCATAATTCCTCATATAATCTTTTAACTTCAGCTGCCTCTGGTGGTTGCCTGACTGGTTCGAGGTATGCACGATCATCGTTTATAACGACATCGGCCAACCTCTTTGGACATTCCTTAAAAAAGTCTTGGCAACGCGCGTAGGAAAACCGTTTCCGCGCGTTACGATTGTTTCCCCTATTTTGGGGCTTATCATCATTCTCTTGGTTTACTTCAATTCCATTGTATTGCTTGATAGCTCCATACAATTTTTCTATTAAAATATCTAGTTCTTTAACAAGGGCTTCCCCGTACCCTTGTTTCAGCCAAATACCCTTCAACCGATCGTTAACCTCACTTAAAACAGGAGGCACGTCGTTTTGTGTCTCAATAAAATCTTTTAATGTGAGTCTCCACTGATTGGTAGACTCATTATCGTTATCATTGTTGACCTCAGGCGTCTTTAAATACGCATTGCCTGGGTCAACGAGATCGCACCCTCCCTCTATTGCCATGGCAATCTCTTGAGGGTTTGCTACCTCACCAGCTGTTCTTAGTTTTCTTCTCTGGTATTTCATTTGGTCGATCGTTTTGCTGGTGAGGATTTTACTGACTTCTATATTAGGGAACCGATGGTCCCTGAATTTTTCATCCAATTCCCTCAGGAGATTGATCTCCTCTACTTTCCATATTTTGCTCGGGGGGTCCGTTCCCCTTCTTTTTATATTCCTTAAGGCAGGGTGCGCATGCCTTTCGTGGGTCGAGAGGCCTCTCTGGGTTCCAAAGCTCATGGGGCATGCTTCGCATTTGAACATGCCCTCTTTCTTTTGATTAGTGCCACTACACTTTGGTATGTGCCACTGTGCCCCATGTAACTTTGGAAAACTCTTCCCACAGAGGCATCCCCACTGGATTTTTGTGTCTATGTGGTGCTGATCGAGATGCCTGTTCAGGTCGGCTAGCGACATGAAGAAAAGGTTGATTCCCTTTCCTTCGACAGACTGGACAGGCTACCTGATCGCCCACTAAAGGCACCATTATTTTGGAAATCGCTGTCCTTAGACTTGCCGGGTCGTCGTTAGCGGTCCCCTCCGAAGCGGAAAAATCCGCCACGGCGCATCCGGGACCGAGATGCGCCGCGTCCGAGGCTTTATTATTATTCTTGTCGAATTTTGCCATTTATGTGGTCCGTAACATTTTGATCCGATTGTTTCCAAATCGTAGCCATATACAGTCCGAGTCGTCAATTGAGCCTAGGAACGAGTTCCTTTATTTGTTGTATTTCAAATTTGTTGAAAATTTGAGTCATAGTTACGTTTCGTATCTTCACGGCATTGGTCTTATGCCGTTGGTCGACGAGCCGAAAAAAGTGGCTAATAGGTTTCGTTCCTTCGCCGCCGCACTCCGTTCGGCCATGCAAGCCGCATCCGGGGAGGAACATCCCCACGCCGATGCGGCGGACATGTTACCGGCGGTAGCACGAGGAGGTAGGAGTGCGGATTCGACAGGCAGGGCCGAGGCCTTACCTGCCCCCGAGTACCTATGGCTCCCCAGGGCCCCGCAGCACGATAGCTATAAAGCTACCGGCCACTAAGGGCCCTGTGGGACCACGACAAGCCGCGGAGATGGCGGCGTTCTGCTTTGAGCTGTGCCAAGAAATCGGCTGAAAGAGAAAAAAACACTCGCTACGCACGGCAATGCCGCACGCAACGAGATCCCATCCCAATACTATGCGTAGCCAGCCCAGGAGCGCCATCTTTCTAGCAACGCCAACCGAAGTAGTCGCATATTGCTTTCCGAGCACATGCAACATTGCGTTTAGCGAAGTATTCCTTTTCCAGCATACGCGACTTGATCCAGGAACACGTTGCCTCCAGGAGGCGCCCCAAGACCGACCACGCACAAGCCGAAATCGACTGAAAGGGAAAAAAATCGCTACGCACAACCAAAGGCCGTACGCAGCGAGATCCCCCATTAATAATAATATGAGCAACTCATCCAGAGACGCAATACTCTTTCGCTGACGTGGCTGAATCGGTCGCATATTGCCTTCCGAGCACATACAACGCTGCGTACGACGAAGTATTGCTTTTCCGGCGTACGCAACCGATCCAGTAGCACTATCCGTCCAAGCAATCGCTCTGAACAAGCACACATATATCCCCGGCATAGGCGCCGCCACCACCCCGGCGCATCGCTCGCCCATTAAGGGAGACAAGCACGTCCCTAATAAGACGACGGGACATTTGGCAATATTCTATGAGCTGTAAAGAGGCTCATACTTCCGAGGTAACCCCCCCACCGTAGGGAATTGTATAATAGTTAAAATTTATAAGTCTCAAGAATTGATTATCAATTGATGAGACAGGCGTCAAAGTGTAAAATAATAAATAATAAATATATAAATAATAATATTGAAATAAATAAATAAATAAATAATTCATTGTATATAATTAAACGATGTCCATTATGTGTCGAGGAATATATTGCATATTTCAATGGAGCTTCTCAAGACATTCATTACAAGCGTTTTAATGGTCGCTTTCGATACGCTCGTTTGCTTCAAATTCATTTCCGTATTGGGCGTTATGGCCCCTCTACTGCCCAAGACCACGGGCAAAACCCGACCCTCGCCGATCTTAAATCTTCTTTTTAGATAATCTACACAAGGGAGGTATTTACTGACCTTCTCGTTTTCCGCTTTGGATAGGTAATCCTTGTTCTCGTAGCGGACCGTTACGTCGACCACGAGAATCCGTTCCTCGTTTTTAACTACGAGGTCTGGTTTATACAGATTACCACCCACGTTAAGAGTCGGTTCAATAAACACCTCGTTGTTCTTTCTCAAGCTTTCAGCGAGGGTAAGCTTCGCTTCATCGTGCCTCTTGATCCTCAGGCCCTTGGTGTACTGACACAGCCCTAGTATGTGGCCGAGTGTCTCGGGCTGGGCGCGACATTTTCTACAGGCAACTTCAGTTCTTTTGTCGGCCCGTGCCAGTACCGTTCTTGTACCAAAGGTGTTTGTTCTGAGTCGCAAGGCATCAATGAATCGTGATGGCTTGAGCAGGTTATACTCGCTCAACCACACGTTGCCAGACTTGTTCTTTGCAAAGTCAGGTACCCCTTGTCCCTGACTTTTTAGCTCCCCCCATAATTGTATATGGGAGCCTTTTAAACGCTTCCTTGCCCTCTCAATATCGTCCAAGGAAGCTGGCCAATTGATCCTTAGGGAGTTGGCTATTTTCTTTAGTTTCTGTTCGGTTTTTTTCATTATCAAATAAGCCGGAGATCGCTGAGTCGGCCGAGTTCTTCATTTTTAGTGCACTCTTGAGGACGCCGAGTTTGACAATATGTTCAAATCTCGGTATCCCCAATCCTCCATAGTTTTTCGGGGCATAGAAAAAGCCAGTGGCTGTTGAAGGCACTAGGTGGTAAATCGCCTTTATTTCCTGCCTGATTTCGCTATCCAGCAATCTCAATACAGTGTCACCCGGCGGATTGATCAGAAGATGGTAAATATATCTGGGGAGGACGTATTTCGTGAGTAGCTCGATCTTCTAGCACGGTTTCAGCGAGAGTTTTCTGACTCTTCTGACCACGCTCAGAATCTCGGGCACCACGACGCCGCAGTGTACGCCCTTCCAAGGTCCTATTTTGGCACCTAAGTACTTGAAGGCTTCGGCAGGATCGACAGTTGGAATATCCTGATTTTCGAGCCTAATTTCAGGATTCTTAACGAACCAGGTGTCCCTTCTGGAGACGATCTGGAACGTTTGGCTCTTATCTATTGAGATGTTCATCTTAAGTCCTTTCAAGTACTCGTGGAGAACGTCCACCTGGCGTTGCGCCTCCCCTTGGTTTGCGCCAAGTAACACTATATCGTCCGCGAAAGCCAGGACAGGTATTTCTCTCTGATCGTTCACTTTTATGCCCCTTGTGGATTCTTCGATCGAATCCAGCAGTGGCTCCAGACAAAGATTGAAAAGCAAGGGCGACAAGGGGTCGCCCTGCTTAACTCCTCGGAGGATCTTGATCTCGACCCCCATCTTTCCATTAGCTCTAATTATGGTTTTATTGTTTTCATACATGTTTTCTATGAGTTTTGTTATGGGAGCCGGCACACCCTTCTTAGCCAGGCAATGTGTTAAAGCCGAATGGGGAATCGTGTCGAAGGCTTTCGAGATATCCACTATAGTGAGTATCCCGCCATTTTCCCTTTTACTATGATTTAAGGCAGAATTGAATAGGTCTATATTGATCTTACATCCGCTCTCTGATGTAAAACCTTTCTGCCTTAAGTTCAACACGATTCCTTGTCTTATTCTCCTGTCGAGAATGGAGGAGAAAATACGGTCGAAAATCGGGCCAATCGTTATGGGTCGCCAGTTCTCGACCCGGCTGCTAGGCTTGTTAGCTTTTGGTATTAATGTAGTCCTGTTACTCTTCCATACGGATGGGTAACAGGAATAATATAAACAAATATTGTATATTTTAGCCAAAATTGCGGGCAGGCCAGGTATCATTAGATGTTCCTTTATTAAACCATCGGGCCCTGCCGCAGCCTTTTTTCTAAGTCTTTTTATTTTCTCCGCCACTTCTTCAGGAGAAATCGGCGAAAAATAGTCATTGAGAAGCAGCTGGGAAACTCTAGTATTCATAATGGGGACGTTAGATGGTCCAGTTTGTCCCCATAATTCCTCATATAATCTTTTAACTTCAGCTGCCTCTGGTGGTTGCCTGACTGGTTCGAGGTATGCACGATCATCGTTTATAACGACATCGGCCAACCTCTTTGGACATTCCTTAAAAAAGTCTTGGCAACGCGCGTAGGAAAACCGTTTCCGCGCGTTACGATTGTTTCCCCTATTTTGGGGCTTATCATCATTCTCTTGGTTTACTTCAATTCCATTGTATTGCTTGATAGCTCCATACAATTTTTCTATTAAAATATCTAGTTCTTTAACAAGGGCTTCCCCGTACCCTTGTTTCAGCCAAATACCCTTCAACCGATCGTTAACCTCACTTAAAACAGGAGGCACGTCGTTTTGTGTCTCAATAAAATCTTTTAATGTGAGTCTCCACTGATTGGTAGACTCATTATCGTTATCATTGTTGACCTCAGGCGTCTTTAAATACGCATTGCCTGGGTCAACGAGATCGCACCCTCCCTCTATTGCCATGGCAATCTCTTGAGGGTTTGCTACCTCACCAGCTGTTCTTAGTTTTCTTCTCTGGTATTTCATTTGGTCGATCGTTTTGCTGGTGAGGATTTTACTGACTTCTATATTAGGGAACCGATGGTCCCTGAATTTTTCATCCAATTCCCTCAGGAGATTGATCTCCTCTACTTTCCATATTTTGCTCGGGGGGTCCGTTCCCCTTCTTTTTATATTCCTTAAGGCAGGGTGCGCATGCCTTTCGTGGGTCGAGAGGCCTCTCTGGGTTCCAAAGCTCATGGGGCATGCTTCGCATTTGAACATGCCCTCTTTCTTTTGATTAGTGCCACTACACTTTGGTATGTGCCACTGTGCCCCATGTAACTTTGGAAAACTCTTCCCACAGAGGCATCCCCACTGGATTTTTGTGTCTATGTGGTGCTGATCGAGATGCCTGTTCAGGTCGGCTAGCGACATGAAGAAAAGGTTGATTCCCTTTCCTTCGACAGACTGGACAGGCTACCTGATCGCCCACTAAAGGCACCATTATTTTGGAAATCGCTGTCCTTAGACTTGCCGGGTCGTCGTTAGCGGTCCCCTCCGAAGCGGAAAAATCCGCCACGGCGCATCCGGGACCGAGATGCGCCGCGTCCGAGGCTTTATTATTATTCTTGTCGAATTTTGCCATTTATGTGGTCCGTAACATTTTGATCCGATTGTTTCCAAATCGTAGCCATATACAGTCCGAGTCGTCAATTGAGCCAAGGAACGAGTTCCTTTATTTGTTGTATTTCAAATTTGTTGAAAATTTGAGTCATAGTTACGTTTCGTATCTTCACGGCATTGGTCTTATGCCGTTGGTCGACGAGCCGAAAAAAGTGGCTAATAGGTTTCGTTCCTTCGCCGCCGCACTCCGTTCGGCCATGCAAGCCGCATCCGGGGAGGAACATCCCCACGCCGATGCGGCGGACATGTTACCGGCGGTAGCACGAGGAGGTAGGAGTGCGAATTCGACAGGCAGGGCCGAGGCCTTACCTGCCCCCGAGTACCTATGGCTCCCCAGGGCCCCGCAGCACGATAGCTATAAAGCTACCGGCCACTAAGGGCCCTGTGAGACCACGACAAGCCGCGGAGATGGCGGCGTTCTGCTTTGAGCTGTGCCAAGAAATCGGCTGAAAGAGAAAAAAACACTCGCTACGCACGGCAATGCCGCACGCAACGAGATCCCATCCCAATACTATGCGTAGCCAGCCCAGGAGCGCCATCTTTCTAGCAACGCCAACCGAAGTAGTCGCATATTGCTTTCCGAGCACATGCAACATTGCGTTTAGCGAAGTATTCCTTTTCCAGCATACGCGACTTGATCCAGGAACACGTTGCCTCCAGGAGGCGCCCCAAGACCGACCACGCACAAGCCGAAATCGACTGAAAGGGAAAAAAATCGCTACGCACAACCAAAGGCCGTACGCAGCGAGATCCCCCATTAATAATAATATGAGCAACTCATCCAGAGACGCAATACTCTTTCGCTGACGTGGCTGAATCGGTCGCATATTGCCTTCCGAGCACATACAACGCTGCGTACGACGAAGTATTGCTTTTCCGGCGTACGCAACCGATCCAGTAGCACTATCCGTCCAAGCAATCGCTCTGAACAAGCACACATATATCCCCGGCATAGGCGCCGCCACCACCCCGGCGCATCGCTCGCCCATTAAGGGAGACAAGCACGTCCCTAATAAGACGACGGGACATTTGGCAATATTCTATGAGCTGTAAAGAGGCTCATACTTCCGAGGTAACCCCCCCACCGTAGGGAATTGTATAATAGTTAAAATTTATAAGTCTCAAGAATTGATTATCAATTGATGAGACAGGCGTCAAAGTGTAAAATAATAAATAATAAATATATAAATAATAATATTGAAATAAATAAATAAATAAATAATTCATTGTATATAATTAAACGATGTCCATTATGTGTCGAGGAATATATTGCATATTTCAATGGAGCTTCTCAAGACATTCATTACAAGCGTTTTAATGGTCGCTTTCGATACGCTCGTTTGCTTCAAATTCATTTCCGTATTGGGCGTTATGGCCCCTCTACTGCCCAAGACCACGGGCAAAACCCGACCCTCGCCGATCTTAAATCTTCTTTTTAGATAATCTACACAAGGGAGGTATTTACTGACCTTCTCGTTTTCCGCTTTGGATAGGTAATCCTTGTTCTCGTAGCGGACCGTTACGTCGACCACGAGAATCCGTTCCTCGTTTTTAACTACGAGGTCTGGTTTATACAGATTACCACCCACGTTAAGAGTCGGTTCAATAAACACCTCGTTGTTCTTTCTCAAGCTTTCAGCGAGGGTAAGCTTCGCTTCATCGTGCCTCTTGATCCTCAGGCCCTTGGTGTACTGACACAGCCCTAGTATGTGGCCGAGTGTCTCGGGCTGGGCGCGACATTTTCTACAGGCAACTTCAGTTCTTTTGTCGGCCCGTGCCAGTACCGTTCTTGTACCAAAGGTGTTTGTTCTGAGTCGCAAGGCATCAATGAATCGTGATGGCTTGAGCAGGTTATACTCGCTCAACCACACGTTGCCAGACTTGTTCTTTGCAAAGTCAGGTACCCCTTGTCCCTGACTTTTTAGCTCCCCCCATAATTGTATATGGGAGCCTTTTAAACGCTTCCTTGCCCTCTCAATATCGTCCAAGGAAGCTGGCCAATTGATCCTTAGGGAGTTGGCTATTTTCTTTAGTTTCTGTTCGGTTTTTTCATTTTCAAATAAGCCGGAGATCGCTGAGTCGGCCGAGTTCTTCATTTTTAGTGCACTCTTGAGGACGCCGAGTTTGACAATATGTTCAAATCTCGGTATCCCCAATCCTCCATAGTTTTTCGGGGCATAGAAAAAGCCAGTGGCTGTTGAAGGCACTAGGTGGTAAATCGCCTTTATTTCCTGCCTGATTTCGCTATCCAGCAATCTCAATACAGTGTCACCCGGCGGATTGATCAGAAGATGGTAAATATATCTGGGGAGGACGTATTTCGTGAGTAGCTCGATCTTCTAGCACGGTTTCAGCGAGAGTTTTCTGACTCTTCTGACCACGCTCAGAATCTCGGGCACCACGACGCCGCAGTGTACGCCCTTCCAAGGTCCTATTTTGGCACCTAAGTACTTGAAGGCTTCGGCAGGATCGACAGTTGGAATATCCTGATTTTCGAGCCTAATTTCAGGATTCTTAACGAACCAGGTGTCCCTTCTGGAGACGATCTGGAACGTTTGGCTCTTATCTATTGAGATGTTCATCTTAAGTCCTTTCAAGTACTCGTGGAGAACGTCCACCTGGCGTTGCGCCTCCCCTTGGTTTGCGCCAAGTAACACTATATCGTCCGCGAAAGCCAGGACAGGTATTTCTCTCTGATCGTTCACTTTTATGCCCCTTGTGGATTCTTCGATCGAATCCAGCAGTGGCTCCAGACAAAGATTGAAAAGCAAGGGCGACAAGGGGTCGCCCTGCTTAACTCCTCGGAGGATCTTGATCTCGACCCCCATCTTTCCATTAGCTCTAATTATGGTTTTATTGTTTTCATACATGTTTTCTATGAGTTTTGTTATGGGAGCCGGCACACCCTTCTTAGCCAGGCAATGTGTTAAAGCCGAATGGGGAATCGTGTCGAAGGCTTTCGAGATATCCACTATAGTGAGTATCCCGCCATTTTCCCTTTTACTATGATTTAAGGCAGAATTGAATAGGTCTATATTGATCTTACATCCGCTCTCTGATGTAAAACCTTTCTGCCTTAAGTTCAACACGATTCCTTGTCTTATTCTCCTGTCGAGAATGGAGGAGAAAATACGGTCGAAAATCGGGCCAATCGTTATGGGTCGCCAGTTCTCGACCCGGCTGCTAGGCTTGTTAGCTTTTGGTATTAATGTAGTCCTGTTACTCTTCCATACGGATGGGTAACAGGAATAATATAAACAAATATTGTATATTTTAGCCAAAATTGCGGGCAGGCCAGGTATCATTAGATGTTCCTTTATTAAACCATCGGGCCCTGCCGCAGCCTTTTTTCTAAGTCTTTTTATTTTCTCCGCCACTTCTTCAGGAGAAATCGGCGAAAAATAGTCATTGAGAAGCAGCTGGGAAACTCTAGTATTCATAATGGGGACGTTAGATGGTCCAGTTTGTCCCCATAATTCCTCATATAATCTTTTAACTTCAGCTGCCTCTGGTGGTTGCCTGACTGGTTCGAGGTATGCACGATCATCGTTTATAACGACATCGGCCAACCTCTTTGGACATTCCTTAAAAAAGTCTTGGCAACGCGCGTAGGAAAACCGTTTCCGCGCGTTACGATTGTTTCCCCTATTTTGGGGCTTATCATCATTCTCTTGGTTTACTTCAATTCCATTGTATTGCTTGATAGCTCCATACAATTTTTCTATTAAAATATCTAGTTCTTTAACAAGGGCTTCCCCGTACCCTTGTTTCAGCCAAATACCCTTCAACCGATCGTTAACCTCACTTAAAACAGGAGGCACGTCGTTTTGTGTCTCAATAAAATCTTTTAATGTGAGTCTCCACTGATTGGTAGACTCATTATCGTTATCATTGTTGACCTCAGGCGTCTTTAAATACGCATTGCCTGGGTCAACGAGATCGCACCCTCCCTCTATTGCCATGGCAATCTCTTGAGGGTTTGCTACCTCACCAGCTGTTCTTAGTTTTCTTCTCTGGTATTTCATTTGGTCGATCGTTTTGCTGGTGAGGATTTTACTGACTTCTATATTAGGGAACCGATGGTCCCTGAATTTTTCATCCAATTCCCTCAGGAGATTGATCTCCTCTACTTTCCATATTTTGCTCGGGGGGTCCGTTCCCCTTCTTTTTATATTCCTTAAGGCAGGGTGCGCATGCCTTTCGTGGGTCGAGAGGCCTCTCTGGGTTCCAAAGCTCATGGGGCATGCTTCGCATTTGAACATGCCCTCTTTCTTTTGATTAGTGCCACTACACTTTGGTATGTGCCACTGTGCCCCATGTAACTTTGGAAAACTCTTCCCACAGAGGCATCCCCACTGGATTTTTGTGTCTATGTGGTGCTGATCGAGATGCCTGTTCAGGTCGGCTAGCGACATGAAGAAAAGGTTGATTCCCTTTCCTTCGACAGACTGGACAGGCTACCTGATCGCCCACTAAAGGCACCATTATTTTGGAAATCGCTGTCCTTAGACTTGCCGGGTCGTCGTTAGCGGTCCCCTCCGAAGCGGAAAAATCCGCCACGGCGCATCCGGGACCGAGATGCGCCGCGTCCGAGGCTTTATTATTATTCTTGTCGAATTTTGCCATTTATGTGGTCCGTAACATTTTGATCCGATTGTTTCCAAATCGTAGCCATATACAGTCCGAGTCGTCAATTGAGCCAAGGAACGAGTTCCTTTATTTGTTGTATTTCAAATTTGTTGAAAATTTGAGTCATAGTTACGTTTCGTATCTTCACGGCATTGGTCTTATGCCGTTGGTCGACGAGCCGAAAAAAGTGGCTAATAGGTTTCGTTCCTTCGCCGCCGCACTCCGTTCGGCCATGCAAGCCGCATCCGGGGAGGAACATCCCCACGCCGATGCGGCGGACATGTTACCGGCGGTAGCACGAGGAGGTAGGAGTGCGAATTCGACAGGCAGGGCCGAGGCCTTACCTGCCCCCGAGTACCTATGGCTCCCCAGGGCCCCGCAGCACGATAGCTATAAAGCTACCGGCCACTAAGGGCCCTGTGAGACCACGACAAGCCGCGGAGATGGCGGCGTTCTGCTTTGAGCTGTGCCAAGAAATCGGCTGAAAGAGAAAAAAACACTCGCTACGCACGGCAATGCCGCACGCAACGAGATCCCATCCCAATACTATGCGTAGCCAGCCCAGGAGCGCCATCTTTCTAGCAACGCCAACCGAAGTAGTCGCATATTGCTTTCCGAGCACATGCAACATTGCGTTTAGCGAAGTATTCCTTTTCCAGCATACGCGACTTGATCCAGGAACACGTTGCCTCCAGGAGGCGCCCCAAGACCGACCACGCACAAGCCGAAATCGACTGAAAGGGAAAAAAATCGCTACGCACAACCAAAGGCCGTACGCAGCGAGATCCCCCATTAATAATAATATGAGCAACTCATCCAGAGACGCAATACTCTTTCGCTGACGTGGCTGAATCGGTCGCATATTGCCTTCCGAGCACATACAACGCTGCGTACGACGAAGTATTGCTTTTCCGGCGTACGCAACCGATCCAGTAGCACTATCCGTCCAAGCAATCGCTCTGAACAAGCACACATATATCCCCGGCATAGGCGCCGCCACCACCCCGGCGCATCGCTCGCCCATTAAGGGAGACAAGCACGTCCCTAATAAGACGACGGGACATTTGGCAATATTCTATGAGCTGTAAAGAGGCTCATACTTCCGAGGTAACCCCCCCACCGTAGGGAATTGTATAATAGTTAAAATTTATAAGTCTCAAGAATTGATTATCAATTGATGAGACAGGCGTCAAAGTGTAAAATAATAAATAATAAATATATAAATAATAATATTGAAATAAATAAATAAATAAATAATTCATTGTATATAATTAAACGATGTCCATTATGTGTCGAGGAATATATTGCATATTTCAATGGAGCTTCTCAAGACATTCATTACAAGCGTTTTAATGGTCGCTTTCGATACGCTCGTTTGCTTCAAATTCATTTCCGTATTGGGCGTTATGGCCCCTCTACTGCCCAAGACCACGGGCAAAACCCGACCCTCGCCGATCTTAAATCTTCTTTTTAGATAATCTACACAAGGGAGGTATTTACTGACCTTCTCGTTTTCCGCTTTGGATAGGTAATCCTTGTTCTCGTAGCGGACCGTTACGTCGACCACGAGAATCCGTTCCTCGTTTTTAACTACGAGGTCTGGTTTATACAGATTACCACCCACGTTAAGAGTCGGTTCAATAAACACCTCGTTGTTCTTTCTCAAGCTTTCAGCGAGGGTAAGCTTCGCTTCATCGTGCCTCTTGATCCTCAGGCCCTTGGTGTACTGACACAGCCCTAGTATGTGGCCGAGTGTCTCGGGCTGGGCGCGACATTTTCTACAGGCAACTTCAGTTCTTTTGTCGGCCCGTGCCAGTACCGTTCTTGTACCAAAGGTGTTTGTTCTGAGTCGCAAGGCATCAATAAATCGTGATGGCTTGAGCAGGTTATACTCGCTCAACCACACGTTGCCAGACTTGTTCTTTGCAAAGTCAGGTACCCCTTGTCCCTGACTTTTTAGCTCCCCCCATAATTGTATATGGGAGCCTTTTAAACGCTTCCTTGCCCTCTCAATATCGTCCAAGGAAGCTGGCCAATTGATCCTTAGGGAGTTGGCTATTTTCTTTAGTTTCTGTTCGGTTTTTTCATTATCAAATAAGCCGGAGATCGCTGAGTCGGCCGAGTTCTTCATTTTTAGTGCACTCTTGAGGACGCCGAGTTTGACAATATGTTCAAATCTCGGTATCCCCAATCCTCCATAGTTTTTCGGGGCATAGAAAAAGCCAGTGGCTGTTGAAGGCACTAGGTGGTAAATCGCCTTTATTTCCTGCCTGATTTCGCTATCCAGCAATCTCAATACAGTGTCACCCGGCGGATTGATCAGAAGATGGTAAATATATCTGGGGAGGACGTATTTCGTGAGTAGCTCGATCTTCTAGCACGGTTTCAGCGAGAGTTTTCTGACTCTTCTGACCACGCTCAGAATCTCGGGCACCACGACGCCGCAGTGTACGCCCTTCCAAGGTCCTATTTTGGCACCTAAGTACTTGAAGGCTTCGGCAGGATCGACAGTTGGAATATCCTGATTTTCGAGCCTAATTTCAGGATTCTTAACGAACCAGGTGTCCCTTCTGGAGACGATCTGGAACGTTTGGCTCTTATCTATTGAGATGTTCATCTTAAGTCCTTTCAAGTACTCGTGGAGAACGTCCACCTGGCGTTGCGCCTCCCCTTGGTTTGCGCCAAGTAACACTATATCGTCCGCGAAAGCCAGGACAGGTATTTCTCTCTGATCGTTCACTTTTATGCCCCTTGTGGATTCTTCGATCGAATCCAGCAGTGGCTCCAGACAAAGATTGAAAAGCAAGGGCGACAAGGGGTCGCCCTGCTTAACTCCTCGGAGGATCTTGATCTCGACCCCCATCTTTCCATTAGCTCTAATTATGGTTTTATTGTTTTCATACATGTTTTCTATGAGTTTTGTTATGGGAGCCGGCACACCCTTCTTAGCCAGGCAATGTGTTAAAGCCGAATGGGGAATCGTGTCGAAGGCTTTCGAGATATCCACTATAGTGAGTATCCCGCCATTTTCCCTTTTACTATGATTTAAGGCAGAATTGAATAGGTCTATATTGATCTTACATCCGCTCTCTGATGTAAAACCTTTCTGCCTTAAGTTCAACACGATTCCTTGTCTTATTCTCCTGTCGAGAATGGAGGAGAAAATACGGTCGAAAATCGGGCCAATCGTTATGGGTCGCCAGTTCTCGACCCGGCTGCTAGGCTTGTTAGCTTTTGGTATTAATGTAGTCCTGTTACTCTTCCATACGGATGGGTAACAGGAATAATATAAACAAATATTGTATATTTTAGCCAAAATTGCGGGCAGGCCAGGTATCATTAGATGTTCCTTTATTAAACCATCGGGCCCTGCCGCAGCCTTTTTTCTAAGTCTTTTTATTTTCTCCGCCACTTCTTCAGGAGAAATCGGCGAAAAATAGTCATTGAGAAGCAGCTGGGAAACTCTAGTATTCATAATGGGGACGTTAGATGGTCCAGTTTGTCCCCATAATTCCTCATATAATCTTTTAACTTCAGCTGCCTCTGGTGGTTGCCTGACTGGTTCGAGGTATGCACGATCATCGTTTATAACGACATCGGCCAACCTCTTTGGACATTCCTTAAAAAAGTCTTGGCAACGCGCGTAGGAAAACCGTTTCCGCGCGTTACGATTGTTTCCCCTATTTTGGGGCTTATCATCATTCTCTTGGTTTACTTCAATTCCATTGTATTGCTTGATAGCTCCATACAATTTTTCTATTAAAATATCTAGTTCTTTAACAAGGGCTTCCCCGTACCCTTGTTTCAGCCAAATACCCTTCAACCGATCGTTAACCTCACTTAAAACAGGAGGCACGTCGTTTTGTGTCTCAATAAAATCTTTTAATGTGAGTCTCCACTGATTGGTAGACTCATTATCGTTATCATTGTTGACCTCAGGCGTCTTTAAATACGCATTGCCTGGGTCAACGAGATCGCACCCTCCCTCTATTGCCATGGCAATCTCTTGAGGGTTTGCTACCTCACCAGCTGTTCTTAGTTTTCTTCTCTGGTATTTCATTTGGTCGATCGTTTTGCTGGTGAGGATTTTACTGACTTCTATATTAGGGAACCGATGGTCCCTGAATTTTTCATCCAATTCCCTCAGGAGATTGATCTCCTCTACTTTCCATATTTTGCTCGGGGGGTCCGTTCCCCTTCTTTTTATATTCCTTAAGGCAGGGTGCGCATGCCTTTCGTGGGTCGAGAGGCCTCTCTGGGTTCCAAAGCTCATGGGGCATGCTTCGCATTTGAACATGCCCTCTTTCTTTTGATTAGTGCCACTACACTTTGGTATGTGCCACTGTGCCCCATGTAACTTTGGAAAACTCTTCCCACAGAGGCATCCCCACTGGATTTTTGTGTCTATGTGGTGCTGATCGAGATGCCTGTTCAGGTCGGCTAGCGACATGAAGAAAAGGTTGATTCCCTTTCCTTCGACAGACTGGACAGGCTACCTGATCGCCCACTAAAGGCACCATTATTTTGGAAATCGCTGTCCTTAGACTTGCCGGGTCGTCGTTAGCGGTCCCCTCCGAAGCGGAAAAATCCGCCACGGCGCATCCGGGACCGAGATGCGCCGCGTCCGAGGCTTTATTATTATTCTTGTCGAATTTTGCCATTTATGTGGTCCGTAACATTTTGATCCGATTGTTTCCAAATCGTAGCCATATACAGTCCGAGTCGTCAATTGAGCCAAGGAACGAGTTCCTTTATTTGTTGTATTTCAAATTTGTTGAAAATTTGAGTCATAGTTACGTTTCGTATCTTCACGGCATTGGTCTTATGCCGTTGGTCGACGAGCCGAAAAAAGTGGCTAATAGGTTTCGTTCCTTCGCCGCCGCACTCCGTTCGGCCATGCAAGCCGCATCCGGGGAGGAACATCCCCACGCCGATGCGGCGGACATGTTACCGGCGGTAGCACGAGGAGGTAGGAGTGCGAATTCGACAGGCAGGGCCGAGGCCTTACCTGCCCCCGAGTACCTATGGCTCCCCAGGGCCCCGCAGCACGATAGCTATAAAGCTACCGGCCACTAAGGGCCCTGTGAGACCACGACAAGCCGCGGAGATGGCGGCGTTCTGCTTTGAGCTGTGCCAAGAAATCGGCTGAAAGAGAAAAAAACACTCGCTACGCACGGCAATGCCGCACGCAACGAGATCCCATCCCAATACTATGCGTAGCCAGCCCAGGAGCGCCATCTTTCTAGCAACGCCAACCGAAGTAGTCGCATATTGCTTTCCGAGCACATGCAACATTGCGTTTAGCGAAGTATTCCTTTTCCAGCATACGCGACTTGATCCAGGAACACGTTGCCTCCAGGAGGCGCCCCAAGACCGACCACGCACAAGCCGAAATCGACTGAAAGGGAAAAAAATCGCTACGCACAACCAAAGGCCGTACGCAGCGAGATCCCCCATTAATAATAATATGAGCAACTCATCCAGAGACGCAATACTCTTTCGCTGACGTGGCTGAATCGGTCGCATATTGCCTTCCGAGCACATACAACGCTGCGTACGACGAAGTATTGCTTTTCCGGCGTACGCAACCGATCCAGTAGCACTATCCGTCCAAGCAATCGCTCTGAACAAGCACACATATATCCCCGGCATAGGCGCCGCCACCACCCCGGCGCATCGCTCGCCCATTAAGGGAGACAAGCACGTCCCTAATAAGACGACGGGACATTTGGCAATATTCTATGAGCTGTAAAGAGGCTCATACTTCCGAGGTAACCCCCCCACCGTAGGGAATTGTATAATAGTTAAAATTTATAAGTCTCAAGAATTGATTATCAATTGATGAGACAGGCGTCAAAGTGTAAAATAATAAATAATAAATATATAAATAATAATATTGAAATAAATAAATAAATAAATAATTCATTGTATATAATTAAACGATGTCCATTATGTGTCGAGGAATATATTGCATATTTCAATGGAGCTTCTCAAGACATTCATTACAAGCGTTTTAATGGTCGCTTTCGATACGCTCGTTTGCTTCAAATTCATTTCCGTATTGGGCGTTATGGCCCCTCTACTGCCCAAGACCACGGGCAAAACCCGACCCTCGCCGATCTTAAATCTTCTTTTTAGATAATCTACACAAGGGAGGTATTTACTGACCTTCTCGTTTTCCGCTTTGGATAGGTAATCCTTGTTCTCGTAGCGGACCGTTACGTCGACCACGAGAATCCGTTCCTCGTTTTTAACTACGAGGTCTGGTTTATACAGATTACCACCCACGTTAAGAGTCGGTTCAATAAACACCTCGTTGTTCTTTCTCAAGCTTTCAGCGAGGGTAAGCTTCGCTTCATCGTGCCTCTTGATCCTCAGGCCCTTGGTGTACTGACACAGCCCTAGTATGTGGCCGAGTGTCTCGGGCTGGGCGCGACATTTTCTACAGGCAACTTCAGTTCTTTTGTCGGCCCGTGCCAGTACCGTTCTTGTACCAAAGGTGTTTGTTCTGAGTCGCAAGGCATCAATGAATCGTGATGGCTTGAGCAGGTTATACTCGCTCAACCACACGTTGCCAGACTTGTTCTTTGCAAAGTCAGGTACCCCTTGTCCCTGACTTTTTAGCTCCCCCCATAATTGTATATGGGAGCCTTTTAAACGCTTCCTTGCCCTCTCAATATCGTCCAAGGAAGCTGGCCAATTGATCCTTAGGGAGTTGGCTATTTTCTTTAGTTTCTGTTCGGTTATTTCATTATCAAATAAGCCGGAGATCGCTGAGTCGGCCGAGTTCTTCATTTTTAGTGCACTCTTGAGGACGCCGAGTTTGACAATATGTTCAAATCTCGGTATCCCCAATCCTCCATAGTTTTTCGGGGCATAGAAAAAGCCAGTGGCTGTTGAAGGCACTAGGTGGTAAATCGCCTTTATTTCCTGCCTGATTTCGCTATCCAGCAATCTCAATACAGTGTCACCCGGCGGATTGATCAGAAGATGGTAAATATATCTGGGGAGGACGTATTTCGTGAGTAGCTCGATCTTCTAGCACGGTTTCAGCGAGAGTTTTCTGACTCTTCTGACCACGCTCAGAATCTCGGGCACCACGACGCCGCAGTGTACGCCCTTCCAAGGTCCTATTTTGGCACCTAAGTACTTGAAGGCTTCGGCAGGATCGACAGTTGGAATATCCTGATTTTCGAGCCTAATTTCAGGATTCTTAACGAACCAGGTGTCCCTTCTGGAGACGATCTGGAACGTTTGGCTCTTATCTATTGAGATGTTCATCTTAAGTCCTTTCAAGTACTCGTGGAGAACGTCCACCTGGCGTTGCGCCTCCCCTTGGTTTGCGCCAAGTAACACTATATCGTCCGCGAAAGCCAGGACAGGTATTTCTCTCTGATCGTTCACTTTTATGCCCCTTGTGGATTCTTCGATCGAATCCAGCAGTGGCTCCAGACAAAGATTGAAAAGCAAGGGCGACAAGGGGTCGCCCTGCTTAACTCCTCGGAGGATCTTGATCTCGACCCCCATCTTTCCATTAGCTCTAATTATGGTTTTATTGTTTTCATACATGTTTTCTATGAGTTTTGTTATGGGAGCCGGCACACCCTTCTTAGCCAGGCAATGTGTTAAAGCCGAATGGGGAATCGTGTCGAAGGCTTTCGAGATATCCACTATAGTGAGTATCCCGCCATTTTCCCTTTTACTATGATTTAAGGCAGAATTGAATAGGTCTATATTGATCTTACATCCGCTCTCTGATGTAAAACCTTTCTGCCTTAAGTTCAACACGATTCCTTGTCTTATTCTCCTGTCGAGAATGGAGGAGAAAATACGGTCGAAAATCGGGCCAATCGTTATGGGTCGCCAGTTCTCGACCCGGCTGCTAGGCTTGTTAGCTTTTGGTATTAATGTAGTCCTGTTACTCTTCCATACGGATGGGTAACAGGAATAATATAAACAAATATTGTATATTTTAGCCAAAATTGCGGGCAGGCCAGGTATCATTAGATGTTCCTTTATTAAACCATCGGGCCCTGCCGCAGCCTTTTTTCTAAGTCTTTTTATTTTCTCCGCCACTTCTTCAGGAGAAATCGGCGAAAAATAGTCATTGAGAAGCAGCTGGGAAACTCTAGTATTCATAATGGGGACGTTAGATGGTCCAGTTTGTCCCCATAATTCCTCATATAATCTTTTAACTTCAGCTGCCTCTGGTGGTTGCCTGACTGGTTCGAGGTATGCACGATCATCGTTTATAACGACATCGGCCAACCTCTTTGGACATTCCTTAAAAAAGTCTTGGCAACGCGCGTAGGAAAACCGTTTCCGCGCGTTACGATTGTTTCCCCTATTTTGGGGCTTATCATCATTCTCTTGGTTTACTTCAATTCCATTGTATTACTTGATAGCTCCATACAATTTTTCTATTAAAATATCTAGTTCTTTAACAAGGGCTTCCCCGTACCCTTGTTTCAGCCAAATACCCTTCAACCGATCGTTAACCTCACTTAAAACAGGAGGCACGTCGTTTTGTGTCTCAATAAAATCTTTTAATGTGAGTCTCCACTGATTGGTAGACTCATTATCGTTATCATTGTTGACCTCAGGCGTCTTTAAATACGCATTGCCTGGGTCAACGAGATCGCACCCTCCCTCTATTGCCATGGCAATCTCTTGAGGGTTTGCTACCTCACCAGCTGTTCTTAGTTTTCTTCTCTGGTATTTCATTTGGTCGATCGTTTTGCTGGTGAGGATTTTACTGACTTCTATATTAGGGAACCGATGGTCCCTGAATTTTTCATCCAATTCCCTCAGGAGATTGATCTCCTCTACTTTCCATATTTTGCTCGGGGGGTCCGTTCCCCTTCTTTTTATATTCCTTAAGGCAGGGTGCGCATGCCTTTCGTGGGTCGAGAGGCCTCTCTGGGTTCCAAAGCTCATGGGGCATGCTTCGCATTTGAACATGCCCTCTTTCTTTTGATTAGTGCCACTACACTTTGGTATGTGCCACTGTGCCCCATGTAACTTTGGAAAACTCTTCCCACAGAGGCATCCCCACTGGATTTTTGTGTCTATGTGGTGCTGATCGAGATGCCTGTTCAGGTCGGCTAGCGACATGAA
Source organism: Bombus pascuorum (assembly GCF_905332965.1). Taxonomy (NCBI): domain Eukaryota; kingdom Metazoa; phylum Arthropoda; class Insecta; order Hymenoptera; family Apidae; genus Bombus; species Bombus pascuorum. The sequence goes on along the minus strand of NC_083494.1, from coordinate 5,246,440 downwards.
GAAAAGGTTGATTCCCTTTCCTTCGACAGACTGGACAGGCTACCTGATCGCCCACTAAAGGCACCATTATTTTGGAAATCGCTGTCCTTAGACTTGCCGGGTCGTCGTTAGCGGTCCCCTCCGAAGCGGAAAAATCCGCCACGGCGCATCCGGGACCGAGATGCGCCGCGTCCGAGGCTTTATTATTATTCTTGTCGAATTTTGCCATTTATGTGGTCCGTAACATTTTGATCCGATTGTTTCCAAATCGTAGCCATATACAGTCCGAGTCGTCAATTGAGCCAAGGAACGAGTTCCTTTATTTGTTGTATTTCAAATTTGTTGAAAATTTGAGTCATAGTTACGTTTCGTATCTTCACGGCATTGGTCTTATGCCGTTGGTCGACGAGCCGAAAAAAGTGGCTAATAGGTTTCGTTCCTTCGCCGCCGCACTCCGTTCGGCCATGCAAGCCGCATCCGGGGAGGAACATCCCCACGCCGATGCGGCGGACATGTTACCGGCGGTAGCACGAGGAGGTAGGAGTGCGAATTCGACAGGCAGGGCCGAGGCCTTACCTGCCCCCGAGTACCTATGGCTCCCCAGGGCCCCGCAGCACGATAGCTATAAAGCTACCGGCCACTAAGGGCCCTGTGAGACCACGACAAGCCGCGGAGATGGCGGCGTTCTGCTTTGAGCTGTGCCAAGAAATCGGCTGAAAGAGAAAAAAACACTCGCTACGCACGGCAATGCCGCACGCAACGAGATCCCATCCCAATACTATGCGTAGCCAGCCCAGGAGCGCCATCTTTCTAGCAACGCCAACCGAAGTAGTCGCATATTGCTTTCCGAGCACATGCAACATTGCGTTTAGCGAAGTATTCCTTTTCCAGCATACGCGACTTGATCCAGGAACACGTTGCCTCCAGGAGGCGCCCCAAGACCGACCACGCACAAGCCGAAATCGACTGAAAGGGAAAAAAATCGCTACGCACAACCAAAGGCCGTACGCAGCGAGATCCCCCATTAATAATAATATGAGCAACTCATCCAGAGACGCAATACTCTTTCGCTGACGTGGCTGAATCGGTCGCATATTGCCTTCCGAGCACATACAACGCTGCGTACGACGAAGTATTGCTTTTCCGGCGTACGCAACCGATCCAGTAGCACTATCCGTCCAAGCAATCGCTCTGAACAAGCACACATATATCCCCGGCATAGGCGCCGCCACCACCCCGGCGCATCGCTCGCCCATTAAGGGAGACAAGCACGTCCCTAATAAGACGACGGGACATTTGGCAATATTCTATGAGCTGTAAAGAGGCTCATACTTCCGAGGTAACCCCCCCACCGTAGGGAATTGTATAATAGTTAAAATTTATAAGTCTCAAGAATTGATTATCAATTGATGAGACAGGCGTCAAAGTGTAAAATAATAAATAATAAATATATAAATAATAATATTGAAATAAATAAATAAATAAATAATTCATTGTATATAATTAAACGATGTCCATTATGTGTCGAGGAATATATTGCATATTTCAATGGAGCTTCTCAAGACATTCATTACAAGCGTTTTAATGGTCGCTTTCGATACGCTCGTTTGCTTCAAATTCATTTCCGTATTGGGCGTTATGGCCCCTCTACTGCCCAAGACCACGGGCAAAACCCGACCCTCGCCGATCTTAAATCTTCTTTTTAGATAATCTACACAAGGGAGGTATTTACTGACCTTCTCGTTTTCCGCTTTGGATAGGTAATCCTTGTTCTCGTAGCGGACCGTTACGTCGACCACGAGAATCCGTTCCTCGTTTTTAACTACGAGGTCTGGTTTATACAGATTACCACCCACGTTAAGAGTCGGTTCAATAAACACCTCGTTGTTCTTTCTCAAGCTTTCAGCGAGGGTAAGCTTCGCTTCATCGTGCCTCTTGATCCTCAGGCCCTTGGTGTACTGACACAGCCCTAGTATGTGGCCGAGTGTCTCGGGCTGGGCGCGACATTTTCTACAGGCAACTTCAGTTCTTTTGTCGGCCCGTGCCAGTACCGTTCTTGTACCAAAGGTGTTTGTTCTGAGTCGCAAGGCATCAATGAATCGTGATGGCTTGAGCAGGTTATACTCGCTCAACCACACGTTGCCAGACTTGTTCTTTGCAAAGTCAGGTACCCCTTGTCCCTGACTTTTTAGCTCCCCCCATAATTGTATATGGGAGCCTTTTAAACGCTTCCTTGCCCTCTCAATATCGTCCAAGGAAGCTGGCCAATTGATCCTTAGGGAGTTGGCTATTTTCTTTAGTTTCTGTTCGGTTTTTTTCATTATCAAATAAGCCGGAGATCGCTGAGTCGGCCGAGTTCTTCATTTTTAGTGCACTCTTGAGGACGCCGAGTTTGACAATATGTTCAAATCTCGGTATCCCCAATCCTCCATAGTTTTTCGGGGCATAGAAAAAGCCAGTGGCTGTTGAAGGCACTAGGTGGTAAATCGCCTTTATTTCCTGCCTGATTTCGCTATCCAGCAATCTCAATACAGTGTCACCCGGCGGATTGATCAGAAGATGGTAAATATATCTGGGGAGGACGTATTTCGTGAGTAGCTCGATCTTCTAGCACGGTTTCAGCGAGAGTTTTCTGACTCTTCTGACCACGCTCAGAATCTCGGGCACCACGACGCCGCAGTGTACGCCCTTCCAAGGTCCTATTTTGGCACCTAAGTACTTGAAGGCTTCGGCAGGATCGACAGTTGGAATATCCTGATTTTCGAGCCTAATTTCAGGATTCTTAACGAACCAGGTGTCCCTTCTGGAGACGATCTGGAACGTTTGGCTCTTATCTATTGAGATGTTCATCTTAAGTCCTTTCAAGTACTCGTGGAGAACGTCCACCTGGCGTTGCGCCTCCCCTTGGTTTGCGCCAAGTAACACTATATCGTCCGCGAAAGCCAGGACAGGTATTTCTCTCTGATCGTTCACTTTTATGCCCCTTGTGGATTCTTCGATCGAATCCAGCAGTGGCTCCAGACAAAGATTGAAAAGCAAGGGCGACAAGGGGTCGCCCTGCTTAACTCCTCGGAGGATCTTGATCTCGACCCCCATCTTTCCATTAGCTCTAATTATGGTTTTATTGTTTTCATACATGTTTTCTATGAGTTTTGTTATGGGAGCCGGCACACCCTTCTTAGCCAGGCAATGTGTTAAAGCCGAATGGGGAATCGTGTCGAAGGCTTTCGAGATATCCACTATAGTGAGTATCCCGCCATTTTCCCTTTTACTATGATTTAAGGCAGAATTGAATAGGTCTATATTGATCTTACATCCGCTCTCTGATGTAAAACCTTTCTGCCTTAAGTTCAACACGATTCCTTGTCTTATTCTCCTGTCGAGAATGGAGGAGAAAATACGGTCGAAAATCGGGCCAATCGTTATGGGTCGCCAGTTCTCGACCCGGCTGCTAGGCTTGTTAGCTTTTGGTATTAATGTAGTCCTGTTACTCTTCCATACGGATGGGTAACAGGAATAATATAAACAAATATTGTATATTTTAGCCAAAATTGCGGGCAGGCCAGGTATCATTAGATGTTCCTTTATTAAACCATCGGGCCCTGCCGCAGCCTTTTTTCTAAGTCTTTTTATTTTCTCCGCCACTTCTTCAGGAGAAATCGGCGAAAAATAGTCATTGAGAAGCAGCTGGGAAACTCTAGTATTCATAATGGGGACGTTAGATGGTCCAGTTTGTCCCCATAATTCCTCATATAATCTTTTAACTTCAGCTGCCTCTGGTGGTTGCCTGACTGGTTCGAGGTATGCACGATCATCGTTTATAACGACATCGGCCAACCTCTTTGGACATTCCTTAAAAAAGTCTTGGCAACGCGCGTAGGAAAACCGTTTCCGCGCGTTACGATTATTTCCCCTATTTTGGGGCTTATCATCATTCTCTTGGTTTACTTCAATTCCATTGTATTGCTTGATAGCTCCATACAATTTTTCTATTAAAATATCTAGTTCTTTAACAAGGGCTTCCCCGTACCCTTGTTTCAGCCAAATACCCTTCAACCGATCGTTAACCTCACTTAAAACAGGAGGCACGTCGTTTTGTGTCTCAATAAAATCTTTTAATGTGAGTCTCCACTGATTGGTAGACTCATTATCGTTATCATTGTTGACCTCAGGCGTCTTTAAATACGCATTGCCTGGGTCAACGAGATCGCACCCTCCCTCTATTGCCATGGCAATCTCTTGAGGGTTTGCTACCTCACCAGCTGTTCTTAGTTTTCTTCTCTGGTATTTCATTTGGTCGATCGTTTTGCTGGTGAGGATTTTACTGACTTCTATATTAGGGAACCGATGGTCCCTGAATTTTTCATCCAATTCCCTCAGGAGATTGATCTCCTCTACTTTCCATATTTTGCTCGGGGGGTCCGTTCCCCTTCTTTTTATATTCCTTAAGGCAGGGTGCGCATGCCTTTCGTGGGTCGAGAGGCCTCTCTGGGTTCCAAAGCTCATGGGGCATGCTTCGCATTTGAACATGCCCTCTTTCTTTTGATTAGTGCCACTACACTTTGGTATGTGCCACTGTGCCCCATGTAACTTTGGAAAACTCTTCCCACAGAGGCATCCCCACTGGATTTTTGTGTCTATGTGGTGCTGATCGAGATGCCTGTTCAGGTCGGCTAGCGACATGAAGAAAAGGTTGATTCCCTTTCCTTCGACAGACTGGACAGGCTACCTGATCGCCCACTAAAGGCACCATTATTTTGGAAATCGCTGTCCTTAGACTTGCCGGGTCGTCGTTAGCGGTCCCCTCCGAAGCGGAAAAATCCGCCACGGCGCATCCGGGACCGAGATGCGCCGCGTCCGAGGCTTTATTATTATTCTTGTCGAATTTTGCCATTTATGTGGTCCGTAACATTTTGATCCGATTGTTTCCAAATCGTAGCCATATACAGTCCGAGTCGTCAATTGAGCCAAGGAACGAGTTCCTTTATTTGTTGTATTTCAAATTTGTTGAAAATTTGAGTCATAGTTACGTTTCGTATCTTCACGGCATTGGTCTTATGCCGTTGGTCGACGAGCCGAAAAAAGTGGCTAATAAAGTTCCTTCGCCGCCGCACTCCGTTCGGCCATGCAAGCCGCATCCGGGGAGGAACATCCCCACGCCGATGCGGCGGACATGTTACCGGCGGTAGCACGAGGAGGTAGGAGTGCGAATTCGACAGGCAGGGCCGAGGCCTTACCTGCCCCCGAGTACCTATGGCTCCCCAGGGCCCCGCAGCACGATAGCTATAAAGCTACCGGCCACTAAGGGCCCTGTGAGACCACGACAAGCCGCGGAGATGGCGGCGTTCTGCTTTGAGCTGTGCCAAGAAATCGGCTGAAAGAGAAAAAAACACTCGCTACGCACGGCAATGCCGCACGCAACGAGATCCCATCCCAATACTATGCGTAGCCAGCCCAGGAGCGCCATCTTTCTAGCAACGCCAACCGAAGTAGTCGCATATTGCTTTCCGAGCACATGCAACATTGCGTTTAGCGAAGTATTCCTTTTCCAGCATACGCGACTTGATCCAGGAACACGTTGCCTCCAGGAGGCGCCCCAAGACCGACCACGCACAAGCCGAAATCGACTGAAAGGGAAAAAAATCGCTACGCACAACCAAAGGCCGTACGCAGCGAGATCCCCCATTAATAATAATATGAGCAACTCATCCAGAGACGCAATACTCTTTCGCTGACGTGGCTGAATCGGTCGCATATTGCCTTCCGAGCACATACAACGCTGCGTACGACGAAGTATTGCTTTTCCGGCGTACGCAACCGATCCAGTAGCACTATCCGTCCAAGCAATCGCTCTGAACAAGCACACATATATCCCCGGCATAGGCGCCGCCACCACCCCGGCGCATCGCTCGCCCATTAAGGGAGACAAGCACGTCCCTAATAAGACGACGGGACATTTGGCAATATTCTATGAGCTGTAAAGAGGCTCATACTTCCGAGGTAACCCCCCCCCCCAAGGGAATAAGTATAGTTTGAAAAAAGTAAATTAAATAAATTAAATAAATAAAAAATTGTATATCCCAGGAATTGATAAATCAATTGATGGGATTGATTTTTAGTTCTTTATTTCGCTTAGTTCTACATAACTTTTGCAACTTTTGTTATGTTTCTTTTATTTTTAATTGTCGAGGAATATGTTGCTCATCTCTATGGAGCTTCTTAAGACATTCATTACAATTGTTTTAATAGTTGACTTTGTTATGCCCATTGTTTTCAGATTATTTTCAGTATTGGGCGTGATAGTTCCTCTACTGCCCAAGACCACTGGCAAAACTTGGCCCTTGTCGATTTTAAATTTTCTTTTCAGGTGTTCTAGGCCTGGTTGGTATTTACTGGCCTTTTCTTTTTCCGCCTTGGACAGGTAATCCTTCTTCTCGTAGCGGACTGTTACGTCGCCCACGAGAATACTTTCCTTGTTTTTGATTACAAGGTCCGGTTTGTATAGATTACCTTCCACATTGATGGTTGGTTCAATGAACACCTCGTTGTTTTTTCTTAGGCTGTTGGCAAGGGTCAGCTTTACCTCATCGTGCCTCTTGATTCTCAGGCCTTTGGTGTATTGGCACAGCCCTAAATATGTGTCCGAGGGTTTCGGGCTGGGTGCGACATCTTCTGCAAGTTGTATGGATTTTCTTGTCGGCCCGTGCCAATACGGTTCTTGTACCAAAGGTGTTGGTCCTGAGTCTTAAGGCGTCGATGAATCTTGATGGCTTGAGCAGGTCATATTCTCGACGCCACACGTTGCCAGACTTGTTTTTGGATAAATCAAGTACCCCTTGTCCTTGACTTTTCAGTTCGCCCCATTGTTGTATATAGGCGTTTTTGAGTCTCTTTTTTGCCTTCTCGATTTCGTCCAAAGAGGCAGGCCAATTGATCCGCAGGGAGTTGGCTATTTTCTTGAACTTTAAGCTTACGGTTTCGGTGTACAGACTGGAGACTGCTGGATCGGTCGAGTTTTTCATCCTTATTGCACTTTTGAGGATGCCGAGTTTGGTGATGTGCTCAAATCTCGGCATCCCCAGCCCTCCACAGTTTTTGGGGGCGTAAAAGAAGCCAGTGGCGGTTGAAGGCATTAGATGGTAGATTGCCTTTATTTCCTGTCTGATTTCGCTATCGAGCAACTTCAATACAGTGTCGCTTGGCGGGTTTATTAATAGGTGGTATATGTACTTTGGGAACACGTGTTTCGTGAGTAGCTCGATTTTTTGGCATGGTTTCAGCGAGAGTTTTCTAACTCTTCTGATCACGCTCAAAATCTCGGGTACCTCGATTCCACAGTGTATTCCCTTCCAGGGCCCCATTTTGGTGCCCAAGTACTTGAATGCGTCCGAAGGGTCTACAGTTGGAATGTTCTGACCCTCGAGCCTTACTTCCGGATCTTTCATGAACCAGGTGTCTCTTTTAGAGACTGTTTGGAATGTTTGGCTCTTGCTGACTGAGGCCTTCATGCCTAAGTCGTTCAAGTACTTTTGGAGAGCGTCCACTTGGTGTTGCGCTTCTCTCTCTTTTGCGCCAAGCAACACTATATCGTCTGCGAACGCCAGGACAGGTATTTCTTGCGTTGAATTTATTTTAACGCCTCTGGTCGATTCTTCGATCGTCTCCAGCAGTGGTTCTAAACAAAGGTTGAGAAGCAAAGGCGACAGGGAATCGCCTTGCTTGACCCCTCTGCGGATTTTGATCTCGACCCCCGTTTTTCCATTCGCTCTAATTGTTGTTTGGACATTTTGGTACATTTTTTCTATTAGTTTTACTATGGGGGTCGGCACGCCCTTCCTCGTCAGGCAAAGTGCCAGAGCCGAATGGGGAATCGTGTCGAATGCTTTTGAGATATCCACTATAGTGAATATCCCTCCGTTATCGATTTTACTGTTGCTTAAGACAGTATTAAGCATGTCAATGTTGATTTTGCACCCGTTTTTGGATGTAAAACCCTTCTGCCTTAAGTTCAACACGATTCCTTGTCTTATTCTTCTGTCGAGAATGGAGGAGAGAATACGGCCGAGTATCGGACCGATCGTAATGGGTCGCCAGTTCTCGACTTGATTGCTTGGTTTGTTGGCTTTTGGTATTAACGTGGTCCTATTAGTTTCCCATACGGAAGGATAATAGGAGACATACAAGCAGATATTATATATTTTAGCTAGTATTGCGGGCAGGCCTGGTATTGTTAGGTGTTCTTTTTGCAATCCATCGGGCCCTGCCGCAGCTTTTTTTCTAATTTTTTTTATTCTCTCCGCCACTTCCTCGGCAGTTATCGGCGAAAAGTACTCATTTAGAGACAGCTCTGGGACTTCTGTGTTTGTTATGGGGAAGCTAGATGGTAAATTTTTTCCCCATAAGTCCTCATATAATTTTTTGACCTCTGCTGCCTCTGGCAGTTGCCTGACTTGGTCGAGATGTGCGAGATCTTCGTCCATTACAATGTCTGCCAGCCTTTTTGGACATTCTTTGAACATGTCTTGGCAACGCGCGTATGAAAAGCGTTTTCGTGCGTTGCGATTCTTTTTGTTGTTATTGTTCCCCTTGTTTTGGGGTTTGTTTTCTTTTTTATTGGAGTCAACTCTGTTTATGAGTCTTATAGCTCCATAGAGATGTGTTTCTATTAATTCATTTACTCTGCTAGCAAGGGCTTCCTCGTTCCCTTGTTTTAGCCATATGTCTTTTAACCGATCGTTAACCTCTCTTAAGTTGGGAGGCACGTCGGTTCGCGCTTCTATTGATTCTTTTAGTTTGAGTCTCCATTCGTTGGTAGACTCGTTGCCATTGTTTGTTTCAGGCGTTTTTTGAAGCGCATTGCCTGGAACAACGGGATCGCACCCTCCCTCTGTTGCTTGAGTAATCTCTTGAGGGTTTGTTATTTCACCTGCTGCTTTTAGTTTCTTGCGTTGGTATTTGATTTGATCTATTGTCTTATTTGTGAGGACTTTGTTTATTTCTATATTTGGGAATCGATGGTTTCTGAATTCGTTTTCCAGTTCCCTCAGGAGATTAATCTCATCTGTTGTCCAGTTTTTGTTTGGGGGGTCTGTTCCCCTTCGTTTGGAATTTCTTAAGGCAGGGTGCGCATGCCTTTCGTGGGTCGAGAGGCCTCTCTGGGTTCCAAAGCTCATGGGGCATGCTTTGCATTTGAACTTGCCCTCTTTCTTTTGACTAGTGCCACTACACTTTGGTATGTGGCACTGTGCCCCATGTAACTTTGGAAAACTCTTCCCACAGAGGCATCCCCACTGGATTTTTGCGTCTATGTGGTGCTGGTCGAGATGCCTGTTCAGGTCGGCTAGCGACATGAAGAAAAGGTTGATTCCCTTTCCTTCACAGACTGGACAGGCAACCCGGTCGCCCACCAAAGGTACCGATATTTTTGGGGTCGTTGTCCGTTGACGTGCCAGATCGTCATCCGTAGTCCCCTCCGGAGCGGAAGAATCCGCCACGGCGCATCCGGGACTGAGATGTGCCGTGTCCGAGGCGAAGTTTTTATTTACTTCTTTGTTCATTAGGAAAAGCTTTAAAATCTTTTGGTAGGTTCCGATTGTGTGCCAAGTCATGTCCATTGACGGGTCCGTGTCGTCATCTGTTTTTGCCAGGGAATGAATTCCCGTTTTAATAACATTAGTGTTACATAATATTATTTTGGATGTTACTTTCTGTCGATGAACTATTCGTTCTTTCGACTCTTCGTCGCCGCACTCCGTTCAGCCATGCCCGCCTTATCCGGGGGGTACGAACATCCCCACGCTGATGCGGCGAACATGTTACCGGCGGTACCACGAGGAGGTAGGATTGCGACTTGGACATACAGGGCCAAGGCCCTACCTGCCCCCGAGTACCTATGGCTCCCCTTAAGAGAGTCATAGTTACTCCCGCCGTTTACCCGCGCGTTTTTGAATTTCTTCATGTTGACATGCAGTGGACTGGCCAGAAATTACATTGCGCCAACTCCCTTGGGGGCCCATCGGAAGGCTGTACCTTCAGTCGCTTTCCCACTTTTAACTTGGGCGGGGGAACCCACTACATTTTCCCCTCTCCTTTGAGCATCCTTTGAATGCGCTCTTCTATCGCCTTCATGATCGAAAGGCTCAGCCCCTCGAGTTCTCTCTCTAGTGTGGCGAGACATGAAGTCTCATCGAAGGGCGGGACAGCCTGTTACCGGTGGCGGAGGTACCATATCACAAGCATTCTTGGGAGGCTCTTCTGGAGTTCTCCATCTGAAGGGCCTCATTCTCCGCCCCCAGCACCGCCACTCGATCGTCCATCATCGCATCAGCTCCAGTTCTGCAGGTCAGAATTGTTCTTCCTGCTAGTTTCGTCGCACCAGCAGCAACGGAGTTTGTCGCGTTTCACAAGGTCTTAAACAATTGGTCCTGACACTGGCGAAAAAGAAACAAAGTTGTTTGAAAAGATATGATAATATTTACAACACTATATTATTAATTGTAAGTGGCTTCAATTTAATGAATGAAACGTAATTAAATTATAATTTAGATTTACATCTACCGGAAACATAACCAATTCGACGTCATTTACCTACAAAATCCACGCTGTGGCTCATCCTTCCATGAATGAATCCCGCATAAGTTGGAAAGCAATGGAAAAAAATCCGTGGCAATTAAATCTGTGAAGGAAGAAGTATCACAAGCGAAAAGAGTTGCAAGCTTATGTATTCATATTGAACAAGTCATGTGTCACGTAATTTCAAATGATAACCAATGATTCAGTATGGGCATCCTTGTTCATGAGAAAAGCCTGTTATCTCGCCAGACACCCGCTTTCTCCGTAAACCGAAAATGTTTATGTGAAGAGAAATGAAACTGAGCAGATTCGGTTTATGGTATTTCCTTAGGCTTGTGGCGGGTCAGTGTAACAATGTCTAGGTCTTGGCGCCCAGACCATGGGGAATCTCGCAAGAACCATCGCATCTGGCGTAACACATGTCAAACAGAAATTCGATCCGCGACGATGTAGAGAATTTTAATTTTTAAAACCATATGCCGCAATAAACAATATATTGCTATATACTGATGATGTAATTTGTATTGCTTGTGCTGTAATGAATTGACAACTAGTAATTATAAAAACTAACTACGGAATTATTTTTTCATACACATACATATGCAATTACATTATTTCATAATTTTTTTAAACGCCTTTGAATAAGATGTAATGGATATTCAGTACTTCGTTTCCTTTGGTATATATTTGAAGTTCGTAGATATTTTTCAAATATTTGTTTTATCAGTTGTAAATGAAATGTCACGGAAAGTAACTTTTTACCTGATACGTATTTATACAAAACATACGCGTTCCAAATACTTGCATCTAATAAATGAAAAACGGAGTTTTTACATCATTTATAACTTTTTATTATGCACTCAATGGTACTAATAACCATATCAATATTATAGACAGGACCCATGAAACGATTGTTATCTTGAACACATGTCGGTTTTTTTGGTCTGCAATTTTGTTCGGTAATGAAGCTTCTCTGTATCTACGATATCAGCGTAATGTAAACTGGTAAACATCCAAACTTCTCTTTTATCCTGGCATTTTATGCATAGTAGAGATTCAGTTAATGGAAATGGTATTTCTTATTTTTGTAATTTGTTTGGAATAATTGGAATAGTTGTAATTGTTTGGAATAATATAGTTGCGGTTTTTTACGGTACCACAAGCGTTTGTTTAGTTCAAGTGTAAGGTGGGAAATAAAATTTGACTTGTACCAGTTATCGATATATAAACTGTGACCTTTTCCGAGATAATTAGATCATTAGAGTCACGGCTATATTACCGGATTTATCCAAATCTTCTTGAAACACAGAAATTTGTGCTTGCGAACTTGAATATACAAGCATGTCTAAAATATATCCCGTTTTACGCGAAGTTACGAAGTCGCAAACAACGAAGGACTTTATGTCAAATCGATTGCATGTAGATGGAATAAATCGCTTGAACGATAAGCGACCTTTGAACAATAATAAACTTTCGCCGACACAAATATTCTAAATGGGATAGGAATTTTGTTTTAAAAACAATCGAAATCTATCATTTAGTTCACGAACTTTGAACAATTTATCTTCGCAGTTTGGTACTTCGAGATTGCTAAAATGTAGGCATTACAGTTTTTATAAATTTCTCGTTCTACCACTATTCCGAGTAAAAAAGTTCCTTTACGCGTGACATTAACAACACGGTACCCAAAAAACAATACATTTCTTCTATGTTAGTATTATACCATGAATTTATTCGCGAATTACTTTTCTAGTGCTGCTTTTTTTTTACAAAATTTTGATGGTTATTTGTTTCTTCTATGAAATATACTAAAATATACTATGAAATATACTAAAAATTCTGGAAAAAACAATTGGAAATAGCCTAAAGATGTCGATATGTTTTGCAGGGTTGCTTTGCATCCAGAATCTTTTGCATCAAAATTTTGTATTTTCAGACTTAGAATTTTGGTCCAACCAACAGATGTCCACAAATGGAATTGCCGTTGAAAATACGTTGCCATTTATTTTTTGATAAGAACCGTCTTGGTCTCCATTTTCTGATTTTGAGTCAGAACTCGATAAGCGCAAAACGCTTTTTGATTTTTGATTAATGAAATTCTCTTCTTCAAACAAGGATAATGTTTTATTAGGAAACTCTATTACTTCCTCTTTACTACTACTTATCTGTACACGTTTTCTTTTCTTCTGAACAAACTATTTTATGAGTGTACTATATTATTTAGAAAAATAAAATTAAAGAATTAATCACACACTGAATAAAATAAACACTTACATATGGAGTAAAAAAAACAAGTTTCTACGAGTCAATACACAATGCGATTATACGAGAGTGTGCGTACGAAGGCAGTGGATTTGAACTGAACAATATGAAGGCAAGTAACTGAACATTATTGAAACAATTGCCGATATTCAATTGCTATTTTGCGATTATACGAGAGTATACGTACGAAGGCAGTGGAATTGAACTGAACAATATGAAGACAAGTAACTGAACATTATTGAAACAATTGCCGATATTCAATCGCTATTTTGCATGGGGCGATAAATTCCATATTGAATGAATTGGTAAAACAGTGAAGGTGTTACAGTAAGAAAAATGTAGAGGGTGTATATTTACGCTTTTCGTATATATTCAGAGACTCGTGAGAACGTATATATATACGCCTTTCGTATATATTGATAGACTTGTGGTAGCGTATATCCGTTTGAGTGTCAAGCGGTGCGATCGCGCTTCTTCTATCCTGTGTCCAAGATGCCAGCACTCTAGGTTGTGAAGCCGACAATAATAACACACTCAGTTTTTGTCAGTTCCCTTTCGACTGCCAACGAGTGCAGACGTGCCTGGTGCCCGGAGAGGTCTCTACGTTGAAACCGGACGTGAAAGACAGTGCCCCAAAGTGCGAAAAGCGGGGAAAGCAAAACAATGCAACGGGTACCACCGCTCAGGATATCGAACAACGGCGAAACATATGCCATAAACAAAACCATGGACGTTCAAGAATGCACAGAGAAAGAAACCGAAATGGAAATCACACAAACGAGTGACGAGAGAAACACCACCAACAACGATCTAATATAACAAAACGAAAGCTGAAAGGTCGTTACTCCCAGCAAAAGAAGAAAATTAACAACAAACACAAATACTAGGAGGGCTGCAGAAACAGAAAGAAAGCAATGGCTCCAAGAAATTCCACTACAAAACTCCTTCAGCGCACTGCCACAAGAGAAGGAACCAGACACAACGGAAAAACCGACAAGACACAACATCAAACCACCACCAATTTACATCGACGCGCAGATAATAGACCCCCTCTTCGAACTGCTAAACACCACGGCAGGCAAAGAAAACTACACAATTAAACAGTTAAAACTGGACCACGTAAAAGTGCTAACCAACGCCCCAGAAACCTACAGAAAAGTGGTAAAGGTGCTAAAATAAAAAAACGCCGGGTACCATACCTACCAACTCAAAACTGACAAAAGCTATAAAGCAGTAATCAGAGGACTACGCCCAAAGAAAAACACAAACAACATATGTGAGGAACTAGCCAAAATCAGACACCAGGTAAGGGTAATTAACAACATAAAGAAATTTGATACTAAACAACCACTACCGCTATTCCTAATTGAACTCGAACTGAATAGCAATAACAAGCAAATTTTCGAAATAAAACAAATCCTACACACAATAATTACAGTCGAACCACCCAGACACAAAAAAGACACACCACGATGCATGCGGCGTCAACAATATGGACACGCAAAAAAACTACTGCAACAGAAACCCGGTGTGTGTCAAATGCGCAGGAAAGGATTTAACAACGTACTGCCCATACACGGGAAAAATAAACAAGGTAAAGTGCTACAACTGCAACGGAAACCAACCAGCCAGCTACAAAGGCTGTCCAGCCAGAAAAATACTTCAACACAAACTGTCTCCGCCGCTTCGAAGCAGGACATACAATTACTGTCATACACAACAAGACAGTCCAGAAACTAAGACACCAACAAACGTACAGCACGTAACGAATATCAACCACAATAATACCAACACCTCTGGTAGTCGAAGCTACGCGCAAGTAACCAAGCAAATAACACCCGTAGTCAACCAAAACCAGAACAATAACACCAACGACGCTACAGAAATCAAAGAACTACTAAAGAAATCCATCAAAAACACCGAAATATTAACAAAATTGATAAGCGAATAACAACTAGCATCGCAATTGACAAGCAATACACAATACCTAAAACAACAGTACAAGAAATTGGAAGCATAATCGAAAAAAAAAATCAACAAAGCACCAGGAATCGACCTAATCAATGGTAAAATCTTGAAAAACCTTCCTCCAAAAGCGATACGACTAATCACTATAATATTCAATGCAATACTAAGAATCCAATACTATCCTAAATTATGAAAACAAGCACAAATCAGAATGTTACCCAAACCAGGCAAAGACCCACACGAAACATCTTACAGACCAATATCACCACTTCCCGTGCTCTCCAAAATACTAGAAAAAGTAATATACGCCTGACTAAAACCAATAATAGAGAAGGAAAAATTAATACCAGACCATCAATTTGGATTCAGAGACAAACACTCCACCATAGAACAAATGCACAGGCTCGTCAACGAAATAATACACACAATAGAAAACAAACAATATTGTACAGTCCTATTCATGGACATAGAGAAAGCATTGGACCAATTAAGCCACGAAAGCCTACTACAAACAATCAAGAAACAATTCCTGGAGCAAATATACCAATTAACAAAATCATACATAAGCAACAGAACCTTCACAATAAAAATCAAGGACGCACACTCCGAAGTCAAAGACATCAAAGCAGGAGTTCCGCAAGGAAGCGTGCTAGAACCCATATTATACGCACTATACACGGCCAACATATCAAGAACTACCAATAGCAAAATATTGACATTCGAGGACGACACAGCCGTACTAGTCAGGCACACTAACCCTGTAACAGCAGCCAGAATACTACAAAAACACATCATAAAAATAGAAAAGTGGCTACAAGACAAACAAATTAAAGCTAACTCTGAAATGCAACCACATCACATTCACACTGAGAAAACAGATAACACCAAACATCTTCCTGAACGGCACGCAAATAACACAAACAAGGCAAGTCAAGTACCTTGGACTTCACATAGATACACACCTCACATGGAAACAGCATATCAAGTCAATAATAGACAAAATACAGACAGCAAGGAGACAAATGCACTGGTTAACAAGCCGAAAATCCAAACTAAGCACAGAAAACAAACTAAAAATATACAAAATAATCATAAAACCATCAAACAGCATCATAAAACAGCAGCAATGAGCCATTTAAACAAAATCGAAACAATGCAAGTCAAAATCCTTAGAACGATAGTAAACGCCTCATGGTACGTTAGAAACGAGGACATCCGCTCAAGGAGGAGATTACCGGACTCGCAAAAAAATACAGAGAAAGAATAGAAACACACCCGAACCAGGTGGCAGCGGAAACGAACAACACAACAAACGTCGCAAGAAGGCTAAAAAGGAAACACCCAATAGACCTCATAAAAGATATAACCTAGCAAACACGAAGGTGGCACCCCGCTGGGGGTAACTACCCACATGCTATATTTATTTTTATTTTATTTTTTTATTATTTTATTACCAATAAGATATAACACTTTACCAAATTGTAAAAAACCAAAGTATACTAAAAAAAAACTCAGCTTTTGTCGATGCATGTTCGATCGTTTGCGGAGAAACGCCATCGCCAAGGAGGGAGTCGTAAATTCCCAAACGATTGGATTATCGACGCTACGAACTGATCGATCCCCTTATTTCGGTTGAGATAATAGGGGTGGTTCAAATTAGTATAACATTGAGGTTAACAGGTTATAATATATATTTTATTCTATTCCAATAACTGGTTTTATGGCGAGTATAAATGATCGGAGATACTCATGGGATAGGTTACGATGTTGAACTGTCATGTCATTTACAATCAGGTTAGAAGTGTTCGACATGTGTAGGTATTTGCAACTTTTCGACTGACTGTCGACTGCCTTTGCCTTTGACTGCGATTGCCGGAGGAAAGCTCGTTGTGGGTGTGTTCTAAGTACGAAGAAAGCGGATTCGTTGATCACATTTTTCGTTAGGAAACAAACGTTAATGAATGAAAATAGGTGGAGGAAGCCTCCTACCTACGTGGATCGTGGGTGACATTGCTCATGGGAAAAACTCGCTTTCTTCGTATTTTTTAAGAGCGAACAATAAACCTAAGGAATGCTTTAAGGATCATCCGTAAACCAAATACATTTACGGAATTTGAGAATCTTGATTTTTAGAAATACTATAATTCATGGATTCTTAGGTTTATTGAGGGTCTAAATAACGGTATGAGAACATCTAGATGCCATCTTGCCTGAGGCGTGGGGTCTGGTTTAGGTAGAGAATCATGCGACGTAACAATGTATGTGTTTCGTCTGGCGACTCTTTGCGTAACCCGGAATCTATCCCTTGGTCGAGGCGGCCACTCGCTACGTCAATATAATTAGTTGGACCGTAATAATCATAAGGAATTGTCGTTAAACTAAGCATTTCGATTTGACCGTTAAGGCCGTTAAGTGGTATAAAATATCTTAAAGTCAAGGCGTTCTTTATGGTTATTCCTCCATTAGGTAAAAAGTTGCGAAACGTGGATTTCCCATTTTGCCCAAGATTTCATTTGTCGTAACGTTTAGAAGCCATTGAATTGCTAAAGAGCATATAATAAAAATAAAATAAAGTTATACTGTAAATGACATATAAGGTAGTGAAAATATTACTGCATATATCTTTTATACATGCAATAAAATATCTAAATATCTTTTAATAATTTAATCGCACTGCACTGATGTTACCGCTTATGCTCGAAAGGATGTCAGCATAACGCTAAACTGAAAGAATTAGACTAATCGCATATAGGTAGAAAACAGCGCAATCGCGCTTCTTGATAATGTTAGAAGCGGAATAAGACAAGCGTTATCGCGCTACATGGCAAATTTTAATTGAGAAACTGCAAAAACCCGTGTCACTCGAACGGATATACGCGGCATTCGTAGTTCAAGGGTTAACCCGCGAAGACCCCTCGATCCACGTCGTGTGGATATTTAGCCCACGTTGTCTCCCCACTCTCTTACTCAGAAAAGATGGTTTTTTATGTCCACGTCGATTTCTTGAAGTGGATATCCATGTCCAGAATCTCGCGTCGTAGCTCAGGGATAGGGTCCTTCGGGCCAAACATAAGAAACACGAGTCAGATTCATGGTACGTCCTTCGGGCTACATGCAACAAAACCTTTTTTTTCTTCGCCTATTCTGATGTACAGATATATTTTCTAGAAAAATATTTGAAAAATAACCTTAAAAATCTTGTTTAATGCTCAATTGATAGTAATTATTTATGAAACATCTTGCAATGTGACATTAGTTCTATCTTACACAACTTTGAACGTACAGTCAGACCGTGAAATAGTTAGACGTCTGGCTGACGCTGCCGATGGTTACGACACGCGCTTAAATCGTAAGGCAAGGGGTTACGGTCGACCGTGCCGAATACACTCGTCCAATTAAGACCGTCCGGTGGGGACGCTTTGGCCCCAGTCCCCAACGGGCATCTGCGATCTCTTCGATGCCGGCTGCTTACACGCTGGCAACTCTGGCAACCAACGATATGTTGAAGTCCGCGGCGGACGCCGCGTCACAGACACGAATACGACTGAGAGCATGGTTGTCCACTCCACAAGGCAACGATTGTCCGATGACGACACAGCGGGACCCGCTTGACCACCCGCAACTACACCGACACTGGGGTATCCCTCCCCTGCACCGTAAACTTTATTCATTTTCGATTCCATGTTTAATAGTTTTTCCTAAAAAAAGTCAGGAACTTGATGGATAAGAAAGAAATTAAAAACCGATAGAGGAAGTAATCCGGGTTCTGGTGTGGAGTACGAAGGTGGCAGAAGAGAACCAGCATTTAAAGCAATACCTGAAGATAACAGACAGACATCGACAGAAACACCTGTGAATGGGATGCGAAAGTCACATAAGAAAAATCACGGAAGCACAGAAGGAGATAAACAAACCAACGTTATACGCGGGCAAATATAGACAAAGCAAGAGGAACTCGATTAAGCAAATCGAACAGGCACAGATGGCACTCAGGCATGCAATGGCAGTCTGCCCTGCGGAAAGCAGCAAAATTTGCTGCTGTAGGTATGGTAAACTAGAACAGAGTCCTCATTGAAACTAACAACAAGCAAGACCTGGAATACATTCCGAAAACAAAAATTTCAACGATGCGAGAGACATAGCGAGATTCTAGCAAAGAAGAGCCCCAGAATGTACATCTACGGAATACAAACCACTGTTACGGCAAAAGAACTCTTAGCAGTCATTTGATCAGAATTGTGAGGAGATCCATCAAGATCCAATTAAAGTAAGTTCACTAATGAATTTAAACTTCTTTTCAGAACATGGCCAAATGATAAAATAACAGTAAACTAAGTAGTATATGTCAGTCTGGAATTCAGGAAAATTTGAACGACAGTGAACGCTTATACATAAGATGGCAAGCATGTCCAATAAAGAGCTATACAGTAGTGAACAGATGTTTTAAATGTTAAGATTTAGAGAAGATGTGAGAATCGAAGTACTACAAAATAATAGTAGACACGTAAAGCCACTGTCCACGAGGAGACACATTCAAAAGCTGTCCAAAAATTAAAAAGTCACCGAAATGTGCAAATTGCAAGAAAGCGCGTGAACCACATACACACTTATTAATAACATAATAGCGATTATCATATCCTGAATACGGACAGAACTAAAATGCCGATTGCATCTAGACCGGTGAGGAACAAAGTTAGGAAGGCCCTGCGACAGCAGAATGATGAGGAAAAGTAGGGTCGAATATTTGTCCTCGTCGAAAGTGGAAGAAACTTTTATCCTCAGGCCAAATGATATTAAAGATTTAATTATGATCCTTATGACGGTCTTATAAATACCAATATGACCAGAGAGAATCTGGAAGATGCAGCCAAGAAGGATCCAGCCATGGATAAACAAAACAGCGACAGTGTTAAGCATTTTAGAAATGTAAAAGTCTGGCTGAATAAATTCAGTAAAAGGGATAGAACATACAGGGGTATGGACTGGCTAAGGAATAAGAAAACGGTCGTTATACGAATATCCCGACATTCGAAGGGAAATCGAAAAGCAGAAGCGAGGGAAGGATATCGTATATCGGCACCCAAACCGACAGTGCAATGACCTCTGCGAGCAAGTGACCCAATAGGAAGAGGTAATCTCGCCTGCAGAATGTGGACAAATACACCCTCGTGAACGCGCAATGAGAAATGGCTCTACTTATGTCGAAGCCTGTGCACGGAAAGTGGGTAGAAAAGTCACAGTATCCGGAAGCGGCGACTCCGAAACGACAATCAGAAGAAGAAAGGAGGAACTGGTCAACGACCCAGAGATGGGACGTGAGACAAAGGAACATAACACTAGTGGGGAGTGGATTATACAAGAACAGAGGCGCAGAAAGAAAATTGAGGCAGAAACGATGGCCACCGCAAATCTGCCTTCGACAGTGAGGCAAAGTCCAGTGGAAAAAGACTGAAAAATCGACCAATAATACGAAACAGGCTGGAAGCTATCCTGGAAATATAACGGGTAGTAAAGATTGAATCTCTACCTATAAAGAAATTGTTAGAACGGGAGAGACGATTATTAATTTGAATGCAAAAGTAAGTCCAGGTGTGCTCTTCTGTGAAACATGATCTACACCGGCGTGTTCCACAAATTAAAAAAATTAAAAGACTGTGCAGCGATAGCTCTTGCGGCTGATCTGGCATTCGTGCTTACCATAAAAAACATGGAGAAATAGAAGCCAGACAAAATGGAGGCAATGGTACTAATCATAAACTGGTGTTTATGATCTAACAGGTCTCCATTTGACGCAAGAAAAACCGAAGTGATTCTCTTGACAGAAAGGTGCATCGACAAAAAAATAAGGATAACTGTCGGAAACACTACAATAGAAATTAAAAAATCTATAGGTACCTGGGAATGGATATTGACAATTGGTCACGGCACAACTACGTGGAAAGACATAGAAAACCCGTATGACACGTGATTCAGAACAGGCAGGACAAGATATACTTCCACAGATGTAACAAAATAACTGAAGAAAGAAGCTGAAAATGGGTGGAGAAAAGGATGGCTCGATTATAGAACGAAGAACTGGACTAGAAATTTAATTGAGGATGACCCGATAGACTCATGCAAGCGGATGTACAGTGAGGTTAAAAACTCCATGTACACTCGGTGGTCCTCTTTGCGGGGTCCCCGAAGGTACAGAGAATACAGAGAAGATACGATCAGGGCATACAGGTCAAAGGCTGAGGATGTTTACAGGGCCATTATTAATGACTTGATAGACCCGCGAAGCGCCATCAAAGGCGAGGTGCCGTAGCAAGTCCTGAAAAAGGTACATAACCTACATGGCATTGTTACTGAGTTGCTGGTACACAACAGGAACCCTGAAGGCCAAATAGAGGCATTAAGGGCAGAGGACAGAAACTGGCGCTATCTCAAATGTACAGTGAGAAGAGAACCTGCGTAGTCCGCCAAGGAAAACCTGCAACGTATGTGCAACACATAAGCCTCCAGTCCAAGTTCACGTCCCTGTCTAACTTGAAAGAGAACCCGCCGAACGTCACAGTCGTTTCCAGTAACCAAAAAGATTTTTGAAAGCAATGAGAAGCCCGAAAAAACTGCTCTCTACCTTGTGTCTGCGCAAAAAGAGAAAATGCAGGTGAAGTGTGGTCAATGCATCCAGGACAACAGCATCGTTATCAAGACTGTAAGAACAAAACGTCACAATGCCGCCGAATTGATAATGGGATCCCTGGTCCCATACACGATTCCACACGAGGAATCTACGAGTGATAGTCTTCGGCCTTTCCAGAACCGATAAGGACGAGAACACCATGGAAGCGGACCTGCAACAGAACTTGGAAGGAATCGAGAGACCGAAAATGAGATAGCAAGCGAAACTTATATTCAAATCCGGAGCGAAGGACAAATATAGCTGCCACTAGGTATTCGAGATGTCAAAGGAAGCCCGGGACCTACTAATGAGGAACCCCCTCTCGACCCTTTCATTATTTTTTCCTCGTATCAAAGGCCTTTGAGATATCCACTATTGTGAATACTCCGCATATCCTTTTGCTATGATCTAAGGCTGCATTGAATAATTCTGGATTAATTTTACATCCATTTTATGAATTAAAGCCTTTCTGTCTTAAATTTTGCACGATACTCCTCCTACGCCTACCGTCAAAGATGGAAGAAAAAATTTGGCCGAGAATGAGCCTAATTCTATTTTGACAAACAGACTTCTCGCCCTGAAAATGTCGAAAGCAATGCAAAGAACAGACTTTTTGAAGCATTCTGCCAGTCACTATCTAGCATTCCTTCTTGCAGTGCAATTTCAATTATTTAATTTATTATTTATTCTTATTTTCTATATTGCTTGCGTTTATTTCTTTTTTTTATTTTATAAGTTTGTAGAGTAAATATCGGTGATATTTATCATCAGTGATAGTATTAAGTATTGTATTTTAATCTTTTTGTGGTTTGTTTGTCGTCGTTTTTAGTTTTAGTTCTTTAGTATGTACTTAATTTTGTAGTTTTTCAATTACAATTTCGCTGTTGTTTCATTATGGAATGTATATCAATAGCATAAGCAAAGGGAAACGATTCGCAGTGGGGTACGAAATATAATCCGTCGTGTAACTAGAAAATGCAAAAAAGATACAAAACTTTTAGAAGATTCGTGTAGCGGAGAAAGTGAATTATAGGCATCGACAGATGATGACAAATAATGAGCAGTATATAGTAAACATACAGAAAGCCAGTGGCAGAATTTTTGTCACTATGCGGAGAAATTAGAAATGAAATACTGGCGAAAAGACGGCTTGACAGAAATAATTATAGATGATCTACAACTATACTCTGTTCAACGAGAAGTGACAGCAGAGAATAAGATTTGTGGTAACTGTTTATATGTGTACGTAATACAAATAATACAGAAAATAATATATACAAATAATGCAACAAATAATACAATACATATAATACTATTATTCAGAATTTGATTCCGCAACTTATTCTATGCTGCTATAACTATCATTTATATTTATAATGAAAAGTTCGATCATCCTCTCGCTTATGTTATTTAAATTCCAAAAATATTTCTCAACTTTATTGATAACGTGTTCCACACAATGTTTCTAATTTTCTACGATAACTATGCTCAGGGACTCGAAGAACAACAATTTAACTTCTGGTATTTTGAATGTCTCATTCTTTCTTGCAACGTAATTCTTTATTTGCGCCCATATCATTTCTATCGGATTTAATGCACAGTGACACGGTGGAAGTCGAGGTACGATGGGGAATGTGTGATGGCGCCTACTCCGTACGCGATACAAACATCTGCTTGTGTCCGTCGCACTTTGATGCTGGTAATTTCCCGAGAGTTGGTACTGACGGTGGAAACGCCACAAGACTTTTTAAAAATGTAAAGATTAAAGATCCCCTCTTTTTAATAAAATAAGCTACAATATATGTTTCAAAAACTAACAGATATGTGATACTGATTGCATGTAAAAAGAAAAGAAAACAGTAGTGGAAAAATTATGTATTTACAGAATGATTTTATTAAATTCGATTAATATATCCTAATGTAAAATAACATATAAAGTGATATAATATACTTTATTTTATTTATCATATTTTCTTATAAGTATCCTTATTAACTACTTAGACACCTTGTAAAAACATGTTTTGGAATAAGAACATACAAGTACTTCATAAATATTTAATAGTTAAGTGAAAGAAACTCTGTGATATTCTGCATTTTTACTATTATCATTGCTTAATTATAATAATTTTCTTCATTTGTTAGTTTTCATTATATATGCGTTTTTTATTTTTTGTTCTTTGTATTTTTTATTTTGTATATATTTACATTTATATTATATTTATATATTATATTATATTGTATATATTTATACTATTATTAAAATTACATTGGATTGTATTTTACAGTACTCAGTTTTGTGACTTGTTTCATGTTTGCACTTTACAATATAAAACTTCTTATTACATAAATTATTGTTTTATAGAATCTTTATAT
Organism: Bombus pascuorum; assembly: GCF_905332965.1. Taxonomy (NCBI): domain Eukaryota; kingdom Metazoa; phylum Arthropoda; class Insecta; order Hymenoptera; family Apidae; genus Bombus; species Bombus pascuorum. The sequence continues at coordinate 5,222,622 of NC_083494.1, read as the reverse complement.
TTTGAATATTACGTATATGGAATTTAATTATTTTGATATATACCTGCTTAGAATGTTCTTTAATACACGCGCTCTTTAAAGACCAATGATTTCAATATATACGTGGAATGTTTTTTAATACATATATTAATCTTAATTATATCAATGTACACATGAAATATTCTTCAATACGTATATGAGACTTAATAATCTCAATATAGACTTAGAACGTTTTTTACTACAAGCGTAAAAATTAATGATTTAAATATATAGGTGCAATGCTTTTTTTAATACGGACCTACAATATAGTTGTTTTAATATATAAAACATAGAAGGTTTATGAACATACCTATCAACACAGTTCAATGTTTATACAGATGATTTCTGCTATGGTTACGAGGTACAAAGCTTTCCTCGAATCAAATATACTCCGTGAAGCCCCATTGCGACTGTCACAAGCAGCGCGAGATGATCCTCCCGCCGAATCCTTAGCAGGTGCTCGCCGAATACTCCTCACCTGTCTCACCGCGTCCACTGTCGAGCGGCCTCGGCGAAATCCGTATTGGCTGTCGTGCCATTCGGGCTCTCGCCGCGACATATGGGCCTCCAGACGGGCGGCTATCACTCTTTCTAGCAACTTGCCCACCTCGTCGAGCAGGCATATCGGCCTGTACGCGGACGGCGAGTCCAGCGGACGACCCTCTTTCCGCAGTAGGACCAATCTCGCCGTCCGCCATGCCCGGGGTAGACGCCGTCCTTTAGGCATCTGGTGAAGAGGTGTCATAGGCGGCGAGCCATGGTGTCGATCGACTCTGCCCAAACTCGGCCTGGGATTCCATCCGGACCCAGTGCTACGTCGCGGGATGCCATCCACTTTGTCGTTTCGAAGAGCTCCTCTTCTGTGACTCGCAACTCTTCGCTCCACTCCGTCGTCGTCGTCACCACCTCGTCGTCGTCGTCGTCGAAGGAGGAGAAGGAGGAGGAGGACGGCCCTAACTGCTCAGCGTCGCTGTCCTGTCGTGGGAACAGAGTCCCGATAACGCTGGCCAGCAGCACACGATCCATGTTTGCGGTCAGTGAGAGGGCCGAAGGTCGCAACTTATTCGTCACTGTTTTGTAAGGCCGTCCGCACGGATCGGATTTGACCGATTCGCGATCTTGGTCTCCTGTTGAAGAGTGCGCCTCGCCTCTCTGTAGGCCTCGTAGGTGCTGGAGATCTCTTCAACGTCGCCAGCAACTTCCCCCCTGCATACTTCCTAGCCAATCCCTTGTTTGTATTAATAGTGTCGAGGAAATTCTTCCTACCTTTCTTAATGTGTAATCTTCATTCATTATGATCGGGTCTATCCTATACTTCGCAAACATGTTCAGAACCCTGGTACCCCTGTGACCATTTACGTGGCCTCCCAATGCGGTGGCCTTTAAGTTAGAATCTCTAGCATCATTGCTGGGTAAGTCCTCCTGGTCGCCTGAATCAGAGTGTCCAGCTCCTGGACGTAACTGTCAAACTGTTCCGTCTTCACATTGGGGGAGCAATAACCCCCAATGCAAAATACGTTGTCCACGCTGACTCCTACGATTCCATCTCTAGCGACCTAGGTGGTCCCATCCTGGTTTTTTTCCCTTTAAAGGGTGTCACCCACAACGATTCATCGCCCTTGTCGTCATTGTACCAGTATGTCGGCTGCATATAATGCTCCGTTATGAATAAATCGTCTATTCCGGCTTCGTAGACATACTGATACATCAATTCTGGTGCAAGCCTGCACCTATTCATGTTAATTATTAAAATCGTTATCTTCTGCTAGAATTACCTCTCTGCATCCTCTCTTTCATTGCAGAGCACGTCAGGGATCCGGTAATGTGCCTCAGGTTGCTCCTATTCTCCCTCAGACAGATAGCACATCTCTGTTCCTTCGTGCACTGGTTTATGGTGTGGTCCCTGTCCCCATCTTTTGCACAATTCTCCGCCAGGACTCACTACCTTACAGCTAACCGCATTATGCCCCAGCATGTGACACTTGTAGCATCTCACTACGTTAGGCAGAATCGTATTTCAATAATCGGTCTGTCCCTGAGAATGATGCTCGCAGACAGCACAACCACCGCCTCCTGTGTACCCCACGGCGTCATACTGAGGGACTTCACCTCTATCCATCTCTTTTTCTTCAAGTTAAGTTCAGTGGATATGTCCTCCACTAATTCTTCCTTTGTGGTGATAGAGTCTATGTTCCTGATTTCCAAGGTCTCCCTATTCACCAAGGAAGCAATTTCCTTATTATCACCTTATTATTATTTACCTTTGCAGTTACCTTATTATTTAATTCAATAAGGATGTGTTCCGCCCTCGTCTTCCTGATGCCGGTTGTCTCCTTCAGGGCATTCTTCGTCCCAACCCCCTCCCTACAGGAGTCAATCCAATTGGTATCCTGCCCCACTTTAACAAGGATAGCCTTGCTGCTTTTCCTTGAAGTTCTTTTTCGAGTCTCCTCTCTGCATCACTACCGATCACAAGGTCCCCGGTCACTCTTGCCGAGCGGGAGGCGTCTCTGGAACCGACCGCCCTCTCCTCGTTCTCCGCCCAGCCGTATGACGATCGTCAGGGAGAGTCTGGGGAGGCACCACTCACCGATTCGACGGGGCCTGGGGGCTCCGAATCTCCCTGAGCCGTAGTTTTATTCCCCCGTGTTAATCTATCCATATTCTTATGATCTGAGAATAGTCCAGGTACATAGCGAAGTTCCTCATAATACCGTTATTCCTTTATCATGTTCAGTTATGTTGCCAAGGTTGTCATATTGTCGTTATTCCATTCCCGTTGTCCGTATAATCTTTCCAGGATCGTATATCGTTTGGTAATCCAACAATTTGACCTGAATAATGAAATATAAAAAAAAAAAAGACTGATTTATCGTATTATGGAAGATTGTTTTGTACTAACTAAAAACAAACCACTTACTAAACAGTATGACATATACGCTTACAATTACAAAAATGTCCTCTCCACAATTTCAATTAATACAGAGACAGGTATCAAAGAAATCAAAGGATCGGAACATTACACTGTTTAACGTGATGACTAAATCCAACTTAATTGAGAACTATACAGATGGGAGCAAAGCTATTAATTCGCAACCAGTACGGCATGCTTGTATTTCCCATGATTTAAATATTTCAATAAAAAATACCCTGTCTAAAAGAATTTCAATTTTTACAGCTGAATATATTGCGTTAAACGAAGCACTCGACATTGCAATAAATAACCCTTACCATAATTTTAAAATTGATGGAATTAATTAATCATGCGTAAAGGTGTAAAATAAACAGAATATACGTATTTAGTAAATTGAAATAACAATTATACATAAGCCAAGCTAGCTGTACATTATTAGTTGCACGCTGTTCACACACTCTCCGTACACACATTAATCACGCTCTCCTTCTCATAGTGCACTTTCCCCCTTTTCGGTTTGCACGTGGCTTATACTACGCTAGTCAGTTCGGGCCCCAACAAAAATATTTACTGACTCTCACAAAAGGCGTGGTTCGCGTTATGTAGCATCCAACGGCAAAAAGTGGTATAGTCACTTTGTATGCTTAAACGCGGCGAATTTTATAAGGTTGAAACCTTCGTATCGTATTCATCGGACTGTCATACGATTGATTTGTACTCGATAGCCTATTTTATATAAATTCATTAGTGCATAAATATGAACCATAATATGTGATAATTAACCTGCTCTTCTTTACGCCAATTGAAACAGGGTCTATCTGCATTGCAATATTAATTCTTGATCACCAAATTGTGAACATCACTTTTGAATAATTGCATTATCGCAGAAACTCCTTTGCACGTAAAGATCCTCCAATACTCTTGTAGTTTGATATATTTCACGGGATCATCTGAAATATTCTTGCTTCTCCGTTTGTATTTTCGTCCAGTCGCGGGGAGACGCATTCGCTTTGAGGCGCGTCAACGGGAGTCGTAAATTCCCGTTACGATAGTTAGCTACTACAAATATATTCATACCCGTTTACAATACGTGGAACGTATACAGAGAATGTTTTGATGTCGGCGGAAAGTACAATGTTTAACCCGAGGGTTGTTAGCGTTAGCGCGTTGAATGACGATCCCGCGTTCGATTAGTAGACGTGACTACCCGATGAGCGTAATAGCAATGATTTGTCTCTCCGATGTGTAAAAGAGACGTGTATGACCGTTGAGCGTAATGACTTGACTCTCCGCGTAGTCGAAAAACAGTCTTTGACCGTTGAGCGTAATGACTTGACTCTCCGCGTAGTCGAAGAACAGTTTGACCGTTTAGCGTAATGACTTGACTCTCCGCGTAGTCGAAGAGCTGTTTGACAGTTTAGCGTAATGACTTGACTCTCCGCGTAGTCGAAGAGCAGTTTGACCGAATCGTTGACGAGAAGTGACTTGACCCTACGCGTTGTCGAAGAGCAGTGTTTGACCGATGAGCGTAATGACTTGACTCTACGTGGCGTCGAAAAGCAGTGACTGACCCATTTCGTGCTATTTCGGAGGAAAGCTCGGTGTGGATGTATCCTTGCTGAACTAAGGACGCGGTTTCGTTGTTCACACTTTTCGGTAGAATAGTGAAGGTAACGATCCGCGATGCCCATTGGTTATAGCCAATGTTAATAACCAAAATATGAGGAGAAAGGCTCCTGCAGTTATGGCTCATGGGTGTCCTTTTTCTTGGGAAAACCCAGCAGTTTCGCAGGGCACATCTGCTTTCTCCGTAATTAGCGAGAGTGTGCAATAAACCTACGGATTTTTTGGGATCCTCCATAAACCGGCGATGTTTATATGACCATAGTTTAATGGTTAACAGATGTGGTTTATGGGGAGTTCCTTGGGCCTAATATGGGTCACTGTGACGATGGGTAGGCCTAGGCGGCCTGACCATGAGGGATGTCGCGCGCATCATCTCACGCGACGTAACATACTCCGCCCGTTGATCGTATACTGATCAAAATTCTTGACAGGCCTGGGCAATCATGTTTTTCGCCTCCTTCGTAGTGCTTGGCCGCTCGGTCCTTTCTGCCTCAGGTTGACATGGTAAGGGAACCAGTCTTTTGACTCCGCGATCCGGGGTATTGGTTGCTGTCTTGATTGTGACCGTTCGGATGTCCCATCTACTCCAAGGTGTACCTTGATTACGCGGCCTAAGGGCCACTGCATTGAAGGAGTGTTATCCTCCCTGATTAGGACAATGGTGCCTTCGCGAATACCGTGAGTGCCCTTGCTCCATTTGTTGCGTCTGGTTAACTCCGTGATATATTCGCGGTACCATCGGCTCCAAAAATGTTGTTTTATTTGGTTGATCCGCTTCCAGCTGGATAATCGATTTGGTGGGACGGATCTGAAATCTCGTTCTCGTAAACTGATTAGCGCATCACCTATTAAAAAATGGCCGGGGGTGAGGACATTGGGATCGGAAGAGATCGGGGTAATGGGACGGGAGTTCAAGATCTTCTATCTTAATGACGAGTGTGTTGACGTGTTCGTACGTCAAGACTTCTGTGCCAACGACGCGGATTAGATGCCGTTTGAATGATTTGACTGCGGCTTCCCACAGACCTCCAAAATGTGGTGAGTTGGGCGGATTAAAACGCTATTGTATTTTCCTATCTGTTAGGAAATTCTGTACTTTTTCATTGTGTTCGTCTGATTGTACGAGCATCTTTTTCTTTTTTTTAACGTGGGGAAATCCTCATGGACACCCGGCCCCCGCAAGCGGAAGCCGGGTAGTGTCGGACTCTTACCGACTAAAACCACCACGTGGCTACTCGACGCGCAAGAAGGAGGCCCCAAGGATCTCAACACTGAAATTCTTCCTGAAAGTTCTCTTTCTCTCGTCTTCCCTCCTGGCTATGGAGGGACTACTTCGAAATGACTCCCGGGGCAGCCATCCCCAGGTCTCATGGTCATCTTACCGGTTCCGTGGGGGGAGATGGCGGTCTCCCACCGTTGCGTCCTGGGTTCCTATCCCGTTGCACCCGAGCTGGATGGCCAGCCTTTATCCTCAGCCTCTCTGCCCGCTCCTTTATGAACATCACCCGCTCACAAAAGTCGTGGACAGCCTCGTAGTCTGACCGGCCTCGCAGCAGCGCTTCCATAATTCCCCTTGGGGACAGGTTTCCTCCTATCTTAGTGACCAGGATGTGACTCAGTATCGCCCATGCGGGGCAGTGTTGCAGGGTATGTTGAGCTGTATCTTCCACCTCCCCACAGTGGTGACAGGTGTTGGTCACCTCTCGCTGTATCTTCAGCAGGAACTCACCGAGTAAGTCACTGGGTAAGCCTGTAGGTCAGCGGAACACCCCGCGCTTCTTTCCACCAGTCCCAAACGGGTAGGACCGCGTCTACCGCACGGTGGGATATCTTCTCCGCTTCTTCTTCTAGTAGGAACCGCCATCTCTCCCACGTTTCCTCCTCGACCGTTTTTCTAATTTCTTGAGAGCTCTTGTTTCCATCCCTGGTTCTCGAGCTCTCATACATCTTTTGAAGAGCCAGGGTTTGCAGCACGTGTGGAGGGGATGCCGCCAGGACGGTAGCGGACGCATACGATACCGTCCTGTACCCTCTTGCTATCCTCACCGCATTGGTCCTCTGGATTGCCCGTAGGAGGGCCTTGGGCCAAATCCTTGGCTCAGATAGGCGCGCCGTACATAACTTGCCCTGACCACCCCGTCGTACAGTCTGCGTACCCCCATCCCGGCACCTCCGATGTTCGGGAGGATACCGCAGAGGGCATTTGCCACAGCTGTCACCTTCGGAGCGAGGTTCTCAAAGTGGGGCTCGAAGGACCATTGGTCATCGACGGTTGAGCCTAGATACTTCATTACACCTCCACCCCGTCGACGTCGGTCGGGGGTGGTTTCAACCTCTTGTTGAAAAATCCTAGAACTTCGGTTTTGGCCGGAGCAACTCTCAGTCCAAGTTCCCCAATGGCCCTCACTGCTCGTCGGGTGGCCCCCGTGGTCACCTCCGCCGTCTCATACCACCAGCGCTCTCCTGCCACGACCAGGGTGTCGTCCGCGTAGCAGATCAATCCCGTATTGGGGGGCATCGGGCTGCGGAGTACGTAATCGTACGCCGTAATCCAGAGCATCGGCCCGAGGACCGATCCCTGGGGTACTCCGCGCTCCACTGGTCGTCTTTCTTCTCCCTCCATGGATCGATAGGTAATCCATCTTTCCCGGAGGTACGCCCCTATAATCCTCTGGAGGTACCCTGGGACTTTGAAGAATCACAGGGCCTCCAGGATCTTGCTCCATTGGATTGAGTTGAAGGCGTTGGTGATGTCGAGAGAGACCGCGATCGCGATCCCGTCTCGGGCAACCACTTCTTCCACCCTATCTCTCAGTCTACGGACTGCATCAATGGTGGATCTTCCGCGGCGGAAACCGAACTGGTTATCATGACTGGCTTTCTGGACTCCATGTATGCCTCTAGGCGGGAGGCAATTATCCTTTCGAAGAGCTTGCCCACCTGGTCCAAGAGGCAGATCGGCCTGTAGGCTGATGGGAATTCCAGAGGCCGACCATCCTTCTCCAGAAGAACCAGTCTGGCATCCTTCCACGCCCGAGGGTATGCGCCCTCCCTCAGGCATCTGTTGTATAAGTGCAGCAGACGGGCGGCCATGATGTCCATAGTCTCGGCCCACACCCGCCCGGGAATTCCGTCCGGACCCGGAGCCACATCCTTGGCCGCCATCTTCTTGGTGGCCACTTCCAGTTCAGCTTTTGAGATGTCGACTCCCTGTTGATCCACCGCTGACGCACCACTGTTTTGAGGGCATCCCCTCTCCTCCGGGGGGTCATGTCATCGTCCTCACAGTGCGACATAGGATCATCCTCTTCTTCTTCTTCCTGTCGTGGAAACAGCGTGTCGATAACCTTGTCTAACAACTCTCGATCCATGTTCTCGATTATTGGGGGGGCCGATGGTCTGAGTCTTTTTAGCACCAGCTTATATGGTCTCCCCCATGGATCGGTCTCGACCGATTCTAACAACTGTTTCCACGATGCTTCTTTCGCAGCTCTTATGGACCCCTGCAGAGCCATTCTGGCTGCTCTGTAGGCCCTGTACCTCGTGCGAATCTCTTCCTCGACGCGGTTCCAGGTCCTTCTCCTGGCTCTGGCGTATAGCCTGCGGGCTTTGCAGCAGTCATCGCGCAGGTCTGCGATGTCCTGCGACCACCAGTAGACGCCGCTGTTATCGCGTCTGGTCTTGGTGCTGGTCCTTGGCATGGTGGCATCACAGGCCTTCTTCATCCAGTTTCCCAGCTCCTGCGCCTCCATGTCCACATTTCCTCGTCCTTTGTTCTTTTTTGGCATCCCATCACCATGCCGCTACGGTGGCCGTTGCCCGGAGCATGTCCTTATCCCTCTTCTTCAGTTTCCATCTACGGGTGACCCGGCGTCCTTCCTGTGGGGTTGCTTCTTCTATTCCTAGCGGGTTGGATGTCCATCAGCACGCAGAGATGGTCGGATAGAGTTTCCATCTCTACTGCCACCCGCCAGTTCTGGATTCTGGCATGGAGCCTCGGCGTTGCCCACATAAGGTCAATGGCCGATGCTCCTCTCCATCCCACACAGGTGAACTCCTAGCCTCGATTGACTAGGATTAGACCCAGACCTGCGGCCCAGTTAGTCAGCTCTCTGCCCCTCGTGGTGGTTCTTCTATTTCCCCATAGCGTGGAGTGGGCGTTGAAGTCCCCCAGCACGAAAACCTGACGAGGGAGGCATCTTCGTATGCATTCCCCCATCTCGTCTAGGAAATCCTCGAACGCCCTTAAGCCGCAGTTGGGGGAGATGTACACTCTCACCACCACGAGGTCCATCCATTCGACTGCTACAAAGCCGTTACCTCTCTCTACGACGAGTCCCGAGATTCCCGAGGTACACGGCCAGGTGATGGCGACCAATCCACTCGTATCCCCTATCCATTGGGGTATTACGGGAATATTGTATGGCTCAGCCACCACCGCCATGTCAGTCCTGCTCTCTCTGATGGACTGGTAGAGCAGGTCTTGAGCCCTTCTGGCTCTGCCTAAATTGCACTGGAGGATCCGGAATTTATTCCGCAACCTCCATGGCCTCCCCCGGGCCATTCACTCTTACAGTGCTGCTTTCCTCCTTCGGTGTTGGGTTTCCTATGATCTTCGTTTGCGCCATAGCCTTGGTAACTACACCAACCGAAGCTATGGCCTCCGCCCTGGCCGTCACTAATCTTCGTACGGCCTTCTTATTAATTATTCTTCCCGCCGGGGGTTTGCACGTCGCGCTTCCCATCCTATGCTTGGATGGGGCCCCCGTGCCTCGCAGATGGGACACTTTGGTGATGTGGCCATGCAGTCCCTGGCTCTGTGCCCTTCTTCAGCACACCGGAAACACAGGTGTGACCTTTCTTCTGGGGAGACACAGACTGCCGCAACATGACCTACTTCCAGACACCGGAAGCATTACAATGGCCTCTTCGGGAGTGAGATCACCTTCGCCCTGGTCCATCCCAGCACTACCTTACCCGCTTGAGCTAGTTTACGGGCTCCGGCTGCCGGGCATTTTACGAAGGCCACCCCCATGCCACTTCTCGATGTGCCGGCATCCCACACTTTGATGTCCTCGGGCTGGCAGTTCGCCGCCCTGGCCAGCTCCTCCAAAAGCTCCTCTTTTTCCAGGGATATGTCGATCCCCACTATTTTGAGTTCGGCCATCGTTGTCGGGGCCGAAACTCTAACAGTTGCAGGATCTAGTATCCCTGACAGATGAGAGGCCAGTTGCGTGGCCTTGTCCATGTTGGCGTCATCGGGGATGTTATTCACCATCGCTCCGGTGACCGCTTTCCTCATCTGGACGCTTTGGAGCCCACACCTCTGAAGGGCCTTATTTCTTCTGGCTTTGACCAGGACTTCTTCGTATGATCTAGATGATCCATCCTTGAGATTGAGAGTCACTGCTGACGACGTTGGGGCCGGTGGGAGTGCGGGCCATGCTGCCGTCGCCCTTCTTATCCCTGTTTTAGCTGCACGCGCATAGCTTGTAGGGGCTATTCCAGTCCCCTGCTTTCTACTCTTCTTCTTCTTTTTTCCCCTGCTGAGCAGAGTAGGAGGCGGTAACCCGGCTGGTCCTACTGTCCATCCTGCCCCGGTTGCCGCGGCGGAATGAGGGGGGGTGCCCCATAACCTGCTTCTTGTCTGGTTAGCTCCCTTGCCTTTCTCCGGGCTCTTCGGGAGACTACCGTTTGTCATTGCTCTTCGAGTTTTACAAGATGGCGGCGACTAGAGGGGACGCGTGTAGATCGCTCCGCAGTTAAAACCGGTATTTTGGAGAAAAAAAATCAGTTTAGTGTGGAAAAAAGTGTTTTAAAGTGAAGTTTTAGTGGCTTAGTAACTGTGAAAATAAAGGCGAGAAAAAGGAACAGTGAGAAACCGAGAAAAGTGCGAGTAGAAAATTCGTGCGTCGAAGCACGTGGTCGACGAGACTCTCGTGCGCGAAAAAAAAAAAAGGCGAAAAGGACCTTTCCAGTGGACGAAAATTACGCCAAAGTGCTCGAAAAAAATCGAGAAATAAGTGGTGTAAAAATCAGCAGTGTAGTGCATCGAGAAATACAGTTTTAATTGATTCTCTGGCGAGCACGTGGCCGGCAGAGGTTAGGTGCGCGGGTACGCCATATTGGACGCCATATTGCCGTCGGCCGAGCGCAGCGCAGGGCCGTATCAAGTGGGGGCGGCGCCCGCAGGACTCAGGGCCGTATCAAGTAGGTCCGGGGCCCTTTTTTTTTCTTTTTTTTTTCTCCCTTGTCGAAATTGAAATTTGCGGGAAAACGACTCGCGTCGTGAGACTTTTCGCGCGGACTTGGGAAAATTCCCGTTTGAATAAGACATGAGCGATCAAAAGCAGACTAAAATGCCGTCGCAGGGGCAAACCCCACCGACCGTGGAAGCTAGGGTGGTGCTTCACCCACTTAAGTCAACCAAGATACAGAAGAACACGGACACCCGCACTCCCTCGACGCCGGAAAACCGAACGGAAGAGGAGAGCAAGGACGCTAGTGCCGGAGAAGCGAGCCCGGTGCCGGAACTGAGGGCACAGGCCGGCGATATAGAGAAGAAGGTGCTTGCCTTCTGTTTAGACCCGGCCAAGAAGATCAACAAAGAGCAGACCTCCTCGATTATGAGGTACTTCAGGGACATGAGGGGGATAGTGGAGGAACTGCTCCTCCAAAATAGCTACCTCACTGGAAGACTGGAGCAGAACTCTAGTGAGGAAAAGGACAAAGAGTCCGCAATGCTGAAGGCAGTCAACAAGACTCTTCAGGCAAGCAAGCGACTGGAGGCTGTGGTGGCAAAGAAAGACCCGAAGGGCGAGAAACAGCCTACGTATGCAGAGAGGGTCAAAATGACCTCCAGCAAAGTTGAAGCCAAAGCGGTGAAACCACCGAGAAACGTGGTCATTATCCGCCCGGAAACGGAGGACGGAGACATTCGCACCAGCGAGGAAACGTGCGATGCGCTGTTCACCGTGGTGAACCCGCGCAAGAGAGGTCTGCAAGTCAGGGCCCTAAGGAAGATAGGCGGCTGCGGGCTGGTCGTAGAAACGACCAAGCCGGAGGATTTGAAGGCGTTCACGGAGAACGCGAAATTAAAGGGGGCTGGTCTAAAAGCCAGTACGCCTACGAGAAGGAAACCGCGGATGATAATCTACGACGTACCGAGGGATAACTCGGAGGAGGAAATACTGGCCTGCCTCCGTAGACAGAACCAGGAGAGACTGGGCGAAGAGGACATAGCGGCCATCAAGTTCTGTTTCAGAACAGGCCGCAAGGATAAGACCGAAACGAACTGGGTGGTCGAGGTACCACCCCCCGTTAGAGACAAGCTCCTTAAGGGGAAAATATATATCTCCTGGAACTCGTGTAAGGTGAGAGATTTTGTAGCAATAAGTAGATGCTACAAATGTCAAGGATACGGGCACGTGGCCAAATACTGCCGCGTGAATTACGACATTTGCGCCCACTGCGCCGACAGTGGTCATGGCACCAAGGCATGCCCTAACAAGAGCAACCCCCCCAGCTGTGTCAATTGCAAAAAGACTGGGAAAAAGGGAGACCATGCGGCCTCCAACATAAACTGTCCGGCGTATAAGAGGGCATTGGAGCAATATGTTTCGAAGACCACCTATGAGTAAAATGTCCCGCGAATCTGGAAATGGACTCGGGAGTCAATGGGGGATAAGGATCCTGCAACACAACATGCAGAGATCGAAAATTGTCCCCCATGAAATCAAAGCGCAGTTAAAGGCTGAAGGAAACGTCATCCTGCTAATGCAGGAGCCCTACAGCCTCGACGGAAGGATACCTGGGCTCGCGGGGTTCGCGATCGCCTCTCGAGGCTCCAAGCAGGACCCGCCGATGGCCGCGGTGGGAATCGGCAGCAGATGCATGACGGCGCTGGAGATAGCAGGCCTATGCACAACCCACTGCGTGTGTGTGCAGATAAGCGACGGTGAAACGGAAATTTACGTCGTCAGCCAGTACTTCCCGCCGACCGAAAACATCGAGGTCGGCATTCGACAGCTGGAGGAGGTACTGAGACACACGAGAGGAAAGAAGCTTCTAATCGGCATGGATGCTAACGCCAAATCGCCGTTGTGGAATAGCAGGAGCACCGACGACAGGGGTGAAGCCTTGGAGGCCGTCATTGCGCAATACGGCCTCCACATCCTAAATAGACCGGGACAGGCTCACACGTTCGAAACCACCAGGGGGCGATCGAACATCGATATAACCCTGGCGAGTCCAGAGATCATATCGCTCGTGGAAGACTGGAGAGTACACGAGGACGGAACCTCCAGCGATCATAGAATCCTGGAGACGCGCCTAACTCCCGAGAGGGAAAGCCCCCAGCCGCACCAGCCGGTGATGAGATACAACACAAGGACCGCCGACTGGGAGGGGTTCCAGAAGATCCTTCTGGAGGAGAGAACACTCCTCCAGGAACTCGTCCCACAGCGCGAGGAGGACGTCGAAGAGATGGCGGTGCGCCTGCAGGCAGCCCCGAGAAGAGCCTGCGACGCAACCATCAGGAGGAAGAAATGGCACCATAAATCCGTGCCATGGTGGACGCCGGAGCTCACCAGGGCGAAGCGACGCGCCTACCGGGCGAGAAGAAGATTCCAGACGACCAGGGACCCTGAAGAGAGGGAACTCGAGAAAGCGCGATACCGGGAAGCCGCCAAGTCGTACAAGAGAGCGGTGACCGAGGCCAAGAACCACAGCTGGCAGGAGTTCGTCACCAAAGAAGGTAATAAAGAACACTGGGGCATAGTATATAAAACCGTCACAGGAAGAATCAGGAGGGAAGAGACGGTATCCACCCTGCGGACGCCACACGGAGAAACCTCCAACTGGCGATCGACCGCGGAGGCGATGCTGACTGCCCTCCTGCCCGAAGACCAAGAATCCACGGACACGGCGGAGCAAGCCGAGATCAGGAGGGAGATGGACACCCTTCCCAACGTCGAAAATGCCGCTGAGTTCAACATTGGGGAACTCGTAGGAGCGGTTAAAAGATTGAAGAGGGGGAAATGCCCGGGAACCGACCTGATCGAGGTGGAAGTCATCCAGCGCGCCTGGGGGGTGCTCCACCAGGAAATCCTGAGGACGATGAACGCCTGCCTAGCTTGGGGGACCTTCCCGAGAGTCTGGAAGGAGGGGAACCTTATCACGATTCCAAAAGGACCGGATCGAGAAAGAAGCAGCCCAAAGTCCTACAGACCGATTTGCCTGCTCTCCATGGTGGGCAAGTTGCTGGAGAGGCTGATGGCTGCCAAGCTGACGACCATATTCCACCACCACGATCTTACCTCGGATAGGCAGTACGGCTTTCGCCCTGGGAGATCGACTACGGACACCATACTACAGCTAAGGGAGAAGGCGGCGCGGATGAGTGACCGGAAGTACGTCCTCGCGATCGCGCTCGACATATCGGGTGCCTTCGACAACGTCTGGTGGCCCAACGTTCTGCACGAATTAAAGAGAAGAAGATGCCCCGACAACCTCTACAAGTTGACGAGAAGCTACTTCAGGGACAGAACCGTGCAAATAGCAGGTAAGAACGATGTGATCACCAGACCCGTTACCAAGGGATGTCCGCAGGGCTCGGTATTAGGTCCAAGCTTTTGGAACCTGGTATTCGATGACCTGCTGGACGAACTTACGACGCACGCGCCCGAGTGCGAGCCGATCGCATACGCGGACGACCTAGTGATACTGGTTGCTGGGAACTCCAGAGTGGAACTACAGAAAGCGGGACAGGAGGCGGTCACGCGTGTCTCGAACTGGTGCACAAGGAAGAAGCTCGAGCTTTCGGCAAGTAAAACCGAGATGCTCCTGATAAAGGGGAAATTGGATGCCGAGAGGCCTCCAATAATCAAGATCGACGGCAGGAGTATTCGAGGGAAGCAGACTATTAGATACCTGGGCGTCCACTTTGAGAGTGGCTTCAGAATCAACAAGCACACCGAGGAAACCATACAAAAAGCAAGAAACCTACTCGGCAGTCTCGCGAGGGTGGCCAAGGCGAAGTGGGGACTCGGGCAAACGGCCATGCGTACTGTGTACAAAGGGTTGTTTGAACCGATAATCACATACGCCGCGGCTGGCTGGAGCGACCTGCTGAACAATAGCACCAAGACGAAACTTCTACGAGCACAGAGAATGGCGCTCCTGCAGGTCACAAAAGCCTACAGGACGACTTCCACGGACGCACTACACATAATAGCAGGGGTCTTGCCCATCGATCTCCTCATCGAAGCAAGGGCAAGAGCCTACAAATTCAAGAGGAACCCCACAGAAGGAACAATAGGAACGATTTACCATGAAGCCACTCAAAAGTGGAAGGCCCGCTGGGAAACAACGCCGAAAGGGAGAGCAACGTACGAATTCTTCAGGACCCCTCAAGAAAGACTGGCACACCGCTGGATTAACCCGGACCACTACACGACACAGTTCATAAGTGGTCACGGGGACTTCAAGAGTAAATTGAAGTCATTCCAGCTGAGCGAGGGAGACACGTGTGACTGCGGCATGGAGGAAACCCCGGAACACGTACTGGAAGTATGCCGTCTCTTCGAGGAGGATCGACAGAGACTCCGGGACTCCATCCAGGAGCTGGAGCTTTCCTGGCCGAGGGAGAAGAGGGAGTTCGTCACCAAAGACGTATTTCCCCACTTCCAAGCATTTGCAAGAGCCGTTCTTCTGACCAAAGAACGAGGGAGGAGAGCGACTCTGCAAGGAACGAGCGGCCCGCCCCAACAAGGGAATTCCACAAGGAGAAGGACGGAAGAGCACCGGAGCCGACCGCCGACGAGGACGACTAGAAGAACCCGCCAACAAACCAGTGTGGAGGAGGACGAGGAAATAGACAATAGGGAAGAACAAGGAAGAAGTGACTAACCAAACATGGGAAAAACAAGCAACGAATACACAGTTCACCGGACCATATTAAAACAGGACCAATAGAAAAAGAAACAGAAAACCAAAACCAAAACACAGAATCAGCAAGAGCAGAAGCACAAGAGCGCGAACCGAGGAGTAGACCTGCGACCGTCGGTGCAGGCGGCACCCACACAATGGGAGCTGTGACGGTGCAGGTTATAATCGGCTGGATAGCCAACCTGCTGGGACCGAGCCTTGTGCTGGCAGCTCCGCCTCCCCGTGGCCCCCGCTGGTAACGGCGCAGCGCGACGCGTGTGTCACGTAATTTTTAAGTAATTACACGACTGTTGATTTTTTAGTATAATCTTTATTCTTTAGACTCAGAGTTTTTATTACAAAGGTCAATATTGTGACTGAATTGGAATTAGAAATAGAACCGGATTGAAATTAGAAATAGAACTGTCTAAACGGTCTCGTACCATCAAAGAAGAAAGCTCGGTGTGGGTGTTCCCTTTGGAACTCAGAACGCGGATTCGTTGTCCACACTTTTTGGTGGAAAAGTGAGGGTAACGATCCGCGATGCCCATTGGTAAATGAATTAGGTAGTAAAGACAAGGAGAGCTAGATATGGCTCGTGGGCATCCTTGTTTATGGGAAAAGTTTTATCTTGCCAGGCACCCGCTTTCTCCGTATTAGGTAAGAGTCGAGTGCAACAAACATAAGGACCATCTGTAAACCGAAAATGTTTAAGTGAAGAAAACTGAAACTGAACAGATTCGGTTTATGTCGTCTTCTTAGGCCTGCTGCGAGTTACTAGAACAATGGATAGGTCTTGGCGTCCGGACTACGTGGAATTTTACAAGGACCGTCACATCTGGCGTACCACATGGCAAAAGGAAAGTTGGTACGTGACATTCCCCCCTCCTTAGATTGAACTTGGTCCCTCAAGTTTTCTTCAGGAGGCCCTTTGTGAAATCGCACTCGATGTGATTTGAAATTGCAGCTGATTCCTCTTCTCTTTGGGGGTGGCATGTATTGGTTGAGGTACAGGTGTTGGGTGTTGGTGGAACTGTTAACTAAGATTTCATTTCGGCGAAAAGAAAAGGTTAGATTGATACATAAATAGTTATTCTGGCAAAGAGAAGTGTCGACCTGGAAAGTAGGGTTTTAAACGATTCCCATGTATTTTTTTTTTCTTGAATTAAATAGTATGGAGTACATACTTTATCAATCGTGTACGGTCCCAACCATTCCACATCGAGTTTGTGTCTTTTGTGATCGTTGTGTACTAATACGGAGTCTCCTTCTTTGAAGACTGATTGCGGCTTTATGATTTTTATTATTTATTATTTTGATAATTTCAATCAATTTACAACGTGATTATGTCATCAGGCATCAAGAAGTTTACATATTGGATCATCGAATTGTATTTTTTTTTTTTTTTTTTTTTTTTTTTTTTTTTTTTTTTTTTTTTTTTTTTTTAAGCATCCTACAAATACTATACTGAAGCCTACATTATATAGTACGCCTTTCCGACTCTTGTATATATAAAAAAATATCGATTCGGAGTGCAACTTTAAATACATACACATGTTTCATCAAATATTTCATTTCAACTTTAATCTATCTCTGTAATGCATTAATATGAATGTGAATATTGTACAAAGCCATGAATACACCTTTTATTAACATATATTTGTCCATTTTAAATTCTACTTAAGTAAAACAAACTTGTATTGAAACTTTGTGTTATTCAATAATAAGGGCATTGTAATTTTTACTGTAATAATAATGTGAAATCAGTTATCCACAATTCATGTTCCAGTCTACAGATATTGTTTCAATAGTAGAAGAAACATCACTTACTGAGCTTAATACTTGGTACATATTATAGTTATAATCTCTAGGCATTATAAGATCCTTGTCTCAAATTTCTACTCTAATTCCTTTATATTAAATATTATTATTATTAATCATTTTTGGTTTAAACATATTATTTATACATTTACTTGCGAATAAAATTACATGTGGCAGTATAGTACTTAACTCATTAATAGAATGTATCTTCTTTGAGAATATATGATCATTATCTTATGATAATCTATCAACTAAAATTTTGTTATTTCTATGTTGACATTGAAATTGTACAAATAATATGTTACCAACTTATAATTGTTCCCAAAATAACTAATTAACAATGATTTAAACTATACAGTTTGTCTTAGAATGATGGATAATATAAAAATTCAAATTTATTAACAATACCTGACAACTTTAGTTGATTTTATGCTAAATAATATTAAATATTTTGATATAAAACACAAATTTCTGTTGTATGATTGCATCAACTAATAATATTCTAGAATATACAACGCTTAAAGATTTGAGTGAAAATAAAATTCAAAAACAATGTCCTTGTAATGTTAACTTATCTGTAAATACTAAAAGAACAAATATCCATCAATATCCATAATGTAAAATTATTTGTTTGTTAAATGCTTCTAGAGTATGGAACTTTATGTATACTCTTTTTATACCGCATCAATGTAATGTACTTAATGTATCAATAGTTCTAGAAATTTTCCGAGAAATATACGCAATATTGAAAATATAATAATCGTTATTCAACGGATTTTATATGTTCATAGTAACAAAAATATCTTTTTTTTCTAGTATTACATTTTAAATAATTCGTGTTTGACTTTTCGATAAAATTGGTTGTTTTGGCTGGGCACTCACCACCATTGATAAAGCATATCGTTGTCCGTCGGATCGTAAAAGTACTGTGGGTAGTCTTCCTGTTGTGGCGTTAATTCGTATGTCTGGTTTATTTGTTCCTCTGTTTCTTCCTTGTGTCTCGAGATTGTGGTGGTCTCGGAAATTGACTGGGTGTTTGATAATTTTTACATTGATTGGAGAAATGTCCGATTCGGTTATTCTTTAAACATTTCATTTGAGTCCTTTAGGCGAGTGGCATTCGTTCGGCTTGCTGGAAGTTCCTTGGTCTTGGTTGTCGATTTCGATCTTCCCTGAAGTATCGCTCGATCTCGGAGGCTCTCTTTTCGGCTTCGGCGATGTTGTACGGTGGATAACCGAGTAATATCCGTCCTATTTCGGGTTTTAGCCCTCGGATGAAGTCTGTTACGGAGTCTCTTAAGATTCTGTCGTTCATTGTACGCCTACTGATTTCGTCATAGTACTCGTTCGTTACACTACACTGTAGTTTATTAAGCACTCTGCGGAACCTGATAATGTAGCTCTGAACACTTTCGTCGTGTCCCTGTATCGTTTCGCGTAGCTGATCTTGTTGTTCCCTAATGGAGGCTTGGGTCGCTACGTTTCGTATTAGGGCATCGTACCGGTGTCCGTATTCGCGGATTGGTACATTGCAAATGGCCATTGCGGCTTTACCAGTAATTTTACCGGACTTGATCATCTTGAGCGATACTGTCGGTTCATAACACAATGCTCGCACTTCGCGCACTTCACGTATGAACTCTTCCACTCCGATATCGTCTTCGCCGTTTAGCTGTGGTAAACATGCTACCGCGTCTTTGGCCCGTAACCTCGGAGAGGCGAATTGCGGTGAACGATCTTCGTAGGAGAGGTAGTTATCTGCTTCTGACTGAATTGGAGCGGACGGTGGTGGAGTTCTGTCTCTCGCGGTAGTAACTTCGTCCACGGTAATCAGAGAGCTTGGTTTCGTACTAACGTTGTGGCCTGTCATAATTTTCGAGATTTTGTCGTTTAGCACTTTAATCTCTGCCGCACGCTTCTTCTTTTCATTGTTCGCTTCTTCCAGACGTTGTATAATAAGTGCGTTTTGTTTCAATATCGCGTCGAGTGTGGCACGAATCGAATTGTCCGTAACTCCGGTTGCGGAAACGGTCTCGGTTTCGTCTTTTCGCGATGTAGACATGATTCTAATTAAATTCACTGAGTCTGAACTATTTATTTGAGCTCGAAACGCTCGAAACGCTTGAGAAACTTGATTTTCTCGTACGGTAATGTACAAATGAATCTAGATTTCCAGCTTACCGTAGTAGCTATGGCCGTTGAGGAGTCTCTGGGATGTTTCCTCTCTGGTTGGTTCTAGATTCCGAATCTTATTCGTAGGCTTGCTCTGCGCTGACCGTAGTCCTCTCGTCTAGTTTCACCGTAGTGGAACGTTGAAAGTTGCTGCAGGGCTTCGTAGTAGCAAAGATTCGCAGTGGTCCGCTGATCCTTCAATCTTCAATGATGCGCGTACGCCGAAATCGTAATTTCGTTTTCACTGAAGCGAATGGATCCTGGCATGATCGCCAAAATGTCACGTAATTTTTAAGTAATTACACGACTGTTGATTTTTTAGTATAATCTTTATTCTTTAGACTCAGAGTTTTTATTACAAAGGTCAATATTGTGACTGAATTGGA
The DNA here is from genome assembly GCF_905332965.1 of Bombus pascuorum. NCBI lineage: Eukaryota > Metazoa > Arthropoda > Insecta > Hymenoptera > Apidae > Bombus > Bombus pascuorum. Next base: position 5,202,759 of record NC_083494.1, on the reverse strand, counting down.
ATTAGAAATAGAACCGGATTGAAATTAGAAATAGAACTGTCTAAACGGTCTCGTACCATCAAAGAAGAAAGCTCGGTGTGGGTGTTCCCTTTGGAACTCAGAACGCGGATTCGTTGTCCACACTTTTTGGTGGAAAAGTGAGGGTAACGATCCGCGATGCCCATTGGTAAATGAATTAGGTAGTAAAGACAAGGAGAGCTAGATATGGCTCGTGGGCATCCTTGTTTATGGGAAAAGTTTTATCTTGCCAGGCACCCGCTTTCTCCGTATTAGGTAAGAGTCGAGTGCAACAAACATAAGGACCATCTGTAAACCGAAAATGTTTAAGTGAAGAAAACTGAAACTGAACAGATTCGGTTTATGTCGTCTTCTTAGGCCTGCTGCGAGTTACTAGAACAATGGATAGGTCTTGGCGTCCGGACTACGTGGAATTTTACAAGGACCGTCACATCTGGCGTACCACATGGCAAAAGGAAAGTTGGTACGTGACACGTGCGTCGCGAGGCGCCGGCTAAGTGAGCTGCTGCCCGAAAGGGCAGGTTCAACTTGTCCGGTGATCCGCAAGGTGAGGGCAGGGTTTTTCCAAGCCGCGCGCCGACCACCTGCGCGCCGCTCCCTTGACAGGGGACGCTTGAAAAGTGGTAAATAGTCACAGACCATCGTGACTGCGCTCGCTGGTATGAGTGTCAACTCTAGGTACGGCACGGCCCAAGGCCACAGCGCCAGACTACCTGTCATTGCTCTTCCTCCGTTCTTCCCGCTCCCTGAGGTTGCAGTTGAGGGGGGGGATGCGGAGGTTGCGGGTGAGCCACCTGGGGGGTGACCTGTTGGCCCACCGTCGCGCCCCTCCCTTTTGTCTGCCCAAGCTGCGCCAGTTCTATGAACGCTGCTCTGATCTCATTTCTTAAGGTTCCCAGTAGGGAGGAGCCGAGACCGTTGACCTGCTTCTCCAGCGCCTCCATTCTGGACCTCATGTCATCTTTTTCTTTTCCTTTGGCCTGGTTGGCCTGTTCTTCCATCACGGGCGGCGCCGCTGTCCCGGCCGTTCCCTTCTGGATCCTGTTCAGTTTTTTCTCCAACTCCTTATTTTTCTTCTTCAGTGTTTCCACTTCAGCCTCCAATGCCTCTCTCTTCTTTCTTTCTTCCAAAAAGTCCGGCATTGGGGAAGAGGTCGTCTGAAAGGACCACGCCGCGACTGTATATTCAGCCGCGTCCCTAAGGTTCCTGATATACGTCCCATTGAGGTTGGAGGACCTAATCGCGACCCTAAGGACTTCGGCCTGATGGCGCAGCACATCAGCATTGATATCCCTCGGAGAGGACCCCTGGATGATGGCTTTCAGCCGGTCCGACACCTCGGAAGTTACGCTGGTTATTTTCCTCTTTTTCCCCCGAGAGGTAACCGAGGCCATCGACTCCTCGTCCTCCGATCGGGTTCCCGATAGCGACTCTCTTCTCGTCCTGGAGTGCTCTCTAGAGCTGTTTCTAGATCGCCCTCCCTCTCTGGGTTTTCCCTTCTCCCCCACCCTCCAGCGGATTCTGAAAACCTCGCTATCATCAACTGTAGACGGAGAGGAGGGGACTGCTGGTGCCCTGGACGCGAGCGGGGAGGATGAAGATGCTCCCCCCCTCCCAGACTGCTGCTTCTGCTTCTATCCGTAGTCCCTTCCTTCTCCATCCTTCTCTCCTTACTTCGCTCTCTGCTTTTTATCGAAGTATTATTATTATTATTATTATCTATCCCTAGGGGGGCTCCTTCTACTTGAACCACCTCCATCTCAGTGTCTTCTTCCTCACCAGTCATATTGACACGTAAGGGGGCCTGGTGGCCCACCCCCAGACGGCCGTGGTCACAAGTTAACGACGCAGTGGGGCCCGCTTGACCACCCACGCCTGCGCCGGTACAGGGTTATCCCTCCCCTGCACCGTAAACTTCATTTTTACTCTCCTCCATTTCCATGTTAAATCTTCGTGTGCATGGTTAGCGAGCCATGCCCTCGTTTCCTTTGCCACTCACTCTTTCGCACCCTACCCTGGTCGGGACCGATGCAGGGTGACGGGGAGCCCCACGTGAAGGTGAGGTGAGTGGTCTTGACAGATTTGGGCCCACCAACTTCTCCGAAGTTCTCCGCACCGGATCAGCGATCTGACGGGCGCAACAGCGCCGACCAGCTGCCACCCGACTATAGGTGAACATCAGATACATCGGGGTTTCTCTGGGCATGATGCTACGCACGGAGAACCCATACCCGCCTCGTGCTCACCGACTGTACGAGCATCTGGAATTCTTTCAACTCTCTATTAGCCGCGACGAAGCTGGTGCCGTTATCCGACAGGATAGTCGCGCAGTGTCCTCGCCGGGCTATAAAACGTCGTAGAGCTGCTATGAAAGCGTCGGTGCTTAGGTCACGTACCACTTCGATGTGTACAGCTCTAGCTGCTAGACATATGAAGATGGCGACGTAAACCTTGACCTTGCTGCGGTTGGGGTGCCTTCTTTCTTTGATGTTGAAGCGGCCGCAATAGTCGATCCCGACGTTGGTGAAGTGTCGGGATTCGGTGATACGTGCTTCTGGAAGGCCTCCCATCAGGTATTCTAATGGGGGCGGGTTAGATCGACAGCATCGTACACACCCTTTGAGTGTTCGCCATACTTGGCTACGACCGTCGACAGGCCAATAGCGTTACCTCACTGCGTATAATGTTGATTGTACTCCAGCGTGATGATTATGCGTGTGTTCATTTTGAATGATTCGTTTCGTTATTGGAACTTTTGGGAGAATGATAGGATACTTTTGGTGGAAAGGAATCGGCAAGTTGCTGAGTCTTCCTCCGACTCGTAAGACCCCCTCATTATCGATGAAGGGATTTAGACTTTGTAGCTTCCCTCCCACTCCTTTTAGCGGATCCTTCTGGAGCTTGCGAGTTTCACTTGAGAAATACGTGTTTTGCACCAAGCGTGTCAATTTGTCATGGGACGAATTGATTTCATCTACCGTCAGCGGTGTTGATCGATTTTGTGTGTTTCTCCAACAAAGGCTTCGAGCGACGACCCTTACAAGTTTCGGCCAGGAAGAATATCGGTCTAAGATAGACTGTTCCATCTTGTTGCTAGCTAGACAGATCGTTCCCTTTTGTTCTGGGATTTCGTCCGCCGTTGGGGGGCTCCAATTCGGCCACTTCTCTTCGGTTTAATTGAGCCACTCCGGTCCGTTTTCCCATATGGCCTGTTTCAAAAATTCCTTAGGCATTTGACCTCGGGAGATTAAGTCCGCTGGATTGTCGCTGGTGGGCACATGTCGCCAGTCATCGAAATTGGTTTTATTTTGAATTTCGGATACTCTGTTCGCGACGAATGTCTTCAGGGTATGTGGAGATGATTTTATCCACTGAAGCACAATGGATGAGTCCGTCCAGTAAACGGTCCGGGAAATCCGCTTCGCTAGTGACTCTTTGATTACTGCCATCAACGAGGTAAGGAGTAACGCTCCGCTTAATTCTAACTTAGGTATGGTCAGGGTTTTGAGTGCGGCTACTTTGGATCGCGCCGTTAGCAATACGGTCTGGATGATTCCGTCAGCATTGATCGTGCGAACATACACACAGGCTCCGTATGCCTTCTCGCTGGCGTCGCAAAAGCCGTGAAGTTCAATGTGAACGGCGGTTTGCATGATGGTTTTGCGGGGAAACCGGATGTTATTCAACAATGTTAGTTGCGAATAATATCGTTTCCATTCTGAATGTAGATCAGATGGCAGTGATTCATCCCAGTCCATCTTTAATGCCCAGACTCGTTGGAGTAGAATTTTTGCTCGTACGATCACTGGCGCGAGCAATCCAAGGGGATCATATATTCGGGCTATCACCGAACTGATTGACCGCTTAGTAACCTTTGATATGTTGGTTTTGGCGTCCACTGAATAGAGGATTACGTCGTCGTGTGAATCCCAAAATACCCCTAAAGTTTTCAGGGTTGTAGATTCCCCCAGCTGCAGTCTTCTGTGTTTTTCGCCTTCGGAGATCCCACGGAGTATATCTGGGTCGTTAGAGGCCCACTCTCTAATATTTAACCCGGCGGATAGTAACAGTTTGCTTAACTCTCTTCGGATTGATACGACTTCTTCTTTCGTATCAGCCCCGGTGAGCGCATCATCGACGTAGAAATCACGTCTTAGAATCGACGACGCGCGTGGGAATCGATGGCCTTCGTCATCGGCCAGTTGTTTTAGGCATCGTAGGGCAAGGTATGGTGCTGCCGATAACCCGAAGGTCACTGTGTTGAGTCGATAGGTTTCGATGTCGCCTTTGGAATTGCTCCACAGTATATGTTGATATCTCCGATCTTCGTGTCTCACTTGGATTTGACGATACATTTTTTCTATATCACCCTTCAGGACGTACTGGTGAGAGCGAAATCTTAATAGGATGCTAACTAGATCCTCCTGTAGCTGTGGACCGGTGTGACGAGTATCGTTCAATGAGACGCCGGTAGTGCTGTGTGCTGATCCGTCGAACACAACTCGGAGTTTAGTGGTATTGCTCGCTTCCTTGATCACGCCGTGGTGTGGTAAATAGTATACGTTACCTGGGGGAAAAGTAGATGTGACCTTACTCATGTGTCCCAAGTCTAGATACTCCTGAATTACCGCACTATATGCCGTTTCGAATGGTTTATCGCGTTGGAATCGCCGATGAAGTGAGTTAAATCTGTTCGTCGCTACGGACTTCGATGTTCCCAGTGAAGGAAGTCTCTCATTAAAGGGTAGGGCTACGATGTATCGCCCTTCTTTAGTGCGTCGGACATGATCTCGAAAATGCTCCTCACAGGCTCTTTCTGATTCCGACAAATGCATAGTGGAGGCTCCTTCATCGAGTTCCCAAAAACGCGCTAGGTCCGCTTGCAAATCCGTAGTGTTTACATGAAGCGACTGTGTAGCCACTTGTGCGTTAGGGCTCCCCCCCGATGACCCAGCCGAATCGTGTCTTTTGTAAACATAACTCGGAGTGGTTTGCTGTATTTAATTTGATTTGCCCGATGCATAGCGATGCTAACGTTGCTCCAGCGCTTAATAATACTTCGATCGGGCGTGACTTGTGGAATTCTGGATCAGTTGTACGTTCTTGGGTACGTAGATAAGGGATCGATCGATGGATTGATCTGGAACTGCGGGCGATATTGTGGGTATGATTAAAAAGGTCGATGTTCGTAGGTAGATGCCATCTACAGAAGTAAGGGTAGCCGTGATTTGGCGCTTAGCAGTGGTAGTTAAGTTGTCTAGCGCTCCGATTGGCACCGAACATCTCCTTTGTTTGAGGGCAAGTAAGCAAGCGAGATTTTCGGTCATGAAATTCGTATTGGATACGGTGTCCAGCAACGCTTTATCTCGGACAGGATGCGCCCGTTTATTTAAAAGGTTGATCTGTGCAGTGACTAACAGATTATGAGTGACTGGGGCTTGGAGGAGTTATCTGGATCCTCGGTCACCTCTTCTATTCTCTTTTCCAATAGTCATTTCCCTTTTAGTTGCGATTCTTTGGTTGCTCTGTTCGATTCGATAGAGTTAGGTTTCGTTGATCGTGGTTTGTGATGGCGAGTAGATCGTCGCTTAGCTTCAGTAGTGCGTCTCGATCGGTGGGTGTGACGATGTATAGGTGATCCATCTGGAGATTGGCTTTTGTTGGACCGGCTATTCGACGAATGACCGCTCGAGGATCGATAGCTCAACGACCGACCGCTTGATGATCTTTCGCTTGATGATCTATCACTCGGTAACCTACTACTGGGTGATCGCATGTTCAACACCTTATCCCTTACCTGAAGGTCATCTCGATGTAGGGGAGTGTGATGGCGTCGTCGACATATGCTGCATGGTCCAGCAGAGTATTGGGTGACGGTGTATCCCGTGCCTAGGCAATTTGTGCATAACGATGCCTCCTTTACTAGTTCAACACGTGTCTTTGCCGGCCTTGCTTGGAAGAGGTGACAATTCTTTGACTCATGAGGCCCGTGGCAGATATGACATGTCTGTGTCCTCTTTGAGGTGGTGAAGTTTTGTCATCGTGATGAGCGGTATCGATGGCCAGGACGATGATGAGACAACTCCTTTGTTTCCCGTGATCTCGTATTGGGCTGATCGCCGTTTGTCTGTGCCGTCAGAAAATCTATCAGATACGTATACGAGGGCATCCTTTTATCGGGCAAGGTGTGATGCCATTTGCGTATAGTGGATGAGGGTAATTTCGAGGTGAGTAGGTCGATCAAAACAACATTCGACGTGACCGGTTTCCCTAGTTTCTCTAATGCTTTCAGGTTAAGTTTTACCGTCTCAAGAAAATCATCTATGGCTTCTGGTGTTTCCGTCGATATCTTGGGATAATCACGCATCGGATGCCAATGCCGCATACATACTCGACGGTGACAATCAAATCTGTCCCTTACTACATTAAGTGCGATTGAATAGTTGGACTCGATGATATCTAACGACAGTATACTTCTCGCGGCTTTACCAGTCATGGACGATCGCAGGTAGTGGTATTTCTGCACCGGCGTCAGGTTCTCATTTCGATCGATAGTGGACACAAACGTATCGTAAATGGACTTCCATTCTTCGATATTGCCGTCGAAGGTGGGCAACTGGATGGCTGGCAGTTTGACGGCGGTCAGTTCTGACTTGGTTTCTGATTCGTGATTCGATGGCGTCGGACAGGTTGATACTTGCTTTTTGTCCGCGAGCAGCATGAGTCGCGAGCTCAGCTCACGGAAATCCTTCAAGGCCTGCGTTTCCTGCGCGATGTCCTCGTCGTCCACAACGTCTAACTCTTGTTGGCAGGATTGAAATCGTTGCCACGCATCCTGAAGCTGGTATTGCAGTGTACTCACATACGCGATGTGTGGTGCGGTGGATTGCTCAGGGTCATCAATACTCTCCCTTATGTGCTTGATGGCAGCTTCGAATTGTTTGTCGCGCCTTTTCCTTACGCTATTGCTCTTTGCCATGGTCGGCATGATTAGCGACGTAGTTAGAATTAAAGCTACTTACGCTGCTGACTTCTGACGTCCAAGCGTGTTGTAGAATGGCGGTGTTATCACGTGGCACTGTGTGTTCACAGTTAGGAGCACTTTTTACTGGCACGCGATCCGGCTCGCGTTGAGGCGCGTCAACGGGAGTCGTAAATTCCCGTTACGATTATACGAATCGACACCGCCAGCAGGGCGATCCCCTTATTTCTTTTGGGATAATAGGGGTGTTTGTGGTTGAATAACTGTAGTCTACAGTTATATAATATAGATATATTTATACCAGATTACAACACGTGGAACATAGACAGAAAATGTTTTGATGTCGGCGGAAAGTACAATGTTTAACCCGAGGGTTGATAGTGTAGCGCGTTATATCCCAAGATGGTGACTGACTCTCTGCTCTATTGCTACTACTGAGGAAAACTCGGTAAGGGTGTGCCCTTCTGAACTAAGAACGCGGATTCGTTGTTCACACTTTTCGGTAGAATAGTGAGGGTGACGATCCGCGATGCCCATTGGTTATAGCCAATGTTAATAAACACAATACGAGGAGAAAGTCTCCTGCAGATGTGGCTCATGGGTGTCCTTGTTCTTGGGGAAAACCCGCTGTTTCGCTGAGCAAACCTCCGCTTTCTCCGTAATTAGCAATAACGTGCAATAAACCTAAGGATTTTTTGGGACCCTCCATAAACCGGCGATGTTTATATGACTATAGTTTAGTGGTTAACAGATGTGGTTTATGGGGGGTTCCTTGGGCCTAATACGGGTCACTGTGACGATGGGTAGGCCTAGGCGGCCTGACCATGAGGGATGTCGCGCGGACCATCTCACGCGACGTAACACCGTTCATAGCACGCTGCTTTCTCATTAAATGTGACTAATATTATAAACTGTTAAGGTTATTCGGTGTATGTGGAATTAAAGAAATGCGTGGGTAAATTGTAAGGTATTGAAAGTATATATATTGTGAATAATAAAGTATAGAATGTGAAATACAATGTAAACCGATCCAGATCCTTTCGCTAGCAACGTTACCCTGAGACTGAAAGAACCTTGAAGCCAACGTCGCACATGTACCGTTTATAGTCTGTCATCGACGCATTCTTTTGTTTACGCGCTACCGATGGCCTCAGCGCTTGAGAAACCGAAGACCAGATGTAGAGTTTTCTCAGAAGTGACGATCACTTCAACATAAACATATAATGAATAAATTAAATTAAGAATGTTTGAATCTTTAATATTTTCTCCTAAAAGAATGGTTAGTTTGTTTGAAATTTTTTCTCCTTATGATGAGTATAATGTAATAAAAAACGTTTGATCTCGAATTTCAAGGCTGTCATTTTTGCACGAAACTTTTTTGATAAATCTCACTAGGTCAGAAGTGTAGAATCACACTATGGTAGCTTTTACACTAAGTTTTTATATACTCTGCATTTACGCAATTAAATATAATAAAGATTTCAAAGCTCGGTATATATGTAGTATTTATTTATATGTTACAGTTAAAGTGTACAGCGATGGTAACTTACATATTCTAGATATAATATAGATTACGGCAATTAATATTCATTTTCAACCGCTTATGATAAATTTAAAGTTTCGTTTGCAATGTTATTTTACATAACGTTATATATTTAAGATAGAGTTATTCTAGATATCTATATTAGTTTAGGAAAAAATTCAGTAAGGGATCGAAAATTTTATAGATTTACGCAATATTTTGTAGGAAAATCTGCTTTGTGATCAATACTTTTATTCGTTACTGTATTCTTACTCTTGAATCTATTATATTCATCAGTAAATAAGTAGAATCACATTTATAATATAAAATATTGTATGTGCAGTTATTAATATACATATTCTAAATATATTTTGTATATACATATTTTATATACTTTGGCATATGATATCTATATAAAAATACACCATAGTGATAATTCTCAGAATATTAAAATCGTTATTAAATGTTTATTTAATTGGTCTTAAAATTGAAATATAATTATCGCAGGGTTTTGCGTAGTGATTATACGCAATGTTTCTATAATTGTAACATAATTATGTTTTCTTTTAATGTTAGTTGCATTCTGATACTTGTATTTCATCCATCTCATTGACTACAATTTTTTTAGGAAATTGTTTGAAAATTGCTTGTAATTTGTAGAAAATGTACTTTCTGGATAAGTGTTTATAATTTCTTTTTTATGCTGATATAGTAAGTGATTTTTTCTTTTCTATTTTATTGCAGAATTCCCTATTTCAATAAATGTTATTTATTATGTCACTGATACACATGATTGAAGTACATTTCAAGTACAATACTTTTATCATTAGATATTACAAATAATCAGGTTTGTGTTAATATCAATTGTTACTTGAACCTCCTACTTCATTTATTTGATTGGCTATAACTTTTCAACATCTGGCAAAAAATGATACTTGCATTTTGTGATTTGAAGAAAACTTATTGATTGGTAAAACAAACCTTCATAAATATCTCTCTCTGATATTATGATAAATATTTTGTTGTAATTATGTATTATTAATTGCATCCTTTTAATTGTTAAAAGCATTATCTATACTTATGTCAATTATGTTTCAGTCACGTCACTTATGTCAATATTTATGAGGATTAGTTATATTTTATAGTAACCCATTGGAGTTTAGCATGATCTAAATAATATACCAAGTCTTATAACTACAAAATCATGAAATAAGTTTGAATCTTTGTATGTTGTGTTACATATTTTTATATGTTAATGAAATATGCAACAAAATATACCATGTTTGAAATGATATTCAGAAATGATTAATTATTTTAACTCTTCTAGGGATTAGATAATGTTCCGTAAGGAAATAAAAAGTGGTAGAAAATTACTTTAGTTTCATTTCTATCTATAGTATTTTAACAATATTTTATTATATACAAAGACTTATTGACTCAGTATATACTAACATGAAGTCGTAATAGTAACTTCTATAAGAACAATTATAATAAATGTTGACTAGGTAGTGAAAGATTATCTAGTGAATATGCGAAATATATACAGATTGTGTATGAAGTATACGTAGAGAAATCTCACTAAAATAATTCATACAATTGTGTTTGGTCCTATTATGGTAGCTGCTGATAATGAAAGTTCAGTATTAATGTCTATTTCAGTGGTGCACACGGTATTTCGTGGGGAACCATTCTGTATGCAGTAGATACGCGAATTAGTAATGCCCCTTGCGCCTTTTTCAAAATATTTCTATTCCTTTTCATTGTCAGGCTTTGGACGATATTGGTGCGACGCAAAGTATTATCGACTCCCATACTCCGTAATAGAGTTTCCTAACGGAGCCGGTGGGGCCATCAGGGCATCCGTCTTACCGCAGACCCCTCAAGATGTTAAAATTTTCTTTCGTTATCCAGCTGCACGCCAAGATATTTGATATCTTATTTTGTCACCAGCAAATAATCTCCTATTGTTACGACTGTTCGCGGAGAGACGCGGTCGCGAGGAAAACGTGTCAGCGAAAGGCGTAAATTCTCGCTACGATTCGTGTAATCGACGCCGCGAAATAGTCGTTCCCCTTGTTTCGATTAAGATAACAGGGGTAGTTCAATGAATTTAACACTGCATTAACAGGTTAATATAGCGTGTATATTCAACAATAAATTGTACAATATTAAGAACGTCACAAATTATTTGGCGATGAATACAGTTAATGCGTTACAGAAATTCGACTCGACTTTAAGATATCCCTCAATGAATTCATTAGACTAAGCGACTTTATTCGTCAGAGCTCTCGATGTATGCAGTTAGACTTTTCAAAACGGACTGATTTAAGGGTGGAACTGGTTATAGACTTGTTCTGACGACGAAAACGAACTACTTTGATAGTGACGATGCTGTGTTAGAGGAGGGCTAGAGAAGGGTGTATCTAGCGTACGGGACCATCCGGATTTGTTGATGACAGTTTTTTGCCGGAAAAGTGGGGGTAATAGACATTGTTTCTATTGGCTACTAAGACTGTTGGTGGACTAGGAAGGGTCTTAGCCGCCCTCGATAGAAAGTTGGTAGTAGGAAGCATCATACGTATGTAAAACCAACTTTCACGTGTTTTCCCGAAACAAACCATAAACTTTAGAAAACGCTTTCGTTAAGGGACTTTTGTTCGATCTGAAAGACTTTAGCTAGAATTTTCTGAGATTTATGGTCAGTCCTTGAGAATCTTAAAGGTACACAATAAGGATGTGCGGACATCTGGCTGCCATCCTGCCCGCGATGTAAGGCCTGGTCTAGGTAGAGAGTCGGCCGACGTAACACCTATATTTATTTCCATTATCTTAGAAATTCGTTTTCCCGTAAGCAGAATAAGCTCTGTTTTATCTTACCCTGTTTCCGTACACCATCGGATCACCATCCCCATTGCTTCGCAGTGTCTGTTCTCGATCTCCTTCTGTCTCTTTGTTGTGATTATTAGCGTCAGGTCGTCGGTGAAAGCTACCGCATTTAAGTTTTTAATGGTTTGTAGCTCCCTTAACAAACCGCCGTAGACGATATTCCAGAGGAGTGGTCCGAGAATTGATCCTCTTTCTATTGCTTCATCTTCATTGTGAATAATTAGTTTCCTATCTTCGAGATAGTTTCTGAGAAGTGTCATCAATCGTTGAGGCATTCTTCTTTCCTCAGCCTCCAGAAGGATCTTATACCATCTAAGAGTGTTAAACGCATTTTTTATATAAATCTCTGCGAGCACGCACATCATATTTTTTCTTTTACTGGTTTCCGCCAGTTCAGTTACTCGATATAAGGCATCGATGGCACTCGAATTTTCGATCAAGGTCTCGAACATGTGCTCGCAGAATTTACTGACTGTTGGAAGCACGCTGATCGGTCGAAATGAGAATGAGCCTGTGTTCTTGCGTGCATGTGGACCTTGTGTTTATGCTCGATAATGCGTGCTGTAACGGATGACTTAGGTAGTATTATGGGGTGTTTCTGGGCGAAGGTCATCAGCGAAGTCGATACATCGATCGGGGCTGGTAAGTGAAATCGTGGATCGGCCAAGTTGAGATTTCGGGGTATATCGAGTGTCGAACGATTCACTTGGAATTAAGGTTGATATGGTCGGGATGACAAGGAACGTTAATGTTCGTTTGTACGTGCCGTCGGTGGACGTGATCGTGGCCGTGGTGTGTCGCTTGGAGGTCGTCGTCAAGGTGTCTAGATACCCAGTTGGGGCCGAACATTTGTTTCAAGCGATTTTGCCAGTTTCTCGATAATGAAATTCATACTGGAAGCAGCGCTCGACAACGGATTGGTCGTTGTTTGTTATCCAAAACGTTAATTTGTGCTGTGATTACTATATCATTGAATAATGATTCAGATGCCGCTAGTCTGATATGTCCGGTCGTCAACGAGGTCATTGATTATCCATTCGTCTGTCACTGGGAAGCGAGGTTATTCGCGATGTTTTTGATGTGTGGTCTGCTCCGTGATTTCTACGACGAGTAGATGACGAATAAGGTGGCAAGGAGGGTATTGTGGAACGACTGCTTGATGGAGAGGATTTTGGACTGGATGTGTTGGAATGAGACTTTGAGTGGTGTTTTTCCCTATGCAGCATCGTGTGATGTCGTTCTCCACATACACGACATGATCCGGAGAAATAGTCTTGAGCTGTGTGTCCTTTCCTAAGGCAGTTGATACATAAAGATGCTTTTTTGACCTCCCAAATATGCTGGCGGAGGGATTTGGCCTTAAATGTATTACATCTCCAAATGGGATGTGGTCCTTGGCAGGTGTGACATGTTGGCGTAGCCTGTGTTGTCGTAAATGCCTGTCCTTATGGTGCGCGTTGACGGCTTAGACCGGATCGATCTGGTGATCCTCTTGTTTGTTTAACTGTGGTGATCGATCTGGAGCTTCGTGATAATTTTTCGAGGAAGTTTAGTAAATGCACGTATTGAGAGATTTCGTTGTTCGGTAACGTCATCTCCTACTGTTTATGGATACATGATGGTACTTTAGAAAGGATGAGGCTGCTGAGCATAGCGCTTGTATCGGGGTAAGAGTCTCCTAATTTATTCAAAGCGTATATGTGTTGCTTAAACGTGTGAACTAAGTGCCTTAATTCTGTTGGAGATTCTTTGGTTAATTTGGGATAATCAATCATTGCCGTGCTGTGGCTGAAAGCGGTGTGTCGTGGACATTCGACAGTCTCCTTTAGAAGAGTTGTAGCCTCGTTGTAATTTATGTTGTTAATGGGTAACGCGTTCAAGTAATCCGCCACTTCTCCTTGCAGGACGGATCGCAAGTAATGGAATCTTTGTGTATCCGCGAGGCTGGGATTTTTATCTATTGTTGACGATAAGGTATCGTAGAACGTGCTCCATTTTTCTAAGTTTCCGTCAAAAGATCTGGTAATTTAACCGCTATCAGATTCGAGATTGCGGATGCTACACCGGTTAGAAGATTTATAGGTGTCGACGGCGATGCTGTTTGTGCATTCCTGAGTATATGTTGTAATCTTACTTCTACCGCGATATACTGATCTCTTATTTCGAAGCCGCGCGCTTGTCCTTCCTCGTCTAATACTTCTAGCTCGAGTTGTATGGCTTCGAATTGACTTGTAGCTTCGGTCAGCTGTTTCCCGTAGTTTATTAATCGGAAATTTTCCAAACAACCGGATTGTTCATACTCATCCAGTCGGTTCAATATGTATGTGAATCGGCCGCTATAATGGCTTCGTCTCCGACACAAGGAGCTGAGTTGGTCTTCGCTTGCCATCGTTGCAGTGGATAGGAGATTGTCGATGTGGGGATCGAGCTTACCTTGTTTGTTGTAGAATGGATGTTGGTTCGGATATCGGTAGTTGCTCGTTACTGTGCGATGTGAGGTTGTGCATGCTCGGCGAGGGAGGCGTTCCTTCCCGATGGACACTCGCTTGGTTGTTGTTACAATGTTGAGTATGTGACATAAGCTTAGATGACGACGGTTCAAGACAAGTATAAAGACTGACTTTCTATGAAGATGATGCTGAGGAGGAAAGCTTGCGATGGGTGGATCTAAGGACATGAGAAGAGCTGATTTGTTAGGATAATTTTTCGTTTGGAGAGTGAGAAAAATTGACATCAATGTGAATTGGCTAATTTTCTAAGCTGGTGGATGAAGAAGGGTGCTAACCATCCCTGAGAGAAAGTGGCGAGTGGGAGCATCACACATGAGAAAACTAACTTTCCCGAATCTTCCCATAGTAAACAATAAACCTTTAGAAAACGAATTACTAAAAAGATGTTACATCCGGCTCGAAGGATCTTAGCTAGAATTTCCTAAGATTTATGATGGATCCTTGAGGCTATTGAGGGTACGCCGTGAGGATTTGCGGACATCTGGTTGCCATCCTGCCCGCGATGTATGGCCTGGTTTAGGTAGAATGTCGTCAGACGTAACATCGACCTTTACAAAAATAGCTTCCTTTCTTCTACGGGTTTGTAGTCCTTTCCTACTTTTCTATTTGATAACTTCTCCGCTTTCGGGGGCGTTTAACTGCGCTGTCCTATCCGGTACACTACTTATACTCCTCCGTTTGTTCACCGTTATCCTTTCATTGTCCGTTTCCTGAATCCTATCGTTGCGGTTATTTTCTCGCACCCCGTCACTGCTGATGCATGCTTTCGCGTATGTGGGCTCTCCCTGTTTGGGTTCCTTTCTTCGTGCTATTCTCTTCTCCTCCAATGGTGACGTCACCTTTCTTTTCGATGGTAAATTACGAGTTAGAGCAGGATCTGTTTAAGTCCTTGTGTTACTGTATCTCTTTATATTCCTCTCTTCCTTCCTTGGGATCATTTGAGTGGCCACGGTTTTCTTCTTTTTTCCCCGTGTTCACCTTGAAGTACTTTTCGAATCAGTATTTCACGTTTTTTAATTGTTTGGCATTATAAGCATTCAGCTGCTCCATCGCTGGATCTCTCTTTGTTGCGATTTCTGATTTCTTCGTTATTCTTTATTTATTTATTATTACGGTCTCCAAAATTTCCACCGATCCCCTGATATCCATCGGGCTTGTTGCTTCATATTCTTCATCTTCTTCATCTTCTGAGAAAGAAGATATTTCCTCTGCGTATCCTTCCGACTTCCTGCCATCATGCCACCGTTTCTTGGTAGGGTAACTTTTCGTTGTTATCTTTGACGTTTTATATCTTTTACTTTTTGTCGTATCTGGAGCTAGGTAGCTGCTTGGGTCGGTCAATTCTGCCTGTGAGACTATTTCCGTCTTACTTTCCTGTCCTCTACTTTCTTTTCTAATTGGGCTCCGTGCCATTCTTCGACTCGGCTTGAACGAGTCTACCTCACATTGCCCTTATTGTTTATTGGGATGATTGATATCTCTTCTAAGGTATTTCCCGCTTGAAAACCTATTCCTTTCTGTGATTTAACATCCGACGTATGCAGACAAGCAGTTCTAATTACTCTGTGGCGATTGGTGCAGTTCTAATTACTCTGTTGTGATTCTTGTTCGTTTATTTTTTATTTTTTATTATATTTTGTTGATTTTTGCTACTTTATCTGCTAACATATTTTCTCTTCGTTTATGAGATAAACAGAGAAATAAACATGTTCAATTTCGCACACTCTTCTGCATTTTTTGCTATTTGTTTCTGTTTCTTCTTCCTCATTTCTTCTGCACTACCTTTTTGTTTTCTCTTTGTGGGCATATGGGATCCATGGCTGAAAAAAGTAACTTATATGTATAATAAATAAGGCTTACTTGATATTCAAAAGTAAATCCAATTATTTTTTCTAATATAAGGAAGATAAATTTCCAAGATCAAAATTAAAACATGATAAAGTAAAAAAATGGTTTATGTTCAAATTATGAATCTTACTTATATAGAGAGAGTTAATCTAGAATATACATCTAATAATATGGTTTCATTTGAAAAGTGTTGGTATGCATTCAAATTTCTACTCATAACCCAAATACAATATCAATTTAACTTTTAAGGTGGTATTTTCTATCCGAAGCTGAACTATGTACACATCAAGATGTCTGTATATGTCGCCTGTAACTAAACGTAGTACCCGCACGCAGATGATATTTTCTATACGCGTAAAACTGCTGAAAATCGACGTATGCTTTCCCGAGAGTAAAATTGTACTGGATAAAATAGAGCGGTAAGGAGAGTAATTCCTTTTTCAACTAATTGCCCGATCTTCTTGTTCTTTTTTGTTTAAGTCTATGCATAGTGCAGACGCTGCAAGGAATGCGATAACCTTTCTGCCGTACGCCACAGTAATGCTAATCTAGGTGGACAAAATTGGAAATAGGCGATATTATTAGTTAATATACTAGAATTTTATCAATCATTAATAATAATCACATTTTAAATATAACCACAAAGAGATTTCTTGGTGGAGAAAGTCAGCTGGTCGATGTTCATTAGTTGTCGAGTTGTGAGTTGTAAATTACTAATATAATTGTTTTGCTTGTATTACATTACTATATTAAGATCTAATTAAATAATCATTGTTATCCTGTTTCAATCACTATAAATAAATTCATATAATAAATAAAGATCTCTGTAATACATACAATATAATATAAATATATATACAGGGTTATGAACGTGGCTTTGAATCCGCGCTCGCGAGAGCATATGAGAATGGCAACAGCATACTCAGCCAAGTACGCTGACTGCTATAATCAAATGTCGCTGGCCATTTACGAGCTATTGTTAGAAATAGAGTTAGGTGAGAACAAAGAACGGTTGCCGCTGAAAGACTACAAATTTGTATAAATCGATTAAACTGCATAAATGCAAATATTGTCGCGATAAGGAAAAAACGAGAATGGAGCTGAGAATAGAAAATACAAATAAAGATAGGAATAGAGTTTAGAATTGTCGCCCATCTCTTCTACTTCGGCGCTAGGGAATCGGTCCTAGAAGCGGATGTTGGTGGTTGGTCTAAAGAAAGGAAGGGGCCAAAAGTCAAACATTTACTATCAAGTCAACACCTTGAAAATTTTGATGGAAATAAAAGCCATCATAATGGGTCAGATTGGGGCCGAGAGTATGAAAGGGATGGAAGAGATGCAGTGGGTGGCCTTCGCCTCCATGAGCCTGAAACCATTTATAAGCTGAGGCTGGTCTCTAAAATGGCGCGAGTTGCTGGCGTTGAGTTGCAGCCAGCGCGCAGTCGCCACGGACGGTATATCCAGACTTGAAGGAGCAAACGCGCGCTTGTTGGAGCAGGTTCGTGATTTGCAACTGCAGAGACTGGTCGTACACTCAAATGAGAAGAAAGTAGCTGCAGTAAGAGAGTCGAGAAGGAAAGTGGCACTGATAACAGGAAGATTCACGGGGTGGACCGCAGGGAAATCCGGGGTGTCCTGAGGTCTCCTCTCCTTCCACCACCATTATTCCGCGCTTCGTCGAGCCGCCTCCGCGGTGGTCGAAATGTGTGGAGTGAAGAAGTAGAGGCAGAGAAGGAGAATTTCAGGACCTGTCGGAGGGTCTCAAAAATATTTTGAGTCATGGGACCACGTAGGAAAGAGCAGCCCAAGAATAATTCGGAGGAGAATATGATAATGAAGAGCACGTTCGCAGAGGTGGTTGTCCAAGTCCCGACAAGTCAGGTCGAAGCCAGCACGGCGCCGTTTGCTCTAGGCCAAAAGAGAAGCGGGCGAGGAAGTCCAGATGCAGGAACGCAGTGCATCCGCCTGGAACTAGCTTGGGATAGTCTGAAGTGAACTAATCCCAAACTTTGCCGGCCCCCTTGGATGTCAAGACGGGACTCTCACGGGACGTCACCAGGTGCATCGCGACGTGGGAAATGAGCACTTGCTTGAAAAGCATTCATACCCTGCTGAGGAGACATATCGACGGGTAAACGGAAGGAGAATCCGCGAGTCTAGCCCTCTTCATGTGCAATGTTTTTATCCATTATAACGTATTGTGATGTTAGGTTTGATACACATGCAGTTCATGGCAAAATGCAAACATACTCAATATTGTATAAATTTAAATATAAATCTTATGAGTTTATGTTTTGTAAATTGCATATCCAACATATTATATTTAAGCATGTGAAATTCGCTTTCATAAGTTATAAAAGCTATACAAGGAAATCTAAATAAAATATTGTTATATTTTGTTTATTATTTACCATCGAGGTGTTGTCGAAGCAAGGCAAGACACAGTATATGTCCATTCAATGATACATTTTTTTATTTCTCACTAAACTTTGAAACTATATCAAGGAAAAGGTTTTTAAAGTAATAATGAAATTGATTGAATTCTGCTAATTATATTGTCATAAAGAAAGAAATTACAGGATTTGTTAATAGAAAAAAGACAGCTCGCAATTTTTGAAAAATTCTGTAAAATATAACGAAACGGAGGGCAAAAGAGAGGTCGTCGGTAAATGAGAATTTTCTAACAGTAATTAATATATTGTAAAATAAAACATTGCACGTATCTTGCACCAATTCGATCGCAATGCATTAGATGAATGGAAGTGCAAAATATCCAAAATATTTCTAGGTAATAAAGTACTATATATTACTGTAATTTTTCATGTATGGGCAGTAAATATTGAAGATATCTCTAATAAATCTGGATATATAAGTATTGACCATCATATTGTTAGAAACTTCATATAAGATGACCATTGATATGATAACGTTTCAAATTTGTTATATATTTTTGTATTTTATATATTTTTTATATTATATATATATGTCGGAGATGAAAGGACACCGGGCCTCCGTTGGAGTTACTTGGAAAACCTCAATACCATGACATTTAAGAAATAACCCAACACAGTCATTCGAAATTTGTGACAATGAGCTTTTAGGCTCGAGGCGACAATCGGTCACCGAAGCGTAGCCACGGTCGCGGGATGAACGTTTCGCTTAACAGAGATATGAAGTTACCATAGCTTTCCTTTAAAGAATTGGCAGTACCGACACTTGACAATAAAACATTGTAACAGCCCCGCGGCTCGCCACACACAGACCGCATTCTTTGAGTAGGATGATCGTCAGATGCCGATGCATCGTTTACAGTTTATGCTCAGATAGTCTGAGGAGCCGCTACAAATCTTAGGACTTAGTTAACTAAAGTCCTTCAGATAGACAAACAGTCTTTATTCTATCCGCCCGTAAATCTGTCACCTATTGCGGAAAGATATGGGAGATCAGATTTCCTCACGTGCGACGCTTCCCGCCAGGAACTCTCTCTCAAAGGCGGTTAGAATCTTTTGCTAACCGCCGATATAGAAATTAACCAATTAACAGCAATGCCCATTTCCCTCACCCTCCGTGTGGAGGCTTTCTTTGACGAATCCGATGATCTCGTGCCCTCAGGTACATCCCATCATAGTCTTCCTCTGCAGGAGTATCCTAGCATATGGAGTATCTTCTCTTGGACCTTTTTCTAAAGTGGAAACCCTATGAAATTGAACTCTTTCTTAAACATAGCCCGTTAGCGAAACGTCTTCATCAAACATATATGCATTACCGTATGGACTTTAAATATCAAAAAATATCGCAATGTATGAATTTTGCTGAACTTGGTTCAGTATATTTATTGGTGTTACGAATTTACTTGCCTTATAAGGAATAATTTGGAGCTTGAACATTTTAACATTCCGCCCGCCTTGTCACGTCTATCACTAGTGACGAAATATTATGCATGGCATTTAAGGCCGATAGTATATCGATGGAATGTTATGAGTATAGTCTAATGGGGAACCTCTCTGTACATGTGTGAGGAGTGTTATAATAATTAAAGTTCCTCTGTAATAAGCGTATATAGACGCCTCATTAAGACTTATTTTCAGTCGCTTCGGAGTCCATAGTTGTGGCGAATGGCATTAGATCTACCTGAGTGGCCACCTTAACATTGATTTCGCCGTTGTATTGAAGAATGTGCGAAATTGTGAACGAGTTATTCTCGATCAACAACATTGTTATTTTGCAAAGACAGTTATATCTGCTACTTGTCATATTTGCGTTTTCCAGTCATTGGTGTTGAGTAACAGTTGTTAATACCATTCTTCAAGATTATTCTAGCAGATCTCAGTAAATTTAAACATACTATATTACCATGCACGCTACCTCATCGATTACATATTTTCATAATTTAAGAAAGAAGAAACTTATTGTAATGTTAACTTCAAATGAGAGGATGCATCAGCACGGATCGTGACCCCTTCATTTTGTATTAAATGTTTTGAAAAGTTGGTTTGCAAATCAATGGGATCATATAAATGGTCATAGATTTATTATTAGATATTTATTTATCATTAGATAGTATAAAGATTGGGTTTTTCAATACGATGATGTATCGATTTATACTGTTAAATGTGGTGAAAATATTTTTGATTTCTAAATATACGAATATTAAAACTTTGTATTGAACCATATATCCATTAAATAATATTATAGAAGATGTTCGGGCAATATTTAGGTCAAAATGTAATCGCAGAAGGCAATCAGTTTTAAATAGTAAGGAAGTAAAAATGTGAAATTCTGAGAGAATAATATATTTTACGTCAAAATAAAATTTAAATTTTATAATTTATACTGAATTTTTATTTTTTATTTTTAATTTATACTGAATGTATAGAACCTTAATAGATATTTTGCAAGAGGAATGAAAACATGAAATATTGTGAATAATTATTTATTCGTTGGACAACCGTATTTTACATATGATGTGCTATCATTTTGTTATATTTATATTATCCTCTATTTATGTTTTCTTACATAATTTTCATCATATTTATAAATATTTACAAATTGAAATACATTTTTACCTATGTTCTAATGATTTCCATGTTTAATGAGATATGTTCATCATACGGAAGAAGGTCAACAAAACATAAACTTCTATAAAATGTGTATTATGTTCTTTATCTTAAGATACAATTTAAAATATTGGGCATTTCATTTTCCTTTGAATTGTGGAACGATTATTTACATACAGAGTGTGCTCGAGATTTGGAGTTGCCTTCCATTTATGATTCAGACAGCACATATGCCTGTTTTGGGAAAGTCTGAATTTCCTACCACCCCAGTTGTAAGCCTTACAATGCGGACTTCATTAAGAGACTAATAAACACCCTAAGTGTCCGATGGGTCAGGTCAAAAGTAAACAGCTGGTATCAATCAGTAACACCAAAAGATATGCGCCCACAATTACAAGATTGAAAGGAATAGATTCCCATCCCATAAAAAACCATGGTAAGAAGGAAAATTCGGAGATGGAAAGTTGGTACATATGGATCAAGCGAAGCTGAGTAGTATTAACAGAGTCTTCTGACAGTCTTCATGAGAGCATCATACTCTTCGTGCTATACTAAACCGCATTAACTATACATAATATTATTCTATAGCATAGCATGCTAGTGATTCTCTTCTTGTACATTAAAAAGTGTAAATAAATAACTTAAACATACTACTACTCGGTATCTTTAATTTACCTTCACTTTGAACGTTAATCTTCGTTCAAGGCTCGCAATATCAACCGATCGGTTGTAACCTAACTGATCGTCATTTAGCTGAGAATTCGCAACAGAGTGGATCACCTAGCGTGACCACTTCAATTATTTTCGTTAGTAGTGGATCAATCAGAATCATCTAATACAAAAGTACGGTGACAATAACGTTCAAGCGGAAAGTAACTTTGCACAAACCGCATGACATGTGTTTTGCGTTAATCTAGTCGCGATCTTATTGAAGATCGCATCCTTTACTAAGCGAGAATTTCACCGTTACTTCAGTTATACTTTTCTCTATATGTCTGTAGCATTATTATTTTACGTATTTAGGTGTTTATTCGTTTATATATTTATTTACATTTATAGATTTACTTTTTTATTCATTTGTTTCTTTACTCGTATATAGTTATCAACTCGGGAAATCCTGGTTCTCCTAGGAACAATAACTTTATAAACCTATTGCGTGTTTTTACCTTGCTTATTAAGATTTGCTAGCAACACCCGTGGCTTTAGAATCTTTGCTTCTTGCTTTATTCTTTTGGTATGTGTGTCCTACTTAGAGTGTTTCCTAAGGGTTTATTGTTCCTAAAAAGTACTTTTAATAAACATTAGCATTGTTCCATGAACGTTAACTGCCCACTGGCCGCAACTAATGAAGATTTTCGACAGCCCAGTAATAAATTCATCCTGGACGCCAGCGCTGAGTGTCCCTGGCGCCCTGCTCGACTGTGGCAACGGCTACGTCGCGGTCGATTGGGCCGGAATAGCGGTGGTAGTAATTTACGTTTCCCCCAACATCGGCTTGGCAGCGTTCGGGGACTTCCTGGACCCGGTCGGCGAATGCGTCAGAAGATGCCTTCCCCGCCAGGTACTCGTCCTCCGGGACTTTAACGCCCACTCCACGCAGTGGGGTTACACCAGGACGAACACACGGGGAAGCTGGCTGACCGACTTGGCTGCGGGACTCGGGCTCATGCTGGCAAACAGGGGCTCGGCGAGCACTTATGTGGCACGGAGAGGATCCTCCGTGGTCGACGTCACGTGGGTTACCCCGGGGCTGTATCGGAAGATCCGCGAAGAGTGGACGAGGGGGTCGAGACACTGTCCGACTTCTACATACGGATGGAGCTGGCTTTCGACGGCGAGGACACCAACGACACCAGAAGAGGAGCGGGCCACTCCGGCCCACCACCACCCAGATGGCGTCTCAAAGAAAGAGACAAAGAGATGCTACGGGCGGCGGCCATCGTCTCTGCCTGGAGCTGGGACGCCCGAAAGACAACCACTCTGAAGAGCGTCGACGAGGCGGAAAACCTGCTGAGATACATAAGCGCGGCATGCGATGCCTCGATGCCGCGATCCGTCCCGGGAGGTAGACGCGACCGCGGCATTTACTGGTGGACGCCAGAAATCGCGGAGTTGCGAACAAGCTGCGATCGGGCCCGCAGAAGATACTTTCGGGCTCGCCGTCGTAGGCGGACACGCGACGAGGAGGAGATCCCCGGCACCTACGAGACCTACAAACAGGCGAGGCGCGATCTTTAGCGAGAGATTAAGATCACGCCATCCAGAGATTCGGCTTGAGCGTATCGCCAGCCAAATCCGAGGCCCTGTGGTTCTTCGACCATCGCCGCAGAGGAAGCCCTCCTCCCGGACTGTCCGTGACCATCAACGGGGAGAGCTGCCGGTGAGACGCCAGATGACATCCCTGGATCTCACCATCGACAGCCAATGGACGTTCGAGCCACACTTCGAGCTTCTGGTCCCGAGGGTGACTGCCGCAGCCAACGTCTTATGTGGCCTACTACTGAACATCGGCGGAGCGGGAGTGGGCGTTCGCCAACTCTACGAGGGAGTGGTCCGGTCCCGAGTCCTCTACGGGGCTCCCGTATGGGCCGAAGACCTGATAGCGAGCCGCCGCAGCCTGATCCTGCTGAGGA
Organism: Bombus pascuorum; assembly: GCF_905332965.1. Taxonomy (NCBI): domain Eukaryota; kingdom Metazoa; phylum Arthropoda; class Insecta; order Hymenoptera; family Apidae; genus Bombus; species Bombus pascuorum. The sequence goes on along the minus strand of NC_083494.1, from coordinate 5,179,303 downwards.
GGTTGCAGAGGACGATCGCCATCCGCATAGCGAGGGGATATAGGACTGTGTCATTCGCGTCGGTGACCGTGCTGGTCGCGTCACCCCCTTACGAGCAGGCCCATTGTTCATGACCAACGTTAATGAATGAAGATAGGTGGAGGAAGCCTCCCACCAACGTGGTGACATTGCTCAAGGGAAAACTCACTTTTTCCGTTTGGGAAATACCACCTTTCTCCATAATATTTAAGAGCGAACAATAAAGGAATGCTTTAAGTATCATCCATAAACCAAAGACATTTACGGGATTAGAGAATCCTGATGTTTGGAAATCCTATGATTTATGGTGGATCATTAGGTTTATTGAGCGTCCAAATAAGGATAGGTGGGCATCTGCCGACCAGACAACGAAGGATGGCGTACAGTTTATCACACGTGACGTAGCACACAGTATTATCTCCTTTGCATGAAAGGTTGATATCGACTGTCTTCTACATTTTACATTTAAGTAGGGGATTCATTTTTAATCACCAGTGACTGCTCGGTTTACAAATGCCTTTCTTTTAATCTTTAGAGGTGAAAATTGTATTTGTCTATTTAGATATTTCAGTAAATTGCAATTTAGTTCTGTATACCGATTGGTTAGCATTGAAACGTATGATTGGACCCTGCTAAGGGAGTCGTATCAAGAGATTTCTATGAATGATGCTGGTGCCAAAATTAAAAATTTCGCCGATTACTTTCAAAATGTGCTCGGAAGGTTTTGGAAGTGTGTTCGCTTTTCCTAGTAGTATATTCCTATTTTTCGGTGCCTTGCCTTTTTTATTTTTAGCAATTTTTCTCTAACTCTGTTCTGACTATTGGTTTTCGTCTATTGAAATAGTGTCGCGTGGAGTAACTTGGAGCTGTAGTTTTACCATGCATCAGTTGCTTGCAAGCAGGTTAGAATCCTCGGGTTATGCTTCTTTTCCCTTTCTTTTTCCTGGGAGACTGCGTTGGAAGGCCAGCCTACGCCCTGCCGAACAAAGAATAAGATGTAGGGATGCTTGAGAGAGTGATAGTGAATAGGATTGTCCGAATAGTGGGCTGAAGAATGAATAATGACCAACATGGATTTTGTCGTAGTTGCTTGACTGAGAGTGGGTAGACGAGAGCGAAAAACCGTGTCTGTTACGCTCTTTGTTACGTTACTGAAATTTATTGTTATTAAAAGTCCAACTTTATTGCAATTTTGTGCTTTTTTATCAGCTGTGCTAGTTTTGTTCGTTTCGTTAGATCTTCTAAATTTCTCTTGTCCCACTGCTGGTGCCTTGACGATACGTTCTAAACAACTACTTGATGAAGTAACATCATAGTCTAATGAAATTGATGAGATTGTTCTTTTACATAAAAAAGGCGATCCTTACCGCAAATGATAATTTGTGAATTAATAAGCTGACTCTGACGATATTGTATTCTATTTGTCACGAATATTTTAGTTCAATCCGTCCGTTCATTTGGTCTGTTCCAACTTTCTCTCTTTCTTTTCTAGTGGTAGTTGGGCATTGTACCTGTTCCACTCTGAATTCAAGTCTGCTAGAAGCGCCTCATTCATCCCAATCGAATCTTTAATGGCCAGACTCGCTGAAGCAGCATATTTGCTCGAACGATGACTGGCGCAAGCAATTCTGGTGGATCGTAAATTCTGGCAATTACAGAGCTGATCAACTGCTTCGTGACGCGGGAGATATTGGACCTGACCTTAACCGAGTAAAAGATTGAAACATCGGACGTATTCCAAAAGATACCAAGACTTTTGAATGTTTGAGACTCACTCAGCTGTAGTTTCTGGTTTGTGTCTTGTTCGGATAGTCCTTGTAGCAGTTCCAGGTCGTTGGACGCCGTCTAGGGGCAAGAAGAGGAAGCTCGCCAGCACAGCCCCAGAGGTGTCCGATCACCTGAGGACGCTCATTAAGACGAGCTCGCCGATGAATGTCAATGCGGAGGTAATCAGGCACCTCACGGAAGTGACAAAGGTGGCAACAACCTTGTCAGATCTCAAATGGACGTACATATAGTCCCTCAGAGACGCGGTGAGTTATGTCATAGGGGAATGGATGAACGAATCATCCAAAAGAGCGACCCCGGGGCGGGACAGCAGCAGCGGAACAACCAGGACTCCCGACAAAAGGTTAGCAACTCTGGAGGAGGAAAATGAAGCCCTCCGTAAGAAGTGTAAAGAGCTGACTAAAAAGATCGCTCGTATACAGGAGGGCTCTTAGGGTGGTGTCCCGGTCGCCAAGTCGAGTCGTCCCCCGCGAGAGGAAGAAAAAATGAGTGCGCGGGTCGCAGCTCTAGAAAGGAGGGTCAAAGAAATTGGACCCTCCATAATAAAAGCTATTGAAGAGCGTTTTGGAGGTCGCCATACTGATCGAGCAACGCAGCGGGGTCCTCCAGAACATCCAGTGGCGAGAAGCTACGCCTCCGTAGCCAAAGTTCCACCACCACCTCCATCACCGCCACCCATGAGGAAACAAGGAGCGGGGAGGAGTAGAAAGTGGTGGTCTCCAGAGGGACGCGAAGAAAGAAGTCCAGGAGAAACGCGCGGTCTGCCACGGAAGGGACAAAGGTGGGAAGGAGGGCCATTAGAGTGGAACCGACAGGAAGGTGTCCCCAGCTGCGGCAATCGAAGTAGGAGGAGGGCGCGCAGTGGGTGCGAGCAAAGGCGGAAACAAGGAGGGCAAAGGACTAACAGCGGCAATAAGAACGGCTACTCTCCCTTGCACACCGCGGACATCCGCAGTGACTCTAACATTAAGCGAGGGATCCAGTATGACTTATGCCGAAGTCATTGCAAAGGCCAGGCGGAGCGTCCCACTCAATGACACACCTCTCCAAGATACTGGATCCAACCACAGTGAAGGTAGCAGCTCCCACGACAACGGCGGAGCTGAAAGTGGTCGGAATCGATATCTCCTTAGACAAGGAGGAGCTGCGGCAGGCGCTGGCATCTGCGACCGGATGTGGGGCCTCGGAAATGCAAATCTGGGAGACGGGTGCCTCCAGGGGCGGCCTTAGGTCGGCATATGTCAGGTTCCCGGCGGCTGGAGCTCGCAATTTGGCCCAGGCAGGGAAGGTCTCACTGGGGTGGTCAGTGGCAAAAATAATCGCAATCCCGAAAAGACCACTCCAGTACTTTAAATGCCTAGAACTGGGACACGTCAAGTCAACATGCGTGTCCCCTATAGAACGAGGACACCTGTGCTACAGGTGCGGCGAAAGCGGACACCGAGCTCGAGGTTGTCCGGCCTCTACACCTAAGTGCCCTTTATGCGAATCGCTTGGGGTCCCCGAAAACCATAGGATGGGCGGGGTAGCATGCAAACCGTCAAAATCCAGCAAAAGGGGCCAAAGAGGATCCTCCTCTCGTAAAACCATCACTGGAGGAGGGACACTGGTAGGCACTGTCGTCACCACTACCGCCGCCGAAACAGCAGCAAAAGCAGCAACCAAAGCGGTAGCAACAACGGTAAATGGCCTGTAAATGGCAGGTAGAAATGCGTATGAGATCCCGAGGATCCCCTATTAAACGTCAGGCTGATCACCGTGGAGTTTTAGTCGGTGAGAGTCCGATACTACTCGGTCGTTGCTATGCAACGGCGAGTGTCCATGAGGATTTGTACACGAAAAAAAGGTCGTTGGACGCCCATTTTCGTATTTTCAAACCGGCAAGTTGGAGAAGCTCGATGAGTTCCGCGCTGAGCTACTGTGGTTCGTCCTTCGTTGCAGATCAGGTAAGGTCTCACGGCAGGACCAACGAGGCTCGCGGGGTTCGGTGTCCGTTGTCGTCTGCCAATTATTTGAAGCACCGAATAGCTAGATACAGGGCTGCTGACAACCGGAACGTCACGATGTTGTGTTGGTATGTCTCGACCTCCCCTTTCGAATTGAGCCACAAGATTTGTTGGTACCTTCGGTCTTCTGAACACACGAAAAATTGTCGGTACATCTTCCCAACATCGCCAATAAGGACATATTGGTGAGAGCAGAATCTCAGGAGGATGTTAAATAAATCCTCCTGCAACTTCAGTCCTGTATGAAGGGTGTCGTTTAAAGGAACTTCGGTGATGCTTGGTGCAGATCCATCACGCACGACGTGGAGTTTTGTAGGTTGGCTCGGTTCCTCGATTACGCCATGATATGGCAGATAATATCCTTTACCTGTTTTTTGTAGAGAGGAGGGAAAAATGCAATTACGCATACTCAGTGGTGCCAATGCGTCCCCGTGTTATTATAAATATAGAGAGTATAGAAATATAGAGCGAAAAACCATATTATAATGGGTTATGTGAGGTTCGGCAAGATGGTAACGCCTCCATGCACTAAAAACCCTCCTCTCTGGCACTACCACTCGGCATTACTTCAAGTTGGTCTCATTTTGTGCTATATACGTACACACATTTAGATTACACAGAAATTTGCATAGACCTGATACCAGCACTCATTTACCAGTACATGTAAGTATTTTTAACTACCAAGAACTACATTAAATGTCTATTTGATATTTTGTCAAATAAATGGAGAATATTACATACGGCAATCTATGTACACGTTGATTTTGCTATTAATATTGTCAAATGTTGTTGCGATCTGCAGAATTTCATTCGCGAGCGAGATGGTTTTAATTTTGATGATCATTACCCTATTTGTGGCTTGCTAAATTTTACTGATATTGATGATACAACTGTCAATCGCGCTAATAATCGTTTTCGCAAGACTGTAACACACTACTTCATAATTGACGATACAACGTTACCTCTTTTTTATTGGCGATGTTGGAGAGTGTTATATTAAACATACGCAGCAGTCTGTACAGTTGAATTACGTGAAACTAGTCTACTAGCATTTGCCTACTCACCAGCTTGCCACTCTCGCAATTCTTGTATTCTGCATGCATCTGTGACGCTAGAAATAATACTACTTCAGAGAAGGAACTAACAGGGAACTTAACCTCAACTGTCACCAGGTATTCACTATATTTATTTTATTATTTATCCGAATATTTGCTTTCGGCATTAAGTTACATACCGGTAAGTACCAAACTCAATATTTGAGTAGATAAACAAGTAGAAGACGATATAAATAAATAAATAGATAAATAATTCAAATAATTAATCTTTTGTGGACAGGCATATTTCCTGCGCTTTTCATGGGCAATTTGGGTCGTTTATGTTCACGACTAGTCTTTTTACTATTTTTGATTTCAAAGTATTTGAAAAGATTCTGAGATACTTATCGGAACCTCTACTTCAATATATGATAGCTTTTTCAGTCGAATGTTTAGGAAATAATTAGCGAAAATTAAAATTCGGGGGACAATTAAAGAAGATGGGAATTTGTTTAAAGATCAACATTATCGCAATATAGTTATTGCACGGTTTTTGTTAAGGTCTTCTGGAAAATGATATAAAAATTTGCGACGGTTTTAAAGACTATAATTACGAAACCTGATTTTGAATGAATTTTAGATCCATACTCCAGGTAAAATAATATACTCGTTACAAAAGTTGCGGTAAACGTACAGAGGAGGGGCAATTTCGATAAATTGATATAAGGTGAGGAGCATAAATTTGAATAACTTCTTCCTACACATGTTTTTAGCGGTCGGTCTTCGTTATCCGAGATATTTGAAAAGAAGTGTCGTTACTGTTATAGTGAATTCTGAATATAATTGTGCGTTTGCAGTGGAGTATGCGTCAGTTTTATTTGCCACCGCCTTACGCTATATTATAGCCTATGACTAATAGTCACACTCTAATATAGGGTTTCATTTGTATTACAGGGAAGGGATCGGGGAAAGCGAATCTCAAAAATCTTTCCAAATTTTCAGAGAATAAAAAGATAAATATTTACTTACTTCCGAAAATATTAACGTCGTAGGCAACCTGAGTCGTTTACGGCAGAAGAACGATTCTTATTGCTGGCTGTTCTGGAACAAATCGACTTATACTAAATTCCCAAAGATTTCAGAGACTCGTTAGTGCTTACTTTTTTCAGATTGGAAGATTAATAACTGCACGAGATAGCGAGAGCGATGTAGATTTGGCAGCGGAGCTAACCGAACAGGGAAACTATCTTACTCCAGTTACAAAGAGAATACAAATTACGTGGAAGACGTTTGCCGAAAATAAAACAATAAGGGTTCTCAAAGAGGATAGCGCTAAGTATACGAGCGTCTACTGGTGGTCACAGGAGATCGCGGACCTGCGAGAAGAATGCTGCAAAGCCCGAAGACTGTACACCAGAGCCCAGCGGCGGATATGGAGAAGAAACGAAGAGGAGATTCAAGGAAAGTACAGGGCCTACAGGGATGCTAGGGTAGCCCTGCAGAGGTCAATTAGGGAAGCCGAAGACAGGTCGTGGAAACAATTGATCGACTCTGTCGAGACCGATCCATGGGGGAGGCCTTACAAGCTGGTCATGAAGAAACTAAGACCTTCGGCCCCCCCGCTCACGGAAAATATGGATCTGGAGCTCCTGGACAGAGTGGTTAAGACGCTGTTTCCACGGCAGGAAGAGGATGATGGACTTTCCGTGCATCTGGAGGAAGACTCCACCACCAAGGGCGCGAGGAGATGCACTCAAGGCAGTGGGGCGTCACCGGTGGATACCTCGGAGGCCACAGTCTCTGAGGAAGAACTACGCAGGGCCACGCGGAAGATGCCAGAGCGAGATGTGGCCCCGGGACCGGACGGAATCCCTGGGCGGGTCTGGGCCGAGACCATGGACATCATGGCCCCCCGCCTGCTACACCTGTTCAGCAAATGCCTGAGGGAAAGTGTGTACCCTCAGGCATGGCGAATTGCCAGATTGGTGATACTAAGGAAAGAGGGTCGGCCGCCAGATTCTCCATCGGCGTACAGACCGATCTGTCTCCTAGACGAGGTAGGCAAATTACTCGAGAGGATAATTTCTGCCCGTCTGGAGACTCATATGGAGCACAGGCAACCATACTGGCATGACAGTCAGTACGGATTCCGCCGTGCACGATCCACGGTTGACGCTGGGGTATGGCCACCCCGGGAGCCCTATTTAGGAGGTCTCTTCGCTGCAAAAGAGGTGACGGGAGGGGGGGTCTTCACAGGTAGTAATTCGATCCGAGTACCCTGGGACCCCTTCCTTGAGCGTCAGGCGGCCACGTGGAGTTTTAGTCGATAAGAGTCCGACACTACCCAGCCACTGCTTGCGGTGGTCGGGTGTCCATGAGGATTTCTCCACGTTAAAAAAAAGACCACACTTTAAACAAATTACAAAGACCGAATTAGGAGACTTTAACGAACAGCACTAGTTGCATCAATTAACTAAACACTTTATTAACCAAACTGGACACTTGCATATAGGAATAAATGACAATAGCTTCAGCACACTAGAAAAAGTAAACATTCAACTCATGTTAAGGTTTCTAACAACTAGATTCCCTCAAATTAAATTGGTACTTGGACAAGATCCGCCGGTAGACTACGATAACGAACAAAAACAAACTATATTACGTGAGAATCCTAACGAAATAGTAGGACACTTAGATATACACCGCACCATGAAACGAATACAAGAACACCATCACTGGACAAACTTAGAGAAGGACGTCACAGAATTTATAAAAAACTGCGAAACATGCCAACGAGAAAAATTAAACCGTATTAGGGCCAAAGAGCAACCCGTAATAACTGACACACTTCTTAATCCTAACGACAAAATCGCAATGGACATATTCGGACCTCTCACCAAAACCAAACGTGGCAATCAATTTATCCTGTCTATCCAAGATCAATTAACCAAATATCTCATCCTCATACCCTTGAAAGACCAAACAACCAACTCAATCATTAACGAACTTTTGGATCACTATGTATACATATTTTTTGCACCGAAAAGTATCCTCACGGACATGGGACGAAATTTCGTATGTAAACTGATGGATACATTTGAAGAGGTTTTCAAGATTCGACATGTGAAAACCACTTCCTTCCACCCGCAATCTAACGTATCTCTTGTACGAACACATGCTGTAGTAAAAGATCTCATTCGAACTTGTATGATCGACTGATAAAACGAGTGGGACGAAAATTTGAAACTAATATGCATGGGATATAATACTTCAGTACACGAAACGACCGGACATACGCCATTCGAACTAACGTTTGGACGACAAGCTAACATGCCGTCCTCAATATCAAACACCCCAACTCTAACTAAAGATCAATTATTTAAACTCTGGAGGAACCGACATAATGCCTATATAGCGAAAGCAAGAGCAATCACTGAATCAAACAAAAGGCGGTATCAAAGAGATCGGATTCGAAAAATTATTAAAACACAAACTATATTCCAAGTAAAAGACAAAGTATGGGTATATAGCAATCACAAAACCAACAAACTAGATCACGAATGGCTAGGACCTGCAGAAATCCTCTCCTCCAATCCACCCACCTATCTTATCAAATATTCCAACGATCATACGCAAAGAATCCACGGTAACAGGCTAAAATCCTACTTTTCAGGAAGAAGACCATGACATGAATAATTCTAACACTCGAACACATTCAAAGCGATCTAGCAGTAAGACCACTAAATTATGCCAACGTTTTCTTAGAATACATAGATGATTGCTATTTGTACAATGAACAAGTAGATACCACTCTTACAGTGGACCTTAGCGACACAATCGATCAAACCAATAAATTACAACATGTAATCGAGCTAATAGATCGCCAACGCAAACCACCTTGCGCTTACATACCAGAGATAAACAATCTAAAAATCAAGTATAGAAATCTCCAAAACCCAACGCATCAACTGAAATTGTTATTACGTTATAGAAGCAAACGCGGATTACTAACTAACTCAGAACAATACACCTTCGTCGATAGCCACTACTTAAACAAATATTGTAAACGAACGGCAATCATCCATATTTGTAAAAGAACACAACCAAGCCACAATAGAATCAATTCACCTGAATGTAAAGTCAATTAATTAATAATCAACAGTCAGTCAAAACTTGCCCAACTGCTGTAATCAAATTGGAAGAATTGACGTTCGTACCTTTACAGACTGAAAATCATTGTAAGTCGAGTAATTTTTAAAAATCTATGTATCAAAATACTCTGCCCTACCGCTCGCGTAAACAGGATCGATCAAACATCAACAGTACCAAGGAGGGTTACCTTCCAAAATATCATCGAAGGCGAAGATGAGGGGATTATTCAACTTAAAAGCCCCACCAGAGTCCTACACTTTAGCGGAGCAAAGCGACTCTGAGAAGGGGGGAGATGTCACGGAGATCTCGGAATATAGAATAATCATATTTTACATACCAGTTCGCATACCATAGTCATCAAAACTACAATTAAGCAGAAACAGCATACCCATGTGCCGGCATCCAGCGATAACCCCTCCACAGGAGCCAAACCCTTGATATAAAAATCCTCCCAAGTCAGCACTCGAGATTCCATTCCTATTTCTGTTCTGTTAATGTGACGTTCTGTACCGTTACTCTGTCAGTTTTATAATAAATTTTGAAACAACTATCAATTGTTATTAATTGGAGTACGAATCTCTCACCTTACGTGCGGAACGTGAAATAATCTCGAACCGACGCGAAACCGACTATGGTTTTAAATGTTTGTTTACAAATATTGCATTTTCCTATATTCTGATCTGTTTTTTCTATATCTGAAAAATACTTTGCTGAAATTCTGGTCTATTTTTTCAAACTTTTACTACATACAACTTTCGTTCCGATTTCTTCTGCATTCAACTACTACATGACTCTCACTGTCTATTTTTACCACATTAGAGACACTTTCATTGTCACCGAACATTGTGACTAACTGTATCGCGTAGAAGTACGATTTTTTTAAAAAGCGTACAAGGGTTCCGGGAAACTGGAAATGTAGAGGGAATCGGAAGCGTTGCTGAAAGCCGATGGTGCTCACAAGAACGAATAGAGGAAATTCGATCAATGTTGCAGGAAGAACCGAAGACATTGCTGAAATTACATTATGTATCCATATTAACCCACAAATTATTACATCAACTTCAAGAACCGAACCATACAACAAGAGAGCGGTATTGCCAGTGAACCTCAAATTGTTAGAGGAAAGGGATGACGTGTTATTTTTCAGTGACCAGTTTAGGAGTGCTTTCGTTTATATGGCCATGTCAATTGAGATATCCGAATCTGATTGTCGAAGCATTGCACAGGTTTTCCATTTCCTGTATTTTTCTATCACTTACTTTACCATTTCAATATTACTATTTTTATAGTAATTAACAGATTGATGAAGCATAATTGAATGTTGGGAATGATGAATAGGTAGAATCGTGGTGGTTGAAGTGATCGCCACTTCTAAGAAAACTCTACATCTGGTCTTCGGTTTTCTGAAGCGCTGAGGCCATCGATAGCGCATAGACAAAAGAATGCGTCGATGATAGACCATAAGCGGTACACGTGCGACGTTGGCTTCAGGGTTCTTTTAGTCTCAGGGTAACATTGCTAGCGAGCGGATCTGGTCCAGCTTACATTGTATTCCACACTTTGTACTTTAATATTCACAATATTATATATATAATATATTATATATATTATATATATATAATATTCACAATATATATATATATATATATATATATATATATATATATATGTCGGAGATGAAAGGACACCGCCCCCCCACCCCCCGTTGGAATTATTTGGAAAAGCCTCAATACTGTAGCATTTGTATACTTACACCACACTCGTAAAATAGACTCCCTTAGCAGCGTTAAGGCACTTAAGTCCGCCATATTTCTATTCGGCAGTCCCTCTCGGATAATAGCGGATCAAGGGCGATGTTTTACCGGCAAAGAATTTCAAGATTTTTGTAAGGATAGACAAATTAAACTCCACCTAATAGCAACCGGTGCTAGTAGAGCGAATGGACAGATAGAGCGTACTATGGGTACATTAAAGAATATGTTTACAACAGTAGAAACGACCGGGCGATCATGGCAAGACGCGATCGGCGAAATACAGTTAGCTTTAAATTGCACCACTCATCGTGTGACTAAATCGAGTCCGCTAGAATTATTAATTGGTAAAACAGCGAGACCCTACGGGTTACTACTATCTGAAAATACCGAAGAAAAGGAAATAGATATCTGCAACGTAAGACAACAGGCCATACGAAATATGGAAGATAGCGCTAAGTATGATAAGGAAAGATTCGATAAAACGAAAGCCAAAGTAGTTAAATTCAATCTCGGTGACTTTGTATTAAAGAAAAACGAGGAAAGGAACCAAACGAAACTAGATCCGAAATTTAGGGGTCCATTTGTGATAGCGGAAATTTTGGAAGGAGATAGGTACATTTTAAAAACACTAGACGGCAAACGGTCATATAAATACAGCCATGATAGGTTAAAGAAAATGCCAGATAGTCGCGTTCCTACTGAGTTGGACGTCTGCGGTGATGACAAGAACAGTGACCATGACGATGCGAGTACCTCGGTCTCAGAGGATCATTCTGACCACAGCACTTAGCAGAAAGAGTTTGCATATGCCCAGTGTGGCGATATGGCAAAGGACAATGTCTTCATACATGTCCAGTGCGGTAATCAGGTGTCGGATCGAACATAGTGGCTCACATACGCTTACGGGGGGCATACGGCCCAAACAAAGTAAGTGCGAGATCAACACACCGTTACCGAATTCAATTCAAGTATCGTTAACACTACGGAGATAACATCTAACATAGTGTTTGAACAAAAGCTCAGTGCGGTATCATGATCCAGAGAACTGAGGGCAGTCTAGGTGCGAGATCGAGAATGGTCCATCATGTCATTACGCCCAGACTGATGATTCACAAAATGCGACTAGCACTTCGAATATCAATCGTAACGTTACGGATTTCCACTCCCTTTTAACTCTTTCTTTATCAAACGTCCGACCAGAATTTTTGCTGTCAAACTGGACCCTTGACCTATTTTGACACTTAACTAAATTGTAAATAACGACAGTTATATCGAATCTAACATTGGGAAAACCCAATATTCTACATACACCCGAGGACGTGTGATAGTCAGGATGGCCGTGTCGGAGATGACGGGACACCGCCCCTCCCCCCGTTGGAATTATTTGGAAAAGCCTCAATACTGTAGCATTTACGAAATAACCAAGACACAGTCATTCGAAACTTGAGACAATGAGTTTAGGCTCGAGGCGACAACCGGTCGCCGAGCGTAGCCACGATCACGGGATAAACGTTTCACCTAACAGAGATATAAAGTAACATAGCTTTCCTTTAAAGAATTGGCAGTACAGACACTTGACAATAAGACATTCCAACAGCCCCGCAGCTCGCCACACACAGACCCCATTCTTTGGGCCAGATGATCGCCAGATGCCGATGCATCGTTTTCAGTTTATGTTCAGATAGCCTGAGGAACCGTTACAAATCTTAGGACTTAGTTAACTAAAGTCCTTCAGATTGACAAACAGTCTTTATTCTATCAGCCTGTAAATCTGTCACCTATTGCGGAAAGATATGGGAGATCAGATTTCCTCACGTGCGACGCTTCCCGCTAAGAACTCTCTCTCAAGGGCGGCCAGCATCCTTTTCTAACCGCCAATATAAAATTAAACAATTAGCAGCAACGCCTATTTCCCTCACCCTACGTGTGAAGGCTTTCTTTGACGAATCCGATGATCTCGTGCCTTTAGGCACATCCCATCATAGCCTTCCTCTACAGTGTCACGAATCAACTTTCCTTTTTGCCATGTGGTACGCCAGATGTGACGGTTCTTGCGAGATTCCCCGTAGTCCGGACGCCAAGAGCTGTCGATTGTTCTATTAACTCGCAGCAGGCCTAAGAAGACGACATAAACCGAATCTGTTCAGTTTCAGTTTTCTTCACTTAAACATTTTCGGTTTACAGATGGTCCTTATGTTTGTTGCACGCTCTTACCTAATACGGAGAAAGCGGGTGCCTGGCAAGATAAGACTTTTCCCATGAACAAGGATGCCCACGAGCCATATCTAGCTCTTTTTGTCTTTACTACCTAATTCATTTACCAATGGGCATCGCGGATCATTACCCTCACTATTCTACCCAAAAGAGTAAACAGCGAATCCGCGTCCTTAGTTCAGAAGGAAACACCCTCACCGAGTTTTCCTCAGTAAGAGCAGTAGAGCAGTCAGAGAGTCTTGAACAGTCACGCCTAGAGCTCGGAAGTGTATTGGAAACATAAGAATAAAATAAAAGTTTCTTTTCTCCTTAAATTTATTTTTATTTTACGTGACATTTTTGGCGATCCTGCCAGGATCCATTCGTTTCAGTGAAAACGAAATTACGATTTCGGCGTACGCGCATCATTGAAGATAGAAGGATCAGCGGACCACTGCGAATCTTTGCTACTACGAAGCCCTGCAGCAACTTTCAACGTTCCACTACGGTGAAACTAGACGAGAGGACTACGGTCAGCGCAGAGCAAGCCTACAAATAAGATTCGGAATCTAGAACCAACCAGAGAGGAAACATCCCAGAGACTCCTCAACGGCCATAGCTACTACGGTAAGCTGGAAATCTGGATTCATTTGTACATTACCGTACGAGAAAATCAAGTTTCTCAAGCTTTTCGAGCGATTCGAGCTCAAATAAATAGTTCAGACTCAGTAAACTTATTTAGAATCATGTCTACATCGCGAAAAGACAAAACCGAGACCGTTTCCGCAACCGGAGTTATGGATAATTCGATTCGTAGCATATTCGAGGCGATACAAAAGCAAAACGAGAACTTTATTCAACAAATCGAACTTCTTACGCTACGAATGGAAGAGACGCAACGAATAACCGATAGTGAAAACAAAAAACTTGCAGCGGAGATAGAACTATTAGGAAAACATATCTTTAAAATAAATTCAGGACGTGACGCTACTACCGAATTAGGCTCCTTTGTTACGATAGATGAATTTAATACCAGCAGTATTCAAATAAAGCGACCACCTGTAAAACCTAAGCAAACGGACGATATGGACAGTGAAGAAGAAGCAATAAGTTGTGACAACCCCATGTACAGTGCAAAAACCTGCTTAGACTTTATCCCCATACTCAACGGACAAGATGATATAGGAGTAGAAGGGTTTATTAAACGGGTAAGGGAAGCTCGAGGCGAATGTAGAGAAAAACGCACATTACTACGACTAATTCTAACGCAAAGAATCATCGGAGAAGCGGAACGTAGTATCCGCCACTCTGAAATCGAGAACTACGAGGACCTATTTGAAAGCCTCAGAAAATTTGTATCCGTAAGTATTACTTCCAATGGAGCTCGTGATAAGTTGCAACGTACGCGACAAACCGAATCGACACACAATTATGTGAAGAAATTCCGACACAACCTCAACGAACTGATATACGCGCTTCAACATGAAATTCGCGATCCAGTGCGCCGAGCAGTCCCTATAGATCTTGAAACCGAACGAGCAACCAAAGTTTTCGTGCTGAATTTAAAACCTGAAATAGAGATACGCACATCAGCTACAAGGCCGAAGAATCTTCAAGAAGCGCAAGATGCAGCCTTCGAGGCGGAGTTAGTCATAGGGGAGATCGAACGCAACAAAAGATTAGGAAGAACAATGTATCAACCAATTGAGAGAGCTAAAACCCGATTCCAAGGAACACCTAAACCAATGCCAAGAAACTTCCAGCAAGCTGAGCGAACGCCACTTACCCAAAGAACTCAACTGAAGTGCTTCAAATGCAGCCAAATCGGACATGTTTCCAATCAATGTAGAAATTTTCGAACACCCAGCCAACACCCGAGACCACCAGCAGTCCACAATCTCGAGACACACAACACAGAAACGGAAACTTACGACAAAACGACGGAAGACCAAGGAAAATCCCAAGAGTTAACACCACGACAAGCAAACTTCTCACAATACGGTTTAACACAAGAACTGGACATGTGACACACCTCATCGACACAGGAGCAGGAATCAATCTATTGAAAAGGGGCAAAGTAGACTGTCAAACCTTCAAGGCCGATGAACCTCGAATGTTCTCCATGGGACAAGACAGATATACCACTAACGAGTTTATTAGATCTAAATTGTTTGGCAAGGAACATAAATTTTATATAGTACCGGATGACTTTCCCTTAATAGAACATGGAATAATAGGTCTACCTTGTTTAGAGAAGTACCAATATGAAATCTCCAACGATAGATTAAAACTCGATAGCAATATTTTAGATTTTCAGAAACCAGAAGCGATACAACCAGGCGAAAAGAGAGTTCGAACCATCTATCTCGAAGGCAAACCAACGCGAGTATGCTTCTTCAATTCTGGTGAGTCAAACCATGAAATTTCTAACGACATTGATAACAGTAAAGAATTAGATCAAATTGCTAAATTTAAAACCGTAGTGAGAACAGATCATATTGAACGCGAACTCCGCTAACCCATAGAGAAAATATTGATACATTACATTGACGTATTCAATTTAGAAACCGACCTATTACCATGTACTAATCTGACAAAACATACAATCACATTAAAACAAGACAAAATCATAAACACCAAATCATACAGACCCCCAGAGTGCCACAGACGAGAAATCGAGGAACAAATGACAGACATGCTAAATAAAAACATTATAGAAGAATCAGACTCTTCCTTCAATTCACCAGTATGGGTTGTTCCCAAGAAATTAGATGCATCGGGAAAACAGAAATGGAGAATAGTTATTGACTTTAGAAAACTAAACAAACTGACTGACCAAGACGCCTACCCACTACCCGACATAGAGGACATATTAAGCCAACTAGGTGACGCGAAATTCTTCTCAGCACTTGATCTATCATCCGGTTTTCATCAAATCCCTATGGACGAAAATTCAAAGAAATACACCGCTTTCTCAACACCGCAAGGACATTTCCAATTTAACAGAATGCCTTTTGGACTCAAAAACGCACCAGCCACATTCCAAAGAATGATGGATACAGCGTTACGCGGATTAATTAATAAACACTGCTTTGCATATTTAGACGACATTATTATATTTGGAAGCACTATTCAAAAACATAATGAGAACTTAGCCATAGTATTACAAAGACTAAGAGAATTAGGACTAAAAATCCAACCAGATAAATGTGAATTTCTAAAACCAGAACTCGAATATTTAGGACACATAGTAACGTCAGAAGGAGTAAAACCTAATCCGAAGAAAATAGAAGCAGTCGAGAACTTTAAAATTCCTAGAAACCTTACCGAAGTCAAATCATTCTTAGGACTCGTGGGATACTACCGGAAATTTATACGTAACTTCTCTAAAATAGCCAAACCCCTGACGGACCTAAACAAAAAAGACACCAACTTCCATTGGACGGACAAACAACAGAACAGTTTCGATACACTCAAACGTCGTCGTGACGGAAAGTCATTCCCTTTCTTGCAGTCTGGTTAGCCATATACTTAGTGTGATTGTACGATCGGTGAATAATCTACGTCTTAGCAAAGAGCTAATCATGGCCGGCCCAAAGCTCAAACATGAATCAGATTGAAAATCTATGGGCGATATCGAAAAAAAGTTACAAAATAAATACGATTTCTTACTTCGTAATCTTGATGAATTATAAGATAGAATTGAAGAACAAAGGTATGAAATTTTTCAAGAAGTATACACGAATTCGGTTAAAAATATACTAAGACGGATTGTAGTCGTTATAATACTAATTGTAGCCGGATACTGTCTGATAATAAACATGTGGCGGACGAGAAAACAAAACAGCGTCGTTAGTAGTCGTACTAAGTCTGCATGTAGGAACTAGTGATCATACCAACCTAATATTTTCCTCAACATTATTCTAATCGAAAAATTTTATTTGCGCTATGTGGTGGATCATACAGCAACCAGATAGATTTTTGTTTGTATGTAAAATTAAATCATAAAAACTAACACAGTTTTTTTATGTGGTCTTGTGGTTTTTATTACATTTTTGGTCTGTGTTATATTTGCATAGAATATATAATTTCACAGCCACGTTTTTTAATGATCGTTTATTTGGTTACTTATATTATTTATATTATATGATATTTAGAACATATCATGTACATAGAATATAATAACATGAAATTGTATCAATAGCTTTTACAATAATAATTAATAAATAACAATTAATAAAACAAATAATAAATGTGATGTAAAAAGCAGGGATTTATCTAATGAATATGCAAAGTATATGCAGAGGATGTATACTAAATATTCATTTAGGAAGTGTTGAAGTGATCGCCACTTCTAAGAAAACTCTACATCTGATCTTCGGTTTTCTCAACCGCTGAGGTCATTGGTAGCGCATAGGCAAAGGAATGCGTCGATGACAGACCATAAGCGGTACACATGCGACGTTGGCTTCAGGATTCTTTTAGTCTCAGGGTAACATTGCTGGGGAGCACGAGGCAGATGTGGGTTCCCAGGGAGTAGTACCACGCCCTGGGAAACCCCGATTAATCTGATATTCTCCAACAACTAGGCGGTAGCTGGTCGGTGCCTAACCGCCTATCAGTTCGTCAATCCGGCGCGGAGAATTTCGGAGAAGTTGCTGGGCCCAAACCGGTCAAGACCACTCACCTCACCTTCTTGTGGAGCTCCCTGTGACCCTGCGCCGACTGGATCCGGCGTGGGGTGCGAAAGAGTGAGCGGCACCGGGACTGGAACTCCGTTGACGACTAGGCGACTAAAAGAATAGAAATCATGGAAAGGACTGATAAAAGGACTGATAAGAACCGCGTCTTTACGGCTGCGGCCGACAAGGAGCGCCTCGCGGTCAACGCCCGAGTCATCGAGCGACGAGACAGAAGGTTTCGTCACCGTCGCGAGAAGAAGAAGGGGAGGAGCAAAACATAAAGGCAGAGGGCCGGTGTCGCAGCCCCTTCCGGCGACCCACGCGCCGTCGAGGAGCGGGAGATTCGGGGAACGGACGTTATCATCGTGCCTGTTGCCACCGAGGCAAACAGGGATCTCAGCACCCCGCACGGTGGATTGCAACAACAACAGTTGCAGGGGTCCAAAGGCGAGGACGTTCGCCGATGTGGCCGCCCGGCCTCCAGCAACTCTACGTACGTGGAAAGAACCAGCAAGGGGTGCGGGAGTCAAGAACAGCGATAGGATCAAGGGGCGAAACACCTTCGGGCGGGACGCGCGGGTAACGGGCTTGCCTGGGCCCCCCCCCCCCCCCCCGCCTAGACGTGAGGGATGGCTGTGGCTTCACATATGGGAACGCGATGTCAGTGGTCAAGAGGGAGATCGCACCCTCTGAAACCCTTGGCATCGCAGCAATGAGACCGAGGAGAGCAATAACGGGTGCTCTCATATTCGAGATCGCGGGCCAGGACGCTAGCAGCAAAGCATCGCGACTGGCGAAAAGATGGCGGGTGCCCTTCGGAACTTCCCCGCCAAGGTCACCATACCGCAGAAGATGGCGGAATTGAGGGTGACCGGACTGGAGGATTCCATCACCCCGGAAGAGGTGGCAGCCGCTGTCGCCGAGGCGTGGGGTTGCCAAGCCGCCGAGGTCAGCGTGGGTGTTATTCGCGCGGCAAGGAAAATCGGCGGCGGCGGCGGGGGAGGTGACGTTCCAAGAGGAAAGCTCCAAATAGGATGGTCGGTGGCAAGGGCTTTCCCTCTCCCGGCGCGCCAACTTCAGTGCTACAAATGCCTGGAGTCAGGCCACGTGAGCCGGGATTGCCCGTCAGCGGTTGACCGGTCAGATCGTTGCTACCGGTGCAGCATGGAAGGGTATCGTGCAAGGGACTGCCTGGCACGGGCACCTAAATGCCCGGTGTGCGCGGACTTAGGGTTGGGGCTGGAGGTATCCCCCGAGAAGTCCGAGGCGATGTGGTTTTACCGGAGGGCTGACCACGGGACGCCCGCGGCCGACTGTCGCCTGAGGTTGGCGGAGGCAGAGATTCGGGTTGGGACCAGTATGAAATACTTGGGCCTGACTCTCGACAGTCACTGGACATTCGGCGCCCACTTCGAGCGTCTTATACCGCCGGTCGAGGCGACGGCGAACGTCTTGGGACGTCTGCTACCTCGGCTGGGCGGGCCCGGTGTCGGAGTTTGTAGGCTGTACGCCGGCGTGGTGCGAGCAAAGCTCCTCTGCGGAGCTGCGATCTGAGCGGGGGATCTGGGAGCCAGCAGCCGCAGTTGCGGAGGGATCAGGAGGCTGCACAGGTCGGTGGCCATCAGAATCACGAGGGGTTTTCGCTCCGTTTCGGCGGCGGCAGCGGCGCTGCTCGCCGGGCTTCCCCGGAATGAAGTTAGGCACTGGTCCTTCTAGCACCCGGGAGATACCAAACAGTCCGGTTGGAGATCCGGACGCCCTCTGGGAGAAGGAGAGACGTAGTATTGACGGTATAATGCGCGGGGGTGGCAGTGTGTCGCCACAGCGATTCTCGCGCTCCCCACGACGCAGTAGAGACAGTCTTCGTGGAGGTTTTAGTCGGTTGGAGTTCGACACTACCGCGCCGCCCTCCCCCCTAGAGGAGGCGGGTGTCCGTGCGGATTTCCTCCACGGAAAAATAAAAAAAAAGGGGGGCTGATCGCTTTACACTGAGTTCGTTCAATGCCCTATTAGATGACATCTACAGTATCTCTCAATTCCAGGAAGAATTCTTGCAGTGGCTACGATTAGGCCCGTTCTTATATTTAAATATGAATTATCTCTGAGAAAATATGCTGCTAGCTCCACTACTATCACCTGCTACATGCCGCACAGAGTTATTTTTTGTCACGTCCGGTGATTCTGTGCGTAATCCGAATTCCATCGCCCGGTCGAGGAGGACCGCTATCTGTGCAAATATAATTAGTCAGACCGCAATAATTCTAACGAACTGTAATAAAACTAAGCATTTGTATTTTACCGTTAGAGCCCTTAATCGTTATAAAATATATTCAAGTCGAAACGTTTTTTTATGGTTATTGCTCCATCAGTGAAGAAACGAGGGTTTTCCCATTTTTCGCGGGACTTCCACCCGCAAGTGACCAGTGGTATGACAACGAACACCTAGCAACGGGTTTCCTCTGCGACAGCATCGTCACCGAATTACGCTGGTTTTCCTCCTTTAGATCGGGCAACATCTCTTGACTGGTTTTTCATGCGTTGACCAGTCAATGTCTTGACTGGTTCATCAGCTTTAGATCGGTCATCTGTTTAACTCATGTCTATACGTACCGAGCGCAACTGTCTATGTCAAAGATTGTTGTTGACAATGATTGACAAAGTAGTTGGAATAAAATATATATTGTAATCTGTTATTTCAGTGTTATAACCAGTTCAACCACCTGTATTATCCAGAACGAAATAGGGGATCGATCATTTCGTGGCGCCGATTATCTAATCGTAATCGTCGGCGCTCTTTCTCGCGATCGCGTCTCTCCACGAACGACCGAATATTCTTGGAAATGAAAAAAAACAAACTAGAGGTAGATACCGAAAAATATATTGTATGCATGTTTTCGGAAAATTCTGAAATTATGACGCGATATGATACCGTTTATATGTGGTTAAATTTGTGGAAAGCTTGAAATCGATCAATCTAACCAACACTGGGAAGTTTATTGTTAAATGTAACAAACGGTCATTCTTTTGCAATTTCTAATAATGAATGATTATGATGATTATATAGATTATTTATCTATGGTAACATTGAGAATGAAGCTGTATATATCAAATATTTCTCATTTAACATGTAATATTCTGATGTAATAATCTGATAAAGGAGTTTGAGTAAGTATAACTACATTTCTACACATATGCAGCTGTTTCTCAAATACAGATTTATTAACCAATATTTCGCAATTAATATTTTTACAAATTTAGAAATGTAAACAGAATTGTTACCTTATTGGTATTTATTGAACATAATTGTAAATATTTTTAACTGACGCGAGTAATTTGGACGAATAATTTCGACTTCATACACTGAAGAAGAACATTGTGTTCAAAAACATATATAGGAGATCTAGAGTGATATAGTATGATGTAGGCGTAATATAGACAGATATAGGTGTTGAGATCCGAAGAAGGTTATATACATTTTTCAAAATAAAATTACATTTTTCGATGCATTGATCGATGTAGTTCCATATGCAGAAATATTAACCCTACTACTTTCTTTTAAGCAGATGTAAATATTTTAGAGACGTCCAATAACGCGTATCTGTATCAGCATTTACTTTTAATGATGTAGCTCAACGCTACTGCGTACTTAATAACGTATATTCAGTAATTGTAAATCTTCGAAATACTAATTATTAGTGTCTTTAGATATTTGCTTCCTTTAACGTACTTCAAAGTCATATACATCGACGAGGAGGAGAGATGGAAGAGGTTTTCGACGAGGCGACGAACGGCATATCATACATCTAGACAACTGGCAAAACTCAGTCATTAACTCAAAAGGGAGTCTCAGTCTCAGTCTAAGTCTCAGTTCTAGTATAATCTATATTCAATCAGTCGTCTAATTCACTTATACCATACGCAACGGCGTAACTATCTACTGTACAAGTTGTTAGAAATATATCTATATTATAACCTGTTGACTGCAGTGTTATATCAACTCAACCACCCCTATTATCCTAACAGAAATAAGAGGATCGATCTATTCGTGGCGTCGATTATTCGAATCGTAACGGGAATTTACGACTCCAGTTGACGCGCTTCTTCCAGATCGCGTCTCTCCGCAAACGGTAGAAACAATTGGCGTATGATTTTCGACTTTCCACACGTAATCTTCATTTCTAAAATTGTCGCACTGATCAACTTCGCTGTCTTCACTTGATGAGATCCTACGGATATGTTTTTGAGTATGTCCTATCCGTATACCCTTTTTTCTTTTTTCGTGGAAAAAACCTCATGGACACTCGCCGTTGCATGGCAACGACCGAGTAGTGTCGGACTCTTACCGACTAAAACTCCACGGTGGTCAGCCTGACATTCAGTAGTGGATCCCCGGGAACTCGTACGAATTTCTACCTGCGGAATCCCCGCCTTGCCTTCTCTCTTTTCCATCAAGGGAGGCTTCCTGTGAAGGGTCGCCAGGGGGACCACGCCCCTGGAGCTAAGTTCCCGTTAGTGGCGTTTAGGACGGTGGTGATGTCCTTCCCCTGTTGCGCCCGGAGTTCCTGCTTCGAGTCCTTCTCGAGGGGTCTCCTGTCCTCTCTCTAGTTCTCACGCCTGATCCTTAGCCTGCATGACTCGTTCGCAGAAGGTGCGGACGACGTTGTACTCCTGGCGACCTCGAAGCATGGCCTCCACGACCGCTTCAGGTGTTATATTCCTGACGATGTGCAGCTGCAGGGCGCGCTGCGGTTCTGCCCACGCCGGGCAGTGTTCCAGCGTGTGCTGCGCCGTGTCCTCCGCTTCCTTACAGTGGTGACAGGTGGATGTCACCTCTCTCTGAATGAGTAGCAGGTACTCGCCAAACACACCATGGCCTGTGAGCACCTGCGTCATCCTGTATGACAACGGGACCCCGCCTTGATTTCTCCAGGCCTCCTAATTGGCAAGCACAGCACACACAGACCGGTGATGCTGCACCGCGGCTTCTTCCTCCAGTTGAGTGCGGCATCGCTCCCACGTCTCTCTTGCTACCTCGGCTTTAATGTCCGGTGATGGTATTCTCCTGTTTCCTTCCTCGTGCGTGGCCCTCCGATGTTCAAACACTCGTCGGAGCGCTAGGGCCTGCAGTTCATAGGGAGGGGATGCAGCCAGTGTGGTGGCCGACGCGTATGAGATCGTTCTATATCCCCTCGCTATCCTTATGGCTATTGTTCTCTGCAGTCTCCGCAGTAGGGCCAGGCTGCGACGGCTTGTCATCAGGTCTTCGGCCCATACCGCTGCCCCGTAGAGGACCCCAGCTCGTATGACCTCATCATAGAGCCGACGTACCACGACCAAGTCCATCAGATTGACAAACAGTCTTTATTCTATCCTCCCGTAAATCTGTCACCTATTGCGGGAAGATATGGGAGATCAGATTTCCTCACGTGCGACGCTTCCCGCTAGGAACTCTCTCTCAACGGCAGCTAGCATCCTTTTCTAACCGCCAATATAGAAATTAAACAATTAGCAGCAACGCCTATTTCCCTCACCCTCCGAGTGGTGGCTTTCTCCGACGAATCCGATAATTTCGTGCCCTTAGGCACACCCCATCATAGTTTTCCTCTGCAGCGTCATCGTGACGGAAAGTCATTCCTTTCTTGCAGTCTCATTAGCCAGTTACCTAGTGTGTTTGTACGATCGGTGAATAATCCACGTCTTAGCAAAGAGCTAATCAAGCGATCCTTGTATCACGAGGAGTAAGTCGAGTCCGACATACACTTCGAAACAAAGTATATCCGTTATCCCGTGGACCGTGGATGCGTCATATCGAACCTAGGGTCATTGTCATTAGCGTCTAGTTACCGCGGCCGCTTGTCAATCTTGTACCAACTATACCTGTGTAATAAACGTTTATGCAACAACAATGTACAACCTCGGCGAAGAGTCTTACACGCCCCTAACGCCAACCCGACATATATATGCACAAATGGGCTTCTTTTTCTCTCTCTTCTTTCGCACATTCTTTATAATTTGTCTTATTAAACGAAAAGGAACTTGTAGTTGTAGTTCTTGAGAATGGCGACCTCGCCGATGTAAATGACTTTGAAATATGTTAAAGAAAGTAAGTATTGATAGTAATTAATAATTATTATTACCAGCATTTATACGAATTGCTGAATTTCATGTCTCGCGCTCTATACGAACCATAACGTTTTTTTCTCTTTTTATATAATTTTTACTTTTCAATATGTCTAGCTGAACGCCCGGTAAATTTTTCTAGCTTTACTGCTAGCTAACATATGGAAGGCTACCCTCAGTAGGATACCATCTCCGAGTTTGACTGTATTATTTCTTTAGTGAGGTCAGTGGTGTATTTTCTGTTTAATCTTCTTTCTATGATAGTTTTAGTCGCTTCAGCAGCCAGCTGGTTTGGATGTGTTACTGTTTTTCCTTGTATTTTTCTGCGTACCTGCCGATTTCTTCTTTAACCGTTGGTATTTTTAAGCCTTTGCGTATGTCCTCGTTTCTGACATACCACGAGGCATTATTGACTATCGTTGACTATTGTTTTCACTATCTTTGGTTGTAGCAACTCTAGTTTATTTATTGAGCTCATTGCTGCTGTCCCCCATAGCGGTATTCCGTACGTACAAATTGCTTTATTATCGTTTTGTAGATTTTTAGTTTATTTTCTATTCTGAGTTTAGAGATTTGACTAGTTAGCCAGTACATCTGCCTTCTTTTTATCCGTATTTTGTTTATAATTGATTTAATATGTTGCTACCATGTAAGTTGTGTGTCTAAGTGGAGTCCTGGGTATTTAACTTGTGTTGTTTGTGTTATGTGCGTACTATTCAGTTTGATATTGGTGGTTTCCATTTTCTTAGTAAATTTAACTCATTTCTTAGTAAATGTAATATTGTTGCATTTACTGGGGTTTTCCATAAAGAACAGTTGGCATTCTCGTGCGCAGAGTGCTTCTATGAATTTTGTGGAATCGTTATTATTATGTTCTTTTATTTCCTTTGTAAGTTTGTGTATATGTTTTTTGTTTTCACGTGCTGTGTGATTTTGCCATTTTGCTTTCGCTATCCCTTTTTCTCTGATTTTGTCAAGGATGTCTGATGGAGCTAGCTTTGTTTGCCTGTTGTTTGGTTCATAATTAGTAGTAACCCAAGCTGCTTCTTGTGTAATTTCTGTCAAAGTTGTTACTGCCTGTTGGATGTGTTTGGGTGATTTTGGTGGAATATCTCAGTTTATTTTGCTCTCGATTAACTCTTTAAATGTTTGCTATTTGGCGTTTTCATTGCAAAGCGAATCTGATTTGCTATAAAGTATTGGTTTGCTTGTATAATTTATTATTATCGGTGTATAATCGGAGTTAAACTCAAGACTGGGTGTTATTTTTAATTTTTTTTGCGTTTAGTCCATTTATAACTTTTGATACCAATTTTGATATCAATTCTAATTGTAATGTAAGTGTTCATATACATTTATTTCGGCGATTAAGATCCATAATTCTCAACATCCAGTTAAGCCAAGAGGGAGTGGCGACCCAACTGCTCAATCCGACCAATTTTGGTTGATCTCTTGGGGGTAGTGGTTGAAGACCAAGTGCTGGCCAGACGGCCAATAAGGGCTTGCCTCGGCTTTTCTGATGGCCGTCGGCGAATGAACAGTGTCCCAACTGCTCCGGAACCGTCCTGGAGAGACGGTAGGGCTTGGAAGGAAGCCCCGATTGACCTGAGACGAGTGAAAACACCTGCAGGCCTAACTGATACACGTAGCAAGGTCTGAGTACCGAGTACGCTGGATGGGCGTGATCTCAATCTCTATATGCCTAGGGCTGCCCGTGTACAGTTTGGCTCATCACCGAGGTACGGAAACGTTATCTAAAAAGCTGCTACATAGCAGATACACTAGTTGACACTGTTAAATTGGACGAATAATTTCGGCCTGATACATTCTAGAAGAAAATTGTGTTTAGAAACATACATGGGAGCAACATAGAGCAACATACATAGAGCAACGTAGTATGATGTATGCAGAATACAAATGGATGTAGGCGTTGAGATAAGAGGAAGGTTATATGAATTTTTAAAAATAAGGATATAGTTTTCCATATATTGGACGATGTAGTTCACTATTCCTTACAAAGAGATATTAGCCCGTTATGTCAGATAACTATTATTTTCTTTTAAGCAGACTTAAATATTTTAGCGACGTATGTTGACGAGTACCTATATCAACATCTACGTTTAATGATGTAGCTCAACGCTACCGTCTATTTAATAGCGTATATATGCAGTAATTGTAAATCTTCGAAATACTAATTATTAGTTTCTTTTGAATTTTACTTTCTTCAGCGTACTTCAAAGTCATATACATTGACGAGATCACCATTCTTAATAATTACATTTAGTTAATTATTTACAATTACAAGTTCCTTTTCGTTTCATAAGACAAATTATAAAAAATGTGAAAAAGAAGAGAGAGGAAAGAAAGCCCATTTGTGAATATGTATTTGTTTCTATATCATATTGTTTCGTTCACTCGCGAAGAGACGCGTTCGCGAGAAAGCACGTCAACGGGATTTGTAAATTCTCGTTACGATTAGATAATCGACGCCGCGAAATGTCCGATCTCCGATTTCGGTTAGGATAACAGAAGTAATTAAATTGATTATGACACTGATATAACAAGTTATTTGTTCCAGTTTATTATAACAGCTGATGTACAAACTAAATATGAGTGGATAGAGAATAATTGTAATTTCTACATTCGAGTAGAATAACGTAAGTTCGAATGGTGAAAGGTCGAAAACGGAAAAGCAACTAAATCTCTATGAAAATGATGCTGCGGAGGAAAACTTGTGATGGTTGGATCCACGGACATCAGATGAGCTGATTCGTTAAAGACAGGGTTTCGCTATGATAGTGAGGGAAATATGCTTCGTTGGTTATTGGTTAATTTTCGAGGTTGGTGAGTGAGGAAGGAGCTCACTGTCCCTAAGAGAAAGTGGCGAGTGGGAAGCATCGTACGTGAGAAAACGAACTTTCCCGAATCTTCCCGAAACAGTAAACTGTTAGAAAACGAATCACTAAAGAGGTGTTTGTTCGGTCTGAAGGACCTTAGCTGGAATTTGCTAAGATTTATGAAGGATCCTTAAGGCTATTGCGGGTACGCCGTGAGGATGTGCGGACAACTGGTTGCCAGCCTGCCCGCGGTATGTGGCCTGGTCTAGGTGGAGAGTCGCCAGACGTAACACATATAATTTTATCAATATAAATTTAGTTCCAATTCAAGTTTTGCACTGATTAGTCGCTTATCTACCGGCATAGGTAGGTACTCGCACTGATAAATATCCGCTAATATACAGAATGGGATACACAAATCGGGGCACCTAAATAACTTCGTTATTAATATTATGAAAAGAACTACGCAGGGCAAGGTTATGCTATTTGGTAGATAATTTTGTTTCTGGAAATCATTTTTTAAATATGATTTTAATATCATC
Source organism: Bombus pascuorum (assembly GCF_905332965.1). NCBI lineage: Eukaryota > Metazoa > Arthropoda > Insecta > Hymenoptera > Apidae > Bombus > Bombus pascuorum. Next base: position 5,152,177 of record NC_083494.1, on the reverse strand, counting down.
ATCATTTATTTGTGCGACAATATATTTGTTTAATACATTCATCGATCCATCTCTATATTCCCAATAAACATTTAATTTAACAATTACTTTAACTCTAATTTGCTAAATTGAAAGTATAAAGTTCAACGAGAACGTAAATACAAGAATTCCAATACGCGTCTTTCCTTGTCTTCCATATATAGTAGAATCTTGATTATCGGAACTAATAATGATATATGTATTTGAATTATAGAACAACAGCTTTTTCTATACTTCAAACCAAATGGTACCAGCAAACAATTGAACGCTACATAAAATCGTACGCTTTCCACAATCTTTTATCGCTAAATCATATTATATTTCTTAATATATATTTTAATATACACGTCTTTATCGAAGCAATTTTACCGAGTTACTTTTATTTCGTATTTCAAACCATGTTAGATCTTTTTTGAGAGTTACGAATGAGAAGGTCCAGCTAGTTCCCCGACAATAAGCATGTTTTTACCCAGACTATTGTTTTTAAATTCTTCAAGAACTTCTTCGGTACATATCTTGTCGACTATATTATAGTCGTCATCAATATGATACCATTTTATCACATCGACGTCCTCGCACTCTCCGCATCCAGGTAAGTCATGCAGCAATTCAACTGCTTTAAGTATGTCAGCTTCCCTTGGTTGTGAGTATACCTGATTGTATCCCTCGGTGATGTTAAGTCGCAAAAGGTACTCCCACGAGTGTATAATTTCTGCTACTTCGACATTTAACCAAGCATGATCTACAAGGCGACAGCAATCCCACATGCTTAATTGTTTATGGAGGTGTATCACTTCTTTCTCCGTATTGCAGGTAGGTAATGGCGTTATTGCTTCCAGCAATTCTTTTCGGTACTTTCGCTTGAAACATGTGGTTATTCCAGCATGCATTGGGTGTCTTACGCGTCGTACTTCAACTGGAGGACTCACGACTGTAACGAATGGATCTATTTCATTCAGAGCACCGACATCGTGAAGCAACTGAGCATTATCTAGTAACAACAAAGATTTCTCCCTGTCATTCGTTCCTTGTCTTTCTTTAACTGTTTCTAAGAAATGATCTTTGTACCATTGTGTGAAAATGGTACTGTCCATACAAGGATTGGTCATTGATTTGTAAATAGTTGAGCAGGACTTTGTAGTTGAATTGTAGGAACGTTGAGTTTCCGGAACGTTGCCGATCATAAGTACCGGCAACTTGTGACATCCGGTAGCATTTGCACAAAAAAGTGCGACAATGTAATCTTCGCACATTGTTAGATTTTCTGTCAATTTCGCATTGCTCCAAATCGAAGTTTTTTGTGGTACTGCTTTCCACATTATTGGTATGTAAACGACATTGTAAACGTTCTTCAGTGCGAACCCCTTTTCTATCCAAAATTTATTAAAATCAACTAGAAATTTTTCCCCTATAGCGAATTTAGTTGCGAATGGCAAATCTTCCCTGACATCCTCATTAGTAATACGGTAGCGTTTTTTAAAGCCTGTAAACCAACGGACACTGGCTTTAAAACGAGGATTTCCCTTTAATTTTTCATTAATTTCTATGGCTTTTCTCTTTATGTCTGCTTCTGTTATTTGTAGGTTTCTTTCCTTACATCGTATGTACCAGTGGAGAAGAATTTTATCTATATCCGCAGAACTTGGCGATGGGCTACGTTGTGTGGCAGAGTTAAAACCCAATGTCCAGATCTCGAATTTCTTTCTAATCTCGTCTCTCTGTGTATATATATTGCACAAGGTAGATTTTGCAATATCGTACTGATTCATTATGGTTTCACAATCTTCACCAGTGTCTTTCCTCACAATGATGTCGTACTTCTCGGCAATTGTCAAATTTTCCCGTCTTCGTTTTAGCGCCATTATTGTTTGAAACGTTTCGAATGTAAATACCGTACTGAAATGTGACGAGACTTCCTTTCGACAGTTATGGTCGTCGATAATTTTGACAGGGAGGAATAAATACTATGTACAATAAACACATATATAGGTAAATACGTATATACGTATATACGTATAAGAGATACACTATAGAGAATTATACAATATCCTGACAATAGAACGTTCGGATAATGTATGTGCGCAACTTATAATCGAGGTTATGCTGTATATCAAAATAACAAATAATATTCGACCGAAAGTTGACATTAAGCAGGCAGCACGAAAATAAGAATTTAGTATGAGATTATTACGAGAATAAGAACAATTTTAATGCAAACAGTTTATAAATCAGTGGTTTCCTGTAACTGAATTTATACTTCTGTCTATCCTATAAACGGTATACTGTTTAAGAAGACTAAAAATTCATGGATTCTACGAATATTCCAAACGTTCTTTTCATGGATTTATTCTTCGAATATTTTTACGTAATTTTGAAAAGGAAAAAATAATAATTTTAACTACGAAGATAAACGACTAAAAAATGAATTGTAATTTTGTCATCGTGCTTTATTGTTAATATCGAGTAATTTGAAAAGAGAGTCTTTTTCTGTAGAAAAGTCAACATAGAATATATCTATGAAATAGGAATTCGTCGAACAAAGAGTTTCAAACCTTCCACATAAAGTGATTACCACTAGTGTTAGTTTGACTAATTTAAGACGTTTTGGTCCAACTTCTTCTCGTAGTGATTAATTCCTTCCTTGTAATTTAAACATGCGTAAGTTAAATATATATGGTCTACATACAGGTACTAGTCAGCTCTTTTTCTAATAAATGGTAAATATATGGGGAAAATGAAAGGATACACAATTTCACCATTTTTTACAATCAACGTAATAACGTAGATCATCGACCAGGAGCACTAGTACTGGAACCCAAATTTCTCGCTCCTAAAATGGTTTTCAATAAATATTACGTATTGGCGTTGTAATACAATTGTAATCTGAGATGTACGTTAATTTTTAATTAGAAGTCTTGAAAGTCAGTTCCGCACTTCCTACGTTCAAATCCGTTTATTTGAAACTTAAACACGTTGTGTAGGAAATTGTTCACGGCTTTGTAATTATAAGAATGGAACTTATTCACTTGCAAATATACATATTAATCTATATCTTGAACAGTAGACAGTAATAGTTGTATTGAACATGCTCCTTAAACTTCATGAATAAGAAATACTGATAAATGTAAAAGCTCTATGCGACAGTTAAACATTTCTTTTGTTTCCAGTCTTGTACAACCTTGAGATCTTGAAAGAAATGATGTATATCCTACATGATTAAAATTATATTAATATATGAAACAATAATGTATAACACAAAGTCATGTCAATTCATCATTTTTCGTAAAATACTGTCAGGATGAAAAGTTAAAATATATGCCATCATGCTGGTTGCAAAATGTGGTAAAAATGTTCCCACGTTAATTTTTTTTTCGTATACTTAGTATTTACGGTAAAAGCATTGACCTGTAATTGTATCAGCATCCTGCGTAAAACGACTAAGCACTAAGTACACTTTGACTTGAGCTATTTTTATCCCTGCTCAGCGAATGTTTATAAAAAGATGAACTGAGAATATTTGCATGTCATGTTATTAGAAATTATTAACATCGTTGCTAGTTTAGGAGTACTCACATTCTGTTCAAAATGTTCGTAAAATTACATCAGCAAACTGTGGGATCAGTATTTCTAGAATCAAGTTTTCGCATTTTTAGATCATCTTTTGGAATAGGATGTACACCTCCGAAAGCGATACTAAGCTCTTCGGCGTTGATCCAGACAGTGATTCGCAAATTGGATAACACAAGTTTTCGAACCCATAGAATGTTCTCATTGATCTGCAAGATAAAATATCAATCCTCATGAGCTTCATCTTTCATTCGTTTCCATTTCCCTTTCGAAACCTTTTCAGCCTATTGTAAATGACTGGTGGCTTAATAGTATTTTTTTCGTCTACTAGTTTCGTCTTAATACGTTGTTTTTTGGAAAAAGATCACCAGCCGCTTTCGAAACATGTGACGGTTGAAAGAAAAATAGGCGTGCTAAAAATGTTGCCATAAGCGATGAACAGCTTGTCACAGGTGTTACGCCCTGAGGCTCACTATACGCCGTGTTCCTAACCGTCTCCCTTGGCATTACAACGTCGCAGACAGTTCGTGTTATATGACCGTCGAGATATACACAAAGTAGCGACAAAAGCATACTTGTCGTCAAGCAGCGAGTTCTAGAAACTTTGATGCGTAGTCGGTCCCTTATTTCACCTACACAAAAAAGGTGGCATACGTGATCCTAGACGCGTACGGTTGCATGTCGTGAACGCAGGGGGGGGGGGGGGAGGTCTCCCAGGGAAGATTGTAATTTTCGTCCAGTCGCGGGGAGATGCGATCGCGTTGAGGCGCGTCAACGGGAGTCGTAAATTCCCGTTACGATTAGACGAATCGACACCGTGAGCAGGGCGATCCCCTTATTTCTGTTAGGATAATAGGGGTGTTTGTGGTTGAATAACTGTAATCTACAGTTATATAACAGAAGTATATTTACACCAGATTACAACACGTAGACCGTATACAGAAAATCTTGGAGGTCGTCGGACAGTACAATGTTTGACCCGATGGTGGATAGCGTTAGCGCGTTGAATACCGAGAACGTGTTAGAATAGTAGACGCGACTGCCCGATGAGCGAAAGAACACTCCGGGGTATGTTAGAGCAACGTACTTGACTGTCCGAGGAATGTAAGAGCAGCGACTTGACTCTCCGAGTAGTAGAAGAGAAGTGATTGACCCATCTCGTACTATTTAGGAGGAAAGCTCGATGTGGGTGTACCCTTTCTGAACTAAGAACGCCAATTCGTTGTTCACACTTCTCGGTAGAAAAGTGAGAGTAACGATCCGCGATGCCCATTGGTTATAGCCAATGTTAATAAACAAAATACGAGGAGAAAATCCCCTGCAGGTGTGGCTCATGGGTGTCCTTGTTCTTGGGAAAAACCAGCTGTTTCGCGGGGCACATCTGCTTTCTCCGTAATTAGCAAGAGTTTGCAATAAACCCAAGGACCGTTCCAAGGACCATCCATAAACCGAAAATACTGGTGTGAATAGAAGTTAAGCTGGAAAGATTCGGTTTATGGTGGTTCCTTGGGTTTCTTGCAGGGCAGTGTAACGAGGGGTAGGCCTTGGAGGCCAGACCGAAAGGGACGTCGCACGGACCATCTCGCGCGACGCAACAAAGTCGAAGAACAAAATCGAAGAGCAGTCAGTGGCAAATGAAGATTCAAACCGAATGCATCGAGAGGTTCAAAGGAATTAAATCGAGGTCGCTTTGTCAAACGAGTACATCGAGAAATATTATAAAGTCGGGTCGAATTACAGTAACACACTTATTGTATCATCGTTAAATCATTTGTGACGTGTTCATTATAATTTTATATATTGTTAAATATACAAGTTTATATTAAGGCTGCTAATTCAGTGTTACAATCATTTGAACTACCTCTGTTATTCTAATCGAAACAGGGGAACGACTGATTCGCGGCGTCGATTGTCAGAATCATAGCGAGAATTTATGGCTCTCGCTGCTGCGGTTTCCTCGCGATCGCGTCTCTCCGCGAACGATCGTAACAATAGACGTGCGAAACTGAATCTGTTTATAGATATGACTATAAACTGTATATATTACCCAACCAGATCGCTTCAACGTTGTTGAGATTACAGTGAAAAATCATTCTACGAACTTTCTTAACAGGGAAGCATAGTATGTGCTAACAACTTGTCTTTTTCGACTGAATGTAAGCAATACTGAAGTTGCGATCATTAAATACAGATATCTTGAAAACAAACATTTATTCAAGCACACGTGTCATCTGGCGCTTTACAAGGTCCACTACTTAGAAGAATCCTATTTAGAAAACTCAATTTAGTACCGTTACGTGCTATCGACCAGTTGTCGACGATTACTTCACTTAGGAGAATATGAACCCACATCGACATGTGTCGATGACTACGAAAACATGAGTGACGTATGAGTGATTTCCCGATTACAACTTGAATCCAGTGCATTCATCAAATTATATACACCACCAGGAGTATGTACACTATTATATGCACAAGTAATCGTGTACTTGATGTAATTCAACCTATACATTGATATTTTTATTATATTTTCAACATTACGCCAGAAATATGTTTCTCTTTAGTCTTAACTCTAGTGTAATAGTGTTAGCTCTTTGATGTTCGTCGTAATTAAATATATGGTGATACTAGGCCACGGAACTTTCCGACGGATTCGCAACACAATGCGCTATACCATCAAAGTAATTTTCATTCACATTCAATTATATTTTTCTGCTTATCTACAATGTAGTACCGTGGACAAATGGCCAAAGAAATATCTGATGAACCATAATCAATGTAGCGAGAAAGCCTATATGCGGACTGGCCAAAAGAGTCTAGAAACTTCAATTGATCGAGCGGCCTATCAATGTGTCGTTGGTTCTTCAGTCGAATTGCTACCCGGGAAAAAGGCCTACGTGACCATGGCCACGGATGGTTGCGGAACACGTACGCGTTGGGAATATGAGAAAACACAAAGGGATGCTTAAGGGAGAAAGACGAATTAAGAGTCGGTGAGAGTTGAGAAGTCAGAGTGTTGTCAGTGTTGTCGAGGAGCGTAGTCCGCGTGAAAGAGAGCGTTGGAACCGTGGTGACGAGAGTTACAAATTATCTATTTATCTTAGTCCTGTTCTGTGACGGAGGTATTTATACTGAACCAGGGGGTAGTCGTTGGTTGGTCCACCATAGGTTCTTTACGAGTGGAAATCCCGTGAAAAATGAAAAAATCCACGTTTTCCCATTTTTATTGACCGGGACAATAGCCCTAAGGTATGTCTCGATTTAAACTTTATATTGCAGCAATCGAGGGCCTTGAAGTTAAAATAATAAACAGTATTTGCATTATGCCCGTGCCTTACGATTATAGCTGTCCGACTTATGACGTTTGTCTCACTAATAGCCAGACCGAGGGACGGAATACAGCCCGCACCAGATAAAGTAAGATAACAGCATTGTTCTTCAGATGGTAAGAAAATAACGACGTCACTATCCTGATGACCCATGAGAAATCCAATGCCGCAATGCAGCCCCGATCAAGAGCAATCCACGGGTGATAGTCTTCGGTCTGTCCAGAGCTGAGAAGGATGAGAACACCATGGGAGCGGATATGCAACAGAACTTCGAAGGAATCAAGAGGCCGAAAATGAGACAGCGAGCGAAACGCGTATTCAAGTCCGGAACGAAGAACAAATATAGCTGCCACTAGGTACTCAAGATATCGAAGGAAGCCCGAAACCTACTAATGAGGAAAGAAAAGCTACACGTTGGTTAGTGCTGTTGCAAGGTGCTGGGTGACATCGAAGCATCCAGATATTAAGAATGCCACAGCTATAATTACGTCTCTAAGTACTGTAAGGTAGAAGAGGTAATATTCAGTCACTGTGTAACTATGGAACACAATTTTAGAACTTAGAATTTTAGAAAATTTAGAACTAGAAGAATCAACTATGGATTATATCTTATGGATTCACAAGACACGACATAGCACACTACCGAGGATATGGTTGGAATAACCGAATGTACAATATTTAAGCACGGTGCTTAACGAAAGTCATTCAGCAACCGTTCACTATCGGAAACAGAGTCATTGGCATCGGTATGGCAGAGTCGTCACGCACATGAATCGCTTCATTGCCGTCGAGAGTGCATATACTCGATACTCAAACTCGAAAAATACTGTAATGCGCACTTCGTAACCATAGAAGTGAAAGCAAACAACCACACTATCTATATAGGATCTGCATATTTTCAATATTATGACCGAATAGACACCTCTACCATCTAGACTATATTCTGTATAACACCCAAGGACGCTATCTTACTGCCTGCATGGAAGCGAACGCTGAGTATTTGCTGTGTCATAGTGACATGACGAATCATCAATGCTATTACACACAGAACGGTCAAAACCGAGACAGTCAGATACAGTATGAAACAAGCTGAATGACAGAAATTCGATGAAACATTCGCACGTAAAGTGAACGAAAGACGACGTACTTTATTTTAATTCCGCTCTTTAGGCTACCGAGTTTCACAATATGTTCAAACCTCGGTAACCCCAATCCTCCGCTCGCTTTTGGAGTATAGAAGAAATCAGTGGCTGTCGAAGGCAATAGATGTAGAGCGGCCTTGATTTTTTTCCTGACTTTGCTGTCCAACAGTTTCAAGACACTGTCACTTGATGAATTGATCAATAAATTATAAATATAGCGAGGAAAGATATAGTTTACAATTAATTTAATCTTCTGGCATGGTTTAAGAGAGAGCTTTCTGACTCTTCTCACAACGCTCAGAATCTTCGGCACAACTATGTCACAATGGATATCGCTCCAAGGCCCCATTTTGGCGCCCAAATACCTGAAAGCCTCCTCAAGAGCTACAAGTGATATTGGATTATCCTCAATCATTATTTCTGGGTCTTTCATGAACCAGGTGTTCCTCTTGGCGACCACCTGGTACGTCTAATTTTTCTCCCTCGAGATTTTCATTTCTAGACGCTTCAGGTATTTGTGAAGCATATCCACCTAACATTGTGCCTCCCTCTCATTTTCACTAAGTAGGACGATGTCATCAGCGAACGCCGGGACTGAGACTTTAATCCTATCGTTAACAGTGACGTCACCGGTTTCTCCTCGATTTCGTCTAGCAGCGGCTCCATGCATAAATTGAACAACAGCGGCAACAGAGTGTCGCCCTGCTCGACTCCCCTGAGGATTTCTATCTCGACCCCTTCGTTGTTTTTTTCCCGAATAGATGTTTTGCAATCCTTATACATTTCACTTATTATGTCACTTATTGGGGTCGGAATACCTTTCCTTGCCAGAACTGGTTTTATAGCCGAATGAGACACCGTGTCAAAGGCCTTTGAGATATCCACTATTTTGAATACCCCGTCCTTGTTCCTTTTGCTACGATCTAAGGCTGCATTGAATAATTCCATATTAATTTTACATCCATGTTATGGATTAAAGCCTTTCTGTGTTACATTTTGCACGATACCTCTCCTAAATCTATCGTCGAAAATGGAAGAAAAAATTTGGCCGAGAATAGGGCCTAATTTTACTTTCACAAACAGACTTCTGAAAATGCCGAAAGCAATACAAAGAACAGTTTTTTCGAAGCATTCTGTCAGTCACTATCTGGCATTCTTTCTTGCATTGCAATTTCAATTATTTAATTTATTCTTATTTTATTATTTATATTGCTTGAGCTTATTTCTTTCTTTCACTTCATGATTATTTTGCATTAAAATTTAGTATTAAATTTAACTTTCTAGAGTAAATATCAATGATATTTATTATCAGTGATAGTATTAAGACACAGTGTTAGAGTATAATCACAATTATTTGCCATCCTTTTATGTCATAATAGCCTTTTTAATCTTTTTGTGATTTGTTTGTCATTGCTTTTAGTTTTTGTTTTTTAGTATGTTCTTAATTTTTAGTTTTTCAATTTCAATTTCGTTGTTGTTTCATTATGAAATGTATATCAATAGCATAAGCGATGGCAGAGGATTCACAGTGAGGTACGAAATATAATCCGTCGTGTAACTAGAAAATGTGAAGAAGAGGCAAAAAAGATAAAAAACTTTTAGATCGTTGAAACAATACAATATTCATGGCTCAGAGTATGCTTGAGTTTTAACGAAAACAATTAGTAGAATTCGGAAAGAAGATTCGTGTAGTGGAGAAGGCGAATTATTGGCACGGCCAGATGATGACAAGTAATGAGCAGTAAATATACCGAAAGCTAGTGGCAGAATTTTTGTAAATATGCGGAGAAATTAGAAATGGAATACTGGCGAAAGGACGGGTTGACAGATATAATTATAGATAATCTACAACCAGACTCTGTTCAACGAGAAGTGACAGCAGAGAATAAGATTTGTGGTAACTGTTCATATGTGCACGTAATACAAATAATACAGAAAATAACATATACAAATAATACAACAAATAATACATGCAAATAATACAATCCATATAATACTATTATTCAGAATTTGATTCCGCACTACATTCTATGCTGCTATAACTATCATTTATATTTATAATGAAAAGTTCGACCGTCCTCTCGCTTATGTTATTTAAATTCCAAAAATGTTTCTCAACTTTATTGACAACGTGTTTCACACAATGTTTCTAATTTCCTACGGTAACTATGCTCAAGGACTCGAAGAACAACGATTTAACTTCTGGTATTTTGAATGTCACATTCTTTCTTGCAACGCAATTCTTTATTTGTGCCCATATCATTTTTATCGGATTTAATGTACAGTGACACGGTGGAAGTTGAAGTACGACGGGGGACGCGTGAATGTGCCTACTCCTGACGCGATACAAACATCTGCTTGTGTTCGTCGCGCTCTGGTTTTGGTAATTTCTGGAGAGTTGATGCTGACGGAGGTAACACCACAAGACTTTTCAAATATGTGAAGATCCCTTCTTTTTAATGTTTAAAAAACCAGCAGATATGTGATACTGATTGCATGTGAAAAGAAAAGAGAAAACTGTAATGGAACAATTATGTATTTACACAATTATTTTATTAAATTCGATTAATATATCCTAATGTAAAATAACATATAATGTGATATAATACACTTTAATTTATTTACCACATTTTCTTATAAATATCCTTATTAACTACTTATTAACTTAGACACCTTGTAAAAACATGTTTTGGAATACGAACATACTTGTACTTCATAAATATTTAATAGTTAAGTGAAAGAAACCCTGTGATATTCTGCATTTTTACTATTATCATTACTTAATTATAATAATTTTCTTCATTTATTAGTTTTCATTATATATGCGCGTTCTTTATTTTTTGCTCTTTGTTTTTCTATTCTGTATATATTTACATTTATATTATATTTATATATTATATTATATTGTATATATTTATAATATTATTAAAATTATATTGAATTGTATTTTACAGTACTCAGTTTCGTGATTTGTTTCATGCTTGCACTTTACAATATGACAATTTTTTTTACATAAATTATTATTTTATAGAATCTTTATATTTTGAACATTACGTTCATGAAATTTAATTATTTTGATATATATTACTTAGAACGTTCTTTTTATTTTGATATATACCTACTTAGAACGTTCTTTAATACATGCGGCCTTTAAAGACCAGTGATTTCAATATATACATGAAATGTTTTTTAATATATATGTCGGAGATGAAAGGACACCGGGCCCCCCGTTGGAATTACTGGGAACAACTTCAATACTGTAACATTTACAAAGTAACCCAAACACATTCATTCGAAACTTGAGACACTGAGCTTAGGCTCGAGGCGACAACCGGCCGCCGAGCGTAGCCACGGTCACGGGATGAACGTTCCATCTAACAGAGATATGAAGTTACATAGCTTTCCTTTAAAGAATTGGCAATGCCGACACTTGACAATAAAACATTCCAACGGCCCCGTGACTCGCCACACACAGACCCCATTCTTTGGGTAAGATGATCGCCAGATGCATCATTCGCAGTTTATGTCCTTATGACAGTCTTTATCTGTCATCTATTGCGGGAAGATACGGGAGATCTGATTTCCTCACGTACGACGCTTCCCGCTAGGAACTCTCTCTCAAGGGCGGCTAGCATCCTTTTCTAACCGCCAACATAGAATTTAACCAATTAACAGCAACGTCTATTTCCCTCACCCTTCGTTCGCAGGCTTTCTTCGACGAATCCGATGATTTCGTGCCCTTAGGCACACCCCATCATAGTTTTCCTCTGCAACGTCATCGTGACGGAAAGTCAATCCTTTCTTGCAGTCTCATTAGCCAGTTACCTAGTGTGTTTGTACGATCGGTGAATAATCCACGTCTTAGCAAAGAGCTAATCAAGCGATCCTTGTATCACGAGGAGTAAGTCGAGTCCGACATAGACTTCGAAACAAAGTATATCCGTTATCCCGTGGACCGTGGATTCGTCATATCGAACCTAGGGTCAATGTCATTAGCGTCTAGTTACCGCGGCCGCTTGTCAATCTTGTACCAACTATACCTGTGTAATAAACGTTTGTGCGACAACAATGAACAACCCCGGCGAAGACTCATTACACGCCCCTAACGCCAACCCGACATATGTATTAATCTTAATTATATCAATATACACATGAAATATTCTTCAATACGTATATTAGACTTAATTATCTCAATATAGACAAAGAACGTTTTTTACTACATGCATAAAAATTAATGATTTAAATATGTAGATGCAATGCTTTTTTAAATACGGACCTACAATATAGTTGTTTTAATATATAAAACATAGAAGGTTTATGAACATACCTATCAACACAGTTCAATATTTATACAGACGATTTCTGCTACGGTTACGAGGTACAAAGCTTTCCTCGAATCAAATATACTCTGGGAACCCATTGCGAATGTCACAAGCAGCGCGAGATGATCTTCCCCTGTTTTCTCAAATAAGATGGACGATATTAAGGCACTATTTTCTTATCTACAGTCGTGTTCATCAGCCGTGTCAACTGTCTCTTGAAATCGGCTTTCAGATTGATTTTTTTGTATGTACTTTCCCAAATGTGTACAACTGCAAGATAGCATTATATCGATGCACTTTCCGATTTTAACAAAAGACTTCTGCAATACAAGGAGTAACATGCCAAACACACTTTCAACAATCCTTGCTCTGCAAAGCTTGTGATAGATCGTTTTTTCTAGAGCCGCCTTCACGTTTTCCAGATTACGGTTTCATTCTGTTATAGTAGAAAACGCATCGTCCTTTGATCGGAATATATGGACCGTTTAGTTTGAAAGTGATGCAATTCCAAACTTTGTAGTTTCGAAAAAAATTAAAGGTTAGCATCTTAATTAATTCAAAAGTATGAGTTAACTATAGTCAAGTCTGGCAATGTTTGTACTATTTTATCAATATGCAATTTGACTATATAAATTCCTTTTAGGCGGATTTGACTAAAATAATATATATTTAAAGGCTGTAAATGGACACCATTTTCATAATTAGTCAATTGTAAAAATCATTTAATTTCAATTATGAAAAAATTAAATATCATTTGAAATATATTTTGTATTAATACAATTATGTTTATAAACAATAACAAGAAATCAAATAGTAATATTCTTTTTTTTGAACGTTAATTATATTTATACATTGTTAAACTTAACATAAGATATTGATTATTTTATTTATTTATTTATGTTCTTCATGTGACAGTGTTTCGAAATGTTCATGATGCACAGGAAGTATATACATAAAGTAATAACCTCCCTGTTACGTCGAGTGACATTCTGCCTCGACCGGGCCACACACCATGGCTGGCAACCATATGTCCGTACATCATCGCGGCGTGTCTTCAATAATCTCAAGGACCCATCCTTATTGTATAATACGGAAACGTTCGTTCTATCACTCAGGATGCTGTTGCGCCGCGAGGTTTAGTATGGATCGTGTTTCTAACCGTCGCCCGCGGTTCGTATACCAATGTCTCATCTTCCCGACGAAACATACAGTGTATCGACGAGCGTATGGTTGCCGCCTGGCCGCGAGTTCCAGAAACGTCGATTGCGGTCCGTTCTTTAATTTCACAAAGAAGTCGGCCTACGTGATCATCGGCACGAGCGGTGGCGTGATCATAGGGTAGTGCGGGTTGTCTCCCCGAAAGACAAAGAATCGGTCTAAGATCGTCAGTCTCAATCGAACACTCTATCTGAACAGTCGCATTTACAAAGTCTCATATTCATACTGCACATATCGAGAATTATCAGAAATCGAGTCGAATCACTAACTGTATTTATCACGAAACACGTTGTCACGCTTTTATAATCATTTAATTTGTTGTTAAAATACATGCTATTAACCTGTTAACACAGTGTTAAATTCATTGAACCACCCCTATTATCTTAATCGAAACACGGGGAACAACTATTTCGCGGCGTCGATTACACGAATCGTAGCGAGAATTTACGCCTCTCGCTGACGCGTTTTCCTCGCGACCGCGTCGCTCCGCGAACGGTCGTAACTCTCCCCATATCCTTCTGTTTTCGTATGTAATAGGTCTGGCTCGCATCGTTATACAAAGCCGCCAGGGCGAAGCTTTCAAATTTTGGCGGTATTCAACATGTAGGTGATCAATTTAAGTTCTTAAATTCTGTGCCTTCCATCGATGTTTTACATAAAATAATATACGTTGCATTTTTGTAAAATCTCATCCAATATATCTTCAACGAGTTTAACTTTTCTCGGTTAGTATTTTTTCTTACCCGGTTTTGAATTGCATTTTGTAGATTTTTTGTTGAAACGAAATTCTGTCGTTTCGTTCCGTATAAAATAAATTTTTTATTTTATGTATGCGATTTTAGAATATCATAATAATCCTGTAATGTGTACAAAAAATTCTTTTTTCGTAATATCAATTGTATAATACCAGAATCTGCATTGTTTGGGAGATACGAAAGCACGGAGAATAAAAATTTATGATCAATTACTTCGATGTTATTTTCCAAAGACTGGACAACTCTCAACCATATCAATACCATTTGTAAATTTCTATTTTGGCCAGTACACATATCATCGTGTACAATAACATGACGTTCAATCATTGCGGTCTATAAATGTCTTAGACACCAAAAAGCTATTTCCTGCGATCCCCTGGAAGCAGTAGTTTTGTCCCAAACATACATATTAATTTTATTGTCGTGGAAATTATAAAATCCCCCGTTTAAAAGATACATATTTCGCTTATAATATGTGATTGAAACAGATAATCTTGGATAGGGTAAGGCTGTTTGTAGATGAAAAGAAAATGCAAAATATTTATCGAGATTTTTTGATGCCAGAATTTTATTCTCTTGTAATGCTTTTTTTGCTAATTCAGCATTTTTCAAGTAAACACTATGGCTTTGTACTTACTTACTTAATTCTTCGTCATTATTTGTTGTCTGAATTTTCATGTTGAAGAAATCGCATCTTGCACGGGTATCTTTACGGGTATCTATACGTGGCAGGCGGAAATGTAACTTGAAATCTCGTTTAAATCAGTGGCAGTGCATACACCTGAGATGATTTGTGCTGACATGTTCACTAAGGATTTTCCTAGGGCAAAACATATATTCTGCGCTGAATCATTCGGTATTCGGTCTGTAATATGAAGCCTTCACTACCATGCGCGGATCGAAGAGGGTGTGCTGGAACTTCGTGTGACTCGATCTCTCGCGTGACCGATGCATTTGCGTAGTACCTCGAGCACGAGCAGGCATATTCTCTACCTTCCGTCGGTCATCTCCTCCTGTTTATTCGACCATTCGCGGGGAGGCGCGATCGCGAGAATGCACGTCAACAGGAGTCGTAAATTCCCGTCACGATTAGATAATCGATGCCACGAACTGATCGATCCCCTTATTTCTGTTAAGATAATAGGGGTGGTTTAATTGAGTATGCACAGAATTAACACGTATAAATTAATGTTTATTATAACAACTTTGTAAAAACGATAGTTACACTGGTGCGTATGTATAGGTTAAGTAAGTGATTGATCTAAGGGTAGAAACCCGGTAAAGATATGTTGACTATTCTAACGATGAAGAATAAGTGAAGTCTATTGACGATGTTGTGTCAGAGGAAAGCTAGTGATGGGTGTGTCTAAAACACGGGACCATCGGATTTATTGATGACAATTTTGGTTAGGAGAGTGAGGGCAGTAGACATTGTTTCTGATTCGCTAATAAGAAGGTTGGTGGACTAGGAAGGGTTTTTGCTGCCCTCGATAGAAAGTTGCTAGTGGGAAGCATCGTACGTAAGAAAAACTAACTTTCCGTGTCTTCCCGTAGTAAACAATAAATGTAAAGAATACTTGAAATAAAAGATGCTTGTTTGGTCTGAAGGACCTTAGCTAGAAAATTCCTGAGATTTATGGTAGTTCCTTAAGGCTATTGAGGGTACGCAGTAAGGATGTGTAGACATCTGGTTGCCATCTTGCCCGCGGTGTGTGGCCTGGTCCAGTTAGAGTGTCGCCAGACGTAACACATCTTGGGGAGCACGAGGCAGGTGTGGGTTCCCAGGGGGTAGTACCACGCCCTGGGAAACCCCGATAAATCTGATATCCTCCTATAGGTAGGCGGTAGCTGGTCGGTGCCTAAGCGCCTATCAGTTCGTCGAACCGGCGCGGAGAATTACGGAGAAGTTGGTGGGCCCACATCTGTCAAGACCACTCACCTCACCTTCTTGTGGGGCTCCCCGTCACCCTGCGCAGACTGGGTCCGGCATCCATCCGCATCCGCGACTGCGGCGCCGACGATGACGGCATGCGGATGGATGAGTCCGAGGGAACCGAGACTAGCGGACATAGACGCGGGGTCGAACAACGGTCAAGAGCAGGCGGACGCCGGGTATCTGCGGTGGAAGGTGCTCTCTCTGGAGAGTGAGGTCAGCCGTCTCCAGGAGACGGTAGAGCGACTGACCGGTGGGCGTACGAGGAGGGAGGGCAAGCGGGGGCGACTACCACAACCAGGGGACAAAAGGAAAGACCCCCGAGGCCCTAGTGAGGGGGACTATGGGGCCCCTACCCCCACCACCCGCGCACGCGGCGGGTGTCGCGCCGTCTCTGCCGTTTCGATCGGACGGGGAGCGATGAAGCAGCAATGGGAAAGGGACCGATAGGACTCGGAGGCTCGGGACCTCGAGATCCTCTCGAGGGCCTCAAGGCTCTATTCCTCCGCAACTTAGAAGAGTGGTGGGGTGAGTTACTGCATAAGAAGGTGATCCCCCGGCCATTGACACTGCCGCAATAACCGCGCCATCACGGTTGCAGCCCGCAAGGGGCGCCTCGCGCTCAACTGCCGAGTCAGAAGCTTTCGTCACCGTCACGAGAAGAAGTAGGGGAGGGACAAGACGAAAAGGCAGCGGGCCGGTGGCGCAGCCCCTTCCGGTGATCCACGCGCCGTCGGGGAGCGGGAGATGCGTGGAACGGACGTCGTCATCGTTGCTGTTGTCATCGCGAGAAACAGGGATCTCAGCACCCGGGACGGTATACTGCAACAACAACAGTTGCAAGCGACCAGAGACCAGGACGTTCGCCGAGGTGGCCGTCCGACCTCCAGCACCTCTCCGTACGGGGAAGGAACCCGCAAGGGGTGCAGGAGTCAAGAAGAGCGACAGAGTAATGAGGTGAAACACTGACGGACGGTTAGGAGGGATATCAAACTCTCTGACCTTGGCATCGCAGAGATGAGACCGAGGAGAGCAATTACGGGTGCTCTCATATTCGAGATCGCGGGCCAGGTCGCTAGCAGCAAAGCATCGGCCGAACAGATGGCCGAAAAGATGGCGGATGCTCTTCAGAACTTCCCCGCCAAGGTAACCGTACGGCGGAATATGGCGGAATTGAGGGTTACCCGACTGGAAGATTCTATCACCCCGGAAGAGGTGGCAGCCGCCGTCGCCGAGGCAGGCGGCTGTCAGGTAGCGGAGGTCAGCGTGAGTGTTATACGCGCCGCTCCCCGGGGCCACGGCTCGGTGTGGCTGCGTTGCCCGCTGGCTGCGTTAAGGAAAATCGGCGGCGGTGGCGGGGAAGGAGACGCTCCAAGGGGCAAGCTCCACATTGGATGGATAGTGGCGAGGGTTTCCCCTCTCCCGGCGCGCCAACTTCAGTGCTACAAATGCCTGGAGTCGGGCCACGTGAGCCCGGATTGCCCGTCAGCGGTTGACCGGTCGGATCGTTGCTACCGGTGCGGCATGGAAGGGCACCGGGTAAGGGACTGCCTGGCACGGGCACCTAAATCCCGGTGTGCGCGGACTTAGGGCTGCCAGCGTCGGACCAGCTGGGGTTTCCTGCATGTACGCCACCGGTTCGCAGGGGGGGGAGAACCATACAGGGGACGAGGCCCGCTCCGGATGAGGGCGGGGACGCAATGGCGAGTGAAAAGACGAAACCATCGACCAACTTCAGGGAAGCCACAAGTGATAAAGAGGAGGGCGACCGTGACGACTGCGAGGGAAGCGGCCCGGAGGAGGCCATGGAAACGGAGCCTTCTCCGACATAAACGAAAGGAGAAGAGGTGGACAGCTTTCGCTCCTGCAGTGCAACCTCTACCACTCCCGACGGGCTCAGGACCTAATGCTCCAGAGCCTGGTGGATAGGGCATCGCGCTGGCGGTGGCGGCGGAGCCGTATAACATCTCAGATGCGTCACGAAGCGCTGGGGACCTGCTCGGCTCGGTCGCCATACTGATGACCGGGTGGCGGGGAGCCCCCCCTGCTCGACGATCGAACGGGGTCGGGACTTTGTGGCCGCGAAATGGGGCGACCTGGTGGTAGTAGGCGTCTACGTGTAGCCGAACATCAGCCGAGTAGAATATGCCGCCTTCCTGGACGGTCTCGCGGCTTGCGCGAGACGTCTGGGCGTCTATCCGTTGCTGATCCTCGGGGACTTCAACGACCACTATACGGCATGGGGTTCCCGCAGGACCAATGGAAGGGGGAGCGTGGTGCTGTACTGGGCGGCTGCACTCGACCTCCGGCTTGTAAACCGGGGATCATCCAGCATGTGCGTGGCGCGGCGCGGTAAGTCCATAGTGGACCACACGTGGGCAAGCCCTGCCGCCACCCGCCGCGTCTCGGGGTGGAAGGTATTGGCCGAGGAAACGCTCTCGGACCACCTCTACATAGTGATGGACGTGGCGGTCGGCGGCGCTGGAAGCGGCCGCTCGGAGGAGGGAGCTTCCCACGGTGGGCGGCGACCCACTTCGACGAGGATGTCATGACCGCGGCTGCGATGGCCGTCGCCTGGGCTGAGGAGCTCCCGGCAGATGAAGAAACAGAGGCAGGGGCGGCCCGGCTGAGGCGCGACATGCAGGCGATTTGCGATTCATGCATGCCGCGATCCGGAACACCACGCCGCGCCGGGGCGGTGTACTGGTAGTCTGAAGAGATCTCTCACCTCCGGGAGACCTGGATCCGCGCCCGACGCCGATATACTAGATATCGGCGTAGGCGACGAGAGAATGAAAATACGGTGGCGTATTTGTACGACGCCTACCGCGCAGCGCGGAGGCCTCTGCAGCGAGCCATCAGAGATGCGAAGAGACGAGCCTGGGATGAGCTTCTGGCCACCCTTGACTCCGATCTCTGGGGGCGCCCATACAGACTAGTGCTGAACAAGCTCCGTACCTGGGCGCCCCCCACGACGGAGAGCATATTCCCTCACTTCCTGGAGGAAGTCGTCGGGGCCCTGTTCCGGGGTGTGGCGAATGGGGAGGATGGCCGGTCAAGCGAGGAGCGGGAGCTGCTGTGACCGGGGGAGGGACCACGGGATACCACGGGCGACTGGCACCCGGGTTTGGCGATCACTGAGGATGAACTGGCTGGGGCTGTCGGGAGGATCGGAGCGCGGAAGGCCCCGGGTCCCGACGGGGTTCCGGCCCGTGTATGGAGGGCGGTCGCTGGAGTCTTGGCCCCAAGAATGAGGACTCTGTTCGACAAATGCCTGTCACGGGGCGAGTTTCCTGTCCTATGGAAGGAGGGGCGGATGGTCCTGTTGCCGAAGCCGGGATGTCCCCCGGACTCGCCTTCCGCCTACCGACCTGTGTGTCTGCTGGATCAGGCGGGTAAGCTGTTGGAGAGGATCGTGGCTGCCCGGCTCGAGTCTCATCTGTCTCAGCGGGCTCCCGGGCTACACAACAGCCAGTTTGGCTTCCGGAGGGGGCGGTCTACGGCCGACGCCGTCGGCCGGGTCCGCGCCCTCGTCGAGGGGGCCGTGCGGCGGGGTCACGTGGCGCTGGCTGTGTCGTTGGACGTAGTCAACAGCATCCCCTGGGGCGGGATATACCGGGCCCTGGATTTCCATCGGGTGCCCGCTTACCTACGGGGTTTGACCCGGGCCTTCCTCCGGGCCCGTAGTATCGTATACACCGGGCAGGGCGGAAGGATGATGGGAAGGGCTGTGTACCGTGGCGTCCCGCAGGATTCGGCACTGGGCCCGTTGCTGTGGAACATCGCGTACGACACGGTATTTCGGGCGCCGATGCCCCCGGACTCGGCGCTGACGTGCTACGCCGACGACACGTTGGAGCTAGTGTGGGGATCGTCATGGGGCAGGACCGTCCGTCTGGCGGAACTGGCGGTGGCCTGCGTGGTCGCCGCGATCAAACGGTTGGTGCTGGAGGTATCCCCCGAGAAGTCCGAGGCGATGTGGTTTTGCCGGAGGGCCCATCACGGGACGCCTCCGGCGGATTATCGCCTTGGGTTAGCGGGGGCAGAGATCCGGGTCGGGACCAATATGAGATACTTGGGCCTGACTCTCGACAATCACTGGACATTCGTCGCTCACTTTGAGCGTCTAATACCGTCGGTCGAGACGACGGCGAGCGCCTTGGGACGTTTGCTACCTTGGCTGGACGGGCCGGTGTCGGAGTGCGTAGGCTCTACGCCGGCGTGGTGCGAGCGAAGCTCCTCTACGGAGCTGCGATCTGGGCAGGGGACTTGAGGGCCAGCAGTCGCAGTCTCTGAGCGATCAGGAGACTGCACAGGTCGGTGGCCATGAGAATCACGAGGGGTTTTCTCACCATTTCGGCGGCGGCAGCGGCGGTGCTCGTCGGGCTTCGCCGGCGGTTAGAAATACGGGCTATATTAGTAAGCCTCATGGCGTAACAACCAAGATGATCTGGGGAGAGAAAACGCAGATCAATTTTCAGTGGACATGATTTTGAGCGTTCTCTAAAATAGTAAGATTTCAGTATGTATTTTATTGTCTATCTTAAAGTGAAAATTTCCGAGCTTGTTCTCGAGTGAATACACAATCTGAAAATACTCTCGAGAAAAGCTATTGAAACAAACTCCCTGTTACGACCGATCGCGGAGAAACGCGGTCGCGAGGAAACGCTTCGGCGAGAGGCGTAAATTCTCGCTACGATTCGTGTAATCGACGCCGCGAAATGGTCGCTCCCCGTGTTTCGATTTGGATAACAGGGGTGGTTCAATGACTTTAACACTGTTTTAACAGGTTAAGATAACATGTATGTTTAACAACAAGGTAAATGGTTGTAAAGACGTCACAACTTGTTTCGTGATAAATACAGTTAATGGTTCGACTTGACTTCTGACAATTCTCAATATTTGCAGTATAAATATTCGTATGAAACTTTGTAAATGCGACGATTCAGATAGAGTGTTCTGTTGAGATTTTGTAAGTGCGACTGTTCCGTTAGAATGTTCGATTGAGACTGACTTAGATGCGACCGTACAGATAGAGTTTTCGAATGCGATTCATGATCCTAGGCCGATTCTTTGTCTTTCGGAGAGACAACCCCCACTACCCTATGATCACGCCACCGCTCGTGCCGATGATCACGTAGGCCGACTTCTTTGTGAAATTAAAGAACGGACCGCAATCGACGTTTCTGGGACTTGCGGCCAGGCGGCAACCATACGCTCGTCGATACATTGTATGTTTCGTCGGGAAGATGAGACTATTGGTATACGACGCCGGCGGACCGCGGGCGGCGGTTAGAAACACGATCCATACTAAACCTCGCGGCGCAACAGCATTGCCAGCCTGCCCGCGGTAGGTGGTCCGGACGAGGAGA
Source organism: Bombus pascuorum (assembly GCF_905332965.1). Taxonomy (NCBI): domain Eukaryota; kingdom Metazoa; phylum Arthropoda; class Insecta; order Hymenoptera; family Apidae; genus Bombus; species Bombus pascuorum. The sequence goes on along the minus strand of NC_083494.1, from coordinate 5,130,521 downwards.
GTGTCACTCGACGTAACACTCCCAAATCGACACATATTTGTAGTCTGAAGATATTTTCAAGACCTTTAGAAATACTTTAATAATAATTGTGTTTTTTTGAACGCAAATTACACGGAGCGTTATATTTAAACATTAACGAAATAGCAAGCCGGAGTACGTAACGCAATACATTTATATAACCTTTCAATACGTTCCACATCCGCACTTGTTATTTCTCTTTCGAATGAGACTTTCACAAAACTACCTTTTCTTTTTCCCGGAAGGAGAGGAAATACTATTACGCATATCCAGTGACCGTGTCACTGGGTATATGGGACACGGCGGGTGGAGTCACCATAGCCACTAAAAATCCCTCCTCTATCCACTCCTCTTATGGTATAAGAACCAACCCCGGAACCGCCTTTCGGCATTATTTCAGGAATGGCCTTAGTGTGCACCTCTCACTAGTTTACAGTATTCTCAATTAGATCTTCCAACGTGTTTTCTCCTCCTCTCGACAATCTTCCCTTGCCCTCGCCTTGCTTGCATGATCTTCCTGGAAAATGCTTGGAACCTTGTTCAATTGTCCTCTTTCTTGGTTCCTGCCTCCATTAAATTTTCCGTTGTCACTGGCGTGCCAACATTTCCTGCTTCGTTCTCGATAGGTATCTTATCATGTTAATTTCCATAACCTCGGAGATGTGTTTTTCTGTGAGCAGAATCACCTCCGTCTTGTCGTGCGCGATTGCGAGCCTGTTGTCGGCACACCACCGCGTAACCATACACATTGCTCTTCCTAATCTACCCCAATCTGCTCTTGACCAGCTACATTAAGTATCAACGCCAAGTCATCGGCAAAGGCAACCGCACTCATACGTGGGACATCCTGTAGTTCCTTCAAGAGTCCGTCGTAGAGCAGATTCCCTAACAACTATCTCAAAATGGATCTCTATGCAACACCCGAGAAAACATTCCTCTTCACCGTTCCGCCGATGTTCCGGACTACTATCTTCCTGCCTTTAAGGTAATTGCCAAGAAGAGTTAACAGTTTCCGACGCTTCCCTCTTGGTTCGGCCTCCATTAGGATCTTACTCAAGCTGAGTGTTGAACGCGTTCTTGATGTCCACCGTTGCATGTACACATATCCTGTTTCTTCTTTTACAATTATCTGCCAATTGGCAATTGCAGAACTCGACATAAAGCGTCCATCGTACTCTTCTTTCTGCGAAATCCGTATTGGTCCTTGTGGAAGGGATCAAATCCCAACCTTTCTGCGCTTCGGTTCTTAAGCGCGTGCACCGAGACGTTACTAAGTGCTGCAAGCACGCTGATCGATCGGAAAGACGATGTTAACGTAGGATCCCTGCTCGGTTTAGGTTTGAGCACCACCCTCGCTATCTCCCATTTCGTCGGGATCTTGTCCGTGTCGTTCACGGTGTTCAACACTCTCAACACTTTCACTGCTCCCCTCTCCACTAATGTTTTGACTGCTGTCCCTGGTATACCGTCTACACCAACCGCCGTTCGGGTTTATCTTCCTGCAGGCATCCATCAGGTCTTCCTCTGAGATCCTGTAGTCGTCACCTTCTTCCTCTTCTCCGTTGCGATTCCTTAATGTACCTGCCTTCTCTCCGTTGGCCTCGTCAGGAAGAGCTCGTCAACTGTAGATTGGACCCTGTCCAATTGAAGGCCGTCCGTCTGAACTCTGCGGACCATCCTAGTCATGACCGCCGTATACGACCTCCCCCATGATCCTTATCCAGCGACACACAGAACTCCCTCCAGGATCTTTCCTTATTCGCTTTGATCGCTCTCGTAAGTTTCCTCTTATTAGCTTTATTAGTTTCACTCAAATGAGTCGCGCCGTTCCCACCCCTAGTTCTAGCCCTCTGAGCTTTTCTTCTGCTCTTCATCAACTCCTTCCTGAACCTGCTTATTTCCTCGTTCCATCAATAATTACATCTTTTCTTACCCAATGGTGGATACACCTTTTAAGTTCGGAGGCACACGTCGTTTCCAGAATAGTCCGTAAACATTCCCTATGTGCTTCCTCGTCACCCGCACTATCAATAAATAATCTCTTATAGTTATCACCAAAAGTTAATATAACTTTGTCCATATCGGCATCCTTTATCGAATACGATCATGTCCTGCATTCTCGGCTTTTTCATGTGGCATGCTTACCTTCCTTCAGTGGTGATATCACCTTTCGCTTCGCCGATTGGATTGCCTCAGTGTGGCTGGCTACCGATACCTTGCTACGCCTAGTTGATAATCTAAACCAAACCGAAATCAATACATTGAAGATATTCACTTTAATTGAATTATAATTGGTAACAGACGTTTCCTAGAGCCTTGCATATGCAATTGTGCATGGGACTTCAAGTTCGTTCAACCCTTGTTCACAAACAGATGGTAAGGTAGCCGGCGGCCGGCAACTAATTCTGACATATACGTTATCACATCTGTAAACTATAGGTAAAATTCTCTGTAGTAGTACAGATAGATTTTTGTGAATATCTTGGAAGCTGAGCGAGGTTGGTGATTATTTATATGTCGGGTTGAAGTTATGATTAAGGGTAGGGGCGTGTAATGAATCTAGATAACTGGCTAATGAGACTGCAAGAAAGGGAATGACTTTCCGTCACGATAACGCTGCAGGGGAAACCTATGATGGGGTGTGCCTAAGGGCACGAGACCATAGGATTCGTCGAGGAGAGCCTCCACTCGGAAGGTGAGGGAAGTGGACGTCACTGTTAATTGGTTAATTTCTATGCTGGGGGTTAGAAAAGGATGCTACCCGTCCTTGAGAGAAGGTTGCTAGCGGAAGACGTCGTATCTCCCCGTAGTAGGTGACAAATTTACGGGCTGATAGGATAAAGACTGTTTGTCAATTTGAAAGACCTTAGTTAACTAAATCTTAAGATTTATGGCTGCTCCTCAGGTTAGCTGAACATATACTGTGAACAATGCATTGACATCTGGTGATCATCTTGCCCGAAGAATAGAGTCTATGTGTGGCGAGCCACGGGGAAAAGTCCGTTGGAATGTTTGTTGTTAACTGTCGGTACAGCTATTTCTTTAAACGAAAGCTACGCAATTCTATACCTCTGTTAGGTGAAACGTTCATCCAGTGACTTCGGCTACGTTCGGCGACTAGTTGTCGCCTCGAGCCTAAGCTCATTATCTCAAGTCTGGAACAATTGTGTTTTGGATATTTTGTAAAGGCTACAGTATTGGGGGTTTTTCACAGAATTCCAACAGGGGGCCCGGTGTCCTTTCATCTCCAACATATAATCATATATAAATATATGTAATATAGTAAATTTCGAGATAATTCAGGTGATCGATTCTGAAGTCTGAAAACCGAGTTTACTGTGAAAATACTTAAATAAAATACAGGAGTAAACAACAATTAGTATCAATCTATAACAGTATACAATACATAACAAATTCAGTGCAATGTCTACCTGAAAATCGAGAATCGATTTTCAACGTCCTGAGCTACCGATCAGTCTCCGTCAATCTTCAATATTTTAAATAATTATTCTGCGATCATGTCTATATCTGATGTTACTCTCTGTCCGTCCGTTTGGGAAATGAGTGTCTTTCAAAATGGTTGTCCGTGAAACAAAAGAAGATCGCTCTGTCCATGAAACAAAGAAAATCGTGCTGTCCGTAAACAGAGAGTAAATATGTTAAGGTTATTCGGTGTATGTGGAATTAAAGAAACGCGTGGGTAAATTGTAAGGTATTTGTTACGTCGCGTGAGATGGTCCGCGCGACATCCCTTATGGTCAGGCCGCCTAGGCCTACCCATGGTCACAGTGACCCGTATTAGGCCCAAGGAACTCCCATAAACCACATTTGTTAACCATTAAACTATGGTCATATAAACATCACCGGTTTATGGAGGGTCCCCAAAAAATACGAATACGCTAATTACGAAGAAAGCAGATGTGCCCTGCGAAACTGCTGGGTTTTCCCCAAGAACAAGGACACCCATGAGCCATATCTGCAGGAGACTTTCTCCTCGTATTGTGTTTATTAACATTGGCCATAACCAATGGGCATCGCGGATCGTTACCCTCACTATTCTACCCAAAAGAGTGAACAACGAATCCGCGTCCTTAGTTCAGAAGGACACACCTTCACCAAGTTTTCCTCAGTAGTAGCAGTAGAGCAGACAGTCAGTCAGGATCTAGGGACATAAGGGGCTACCACCTCAACCCTCGGGTAAGACATTGTACTTTCGGCCGACATCAAAATATTCTCTGTATAAGTTCCACGTGTTGTAAACGGGAATAAATACATTTATATTAGATAACTGTAGAGTACAGTTATTCCACCACAACCACCCCTATTGTCTTAACCGAAATCAGGGGATCGCCCTGCTCGCGGTGTCGATTCGTATAATCGTAACGGGAATTTACGACTCCCGTTGACGCGCCTAAACGTGACGCGTCTCCCCGCGACTGGACAAATTAACAGTACACCTGCCCTTAAATCAATTTTTCTCCTATAAAATACAGAATATTTGGTATATTTGGAAAGAAGTCAGGATACTTTACATCAATAACCGTCCTAACAAGTAACAAGCGCTGTAATTCCCAAACTCGTTTTGGTCACGCTGTACTTTAGGAAATATACCGATATTTTGACGCAGTCTCTGTACAAATGTTAAAATTTACAACAGCACGATTTAAAAAAGGAGAAACAGAAAGAGAACTTTGCTTAGTTGGTAGGTAACACTGATTAAGTGTTTAGTGCAAAAAATGTATAAATATATAGCATAACAATTTCTTACAGATAGTTTTTCTTTTCGGATATTTATAGAACGTAACTTTGACTATGTCGAATCTAAATATTTACGGAAAAGAAGTTCGAACAAATTGTCCTTGTTACTAACCCAATTTGTTCTATTTACTATACAACTTCTATCCACATTAATAATTTTCAGAAAAATATATACTAAAATCTTAATAGTTTCTAACCCATTATGCTGTGAGTTTGTTCTGCAATGTATAGCCTAAGATCGTTGAGCCGCGTTAATGACAGAATGAACCAGTACACCGACAAAGGAATTTAAAACGTAAAATTACGAGAAATTGCAGAAAATATGACAAGTAACGAAAGAAATATCGATATCCAAGAGGATTGAGGTCCTAAACACATAGTAGAATTGTATACATAGCAAAAATGGTTATAATTGCAAAAATTTAAAATCATGAACTGGCCAGTCCAAAGCTCAAACATGAATCTAATTGAAAATCTATGGGCGATATCGAAAAAAAGTTAAAAGATAAATAAGATTTCTCACTTCGTAATCTTGACGAATGATAAGATAGAATTGAGAAACAAAGGTATGAAATCTTTCAAGAAGTATACACAAATTTGGTTGAAAATATGCTAAGACTGATTGTAGCCGTTTTAAGTGCAAAGGGTTCATGTACAGAATATGAAGTTCGTTTAAAGCTGTTACTTTCTATCTCCTTTTCGAGCGATGCAAAATCGAGTCGGAAGAATACCTATATAATCAACAAATAAAATAGAATACAGTAAAATTTGTACATGGTTATTACAGTACAATAAGTGTACATTAATATACTTAAGTTATGTTAAGTTTCTTTCATTCCCTGTCGCAATATGTACATAAATTATTACATTCTACAAATCAGACTGCACTGGTTCAGTTTTTCTCCTCACTGTATTTTATATATTCTGGCATATGATATTTATATAAAAATCCGCGATATAAGAATGATAATTCTCAGGATATTAAAATCGTTATGAGATATTTATTTAGTTGGCTTTAAAACTGAAACATTATTGCCGCCAATTCTTGCGCAGTAATCGTACGCAGGATCTGTTTATAATCTGAAACATAGGCATTCAACAAACAGTACTAGTCCGTCGTCATAAGGTTAAGCATGCTTTCGTATTTGTATTCGAAACGCAGCAGAATACATATGGCACATGGTTGTCTACCAAGAATTAGTTATTATTAGTTATAAATGGTAAGGGGAGAATAAAATTTGTTTGTTAGAAAACAAATTTGTGAAGTTCCCGCAAATATTTTATAGGTTTATAAATTGAAAACTTTGTGTGAATTATTTGTTATTAAATAGGTTTTGAGGTTCGATATTTAATTGAATCACACAGATTTCATTTTGTATATTCTGTATTTCACTACCATGTACAGCCATTACAACATACCGGATACTCTCTCATAATTAACACGTGGCGGACGGGAAAACAAAAGAGCGTAATTAGTAGTCGTACCAACTCTGTATGTAGGAGCTAGTGATCATACCAACCTAACATTTTCCTGAACATTATTCTAATCGAAAAACTTAATTTTCGCTATATGGTGGATCATACAGCAACTAGATAGATTATTCTATATGTAAAATTAAATCATAAAAACAAATACAGTTTTTTTTATGTGGTCTTGTGCTTTTTATTACATTTTTGGTCTTTGTCATATTTGCATAGAATATATAATTTTACAGCCACGTTTTTTAATGATAGTGTCTTTGGTTACTTATTCATTTATCTTCACGTAAGAGTGATGGCAGTTATATTATGTTTTAGTTTTAATTGAACCTATTGGTTATGGTTTTTCATATAAAAGTTATATCACTCTTTCCATGAATTTATTTTCCTTCGCAAAGAAATATTTTCATCGTTGAATGTTTATGTGTATCCAGAAACAAATTGTGCTCTCAATAATGGTTACTAATAACTGAACAAAATCATTTACTACAATTAGTTCATAACCAGAACATTCAAAAATCAATATTTTTTAATGTGTGTAATATATATAAAATGTTTTGTTTTATTATTAGTTACTTTTTGAAACTTTCATTTTATTTAGGAAAGAATGACAAAAATGTTATTGCATCAATGATACGCGTGGTGAAAATATGGTGCATATTGTACAATACTTTTATAATTAGATTTTATATTCTTATAAAATAATCATGTTAATGATTTTGTTCTCAATTCTGTAAATAATTATTGCTTTTTGAACTTCTTGTTTCATTTATTTGATCGACCATAATTTTTTAGGAAACTTTCTCAATAAATCTCGCTGCCAGAAAATGATACATTTTGTGATTTTGATACATGATTTGTGACTTTAAAGAAAGCTTATTAATGAATAAAATAAATCTTCACAAATTCTTTTCTATACTGTTATGATAAGTTTTTTTTTGTAATTATATGTTATTAATTGTCATAATGTTTAATATAGTGACTAACTTTAATTGTGAAATGCTTCGTTTAATATAGAAGAAATGAAAAAATTTCATCTGTTTTGTATCTTTCCTGTTTATTATCCAAAAATTATGAATGAGAGGGACAAATCTCATTTTTGTTTAGTTTTATTCATACTTATGTCAGTATTTATGCAGACCAGTTAGATTTTATTGTAAGTCATTAAAGTTGAGTATGATTTAACTAGTATACCAAGTCTCATAACTAAAAAATCATGAGAAAACTTTCAATCTTTGTATGTAGTGTTATGTACTTATATATTAATTTAATAATACTAACTTATATATTAATGTACTATAGAACAAAATATGCCATGTTTGAAGTCATATTGAGAAACAATTTATCTGTTTCATCCCCTAATGGATTAGATAATACTCACTAAGGAAAGAAAATGCAGTAGAAGACTAGTTTATTTCCATTTGTAGCTATAGTGGTCTAATAATATTTTACTATATACAAATATTTATGGACATAGAATGTAATAACATGAAATTGTATCAGTAGCTTTTATAATAATAATTATAATAAATGTCAATTAAACAGTAGGAGTTTATCTAGTGAATATGCAAACTATATGCAAAGGATGTATACTAAATATTCACTTAGAAAGGAATAAAATAATTCATACAATCGTGTTTAATCATAATTGTGGTAGCTACTGATCACACAAAATCAATATTAATATTTGACACAATGGTGAAAAATATGGTAATTATATTGATTAGGGCATACGTATTCCCTGTTCTCAACTTTACCTCTTAATAACTAACTAACTTTTAATAACTTTTAATATGATAGCTTATAAAGTATTTATCATAGAAATCTTTTATGTATGCATACATTGTGCTTGTTGTAACATTTTGAAATATTATTAATGGTATAGTGCAAATGCTGTGATTAAATGATAAAATTTGTTCGCAGTCTAAAAATATATTTAGAAGTTACAAAATATTTAATACAAACTTATATTTATTAAAAAATTAATATACGTTATAGACAATTATCTTAAACATATACATAATAAATGTTAAATAGTATATAGCAATATAGTCCCGCTGAATATTAATATTAATATTATTGTGGATGGTTGTCTGCTTAAATACTTTTATAGATTTTCACAATTGTTTAAAATTTTTCTAATATATTATATGTGAGGTGAATAGGTCATGATAGGTACTGAAGAAATACTCGAATATATTTAACAATAGATATTTATTATAATATATTCTCAGTGTACACGGTGCGTAGAACTCGCGGTTATTATTAACGGTTCGCGGTTCGCGATTACAAGTTCGAACTCGATTCGATGCGTTTCAATATACGAGGCAAGTTGGGATGATGACTGTCTAAGATGTTGAGAAACTCGGATCGGCTGTTACTGCTAATTGCCAACTAACGACCGACTTTCCGTCACGATAATGCTGCAGAGGAAAACTATATTGGGGTGTGTCTAAGGATGCGAGATGATCGGATTCGTTGAGGAAAGCCTTGGCTGGGAAAGTTTTTTTTTTCTTTTTAGTTTATTTTGGTTTTTACAATTTGTCCTGAAGGACATTTGGTAAAGTACTATATCTTATTGGTAGAAAAAAAAAAAAAATAAAAATAGGTAATATCCTTTATGAGGTCTATTGGGTGTTTCCTTTTTAGTCTTCTTGCGATGCTTGTTGTGTTGTTCGTTTCCGCTGCCAGCAGGTTCGGGTGTGTTTCTATTCTTTCTTTGTACCTTCTTGCGAGTCTGGTAATCTCCTCCTTGATCGTTGGTATTCCCAGGTCTTTCCGTATGTCCTCGTTTCTAACGTACTATGGGGCGTTTACTATCGTTCTAAGGATTGTGGCTTGCATTGTTTCAATTTTGGTTATATGGCTCATTGGCTCATTGGCTGTTCCCCATAGTGGAATTCCGTATGTCCAGATTGGTTTTATGATTATTTTGTATATTTTTAGTTTGTTTTCTGTGCTTAGTTTGGATTTTCGGCTTGTTAACCAGTGCATTTGTCTCCTTGCTGTCTGTATTTTGTCTATTATTGATTTGACATGCTGTTTCCATGTGAAGTGTGTATCTATGTGAAGTCCAAGGTATTTGACTTGCCTTGTTTCTGTTATTTGCGTGCCGTTCAGGAAGATGTTTGGTGTTATCTGTTTTCTCAATGTGAATGTGATGTGGTTGCATTTGTTAGGGTTAGCTTTGATTTGTTTGTCCTGTAGCCACTTTTCTATTTTTGTGATGTGCTCTTGTAGTATTGTGGCTGCTGTTACAGGGTTATTGTGCCTGACTGTCGTCCGCGAATGTCAGTATTTTGCTATTGGTAGTTGTTGGAATGTTGGCCGTGTATAGTGTGTATAGTATGGGTCCTAGGACGCTTCCTTGTGGAACACCTGCTTTGATGTCTTTTGCTTCGGAGTGTGCGTCCTTGATTTTTATTGTGAAGGTTCTGTTGCTTATGTATGATTTTATTATTTGGTATATTTGTTCCGGGAATTGTTTCTTGATTGTTTGTATTAGGCTTTCGTGGCTTAATTGGTCCAATGCTTTCTCTATGTCCATGAATAGGGCTGTACAATATTGTTTGTTTTCTATTGTGTGTATTATTTCGATGACGAGCCTGTGCATTTGTTCTATGGTGAAGTGTTTGTTTCTGAATCCAAATTGATGGTCTGGTATTATTACCTCCTTCTCTATTATTGGTTTTAGTCGAGCGTATATTACTTTTTCTAGTATTTTGGAGAGCACGGGAAGTAGTGATATTGGTCTGTAAGATGTTGTTTCGTGTGGGTCTTTGCCTGGTTTGGAAAACATTATAATCTGTGCCTGTTTCCATAATTTAGGATAGTACTGGATTCTTAGTACTGCATTGAATATTATAGTGATTAGTCGTATCGCTTTTGGAGGAAGGTTTTTCAAGATTTTCCCATTGATTAGATCGATTCCTGGTGCTTTGTTGTTTGTTGTTTTTCCGATTATGTTTGTAATTTCTTGTTCTGTTGTTTTCGGTATGGTGTATTGCTTGTCAGTTGCGGTGCTATTGGTTAGCGCATCGTCGTCCGTATGACAATTGTGGTTGCTGTTATTGATGTTGTGTGGTGTAAATGTGTTTTATAGGTTGTTGGAAAATTCTTCGGCTTGCTTTTTGTTGTTTCTTGCCCATGTGTTGTCTGTTTTTCTGATTGCTGGGGCTGGTTTTATCGCCTTCTTTATTTTTTTGTGGCTTTCCATAGTGAGTAGTTGTAGTTCTCGTGTGCAGATAGTGACTCTATGAACTTTGTGAATTCATTGTTGTTGTGCTCTTTTATTTTGTTTTTTATTTCCTTTGGGAGTTTGTTTAGGTGTTTTTTGTTTTCTTTTGTTCTATGTTTTTTCCGTTTTGCTTTGGCTTTTCTTTTTTCTCTAATTTTTACGAGGATGTCCGATGGGATTGGTTTTGTTTGTCTAGTGGTAGATTCTGGTTTAGTGGTTGCTCGTGCTGCTTAGTGTATAGTTTCTGTAAGTGTTGTTACTGCTTGTTCGATGTGTTCGGGCGTTTTCAATGGGATGTTGCAGTTGATTTTGCTCTTGATTATTTCTTTGAAGGTTTGCCAATTGGTGGACTTGTTGCATAGTGTCTCTGGGTTATTGTAGAGTATTGGCTTGTTTTTGTATGTTATTATTATGGGTGTATGGTCGGAGCTAAGCTCGAGGCTGGGTACTATATTTATTTTATTTCTATTTAGTCCCTTTGTGACTGCAAAGTCGAGTAGGTCAGTGATTTTGTTCAGGTCTGTCGGCCAGTACGTCGGTCTTCCTGTGGAGAATATATTGAGGTTGTTTTCCCTAATGTGTTTTTCCAGGGATCCGCCTCGAGGTGTAGTGATTCATGATCCCCATGTTGCGTGCTTTGAGTTGTAGTCTCCTGCTGCGATATACTTGTCGTCTAATTGTTGGAAGTATTCGTCCCACATTTGTGCTGTAATTTTATGTCACGGTGGTGCATATACTGCTGACAGCTGTAGACAGTTGCTGCTAGTTTGTACAGTAACGGTGGTTGCTTGTATGTGTTCTTTGCTAACTTGGCTGTGTAGGTGGTGTTTAATGCCGTTTCTTATTATTACTGCGGTCCCTCCGTGTGCTTTTCCTGAGGGGTGCTTGGTATCGTATATGGTATAGTACGGTATTTTTTTGTAGCTTTTTGTTGTGAAGTGCCTTTCTGATACTAGTAGTATGTCTATTATTGTTGTGATACAGGAATGCTTTGATTTCAAGGGCCCTTTGTTGTAAGTCGTTAGAGTTCCAGGCTGCTATTTTTAGTATGACCATTTTTGTTTTTTACTTAGTATGTTTGTTATAAGTTGTATTATAGCTGTGATATGTTGTGATTGCTGTGTGAATGCTTCGTTTAGTTCGCTTTTCGTTTTTGTTAACATGTCGGTGCTTTTGATGAATTGCTTTAGTACTTCTTTGATTTCTGTAGCGTCGTTGGTGTTACTGTTCTGGTTTTGGTTGACTACGGGTGTTATTTGCCTGGTCACTTGCGCGTAGCTTCGACTGCCAAAGGTGTTGGTATTATTGTGGTTGATGTTGATTACGTGCTGTACGTTTGTTGGTGTTGCAGCTTCTGCCCTGTCTTGTTGTGTGTGGTGGTAGTTATATGTCCTGCTTCTAAGCGGCGGAAACAATTTACGTTGGAGTATTTTTCTGGCTGGGCAGCCTTTGTAGCTGGCTGGGTGGTTTCCGTTGCAGTTGTAGCACTTTACCTCGTTTATTTTTCCCGTGTATGGGTAGTACGTTGTCAAGTGCTTTTCTGCGCATTTGACACACACCGAGTTTCTGTTGCAGTAGTTTTTTGTGTGTCCGTATTGTTGACACCGCATGCATTGTGGTATGTCTTTTTTGTGTCTGGGCGGTTCAACTGTGATTATTGTGTTTAGGATTTGTTTAATGTCATAGATTTCCTTGTTATTTTTGTTCGGTTCTATTCCTATTAGGAACAGCGGTAGTGATTGTTTGGTATCATTTATTATCCTTACCTGGTGTCCGATTTTGGCTAGTTCCTCACATATTTTGCTTGTATTTATCTTTGGGTGTAATCCTCTGATTACTGCTTTGTAACTTTTATCCGTTTTGAGTTGGTAAGTATGGTATCCAGCGTTTTATTCTTTTAGCACCTTTACCACTTTTCTGTAGGTTTCTGGGGTGTTGGTTATTACTTTTACCTGCTCCAGTGTTAATTGTTTAATGTTGTAGTTTTCTTTGCCTGCCGTGATGTTTAGCAGTTCGAGGAGGAGGTCTATTATCTGCGCGTCGATGTAGATTGGTGGTGATTTGGGGTTGTGTGTTGTTGGTTTTTCCGTTGGTTCTGGTTCCTCCTCTTGTGGCAGTGCGCTGAAGGAGTTTTGTAGAGGAATTTCTTGGTGCCATTGTTGTTTTTCTGTTTCTACAGCCCTCCTAACATTTGTATTTGTTGTTATTTTCCTTTTTTTGCTGGAAGTTACAACCTTCCAGCTTTCATTCTGATGTGATAGAACATTGTTGGTGGTGTTCCTCTCGTCACTCGTTTGTGTGATTTCCATTTCCGTTTCTTTTGTGACTGTGCATTCGTGAGCTTCTATGGTTTTTTTATGGCTTATGTTTCGTCGTTGTTCGATATCCTGAGCGGTGGCACCCGTTGCATTGTCTTGCTTTCCCCACTTGTCGCAATTGGGGCGGGCACTGTTTTGCACGTCCGATTTCGACGGAGGACGGTGAACTTTACTGGGCACTAGGCACACGTCTGTACTCTTCGGCAGTCTAAAGGGTACTGTGTATGAATAACTTGCATCGTGTTGACTGGCCCCGACGTAGCGTTGCTACCAGCCACTGCTTCGTCCTCGCTAGCCAAACCCTCGTTGACCATATCCTCGTCCTCTTTGGTCAAAACCTCGTCCGCCGCGACCCCTATGTTGCTGCGGCTGATACGCACCTCCTTGTCACTGCGTCCCGCTATTGTTTCCACCTCTGCACGTGTTTGTGCAATTTTTTACCACGAGGCCATACTTTCCACAGTCCCTTTATGTCACTTATAGCACTTTATGTCCCTTTTTTCGAATTTAAATACATTCGACTTTTTCCTATCACTTTCACTCTGGCTACGCGTTCCACACATAGTAATTTTATTGTTTAAAAATTCACAAGTTCGATCACTTTCTTTCAATGAGTCAATTAAATCACACATAGAGCTCAATGAGTCTGGTAGCGTCTTTAGCATGTACTCGAGTTTATCACGTTCACTTACGTGTGCACCAGCACTTTTTAATTCATTAATCGTTTTTTTAAACTCTGTGAAAAATGAATTTGATTCTTCAAAGTCTTTCGGGTTTATTCTGCCGAGTCTATTTCTTAAGAAAATTTGCATTGCTGTTGATTTCTTCAGATACATTTTATCATATTTTTTCATTATTTTTAAAGCAGTGTTTGGGTTACCAACAAATTCTAGTTGTTCATTCGTTATATTACAATAGATGTAGTTCATCGCTTTAGATTCTTTTCATCCCAGATACCTTACGCATTCGTGTCCATTTTTTCTCGTGTAGCCGATTCATCATTTTTTCCGTTTTAAGTACAGTAATACTCTTTTCTTGCATATAGTGTAATCACGTCCATTGAATATTTGAAATCTGATTTTCTTTTTTCGTCTAATCGCGGGGAGACGCAATCGCGTTGAAGCGCGTCAACGGGAGTCGTAAATTCCCGATACGATTATACGAATCGACACCACGAGCAGGGCGATCCCCTTATTTCTCTTGGGATAATAGGGGTGTTTTCTGTTCAATACAACTGTAGTCTACAGTTATATAATATGTATATATATTTCCACCAGATTACAACACTTATAACGTAGACAGAAATTATTTGACTTCGTCGTGTCGTTTGACTTCTTCGTGTTGGAAAGTACAATGATTGACCCGAGGGTTGATAGAACAATAGATTTGACTGCCCGAGAAATGTTAGAACAGAAGACTTGACTGTCCGAGGAGTGTAAGAACAGTAACAGACCCGTCTTGTACTATTTAGGAGGAAAGCTCGATGTGGGTGTATCGATATGGATGCTCGATTGGTAACAGCCAATGTTAATAAATAAAATACGAGAAGAAAGTTTCCTGCAGATGTGGCTCATGGGTGTCCTTGTTCCTGGGAAAAATCAGTTATTTCGTTGGGCGCATCTGCTTTTTCCGTAATTAGCAAGAGCGTGCAACAAACTCAAGGACCGTTCAAAGGACCACCCATAAACCGAAAATACTTATATGGATAGAAGTTAAGCTAAAAAGATTCGGTTTATGGTTATTCCATGGGTTTATTGCGGGTCAGTGTAACGAGGGGTGGGCCTTGGCGCCCAGACCTCAAGGAACCTCGCAAGGTCCATCGCATCTGGCGTAATACGTGCCAGGCAGAAATTCAATCCGTGACAACGTCTACACGTATCAGGTCTGTAAGTATGAAACCGGAATTTGCCTATAGATGGTCCTAGCTGATAATGTAGTTATCACTAAATTGCGTCCTTGATGCCGAAAGTCTTTGTTGACATCTCACAAACATTGTCGACTTACAACAATACAAGTTTCATACAACAGCAGAGTTTGTAATAGCGTTGAACATGTCGAATTTTGTGCCTGGAAACTACGATTTGCGGACAGCATTGATTTTCTGTTACCATTTGAAGAAAACTGCTGCAAAATCGCATCGAATGCTTGTCGAAGCTTACAGTGAGCATGCTCTTGGTAAATTACAGTGCTCTGAGTGGTTTAAAACATACAGAAGTGGCAATTTTGACGTGAGGAACGAAGGACGTGGAAGACCACCGAGAAAGTTTCAAGACAGCGAATTGCAAGCATTGTTGGATGAGGATGACGCTCAAACGCAACAACAACTCGCTGATCAATTAAACGTGACATGAGAAGCCGTCTCCATACGTTTGAAAGCCATAGGAAAGATCCAGAGGGTGGGAAAATGGGTTCCACATGAACTGAATGAAAGACAGTAGGAAAACCGAAAAACCACTTGCGAAATGCTGCTCGCCAGATACAGAAGAAAGTCATTTCTCCACCGAATTGTGACTGGCGATGAAAAGTGGATATATTTTGAGAATCCTAAGCGTAAAAGATCATGGGTAGCTCCAGGCGAACCACCGACATCGTCTACAAGACCAAATCGCAATGGACGGAAGACAACGCTCTGTGTTTGGTGGGATCAGAGAGGTGTGATCTATTATGAGCTGTTGAAACCTGGCGAAACCGTTAATACTGAGCGCTACCGACAACAAATGATCGATTTGAGTCGAGCTTTGCGTGAAAAACTACCAGAATATCAAAAAAGGCAACACAAAGTAATTTTGCTCCATGATAATGCACCATCGCATACAGCAAAACCGGTCAAGGAAACGATTGAAGCGTTCGGTTGGGTAATACTTTTATACGCGGCTTACTCACCAGACTTGGCTCCGTCTAATTACTATTTATTTGCATCGATGGGACACACACTTTCTGACCAGCACTTCACTTCTTACGAAAATATAGGAAAATAGCTCGATGACTGGTTTGCCTCAAAAGAGAGACAGTTTTTTTGGCGTGGCATCCACCAATTGCCAGACAGGTGGGAAAAATGTATAGCTAGCGACGGGCAATACTTCGAATAAAATATTTTTAATCATTTTCATACAATAAACGTGTATTTTCTATATAAAAATTCCGGTTTCATATTTACATTGGTATACTTATCAAACAATAGCTACTCTCTCACAATCACATAAATTGAACACGTATGATAGGAACTTGAAAAATAGATGCGCCAATATCGTAATCATTAAAATAATTCAAGAAATTTTTAAAAGGAAAATAGAAAACAATGAATTCCTTTATCAATGAAAAATGTATATCAATATATACCACATAGATTACAATATGTTGTTGGATAAAAAGGAAATCCTAGGAGATAACAATTTTAACATCAATATTACTTAATGATAGTATAAACATATTTCTATCTTGGGAAAATATTATGAATTTTTTAAGTGATTAATTTTCATTTCTGTGTATTTAGTATTGCTTATATATACAGTTGACTACTTAAGTATTTGCCCATTTGTCGCACTCGCTGTACATGTACAGTGACTCGCAGAAGTATTCGTATTCTTGTTATAAAAAATTTTTATCTGCAGATTGTACATATTTTAATATTTTGATATTTCGCTGGCACTATAATGAGTATTTCACTGCCAAACTATATTGGCATAATTTGAACCCAATCTGAAAATATACATAGCAGATGCAAGATATTTTCTGGAAACAGATATTTAGGAAAAAAATTAGTGTACGGTGTGGATAGTCACCTCAAACTTTAAACCTTAAGCATATAATAAGCGTATAGAAATATATCATTAGTAATTATACTGATATGTAAATATAAATAATATTGTAATAAAATGCATTTTTAACTTCTTATTTAAGTCGGATACACAAAATTTTGTAGGTATATAACAAACTTCCCGCTTATTTTCCCGCTTATATTGTACAGTACAAATTTAAAAAAAAAACACACCACGTTCTACACTAAAAAATCCTTTTGTACAACAGTTTTCAGTACTCGTACCACTCACACGTGTTTCGTAGCTGTCGATAACCCGAAATGGTCATGTACAGCTTTTCCAATCACTTATTGTTCTAAAGGGTCACGGGCACGTTGCTGAGACACTTGGCCCATTGGGATTTCCCATCCTTCCCGACTTGCCGGCACTTCCACTTTTTCCCTGCCTGTAGTTAATCGGGATTTTCTCAAACGATTTCTTCACAATATTACATGTGACGTCCTGTGAATCAAACATGTATGGTATGCTCATCCATACTTCTGTCAAGATGGTCAACAACTGTGCGAACATACTTATTCTGGCCTGCATTAATCCCAAGGAACTGTTAATTACCGCGTCTAAAATCCTCATTTTTATCCTTTTTCAAGTATATTGCCGTCCTTAGATTTAGACTTTTTCTTACTGTCGAGGCTCTTAATTTATACAATGCATCCTTCAAATCGAGACAGTACAAAATTTTCAGTAAAAACAATTCGTCCGTCAATGTCAATATTGTGCGCGGAATAGGAACCAATTTTTACTGCTTGTACGAATCTAGATTCAAAGCTGTTTCGACCGTTCGCGGAGAAACGCAATCGCGAGATAACGCGTCAACTAGAGTCGTAAATTCCCGTTATGATTAGATAGCCTTCCTCGTCGAGGGGGCCGTGCGGCGGGGTTGCGTGGCGTTGGCTGTGTCGCTAGGCGTGGTCAAAGCCTTCAACAGCATCCCCTGGGACAGGATGGGCCGGGCCCCTGAGTTTCATCGGCTTAGCTGTGGGGTGCGGTCCGGACGTTCCCCCGGGACCGTAGTATCGTCTACACCGGGCAGGGCAAAAGGATGATGGGGAGGGAGGTATGCCGTGGTATCCCGCAAGGTTCGGTACTAGCCCCATTGCTGTGGGACATTGCGTACGATGCAGTACTTCGGGCACCGATGCCATTAGACTCGACGTTAACGTGCTACGCAAACGACACGTTGGTGCAGGTATGGAGGTCGACATGGAGCAGGACCGTCCGACTGGCGTAACTCGCGATGGCATGCGCGGTCGCCGCGACCAAAGGGTTGTGGCTGGAAGTATCCCCCAAGAAGTCCCAGGCAATGTGGTTTTGCCGGAGGGCCGATCACGGGACGCCTCCATCGGACTATCGCCTGAAGTTGATGGGGGCGGAGATCGGAGTCGGGGCCAGTACGAAGTATTTGGGCCTGACTCTCGACAGCCACTGGACTTTCGGCGCTCACTTCGAGCGTCTAACACCGTCGGTGGAGGCAATTGCGAATGCTTTAGGACCTTTGTTGCCTCGGCTGGTTGGGCCCGGTGTCGGAGTGCGTCGGCTGTACGCCGGCGTGGTGCGGGCAAAGCTCCTCTACGGAGCTCCGATCTCGGCAGAGGACCTGGTAACCAACAGTGGTAGTCTGCGGGCAATCAGGAGGATGCACAGAGCGGTGGGCATCAGGGCGGGGTTTTCGCATCATTTCGGCGGCGGCAGGGGCAGTACTCGCCGGGCTTCCCTCGTTCGAGCTGCAGGCTCTGAGGTATCGCGAGACTTATCTCTGCACTCGTGGTCTGCCGGGCGGTGGACGCTGATGCTGAGATGCGGTCTCGGCGAGAGCTGCCCGGCAGATGGCGCGCCGACCTCGATGCAAGGACAGGCGCGACGGGGCTAAAGGCCCTCAAGGTCGTCCTTCCATAACATCCTCAAGGACGTTTGGTTGGACGGAGGCACACCTCCCCTGACCTACAGAGTGACGCAGGTGCTCACGAGACACAGGTGCTTCGTTGAGTATCTGCTCCGAATCGGGAAAGAGGCGACCGCGCGTTGCCACCACTGCGGTGCAAGAGTGGACTCGGCGCAGCATACGCTGGAACATTGCCCGACATGGGCGGTGCCGCGCCACTCTCTCACCGGAGAAATAGGATACGACCTCTCGCTGCCGGCCATTCTTGAGGCATTGTTAACGAGCGAGAGAGGCAGGAATGCCGTAGCCTCTTTCTGCGAGCCAGTTATGCTGCGGAAGGAGGTAGCGGAGCGGGTGAGGGATGGGACGCAACGTGACACGGTCGTCGATGGGACGGTCATCGTGGAGGTTTTGGTCGGTTGGAATCCGACACTACCACGCCGCTCTTCCACCTAGAAGCGGCGGGTATCCGTGCGCATTTCCTCCACGGGAAAAAAGAAAAAAAAAAGAAAAAGAAAGTGTATAATGTGTACAATATTGGGCCTAAGACGCTTCCTTGCGGTACCCCTGCCTTGGTGTCTTATACTTCAGAATATACATCTTTTATTTTTACTACAAAGGTTCTGTCGCTTAGGTGTAATTTGAATAAGCAGTGGATTTGTTCCGGGAAGTGTTTTTTTATTGTTTGTAAGAGGCTTTGTGAAATGCTTTCTCAATGTTCATGAAGTGGGTCGTACAGTATTGTCTCTTTCCTATTGCTAGTAAAATTTCGTTGACTAGCCTGTGCATTTGTTCTATCATGAAGTGTTTGTTTCTGAATCCAAATTGGTGATTTTTCTTTCTTTATTGTTGGTTCTAGACGATCGAATATTATTTTCTCTAATATTTTATAAGACATTTTATTTTAGTACACATGAAGTAGTAATATTGG
Source organism: Bombus pascuorum (assembly GCF_905332965.1). NCBI lineage: Eukaryota > Metazoa > Arthropoda > Insecta > Hymenoptera > Apidae > Bombus > Bombus pascuorum. The sequence continues at coordinate 5,111,083 of NC_083494.1, read as the reverse complement.
CTTTTAAGGTGCAGTTTGGTGTGAGTCATTGTCTGGCTCAGGTAGCATTATGATCTGTGCTAGCTTCCATAGATTAGGATAGTATTGGATAAAATTGCATTGAATATTATCGTGATTAAACGTATTGCTTTTGTGGGAAGGAATTTCAAGATTCTACCATTGATTAGGTGCTCCTAATCAATTAGATTGATTCCTGGTGCTCCATGATTTTTTGTTTTCTCAATTATGATTCTAATTTCTTGTGTTGTATAGAGAACGGTGCAGTGATTGTTAGAGTACTAGCATTTTGCGCACTTTCGTCCAGGTTTCACTGCTGTTAATATAATATGGAATAAATGTATTACAAAGGTGGTTGGAGAATTCTGCAGCTTGCCTGATCGTCGCTTCTGATTCATGTGCTGTTTATGTTTCTGATTGCCGGGATTAGTTTTATTGGTTTCTTGATTTTGTTGGTGGATTTCCTTGGCATTCTCGTACGCAGAGTGTTGCTATGAATTTTGTGAATTCGATATTATTATGATCTTTTATTTTACCTTTTATTTTCTTTTCAAGTTTGTTTAGATGTTTTTTGTTTTCACGTCATCTACGTTTTTGCCACTTTGTTTTCACTTTCCTTTTTTCTGTGATTTTTTCAAGGATGTCTGATGGAGCTAGCTTTGTTTGCCTGTTGTTTGGTTCATAATTAGTAGTAACCCAAGCTGCTTCTTGTGTAATTTCTGTCAAAGTTGTTACTGCCTGTTGGATGTGTTTGGGTGATTTTGGTGGAATATCTCAGTTTATTTTGCTCTCGATTAACTCTTTAAATGTTTGCTATTTGGCGTTTTCATTGCAAAGCGAATCTGATTTGCTATAAAGTATTGGTTTGCTTGTATAATTTATTATTATCGGTGTATAATCGGAGTTAAACTCAAGACTGGGTGTTATTTTTAATTTTTTTTGCGTTTAGTCCATTTATAACTTTTGATACCAATTTTGATATCAATTCTAATTGTAATGTAAGTGTTCATATACATTTATTTCGGCGATTAAGATCCATAATTCTCAACATCCAGTTAAGCCAAGAGGGAGTGGCGACCCAACTGCTCAATCCGACCAATTTTGGTTGATCTCTTGGGGGTAGTGGTTGAAGACCAAGTGCTGGCCAGACGGCCAATAAGGGCTTGCCTCAGCTTTTCTGATGGCCGTCGGCGAATGAACAGTGTCCCAACTGCTCCGGAACCGTCCTGGAGAGACGGTAGGGCTTGGAAGGAAGCCCCGATTGACCTGAGACGAGTGAAAACACCTGCAGGCCTAACTGATACACGTAGCAAGGTCTGAGTACCGAGTACGCTGGATGGGCGTGATCTCAATCTCTATATGCCTAGGGCTGCCCGTGTACAGTTTGGCTCATCACCGAGGTACGGAAACGTTATCTAAAAAGCTGCTACATAGCAGATACACTAGTTGACACTGTTAAATTGGACGAATAATTTCGGCCTGATACATTCTAGAAGAAAATTGTGTTTAGAAACATACATGGGAGCAACATAGAGCAACATACATAGAGCAACGTAGTATGATGTATGCAGAATACAAATGGATGTAGGCGTTGAGATAAGAGGAAGGTTATATGAATTTTTAAAAATAAGGATATAGTTTTCCATATATTGGACGATGTAGTTCACTATTCCTTACAAAGAGATATTAGCCCGTTATGTCAGATAACTATTATTTTCTTTTAAGCAGACTTAAATATTTTAGCGACGTATGTTGACGAGTACCTATATCAACATCTACGTTTAATGATGTAGCTCAACGCTACCGTCTATTTAATAGCGTATATATGCAGTAATTGTAAATCTTCGAAATACTAATTATTAGTTTCTTTTGAATTTTACTTTCTTCAGCGTACTTCAAAGTCATATACATTGACGAGATCACCATTCTTAATAATTACATTTAGTTAATTATTTACAATTACAAGTTCCTTTTCGTTTCATAAGACAAATTATAAAAAATGTGAAAAAGAAGAGAGAGGAAAGAAAGCCCATTTGTGAATATGTATTTGTTTCTATATCATATTGTTTCGTTCACTCGCGAAGAGACGCGTTCGCGAGAAAGCACGTCAACGGGATTTGTAAATTCTCGTTACGATTAGATAATCGACGCCGCGAAATGTCCGATCTCCGATTTCGGTTAGGATAACAGAAGTAATTAAATTGATTATGACACTGATATAACAAGTTATTTGTTCCAGTTTATTATAACAGCTGATGTACAAACTAAATATGAGTGGATAGAGAATAATTGTAATTTCTACATTCGAGTAGAATAACGTAAGTTCGAATGGTGAAAGGTCGAAAACGGAAAAGCAACTAAATCTCTATGAAAATGATGCTGCGGAGGAAAACTTGTGATGGTTGGATCCACGGACATCAGATGAGCTGATTCGTTAAAGACAGGGTTTCGCTATGATAGTGAGGGAAATATGCTTCGTTGGTTATTGGTTAATTTTCGAGGTTGGTGAGTGAGGAAGGAGCTCACTGTCCCTAAGAGAAAGTGGCGAGTGGGAAGCATCGTACGTGAGAAAACGAACTTTCCCGAATCTTCCCGAAACAGTAAACTGTTAGAAAACGAATCACTAAAGAGGTGTTTGTTCGGTCTGAAGGACCTTAGCTGGAATTTGCTAAGATTTATGAAGGATCCTTAAGGCTATTGCGGGTACGCCGTGAGGATGTGCGGACAACTGGTTGCCAGCCTGCCCGCGGTATGTGGCCTGGTCTAGGTGGAGAGTCGCCAGACGTAACACATATAATTTTATCAATATAAATTTAGTTCCAATTCAAGTTTTGCACTGATTAGTCGCTTATCTACCGGCATAGGTAGGTACTCGCACTGATAAATATCCGCTAATATACAGAATGGGATACACAAATCGGGGCACCTAAATAACTTCGTTATTAATATTATGAAAAGAACTACGCAGGGCAAGGTTATGCTATTTGGTAGATAATTTTGTTTCTGGAAATCATTTTTTAAATATGATTTTAATATCATCATCATTTATTTGTGCGACAATATATTTGTTTAATACATTCATCGATCCATCTCTATATTCCCAATAAACATTTAATTTAACAATTACTTTAACTCTAATTTGCTAAATTGAAAGTATAAAGTTCAACGAGAACGTAAATACAAGAATTCCAATACGCGTCTTTCCTTGTCTTCCATATATAGTAGAATCTTGATTATCGGAACTAATAATGATATATGTATTTGAATTATAGAACAACAGCTTTTTCTATACTTCAAACCAAATGGTACCAGCAAACAATTGAACGCTACATAAAATCGTACGCGTTCCACAATCTTTTATCGCTAAATCATATCATATTTCTTAATATATTTTTTACTATACACGTTTTTATGGAAGCAATTTTACCGAGTTACTTTTATTTCGTGTTTCAAACCATGTTAGATCTTTTTTGAGAGCTACGAATGAGAAGGTCCAGCTAGTTCCTCGACAATACCCATGTCCAGACTTTCACCCAGACTATTGTTTTTAAATTCTTCAAGCACTTCGTCGGTACATATTTTGTCCCCTATATTATAGTCGTCATCAATATGATACCATTGTATCACATCGACGTCCTCGCACTCTCCGCATCCAGGTAAGTCATGCAGCAATTCAACCGTTTTAAGTAAGTCAGCTTTCCATTGATTTGAGTATTCCTTATTTTGACCCCCGGTGTTTTTAAGTTGCAAAAGGTTCTCCCACGAGTGTATAATTACTGCTTCTTCGACATTTAACCAAGCATGATCTACAAGGCGGCAGCAATCCCACATGCTTAATTGGTTATGGAGGTGTATCACTTCTTTCTCCGTATTGCTGGTAGGTAATGGCGTTATTGCTTCCAGCAATTCTTTTCGGTACTTTCGCTTGAAACATGTGATTATTCCACAATTCATTGGGTGTCTTAGGCGTGGTACTCCAACTGGAGGACTCAAGACTGTAACCAGTGGATCTATTTCATTAAGAGCATCGACATCGTGAAGCGACTGAGCATTATCTAGTAACAACAAAGATTTCTCCCTGTCGTCCGTTCCTTGTCTTTCTTTAACTGATTCTAAGAAATGATCTTTGTACCATTGTGTGAAAATGGTACTGTCCATACAAGGATTGGTCTTTGATTTGTAGATAGTTGAGCAGGACTTTGTAGTTGAATCGTAGGAACGTTGAGTTTCCGGAACGTTGCCGATTATAAGTACCGGCAACTTATGACATCCGGTAGCATTTGCACAAAAAAGTGCAACAACGTAATCTTCGCACATTGTTAGATTATCTGTCAATTTCGCATTGCTCCAAATCGAAGTTTTTTCTGGTACTGTTTTCCACATTATTGGTGTGTAAACGACATTGTAAACGTTCTTCAATGCGATCCCCTTTTCTTTCCAAAATTTGTTAAAATCAACTGTAAATTTTTCTCCTATAGCGAATTTAGTTGCGGATGGCAAATCTTCCCTGACATCCTCATTAGTAATACGGTAGCGTTTTTTAAAGCCTATAAACCAACGGAAACTGGCTTTAAAACGAGGATTTCCGTTTATTTTTTTATTAATTTCCGTGGCTTTTCTCCTTATGTCTGCTCCTGTCATTTGTACGTTTCTTTCCTTACATCGTAAGTACCAGTGGAGAACAACTTTATCTACATCAGCTAAACTTGGCGATAGGATACGTTGTGTGGCATAGCTAAAACCCACTGTGCCCATCTGGAATTCCTTTATAACATCGTTTCTCTGTGCATATACAGTGTGCAAGGTGGATCTTGCAATACCGTACTGATTCATTATGGTTTCACTATCTTCACCAGTGTCTCTCCTCACAATGATGTCGTACTTTTCGGCAATTGTCAAATTTACCCGTCTTCGTCTAGACGTCATTATTGTTTGAAACGTTTCGAATGTAAATACCGTACTGAAATGTGACGAGACTTCCTTTCGACAGTTATTGTCGTCGATAATTTTGACAGGGGGAAATAAATACTATGTACAATAAACACATACATAGGTAAATACGTATGTACGTATATACGTATATGAGATACACTATAGAGAATTATACAATATCCTGACAATAGAACGTTCAGATAATGTATGAGCGCAACGTATAATCCAGGTTATGCTGTATATCAAAATAACAAATAATATTCGACCGAGAGTTGACATTAAGCAGGCAGCACGAAAATAAGAATTTAGTATGAGATTATTACGAGAATAAGAACAATTTTAATACAAACAGTTTATAAATCAGTGGTTTCCTGTACCTGAATTTATACTTCTGTCTATCCTATAAACGGTATACTGTTTAAGAAGACTAAAAATTCATGGATTCTACGAATATTCCAAACGTTCTTTTCATGGATTTATTCTTCGAATATTTTTACGTAATTTTGAAAAGGAAAAAATAATAATTTTAACTACGAAGATAAACGACTAAAAAATGAATTGTAATTTTGTCATCGTGCTTTATTGTTAATATCGAGTAATTTGAAAAGAGAGTCTTTTTCTGTAGAAAAGTCAACATAGAATATATCTATGAAATAGGAATTCGTCGAACAAAGAGTTTCAAACCTTCCACATAAAGTGATTACCACTAGTGTTAGTTTGACTAATTTAAGACGTTTTGGTCCAACTTCTTCTCGTAGTGATTAATTCCTTCCTTGTAATTTAAACATGCGTAAGTTAAATATATATGGTCTACATACAGGTACTAGTCAGCTCTTTTTCTAATAAATGGTAAATATATGGGAAAAATGAAAGGATACACAATTTCACCATTTTTTACAGTCAACGTAATAACGTAGATCATCGACCAGGAGCACTAGTACTGGAACCCAAATTTCTCGCTCCTAAAATGGTTTTCAATAAATATTACGTATTGGCGTTGTAATACAATTGTAATCTGAGGTGTACGTTAATTTTTAATTAGAAGTCTTGAAAGTCAGTTCCGCACTTCCTACGTTCAAATCCGTTTATTTGAAACTTAAACACGTTGTGTAGGAAATTGTTCACGGCTTTGTAATTATAAGAATGGAACTTATTCACTTGCAAATATACATATTAATCTATATCTTGAACAGTAGACAGTAATAGTTGTATTGAACATGCTCCTTAAACTTCATGAATAAGAAATACTGATAAATGTAAAAGCTCTATGCAACAGTTAAACATTTCTTTTGTTTCCAGTTTTGTACAACCTTGAGATCTTGAAAGAAATGATGTATATCCTACATGATTAAAATTATATTAATATATGAAATAATAATGTATAACACAAAGTCATGTCAATTCATCATTTTTCGTAAAATACTGTCAGGATGAAAAGTTAAAATATATGCCATCATGCTGGTTGCAAAATGTGGTAAAAATGTTCCCACGTTAATTTTTTTTTCGTATACTTAGTATTTACGGTAAAAGCATTGACCTGTAATTGTATCAGCATCCTGCGTAAAACGACTAAGCACTAAGTACACTTTGACTTGAGCTATTTTTATCCCTGCTCAGCGAATGTTTATAAAAAGATGAACTGAGAATATTTGCATGTCATGTTATTAGAAATTATTAACATCGTTGCTAGTTTAGGAGTACTCACATTCTGTTCAAAATGTTCGTAAAATTACATCAGCAAACTGTGGGATCAGTATTTCTAGAATCAAGTTTTCGCATTTTTAGATCATCTTTTGGAATAGGATGTAAACCTCCGAAAGCGATACTAAGCTCTTCGGCGTTGATCCAGACAGTGATTCGCAAATTGGATAACACAAGTTTTCGAACCCATAGAATGTTCTCATTGATCTGCAAGATAAAATATCAATCCTCATGAGCTTCATCTTTCATTCGTTTCCATTTCCCTTTCGAAACCTTTTCAGCCTATTGTAAATGACTGGTGGCTTAATAGTATTTTTTTCGTCTACTAGTTTCGTCTTAATACGTTGTTTTTTGGAAAAAGATCACCAGCCGCTTTCGAAACATGTGACGGTTGAAAGAAAAATAGGCGTGCTAAAAATGTTGCCATAAGCGATGAACAGCTTGTCACAGGTGTTACGCCCTGAGGCTCACTATACGCCGTGTTCCTAACCGTCTCCCTTGGCATTACAACGTCGCAGACAGTTCGTGTTATATGACCGTCGAGATATACACATAGTAGCGACAAAAGCATACTTGTCGTCAAGCAGCGAGTTCTAGAAACTTTGATGCGTAGTCGGTCCCTTATTTCACCTACACAAAAAAGGTGGCATACGTGATCCTAGACGCGTACGGTTGCATGTCGTGAACGCAGCGGGGGGGGGGGATGTCTCCCAGGGAAGATTGTAATTTTCGTCCAGTCGCGGGGAGATGCGATCGCGTTGAGGCGCGTCAACGGGAGTCGTAAATTCCCGTTACGATTAGACGAATCGACACCGTGAGCAGGGCGATCCCCTTATTTCTGTTAGGATAATAGGGGTGTTTGTGGTTGAATAACTGTAATCTACAGTTATATAACAGAAGTATATTTACACCAGATTACAACACGTAGACCGTATACAGAAAATCTTGGAGGTCGTCGGACAGTACAATGTTTGACCCGATGGTGGATAGCGTTAGCGCGTTGAATACCGAGAACGTGTTAGAATAGTAGACGCGACTGCCCGATGAGCGAAAGAACACTCCGGGGTATGTTAGAGCAACGTACTTGACTGTCCGAGGAATGTAAGAGCAGCGACTTGACTCTCCGAGTAGTAGAAGAGAAGTGATTGACCCATCTCGTACTATTTAGGAGGAAAGCTCGATGTGGGTGTACCCTTTCTGAACTAAGAACGCCAATTCGTTGTTCACACTTCTCGGTAGAAAAGTGAGAGTAACGATCCGCGATGCCCATTGGTTATAGCCAATGTTAATAAACAAAATACGAGGAGAAAATCCCCTGCAGGTGTGGCTCACCTTGGGTGTTCTTGTTCCTGGGAAAAACCAGCTACTTCGCGGGATACATCTGCTTTCTCCGTAATTAGCAAGAGTGTGCAACAAACCCAAGGACCGTTCAAAGGACCATCCATAAACCGAAAATACTAGTGTGAATAGAAGTTAAGCTGGAAAGATTCCGTTGATGGTGGTTCCTTGGGTTTCTTGCAGGTTCGTGTAACGAGGGGTAGGCCTTGTCGGCCAGACCGAAAGGGACGTCGCACGAACCATCTCACGCGACGTAACACCACTCATTTGGAGATATTTAAATGAAGGTATTTATTCGACCGTTTCGCGAGAGGCGAGTATAACGTGTCAACGAGAGGCGAAATTTCTCGTCTCCATACGATAATCGACCTGACAAATCAGCCGATTCCTTATTTCGGTTCAGATAATAGGGTTGAATTAAATGATTGTAACACTGAGTTAAGTGTGAGGCGAGCTACGGGGCAGAGACCGTTGGAATGTTTACTGTTAGGTGTCGTTACAATTATTTCTTTTAAGGAGAGCTATGCAATTTAATAGCTCTGTTAGGTAGAACGTTCATCCCGTGACCGTGGCTACGTTCGGCAACTAGTTGTCGCCTCGAGCCCAAGCTCATTATCGCAAATCTCGGACAATTATAATCGGGTTAACTTATAAGGATTAAAGTATTGGGGATTGTCCAGAGAATTCCTAAGAGAAGGTGTCCTTTTATCTCCGACATATATGTATATTGTTCGTAGTCCCAGGGCTACATATCCTAATATTTGTAGCGTATATATGCCATATTCCTTGAGTGAATTTATACATCGCTTGAATTGTTGGGTATGGACTTGTATTTGTAACGTATTGAGGTTGGCTTTGTGTAGATTAACGTTGTGAGTTATCTCTGGAGCCGTTTATAATGTTTTCTCTAATGTTGGAATCCTTATTTCTTCGAAACTGTATGTACTGTTCTTATTTTTGATTTCATAAGAAATCATTTTATGTGATCCTCCTATGTTCATAATATTACGGTCGTTTGCGTTTATACATCCAATTTTCCTGCTAATTCACCCCTTACCATATCATATAATTAGTACATATGGTTACAGTAAATCCTGTATAAGTATTAGTACTATGATTAAGCAATAGCGGAATGCAAATAATTTGAATCATATACACGACAGTAATATTTGAATTGAAATTAATTTTCTGACTATGACATAATCACCAGATCTAAAAGTGCAATTCAAAATGTAAATAAATCATTTAGTTATACGAAGTTATAAATAACTGTTTTATTGAAAAATACTCACAAGTCTAAAAATTAATAATCCTGCATGGTATAGTAACTCATAAAACATTCCGGTAAGTGCAAAGCTACCTCTACATTTCATGCACTCCCAGGTTGCTTCTCTTGGTTTCTTCTGTTTGTAACAAGCTTTACATATTCTAGTTGGGTGTTCTTTTTTAGATGTTCTCTACGGGGCAGCGGTATGGGCCGAAGACCTGATGACAAGCCGTCGCAGCCTGGCCCTACTGCGGAGACTGCAGAGAACAATAGCCATAAGGATAGCGAGGGGATATAGAACGATCTCATACGCGTCGGCCACCACACTGGCTGCATCCCCTCCCTATGAACTGCAGGCCCTAGCGCTCCGACGAGTGTTTGAACATCGGAGGGCCACGCACGAGGAAGGAAACAGGAGAATACCATCACCGGACATTAAAGCCGAGGTAGCAAGAGAGACGTGGGAGCGATGCCGCACTCAACTGGAGGAAGAAGCCGCGGTGCAGCATCACCGGTCTGTGTGTGCTGTGCTTGCCAATTAGGAGGCCTGGAGAAATCAAGGCGGGGTCCCGTTGTCATACAGGATGACGCAGGTGCTCACAGGCCATGGTGTGTTTGGCGAGTACCTGCTACTCATTCAGAGAGAGGTGACATCCACCTGTCACCACTGTAAGGAAGCGGAGGACACGGCGCAGCACACGCTGGAACACTGCCCGGCGTGGGCAGAACCGCAGCGCGCCCTGCAGCTGCACATCGTCAGGAATATAACACCTGAAGCGGTCGTGGAGGCCATGCTTCGAGGTCGCCAGGAGTACAACGTCGTCCGCACCTTCTGCGAACGAGTCATGCAGGCTAAGGATCAGGCGTGAGAACTAGAGAGAGGACAGGAGACCCCTCGAGAAGGACTCGAAGCAGGAACTCCGGGCGCAACAGGGGAAGGACATCACCACCGTCCTAAACGCCACTAACGGGAACTTAGCTCCAGGGGCGTGGTCCCCCTGGCGACCCTTCACAGGAAGCCTCCCTTGATGGAAAAGAGAGAAGGCAAGGCGGGGATTCCGCAGGTAGAAATTCGTACGAGTTCCCGGGGATCCACTACTGAATGTCAGGCTGACCACCGTGGAGTTTTAGTCGGTAAGAGTCCGACACTACTCGGTCGTTGCCATGCAACGGCGAGTGTCCATGAGGTTTTTTCCACGAAAAAAGAAAAAAGGGTATACGGATAGGACATACTCAAAAACATATCCGTAGGATCTCATCAAGTGAAGACAGCGAAGTTGATCAGTGCGACAATTTTAGAAATGAAGATTACGTGTGGAAAGTCGAAAATCATACGCCAATTGTTTCTACCGTTTGCGGAGAGACGCGATCTGGAAGAAGCGCGTCAACTGGAGTCGTAAATTCCCGTTACGATTCGAATAATCGACGCCACGAATAGATCGATCCTCTTATTTCTGTTAGGATAATAGGGGTGGTTGAGTTGATATAACACTGCAGTCAACAGGTTATAATATAGATATATTTCTATCAACTTGTACAGTAGATAGTTACGCCGTTGCGTATGGTATAAGTGAATTAGACGACTGATTGAATATAGATTATACTAGAACTGAGACAGACTGAGACTGAGACTCCCTTTTGAGTTGATGACTGAGTTTTGCCAGTTGTCTAGCTGATATTTTGACTGCTTTTGGTCTTGGCGACCGTGATGACTGACTATCCGCTCTTGTGCTATTACGGAGGAAAGCTCGGTATAGGTGTACCCTTTAAACGAAGGCGGATTCGTTGTTCACACTTTTAGTTAGGAAAATGATGATAACGATCCGCGATGCCCATTGGCTATAGTCAACGTTAATGAATGAAAATAGGAGGAGGAAGTCTCCTGCCAACGTGGCTCGTGGGTGACATTGTTCATGGGAATAACCTACTTTTCCCGTTAGGTAACTAACTTCGCTTTCTCCGTAATATGTAAGAGCGTGCAATAAATCTACGAACTGTTCTAAGGACCATCTATAAACCGAAACCATTTATAGGATTAAAGAATCCTTCAGGCTAAACAGATTAATTTGAAAAGCGTGCGTTAAAACACTTAAGTTAAGAAGTTTAAGTTTATGGTGGGTCCTTAAGTTTATTGAGGGTCTGAATATCGGTACGCGGACCCTTGGCGGCCAAAGAAGGAGGGACGCTGCACGGACCATGTCACACGACGTAACACCAATTATGCATGATTTTTCACGTGTTGGTGATGCAACTGTTAATACGCAAAATCGATCAAGAAGGGAAGTTTTTGAATTATTTTTTAACGAAGAATTAGTTACAAAACTAGTTACAGAAACAAATAAACATGGAGAAACCGACGCAAATTTTATGCCCCTTTCAGAAGATGAACTAAAAGTATTTATCGCTGTAAACATTTTAATACATTTAGTTTCTAAGCCGAATATTCAGAGTTATTGGACCACAGATAAAAGCATAGAACTACCAAATTTTAAGAATATTATGAGCCGTAACCGATTTGTCTCTATCGCTGAAAATTTATATTTTTCCAGTAATAATAATTCTAATGACGCACTCACAAAAAAACGAGAAGTTAATCAAATAGTAAAAAGGACTTTCATTAGTATATATGTACCGCATAAAAACATTTCGATTGATGAGTCATTAATGCAATGTAGAAGCCGTTTACATTATATACAATTTATTCGAACAAAACTAGCAAGATTTAATGTTAAGTTTTATAAACTGTGTGATTCGAAATCGAAATACATACAAAATTTCATTATATATACAGGAAAAGATAAAACTGATACCGGATCTACCAGCAGAAATGTTGTGATGAATTTGTTGGAAGAGAGTGAGTTATTGCACAAAGGATATTGTTTATTTATTGATAATTGGAATAGTTCACCGACATTGTATCGAGAATTACATAACAAGAAAACAAACGTATGTGGAACTGTGAGAATTAATGTGAAAGTTTGATGGCCCACAGACTTCCCTATCGCTTCAATGCGAGATAAAACGTCGGTTACATTGTTGTCTAGGCCTTTAACTCCTTCCCGTGCCATTTTGGTCGACCAAACTCGGACCCAATCGGTAGGAGTCAAAGCGTGGTAAAAAGCCAGTCTGATGCTCGAGAATAATCACAATACGAGCCGTAATGTAAATACCTATAATATAGTCACTTTGACACGATTCTGCTGTTGTGGAAATAAACTCGAATCCTTTTTCCTTTGATAGATATTATAAATATATTATATTTTGTAATAAATGACACTTTCAAAATTATATTTCTTGAATAAACAATACTTCAATAGAAATTCATGCGTCTTCAAATGTAATTTTGTCCTAAGGAATGTAATAATACTACACCTAAAAATGAACAGCATATTATAAACAAAAATTTAAGTTATAAGAAATGTTTACCTTGAATCAATATCTAATAAGGAATTAGAACATCAAGGATACAACAGTTTAGGATATTCATAATTGTGCCTCGCTTTAAATGAGTGCGACATGTTTTTGAAACCATCTCACTTAGTCATTCGCCTGGTCTCAAAAGTAACGAACGAGAGTCGAACTAATCGAAATAGTTTATCGATTATTTATGGTGGCAGGAACTATCCTTTTAATTAAAATATAATTCGAGAAAGCTAGGATTCGATATCTAGAGCAATACATAATGGTTACGAATACAGAAGATCAAGACCAGCTCGTAGTAAAGGATTCTATGCATTCTGTTGCTTCTCGTTTTACATTTTTCAATTTATCGCTGCAATTGCTAACAGTGATTTGTGCTGATACGTGTTGTCTTAAACTTGAATATAAGTCTTCGAACGAGTTAATTTTTAGGTATCATATGTTTCTTTTCGCGTTGTCACGTTATCTTTTCGGTGAGTGTGAGGTTCAATAATAGCTGTCTACCGCTTGCCTTGCACCTGGCTTTCGCTTCGCGGACCGAGAAAATAAAGTCTTCATCATCTAAGTCGTCTCGACCCCGTAGTGTCTCAACAATACGTACGGCTTTTTTTCGCTTGGAGGCCTTGTTCTTCGTTGCAGTCGCTCGTTTTCCTAATTGTGGCATGACTAGTTGCAGCTCGTGGTCTTAGTAGTCTGATCCGCCAGTTTCGTCATCGAAGCTTCTAAACTCGTGAGTTAGGCTTTGAAATTGTTCAATCAAAGTAGCAATTAGTTCGTTATTCGAACATTCACATATTTAACATTTAATAAATGGATTAAGTATGTATATTAAACTAAAGTATTTGAAATTTGGCATATATCATATAGGATTTTGGAAGATAGCCATGATCTATTATACAATATTTAAAGTACAAGGCAACATCATTTCACCATGTTTTTCTAATAAAACCGCTTGTAACACATACCATTGAGCATGATAGTTCGTGCATTTTTAATTTTTGTTCGCGTCCATCAGAATTTATTTTAGAATCTCCGCCAAGAAAATATTTCAATATTGCAAAGCTTTCTCTTCAAAAATTTGGTTTTCGCACTGGAGATTTGTACGACCCAAATTTTACTTGTAGCGTTTATGATTTTCTACATTCAATCAATGACATCAAATGTCTTGGTTCTCTAGATTTGATTTTCGCTTTCCTCGACGGAAGCAACATGAAAATATTTAGAAATTTTGATAGAAAGCCGGGCTTATCTTTTCAACAACTTTTGAATAGAATGGCGAAGATTAATTTACGTAGAACAAATAATAAAAGTGTTGGGGATTCTTTTGTAAAACTTTGGAAAGGTGGCGACATGCAGAGAGTATGCGTTCAGATCGCTCCATACTCTGCAACTGAAATTGTAGTAAAAATAAGGAAAGGCGACAAAAGAAGTGGATCAAAGTGTTGTGCCAGTGTGTGTGTGCAAAAGTGCGCAAAAAAGTGGTAAGGGACGAACTGGGTAGGATAGGAAAGTAAAGAAAATTCATCCCTGTCGACGAAGCAGTAAAGAGAACATATTAGGACACGCACCGACAGTGCCGCCACACGGGCACATCTCGGGGCATACGTGGGCAGGCAGAGACATCTTGAGATGCGGGACTGCAGAGCCCCCGGACGGGTTACCTTGGAAACTATCCGAGAGCACGTGTGCTCAGGGCGCCACTGTGTCGGCATCTCATGATCACAACTATTCGGGAATGGACCGCCAGGCCATCGGACGCGCTCTTGCGTCCTCGATGATAATACTAGCAGAAGAGAGGATATAGAGGTAGGAATGGAACCTAAGTAAAAGGTGACCAGGAAATTCAAGAGGATAGCAGATAGGATGGACAGACCACAGGATTCAGACATGGTACCGGTCATAGCGCCAAGCGCCGAATCAGACACCGGGAATACAAAGGCAGGAATCCCGCAGGGAAGTACGAGTCGAAGAGCCGCTGGCCTATAGAGCCTCGTCCTCATCAACGACGTCCAGGGGAAGAAAACTCAGCTCAAGACGTATCTATGGAGTTGGCCTTGGAGATGAGAACGTCCTCCACAGCTGACATAGGAGCCGAACTAATTCGGCGGGTAGAGGAGATAACGAAGGTGGCGACAACATCGACGAATCTAAAAAATACCTACATTAAGACCCTAAAAGAGGTGACAAGCACCATTGTCGTGGGTACGATGGAGTTGACAAGGAGGACGGGATCTGCCTGCGGCACTGAAGCTGTCAGGCTGGCGGAGATATTGTAGAAGAAGATCAAGGTCCTCGGGAAGAGCAATCCGGAAAGGCCGTGTGCGTCCGTCGGAAGAATGTACGATGCGACGCCTCCACCTTAGAGCTAGGATGAGAGGGAGAAGGATCGTCTCTCTGTCCTCAAGAGGAAATTTGAAGAGCTCGAGCCTTCGCTAATGAGGGCCCCAGAAGAAGAACGGTTGCGGGTAATGCCACCCAAATGCCATCGCCCCCCAGGGAGCAGGAGGGTGGTGAATGGGGATGTTGGTCGAGACTAGGAGGAAGAAGGATATGAAGAGACTAGGTGTTGGCAAGGTATCGGGAACCTCACAACTGTCTCCAAAACGAAGGCCGCTGCAGCAGAAGAGGAAACTAATGCTCCCTCGCCATCCGCGGTCATCTGAGGTGACGCTAACGCTGAGCGAGAGGACGAAGACATAATACGACATAATATAACAAGTGTTCCCCGTAGGTTGCTCCTATTGCGAAGGAGTAATGCTCGTAGGAGGATTTGGGATTTCCTCAGACTTGCACGACGGCGGAGGGGATAGCGGCGAGAATAGTAGTCAATCCCCATGCCAGAACTAACCTAGGAACAACTCCTTCAAATGGGAGAAGACGCAAGAGTGCTCCGATAATAATACGAAAGAGGTTCCTGGGCACTCCTGTTGAGCGTAGGCGGACCACGTGGGATTCTAATCGTTAAAGTCCGACACTGTCCCGCCGCTGCTCCAGAACGTTAGAGAATATAAAGGAACATTAGTGTATAAACGTCCCCAAATCAGCACTCAATACACTTTTGGTAATTCACTCTGAATATTTACTCTATAGAATTCATATAATAAATAGACTGTCATTGTCATGTCTAAAGTCCGAATTTGTCACCTTATTTGCGAAACGTTCGAACTACGACGTGAGAGGACAACCGGTGATCTGTTAATTTCGCGATTTCTTGTGTCTTCTACGTGACAACTTCGCCAACAGTCTGTATTAATATCACAGCTGCTTATAGTCTTCTGTAAATAAGAGACTGATCGCGAGTAAACGTAACATACAGAAAAGATATAATAAATTCTGTTTCATCCTATGAATATTTCACGATTGCGGCAGACTTTGATACGTCGTAGGATCAGAATCGCTGAAATAAGCACATAAAAAGCAAATATAAAAGTAATGGTCATATAAATAGACCTTCGGTAAGATGGAATTTCCCAAATGTCACCTACATACCAACAGGTATACCAACAGGTATAAAATTTATCAATTACTCGTTTATAAGTTGGTGCAATTATAAACAAGCACTTTATCGATAACAGCTATATACGTTAATATATGTGCAGATTTTACCTACCTTTCATATGATTTTAAATTACTTTACTTTGCTAAATAATTATGCAGTTATTTGTTTTAATAGAATTCATCGTTTTTCCAATAAATCGATATACTATATATGTTACATACCCTGTATTTACATACATATATATGTCGGGTTAACGTTATGATTACGATATTTGTCCGAGATCTGCGACAATGAGCTTGGGTTCGAAGCGACAACTAGTTGCCGAATGTAGCCGCGGTTACGGGAAGAACGTTTTATCTAACAGAGGTATAGAATTGCATAGTCCCCCTTAAAAAAAATAGTTGTACCGACACGTAACACTGAACATTCCAACAGTCTCTGTCCCATGGCTCGCCACACACGGACCCTATTCTTCGGGCAAGATGATTGCCAGATGTCGATGCATCATTCACAGTATATGTTCAGCTAGCCTAAGGAAACGCTATAAATCTTACGATTTAGTTACATAAGATCCTTCAAACAGACAAACAGTCTTTGTCTTAACAGTCCTTAAATCTATCACCCACTACGAGAAGATACGGGTAATCTGCTTTTTTCGCGAACGACGTTTCCCGCTGGGAACATTCTCTCAAGGGCGGCTAGCATCTTTCTCTAACCACCAACTTAGAAATTAACCAATTAACAGTAACATCCATTTCCCTCACTTTCCGTACGATGGTTGTCCTCGACGAATCCGATGATCTCGTGGACTGAGACACACCCTATCGTAGTTTTCCTCTGCAGTATCACTGTGACGGAGACATTCTCGTGCGATGTCATCAGCGAAAAAAACAACGTCTTTACGATCAGTGAATATTTCACGTCTTTAACAAAGAGTCAAACTTATATTTTGGAGGAAGGTACATTATGCTATCCCGTTGACCGCGGATTCGTTATCGAATCTAAGAGCATTGCCATTAGTGTTTAATCACCGCGGTTACTTGTCTATTTTGTATTATCCACACTTGTGCTAATAAATAACATCTCGATTATACAACGACAATGGATAGTTCTGTTGAAGATTAATTTCATCATTGAAAATTCAGAGGCCCCTGGTCCTAATCCGAACTACAACGACGACCCGAGCAGGGAGGGCTCATTTTTGTGGGCTGGCAAACCCACGTTCCCGCAACCAGGGGGGACCGTCGGGACAAGCGTCCCGCTTACGTGAGTGTTATATGTACACCGCAGGGAAGGTCGCCGGAAGTGTAATGCGCTTGACCACGGTTAGGCTCTCTCTACGTGGCCTTGAGTAGTAGCGCACCCACGGTCCTGATGCCAAGGGTGGGACCGTCGGGATAAGTCCCGGGTACAGATGTACTTTCAGGCCCCCGATTACATGAGTCCCATCTGGGTCTGCCGAACAAAGCTAGCAGGTCGCAGAGTCAGCAGTGACGTGGCCGTACATCCACACGACAGTCCGACCATTGACTTAGAATGGTACCACGTGGGTCGAGTATGAGCTCGGAGCGAGTAGCAAATTCCTCTGCTCGACGAGTTCAGGTTCAGATTCGTGGTGGAATGGTTGATGTCCAGTTGCTGGCAAGACGCCCGTTTATGAAGACCCCCCCTTCAACTTCTGAACGTTTTGTTGGCGGGTGAGCAGCGCACCAACTGCGCCAGAACCTTCCTAGAGAGACGGTAGAGCTTAGAAAACATCCCGTTCGACCTGAGATGAGTGACAGCTCCCGCAGGCCTAACTAATACAGATAGCAAGGTATTGGGTACCTTGCACACTGGTTGGGCGTAACCACATATGGTCCTAGGGGACTCGGGTTCAGTATGGCGAAAAATTAACGCTGCGGAATTGAGCCCGTAAAAACACAAGAAAAACTAGTTGTTAATCGTAGTAGGAGTGACTTGGATGTAGTAAATTACAGTATCGCGAGAAATATAAATCGTTAGTAAGATGTGATCCGAGAGATGGGTTCAGCTATTTCGCGACTTAGCGATTGGGCGACTAGTAAAGAGTGTTGACCACGTGGCCAGTGGCAGAAAGATGTTGACTGTTCTAAGGTTGGAGAATCAGTAAATTTCGTTGACGATGCCGTTCGAAGAAAGGCTTGTGAGGGTTGTTTCTAGAGTACGAAGAAAGCGGATTCGTTGATCACACTTTTCGTTAGGAAAGTGAGGGTAACGATCAGCGATGCCAATTGGTTAAAGGAACGTTAGTGAATGAAGATAGATGGTGGAAGCCTCTTACTAAATGTGGATCGTGGGTGACATTGCTCACGGGAAAAACCCGCATTCTCCGTGATTTTTGAGAACGAACAGTAAGCCTAAAGAATGTTTTAAGGACCATCCATAAGCCAAAGACTTGCTGGACTGAGAGTCTTGATTGTTAGGAATACTAAGAATTATGGTGGATTCTTAGGTTTATTGAGGGTTTAAGAGAGGGTAGGTGGACAACTGGTTGTCATCTCGCCTGCGGCGTGGGGTCTGGTTTATGTAGAGAATCACCGGACATAACACATAGTATACTTCACTGTTGAGAAAGTTCGCTGAATGATTTTTCTGGTCGCGCAAGAAATACAGTTTATAGTATTATCCCTAAACAGATTAAATTTCGCGAACCTATGATATGCCGTTCGTCGCTTATGGCTAAATCTTTAGCACGCCCATTTTTCTTTCAACCGTCACACGTTTCGATAACGGGTGGTGACCTTTTTCCACAAAACAACTTATTAAGACGAAATTAGTCCTAAAACGCAAGACAAAAGAAACTAAAGCGGTTGACATGCTAAAAGAATCATATGGATAAAACACTATGAAGCCACCAGTCATTTAATATAGACTGAAAAGGATGAAGGAACAGAAAAAGAATGGGAGATGATGCTCATGAGGCTTGGATTTTTACCTCGCAGAACAATGAGGATATTCTGTGGTTCGAAAACTTGAGTTATCAAATTGGCGAATCACTATCTGGATAATCACCGCAGCGCATAGTAACGCTTTAGGAAGTGCACACCCAAATCCAAAAAATGATTTAAAAATGCGAAAACTTGATGCTAGAATTGCTGATCCCACGGTTTGCTGACGGAAATCTGCGAACGTTTTGAACAGAATCTAAATACACTTAAACTTATAACGTGGTTAATAATTTATAGCAACATGAGATACAAATATTCTCAACTCTTTCTTCCTATTGTTGTAAACATTCGTTGAGATGGATAGAATATAGCTAAAGTCAACGTGTACCTAGTGCTTAGTCGCAGAATGCTCACACAGTTATTGGTCAATGCTTCTACCGTAGATACTAAGTACACGAAAAAAGAAAAATTAATGTGAAAACATTTTTACCACATTTTACAATTAACATATACTTTAATTTTTCATGCTTACAATATTTTCCGGGAAATGATGATTTCCAATTTTTTAAACTGAACATTTTTTTTGTATTATACATTATTATTTCATACATTAATATAATTTTAATCGCATAGGATATTCAATACATAGTTTCTTTCAATATTTCAAGATTATACAAGACTGGAAATAAACGAAATGTTTAAATGTTAAGTTTTACATTTGTCAATACTTTTTATTCTACAAGTTTAACGAGTCTGTCCAATACTATTACTGTCTATTGTTCAAGATGTAGATAAATATGTATATTTTCAAGTGAATAAGTTCCATTCTTATATGAGTGAGTATATACAAAACAGTGAGCAATTACCCAAACCACGCGTTTAAGTTTCAAATAAACAGATTTGAACTTACGTAGTAAGCAAGTGACATTCAAGACTGCAAATTAAAAAATTAACATACACCACCGATTATAATTGTATTACGACGGGAATACGTTATATTTATTAAAAAACGACTTAGGAGCGAGAAATTAGGGTTCTAGCACTGATACTCTTGGTCATTGGTGTACGTTATTACGTTGGTTATAACAAATAGTAAAATTGTATATCCTTTCATTTTTCCCATATATTTATCATTCATGAGCAAAAAGCTTGCTAGTACCTGTATGAAGATCCTATATATTTAAATTACACATGTTTGAATTGCAAAGAAGGAATTATTCGTTACGAGAAGAAGATGGACCAAAACGTCTAACATGAGTCAAATTGACACTAGTAGTAATCACATTATGTGGAAAGTATGAAACTCTTTGTTCAACGAATTAATATTTCATAGATATATTCTACGTTGAATTTTCTACAGAAAAGACTCCGTTTTCAAATTACTCGATATTAACAATAAAGCAGGATGACAAAATTACAATTCATTTTTAAGTCGTTTATCTTCTTAGTTAAAATTATTATTGTTTCCTTTTCAATATTACGTAAAAAGATTTGAAGAATAAATCCATGAAAGGAACGCTTGGAATATTCGTAGAATCCATGAATTTTAAGTCTTCTTAAAAAGTTTACCGTTTATAGGATGGACAGAAGTATAAATTCAGTTACAGAGAACTATTGATTTATAAACTGTTTGCATAAAAAATTGTTATTCTCATAATAATCTCATACCAAAGTCTTACTTTCGTGCTGCCTGCTTAATGTCAACTCGTGGTCGAATATTATTTGTTATTTTGATGTACAGCATAACCTCGATTATACATTGCGTACATACATCATCCGAACGTTCTATCATCAGAATATTGTATAATTCTCTATAGTGTATCTCATATACGTATACACGTATATACCTATACATGTGTATAATCCATATAGTATTTGTTTCTCCCAAAGCAAATATTCGACGATAATAACTGTCGAAATGAAATTTCGTGACAATATTTCCGTTCGGTATTTACATTCGAAACGTTCCAAACAATAATGTCGCCAAAACGAAAACTGGTAATTTTGTCAGCTGAGCAAAGGTACGAAGACCTTAAGTTGAAAGAAAGAGGTGTGAAGCGGAAACCGTATTACGAATGTTCGGTATTTCACAATCCTCCTTGACCAGATTATATGCACGCTTCGAAGAGTTTAAAAAACAATTGTAGACCGACACAGTGGTTATTAGCCGTCCCGAAAGATGTAGATCATGACGACAGATAACGAATTTAGAAAGAGTTCTTTACCACTGGTGCATACGATGTATGGAAAAAAACATAATAGTAACAGGATCAGAGAAACAGGAAAAAGCTCTGGAACTTAATAAAAAATTAAACATACATCCTCATTTTAAAGTCAGTAGGTGTTGATTGGAATACTTCAGAAATCGACACCGCATTACATATTTTCCATATCCATCTAATGCTACAACGGATAACTTCAAAGCTTAATTTAAAAAACTTCTGCAAGACGGGTGATCCTCATTGGAGAACGTCTACAATGTCGTTTACACAGCAACAATGTGCAATGCAGTACCAAAAGAAGCTTTGATTTTTCGCCGTGTGAACTCGACAGGAAGCCTACAAATGTGCAAAGATTACGCAACTGCACCTTTTTGTGCAAATATTACCGGATGTCACAAGTTGCCGGTACTAATAATCGGCAGCATTGCGACAACTCAACGTTCAGGCAATTTGAATACAGATACCTTCTCAACTATCTACAGAACAAACACCGATGCTTAGATGGACAGTAACATTTTCAATGAGTGGTTTGAGAAATATTTCTTAGAACCAGTTCAAGAAAGACAACGGAAAAAGGGGCACAGGGAGAAAACTTTGTTGTTACTAGATAATGCCAGGTCGTTTCACGATCTCCATTATCTAAATAATAAAGACGAATTCGTTACAGTCATGAGTTTTCCACTTAACGTATCAACACTCATTCAACTAATGAATTGTGGAATAATTCCACGTTTCATGCGTACGTACCGAAAAGAATTGGTGCGAACATTGAATTCATCACTTCTCTGCAATAGCGCGGAAGATGTGATACGCGTGCATAAGATATTAAACATATGGGATAGATGCCGCATTGTACATAATGTCTGGTCATACATCGGCAATGCAACATTGAAAAACGCGTGGAACAGCCTTTTGAACAATAAAAGCACGTGGACTGCGCAATACACAAAAAAATGGTAAATGAAGTATATGAAACAGTTAATTTGCTGCGTCGCTTACCTGAATGCGAACTATGCGATACTGCCAATGTGTTACACTGGCTTAAAATAGATGACATACATGATATAATCATAAACGTATGTATTGACGAAGTTCTTCAAGATTTTGAAAATAATACTCTGCCACAAGCGAATATAGAGAGTGTCGACTATCAAGCTGGGCCTTCTCATTCGTAACTCTATAAAAAGAGCTAACATGGTTTGCAGCGCAAAATGAAAGTAACTTGGAGGAAATGCTTCTATTAAGATGTAAACATTAAAAAATATATTAAGAAATATATGATTTAGCGCTAAGAAATTGTGGAACGCGCACGATTTCATGTAGCGTTTAATTGTTTGCTTGTACCATTTGGTTTGAAGCATACGACACTCAGTACAGAAAAAGCTGTTGTTCTATTACTCAAATACATTTATCATTATTAGTTCCGATAATCAAGGTTTTACTGTATATGGAAGACAAGGACATATGCAAAATGTTATCCTTGTATTTACATCCTCTGATTTTTATACCTTCAATTTGACAAATGAGAGTTAAGTAACTGTTAAAGTAATTCATTATTGGGAACATCGAGATAGGTCGATTAATGTATTAAACAAATGTATGGTAGCACAAAAAAATAAAATGATGATGACCATAAAATTTTATTTAAGAAATGTCTTTCAGAAGGAATATTATCTACCACTGCGTGTGCTCGTCCGAATAACATAATTTCGTCCTGCGTAATTTTTTTCATACAACCATTAATAACGAAGATATTTAGTTGTTCCGATTAAAGTGACCCATTCTGTGTATCAGCGGATATTCATCAGTTGTATTTTATTTATGTAATTTGTACTTTACAATTCGTCCAGCTGTATATTCGGTAAATTTTTCTAACTTAATTGCTAAATAACATATGGATGGCTATCCACAGAGGGATATCATGTTCGAATTTGTCTATTTTACTTCTTTGGTGATGTCAGTAGGGTGTTTTCTCTTTAGTGTTCTTTTTATGAGAGTTTTACTCTCTTCAGCAGTCATCTGGTTAGAACGCGTTGCCGTTCTTGCCTTGTATTTTTTTTTTTTTTTGCGTACCTGCCGATTTCATCTTTGACCATTGATATTTTTAAATCTTTGCGTATATCCTCGTTTCTGATATCACATGGGGCGACGATTGTAGAGACCCTAATTTATTTATGTGACTTATTACTGCTGTGCCCCATAGTGGTATTCCGTACATCCAAATTGGCTTTATTATCGTTTTGTAGATTTTTATTTTATTTTCCATGCTGAATTTGGAGTTTTGACTAGTTAGCCAGTACATCTGTCTTCGTTTTATCCGTATTTTGTCTATAATTAATTTCGTATGTTGCTTCCACGTAAGTTGTGTGCCTAAGTGGAGATCTAGGTATTTAAGTTGCTTTGTTTGTATTATGTGAGTGTCATTCAATTTGATATTTAGTGGTTTACATTTACGCAGTAAAATGTAATACGATTGCATTTACTGAGGTTTGTTTTTATTTGTTCATTTTGTAGCCATTTTTCTATTTCTGTGATATGCTCTTGTAGTAATGTGATTGCTGTTTCTGTATTAGTGCGCCTGACTAGTATAGTCGTGTCGTCCGCGAATGTCAGTATTTTGCTGTTGGTAGTTGGTATGTCGGCCGTGTATAGTGTGTATAATATTTGTCCTGAGGCGCTTCCTTGAGACCCCTGCCTTGATGTCGTTTACTTCCAAATATACATCCTTTATTTTAACTACAAAGGTTCTGTTGCTTAGGTATAATTTGAGTAAATGAGGGATTTGTTCCGGGAAATGTTGTTTGATGGTTTATAAGAGGATTTCATGGTTCATTTTGTCAGTGGCTTTCTCCATGTCCATGAGAAAGGCTGTACAGTATTGTTTCTTCCCTATAGCTAATAAAATTTCGTTGACAAGCCTGTGCATTTGCTCTACCGTGGAGTGTTTGTTTCTGAATCCAAATTGGTGAGCTGGTATTAATCTCTCTTTCTCTATTGTTGGTTTGAAGCGATCGTAAATTATTTTCTTTAGTATTTTGGAAAACACAGGAAGTAGTGATATTGGTCTGTAAGATCCAGTTTGGTGTGGGTCTTTGCTTGGCTTAGGCAATATTGTGATATGTGCTAACTTCCATGGATTTGGAAAGTATTGGATTCTTAAAATTTCATAGAATATTATTGTGATTAAACGTATTGCTTTTGGGGGTAGGTTTTCACGATTTTACCATTGATTAGGTCGATTCCTCATACTTATTGTTTTTTGTTTTTTTTTATTATGATTTTAATTTATTGTGCTGTTGTATTAGGTATGGTGTGGTGCTTGTTAAGTGAAGTACTAGTATTTCGGACGTTACTTTGAGGAAAATAATCGGATCGCGACAGTAAGTAAGAGAAGAATGTCACTGTGAGATACATATATTTTATTAGAATTTCCTGATGCTGGGGAACACGGCAAGCTTCAGTTTCAGCAGGAAGATACAATGGCACATGAAGATTTTCTGAAAATTGTACAAGAACTCTTTTCCATTTAATGGCAAATGAAATGTTCGGATTAACGGCTGCGAACATGTCGCTTTTGACGCTTAACAGTGTTAGTTTATGCAAAGTAACCACGATTATAGTCACACTTCGCGTGTAAGCAGTTTTGTCTTCTGTAGAAAAAATTTTTGACAACCAACGATAATTCGGTGAAAGGGTGATACCCTTGCTTTGCAAGCAATTTTTAAGAGAATGCTGTTATACGGTGACGTACATTTGGGCGGGTGTTAAATGTATGATGTTAAAAAGAACAGGAAATAGGCTAGTAAATTACATTGCAAACGCCATAAGGAAGAAGTGAGAGATAATATTACGAAAGATATAAAAGAAGCTCCCTCTGCATTGAGTGCAATACCAGGATTCAGTGATTGTGATAACGTCGACGCGATGGGATAATTTAACACATTTGTGCTGAAACTTATTCAATAATTGACTATGGCAGGAGTGTTACGTGTGCTTAGAATAATGAATTGTGACATGAATATAACGGTAATGATGGCATTCCTTAACATTTTGAAGCATTTTAATCTTTATGTATGGGGTTCAAATGATACGAGATACAAAGGAAATGTAACTTTATCAAATTAAATTTGCTAAAAAGTTACGCGATTAAGTAGCTAACAGGATTCGAGACCAATAAATCTTTAGTCAAATATTTAGTTTCATTAATTGCATTCCATATTTTTTGCATCCCATATTTTTTGCATTCCATATTCTTTCTCGAAATACAAATTTAAAGATGAACATCAGCAAAGTATCTATTCTATCCGAAAATTCTTATCCGTACTCTTGCCCTTCAATTAGTCCGTGTTACCTTTTTATAAACGTTTTACTGTATTTTAAAGAACAATTTTTACAAAAAGGATACTGATATATTAGGATTTCGAAACGCATTTTATTCCCAATATGGTTATAATTCAATGTACAAGGTAATGTACAATGCGTCGATGACGTTATCACGTAATTTTAAATGATAGAGGATTGGTTCAGCAAACGGTTGGGTTTATTAATAACACAGTCAGGTGTCTTTTTCGTACAGCAGGATTACAAGAACTATCTGGACCTGTCTCGTACTATTTAGGCGGAAAGCTCGGTATGGGTGTTCTCTTTTGAACTAAGAACGCGGATTCGTTGTTCACACTTTTCGGTAGAAAAGTGAGGGTAACGATTCGCGATGCCCATTGGTTATAGCCAATGTTAATAACTAAAATACGAGGAGAAAAGCTCCTTCAGACGTGGCTCATGGGTGTCCTTGTTCCTGGGAAAAATCAGCTATTTCGCTGGGCACATCTGCTTTCTCCGTAATTAGCAAGAGCGTACAACAAACCCAAGGACTGTTCAAAGGACCATCCATAAACCGAAAATACTTATATGGATAGAAGTTAAGCTAAAAAGATTCGGTTTATGGTAGTTCCATGAATTAATGCGGGTCAGTGTAACGAAGGGTAGGCCTTGGCGCCCAGACCTCGAGGAACCTCGCAAGGACTATCGCATCTGGCGTAATACGTGCCAGGCAGAAATTCAATCCGTGACATCATCATCTAGTTATGCCAATAATTCGCCTTCTCCGCTACACGAACCTTCTTTCCGAATTCTACTAATTGTTTTCGTTAAAACTCAAGCATACTCTGAGACATGAATATTGTATTGTTTCAACGGTCCAAAAGTTTTTTTATCTTTTTAGCCTCTTCTTCACATTTTCTACTTACACGACGGATTATATTACGGACCTCACTGCGAATCGTCTGCCATTGCTGATGCTATTGATATACATTTCATAATGAAACAACAACGAAATTGTAATTGAAAAACTACAAAATTAAGAACGTACTAAAAAATTAAAACTAAAATCGACTACAAACAAACCACAAAAAAAATTTAAAAGGCTATTATAACATAAAAGAATTGCAAAGAATTGTCATTATACTCTAACACTGTGTTTTAATACTATCCTATTTAATACTATTAAAATCATTGATAATTATTCTAGAAACTTAAAATTAATACTAAATTTTAATGCAAAATAACCATAAAATGAAAAAAAGAAATAAACTGGAACAATATAAAAAATAAGAATAAATAATAAATAAAATAAGAATAAATTAAATAATTGAAACTGTATTGCAAGAAGGAATGCCAGATAGTGACTGGCAGAATGATTCGAAAACTGTTCTTTGCATTGCTTTCGGCATATTTAGGGCGAGAACTCTGTTAAAATAAAATTAGGCTTCATACTCGGCCAAATTTTTCTTCCATCGTCGACGGTAAGATTAGGAGGGGTATCGTGCAAAAGTTAAGACAGAAAGCCTTTAATTCATAAAATGGATGTAAAATTAATATAGAATTATTCAAAGCAGCCTTAGATTATAGCAAAAGGAATAAGGGCGTGATATTCACAATAGTGGATATCTCAAAAGCCTTTGACAGGGTGCCCCATTCGGCAATAAAACCAGTTCTGGCAAGGAAAGGTATTCCGACCACAATAAGTGACATAATAAGTGAAATGTATAAGTATTGCAAAACTTCTATACAGGCAAAAAAACAACGAAAGGGTCGAGATAGGAATACTCAGTGGAGTTAAGCAAGGCGACTCTATGTCGCCGTTGTTCAATTTATGCATGGAGCCGAAAACTGTTAAACGAAATCGAAGAGAAAACCGGTGGCGTCAGTATTGACAATAGGATTAACGTCCCAGTCCTAGCGTTCACTTATGACATCGTTCTACTTAGTGAAGATGAGAGGGAGGCACAATGTCAGGTGGATATGCTTCACAAATACTCGAAGAGCCTAGAAATGAAAATCTCGAGGGAGAAGAATAAGACGTTCCAGGTGATCGCCAAGAGCAACACCTGGTTCATGAAAGACCCAGAAATAATGATTGAGGATAATCCAATATCACTTGTAGCTCTTGAGGAGGCTTTCAGGTATTTGGGCGCCAAAATGGGGCCTTGGAGCGATATCCATTGTGACATAGTTGTGCCGAAGATTCTGAGCGTTGTGAGAAGAGTCAGAAAGCTCTCTCTTAAACCATGCCAGAAGATTAAATTAATTGTAAACTATATCTTTCCTCGCTATATTTATAATTTATTGATCAATTCATCAAGTGACAGTGTCTTGAAACTGTTGGACAGCAAAGTCAGGAAAAAAATCAAGGCCGCTCTACATCTATTGCCTTCGACAGCCACTGATTTCTTCTATACTCCAAAAGCGAGAGGAGGATTGGGGTTACTGAGGTTTGAACATATTGTGAAACTCGGTAGCCTAAAGAGCGGAATTAAAATAAAGTAAGACGTCGTTCGTTCACTTTACGTGCGAATGTTTCATCGAATTTCTGCCATTCAGCTTGTTACGTCGAGTGACACTCTCCTCGACCGGACCACACCGCGGGCAGGCTGGCAAACAGATGTCCGCACCTCATCGCGGCGCGCCTTCAATAATCTCAAGGACCCATCCTTATTGTTTACTACGGAAACGTTCGTTCTGTCACGTAGGATGCCGTTGCGCCGCGAGGTTTAGTCTGGATCGTGTTTCTAACCGTCGCCTGCGGTCCGCCGGCGTCGTATACCAATAGTTTCATCTTCCCGACGAAACATACAATGTATCGACGAGCGTGTCACGTAAAATAATAATGAATTTAAGGAGAAAAGAAACTTTTATTTTTCTCTTTTGTTTACAATACACTTCCGAGCTCTAGACGTGACCGTTCAAGACTATCTGACTGCTCTACTGCTCTTACTGAGGAAAACTCGGTGTGGGTGTTCCCTTTGGAACTCAGAACGCGGATTCGTTGTCCACACTTTTTGGTGGAAAAGTGAGGGTAATGATCCGCGATGCCCATTGGTAAATAAATTAGGTAGTAAAGACAAGGAGAGCTAGATATGGCTCGTGGGCATCCTTGTTCATGGGAAAACTCTTATCTTGCCAGACACCCGCTTTCTCCGTATTAGGTAAGAGCGTGCAACAAACATAAGGACCATCTGTAAACCGAAAATGTTTACGTGAAGGAAACTGAAACTGAACAGATTCGGTTTATGTCGTCTTCTTAGGCCTGCTGCGAGTTAATAGAACAATAGATAGGTCTTGGCGTCCGGACTACGGGGAATCTCGCAAGAACCGTCACATCTGGCGTACCACATGGCAAAAAGGAAAGTTGATTCGTGACAAGGGTATGGTTGCCGCCTGGCCGCGAGTTCCAGAAACGTCGATGGCGATCCGTTCTTTATCTTCACAAGGAAGTCGTCCTACGTGATCATTGGCACGAGCGGTGGCGTGATCCTAGGGTAGTAGGGGGTTGTCTCCCCAAAAGACAAAGAATCGGTCTAAGATCATCTGTCGCATTTGAAAACTCTATCTGTACGGAACATTCATACAGCACATATCGAGAACTGTCAGAAGTCGAGTCGAACCACTAACTGTACTTATCACGAAACAAGTTGTGACGTCTTTACAATCATTTACCTTGTTGTTAAAAATATATGTTATCTTAACCTGTTAATACAGTGTTAAATTCATTGAACCACCCCTGTTATCCTAATCGAAACACGGGGAGCGACCATTTCGCGGCGTCGATTACAAGAATCGTAGCGAGAATTTACGCCTCTCGCTGACGCGTTTCCTCGCGACCGCGTCTCTCCGCGATCGGTCGTAACACAGCTTGTTTCATACTGTATCTGACTATCTCGGTTTTGACCGTTCAGTGTGTAATAACATTGATGATCCGTCATGTTACTATAGCACAGCAAATACTCAGCGTTTGCTTCCATACAGGCAGTAAGATAGCGCCCATGGGGGTTGTACAGAACATAGTCAAGATGGTAGAGATAGGTGTCTATTCGGTCATAATATTGAAAGAATGCAGGTACAATATAGATAGCATGGTTGTTTGTTTTCACTTCGGATACGAAATGCGCATTAAAGTATTTTTCGAGTTTGAGTATCAAGTATATGCACACTCGACTGCAGTGAAGCGATTCATGTGCGTGAAGACTCTGCCATACCGATGCCGATGACTCTTTCCGATAGTGAAAGGTTCCTGAATGACTTTCGTTAACCACCGTGCTTAAATATTGTGTATTCGGTTATTCCAACCATATCCTCGGTAGTATGCCATATCCTGTCTTGTGAATCCATAAGATATAATCCATAGTTGATTCATAACTGATTAACTGCTGCTCTGAGGATGGGGCAAGTTTGTCCGTTACGCTCTTACACGATTTCTTTTCTGGTTTTATACAGTTGTAACACTTCAGCAAGTTCTAAAATTGTGTCCCATAGTTAGACAGTGTCTTAACTTTTTCATCTTATATTACTTAGAGACGTAATTATAGCTGTGACATTCTTAATATCTCGATACTTCTATGTCACTCAGCACCCTGCAACAGCAAGCAACGTATAGCTTTTCTTTCCTCATTAGTAGGTTTCGAGCTTTTTTCGACATCTCGAGTACCTAGTGGCAGCTATATTTGTTCTTCGCTCAGAACTGGAACATGAGTTTCGCTTGGTGTTATCATTTTCGGCCTCTTGATTCCTTTGAAGTTCTGTTGCATGTTCGCTTCCATAATGTTCTCCTCCTTCTCGGCTCGAGAAAGGCCTATCACCCGTGGATTCCTCTTGATCGGGGCTCGCATAATCGGTTTTGCGACATTGGACTTTTCATTGGTCATCAGGATAATGACGTGGGTTTTTCTTATCGTCCCGATAACAATGCTGTTATGTCCCGTTATCTGGCACGGGCTGTACTCCGCCTCTCGGTCGGGACGGCCATTAGCGGGAGAAACATCATAGGTCGGACATCATATTTCAACAGTCCTGTAACAGGATCTGCTTGCGACACTGTAGTACCAAGGGAGACGGTTAGGAACACGGCCTAAAACGAGGCAAGACTACAAATTAAAAAATTAACATACACTTCAGATTATAATTGTATTACGACGCCAATACGTAATATTTATTGAAAAACATTTTAGGAGCGAGAAATTTGGATTCTAGCACCAGTCCTCCTGGCCAACGATGTACGTTACTACATGGATTATAAAAAATGGTAAAAGTGTGTATCCTTTCATTTCCCCCATATATTTACCACTTATGAGGAAAATAGCTGGCTAATACCTGTATGTAGACCCTACATACCTAACTTACGCACGTTTAAATTACAAAGAAGGAATTAATCACTACGAGAAGAAGATGGACCAAAACGTCTAAAATGAGTCAAACTGACACTAGTAGTAACCACATTATGTGGAAAGTATGAAACTCTCTGTTCAACGAATTAATATTTCATAGATATATTCTACGTTGAATTTTCTACAGAAAAAGACTCTGTTTTCAAATTACTCGATATTAACAATAAAGCAGGATAACAAAATTACAATTCATTTTTAAGTCGTTTATCTTCGTAGTTAAAATTATTATTGTTTCCTTTTCAATATTATGTAAAAATATTCGAAGAATAAATCCATGAAAGGAACGCTTGGAATATTCGTAGAATCCATGAATTTTTAGTCTTCTTAAAAAGTTCACCGTTTATAGGATGGACAGAAGTATATTATTCAGTTACAGAAAACCATTGATTTATAAACTGTTGGCATTAAAATTGTCTTATTCTCATAACAACCTCATACTAAATTCTTATTTTCGTGTTGCCGGCTTAATGTCAACTGTCGGTCGAATACTATTTGTTATTTTGATGTACAGCATATCCTCTATTATACATTGTGTACATACATCTTCCGAACATTCTATTATCAGAATATTGTATAATTCTCTATAGTGTGTCTCATATACGTATATACGTATATACGTATATACCTATATACGTGTTTAATACACATAGTATTTATTTCGCCTTATCAAAATTGTCGACGACAACAACTGGCGAAATAAAATTTCGTCTCAACATTTCAGTACGGTATTTACATTCGAATAGTTTCCAACAATAATGACGTCAGGACGAAACCGGGTATATTTGACTCGATGTCGCCTACAGATCAGTCAGCAGCTCTACACTGATTCTCTAATTTGAGAACAGTCAACGTCGCTATTGTCACGTAAAATAATAATAAATTTAAGGAGTAAGGAACTTTTATTTTATTCTTATGTTTCCAATACACTTCCGAGCTCTAGGCGTGACTGTTCAAGACTCCCTGACTGCTCTACTGCTCTTACTGAGGAAAACTCGGTGAGGGTGTTTCCTTCTGAACTAAGGACGCGGATTCGCTGTTTACTCTTTTGGGTAGAATAGTGAGAGTAACGATCCGCGATGCGCATTGGTTATGGCCAATGTTAATAAATACAATACGAGGAGAAAGTCTCCTACAAATTTGGCTCATGGGTGTCCTTGTTCTTGGGGAAAACCCAGCAGTTTCGCAGGGCACATCTGCTTTCTTCGCAATTAGCGAGGATGTGCAACAGACCAACGGATTTTTGGGAACCTTCATAAACCGGCGATGTCTATATGACTGTACCTTAATGTTTAACAGATGCGGTTTATGGGGGTTCCTTGGGCCTAATACGGGCCACCGTGACGATGGGCAGGCCTAGGTGGTCTGACCATGAGGGATGTCCCGCGGACCATCTCACGCGACGTAGCAATATAGCTGATCGAATTTCAGCCGTGACACTATACCGAGTATTCATCCGTCACTCATACATCTACTACACTTACAAGTATCGCAACGGCGTAATTACCCATTGTACAAAGTTGTTGGAGATATAGATAATACAACCTGTTAAAATCAACGTTATATTCATTCAACTACCCCTGTTACCTTAATTGAAATAGGGGATTGATCGACTCGTGGCGTCGATTATTCGAATCGTGACGAGAATTTATGACTTGCGTTGACGCGCTTCTTCGATATCGCGTCTCTCCGCGAATGATCGAGGATCAATGCCAATTGACGGACTTAACGGTAATTCAGAAAGCCTCGTTTTATGGCCGCGCCTTAGGCTTATTGCGCCCCGCTTAATTATATGTTCACAGCTGATGGACGCCTCGACCGTAGAGTCACCGGGCGTAACAGTTGTCTAAATATAAAGTATCCCCTTTAGGTAATACTGACTGCGATATCTCTTTCACAACACTTTCGAATGCTCTGTCACTGGAATTTACTTTATCGGTACCACTGTATATTTTAAAGTTATACCAGTAACCCAATATTGACTCATATAATTTATAAAATTTTATGCCAAATCTTAATTTCACGAATGATTCATCTATAGCAATGTGCTCTTGCATTATATATACTTATGTAAATCTTTGATTCAAGAAATTTATCACAGGTTTTATTTTATATAATTTATCTGCATTGTTAATTGAATTGTTATCTGCAAAATGCAAAAATTTGGATATTTGCAGAAATCAATTCAACGGCATCGTTTTTATGAAAATTGAAGTTTCTATACCCGCTCTCTTGAACCAATTCATTTGAATTGTTGGTTCCTTAACTTCAGTCATTATTACATATAATGTAAAATATATTTTGATTTCGCCACACTCTACAGGAAACCAAGTTTCGTCTATTTTTATTGTTCGTTACTTAGTTTGCGTATCGATTCGTCTCCGTGACAATATTTTCCTAAAATATATTATCAAATATTATATTAAAAATGTCTAATTCTTTTTTGTTTTCACCTACCTGATTTAAAGTTGTCACTTTTATGCCAGGAATCTCCGTATAGTTCCAGATTTTTGGTTCATTGGTTTATTCTTTCCAAACCCATAGCTTTGATTGTTGATGATTACTGTGGTCTTCATCTTCGGTACCATCTTTAATAACCAGTCGCTTAAAACGTTGTGGTGGTGGAAGTAAAATATCATTACTGTCATTGTCACTATTAAAAATATCTATCAAATCACTTTGTGCGATATTAGCAGAACTTTCACTGTCCTCGACAACGTTTAACATTCTTTTTCAAGACATTTTTAAGGACATATTTCTAATATTTTTCAAGAAAATATATCTGCAGGTCCGAATGCGGCCAAGAAAAAGAAGTGTTTGTCGCATGTAGCCCGAAGAACGTACAACGTTTCATGCTCGTGTTGTTTATGATTGGTCCGAAGGACGTACCACGTCCCTCTCATGTATTCTTTATGTTTGTCCCTTACGACGTACCACGAGTCCAACTCGACGTTGTAGGTTAAGAGGTTAAAAACTCTTATACTGGCACTATTTACAACGTGTTTACAGTTATATTCACAGTAAATGAAGAAGTAGCGTAAAATTTACGAAACTGTAGGTAATTACAAATTAGTTCGTAAACTGTATCAGAATACAAGAATAATGGAAGATTATTATCTAGATATAGAAGTCGTTCCGTGACAATGCGATTTTCAGTGGCTGTGTTAAAAATTTGGTAATCAAGTATGATTATTGCGATATCTCCATGTAGATCCTCCTCACATCAACTGGCGCAGAGAAAAGTAGGGTAATCATCGCTTTACGTTTGTGCTTATTTGCTATTGGATTTACGTAAAATAGTTCGTTAAGTGAAAATCGAGGCGTCCATCAGCTGTGAACATATAATTAAGCGGGGCGCAATAAGCCTAAGGCGCGGCCATAAAACGAGGCTTTCTGAATTACCGTTAAGTCCGTCAATTGGCATTGATCCTCGATCATCACATGCTAATACAACGAATAAATTTCTTATAGAACAAATGAACAGGTTTTATCCGTTAAACAATTACAAAATCCCATTGAACGCGGCGTTTCCCATACAAAGTCAATACGTATTCTTGAAAAAAACCTTGTCGAAAATGTAGAAATGCGAGTTTAGGGCTGTTTAAGTAGGCAAAATGAAAAAGATAAGAAAAAAGAAAAAAGAAACGAAAATGAGAGATATATAATGTTGGATGTTACGATCTGGTCTTGATCTTCGGTGTTCGTAAACATTATGTTTTACTGTAGATGTCGAATCTTGAGTTTCTCGAATTATATTTAAATCAAAACAATAGTTACTGCCACCAGAAATAGTTATTAACTATTTCGATTAATTTGGCACTCATTCGTTATTTTTGAAACAAGGCAAACGACTGAATGGAACGATTTCAGAAACTTGTCGCACCCTTCCAGGGCGCGGCACTATTTCGAATATTCCAATAGGTCGTGCTCTTAACACCTTCGCGACAATTGAATGGAATAAATTCGGGGAATTGTCGCACCCTTTTAAGACATAGCACTATTTTGAATTTCGAAACTGCTATATCCTTGATGTTTTAATTCGTTAATATAACCGTATGGCTAGCGTTAATTGTATCAATACAACTGATAAATAAAATTCCATGTTTCGACTTACCCGCTATGTGCAGAAGAATTACTACTGGAAGGATTAAAGCTTTCCTAGAATAAATAAATATTTCTGCTATCTTCTTAATTGTTGACAATAATAATCAACGAATAATTTTATTAAAGTCATCCATGTGGTACAAATCCGAAATAAAAGAAGAAAATGTAACAATATTTAGCTTCTCACCTTACTTATATATATGGTCGATCGCACTCTTGGAATATCATACTGAGTTAGTATAGTTATTGGAAGACAATGAATCGTTGACGATTAATAAATGCTCCGTTTTACTTCATGCCATTATTCAAAGTATCCATTAAAAACAATTCTCAGCTTCGCAAAGGCTACTGTTTTTTTGAACTTGATATTAGCTCTTAACAAACTTTTAACTTTGACAAAATTTCAACTGAACTGCTCTCTCTCTACAAATTTTTACGGAACTACGTTACAGAGCTTAACTGGACTGCTCTCTCTACAAATTTTTACTGAACTGCCTTGTTTCTAAGCGGCTACCCTTATTCATACTAAGACTATCGTGGCCAATTGTCACGTGACGGGTTATTCTATGATAGCACGGTGTTACGTCCGTTAGCGGAGAGACGCGGTCGCGAGGAAAACGTGTCAGCGAGAGGAGTAAATTCTCGCTATGATTCGGCTAATCGACGCCGCAAAATAGTCGTTCCCCTTCTTTCGATTAAGATAACAGGGGTGGTTCAATGAATTTAACACTGTGTTAACAGGTTAATATAATGAGTATATTCAACAATCAGTCGTACAATAATATGAGCGTCACAAAGTATTTGGCGATGAGTACAGTTAATGCGTTACAGAAATTCGACCCGACTTTACGATATCTCTTAATGAATTCGTTAGACTAAGCGACTTTATTCGTCAGAGCTCTCGATGTATGCAGTTAGACTTTACAAAACGGACAGATTTAAGGGTAGAATCGTTACAGACATGTTGACTGCTCTGACGACGAAAACGAACTACTTGAAAGTGACGATGCTGTGTAGGAGGAGAGCTAGAGATGGGTGTTTAGCGCACGGGACCATCGGATTTGTTGATGACAGTTTTTGGCCGGGAAAGTGAGGGTAATAGATATTGTTCCTATTGGCTATTAAGACTGTTGGTGGATTAGGAAATGTCTTAGCCGCCCTCGATAGAAAGTTGGTAGTAGGAAGCATCGCACGTGTGAAAAACTAACTTTCACGTGTTTTCCCGAAACAAACCATAAACCTTAGAAAACGCTTTCGCAAAAAGCTCCTTGTTCGATCTGAAAGATTTTAGCTAAAATTTTCTGAGATTTATGGTCGGTCCTTGAGAATCTTAAGGGTACGCGATAAGGATGTGCGGATAGATGGCTGCCATCCCGTCCGCGATGTGTGGCCCGGTCCAGGTAGAGAGTCGGCCGACGTAACACACGGAGTTTTGGTAAGTGATTACTTATGCGGGCGCTGCAACCTTCGGTTCTACTGATGCCCTTCAAGAAGTATTAGGGTTTTAGCTGATGTGATGTAAGTGAGTCGAGTCCGATTTAGACTTTGAATCAAAGTACATTCGAAATCCCGTGAACCGTGGATTCGTCATATCGAACCTAAGGTCATTGTCATTAGCGTCTAGTTACCGCGGCCACTTGTCGATTTTTTACTATCTATATCTGTGATAATAAACGCTATCTCGATTGTACAACAAGGATGAACAACCCAGGCGAAGATTCGTTACACGCCCCTAATCCAAGCCCTAACGACATATATATGTAAGATCTTGGGATAATTCAGGTAATCGATTCTGAAGTCTGAAAATCGAGTTTTATTGTGAAAGTAATTAGATAAAATACAAAAGTAAACAATTGATATCCGTCTATAACAATAAATAACAATAAATTACATAGCCGCGAAATAACAAGTTCTATACAATGTTTACCTGAAAATCGCGAATCGATTTTCAACGCCCTGAGCTACCGATCTTTCTCTGTCAATTTTCAAAATTTTAAATGGTTATTCTGTGCTCTTGTCTGTCTCTGATGTTGCTCCCTGTCCGTCCGTTTGGGAAAAGAGTGTCTCTCAAAAATGGTTGTCCGCAAATCCCTAAGAGGGTCGCTCTGTCCGTGAAACAAAAAAGTCGTGCTACCCGTAAAACAAAAAAAGTCCTTATCCCACGTGAACTCTAGGGAGTTTACATTTATATATATAACAATTAGAATGAAGATACATAATTAATTTAAAAAGCGACACTGATGTCATAAATATTTTCAACCGCTTATGATACATTTAAAGTTTATACTTAAAAGTTCTTTTAGATAACGTTATATATTTTAAGTAAAGTTATTTTAGATA
Organism: Bombus pascuorum; assembly: GCF_905332965.1. Taxonomy (NCBI): domain Eukaryota; kingdom Metazoa; phylum Arthropoda; class Insecta; order Hymenoptera; family Apidae; genus Bombus; species Bombus pascuorum. The sequence goes on along the minus strand of NC_083494.1, from coordinate 5,073,638 downwards.
TTTATAATAGTTTGTGAAAAAATTGTATAAGAATTGTAAATTTTATAACTTTACATAAGGCTTTCTAAGAAAATTTGTTTTGTCGTCATTACTTTTACTTGATACGACATACCTACAATTAAACGAGTTTTCCTCCTATAAAATACAACAAATTTGCTAAAATTGAAAAGAAGAAAGGATAATTTATATCGAGAACCGCCGTAACAAGTTTCTCAAACCGTTTTGTGTGTGTACAACTGTGGTTCCTTAACTTCCTTTAACCAGGACGCAATTTAAGAAATGTATAATATAAGATATTTTGGCATATTTTTTATACAAATGCTAAAATTTACAATAACACGATTAAAGGAAGAAAAAGAATCTTGCTTAGTTAATAGGGAACATTGGTTTAAAGTTTACATGCACTACAAAAAATGCATATATATGTCGGGTTGGCGTTAGGGGCGTTTAATGAATCTTCACCAGTGTTGTTCTAATGACAATGGCCCTAGGTTCGATATAGCGAATCCACGGTCCACGGGATAACGAATATACTTTGCTTCAAAGTCTAAGTCGGACTCGACTTCCTACTCGTGATACAAGGATCGTTTGATTGACTCTTTGTTAAGATGGAGATTATTCCGATAGTACTAGCACACTAGGCGTTTAGCTAATCAGATTGCCAGAAAGGAATGACTTTCCGTCGCGACGACGCTGCAGAGGAAAACTATGATGGGGTGTGCCTAAGGGCACGAGATCATCGGATTCGTCAAAGAAAGCCTCCACTCGGAGGGTGAGGGAAATAGGCGCTGCTGTTAATTGGTCAATTTCTATGTTGGCGGTTAGAAAAGGATGCTAGCCGCCCTAGAGAGAGAGTTCCTAGCAGGTAACGTCGTACGTGACCAAATCAGGCTTTCCCGTAACTTCCCGCAATAGGTGACAGATTTACAGGCTGATGGAACAAAGACTGTTTGTCAATCTGAAGGACTTTAGTTAACTAAGTCCTAAGATTTGTAACGGTTCCTCAGGTTATCTGAACATAAACTGTAAACGATGCATCGGCATCTGGCGATCATCTGGCCCAAAGAATGGGGTCTGTGTGTGGCGAGCCGCGGGGCCGTTGGAATGTATTATTGTCAAGTGTCTGTACTGCCAATTCTTTAAAGGAAAGCTATGTTACTTTATATCTCTGTTAGGTGAAACGTTCATCCCGTGACCGTGGCTACGCTCGGCGACCGGTTGTCGCCTCGAGCCTAAACTCATTGTCTCAAGTTTCGAATGACTGTGTCTGGGTTATTTCGTAAATGCTACAGTATTGAGGCTTTTCCAAATAATTCCAACGGGGGGGACCCGGTGTCCTTTCATCTCCGACACGGCCATCCTGACTATCACACGTCCTCGGGTGTATCTAGAATATTGGGTTTCCCCAATGTTAGATTCGATATAACTGTCGTTATTTACAATTTAGTTAAGTGTCAAAATAGGTCAAGGGTCCAGTTTGACAGCAAAAATTCTGGTCGGACGTTTGATAAAGAAAGAGTTAAAAGAGAGTGGAAATCCGTAACGTTACGATTGATATTCAAAGTGCTAGTCGCATTTTGTGAATCATCAGTCTGGGCGTAATGACATGATGGACCATTCTCGATCTCGCACCTAGACGACCCTCAGTTCTCTGGATCATGATACCACACTGAGCTTTTGTTCAAACACTATGTTAGATGTTATCTCCGTAGTGTTAACGATACTTGAATTGAATTCGGTAACGGTGTGTTGATCCCACACTTACTTTGTTTGGGCCGTATGCCCCCCGTAAGCGTGTGTGTGCCACTATGTTCGATCCGACACCTGATTACCGCACTGGACATGTATGAAGACATTGTCCTTTGCCATATCGCCACACTGGGCGTTTGTTAGAACACTACGTTAGATGTTATTTCCATGATACTTGAATCGAATTCGGTAACGGTGTGTTGATCCCGCACTTACTTTGTTTGGGCCGTATGCCCCCCGTAAGGCGTATGTGAGCCACTATGTTCGATCCGACACCTGATTACCGCACTGGACATGTATGAAGACATTGTCCTTTGCCATATCGCCACACTGGCATATGCAAACTCTTTCTGCTAAGTGCTGTGGTCAGCATGATCCTCTGGGACCGAGGTACTCGCATCGTCATGGTCACTGTTCTCGTCATCACCGCAGACGTCCAACTCAATAGGAACGCGACTATCTGGCATTTTCTTTAACCTATCATGGCTGTATTTATATGACCGTTTGCCGTCTAGTGTTTTTAAAATGTACCTATCTCCTTCCAAAATTTCCGCTATCACAAATGGACCGCTAAATTTCGGATCTAGTTTCGTTTGGTTCCTTTCCTCGTTTTTCTTTAATACAAAGTCACCGAGATTGAATTTAACTACTTTGGCTTTCGTTTTATCGAATCTTTCCTTATCATACTTAGCGCTATCTTCCATATTTCGTATGGCCTGTTGTCTTACGTTGCAGATATCTATTTCCTTTTCTTCGGTATTTTCAGATAGTAGTAACCCGTAGGGTCTCGCTGTTTTACCAATTAATAATTCTAGCGGACTCGATTTAGTCACACGATGAGTGGTGCAATTTAAAGCTAACTGTATTTCGCCGATCGCGTCTTGCCATGATCGCCCGGTCGTTTCTACCGTTGTAAACATATTCTTTAATGTACCCATAGTACGCTCTACTTGTCCATTCGCTCTACTAGCACCGGTTGCTATTAGGTGGAGTTTAATTTGTCTATCCTTACAAAAATCTTGAAATTCTTTGCCGGTAAAACATCGCCCTTGATCTGCTATTATCCGAGAGGGACTGCCGAATAGAAATATGGCGGACTTAAGTGCCTTAACGGTGCTAAGGGAGTCTATTTTACGAGTGTGGTGTAGGTATACAAATTTGGTAAAGGCATCGATCAGGACAATGACGTATTCTTTCGAGTCGTTCTTGCCGCTCAGCTTTCCCGTTATGTCTACGTGAATGGTATGCCAAGGTATGCTGGTCTTAGGTATGGGATGTAATTCAACTTGCACTTTGCCTGAATTCGCCTTAGAAATCTGACAAGCATGACAGTTCTCTACGAATTTGCGAACATATTTCGCCATCCCTTCGAACCAGTAATACTCGTACAGTTTCTCGAGCGTTTTATCCCAACCTAAGTGCATAATTGACTGGTGTATGTGGTTAATGACGGACCGCCTAAACCCTCTTGGTACGATGGGCAGGCAGAGGGTCTTGCCTCTCCTTTGTATTTTACGGTAAAGGGTACCGGATCGTAACTCATACGTACTCGCAATGTCTTCCGCGAGCTCGTCGTTTCGCAGTTTGTTGACGATTTCAGAAATTTGAGGGTCGCGACGTTGTTCCGCTAGTAGCCAATCTTCCGAGATTTCGGCCAGATTAATTTTCTTTTCTTCGATCTTGTTGGTGGGGGCGCGGTCGGTGTCTACAGGATTACGCGAGAAGAAATCTACGTGGGCCATTCGTTTGCCTTCTCGGTACATAATGTCGAAAGTGAAAGTTTGCAAGTAAGCCCACCACCTATGAACCCTGTCACTTAGACTTACTTTATTACGAGCTGCTTTTAACGAATTACAATCAGTGACAACGAGAAATTCCCGTCCGTGCAGATAGTGGCGAAAATGTTTAACGGCGTTTACAACTGCCAGGGTCTCTAGTTCATATGAATGATACCTGGATTCCGCGGGGCTCGTTCTCTTACTGTAATATTCTATTACTCGGTTTCTGCCGTCGATTTTGTGCATTAAAATAGCGCCGTATCCGTCCGAACTAGCGTCAGTACGTAATTCTATCGGGTAATTCGGGTCAAATATCATTAACACCGGCTCGTTGGTCAGGATGGAAATTATTTTTTTTTTTTGCCTTATGGTTTCGTGTCTATCTGTCCAAGTTAGGTTTTTAATACCGGAGGTAAGTGCGTACAACGGTTTCATTACCTGTGAAAATTTAGGGACGAATTTTCGGAAATAGGAGGCTAAACCTATGAACTGCCTAAGTTGAGCGACGGTCGTTGGTGCCGGTAGAGAACTCAAGGCTCGTATTTTATCCGGATTTGGGCGAACTTCTCCGTTATGAACTACGTACCCGAGATAAAGTACAGACGTCTTGAGAAAGGAACACTTCGAAAAATTGAAGGAGAACCCGGCGTTTACGAGGGTACCTAGTACGATGCGTAATCTTTCTAGAGCCTGGTCTACCGATTCAGCGATGATTAGGACGTCATCCAGGTAGACAACGACGTACGAGTGAGCGAGGCCGCCCAAGGCATTGAGAATAGCCCTCTGGAAAACGGACGGTGCGTTTTTCAATCCAAACGGCATCGTCGTATACTCGTATTGCCCGTCGGGGGTGACAAACGCTGTATATTCTGTCGAATTGGGATGAATGGGGATTTGATGGAACCCGCTGGCCATGTCGAGGCTAATGAAGTACTTTGCCCTTTGCAATCTCGCGATTTGATCCGCGATAAGAGGTAGAGGATATCGGTCCGCGACCGTATTTTTGTTTAGCTCTCGAAAATCTACGCACAACCTATCCGAGCCGTCCTTCTTCTTTACGAGTAACATAGGGCTCGCGAACGGTGAGTTACTAGGCCTTATGATTTCTGCCTTAATTAATTCGCTTATTCGTTCGCGTTCTATGCTTCGCTCTGCCTCGCTAAGCCTGTAGGGGTTTCTTTGTACGGTGATATTAAGATCAATCAAACGTATCTCTAACTGTCCCGTATTTACACGTGTACGCGGGAAACCCGTAATAAACGAACTCTTAAATTCTTCGAGGATGGAGATCAATCGGTCTTTATCTTTACCGAGCACCTCGGTGTCGACTCCATTAATATCGATTTTACTTTCGGCGGTTATATTGTAAACATTGGCAGCTTTTGCCCTGCAAATACTGAGGCTATTTTGGGTAATATTTACGTTAAAACCTTGGCTCAAAATTTCGCGGCCTATCATGATGTCGTAATTTAGATAGCCGTCGGCAAGGATGTGAAAAATTATCTCCAACGCAAAACCATTAATACGTACTATGGATGCAATTTGAGACGTGCAATTAATACGGTGATTTCCTATCCCTCGCATTACTACTACGTCGGTCGTTCTTTTGCCGGAAAATTTCGAGGCTACGGACTCTTTGATTAGCGAACATTCGGCTCCAGAATCGAAATAAAACGAGAACGACTCACCCAGATGGCTTAATTTACCAGTTGAAGACTCCACCACGCAGGAGTTGACTCGACGTTCGTTATCAGGGTTGCGATTTGTTTTCTGCAGCAGCGGGCAGTTGGGTGCGATGTGGCCCTCTCCGCGACACTTGAAGCATGACACCTTGGACGATCCAGCCGGTCGGCTTTTCTCCTGTCTCTCGGTTCTCATTCTCGTACGACACTCCGCTATCTTATGCCCGGGAATACCACAGTGACGACACTTGATCCGGGGGTCAGGTAGCTTCTGCCGTTTAACTTCGGGGCCCGTTGATGGATTTCCTGACGAAGGCGCCAGCCTCTTCTTCGCGTAGTGGAAAGCATTCATTTCCGTCAAAAATTGGTCCAGAGTCTTGATGTCGCTTGTAAGCGCTAGTTTCTCGACACGTTCGTCGCGCAGACTCAGGTGATGAAGAACGGTGGTGATACTTCCTTAGGTTCCGCACCCGCCTCTTGCTCTTTCAATTGACTCACGATGGCCAGAAGCTGCTCGGTAATTGTAGACGGTGGTGATCCTACTTCTGATGTCGGGTTGACGTTAGGGGCGTATAATGAATCTTCACCAATGTTGTTCATGGTTGTCGCACAGATATTTATTACACAAGTATGGCTGATACAAGATTGACAATCGGACGCGGTAGCTGGACGCTAATGACAATGGCCCTAGGTTCGATATAGCGAATCCACGGTCAACAGGATAACGAATATACTTTGCTTCAAAGTCTAAGTCGGAATCGGCTTACTACTCGTAATACAAGGATCGCTTGATTGACTCTTAGCTAATCAGATTGCCAGAAAGGAATGACTTTCCGTCGCGACGACGCTGCAGAGGAAAACTATGACGGGGTGTGCCTAAGGGCACGAGATCATCGGATTCGTCAAAGAAAGCCTCCACTCGGAGGGTGAGGGAAATAGGCGCTGCTGTTAATTGGTCAATTTCTATGTTGGCGGTTAGAAAAGGATGCTAGCCGCCCTAGAGAGAGAGTTCCTAGCAGGTAACGTCGTACGTGACCAAATCAGGCTTTCCCGTAACTTCCCGCAATAGGTGACAGATTTACAGGCTGATGGAACAAAGACTGTTTGTCAATCTGAAGGACTTTAGTTAACTAAGTCCTAAGATTTGTAACGGTTCCTCAGGTTATCTGAACATAAACTGTAAACGATGCATCGGCATCTGGCGATCATCTGGCCCAAAGAATGGGGTCTGTGTGTGGCGAGCCGCGGGGCCGTTGGAATGTATTATTGTCAAGTGTCTGTACTGCCAATTCTTTAAAGGAAAGCTATGTTACTTTATATCTCTGTTAGGTGAAACGTTCATCCCGTGACCGTGGCTACGCTCGGCGACCGGTTGTCGCCTCGAGCCTAAACTCATTGTCTCAAGTTTCGAATGACTGTGTCTGGGTTATTTCGTAAATGCTACAGTATTGAGGCTTTTCCAAATAATTCCAACGGGGGGGACCCGGTGTCCTTTCATCTCCGACACGGCCATCCTGACTATCACACGTCCTCGGGTGTATCTAGAATATTGGGTTTCCCCAATGTTAGATTCGATATAACTGTCGTTACTTACAATTTAGTTAAGTGTCAAAATAGGTCAAGGGTCCAGTTTGACAGCAAAAATTCTGGTCGGACGTTTGATAAAGAAAGAGTTAAAAGAGAGTGGAAATCCGTAACGTTACGATTGATATTCAAAGTGCTAGTCGCATTTTGTGAATCATCAGTCTGGGCGTAATGACATGATGGACCATTCTCGATCTCGCACCTGGACGACCCTCAGTTCTCTGGATCATGATACCACACTGAGCTTTTGTTCAAACACTATGTTAGATGTTATCTCCGTAGTGTTAACGATACTTGAATTGAATTCGGTAACGGTGTGTTGATCCCACACTTACTTTGTTTGGGCCGTATGCCCCCCGTAAGCGTGTGTGTGCCACTATGTTCGATCCGACACCTGATTACCGCACTGGACATGTATGAAGACATTGTCCTTTGCCATATCGCCACACTGGGCGTTTGTTAGAACACTACGTTAGATGTTATTTCCATGATACTTGAATCGAATTCGGTAACGGTGTGTTGATCCCGCACTTACTTTGTTTGGGCCGTATGCCCCCCGTAAGGCGTATGTGAGTCACTATGTTCGATCCGACACCTGATTACCGCACTGGACATGTATGAAGACATTGTCCTTTGCCATATCGCCACACTGGCATATGCAAACTCTTTCTGCTAAGTGCTGTGGTCAGCATGATCCTCTGGGACCGAGGTACTCGCATCGTCATGGTCACTGTTCTCGTCATCACCGCAGACGTCCAACTCAATAGGAACGCGACTATCTGGCATTTTCTTTAACCTATCATGGCTGTATTTATATGACCGTTTGCCGTCTAGTGTTTTTAAAATGTACCTATCTCCTTCCAAAATTTCCGCTATCACAAATGGACCGCTAAATTTCGGATCTAGTTTCGTTTGGTTCCTTTCCTCGTTTTTCTTTAATACAAAGTCACCGAGATTGAATTTAACTACTTTGGCTTTCGTTTTATCGAATCTTTCCTTATCATACTTAGCGCTATCTTCCATATTTCGTATGGCCTGTTGTCTTACGTTGCAGATATCTATTTCCTTTTCTTCGGTATTTTCAGATAGTAGTAACCCGTAGGGTCTCGCTGTTTTACCAATTAATAATTCTAGCGGACTCGATTTAGTCACACGATGAGTGGTGCAATTTAAAGCTAACTGTATTTCGCCGATCGCGTCTTGCCATGATCGCCCGGTCGTTTCTACTGTTGTAAACATATTCTTTAATGTACCCATAGTACGCTCTACTTGTCCATTCGCTCTACTAGCACCGGTTGCTATTAGGTGGAGTTTAATTTGTCTATCCTTACAAAAATCTTGAAATTCTTTGCCGGTAAAACATCGCCCTTGATCTGCTATTATCCGAGAGGGACTGCCGAATAGAAATATGGCGGACTTAAGTGCCTTAACGGTGCTAAGGGAGTCTATTTTACGAGTGTGGTGTAGGTATAAAAATTTGGTAAAGGCATCGATCAGGACAATGACGTATTCTTTCGAGTCGTTCTTGCCGCTCAGCTTTCCCGTTATGTCTACGTGAATGGTATGCCAAGGTATGCTGGTCTTAGGTATGGGATGTAATTCAACTTGCACTTTGCCTGAATTCGCCTTAGAAATCTGACAAGCATGACAGTTCTCTACGAATTTGCGAACATATTTCGCCATCCCTTCGAACCAGTAATACTCGTACAGTTTCTCGAGCGTTTTATCCCAACCTAAGTGCATAATTGACTGGTGTATGTGGTTAATGACGGACCACCTAAACCCTCTTGGTACGATGGGCAGGCAGAGGGTCTTGCCTCTCCTTTGTATTTTACGGTAAAGGGTACCGGATCGTAACTCATACGTACTCGCAATGTCTTCCGCGAGCTCGTCGTTTCGCAGTTTGTTGACGATTTCAGAAATTTGAGGGTCGCGACGTTGTTCCGCTAGTAGCCAATCTTCCGAGATTTCGGCCAGATTAATTTTCTTTTCTTCGATCTTGTTGGTGGGGGCGCGGTCGGTGTCTACAGGATTACGCGAGAAGAAATCTACGTGGGCCATTCGTTTGCCTTCTCGGTACATAATGTCGAAAGTGAAAGTTTGCAAGTAAGCCCACCACCTATGAACCCTGTCACTTAGACTTACTTTATTACGAGCTGCTTTTAACGAATTACAATCAGTGACAACGAGAAATTCCCGTCCGTGCAGATAGTGGCGAAAATGTTTAACGGCGTTTACAACTGCCAGGGTCTCTAGTTCATATGAATGATACCTGGATTCCGCGGGGCTCGTTCTCTTACTGTAATATTCTATTACTCGGTTTCTGCCGTCGATTTTGTGCATTAAAATAGCGCCGTATCCGTCCGAACTAGCGTCAGTACGTAATTCTATCGGGTAATTCGGGTCAAATATCATTAACACCGGCTCGTTGGTCAGGATGGAAATTATTTTTTTTTTTTGCCTTATGGTTTCGTGTCTATCTGTCCAAGTTAGGTTTTTAATACCGGAGGTAAGTGCGTACAACGGTTTCATTACCTGTGAAAATTTAGGGACGAATTTTCGGAAATAGGAGGCTAAACCTATGAACTGCCTAAGTTGAGCGACGGTCGTTGGTGCCGGTAGAGAACTCAAGGCTCGTATTTTACCCGGATTTGGGCGAACTTCTCCGTTATGAACTACGTACCCGAGATAAAGTACATACGTCTTGAGAAAGGAACACTTCGAAAAATTGAAGGAGAACCCGGCGTTTACGAGGGTACCTAGTACGATGCGTAATCTTTCTAGAGCCTGGTCTACCGATTCAGCGATGATTAGGACGTCATCCAGGTAGACAACGACGTACGAGTGAGCGAGGCCGCCCAAGGCATTGAGAATAGCCCTCTGGAAAACGGACGGTGCGTTTTTCAATCCAAACGGCATCGTCGTATACTCGTATTGCCCGTCGGGGGTGACAAACGCTGTATATTCTGTCGAATTGGGATGAATGGGGATTTGATGGAACCCGCTGGCCATGTCGAGGCTAATGAAGTACTTTGCCCTTTGCAATCTCGCGATTTGATCCGCGATAAGAGGTAGAGGATATCGGTCCGCGACCGTATTTTTATTTAGCTCTCGAAAATCTACGCACAACCTATCCGAGCCGTCCTTCTTCTTTACGAGTAACATAGGGCTCGCGAACGGTGAGTTACTAGGCCTTATGATTTCTGCCTTAATTAATTCGCTTATTCGTTCGCGTACTATGCTTCGCTCTGCCTCGCTAAGCCTGTAGGGGTTTCTTTGTACGGTGATATTAAGATCAATCAAACGTATCTCTAACTGTCCCGTATTTACACGTGTACGCGGGAAACCCGTAATAAACGAACTCTTAAATTCTTCGAGGATGGAGATCAATCGGTCTTTATCTTTACCGAGCACCTCGGTGTCGACTCCATTAATATCGATTTTACTTTCGGCGGTTATATTGTAAACATTGGCAGCTTTTGCCCTGCAAATACTGAGGCTATTTTGGGTAATATTTACGTTAAAACCTTGGCTCAAAATTTCGCGGCCTATCATGATGTCGTAATTTAGATAGCCGTCGGCAAGGATGTGAAAAATTATCTCCAACGCAAAACCATTAATACGTACTATGGATGCAATTTGAGACGTGCAATTAATACGGTGATTTCCTATCCCTCGCATTACTACTACGTCGGTCGTTCTTTTGCCGGAAAATTTCGAGGCTACGGACTCTTTGATTAGCGAACATTCGGCTCCAGAATCGAAATAAAACGAGAACGACTCACCCAGATGGCTTAATTTACCAGTTGAAGACTCCACCACGCAGGAGTTGACTCAACGTTCGTTATCAGGGTTGCGATTTGTTTTCTGCAGCAGCGGGCAGTTGGGTGCGATGTGGCCCTCTCCGCGACACTTGAAGCATGACACCTTGGACGATCCAGCCGGTCGGCTTTTCTCCTGTCTCTCGGTTCTCATTCTCGTACGACACTCCGCTATCTTATGCCCGGGAATACCACAGTGACGACACTTGATCCGGGGGTCAGGTAGCTTCTGCCGTTTAACTTCGGGGCCCGTTGATGGATTTCCTGACGAAGGCGCCAGCCTCTTCTTCGCGTAGTGGAAAGCATTCATTTCCGTCAAAAATTGGTCTAGAGTCTTGATGTCGCTTGTAAGCGCTAGTTTCTCGACACGTTCGTCGCGCAGACTCAGGTGATGAAGAACGGTGGTGATACTTCCTTAGGTTCCGCACCCGCCTCTTGCTCTTTCAATTGACTCACGATGGCCAGAAGCTGCTCGGTAATTGTAGACGGTGGTGATCCTACTTCTGATGTCGGGTTGACGTTAGGGGCGTATAATGAATCTTCACCAATGTTGTTCATGGTTGTCGCACAAATATTTATTACACAAGTATGGCTGATACAAGATTGACAATCGGACGCGGTAGCTGGACGCTAATGACAATGGCCCTAGGTTCGATATAGCGAATCCACGGTCAACAGGATAACGAATATACTTTGCTTCAAAGTCTAAGTCGGAATCGGCTTACTACTCGTAATACAAGGATCGCTTGATTGACTCTTAGCTAATCAGATTGCCAGAAAGGAATGACTTTCCGTCGCGACGACGCTGCAGAGGAAAACTATGATGGGGTGTGCCTAAGGGCACGAGATCATCGGATTCGTCAAAGAAAGCCTCCACTCGGAGGGTGAGGGAAATAGGCGCTGCTGTTAATTGGTCAATTTCTATGTTGGCGGTTAGAAAAGGATGCTAGCCGCCCTAGAGAGAGAGTTCCTAGCAGGTAACGTCGTACGTGACCAAATCAGGCTTTCCCGTAACTTCCCGCAATAGGTGACAGATTTACAGGCTGATGGAACAAAGACTGTTTGTCAATCTGAAGGACTTTAGTTAACTAAGTCCTAAGATTTGTAACGGTTCCTCAGGTTATCTGAACATAAACTGTAAACGATGCATCGGCATCTGGCGATCATCTGGCCCAAAGAATGGGGTCTGTGTGTGGCGAGCTGCGGGGCTGTTGGAATGTATTATTGTCAAGTGTCTGTACTGCCAATTCTTTAAAGGAAAGCTATGTTACTTTATATCTCTGTTAGGTGAAACGTTCATCCCGTGACCGTGGCTACGCTCGGCGACCGGTTGTCGCCTCGAGCCTAAACTCATTGTCTCAAGTTTCGAATGACTGTGTCTGGGTTATTTCGTAAATGCTACAGTATTGAGGCTTTTCCAAATAATTCCAACGGGGGGGACCCGGTGTCCTTTCATCTCCGACACGGCCATCCTGACTATCACACGTCCTCGGGTGTATCTAGAATATTGGGTTTCCCCAATGTTAGATTCGATATAACTGTCGTTACTTACAATTTAGTTAAGTGTCAAAATAGGTCAAGGGTCCAGTTTGACAGCAAAAATTCTGGTCGGACGTTTGATAAAGAAAGAGTTAAAAGAGAGTGGAAATCCGTAACGTTACGATTGATATTCAAAGTGCTAGTCGCATTTTGTGAATCATCAGTCTGGGCGTAATGACATGATGGACCATTCTCGATCTCGCACCTGGACGACCCTCAGTTCTCTGGATCATGATACCACACTGAGCTTTTGTTCAAACACTATGTTAGATGTTATCTCCGTAGTGTTAACGATACTTGAATTGAATTCGGTAACGGTGTGTTGATCCCACACTTACTTTGTTTGGGCCGTATGCCCCCCGTAAGCGTGTGTGTGCCACTATGTTCGATCCGACACCTGATTACCGCACTGGACATGTATGAAGACATTGTCCTTTGCCATATCGCCACACTGGGCGTTTGTTAGAACACTACGTTAGATGTTATTTCCATGATACTTGAATCGAATTCGGTAACGGTGTGTTGATCCCGCACTTACTTTGTTTGGGCCGTATGCCCCCCGTAAGGCGTATGTGAGTCACTATGTTCGATCCGACACCTGATTACCGCACTGGACATGTATGAAGACATTGTCCTTTGCCATATCGCCACACTGGCATATGCAAACTCTTTCTGCTAAGTGCTGTGGTCAGCATGATCCTCTGGGACCGAGGTACTCGCATCGTCATGGTCACTGTTCTCGTCATCACCGCAGACGTCCAACTCAATAGGAACGCGACTATCTGGCATTTTCTTTAACCTATCATGGCTGTATTTATATGACCGTTTGCCGTCTAGTGTTTTTAAAATGTACCTATCTCCTTCCAAAATTTCCGCTATCACAAATGGACCGCTAAATTTCGGATCTAGTTTCGTTTGGTTCCTTTCCTCGTTTTTCTTTAATACAAAGTCACCGAGATTGAATTTAACTACTTTGGCTTTCGTTTTATCGAATCTTTCCTTATCATACTTAGCGCTATCTTCCATATTTCGTATGGCCTGTTGTCTTACGTTGCAGATATCTATTTCCTTTTCTTCGGTATTTTCAGATAGTAGTAACCCGTAGGGTCTCGCTGTTTTACCAATTAATAATTCTAGCGGACTCGATTTAGTCACACGATGAGTGGTGCAATTTAAAGCTAACTGTATTTCGCCGATCGCGTCTTGCCATGATCGCCCGGTCGTTTCTACTGTTGTAAACATATTCTTTAATGTACCCATAGTACGCTCTACTTGTCCATTCGCTCTACTAGCACCGGTTGCTATTAGGTGGAGTTTAATTTGTCTATCCTTACAAAAATCTTGAAATTCTTTGCCGGTAAAACATCGCCCTTGATCTGCTATTATCCGAGAGGGACTGCCGAATAGAAATATGGCGGACTTAAGTGCCTTAACGGTGCTAAGGGAGTCTATTTTACGAGTGTGGTGTAGGTATACAAATTTGGTAAAGGCATCGATCAGGACAATGACGTATTCTTTCGAGTCGTTCTTGCCGCTCAGCTTTCCCGTTATGTCTACGTGAATGGTATGCCAAGGTATGCTGGTCTTAGGTATGGGATGTAATTCAACTTGCACTTTGCCTGAATTCGCCTTAGAAATCTGACAAGCATGACAGTTCTCTACGAATTTGCGAACATATTTCGCCATCCCTTCGAACCAGTAATACTCGTACAGTTTCTCGAGCGTTTTATCCCAACCTAAGTGCATAATTGACTGGTGTATGTGGTTAATGACGGACCACCTAAACCCTCTTGGTACGATGGGCAGGCAGAGGGTCTTGCCTCTCCTTTGTATTTTACGGTAAAGGGTACCGGATCGTAACTCATACGTACTCGCAATGTCTTCCGCGAGCTCGTCGTTTCGCAGTTTGTTGACGATTTCAGAAATTTGAGGGTCGCGACGTTGTTCCGCTAGTAGCCAATCTTCCGAGATTTCGGCCAGATTAATTTTCTTTTCTTCGATCTTGTTGGTGGGGGCGCGGTCGGTGTCTACAGGATTACGCGAGAAGAAATCTACGTGGGCCATTCGTTTGCCTTCTCGGTACATAATGTCGAAAGTGAAAGTTTGCAAGTAAGCCCACCACCTATGAACCCTGTCACTTAGACTTACTTTATTACGAGCTGCTTTTAACGAATTACAATCAGTGACAACGAGAAATTCCCGTCCGTGCAGATAGTGGCGAAAATGTTTAACGGCGTTTACAACTGCCAGGGTCTCTAGTTCATATGAATGATACCTGGATTCCGCGGGGCTCGTTCTCTTACTGTAATATTCTATTACTCGGTTTCTGCCGTCGATTTTGTGCATTAAAATAGCGCCGTATCCGTCCGAACTAGCGTCAGTACGTAATTCTATCGGGTAATTCGGGTCAAATATCATTAACACCGGCTCGTTGGTCAGGATGGAAATTATTTTTTTTTTTTGCCTTATGGTTTCGTGTCTATCTGTCCAAGTTAGGTTTTTAATACCGGAGGTAAGTGCGTACAACGGTTTCATTACCTGTGAAAATTTAGGGACGAATTTTCGGAAATAGGAGGCTAAACCTATGAACTGCCTAAGTTGAGCGACGGTCGTTGGTGCCGGTAGAGAACTCAAGGCTCGTATTTTACCCGGATTTGGGCGAACTTCTCCGTTATGAACTACGTACCCGAGATAAAGTACAGACGTCTTGAGAAAGGAACACTTCGAAAAATTGAAGGAGAACCCGGCGTTTACGAGGGTACCTAGTACGATGCGTAATCTTTCTAGAGCCTGGTCTACCGATTCAGCGATGATTAGGACGTCATCCAGGTAGACAACGACGTACGAGTGAGCGAGGCCGCCCAAGGCATTGAGAATAGCCCTCTGGAAAACGGACGGTGCGTTTTTCAATCCAAACGGCATCGTCGTATACTCGTATTGCCCGTCGGGGGTGACAAACGCTGTATATTCTGTCGAATTGGGATGAATGGGGATTTGATGGAACCCGCTGGCCATGTCGAGGCTAATGAAGTACTTTGCCCTTTGCAATCTCGCGATTTGATCCGCGATAAGAGGTAGAGGATATCGGTCCGCGACCGTATTTTTATTTAGCTCTCGAAAATCTACGCACAACCTATCCGAGCCGTCCTTCTTCTTTACGAGTAACATAGGGCTCGCGAACGGTGAGTTACTAGGCCTTATGATTTCTGCCTTAATTAATTCGCTTATTCGTTCGCGTACTATGCTTCGCTCTGCCTCGCTAAGCCTGTAGGGGTTTCTTTGTACGGTGATATTAAGATCAATCAAACGTATCTCTAACTGTCCCGTATTTACACGTGTACGCGGGAAACCCGTAATAAACGAACTCTTAAATTCTTCGAGGATGGAGATCAATCGGTCTTTATCTTTACCGAGCACCTCGGTGTCGACTCCATTAATATCGATTTTACTTTCGGCGGTTATATTGTAAACATTGGCAGCTTTTGCCCTGCAAATACTGAGGCTATTTTGGGTAATATTTACGTTAAAACCTTGGCTCAAAATTTCGCGGCCTATCATGATGTCGTAATTTAGATAGCCGTCGGCAAGGATGTGAAAAATTATCTCCAACGCAAAACCATTAATACGTACTATGGATGCAATTTGAGACGTGCAATTAATACGGTGATTTCCTATCCCTCGCATTACTACTACGTCGGTCGTTCTTTTGCCGGAAAATTTCGAGGCTACGGACTCTTTGATTAGCGAACATTCGGCTCCAGAATCGAAATAAAACGAGAACGACTCACCCAGATGGCTTAATTTACCAGTTGAAGACTCCACCACGCAGGAGTTGACTCAACGTTCGTTATCAGGGTTGCGATTTGTTTTCTGCAGCAGCGGGCAGTTGGGTGCGATGTGGCCCTCTCCGCGACACTTGAAGCATGACACCTTGGACGATCCAGCCGGTCGGCTTTTCTCCTGTCTCTCGGTTCTCATTCTCGTACGACACTCCGCTATCTTATGCCCGGGAATACCACAGTGACGACACTTGATCCGGGGGTCAGGTAGCTTCTGCCGTTTAACTTCGGGGCCCGTTGATGGATTTCCTGACGAAGGCGCCAGCCTCTTCTTCGCGTAGTGGAAAGCATTCATTTCCGTCAAAAATTGGTCTAGAGTCTTGATGTCGCTTGTAAGCGCTAGTTTCTCGACACGTTCGTCGCGCAGACTCAGGTGATGAAGAACGGTGGTGATACTTCCTTAGGTTCCGCACCCGCCTCTTGCTCTTTCAATTGACTCACGATGGCCAGAAGCTGCTCGGTAATTGTAGACGGTGGTGATCCTACTTCTGATGTCGGGTTGACGTTAGGGGCGTATAATGAATCTTCACCAATGTTGTTCATGGTTGTCGCACAAATATTTATTACACAAGTATGGCTGATACAAGATTGACAATCGGACGCGGTAGCTGGACGCTAATGACAATGGCCCTAGGTTCGATATAGCGAATCCACGGTCAACAGGATAACGAATATACTTTGCTTCAAAGTCTAAGTCGGAATCGGCTTACTACTCGTAATACAAGGATCGCTTGATTGACTCTTAGCTAATCAGATTGCCAGAAAGGAATGACTTTCCGTCGCGACGACGCTGCAGAGGAAAACTATGATGGGGTGTGCCTAAGGGCACGAGATCATCGGATTCGTCAAAGAAAGCCTCCACTCGGAGGGTGAGGGAAATAGGCGCTGCTGTTAATTGGTCAATTTCTATGTTGGCGGTTAGAAAAGGATGCTAGCCGCCCTAGAGAGAGAGTTCCTAGCAGGTAACGTCGTACGTGACCAAATCAGGCTTTCCCGTAACTTCCCGCAATAGGTGACAGATTTACAGGCTGATGGAACAAAGACTGTTTGTCAATCTGAAGGACTTTAGTTAACTAAGTCCTAAGATTTGTAACGGTTCCTCAGGTTATCTGAACATAAACTGTAAACGATGCATCGGCATCTGGCGATCATCTGGCCCAAAGAATGGGGTCTGTGTGTGGCGAGCTGCGGGGCTGTTGGAATGTATTATTGTCAAGTGTCTGTACTGCCAATTCTTTAAAGGAAAGCTATGTTACTTTATATCTCTGTTAGGTGAAACGTTCATCCCGTGACCGTGGCTACGCTCGGCGACCGGTTGTCGCCTCGAGCCTAAACTCATTGTCTCAAGTTTCGAATGACTGTGTCTGGGTTATTTCGTAAATGCTACAGTATTGAGGCTTTTCCAAATAATTCCAACGGGGGGGACCCGGTGTCCTTTCATCTCCGACACGGCCATCCTGACTATCACACGTCCTCGGGTGTATCTAGAATATTGGGTTTCCCCAATGTTAGATTCGATATAACTGTCGTTACTTACAATTTAGTTAAGTGTCAAAATAGGTCAAGGGTCCAGTTTGACAGCAAAAATTCTGGTCGGACGTTTGATAAAGAAAGAGTTAAAAGAGAGTGGAAATCCGTAACGTTACGATTGATATTCAAAGTGCTAGTCGCATTTTGTGAATCATCAGTCTGGGCGTAATGACATGATGGACCATTCTCGATCTCGCACCTGGACGACCCTCAGTTCTCTGGATCATGATACCACACTGAGCTTTTGTTCAAACACTATGTTAGATGTTATCTCCGTAGTGTTAACGATACTTGAATTGAATTCGGTAACGGTGTGTTGATCCCACACTTACTTTGTTTGGGCCGTATGCCCCCCGTAAGCGTGTGTGTGCCACTATGTTCGATCCGACACCTGATTACCGCACTGGACATGTATGAAGACATTGTCCTTTGCCATATCGCCACACTGGGCGTTTGTTAGAACACTACGTTAGATGTTATTTCCATGATACTTGAATCGAATTCGGTAACGGTGTGTTGATCCCGCACTTACTTTGTTTGGGCCGTATGCCCCCCGTAAGGCGTATGTGAGTCACTATGTTCGATCCGACACCTGATTACCGCACTGGACATGTATGAAGACATTGTCCTTTGCCATATCGCCACACTGGCATATGCAAACTCTTTCTGCTAAGTGCTGTGGTCAGCATGATCCTCTGGGACCGAGGTACTCGCATCGTCATGGTCACTGTTCTCGTCATCACCGCAGACGTCCAACTCAATAGGAACGCGACTATCTGGCATTTTCTTTAACCTATCATGGCTGTATTTATATGACCGTTTGCCGTCTAGTGTTTTTAAAATGTACCTATCTCCTTCCAAAATTTCCGCTATCACAAATGGACCGCTAAATTTCGGATCTAGTTTCGTTTGGTTCCTTTCCTCGTTTTTCTTTAATACAAAGTCACCGAGATTGAATTTAACTACTTTGGCTTTCGTTTTATCGAATCTTTCCTTATCATACTTAGCGCTATTTCCATATTTCGTATGGCCTGTTGTCTTACGTTGCAGATATCTATTTCCTTTTCTTCGGTATTTTCAGATAGTAGTAACCCGTAGGGTCTCGCTGTTTTACCAATTAATAATTCTAGCGGACTCGATTTAGTCACACGATGAGTGGTGCAATTTAAAGCTAACTGTATTTCGCCGATCGCGTCTTGCCATGATCGCCCGGTCGTTTCTACTGTTGTAAACATATTCTTTAATGTACTCATAGTACGCTCTAACTTGTCCATTCGCTCTACTAGCACCGGTTGCTATTAGGTGGAGTTTAATTTGTCTATCCTTACAAAAATCTTGAAATTCTTTGCCGGTAAAACATCGCCCTTGATCTGCTATTATCCGAGAGGGACTGCCGAATAGAAATATGGCGGACTTAAGTGCCTTAACGGTGCTAAGGGAGTCTATTTTACGAGTGTGGTGTAGGTATACAAATTTGGTAAAGGCATCGATCAGGACAATGACGTATTCTTTCGAGTCGTTCTTGCCGCTCAGCTTTCCCGTTATGTCTACGTGAATGGTATGCCAAGGTATGCTGGTCTTAGGTATGGGATGTAATTCAACTTGCACTTTGCCTGAATTCGCCTTAGAAATCTGACAAGCATGACAGTTCTCTACGAATTTGCGAACATATTTCGCCATCCCTTCGAACCAGTAATACTCGTACAGTTTCTCGAGCGTTTTATCCCAACCTAAGTGCATAATTGACTGGTGTATGTGGTTAATGACGGACCACCTAAACCCTCTTGGTACGATGGGCAGGCAGAGGGTCTTGCCTCTCCTTTGTATTTTACGGTAAAGGGTACCGGATCGTAACTCATACGTACTCGCAATGTCTTCCGCGAGCTCGTCGTTTCGCAGTTTGTTGACGATTTCAGAAATTTGAGGGTCGCGACGTTGTTCCGCTAGTAGCCAATCTTCCGAGATTTCGGCCAGATTAATTTTCTTTTCTTCGATCTTGTTGGTGGGGGCGCGGTCGGTGTCTACAGGATTACGCGAGAAGAAATCTACGTGGGCCATTCGTTTGCCTTCTCGGTACATAATGTCGAAAGTGAAAGTTTGCAAGTAAGCCCACCACCTATGAACCCTGTCACTTAGACTTACTTTATTACGAGCTGCTTTTAACGAATTACAATCAGTGACAACGAGAAATTCCCGTCCGTGCAGATAGTGGCGAAAATGTTTAACGGCGTTTACAACTGCCAGGGTCTCTAGTTCATATGAATGATACCTGGATTCCGCGGGGCTCGTTCTCTTACTGTAATATTCTATTACTCGGTTTCTGCCGTCGATTTTGTGCATTAAAATAGCGCCGTATCCGTCCGAACTAGCGTCAGTACGTAATTCTATCGGGTAATTCGGGTCAAATATCATTAACACCGGCTCGTTGGTCAGGATGGAAATTATTTTTTTTTTTTGCCTTATGGTTTCGTGTCTATCTGTCCAAGTTAGGTTTTTAATACCGGAGGTAAGTGCGTACAACGGTTTCATTACCTGTGAAAATTTAGGGACGAATTTTCGGAAATAGGAGGCTAAACCTATGAACTGCCTAAGTTGAGCGACGGTCGTTGGTGCCGGTAGAGAACTCAAGGCTCGTATTTTACCCGGATTTGGGCGAACTTCTCCGTTATGAACTACGTACCCGAGATAAAGTACAGACGTCTTGAGAAAGGAACACTTCGAAAAATTGAAGGAGAACCCGGCGTTTACGAGGGTACCTAGTACGATGCGTAATCTTTCTAGAGCCTGGTCTACCGATTCAGCGATGATTAGGACGTCATCCAGGTAGACAACGACGTACGAGTGAGCGAGGCCGCCCAAGGCATTGAGAATAGCCCTCTGGAAAACGGACGGTGCGTTTTTCAATCCAAACGGCATCGTCGTATACTCGTATTGCCCGTCGGGGGTGACAAACGCTGTATATTCTGTCGAATTGGGATGAATGGGGATTTGATGGAACCCGCTGGCCATGTCGAGGCTAATGAAGTACTTTGCCCTTTGCAATCTCGCGATTTGATCCGCGATAAGAGGTAGAGGATATCGGTCCGCGACCGTATTTTTATTTAGCTCTCGAAAATCTACGCACAACCTATCCGAGCCGTCCTTCTTCTTTACGAGTAACATAGGGCTCGCGAACGGTGAGTTACTAGGCCTTATGATTTCTGCCTTAATTAATTCGCTTATTCGTTCGCGTACTATGCTTCGCTCTGCCTCGCTAAGCCTGTAGGGGTTTCTTTGTACGGTGATATTAAGATCAATCAAACGTATCTCTAACTGTCCCGTATTTACACGTGTACGCGGGAAACCCGTAATAAACGAACTCTTAAATTCTTCGAGGATGGAGATCAATCGGTCTTTATCTTTACCGAGCACCTCGGTGTCGACTCCATTAATATCGATTTTACTTTCGGCGGTTATATTGTAAACATTGGCAGCTTTTGCCCTGCAAATACTGAGGCTATTTTGGGTAATATTTACGTTAAAACCTTGGCTCAAAATTTCGCGGCCTATCATGATGTCGTAATTTAGATAGCCGTCGGCAAGGATGTGAAAAATTATCTCCAACGCAAAACCATTAATACGTACTATGGATGCAATTTGAGACGTGCAATTAATACGGTGATTTCCTATCCCTCGCATTACTACTACGTCGGTCGTTCTTTTGCCGGAAAATTTCGAGGCTACGGACTCTTTGATTAGCGAACATTCGGCTCCAGAATCGAAATAAAACGAGAACGACTCACCCAGATGGCTTAATTTACCAGTTGAAGACTCCACCACGCAGGAGTTGACTCAACGTTCGTTATCAGGGTTGCGATTTGTTTTCTGCAGCAGCGGGCAGTTGGGTGCGATGTGGCCCTCTCCGCGACACTTGAAGCATGACACCTTGGACGATCCAGCCGGTCGGCTTTTCTCCTGTCTCTCGGTTCTCATTCTCGTACGACACTCCGCTATCTTATGCCCGGGAATACCACAGTGACGACACTTGATCCGGGGGTCAGGTAGCTTCTGCCGTTTAACTTCGGGGCCCGTTGATGGATTTCCTGACGAAGGCGCCAGCCTCTTCTTCGCGTAGTGGAAAGCATTCATTTCCGTCAAAAATTGGTCTAGAGTCTTGATGTCGCTTGTAAGCGCTAGTTTCTCGACACGTTCGTCGCGCAGACTCAGGTGATGAAGAACGGTGGTGATACTTCCTTAGGTTCCGCACCCGCCTCTTGCTCTTTCAATTGACTCACGATGGCCAGAAGCTGCTCGGTAATTGTAGACGGTGGTGATCCTACTTCTGATGTCGGGTTGACGTTAGGGGCGTATAATGAATCTTCACCAATGTTGTTCATGGTTGTCGCACAGATATTTATTACACAAGTATGGCTGATACAAGATTGACAATCGGACGCGGTAGCTGGACGCTAATGACAATGGCCCTAGGTTCGATATAGCGAATCCACGGTCAACAGGATAACGAATATACTTTGCTTCAAAGTCTAAGTCGGAATCGGCTTACTACTCGTAATACAAGGATCGCTTGATTGACTCTTAGCTAATCAGATTGCCAGAAAGGAATGACTTTCCGTCGCGACGACGCTGCAGAGGAAAACTATGATGGGGTGTGCCTAAGGGCACGAGATCATCGGATTCGTCAAAGAAAGCCTCCACTCGGAGGGTGAGGGAAATAGGCGCTGCTGTTAATTGGTCAATTTCTATGTTGGCGGTTAGAAAAGGATGCTAGCCGCCCTAGAGAGAGAGTTCCTAGCAGGTAACGTCGTACGTGACCAAATCAGGCTTTCCCGTAACTTCCCGCAATAGGTGACAGATTTACAGGCTGATGGAACAAAGACTGTTTGTCAATCTGAAGGACTTTAGTTAACTAAGTCCTAAGATTTGTAACGGTTCCTCAGGTTATCTGAACATAAACTGTAAACGATGCATCGGCATCTGGCGATCATCTGGCCCAAAGAATGGGGTCTGTGTGTGGCGAGCTGCGGGGCTGTTGGAATGTATTATTGTCAAGTGTCTGTACTGCCAATTCTTTAAAGGAAAGCTATGTTACTTTATATCTCTGTTAGGTGAAACGTTCATCCCGTGACCGTGGCTACGCTCGGCGACCGGTTGTCGCCTCGAGCCTAAACTCATTGTCTCAAGTTTCGAATGACTGTGTCTGGGTTATTTCGTAAATGCTACAGTATTGAGGCTTTTCCAAATAATTCCAACGGGGGGGACCCGGTGTCCTTTCATCTCCGACACGGCCATCCTGACTATCACACGTCCTCGGGTGTATCTAGAATATTGGGTTTCCCCAATGTTAGATTCGATATAACTGTCGTTACTTACAATTTAGTTAAGTGTCAAAATAGGTCAAGGGTCCAGTTTGACAGCAAAAATTCTGGTCGGACGTTTGATAAAGAAAGAGTTAAAAGAGAGTGGAAATCCGTAACGTTACGATTGATATTCAAAGTGCTAGTCGCATTTTGTGAATCATCAGTCTGGGCGTAATGACATGATGGACCATTCTCGATCTCGCACCTGGACGACCCTCAGTTCTCTGGATCATGATACCACACTGAGCTTTTGTTCAAACACTATGTTAGATGTTATCTCCGTAGTGTTAACGATACTTGAATTGAATTCGGTAACGGTGTGTTGATCCCACACTTACTTTGTTTGGGCCGTATGCCCCCCGTAAGCGTGTGTGTGCCACTATGTTCGATCCGACACCTGATTACCGCACTGGACATGTATGAAGACATTGTCCTTTGCCATATCGCCACACTGGGCGTTTGTTAGAACACTACGTTAGATGTTATTTCCATGATACTTGAATCGAATTCGGTAACGGTGTGTTGATCCCGCACTTACTTTGTTTGGGCCGTATGCCCCCCGTAAGGCGTATGTGAGTCACTATGTTCGATCCGACACCTGATTACCGCACTGGACATGTATGAAGACATTGTCCTTTGCCATATCGCCACACTGGCATATGCAAACTCTTTCTGCTAAGTGCTGTGGTCAGCATGATCCTCTGGGACCGAGGTACTCGCATCGTCATGGTCACTGTTCTCGTCATCACCGCAGACGTCCAACTCAATAGGAACGCGACTATCTGGCATTTTCTTTAACCTATCATGGCTGTATTTATATGACCGTTTGCCGTCTAGTGTTTTTAAAATGTACCTATCTCCTTCCAAAATTTCCGCTATCACAAATGGACCGCTAAATTTCGGATCTAGTTTCGTTTGGTTCCTTTCCTCGTTTTTCTTTAATACAAAGTCACCGAGATTGAATTTAACTACTTTGGCTTTCGTTTTATCGAATCTTTCCTTATCATACTTAGCGCTATCTTCCATATTTCGTATGGCCTGTTGTCTTACGTTGCAGATATCTATTTCCTTTTCTTCGGTATTTTCAGATAGTAGTAACCCGTAGGGTCTCGCTGTTTTACCAATTAATAATTCTAGCGGACTCGATTTAGTCACACGATGAGTGGTGCAATTTAAAGCTAACTGTATTTCGCCGATCGCGTCTTGCCATGATCGCCCGGTCGTTTCTACTGTTGTAAACATATTCTTTAATGTACCCATAGTACGCTCTACTTGTCCATTCGCTCTACTAGCACCGGTTGCTATTAGGTGGAGTTTAATTTGTCTATCCTTACAAAAATCTTGAAATTCTTTGCCGGTAAAACATCGCCCTTGATCTGCTATTATCCGAGAGGGACTGCCGAATAGAAATATGGCGGACTTAAGTGCCTTAACGGTGCTAAGGGAGTCTATTTTACGAGTGTGGTGTAAGTATACAAATTTGGTAAAGGCATCGATCAGGACAATGACGTATTCTTTCGAGTCGTTCTTGCCGCTCAGCTTTCCCGTTATGTCTACGTGAATGGTATGCCAAGGTATGCTGGTCTTAGGTATGGGATGTAATTCAACTTGCACTTTGCCTGAATTCGCCTTAGAAATCTGACAAGCATGACAGTTCTCTACGAATTTGCGAACATATTTCGCCATCCCTTCGAACCAGTAATACTCGTACAGTTTCTCGAGCGTTTTATCCCAACCTAAGTGCATAATTGACTGGTGTATGTGGTTAATGACGGACCGCCTAAACCCTCTTGGTACGATGGGCAGGCAGAGGGTCTTGCCTCTCCTTTGTATTTTACGGTAAAGGGTACCGGATCGTAACTCATACGTACTCGCAATGTCTTCCGCGAGCTCGTCGTTTCGCAGTTTGTTGACGATTTCAGAAATTTGAGGGTCGCGACGTTGTTCCGCTAGTAGCCAATCTTCCGAGATTTCGGCCAGATTAATTTTCTTTTCTTCGATCTTGTTGGTGGGGGCGCGGTCGGTGTCCACAGGATTACGCGAGAAGAAATCTACGTGGGCCATTCGTTTGCCTTCTCGGTACATAATGTCGAAAGTGAAAGTTTGCAAGTAAGCCCACCACCTATGAACCCTGTCACTTAGACTTACTTTATTACGAGCTGCTTTTAACGAATTACAATCAGTGACAACGAGAAATTCCCGTCCGTGCAGATAGTGGCGAAAATGTTTAACGGCGTTTACAACTGCCAGGGTCTCTAGTTCATATGAATGATACCTGGATTCCGCGGGGCTCGTTCTCTTACTGTAATATTCTATTACTCGGTTTCTGCCGTCGATTTTGTGCATTAAAATAGCGCCGTATCCGTCCGAACTAGCGTCAGTACGTAATTCTATCGGGTAATTCGGGTCAAATATCATTAACACCGGCTCGTTGGTCAGGATGGAAATTATTTTTTTTTTTTGCCTTATGGTTTCGTGTCTATCTGTCCAAGTTAGGTTTTTAATACCGGAGGTAAGTGCGTACAACGGTTTCATTACCTGTGAAAATTTAGGGACGAATTTTCGGAAATAGGAGGCTAAACCTATGAACTGCCTAAGTTGAGCGACGGTCGTTGGTGCCGGTAGAGAACTCAAGGCTCGTATTTTACCCGGATTTGGGCGAACTTCTCCGTTATGAACTACGTACCCGAGATAAAGTACAGACGTCTTGAGAAAGGAACACTTCGAAAAATTGAAGGAGAACCCGGCGTTTACGAGGGTACCTAGTACGATGCGTAATCTTTCTAGAGCCTGGTCTACCGATTCAGCGATGATTAGGACGTCATCCAGGTAGACAACGACGTACGAGTGAGCGAGGCCGCCCAAGGCATTGAGAATAGCCCTCTGGAAAACGGACGGTGCGTTTTTCAATCCAAACGGCATCGTCGTATACTCGTATTGCCCGTCGGGGGTGACAAACGCTGTATATTCTGTCGAATTGGGATGAATGGGGATTTGATGGAACCCGCTGGCCATGTCGAGGCTAATGAAGTACTTTGCCCTTTGCAATCTCGCGATTTGATCCGCGATAAGAGGTAGAGGATATCGGTCCGCGACCGTATTTTTATTTAGCTCTCGAAAATCTACGCACAACCTATCCGAGCCGTCCTTCTTCTTTACGAGTAACATAGGGCTCGCGAACGGTGAGTTACTAGGCCTTATGATTTCTGCCTTAATTAATTCGCTTATTCGTTCGCGTACTATGCTTCGCTCTGCCTCGCTAAGCCTGTAGGGGTTTCTTTGTACGGTGATATTAAGATCAATCAAACGTATCTCTAACTGTCCCGTATTTACACGTGTACGCGGGAAACCCGTAATAAACGAACTCTTAAATTCTTCGAGGATGGAGATCAATCGGTCTTTATCTTTACCGAGCACCTCGGTGTCGACTCCATTAATATCGATTTTACTTTCGGCGGTTATATTGTAAACATTGGCAGCTTTTGCCCTGTAAATACTGAGGCTATTTTGGGTAATATTTACGTTAAAACCTTGGCTCAAAATTTCGCGGCCTATCATGATGTCGTAATTTAGATAGCCGTCGGCAAGGATGTGAAAAATTATCTCCAACGCAAAACCATTAATACGTACTATGGATGCAATTTGAGACGTGCAATTAATACGGTGATTTCCTATCCCTCGCATTACTACTACGTCGGTCGTTCTTTTGCCGGAAAATTTCGAGGCTACGGACTCTTTGATTAGCGAACATTCGGCTCCAGAATCGAAATAAAACGAGAACGACTCACCCAGATGGCTTAATTTACCAGTTGAAGACTCCACCACGCAGGAGTTGACTCAACGTTCGTTATCAGGGTTGCGATTTGTTTTCTGCAGCAGCGGGCAGTTGGGTGCGATGTGGCCCTCTCCGCGACACTTGAAGCATGACACCTTGGACGATCCAGCCGGTCGGCTTTTCTCCTGTCTCTCGGTTCTCATTCTCGTACGACACTCCGCTATCTTATGCCCGGGAATACCACAGTGACGACACTTGATCCGGGGGTCAGGTAGCTTCTGCCGTTTAACTTCGGGGCCCGTTGATGGATTTCCTGACGAAGGCGCCAGCCTCTTCTTCGCGTAGTGGAAAGCATTCATTTCCGTCAAAAATTGGTCTAGAGTCTTGATGTCGCTTGTAAGCGCTAGTTTCTCGACACGTTCGTCGCGCAGACTCAGGTGATGAAGAACGGTGGTGATACTTCCTTAGGTTCCGCACCCGCCTCTTGCTCTTTCAATTGACTCACGATGGCCAGAAGCTGCTCGGTAATTGTAGACGGTGGTGATCCTACTTCTGATGTCGGGTTGACGTTAGGGGCGTATAATGAATCTTCACCAATGTTGTTCATGGTTGTCGCACAGATATTTATTACACAAGTATGTCTGATACAAGATTGACAATCGGACGCGGTAGCTGGACGCTAATGACAATGGCCCTAGGTTCGATATAGCGAATCCACGGTCAACAGGATAACGAATATACTTTGCTTCAAAGTCTAAGTCGGAATCGGCTTACTACTCGTAATACAAGGATCGCTTGATTGACTCTTAGCTAATCAGATTGCCAGAAAGGAATGACTTTCCGTCGCGACGACGCTGCAGAGGAAAACTATGACGGGGTGTGCCTAAGGGCACGAGATCATCGGATTCGTCAAAGAAAGCCTCCACTCGGAGGGTGAGGGAAATAGGCGCTGCTGTTAATTGGTCAATTTCTATGTTGGCGGTTAGAAAAGGATGCTAGCCGCCCTAGAGAGAGAGTTCCTAGCAGGTAACGTCGTACGTGACCAAATCAGGCTTTCCCGTAACTTCCCGCAATAGGTGACAGATTTACAGGCTGATGGAACAAAGACTGTTTGTCAATCTGAAGGACTTTAGTTAACTAAGTCCTAAGATTTGTAACGGTTCCTCAGGTTATCTGAACATAAACTGTAAACGATGCATCGGCATCTGGCGATCATCTGGCCCAAAGAATGGGGTCTGTGTGTGGCGAGCCGCGGGGCCGTTGGAATGTATTATTGTCAAGTGTCTGTACTGCCAATTCTTTAAAGGAAAGCTATGTTACTTTATATCTCTGTTAGGTGAAACGTTCATCCCGTGACCGTGGCTACGCTCGGCGACCGGTTGTCGCCTCGAGCCTAAACTCATTGTCTCAAGTTTCGAATGACTGTGTCTGGGTTATTTCGTAAATGCTACAGTATTGAGGCTTTTCCAAATAATTCCAACGGGGGGGACCCGGTGTCCTTTCATCTCCGACACGGCCATCCTGACTATCACACGTCCTCGGGTGTATCTAGAATATTGGGTTTCCCCAATGTTAGATTCGATATAACTGTCGTTACTTACAATTTAGTTAAGTGTCAAAATAGGTCAAGGGTCCAGTTTGACAGCAAAAATTCTGGTCGGACGTTTGATAAAGAAAGAGTTAAAAGAGAGTGGAAATCCGTAACGTTACGATTGATATTCAAAGTGCTAGTCGCATTTTGTGAATCATCAGTCTGGGCGTAATGACATGATGGACCATTCTCGATCTCGCACCTGGACGACCCTCAGTTCTCTGGATCATGATACCACACTGAGCTTTTGTTCAAACACTATGTTAGATGTTATCTCCGTAGTGTTAACGATACTTGAATTGAATTCGGTAACGGTGTGTTGATCCCACACTTACTTTGTTTGGGCCGTATGCCCCCCGTAAGCGTGTGTGTGCCACTATGTTCGATCCGACACCTGATTACCGCACTGGACATGTATGAAGACATTGTCCTTTGCCATATCGCCACACTGGGCGTTTGTTAGAACACTACGTTAGATGTTATTTCCATGATACTTGAATCGAATTCGGTAACGGTGTGTTGATCCCGCACTTACTTTGTTTGGGCCGTATGCCCCCCGTAAGGCGTATGTGAGTCACTATGTTCGATCCGGCACTGGACATGTATGAAGACATTGTCCTTTGCCATATCGCCACACTGGCATATGCAAACTCTTTCTGCTAAGTGCTGTGGTCAGCATGATCCTCTGGGACCGAGGTACTCGCATCGTCATGGTCACTGTTCTCGTCATCACCGCAGACGTCCAACTCAATAGGAACGCGACTATCTGGCATTTTCTTTAACCTATCATGGCTGTATTTATATGACCGTTTGCCGTCTAGTGTTTTTAAAATGTACCTATCTCCTTCCAAAATTTCCGCTATCACAAATGGACCGCTAAATTTCGGATCTAGTTTCGTTTGGTTCCTTTCCTCGTTTTTCTTTAATACAAAGTCACCGAGATTGAATTTAACTACTTTGGCTTTCGTTTTATCGAATCTTTCCTTATCATACTTAGCGCTATCTTCCATATTTCGTATGGCCTGTTGTCTTACGTTGCAGATATCTATTTCCTTTTCTTCGGTATTTTCAGATAGTAGTAACCCGTAGGGTCTCGCTGTTTTACCAATTAATAATTCTAGCGGACTCGATTTAGTCACACGATGAGTGGTGCAATTTAAAGCTAACTGTATTTCGCCGATCGCGTCTTGCCATGATCGCCCGGTCGTTTCTACTGTTGTAAACATATTCTTTAATGTACCCATAGTACGCTCTACTTGTCCATTCGCTCTACTAGCACCGGTTGCTATTAGGTGGAGTTTAATTTGTCTATCCTTACAAAAATCTTGAAATTCTT
This sequence comes from Bombus pascuorum, assembly GCF_905332965.1. Classification (NCBI taxonomy): domain Eukaryota; kingdom Metazoa; phylum Arthropoda; class Insecta; order Hymenoptera; family Apidae; genus Bombus; species Bombus pascuorum. Next base: position 5,044,057 of record NC_083494.1, on the reverse strand, counting down.
TGCCGGTAAAACATCGCCCTTGATCTGCTATTATCCGAGAGGGACTGCCGAATAGAAATATGGCGGACTTAAGTGCCTTAACGGTGCTAAGGGAGTCTATTTTACGAGTGTGGTGTAGGTATAAAAATTTGGTAAAGGCATCGATCAGGACAATGACGTATTCTTTCGAGTCGTTCTTGCCGCTCAGCTTTCCCGTTATGTCTACGTGAATGGTATGCCAAGGTATGCTGGTCTTAGGTATGGGATGTAATTCAACTTGCACTTTGCCTGAATTCGCCTTAGAAATCTGACAAGCATGACAGTTCTCTACGAATTTGCGAACATATTTCGCCATCCCTTCGAACCAGTAATACTCGTACAGTTTCTCGAGCGTTTTATCCCAACCTAAGTGCATAATTGACTGGTGTATGTGGTTAATGACGGACCACCTAAACCCTCTTGGTACGATGGGCAGGCAGAGGGTCTTGCCTCTCCTTTGTATTTTACGGTAAAGGGTACCGGATCGTAACTCATACGTACTCGCAATGTCTTCCGCGAGCTCGTCGTTTCGCAGTTTGTTGACGATTTCAGAAATTTGAGGGTCGCGACGTTGTTCCGCTAGTAGCCAATCTTCCGAGATTTCGGCCAGATTAATTTTCTTTTCTTCGATCTTGTTGGTGGGGGCGCGGTCGGTGTCTACAGGATTACGCGAGAAGAAATCTACGTGGGCCATTCGTTTGCCTTCTCGGTACATAATGTCGAAAGTGAAAGTTTGCAAGTAAGCCCACCACCTATGAACCCTGTCACTTAGACTTACTTTATTACGAGCTGCTTTTAACGAATTACAATCAGTGACAACGAGAAATTCCCGTCCGTGCAGATAGTGGCGAAAATGTTTAACGGCGTTTACAACTGCCAGGGTCTCTAGTTCATATGAATGATACCTGGATTCCGCGGGGCTCGTTCTCTTACTGTAATATTCTATTACTCGGTTTCTGCCGTCGATTTTGTGCATTAAAATAGCGCCGTATCCGTCCGAACTAGCGTCAGTACGTAATTCTATCGGGTAATTCGGGTCAAATATCATTAACACCGGCTCGTTGGTCAGGATGGAAATTATTTTTTTTTTTGCCTTATGGTTTCGTGTCTATCTGTCCAAGTTAGGTTTTTAATACCGGAGGTAAGTGCGTACAACGGTTTCATTACCTGTGAAAATTTAGGGACGAATTTTCGGAAATAGGAGGCTAAACCTATGAACTGCCTAAGTTGAGCGACGGTCGTTGGTGCCGGTAGAGAACTCAAGGCTCGTATTTTACCCGGATTTGGGCGAACTTCTCCGTTATGAACTACGTACCCGAGATAAAGTACAGACGTCTTGAGAAAGGAACACTTCGAAAAATTGAAGGAGAACCCGGCGTTTACGAGGGTACCTAGTACGATGCGTAATCTTTCTAGAGCCTGGTCTACCGATTCAGCGATGATTAGGACGTCATCCAGGTAGACAACGACGTACGAGTGGGCGAGGCCGCCCAAGGCATTGAGAATAGCCCTCTGGAAAACGGACGGTGCGTTTTTCAATCCAAACGGCATCGTCGTATACTCGTATTGCCCGTCGGGGGTGACAAACGCTGTATATTCTGTCGAATTGGGATGAATGGGGATTTGATGGAACCCGCTGGCCATGTCGAGGCTAATGAAGTACTTTGCCCTTTGCAATCTCGCGATTTGATCCGCGATAAGAGGTAGAGGATATCGGTCCGCGACCGTATTTTTATTTAGCTCTCGAAAATCTACGCACAACCTATCCGAGCCGTCCTTCTTCTTTACGAGTAACATAGGGCTCGCGAACGGTGAGTTACTAGGCCTTATGATTTCTGCCTTAATTAATTCGCTTATTCGTTCGCGTACTATGCTTCGCTCTGCCTCGCTAAGCCTGTAGGGGTTTCTTTGTACGGTGATATTAAGATCAATCAAACGTATCTCTAACTGTCCCGTATTTACACGTGTACGCGGGAAACCCGTAATAAACGAACTCTTAAATTCTTCGAGGATGGAGATCAATCGGTCTTTATCTTTACCGAGCACCTCGGTGTCGACTCCATTAATATCGATTTTACTTTCGGCGGTTATATTGTAAACATTGGCAGCTTTTGCCCTGCAAATACTGAGGCTATTTTGGGTAATATTTACGTTAAAACCTTGGCTCAAAATTTCGCGGCCTATCATGATGTCGTAATTTAGATAGCCGTCGGCAAGGATGTGAAAAATTATCTCCAACGCAAAACCATTAATACGTACTATGGATGCAATTTGAGACGTGCAATTAATACGGTGATTTCCTATCCCTCGCATTACTACTACGTCGGTCGTTCTTTTGCCGGAAAATTTCGAGGCTACGGACTCTTTGATTAGCGAACATTCGGCTCCAGAATCGAAATAAAACGAGAACGACTCACCCAGATGGCTTAATTTACCAGTTGAAGACTCCACCACGCAGGAGTTGACTCAACGTTCGTTATCAGGGTTGCGATTTGTTTTCTGCAGCAGCGGGCAGTTGGGTGCGATGTGGCCCTCTCCGCGACACTTGAAGCATGACACCTTGGACGATCCAGCCGGTCGGCTTTTCTCCTGTCTCTCGGTTCTCATTCTCGTACGACACTCCGCTATCTTATGCCCGGGAATACCACAGTGACGACACTTGATCCGGGGGTCAGGTAGCTTCTGCCGTTTAACTTCGGGGCCCGTTGATGGATTTCCTGACGAAGGCGCCAGCCTCTTCTTCGCGTAGTGGAAAGCATTCATTTCCGTCAAAAATTGGTCTAGAGTCTTGATGTCGCTTGTAAGCGCTAGTTTCTCGACACGTTCGTCGCGCAGACTCAGGTGATGAAGAACGGTGGTGATACTTCCTTAGGTTCCGCACCCGCCTCTTGCTCTTTCAATTGACTCACGATGGCCAGAAGCTGCTCGGTAATTGTAGACGGTGGTGATCCTACTTCTGATGTCGGGTTGACGTTAGGGGCGTATAATGAATCTTCACCAATGTTGTTCATGGTTGTCGCACAGATATTTATTACACAAGTATGGCTGATACAAGATTGACAATCGGACGCGGTAGCTGGACGCTAATGACAATGGCCCTAGGTTCGATATAGCGAATCCACGGTCAACAGGATAACGAATATACTTTGCTTCAAAGTCTAAGTCGGAATCGGCTTACTACTCGTAATACAAGGATCGCTTGATTGACTCTTAGCTAATCAGATTGCCAGAAAGGAATGACTTTCCGTCGCGACGACGCTGCAGAGGAAAACTATGACGGGGTGTGCCTAAGGGCACGAGATCATCGGATTCGTCAAAGAAAGCCTCCACTCGGAGGGTGAGGGAAATAGGCGCTGCTGTTAATTGGTCAATTTCTATGTTGGCGGTTAGAAAAGGATGCTAGCCGCCCTAGAGAGAGAGTTCCTAGCAGGTAACGTCGTACGTGACCAAATCAGGCTTTCCCGTAACTTCCCGCAATAGGTGACAGATTTACAGGCTGATGGAACAAAGACTGTTTGTCAATCTGAAGGACTTTAGTTAACTAAGTCCTAAGATTTGTAACGGTTCCTCAGGTTATCTGAACATAAACTGTAAACGATGCATCGGCATCTGGCGCTCATCTGGCCCAAAGAATGGGGTCTGTGTGTGGCGAGCCGCGGGGCCGTTGGAATGTATTATTGTCAAGTGTCTGTACTGCCAATTCTTTAAAGGAAAGCTATGTTACTTTATATCTCTGTTAGGTGAAACGTTCATCCCGTGACCGTGGCTACGCTCGGCGACCGGTTGTCGCCTCGAGCCTAAACTCATTGTCTCAAGTTTTGAATGACTGTGTCTGGGTTATTTCGTAAATGCTACAGTATTGAGGCTTTTCCAAATAACCCAGACACAGTCATTCGAAACTTGAGACAATGAGCTTAGGCTCGAGGCGATAACCGGTCGCCGAGCGTAGCCACGGTCACGGGATGAACGTTCCACCTAACAGAGATAAGAAGTTACATAGCTTTCCTTTAAAGAATTGGCAGTGCCGATACTTGACAATAAGACATTCCAACGGCCCCGCGGCTCGCCACACACAGACCCCATTCTTTGGGTAAGTTGATCGCCAGATGCCGTTGCATCATTCGCATTTTATGTTCAGATAGCCTGAGGAACCGCTACAAATCTTAGGACTTAGTTAACTAAAGTCCTTCAGATTGACAAACAGTCTTTATTCTATTAGCCCGTAAATCTGCCACCTATTGCGGGAGGATACGGGAGATCTGATTTCCTCACGTACGACGCTTTCCGCTAGGAACTCTCTCTCTAGGGCGGCTAGCATCCTTTTCTAACCGCCAACATAGAAATTGACCAATTAACAGCAGCGCCTATTTCCCTCACCCTCCGAGTGGAGGCTTTCTTTGACGAATCCGATGATCTCGTGCCCTTAGGCACACCCCGTCATAGTTTTCCTCTGCAGCGTCGTCGCGACGGAAAGTCATTCTTTTCTGGCAATCCGATTAGCTAAGAGACTGTGTTTGGGTTATTTCGTAAATGCTACGGTATTGAGGTTTTCCAAGTAACTGCAACGGGGGGCCCCGTGTCCTTTCATCTCCGACATATACTTACAATACCTTACAATTTACCCACGCATTTCTTTAATTCCGCATACACCGAATAACCTTAAATTTTTTGCATAGCGTCTAGTATGGCCCGAATATTTGGATTCACATCTGTAGCCATAGAGCTAACAAAAGATGTGTCTTCTGATCTTTTGCTCATAGTGGTTAATATACTGTCGTCGGAGTCTGTACTATTGAAGCTGTTGCGACGAGTACGATAGTGTTTGAAAGAATCCAGTTTTTTACCTGGGTATTCTTCTTTTCGTGAATGTTGCTCTGACCAATTTCAGTTTTGGTGATGACCGTATTCGCTTTCCGTAGAAGTCGTTTTCACGCTAAGTGCGCTGATCTATGCAGAGGTCCGCTTATCCTTCAATCTTCAGTGATGCGCATACGCCGAAATGGTGATTTCGTTTACGCTGAACGGAATGGATCCTGGCATGGATCGCCAAAATGTCACATAATAAATAACGAAGTTTTATAAAAAGGCGATTGAGCAATAGTCCATTCGTATACTTCATTAACTGCAGAGTACAGATTGACTTACTGATTAAAGGACTGAGGTTTTTATCTACTCATTGTGACTCACATATCTTATGGGTGGGAGCCAGTCTATTGTCTTTTTTTTATTGATATCGCATGATTAAATGTTATTGATATGTCCGATGTCCCCAAATGTCTGGATTTTGGGTAGCGTCATACCTACCGCAAAGCGCGGAGATCTCTGCAGCGTGGTACCAAAGAGGCGAAGAGACGAGCCTGGGATTAGCTCCTGGCCACCCTCGACTCCGATCCGTAGAGACGCCCTTACAGATTGGTGTTGAACAAACTTTGTCCTTGGGCGCCCCCCCCCCTCCCACGACGGAGAACATGCACCCTCAATTCCTGGAGGAAGACGTCGGGGTCCTGTTTTCGGAAGCGCTGAATGAGGAAGAAGGCAGGGTATACGAAGAGCGGATGTTGCAGCTGCCGGAGCAAGAGCGACGGGACACCACGGGAAACTGGAGCCCGGAATCGGCGAACACCGAGGAGGAGTTGGCCGGGGCTGTCGAGAGGATCGGAGCACGGAAAGCCCCGGGTCCCGACGGAGTCCCAGCCCACTTGTGGAAGGAGGTCGCCGGGATCTTAACCCCGAGGCTGAGAACTCTGTTTGACAGATGCCTATCACGGGGCGAATTTCCCGTCCTGCGGAAGGAGGGGCGGATAACATCGTTGCCGAAGCCGGGACGTTCTCCAGACTTGCCTTCCGTTCTTCCCCCCTGTGTGCCTTTGTACCAGGCTGGCAAGCTGTTGGAGAGGGTTCTGGCTGCCCCCCTCGAGTCGCATTTGACCCGATATGCTCCCGAGCAACGCGACAGCCAGTTCGGCTTCCGAAGGGGACGATCTACGGCCGACACTATCGCCCGTGTCCGGTCCCTCGTTGACGGGGCCGTGCGGCGGGGTTGCATGGCGTTGGCCGTGTCGTTGGACGTGGTCAACGCCTTCAACAGCATCCCCTGGGACGGGATAGGCCGGGCCCTCGAGTTTCATGGGGTGCCCTCTTACCTGCGGGGTGTGGTTCGGGCCTTCCTCCGGGACCGTAGTATCGTCTACCCCGGGCGGGGCGGAAGGATGATGGGAAGGGCGGTATGCCGTGGTGACCCGCAAGGTTCGGTGCTGGGCCCGTTGCTGTAATGCATCGCGTACGACGCGGTACTGCGAGCACCGATGCCGCAAGACTCGGCGCTGACGTGCTCCACCGACGACACGTTGATGCTGGTATGGGGGTCGACATTGAGCAGGACTGTCCGCCTGGCGGAACTGGCGGTGATCTGCGCGGTCGCAACGATCAAAGGGTTGGGGCTGGATGTGTCCCCTGACAAGTCCGAAGTTATGTGGTTTTGCCGGAAGGCAGATCACGGGACGCCTCCGGCGAACTTTCGCCTGAGGTTGATGGAAGCGGAGATCGGGATCGGGTCCAGTATGCAGTATTTGGGTCTGACGCTTGACAGTCACTGGACCTCCGGCGCTCACTTGGGCTGTCTAACACCGTCGGTCGAGGCGACGGCGAACGCCTTAGGACGTTTACTGCCTTGGCTGGGCGGGCCCGGCGTCGAAGTGCATCGGCAGCACGCCGGCGAGGTGCGGGTAAAGCTCCTTTACGAATCTCCGATCTGGGTAGAGGATTTGGTGACCAATGGTCGCAGTCTCCGGACGATCAGTAGGTTGCACAGGACGGTGGCCATCAGGATAGCGAGGGGTTTTCGCACCATTCCGACGGCGGCAGCGGCGGTGCTCGCCGGGATCCCCCCGTTCGAGTTGCAGGCCCTGAGGTGTCGCTAGATTAATCTCCGCACTCGATGTCTGCCTGGCGAAGTCGGTGCGGTGAAAGCTGACGCTGGGGTACAGGCTTGGCGAGCACTGATCCGCAGATGGCGAGAACAGGCGCGCCGGGATAAGAGTTCCCGAGGCCGTCCTTCCAAACTGGGACGTTTGGTTGGACGGAGATGCACCTCCCCTGACTTATAGAGTGAGACAGATACTTACGGGACACGAGTGTTTCGGTGGGTATGTGCACCGAATCGGAAAATAGGCCACCGCGCGTTGCCACCACCGCAATGCAGGTATGGACTCGGCGCAGTACACGCTGGAACATTGCTCGGCGTGGGAGACGCGGCGCCACTCTTATCTACCGGCATTGGTAGGTACTCGCACTGATAAATATCCGCTAATATACAGAATGTGATACACAAATCGGGGCACCTAACTAACTTCGTTATTAATATTATGAAAAGAATTACGCAGGGCAAGGTTATGCTATTTGGTAGATAATTTTTTTTCTGGAAGGCATTTTTTAAATATGATTTTAAGATCATCATCTTTTATTTGTGCGACAATATATCTGTTTAATACATTCATCGATCCACCTCTATATTCCCTATAAACATTTAATTTAACAATTACTTTAACTCTAATTTGCTAAATTGAAAGTATAAAGTTCAACGAGAACTTAAATACAAGAATTCCATTACGCGTCTTTCCTTGTCTTCCATATATAGTAGAATCTTGATTATCGGAACTAATAATGATATATGTATTTGAATTACAGAACAACAGCTTTTTCTGTACTTCAAACCACATGGTACAAGTAAACAATTGAACGCTACATAAAATCGTACGCGTTTCACGAATTCTTATTGCTGTATCATATTATATTTCTTAATATATTTGTTAATATACACGTTTTAATAGAAACAATTCCACCGAGTTAACTTCATTTTCACTTTCAAACCATGTTAGCCCTATTTTGAGAGCTACGAACGAGAAGAGCCAGCTTCATCGTCGGTAATATCTATGATGACTGGACGCAGAGTATTGTTTTTAAATTCACGAAGAACTTCTTCAGTACACATCTTCATGATTATATCAGGTTCGGTATCCATATTAAACCAGTTTAACACATCTTTTTCCTTGCATGGGTTGCATCCAGGTAATGGTTGCAGCAATTCAAGTACTTTACATATGTCAACATTCCACGAATCTCTGTATTCCTCACTGCACATGATTCTAGGCTTCAAAAGGGTGTCCCACGAATTTATCAGTACTGCGTGGTCGACATTTGACCAAGCAGCATGTACAATGCAACAGCAATCCCACATGCCTAACGCTTTATAGCGATTTATCATTTCATTCTCCACGTCGTACATAGGTAATAGCGTTATTCTTTTTAAAAATTCTATTCGGTACTTTCGCTTGAAACATGAGATTACTCCACAATTCATTGGTTGTACGAATGTTGCTATGGAAAGTGGAGGACTCATAACTGTAACGAATGGATCTATATCATTAAGAGCAGTGCGATCATGAAGCGACGTACGATTATGTAGTAACAACAAAGATTTCTCCCTGCACCTGCTCCCCCATACTTGTTTTGTTATAACAGAATCAATGAAAATTTCTCTGAACCAATATGCGAAAATGGTATTGTCCATACTAGGATAGTTCTTATATGCGTAGATAGTTGAGATATCTGGATCTAAATTGCATAAACATTCAGATTCCGGAACGTTACCGATTATTAGTACCGGCAACTTGTGACATCCAGTAGCATTTGTACAAAGAAGTGCAGTAACGTAATCACCGGTTTTTACACTTTCTGTCAATTTCGTACTGTTCGAAATCGGGGTTCCTTCTGGTCCTGCTTTCCAGATCATTTCTGTGTAAACGGCATTATAGACGTTCTTCAATTTGAACCCCTCTTTTTGTAGTAATTCGTTAAAATTAACAGTAAAGGCTTCCAATTCAGCGAATGTAATTGCTAATTGAAAATCTTCCCTGGAATTCGGTATAGTAATATGGTAACGTTGTTTAAAGCGTTGCAACCAACTGGCACTGGCTGTAAAACCAGGATGTCCGTTTAATTTTTCATTAACTTCTATAGCTTTTCTCCGTATGTCTGATCCTTTCACATCTACGTCTCTTTCCTTACATCGAAAGTACCAGTGAAGAACAACTCTATCTACATCCACCTGCAAGAAACCCAAGAAAGCACCATAAACCGAATCTTTCCAGCTTAACTTCTATTCACACAGGTAATTTCGGTTTATGGATGGTCCTTTGAACAGTCCTTGGGTTTATTGCACACTCTTGCTAATTACGGAGAAAGCAGATGTGCCCCGCGAAACAGCTGGTTTTTCCCAAGAACAAGGACACCCATGAGCCATATCTGCAGGAGACTTTCTCCTCGTATTTTGTTTATTAAAATTTCCTATAACCAATGGGCATCGCCGATCGTTACCCTCACTTTTCTACCGATAAGTGAGAACAACGAATCCGCGTCCTTAGTTCAGAAAGGGAACACCAACATCGAGCTTTCCTCCTAAATAGTATGAGATGGGCCGATCACTTCTCTTCTACTCCTCGGACAGTCGAATATAATACTGCTCCTACACAAATCGGACAGTCAAGTACTTTGCTCTAACATACCACGGATAGTCCACTCTACTGTTCTTTCGTTCATCGGACAGTCACGTCTACTATTCTAACACGTTCTCGGCATTCAAGGCGCTAACGCTATCAACCCTCGGGTCAATGAGTGTACTTTCCGCCGACATCAAAACATCAAAACTCGCCTTCGGGGAGGTGGCCGCCTAGGCAGCGACTCGGCTATAAACCACTGCCACCACGAGTCCAATCCAAATTGGCCGAACTGGGGGGTCGCAACTCTCTCCGAGCTTTACTCGACCCCCGTGGTACCATCTTTAGTCATTGGTACGACTATTGTGTGGATGTTCGGCCACGTCATTTCTGATCGGCGACCTGCTAACCGAGCTCAACAGTTCCGGATGAGACTCACATAAGCGCGGGTCTCAAGGCAACGGGCATCGGTCAACGTCGGATGGTCCAGTCCCGGGACTTACCCCGACGTCCCACCCTTGATATCGGGATTGTAGGTGCGCTACTACCAAGGCCATATAGAGAGAGTGTAACCGTACTTAAACGCCTTACACTCCCAGCAACCTTCCCTGCGGTGTACATAGGGGACTCACGTAAGCAGGACGTTTGTCTCGACGGTCCCCTCTGGCTTCGGGAACGTGGGTTTGCCTGCCCCCATGGACTCATATAAGCAAGTACTCCCTGCGGGAAGTATGCTAATAACAGTGAAATTTGCATAGCACACTTAACATATCTGTTCTAAATTTAATAACATAGTTGTATGAAATATATATATGTCGGAGATGAAAGGACACCGGGCCCCCCCGTTGGAATTATTTGGAAAAGCCTCAATACTGTAGCATCTACGAAATAACCCAGACACAGTCATTCGAAACTTGAGACAATGAGTTTAGGCTCGAGGCGACAACCGGTCGCCGAGCGTAGCCACGGTCACGGGATGAACGTTCCACCTAACAGAGATATAAAGTAACATAGCTTTCCTTTAAAGAATTGGCAGTACAAACACTTGATAATAAGACATTCCAACAGCCCCGCAGTTCGCCACACACAGACCCCATTCTTTGGGCAAGATGATCGCCAGATGCCGATGCATCGTTTACAGTTTATGTTCAGATTGCCTGAGGAACCGTTACAAATCTTAGGACTTAGTTAACTAAAGTCCTTCAGATTGACAAACAGTCTTTATTCTATCAGCCTGTAAATCTGTCACCTATTGCGGGAAGATATGGGAAACCTGATTTGGTCACGTACGACGCTGCCTGCTAGGAACTCTCTCTCTAGGGCGGCTAGCATCCTTTTCTAACCGCCAACATAGAAATTGACCAATTAACAGCAGCGTCTATTTCCCTCACCCTCCGAGTGGAGGCTTTCTTTGACGAATCCGATGATCTCGTGCCCTTAGGCACACCCCATCATAGTTTTCCTCTGCAGCGTCGTCGCGACGGAAAGTCATTCTTTTCTGGCAATCTGATTAGCTAAGAGTCAATCAAGCGTTCCTAGTATCGCGAGTAGTAAGTTGAGTTCGACTTAGACTTTGAAGCAAAGTATATTCGTTATCCCGTTGACCGTGGATTCGCTATATCGAACCTAGGGCCATTGTCATTAGCGTCCAGTTACCGCGTCCGATCGTCAATCTTGTATCAGCCATACTTGTGTAATAAATATCTGTGCGACAACCATGAACCACACTGGTGAAGATTCATTATACGCCCCTACTGATAACCCGACATATATTTATCATTGTGCACGTCAAAAAGATATATTGGATTGTATAAAGAAAAATAGAAGCAATTATCGAAGCAGAAAATGCTTGGCACTTCACGGGAACCGTTACAAACGAACCAAGTTACTCTTATTTTAGTTAGCCGATAGACCAGATTTATGACATGGCCGATAAATATTGATCAAATTAAATTAGATCTGAGTCATAAAAATGTTTCACTAAATGTTTAATCATTTAATACGATCACAGTTATGGTTAGGAATGAGAATGTGTTGAATGTAGCCGATGATTTTCAACAATAAACAATTCACGCAGGAATTTTGTCTGGTGTGAGAGACCTCCCGCCGTATAGTGTGACCAGCGATTGGGGAGAGTTTCGACCTCTCGTCAGTTATGATAACAGAAGTTCCTCGCAGTCCGCTCCTACTGCGAAGATGTAATGCTAGGACAAGTAAGAAGTGGACAGAACGAGAGAGGATGAGAGTTTCTCACCCTTGTAGGCTTCCGCGCCGAAGGGCGACCTTGTGCCGTCCTAGTTGGTCGTAGGGATCGTCACGCCGAGGGGGTTCTGGGATCTCCTCGGACTTGCACGACGGCCCAGGGGATAGCGTTATGATGGGCAGTTCTTCTCAATGCCCAAACTAGACCTGAGGAATGGCTCCCTCAGAATGGAAGAGGACGTAGTAGTGCTCCGGCAGCAATTCGAAAGAGACCCCGAGACACCCTTGTTGAGCGTCAGGCGAGTAACCGTGGGATTCTAGTCGGTAAGTCCGACACTACCTTCTGGGATATGGCAGACTGTCCATGAGGATTTCCTCACATATACAAAAAAAATTGTAAATAATATTACTATTAACATCCTTTTCTACACATTTACAAATTTCAACAATTTTTAATTTCATATTTGCTATACACAGATAGTAACTGCGAGCTTGCTTTTAGCCTTAATTTATGAACTAGTTAACTAATTCTATGAATCATGAACTAATTCATGACTTCCGAAATGATCTGTGACGGTCATAAAAACCCGCTTTTGATTTTCATCCAAAACTCTAATTTGTCAATCAGCATTGCAACTGTCCTACTTTTCGTTACGTTGGAAAGGGCCAGGAAAGCCTGCAAGAGCTTGAAGAATGACACCTTTGGAAGGGCCGGGTAATTGTGTGTTTTGACATTTATAGAAAATGAGAGTTTATAGAGAGTGTTAGAGTAAGTGAATGAATGAGTGAGTGAGTGAGCGAATGAATGCGTGCGTGCGTGTGTGTGTGTGTGAAAGGAAGAGGGAGAATGAGAGAGAGCGAGATAGGAAGAAACTGATGAGAAGCGTTAATCTAAGGTGAGCGGTCAAATGATGCTGACCGCATACGACAATTATAATTATAAAGACGATTATTATAAAGACAAATCTTTATGTTGCGTAAATTTTTTCCCTACCCATTCGTTTTGATTCCTACATATTATGTATGTTATATTATAAATATTCCTGAGTTACTTAGATTAAATTAGGGGTCGTATTAGAATTTTCTATTTCAACAACATGTCAATTTTCTCGATCGATTTTTATCGCACTTGTCGAGCTTCGCAGGTTGATTTTTCAAACCTTCTTCGTCTATTTAGCTACAATGATTCTTATCTTGTAATATGTCTTTAAACCAATTCAAATTAATTCCGAGTCAGTCTATCGCGTAGTACTATCTTTTTTAATCAACAATGCGACATATCCTTTTGATGACCAGTTGGCGTGGTACGCTTTGAGACAAGAGCTGGCGTTTCTAATGATTGATTGATTTTAATGGATCCGATCTATTTGAGGGCCGATTTCCTTGAAAATGATTACACTAACGCTATTTCACTGATATATGTTTTCACTGAACATATATACATGTCGGAGATGAAAGGACACCGGGTCCCCCCGGTGGAATTATTTGGAAAAGCCTCAATACTGTAGCATTTACAAAATAACCCAGACACAGTCATTCGAAACTTGAGACAATGAGTTTAGGCTCGAGGCGACAACCGGTCGCCGAGCGTAGCCACGGTCACGGGATAAACGTTCCACTTAACAGAGATGTAAAGTTACATAGCTTTCCTTTAAATAATTGGCAGTACAAACACTTGAAAATAAGACATTCCAACAGCCCCGCAGCTCGCCACACACAGACCCCATTCTTTGGGCAAGATGATCGCCAGATGCCGATGCATCGTTTACAATTTATGTTCAGATAGCCTGAGGAACCGCTATAAATCTTAGGACTTAGTTAACTAAAGTCCTTCAGATTGACAAACAGTCTTTATTCTATCAGCCCGTAAATCTGTCACCTATTGCGGGAAGTTATGGGAAAGCCTGATTTGGTCACGTACGACGTTGCCTGCTAGGAACTCTCTCTCTAGGGCGGCTAGCATCCTTTTCTAACCGCCAACATAGAAATTGACCAATTAACAGCAGCGTCTATTTCCCTCACCCTCCGAGTGGAGGCTTTCTTTGACGAATCCGATGATCTCGTGCCCTTAGGCACACCCCATCATAGTTTTCCTCTGCAGCGTCGTCGTGACGGAAAGTCATTCCTTTTTCTGGCAATCTCATTAGCTAAACGCCTAATGTGCTAGTACTATCGGAATAATCTCCATCTTAACAAAGAGTCAATCAAACGATCCTTGTATTACGAGTAGTAAGCCGATTCCGACTTAGACTTTGAAGCAAAGTATATTCGTTATCCTGTTGACCGTGGATTCGCTATATCGAACCTAGGGCCATTGTCATTAGCGTCCAGCTACCGCGTCCGATTGTCAATCTTGTATCAGCCATACTTGTGTAATAAATATCTGTGCGACAACCATGAACAACATTGGTGAAGATTCATTATACGCCCCTAACGTCAACCCGACATCAGAAGTAGGATCACCACCGTCTACAATTACCGAGCAGCTTCTGGCCATCGTGAGTCAATTGAAAGAGCAAGAGGCGGGTGCGGAACCTAAGGAAGTATCACCACCGTTCTTCATCACCTGAGTCTGCGCGACGAACGTGTCGAGAAACTAGCGCTTACAAGCGACATCAAGACTCTAGACCAATTTTTGACGGAAATGAATGCTTTCCACTACGCGAAGAAGAGGCTGGCGCCTTCGTCAGGAAATCCATCAACGGGCCCCGAAGTTAAACGGCAGAAGCTACCTGACCCCCGGATCAAGTGTCGTCACTGTGGTATTCCCGGGCATAAGATAGCGGAGTGTCGTACGAGAATGAGAACCGAGAGACAGGAGAAAAGCCGACCGGCTGGATCGTCCAAGGTGTCATGCTTCAAGTGTCGCGGAGAGGGCCACATCGCACCCAACTGCCCGCTGCTGCAGAAAACAAATCGCAACCCTGATAACGAACGTTGAGTCAACTCCTGCGTGGTGGAGTCTTCAACTGGTAAATTAAGCCATCTGGGTGAGTCGTTCTCGTTTTATTTCGATTCTGGAGCCGAATGTTCGCTAATCAAAGAGTCCGTAGCCTCGAAATTTTCCGGCAAAAGAACGACCGACGTAGTAGTAATGCGAGGGATAGGAAATCACCGTATTAATTGCACGTCTCAAATTGCATCCATAGTACGTATTAATGGTTTTGCGTTGGAGATAATTTTTCACATCCTTGCCGACGGCTATCTAAATTACGACATCATGATAGGCCGCGAAATTTTGAGCCAAGGTTTTAACGTAAATATTACCCAAAATAGCCTCAGTATTTGCAGGGCAAAAGCTGCCAATGTTTACAATATAACCGCCGAAAGTAAAATCGATATTAATGGAGTCGACACCGAGGTGCTCGGTAAAGATAAAGACCGATTGATCTCCATCCTCGAAGAATTTAAGAGTTCGTTTATTACGGGTTTCCCGCGTACACGTGTAAATACGGGACAGTTAGAGATACGTTTGATTGATCTTAATATCACCGTACAAAGAAACCCCTACAGGCTTAGCGAGGCAGAGCGAAGCATAGTACGCGAACGAATAAGCGAATTAATTAAGGCAGAAATCATAAGGCCTAGTAACTCACCGTTCGCGAGCCCTATGTTACTCGTAAAGAAGAAGGACGGCTCGGATAGGTTGTGCGTAGATTTTCGAGAGCTAAATAAAAATACGGTCGCGGACCGATATCCTCTACCTCTTATCGCGGATCAAATCGCGAGATTGCAAAGGGCAAAGTACTTCATTAGCCTCGACATGGCCAGCGGGTTCCATCAAATCCCCATTCATCCCAATTCGACAGAATATACAGCGTTTGTCACCCCCGACGGGCAATACGAGTATACGACGATGCCGTTTGGATTGAAAAACGCACCGTCCGTTTTCCAGAGGGCTATTCTCAATGCCTTGGGCGGCCTCGCTCACTCGTACGTCGTTGTCTACCTGGATGACGTCCTAATCATCGCTGAATCGGTAGACCAGGCTCTAGAAAGATTACGCATCGTACTAGGTACCCTCGTAAACGCCGGGTTCTCCTTCAATTTTTCGAAGTGTTCCTTTCTCAAGACGTCTGTACTTTATCTCGGGTACGTAGTTCATAACGGAGAAGTTCGCCCAAATCCGGGTAAAATACGAGCCTTGAGTTCTCTACCGGCACCAACGACCGTCGCTCAACTTAGGCAGTTCATAGGTTTAGCCTCCTATTTCCGAAAATTCGTCCCTAAATTTTCACAGGTAATGAAACCGTTGTACGCACTTACCTCCGGTATTAAAAACCTAACTTGGACAGATAGACACGAAACCATAAGGCAAAAAAAAAAAATAATTTCCATCCTGACCAACGAGCCGGTGTTAATGATATTTGACCCGAATTACCCGATAGAATTACGTACTGACGCTAGTTCGGACGGATACGGCGCTATTTTAATGCACAAAATCGACGGCAGAAACCGAGTAATAGAATATTACAGTAAGAGAACGAGCCCCGCGGAATCCAGGTATCATTCATATGAACTAGAGACCCTGGCAGTTGTAAACGCCGTTAAACATTTTCGCCACTATCTGCACGGACGGGAATTTCTCGTTGTCACTGATTGTAATTCGTTAAAAGCAGCTCGTAATAAAGTAAGTCTAAGTGACAGGGTTCATAGGTGGTGGGCTTACTTGCAAACTTTCACTTTCGACATTATGTACCGAGAAGGCAAACGAATGGCCCACGTAGATTTCTTCTCGCGTAATCCTGTAGACACCGACCGCGCCCCCACCAACAAGATCGAAGAAAAGAAAATTAATCTGGCCGAAATCTCGGAAGATTGGCTACTAGCGGAACAACGTCGCGACCCTCAAATTTCTGAAATCGTCAACAAACTGCGAAACGACGAGCTCGCGGAAGACATTGCGAGTACGTATGAGTTACGATCCGGTACCCTTTACCGTAAAATACAAAGGAGAGGCAAGACCCTCTGCCTGCCCATCGTACCAAGAGGGTTTAGGTGGTCCGTCATTAACCACATACACCAGTCAATTATGCACTTAGGTTGAGATAAAACGCTCGAGAAACTGTACGAGTATTACTGGTTCGAAGGGATGGCGAAATATGTTCGCAAATTCGTAGAGAACTGTCATGCTTGTCAGATTTCTAAGGCGAATTCAGGCAAAGTGCAAGTTGAATTACATCCCATACCTAAGACCAGCATACCTTGGCATACCATTCACGTAGACATAACGGGAAAGCTGAGCGGCAAGAACGACTCGAAAGAATACGTCATTGTCCTGATCGATGCCTTTACCAAATTTGTATACCTACACCACACTCGTAAAATAGACTCCCTTAGCACCGTTAAGGCACTTAAGTCCGCCATATTTCTATTCGGCAGTCCCTCTCGGATAATAGCAGATCAAGGGCGATGTTTTACCGGCAAAGAATTTCAAGATTTTTGTAAGGATAGACAAATTAAACTCCACCTAATAGCAACCGGTGCTAGTAGAGCGAATGGACAAGTAGAGCGTACTATGGGTACATTAAAGAATATGTTTACAACAGTAGAAACGACCGGGCGATCATGGCAAGACGCGATCGGCGAAATACAGTTAGCTTTAAATTGCACCACTCATCGTGTGACTAAATCGAGTCCGCTAGAATTATTAATTGGTAAAACAGCGAGACCCTACGGGTTACTACTATCTGAAAATACCGAAGAAAAGGAAATAGATATCTGCAACGTAAGACAACAGGCCATACGAAATATGGAAGATAGCGCTAAGTATGATAAGGAAAGATTCGATAAAACGAAAGCCAAAGTAGTTAAATTCAATCTCGGTGACTTTGTATTAAAGAAAAACGAGGAAAGGAACCAAACGAAACTAGATCCGAAATTTAGCGGTCCATTTGTGATAGCGGAAATTTTGGAAGGAGATAGGTACATTTTAAAAACACTAGACGGCAAACGGTCATATAAATACAGCCATGATAGGTTAAAGAAAATGCCAGATAGTCGCGTTCCTATTGAGTTGGACGTCTGCGGTGATGACGAGAACAGTGACCATGACGATGCGAGTACCTCGGTCCCAGAGGATCATGCTGACCACAGCACTTAGCAGAAAGAGTTTGCATATGCCAGTGTGGCGATATGGCAAAGGACAATGTCTTCATACATGTCCAGTGCGGTAATCAGGTGTCGGATCGAACATAGTGACTCACATACGCCTTACGGGGGGCATACGGCCCAAACAAAGTAAGTGCGGGATCAACACACCGTTACCGAATTCGATTCAAGTATCATGGAAATAACATCTAACGTAGTGTTCTAACAAACGCCCAGTGTGGCGATATGGCAAAGGACAATGTCTTCATACATGTCCAGTGCGGTAATCAGGTGTCGGATCGAACATAGTGGCACACACACGCTTACGGGGGGCATACGGCCCAAACAAAGTAAGTGTGGGATCAACACACCGTTACCGAATTCAATTCAAGTATCGTTAACACTACGGAGATAACATCTAACATAGTGTTTGAACAAAAGCTCAGTGTGGTATCATGATCCAGAGAACTGAGGGTCGTCCAGGTGCGAGATCGAGAATGGTCCATCATGTCATTACGCCCAGACTGATGATTCACAAAATGCGACTAGCACTTTGAATATCAATCGTAACGTTACGGATTTCCACTCTCTTTTAACTCTTTCTTTATCAAACGTCCGACCAGAATTTTTGCTGTCAAACTGGACCCTTGACCTATTTTGACACTTAACTAAATTGTAAGTAACGACAGTTATATCGAATCTAACATTGGGGAAACCCAATATTCTAGATACACCCGAGGACGTGTGATAGTCAGGATGGCCGTGTCGGAGATGAAAGGACACCGGGTCCCCCCCGTTGGAATTATTTGGAAAAGCCTCAATACTGTAGCATTTACGAAATAACCCAGACACAGTCATTCGAAACTTGAGACAATGAGTTTAGGCTCGAGGCGACAACCGGTCGCCGAGCGTAGCCACGGTCACGGGATGAACGTTTCACCTAACAGAGATATAAAGTAACATAGCTTTCCTTTAAAGAATTGGCAGTACAGACACTTGACAATAATACATTCCAACAGCCCCGCAGCTCGCCACACACAGACCCCATTCTTTGGGCCAGATGATCGCCAGATGCCGATGCATCGTTTACAGTTTATGTTCAGATAACCTGAGGAACCGTTACAAATCTTAGGACTTAGTTAACTAAAGTCCTTCAGATTGACAAACAGTCTTTGTTCCATCAGCCTGTAAATCTGTCACCTATTGCGGGAAGTTACGGGAAAGCCTGATTTGGTCACGTACGACGTTACCTGCTAGGAACTCTCTCTCTAGGGCGGCTAGCATCCTTTTCTAACCGCCAACATAGAAATTGACCAATTAACAGCAGCGCCTATTTCCCTCACCCTCCGAGTGGAGGCTTTCTTTGACGAATCCGATGATCTCGTGCCCTTAGGCACACCCCATCATAGTTTTCCTCTGCAGCGTCGTCGCGACGGAAAGTCATTCCTTTCTGGCAATCTGATTAGCTAAGAGTCAATCAAGCGATCCTTGTATTACGAGTAGTAAGCCGATTCCGACTTAGACTTTGAAGCAAAGTATATTCGTTATCCTGTTGACCGTGGATTCGCTATATCGAACCTAGGGCCATTGTCATTAGCGTCCAGCTACCGCGTCCGATTGTCAATCTTGTATCAGCCATACTTGTGTAATAAATATCGGTGCGACAACCATGAACAACATTGGTGAAGATTCATTAAACGCCCCTAACGCCAACCCGACATATATATATATATATATATATATTATTAACCTCAACAATGTTCGTTTATTTATACTGGTCGGGGGAGTATCGGAACGTTTGAATGCGACTCCGGTTGTCGGTTGCACGTAGCATCAATATTGTTTTGTCCGGAGTTTGTTTGTTGTTACATTTCGTACACCGATACGTTGTCAATGCCCCGAAGCAAAGGAATAGTATCAGTCTCTCTCGATTCTCAGCTTCTTATGACTCATGTGTCGATACAGGACTAAGGCCAACTACCCCGAGCTTTTCCCCGTTTCCCTTTTTATAAGGCGCCGACGTCCTCGGAGGAGAGAGTTTTCTTCCAAGGTGGGGATTGAAAAACCCGTAGGCAATAAGATAATGAATCATCTTTATCGAAGGCCTACAGCTTTTTCGTAAGTGCCAGGATTTATCCTTTTACGACGTCCTATTTTGGGAATTTGTGAAAAGCTTGAAATCGGTCAATCTAACCAACACTGGTAGGTTTATTGTTAAATGTAACAAAGAATCTTTCTTTTACAGTTTCTAATAATGAATGATGATGATGATTGTATAGATTATTCATCTATAGTAACATTGAGTATGAAGCTGTATATATCAAATATTTCTCATTTAACATGTAATATTCTGATGTAATAGTTTAATAAAAGAGTTTGAGTATAACTAAATTTCTACAAATACGTTTTTCAAACTAAATTACATTTTTCGATGCATTGATCGATGTAGTTGCATATGAAGAAATATTAACCCTACTACTTTCTTTTAAGCAGATATAAATATTTTAGAGACGTCTAATAAGGAGTACCTGTATCAACATTTACGTTTAATGATGTAGACCAACGCCATTGCTTACTTAATAGGGTATATTCAGTAATTCGTATATCTTCGAAATAATAATTATTAGTTTCTTTTTACTTTTATTTTCTTTAACGTACTTCAAAGTCATATACATCGGCGAGGTCGCCAATAATTAGAGTTAGTTAATTACTTACCAATTACAAGTTCCTTTTCGTTTAATAAGCCAAGTTATAAAGAATGCGAGAAAGAAGAGAGAAAAAGAAGCCCATTTGTATATATGTATTTGTTTCTATATCATATAATTTTATCAATATAAATTTAGTTCCAATCCAAGTTTTGCACCGATTAGTCACGTATCTACTGGCTTTGGTACTCGCACTGGTATAATATACAGAATGGGATACACAAATCGGGGCACCTAAATAACTTCGTTATTAATATTATGAAACGAAATCCGCAGGGCAAAATTATGCTATTTGGTAGATAATGTTTTTTCTGGAAGACATTTTTTAAATATGATTTTAAGATCACCTTCATTTATTTGTGCGACAATATATTTATTTAATACATTCATCGATCCATCTCTATATTCCCAATAAACATTTAATTTAACAATTACTTTAACTCTAATTTGGCAAATTGAAAGTATAAAGTTCAAAAAGAACATAAATACAAGAATACCATTGCGAGTTTCTCCTTGTCTTCCATATATAGTAGAATCTTGATTATCGGAACTAAAAATGATAAATGTATTTGAATTACGGAACAACAGCTTTTTCTGTACTTCAAACCAAATGGTACAAGCTACATAAAATTGTAAGCGCTCCACAATTTCTTATTGCTATATCATATTATATTTCTTAATATATTTTTTAATATACACGTTATAGAATAGAAGTAATTCCACCGAGTTACTTTCATTTTGTGTTTCATACCATGTTAGCTCAATTTTGAGAGCTACGAATGGGAAGGTCCAGTTTGATTGTCGATATTATCTTTGAACACTTGCTCAGAGTATTGTTTTTAAATTCTCGAAGAGCTTCATCGGTACATATCCTCTTGACTGTATCATATCCGTTATCAATATGAAACCAGTTTAACACATCCAATTCCTCGCACGGTTCGCATCCAGGTAAGCTTTGCAGCAATTCAAGTGTTTCACATACGTCAGCATCCCACGATTCTGCGGTTTCCGTACTCCGCATGATTGTAGGCTTCAAAAGGCTGTCCCACGAGTTTATCAGTATTGCATCGTCGACATTTGACCAAGCATCATGTACAATATGGCAGCAATCCCACATGCGTAATTCATTATGATGGTCTATCACTTCATTCTCCGTATTGTAGATAGGTAATAGCGTTATTGTTGCCACCAAGTCTTTTCGGTACTTTCGCTTGAAACATCTGATTATTCCGCAATTCATTGGTTGTCTGATTGTTGATACGTGAAGTGGAGGACTCATAATTGTAACGAATGGATCTATATTATGTTGCCGATTATTAGTACTGGCAACTTGTGACATCCGGTAGCATTTACACAAAAAAGTGCAGTGACGTGATTTTCGCATATTTTTAGGCTTCCTGTCGATTTCGCACGACACAAAATTGAAGTTCCTTCTGGTACTGCTTTCCACATCATTTCTATGTAAACGACATTGTAAACGTTCTTCAATGCGAACCCATTTTTTTGTAGTAAGCTGATAAAATCAACTGTAAAGGCTTCCGCTTCCAAATGCTCCGCTGGCAAATCTTCATTGATATCCGCACTAGTAATACGATTACGTTCTTTAAAGTCTCGCAACCACTTGGAACTGGCTCTAAAACTAGGATCTACGTTTAATATTTTATTAATTTCTAGAGCTTTTCTCCGTATTTCTCCTGCTTTCATTTGTATGTTTTTTTCCTTACATCCTAAGTACCAGTGGAGAACTACTCTATCTAGATCCGCCATACCTCACCGTGTTACACCTTTTGTGGAACGCTAGACGGTCTCGACTTGTTCTTTAATCTCTTCTTTATGTGCACATATACTGTAGTAGGTGGATCGTGAAATACCGTACTTTTCCATTATGGTTCGTTGAGATTTACCTCTTACTTTTATCATAATGATGTCGTATTTATCGGTAATTGTCAAATATGCCGGTTTTCGTCTTGACGTCATTATTGTTGGAAGCGTTTCGAATGTAAATACCGTACTGAAATGTTGAGACGAGATTTTATTTCGACAGTTGTCGTCGATAATTATGATAGGGGAAAACAAATACTATGTGTATTAAACATGTATATAGGTATATACGTATATGCGTAAATGCGTATATGAGACACACTATAGAGAAATATACAATGTTCTGATGATAGAACGTTCGGAAGATGTACGCAATGTATAATCGAGGTTATGCTGTACATCAAAATAACAAATAATATTCGACGGACAGTTGACATTAAGCAGGCAGCACGAAAATAAGAATTTAGTATGGGGTTACGATGAGAATAAGAACAATTTTAATGCAAACAGTTTATAAATCAATGGTTTTCTGTAACTGAACATATACTTCTGTCCATCCTATAAACGGTAAACTTTTTAAGAAGACTAAAAATTCATGAATTCTACGAATATTCTAAAGGTTTTTTTCATGGATTTATTCTTTGAATATTTTTACGTAATTTTGAAAGGGAAGAAATAATAATTTTAACTATGAAGATAAACGACTTAAAAATAAATTGTAATTTTGTCATCCTGCTTTATTGTTAATATCGAGTAATTTGAAAACAGAATCTTTTTTGTAGAAAATTCAACATAGAATATATCTATGAAATATGAATTCGTCGAACAGAGGGTTTGTTACTTACTTTCCATATAAAATGGTTACCACTAGAGTTAGTGGTTGCGACCGTTCGCGGAGAGACGTGGTCGCGAGGAAACGCGTCAGCGAGAGTCGTAAATTCTCGCTACGATTCGGCTAATCGACGCCGCGAAATGGTCGCTCCCCGCGTTTCGTTTAGGATAACCGGGGTGATTTACTGAATGCAACTTATTCTACGATTGTAGAATAAATATATATTTGTATCACAATAACACTTACAGTTTATATAAGGTGTCGGTTTAAATAGTATCGGAAGTTACCACTAGAATGTTCGAGTTATATCTTATACAATGTGACTGATTTGGACGCGACCGTACAGAGAGTTTTCGACTGCGACTGATCGGTTAGAATGTTAGATTGCGACTTTACGATGCTTCTCAATGAGTTCGTTGGACTGAGCGATCGTGGTAGACGTGTTGATTGAATTGACGACGAAGACGAACTGACTTGATAGTGACGATGCTGTGTCGGAGGTGAGCTAAGGATGGGTGTGTCTAACGCACGGAATCATCTGATTTGTTGATGACAGTTTTTGGTTGGAGAAGTGAGGGTAATAGAAATTGTTTCTATTGGTTAGTAAGACTATCGATGGACTAGGAAGGGTATTAGCCACCCTCGGTGGAAAGTTGGGAGTAGGAGGCATCGCACATGTGAACACTTAGCATTCACGTGTTTTCCAGACGCTAACCAGAAACCTTAGAAAACGCTTTCGTGGAAAAGCCCTTGTTTGCAATGAAAGACTTTCGCCAGAGTTTTCTGAGATTTATAGTCAGGCTGTGAGTGTTTTCAAGAGTACGCGATAAGGATGTGCGGACATCTGGCTGCCATCCGTCCGCGATGTGAGGTCCGGCCCAGGTAGAGAGTCGGGCGACGTAACAGTTAGTTTGACTCATTTTAGACGTTTGGTCCATCTTCTTCTCGTAGTGATTAATTCCGTCCTTGTAATTTAACCGCGAGTAAGTTAAATATAGATGGTCTACATACAGGTACTAGCTAGCTTTTTTTCTCATAAATGGTAAATATATGTGGAAAATGGAAGGATACACAATTTTACCATTTTTTATAATCAACGTAATAACGTACATCATCGACTAGCAGCACTAGTACTAGAACCCAAATTTCTCGCTCCTAAAATGTTTGTAATAAATATTACGTATTGGCGTCGTAATACAATTATAATCTGAGGTGTATGTTAATTTTTTAATTTGCAGTCTTGAAAGTCACTTCCCCACTTCCTAAGTTGAAATCCGTTCATTTGAAACTTAAACACGTTGTATAGGAAATTGTTCACTGCTTTGTAATTATAAGAATGGAACTTATTCACTTGCAAATATACATATTAACCTATGCCTTGAACAGTAGACAGTAATAGTTGTATTGAACATGCTCCTTAAACTTTATGAAATAGAAATACTGATAAATGTAAAACTGTATGCAGCAGTTAAACATTTCTTTTGTTTCCAGTCTTGTATAACCATGAGATCTTGAAATAAATGATGTATATCCTACATGATTAAAATTATATTAATGTATGAAACAATAATGTATAACACAAAGAATATGTCACATTCTGTTTAAAAAATTAGAATTCATCATGTTACGTAGGTCGACTCTCTACCTAGACCAGGCCACACACCTAGGGCAGGATTGCAGCCAGATGTTCGCATATCCTTATTGCGTACCCTTAAGATTCTCAAGGACCGACCTTAAATCTCAGAAAATTTTAGCTAAAGCCTTTCAAATCTGTTGAAGTGATCGCCACTTCTAAGAAAACTCTACATCTGGTCTTCGGTTTTCTCAAGCGCTGATGTCATCGATAGCGCATATACAAAAGAATACGTCGATGACAGACCATAAGCGGTATACGTGCGACGTTGGTTTCGGGGGTTCTTTTAGTCTCAGGGTAACATTGCTAGCGTGAGGATCTGGACCAGCTTACATTGTATTCTATACTTTGTACTTTAATATTCACAATATACATACTTACAATACCTTACAATTTACCCACGTGTTTCTTTAATTCCACATACACCGAATAACCTTAACAAGACCGAACAAAGATCTTTTTACGAAAGCGTTTTCTAAGGTTTATGGTTTGTTACGGGAAAACACGGCAAAGTTAGTTTTTCACACGTGCGATGCTTCCTGCTATCAACTTTCTACCCAGGGTGGCTAAGAACCCTTTCCTAGTCCACCAACAGTCTTAATAGCCAATCAAAAACAATATCTATTACCCTCATTTTTCCGACCAAAAATGTCATTAACAAATCCGATGGTCCCGTGCGCTAGACACACCCTTCTCTAGCTCTCCTCCGACACAGCATCGTCACTTTCGTACCACTTTCTTTTCGTCGTTAGAGCAGTCAACAAGTCTGTGACCGGTTCTACCCTTAAATCAGTTCCTTTTCGTCGTTATAATAGTCAAAACGTCTTTGACGGGTTTCTTACTTATCTTGTATCGACGCATCAGTGTAACTATTCATCTTTACAACGCTGCTGGAATAAACGATGATATATACATATTAACACAGTGTGAACTCAACCTAACCACCCCTATTATCGTAACAGAAATAAGGGGATCGATCAGTTCGTGGCGTCGATTGTTTAATCGTAACGGGAATTTACGACTCCCGTCCACGCGCTTCCTCGCGATCGCGTCTCTCCGCGAACAGCGGTGTTTCCTCTTTACTCTTCTTCTTATGGGAGTTTTGCTCGTTGCAGCAGCCAGCTAGTTTGGACGTGTTGCCATTCTTTTCTTGTATTTTTCTGCGTACCTGCTGATTTCTGCTTTGACCATTGGTATTTTTATGTCTTTACGTATATTCTCGTTTCTGACATACCATGGGATGTTGACTATTGTTCTCAGTATTTTCGATTGTCGCGACTCTAGTTTATGATACATTAATGACATTCGATTTTAAAAGAAACTGTTTCTACAAAAATTCATTACATATTATCAAAAATTTGTTATTTATCACGTGCTCTATCTTTTAAGGGATTCTTATTTCAACTGATTGATTCTGATACTCGTTGTTATTCAGTTTGATATTTAACTTCGTATTTCATACGTAAATGGAATTTCAAATTACATACATATGTACTTTAATATAATGTAAATTCAATTTCGATAGAAACTTAACCAATCAATAGACGGTGTAGATATTAAAATTTGTATTGCTTTTCAACGAAGAAAAAGTAATTAGCATACCAATGCAAAGTTATGTAAATGTAGTACAGATTTATATAGAGTTTCACACATAGCAGTGCAATTCCCAGCGGATTTCACATGAAAAAGTAAATAAGAAGTAAGTATAGTATAAAATTAATTTTCGTAAAAAATTGGTTTGGGATGTTACTAATAAATACGTGTACATTTAACTGTAGTTCTGCTTAACATATTTTGCCACAAATGTGTCCGTATTTATTATATTTGATGATTAATATTACAATTACAATTTTTTAATATTTCATTTAACCAACTTGCAATTCCTGTAGAATGAAAGTCATCAAACGGAATAAAGTCAAACACACATCTCAAAATGTTGTTCCGATATTATTTATAATTATCTATTGTTTAGACTTCACGAATATATAGATTCATCATAGTTTGAAAATACGTAATTAATTTCATATTAATAATAACGTTTCATCGTATAATAGAGTGTTTAAAAAATCGATATTTTTCTCTTTGTTTCCCAGTTTCCACTTCTTAGTAAGGCTCTTAATGTAAGGAAATATGCTTTATAAATTAGTCGCCACCGTAATATCTTGATCTGTTTGTTAGTATTTTGCATTTAGCGTTATCCTGCAGTAAAAACAATGACCGTGGATCATATACACTAAAAGTAACGAAAGTAAAATAAACTACTTTTTATAATTTTTCACAACTTTCTAAAGTAAATACGAACATAGTATTTTATGTGGTACTTCACTACAAAAATAGATAATTTACTATATTTACCTTTATCTGGTCTACAATTTGGTACGATACATGACCATGTCATTTTGAATTGAGATATTATAAATATTATCAAATAATGATGCTGATTATAATATCTGTGTTATAATTGAATGTATTATAATTATAATTTTGCAGCATTTGTTGCAACGTTGTCCACATAGTGGTTTAGATTTTAATGCTCCTATTAGAAATAAACATTGTTTCAAGCCAACTTCTTTTGTTTTTTCGCGGGATTCAGCGGCAAGCTGCAGCCACGCTGTAACCAACCTAGCCACCAGCCTACGGTATATGCATGGATTTACAATAATAATAGTATTGTAGATCGCAAACACAAAATCGCGTTGCGCAGATTCTAACAAATAAATTGAAACACCTTATTGCGGACAAATTAACCAACATCATCCAGTTACTGAGAGCCCCCATCACGGGATTTTTCAGACCTCTATATGCATACGACCCTGCTCAATGTATACTTATTAGTTTCTATTTGTGACGCTAGATGGCGTATCGAAAATTTCTGTCTCTCAAAATGTATGTCTTTTGTATCAGAAACTTGCTAGAGTGCACGTGATAAAGCATACGTGCTAGTGTTAAAATTCGTATGGCACGTGGTTCTACTTACCAATTATTAATTAGTTACAAGTGCGAAGTAAGAATAAAATTTGATTATTAGAAAGTTGTCTTGTGAAGTTTCTGTATATATACTTATGTACCTAAATATTTTATACTTGTACGTTTATAAATTAACAAATTTTGGGTAAATTTTTCTAATCGAAAAGCTTTATGCGCCTTCTAAAGTGGACCATACAACAACTAGATACATTTTATATACATAAAAGTAAGTCATAAAAACAAGTATAATTTTCTTATTTTGCTTCGCCTATTTCTATTAGATTTGTAAAGAATGTACAATTTTTCTTTTGCCATATAACAATAGACCATACAAGAACCAGATACATTATTTTATATACATAAAAGTAGGTCACAAAAACAAATATAGTTTTTTTATTTTACTTTGCCTATTTCTATTACATTTGCAAAGAAGGCACAACTTTTCAGTCACTTTTCCTAATAATATTTTCTGTGGTTACTTGTATATTTACATTTAATGTATTCATGGAAGAGTGATGGTAGCTGTATTTATGTTTTAGTTTTAATTATGTAAATTGATTATAGGCTTTTATATAATAGTTATATTGTTATTACCATAAAGTTACTTTCTTCTGCAAAGAAATGTTTTCATCACTGAATGGTTATTTATTTTGAAAAACAAATTGTGTCCTTGATAATGATCAATAATTGAACAAAAACATTTATAATAATTATTCATAACCACAATGTTCACAATTCTCCTTTAATATTATTTGCTTTTATAATTTTTCATTTAATTTATCTGATTTATTAAAATTTTTCAAGAAAATTTTTTCAAAAATGTTTACATTTGTGATAAATGCACTTTGTGATATTGAAGAGAAGTTATTCATAGATTCCATAATCCATAAATTCTTTTTTACACTGATATGCTAAGTCTTTCTTTTCTTTTCTATCACAAAATATTTTATTTCAAAAAGAAAAATAAATCTCATTTATTGCATCAGTGATGTATATAGAGAAAATACATTGCACATACAGTAATTTTATAGTTAAACATTACATTCTTGTAATATAATCATGTTTCTGTTAATATCAGTTATTTTTTGAACCACTTATTTCATTTATTTGATTATTGATTAACTATAAATTTTTTAAGAAATTTTTCAAAAGACCTCATTGCCATAAAATGACGCTCTATTTCATGACTTTGAAGAAATCTTATTGGATAAGACAATTACGCATAAGACAACTGGGTAAGTCTTTATCTGTACTTATCTATTATTAATTGCCATAATATTTGCAATATTACATGCTTATAATTGTAAAACGCATTATTTCATGTAAGAGAAGTAACGAGATTTCATTTATTATATAGATAGTTATCCATCCATATATTCATTTAATATAACATATAATTCAGTTTTCAAGATATTCTCATAGTAAGTTAGTTTAGAATTCAACTATTTATAGTATTAAATTTTACAAAATGAACTTTAATTTATTTAAAAGAGGCACAATTTTATCATACAAAACTTTCTTGCTGCTGAGATTTATAATATCTTTATGTCAATTTTGAATAAATATTGATTTTCTGTATTAGAGATTAATTATTTACAATAATGTGTTCAAGAAAAGCACTATTATTTTATCTAAAGAGAAAGAAAGGGAAGACAAAAAAGCAACATTTTCTATGTCAATAAATTATAGCATAACACATTAGAAAATATAAGTAAAATATTGGAAAATATTGTAACAGATATAATAAAGAATATAATAAAAATAAAATAAAAGCTATAAAGACAATCATAATAATTCATCTGAGTATTAACAGGTCATTAGGGTCTTGTGCATTAATATAATTATCATAATAATGAATGTTATTAAATATTTCTAAATATCTATCTCTTGACATGACTTTAGAATGATTGTTCAAAGATAATATTTTATCCGTTGACCAATATTGTTTTACAGTTCATTTTTCTTTTGAAAAGAATAATGAAAAGATAATGAAACGAGTGAAGTTTGAATTTATAGTTGCTTTTATCCCTGCATCTGTTTCAAAATGATGTAATATAGAGTTCAGATTATTTTTTGACCATGAAAAGTTGTAGATGTGTTTCCAAAATTATTAATATTTTCATTAATGCAATTGTGTTGAATTATATTCCATTATATATTATAATGGAATAGAGTTTAATTTTAAATTGTTTAAATGTCTAAGTATTGACAAATTTTCTTCGCATTCTTCATTATTATCAGATTGATCTTCTTCAGCTGTTGTTTGTTCTAGATTTATGTTATATATCAATATTGATGGTAACGATTAAATATGTGGAGTACGTAATAATGATAAAATATCTGCAAGTAATTTCAATTTCATTTAGTTACTGTTTATGTATCTTGTATTTAAGGCTAATGTTTGAAATATATGAATCTGATAAAATGGATTGTTATAAGATTTGCTATCCGTATATTCCATTTGTGCATTGTTTGTGACATTGGATAGCATAAGTATGTTTCTTTAAATAATTTTGCAGCGTGAAAACAAACTGATTTGAATCTCTCTAAATTGAAATTCTCTAAATGTATAAATTTGTTAAGTGTTAAAGGTTACAGGTGCTTTTGTTAACAATTGTATAAACTTTCATATGAAAAATCCTGATATCTAATACCTTTCATTACCTCTTTCAAATTCTTCTCAAAGTCGAAATTGTTATAAATTTTTCATTATCCGCATTAGCAATAAAAAAATTCTTATACTACAATTAAATATATAAAATGTAAGTGATTACATACATGAAAATGTAACGCGCCTTTACAATCTGAGGTTCTATAATGAATAATTAAATCGATTAGTTTTAGTTTTAATCGCTTTATTTTGTTTTTACAACGCTATATCTGATCACATATAGTCATCTGAGAAAAGTAATTTCAAAGTTTTAAGGGATTGTTATTATATAGGAAAAATAACGCTTTTGAAATATGAAACTTGAAACCTACAACGTTGCATAAAAAACAGGTATTTATATGCAAAAAAGTAACGATAACATTGAAATGACCTTCACAGTTTTGGGGGAACTTCTTCTATCGCCACTAAATAAGCGTTCTGAATCCATATACATCCCTTACAGCTATTTTTGGTCTGCAAAAGCAATTAAAATAAATTACATATCTGACTTAAATGTATACACTGTATATCTCACATAAAACTTGAGCCACAAGTTGAGTACTGTTCGTTAGATCTGTGCTCTTATTCAGTTGTGTGACAAAAAATCACATTGTTGTATCAAATATTTTACTTTCCTCCGGGTTCAAACCAGTTTCTTCCCAAACCTATTCTTGCACCAAATTTTCATGTATGATTTTTCCATGCATGTTTTCATGGGCCGATTCATCACTATCAAGATACATTCCACTCTAATTACTTTATATCGAGCATGTCTACAATATTTTAAAAAATTTTTAATTAATGTCAATGATGCGTCGGAAATTGCAGCAGATGATTTGCTTTAACTTGAAGTGATTTGTGTTTATGAATCTGTTTACTCTTTTTGAATTCGGGATACGCCTATGCGACCCATGTGGTTGGGTACCAAGAAGCATGGAGATAAAGATTGACCCTTCTCTAATGTACAGAGTTCAATTGTTTCCTTTCCTAGTAAGGACTGGATGAAATTTCGGTAATTTTTTATTTTTCTTTGTCAATTAAACTTAAGTAATGGATGCCGTACCCAACATAACCTCAACCACTTCTTTTTTAAGTTGTTTTGTATCCTTGTAATAAATTAATAATGAATTTATTTTCCGTAATCTCCTGTCATTTCGATACAAAAGATCTCAATTGTCCTGTAATGCCTGTGTTTACTTCTGTCTGTTTTTTTGCTTAATGTCTCTGTGTTTTGTACTTGTTCTTGTGATTTTGTACTTGTTCAGTGATTTTCTACTCTTCAAGATAAGGCGTGACCGATAATGAGTTGTTATGTTTGAGATCTGTTTTGTTGATGTTTGGATCCCAACTATTAAGTGACCTTCTCTTCATCTATAGTCGATTGGTTTTATATTTTCTGGGATATTTTTCCTGTAGATTTTGGCTCTTTCATTGTTTTCTTTAGATCTTCTCCAAAGAATTATTCTCCTGACTTTGTTTTTATTGGTACCGATTTTATTCGTTTTGATATCCTAAGCAGTATGAATGCCTTACATGCTTCTGTTTTGTTATAATGTACCTCGATTATTAGCTTTGCTGCATCATTCAACTTCGCTTTTTTCGTCTGTTACCGCAGATATATATTCCTATTATATATATATATATAGTCCAACCTATTCCTGCTGAAGTATATCCAATTAAATTTTGGTTTTTTATTAACTTTCTTTTAAGTAGCTCTCGAGAAAGTCGCTCTTATTTCTTGATTTACCTTTGGTGCCTCTAACTTTGGCGATCTTATGTATTTCTTTGGCATCTTTTCTTTTTCCTCTTTAGCCAAGCCTTGTCTTACCCAGTGTTTCCATCTGAGATATAATATGGGATGTCCTCGCTTAGAACTCATAGAATATCTCCGTTTATTATTTTTGATCTATTCAGATCACTGTTTTCGTTCATTGAAGTTTCTCCTTCTGGTAATTCGGGGACATTGACTTTTGACGAGCCTACGTCAATCAGGAGGATAATTATTAATCTCTTGATAAGTAATTAATTAGATATACAAGATATTAAACCAGAATTTTATTTCGTGAAGCGGATACCGCTCATCTTATTATTCTTAACATTTTTTACCTCCCCTACAAATTAAATGATAAAATTTTTTTATCTGTTTTGTCCAACGTACAAGTTCGTCAATTATCATGCTTTTAATCTGTCTAACCTCTCGTGGAAGTTTTTATTCATTAAATTTGTTCATTTCGTACATATAATACCCCATTATATATATGGAGTAAGATAACATAAGAAACGTAAATAGTAATCCGATATCTATAGATCAACGCTCATGCTGTGCACTATTCGGCATTCGACCTAAACATAAAAATAATAGTGTCGCGAAATACCTGAACTTCGACCCGAAGGAGCTAATATGCGAGAATCTGAAAATGTCGGGAACCTGATACGAATTATTATTATGCGAGTTATTATTGCACGAAATTGTACTATTGCACGTTACAAGTTTCAGTGCAATTAATGTAGTTGCAAATAATGAAGAATTAGATTCATAAGGAAGTTTAGACAACCCGGAAATTTTATTCTAGATCTTTTGAATACAAGTAGATCATGTTATCGACAACGCAAACCAATCTTTTTTCTTGTCGTAATTCGACTTTAATGGATGATATCACCCGTTGAAGAATATTCAAAATTTTCTTTTTCGTGAAATACCTCAATAACGGTAGAAGATATCTGAAAAAGTTTCAGCAAAAGTTGCATCGTTTCATTGTCTACTGAATTGCGTAAAAAAATTTTTTAAGAATCCGTGATTTTTAAGTTACCCCTCCCTTAAAAAGATTTCGTACAATATACATGTTGAAATAGCTCTAGATATTCCCCTTTCATATTTGTCAATGACTTATGTGTTAACAGTTTTTCAAATTAAATGAACCAATTACAATTTGAAGCCTATTTTACAAGTTTCCTTTAATAAACTAGTTTCAGCAAAAATCGGTAGATACTAACTCGCATGATGAAATTTGTGACGTGATAAATAATTTTCAAAATGCGTATTTCACACCATTAATTGAATATGATTATGTGCTTGAATTTGTCGAATCGCACTGTGCTCGGATTCTAGGCTAAATTACCTATAGAGAAAAAGAACACAATTGTGACCATGAAGAGTCTACTGTTGATGACGGAGATGGGAAAATCGACTTAAATTATAAGAAAAAAAGCTGTGGAGTTTTGGAAACACGGAGAATAGTTTTTTAACCGCTTACCACTATATGGAAAAGCTTTCAGGTGGTTAAATCCGTGCCATAACTATACAAGTGAACTATGAGTCTCGAAAAGAGTGAGACAAATTCAGTAAAGTTTACATTTATTACGGAATATGTATCGCAAAAGTTTCAAGAAGCTTGTGACAGAAGATCTATTGTTCATGACACAAATTTGAGATTATGGGCTTTGAAAAGACTTTATGAACCTACCTGAATTTAAGGAAAATGAATGGTGAATTTGAAAATTCAAGATTGTGCATAGCATCGTTTCTCGCAACATGACATCCTATAAAACGCAATCTATTCTTAGTAGATAACTTTTTTTTTAGGTAACTTGCTACATGTTGCAGAATTTTTAGTTTCATATGTAAAGTTTAATAACCTAACTATTGGAATTGAAAACATTTATAATGTAGACGAGAGTAGCTTCGACTTGAAATATATTCTGATCAAACGTTGCCAAAATGGAAGTGAAAACATTGGAAGCAGCGATTCGATTTTGATTCTGTCAGTTGTTTTCGCCGAACGCATATATAAGTTTTTCGGCCATAGTGACGGGTTTACGTGGAACATATACTTGAGTCTTTGGGGTCTATCAGTTGTTTTCGCCAAACGCATATATGAGTTCTTTGGCCAAATTAATGGTTTACGCATGACGCATATATGTGGCGGTAGTTCGCAAAGGGTTAAAAGAAATGCCGAAAAAAATGAATTTTCATGTCTCAAAAATATTCAGACACTATTTTTTTTTATAAAAGTTTAACATTTCTGCCGATATCGCTTTTGTTCAAATAACATGTTTTAAGCAGTTTAATATGTTGAAAATTATTTTTCATTGATAACGACTGACGTTGTTCCAGATCCCGTTCTTTCTTATTTCTGTATCTTTTCACTAAATTCTAAGTTTAATATTCTCTTACCGTGAACTTCCCGAAGTGGTGTCCTCGTCCAAATCGCTTTCATTTTCACTGTTTTGGAGTGGCAATTCTTCTAACACATGTTCTACTAAATTATCTTTTTGCTAGTAGGATTTTTCAATGTTTCGTATATGTTGGTGCAATTTTTCCAGCTAGCTGTTTTGACGGATTTCATTGCATGTGTTAGCGTAGTTTGTAATTCAACGGCCATTAGAGTGGACGGATTTTGTTTTCTTATTTTTCTTTTCAATGTTGCTCATGCCAATTCAATGGGACATAACTCGTATGGAAGTAATCTTAATATGTTATGACTACGCAATTTTATTGTTCCATCGACTTCAAATGTACTTTTGGATATTTTATCTATTAAGCCAGATTGTTCATAGTTCCCCATATTTTCTGAATGAGGGATATTACTTTTTACAATAAGAGGCACTCGAATATATCCCTTTTTGGAGTGTATTTAGAGTATGCCATGTTAACTTGGACATAGTGCATTATTTACCACTGTCACAGACCTTTTTTTTAGTTTTTTTAGTTATGTGGGACTCCGTTGATGACAGCGCCATACCCACTAAAAACCTCTACTCTTCCAAGCCTTTGTAGAACGGAGAGTCTCGCCGGCATCGCTAAAATGCATTACTTCGGCGAGACCCCAGTCGACGCATCAACTCCTTGTATAACTATGCTCCCACAATCACATCAATGATTGCTCCTCGCAATCGCATATTCTAATCCTATCATCCTTGAACAGCGTTACCCCCTGTTCCTTTCACCAAATTTAGTGACCACCTGTCTTCCACTCGGTCTACTCTCCCTCTTATTCATCCTTATGACAGGGCACACTAAAGTACCTGTGACGTGCCTGACATTAATTCTGCTGTACTTCACGCACAAGATGCATCTCGGTTCATTTTTACATTCATACATTTTATGATCCGACGAAACACACCTTGCGGCAGTACTCTGTGCCTGGCTCCACAACTGTGCATCTCGCAGCCACATGCCCGATGTCATCGCACCTAAAGCATCTGATAATATTCGACAGAACCCTGCCACTAGCGACGGTTCACCCTATTTTAATTCTAATTGGGGCGTCACCCCGTGGGGCGTTATTAACAGGCACCGTGACGATTGCGGACTGCGTCTCCCATGGCGCCCTGCACAAGGTTTTACTTTCCACCAACCTGGGATTCTGTATATCAAAAGGTGTGTAGCCTGGCCTAGATAGTGTGTCGCCAGACGTAACAGGAGGTTTTATTTTTGTTCTTGAATCGTTTTGCCGAATATCACTATGTCGTCCAAATAAATAAAGCAATATTTTCCTACAAGTCCAGTTAAGGCTTTGTTCATTAATCTTTGAAAGTTAGCGAGCGCGTTTTGAAGTTCGAATGGTATTCGATTGAATCAAAAGTGTTCTTGCGGTGTCGAGAAAGCGGTATATTTCTGCCGAAAATAATTTTGCGTGTCCTAGTTGTGTTAAAATGTCGTCTATATCAGGTAAAGGGTAAGCGTCTTGTTCTGTGAGTTCGTTTAGTTTCCTAAAATCAATAACTATCCCTCATTTCTGTTTTCCTGGGGCGTCTAATTTTGTCGGAACTACCCATGCCAGAGAATTATAAGGGAATTCGGATTCTTCTATAATATATTTCTTCAACATGTCTCCTATTTGTCGCGAAATCTCATTTCTATGACATTCCGGTGGTCTATACGATCGTGTGTTAATAATCTTGTCTTTTAAATTAACGAAATGAACGAAATTGTGTGCTGAGTTAAATTAGTACAGGGCAAAGGTCGGTTTCTAAATTAAAGATGTCAATGTAGTGAAGAATAATCTTTTCAATGGATCCACGGATTGGTTTTTCAATGTGATTTGTTCTCAGTAGGCTTTTTAGTTTTGATACGTTGGAAACATCATGAGACTTTTGTATATTGTTATAAATTGCAATGTATTGCTCACCAATGTTGATAAAACATACCTGAGTTGGTTTGCCTTCCAAATAGATTGTTTGAACTCGGCTTTCTCCAGGAGTCAAGCGTATTGGTTTCTGAAATAAAATGGTTTTGCCGTTTAGTTGGATTTTGTAATTGGATATTGAATAGTTATATTTCTCTAAAACATGGTAGTCCAATGATTCCGTTTTCGATAATAGGGAAGTTGTTCGGTACTATGTGAAAAATGTGATTTTGTCCAAAAATTCGTTTCGTTACGTATTCGTTCGTTTCGTATTTGTCTTGTTCCATAGAAAATTTTTGTTTATACCCTATTTGTATCGCATTGACAGTTTTGTTACGTTTCACTAAGTTTTTTCCTGCTCCTGTGTCGACCAGAAATACTCGCTCGGTGGGTTCGAGTTGACAAAGGTATTGTGAGTGGTCTTCCTGTAATGATGTTGACTCGTATGTTTCATACTGTTCGTCCATATCCTGGTTCGATG
This sequence comes from Bombus pascuorum, assembly GCF_905332965.1. Classification (NCBI taxonomy): domain Eukaryota; kingdom Metazoa; phylum Arthropoda; class Insecta; order Hymenoptera; family Apidae; genus Bombus; species Bombus pascuorum. The sequence continues at coordinate 5,007,036 of NC_083494.1, read as the reverse complement.
TTGCTTCTTGTGTTTCGTCCTTTTCCTGGACTACCTGAATTCTTGCGGGTGTTCGGTTGCGCTAACTCGGAGGTAGAAAATTTTGACACTTGTTGGCAATGTGTCCCAGCTTCCCGCATTTGAAGTACTTCATCTGAGCGCCTTCAGCAGGTGGCCTATGTTCTACTTGGCTAAATGTAGTCGGTTTCTGAGCTAATGACGTGTTAAGCGATCTTGATAGCACGTTAGGTCGTCTTACCTGTATTGATTGGTTGTCGGGGCGGTTACTAGCAGAAGGTAAGCGATTACTTGACCAATTGGGTTGCCGTCCTCCTCGTAAGTAGCGTTTTACATCGGCTGCTTTCTTCTCAGCTTCCACAAGATTCAAAGGTTCACTGCTTAGTAATATTCACCCTATGTCGCGTCTAAGTCCCTTTAGGTAGACACGAACAGTCTCTGTGATTTCTTCAGTCATGATCTTGTGTGTTAGTGATTGCGGATACTCGTTGGTTACTGCGTACAGCAAACGGTTGAGTATTCTTCTAAAGCGAATATTAGTATTCGTCCTGGTATTCATCTGAAGTTACTTGAGCTGCTAAATTATTTCTTAATATATCGTATAGATCACTGTAGCACTTAATGGGAATGTCGCGAATACTTTGGGCTGTTTCTCCTATGATCTTTCCCACTTTTACTGCTTTTAACAATAGGTCTGGTTCCACACAACGATCCTTCATACTTCTTACTTCTTTGATAAAATTTTCGACTCCTACGTCACCGTCTCCATTGAGCGATGAGATGTAACGTATTGCGTCTCTACCTCGTAGAGTGAAAGAAGCGGGCGGAACAATAACCTCTCTCTTCCACCTCGGATTGTTCGATGTCGCGGTGATCTGGAGGAAAATCTGGAGCTGCTAACCGTGACAGTTTGCGATATGCCATATTCCCAGTACGATTGATAGCTGTCGATACACTTTCACTAGCTTCGGTGAAGGTAGAAGCAAAGTTGTCGGTCGCAAGGGATCAGATCGGCAAGATGGCGGCAAGTAGATACGATGTGTGCGGATCGCTACGTACGAATAAATTGCAATTCTGCGGGAAAAGTGCGTCTAAAATCGCGGATAGTGTCTTAGAAGATAGCGCTAGTGCTACAGTCACGCTGGTGATATAAATCTCAGAGGAGTGATAGTGGAAAGTACAAGAAATCTTATGCTGAAAACAGAGATTAGGAACGTGGGATTTGGAGGTTAGGTGCGCATAAGCAAGAGCGCGTGCGCGAGTTGCGCGCGCAGGTTAGGTGCGTGTCAGTGCTCCATTCTGGCTCTATTCTATTCTCTTCGTAACTTTGCATAGACAAACATAACATATCTTCTCGTAAACGGGCAATATTCTCATTTTGTTTGTGTATACTGTCCAATATTGTTCGTAACTTTGAGTCAGTTAAGGTAGAGGTTTGAGGTTCGTTTGTTTTAGGCATTATTATGCTGATTTTGCTACTTTCGGACGAAGATGAGTCTTGGCTACCGAAGGTAGGGTTTCTTTCACGGTAACATACAAAGGAATTCAGTTTACCTTTATTTTCGCTCCACTTGGTTCGTGATAGTTACTTCGTTGTTGCGGATGACCGTAGTCCTAAATAATGCTATCTTCCGTAGATGATGAATGTCTTTTGGTTTCCGAACAAACACTTTTCACTATCCTGGCAAGATCGCCAAAAATCACGTAAAAATATCGAAGATGAAAATAAGAAGAAGATTTTACTTACTAACACCTTGACTACAATAATGATAGTTTAGTTCCGAGCTTCAGCCGTGACTTTCCAAGACTGAAACTCATACAACTCTGTCGCATACCCACACAAGTGGTTATCTTATGAAATAGGGAGGACCGCCGGGTGTCGGGTCTGGACCCAGAACCTCCTGTTGCCGCGTGCACTCCCTTGCCGTCTGGTGGGTTCCTGTCATCAACCCATTATAAACATTTACTAATTTAACGCCAATGTAGCAGAAACTCATCCACTAGATAAACAATCCAGAGTGTTTAAATCTTTCAGGCACGAACATTCTATAGATTGTTACACATGTTTGTTACGCGCTTTGTTAAGCTAAACTCATTCGTTAGTTATTAACCATTAACTTAGAATTATCAACTAACTTTCAGCAATCTATCAAATAAATAGTGCTCCAATCGAGCTATCATTTTCTAAGACAAGTATAAATTTTATACATTTTATAAATTATGTAGTGGGTCGAGACGCACCCCACTCGATTATTGTATCGACCGCGTGACATTGATTGTCAATAAGTCCTATTGACTGAGATCTTCCATATTTCTTTGCTTAATAATTAATAACACAACAAACACCCGCCAGCGAATGAGTCATTCTGCTATTTAGCTTATCCTATTGTTACTATACAATTTACTTTCATTGTCCACGACTGACCTCCTTTTTTGTTTACTAACTTGCCTTTGTTATAGGCCTAGCCTCAATATTTAGAATTGATTTTTGCTGTTTCCATTTCCCAGATTCTCCTCACTGGAGAAAGCAAACATTCCTTTACTGAACTGGTAGTCATTAGTCCTAATATTTACCTTAAAAATTAATTCGGCTCTTTCCACAAATCCATTTTTTCACCCAGCATAGATAATTACAGGGTGCGCCGTTAGAATTCGGACAGAATTCAATTTGTAGTTCCCACCATATTAGAATTCAGATCTTTGTGCTGATTGACTCTGAAGTTAGTTAAATATGTCAATAAGTCTTCTATAACCTCAAAATGACAGAACTCGTTAAGCAAAACCCGGAATACGATAGAAGAGCGGCGATTATAGAAAGTCTTCGCGCCGGGAGAACGCCGGTCGAAATTATAAAATTCTTTAGCTACCCAAGATCGACGGTATACGACATTGCTAAGAGATACGCAGCCTCAGAGTGGTTCGAGAAGGGTTCTCCTTCTCCGGCGAGAAAAGTTCAGCGTTGTCTCAAGTGAGGGCGACGTCATGCCTCCGCACTTCTTCCAAAAAGGCGAAAGAATCACAAAGGAGGTTTATTTGGAGGTCCTGAAGACAGTAATAAAGCCGTGGATGGAAATTACGGCTTCTGGAAGGCCGTATTTATTTCAACAAGATGGCGCACCTGCTCACACAAGTCATCTTGTTCAAAATTGGCTCTCTGACAATGTGGACATGTTTTGGTCGAAAGATTTCTGGCCTCCTAACAGTCCCGACCTAAACCCATTGGACTATTACGTGTGGGGCGTTATCGAGAGACAAACTAATAAATGCAGGCACCCCAACGTCAACTCCCTACGAGCTGCTATCGAGTCAGAATTCGCGACAATTAAACGCGACCAGTTGAAGTCAGCGTGCTCGCGCTTTAGAGCAAGAATAGAGCAGGTCATAGAGGCAGAGGGTGGTTACATAGAATAAAAGTTCTCAGCAAGGACCCTTTAAATGAGATATAACAACATTTTCATGTGTTTTTGTGTATTGACTTAAATAAACAACTTTCTGCACAAAACTTCTTTTGTCCGGATTCTAACGGCGCACCCTGTATATAACGGCACGAAGAGTCCTTATTTTCTAAAAGAACCAACATTTCCTCGGTTTGCTAGTGTCACGTCGAAGACACTAAATCATGAAATTATCAGATGTACGGTAGTCTCTGTAGATATGCCATATTCATTGAGTGAATTTATACGTCGCTCGACTTGTATTTGTAACGTATTGAGATTGGCTTTGTATTGGTTAAAGTTATAAGTTACCTTTGGGGCCGTTTCTAATATTTTCTCAAGTATTGGAATGTCTATTTCTTCGAAACTATATGAATTGTTCTTAATTTTGATTTCACAAGAAATATTCTTATGTGTTCCTTCCATTTTCATAATATTACGGTCCTATATGATTATACAGCCAGTTTTGCTACTAATTAAACTCGGTTGTCTGATTTCTAAGACTTTATGTGTTTTACACAATACGTCGATTTGCACATTTTGCTTAGGGATAATGATATAATTGTTCTCAGTCTGTAAATGTACTAAGGTGGTAGAACGTGTAGGGTGCCAAAGAACTACTCGGCGTTTCATTTAACATTGCGTTTATTAACTCGACTATCGGCTTCTTTACAACTCTCAACTCGCGACTCGTGCGTACGACTATTTATTCATAACTCTTCACCTACGACTCTCGTTTACGATTGATTTCTTAATTTGCTTTCTTTCCTTTTGTCGTTTTTCGATATCCCCTCTACGCACGTGTTCGTTAGGCATTCGTGATCGTGGTCACGTACTCCTTGTTCCGAATATTTGGCGGAAGGATCTTAGAGATATCGCTGACCCATTAGGCTTATCGACACTTATGCTTTATCGCAGCCTTGCTTATATTTTGTCGGTCTCTCTTCCAGTATCGTATACTATGTACCGACGAAACCGTTGGAAAGAGAGTTGTTCTTTGCGGATTAGTGCCACTACAGTAACCTCTTACCAACGCTAACGTTTTTAATAGGGGCTGTCTTTGTTCCGCGCAAGTAGATCTTACGTGCTGAGCTTATTCTATTTACAGCTACGCGCTTTAACCTATTGACTTATCTATAACTTGCTTGGAATCGCTCAGGACAACGGTTTTTCCTGCGTGCGTGCGTGAGGTAGCTATTTCTTGAATTCTTTTCCTTCGTAATTGCCCGCCCTTCGCTTCGATTGTTTTGGGTTTTGGTCTGGATTAACGCGTCGTGGGTTTTGGCGCTATCTTTGTGTTGTTGGTGGTGCTCGATGTCGTTGGGTACAATAAAAGCGTCTTTTAACCGGTCTATGGAAACTTTTATGTTCTTGTTATTTATTTCTATTATAAATTTTTTACTGTCTCGTTCTATCAGCTTATATGGTTCGTCGTATGGTGGTTGTAAGGGAATTCTGACGATGTCATTGCGCAAAAATATATATGATGATGACTTCGCGGACAATGAAAATTTTCTTTGTACCATGTCGTGCGATCGGATGTAACCTGATTTTTTCGATTTGTTCTTCTAACTGGTTCGCCTATTCCGAGTTTGCCTATTACCTCGCTGGCAAAAAGGATTCCGCTGGCAATCGTATCCCGTTGCCATAAACCATTTCGAAAGCCGTTGCGTTGAGGTCCTCCTTAATGGCGATTTGTATCCCCAATAAAATAATTGGCAAACTTTCTACCCAGTTGCATGTATCGTGACATTCGATTCCTGCCTTTAACTGGCGATGTAAACGTTTTATCATCCCGTTGGACGCATGATGATGGGCTGTCATGCGCAAATGCTTGATGCGGAGCAATCGGCATAATTCTTCGAATAGTTTTGATAATTGTTAGAAATGGTGTCCTAGATCAGATGTTAAAGGTATGCCAAAACGAATTATCTCGGAAGAAAGGATGGCTGAAGCGACGGTTGATGCTTCCATATCGGTTATGGGGATAGCTTCAGGCCAACGTGAGAAACGCTCGATACACATTAGACAATATCGGTAGCTTTGCGAATACTGCATCGCGATAATGTCTATGTTTATCTGTTCAAAACGTACCGCTAACGCTCCGTATGTTCCGCTGGGTGTAGATACATTCCTGGGTGACTTTACATTGCTGACACGGGATACATTGTCATGTCCAATTTCGAAAATCCTTGTTTATCGACGGCCAAACGAAACGTGTCGTCACCAGGTCCTGGGTAGCGCGTATTTCAATATGGGAAAGTCCATGGAGCGAATTGCATACTCTGCGGCGCAAGGGTTTCGGTACATACGGACGTACTGTTTCGCCTAATATGTCGCAAAATATTTTCACGTCGTGATCGGGAAAATGTATTTCGTTCAGTTGTAACGCGTATGTGTCGGAGTTGACGATTTCGCGTAACTCGGGATCGTTCTCTTGCACGGCAGATTATTTAGACCTTTTTTGTACCAGATGTCGGTCGTAAACTACCCGATATAATCGAGGTGTCGAAATTGACGCGGCGAACACTTATCGCGGTTTTGGTTAAACACGTACGTGAGGGGTTTGTGGTCTGTAAAAATCACAAAATGTCTCCCTTTCACGGCGTGTGTAAACCGTTTATCCGCAGTGTTTATCGCGAGTAGTTTGCGATCATACGCGCTGTATTTTTGCTGCGCGGGGATCAGAGATTTTATAAAAAATTCTAGCGGTTGCATATGTCGTTCACACGCTGCTGCAAGACCATTCCTACAGCGTAATCGAACGCATCTACCGCGAGGCTGATCGGCGCGCCTGGTATCGGATGAACTAATATACAATTATTTTTTGTAGTTTATGCGAAAAATATTGGTAAAATTAAAAACATTAAAGGTGATTAAAGATAAATAACACAACCTGAACGTTAAATTAAAAATTCAAAATGCATTTTAATATTTTTTTACAGTGTGGTATCGTTCGAAGCAGGTCAATCTATGGAGTGATACATTACGATATTCGGAAATATATCAGGTATAACCACTTTTCTTGTTAACAAAACATACTCCACATTTTCGGTGAGGATTTTTTTCCGCCCGTTACTATTGGTACTAAATTGTGTTATTTAAAATCTTGAGATAGCTTTCCTAGTGGGTCATATCTCGATGCTAGTCCGTCCTCCCCTTTCTATCGCATTCGTACTTCCACGTCTTCGATTCCTAAATATTGAATTGAGTGTTCGTCTATTAAAGCTATTGCAACTGTAAGCAAAAATTTTTTATATGTCGTTTTTTAATTATTTATTTTTCTTTGAACTATAAATGAGATAAGAAGAGTAGTACTAAAAAAAATGAAGGGCTGCTTTTTTGCCCATTTGGTGTTTTTCGAAGAATACTGTTATAAGACGTACATAAATTGATCTGCACGATCAATTCCTTTCATATATTTATTATATTCTGCAATAGACGTGTTTTGTCTTCTCTCTTGATCAATGCGTAGCCTTTATCATTTCTACGGAACAAATGGTTGAAATGATTCTTACTAGTCGGTCTCTCTTCGCTTGCGAAAGTTGTAAAAGAACTTTTCCTTTTCTCGCAAATTTTGCTTCATGTTCTTTTACTGTACTGTTCTTTAAATTCGACGGAAATCCTTTATTTGCCCTAATTATTCCACAAACTCTCGTATTCTTTTGTAGGAGCAATTCAGCTGCTTCTACACTATTGTAATAATTATTCATATAAATGTGATGATGGGATCCCACAAAAACAAGTAGAATTGATAAAACTGTATCTTGTAATTTTGTTCCTACGCCTGAATATACTTTGAAATCATAAATGTATCCTGTTGTTCCGTCGCAGAGCATTCGCACCAAAATTCCAATTTCATGAACAATTCACTTACATTTTCATTGTTGTTTCCGAATATTTTTAATGGTTGTTTTTTAAATAAAATAAAATACTATTTATTTCCAACAACTGTAGAGATGTAAGAGTGTTTTGCCCGAAGAGTCGATAGCAAGTGAGGCTCGGTGACGGTAATGTGGAACAGGAAAGCTGGCGATGGGTGTGTTTAGAACATGAGGAAACCTGCTTACCCCGCGTTTTATCATAACGAGCTAATAAACCTAAGGAGTCGATTTGAAGAAAGCTAACAGGTTTATTGCGGGTCCGAGCAAATGTATTTACATAGCTGTTGACCATCTTGGCCGAAGGATAGATTATAATATGTGTAGGTCATAGGATGTAACATCTTATACTTCATTTTTTAGTATTTATTTTTTACCCGGCCTTATACCCGAAAGAGAAAGTTTTCTTCCCGAAAGAAGAAGTGCTTCCATCTTGTTTCACTTGTGTCACTTGTCTCAGATTTTCAGGGAAAAAATCCAAAAGAGAAAGCAAAAAATGCATTTCTAACAACATGTTACATATCAGTTCTATACACGCTTGGATTAATTCTTTTACGATTTCAGGGTAATCTCGGGTGATCGATATAATGCAAGAGAATTACAACACACGTTTTTAAATATTCTCCATGTTCTTTTTCTAGTCGAGTGTCATTTTATTTTCAAATTCTATCTTTTTGCATTAATTTATGATTCTACAGGCTTGTGAAAATGCCTTCTTTTGTGTCTCATAAGTTTGAGGATTTCGACTTCAAATATTCAATCAAATCATATCAATGGAACAGTCTAATATCTATTCCCTTTACTATTGGGTTGGCAACTAAGTGATTGCGGATTTTGTCAATACCACCTATTGCGGCAATCACTTAGTTGCCAACCCAATATATTATCATTGCGAGATGTAAGACGTGAAGGGTGCCAAAGGAATACTTCACGTATTAATTGAACAGTGCGTTTATTAACGTTACTCTCTATAATGAGCTTTCTTCGTTTCCTTTTTTTATAGGGTGCCGAGGTCCCCAGAAGAGAAAGTTTTCATCCGGGGTAGGGAAACTGTTTTTTTTTCTTGCCGAAGGCCCTTGCGCCCTACGTAAAAACCAGGGTTTTCTCTTTTACGACGTCCTGGCCTCGAACGTCGTAAGTTCTCTCTGGCTTTCTTTCAATTTCTTATAGTGTATCAAGTGCGGCTTGGTTACCTTACTTATACACCTAACCCCAATCTAGTTTTCCGACTATCAGATTTGCAATATATTGATCTATGGTATTAGTGGTTTCATCCGCAAAAATCCATGTATAGTGGTCTGCTATGTCCTTTCTGATATTCTCAATTACAGGATTGTATTCTAGTAATCATCTCAATAATTTGTATACAACATCGATTCATTCGGAATGGACCGGACTATATATTTCTCCATGTATCACTATTCAAAGTAATTCATGGTATGTTGACAGCAAATCTTGTTAAATCCGAATAGAATTCACTTTTATTTGTAACTTACTGGTTTCTCTGAATTTCCTACTTCGGATGTAAAATCTGAATTTATTTACATGGAATTATTACACGTGTGTCGGTTATACATGGTTCTTCTTTGGGTCGAATCCTAGTCATCTTTACGGTTTGACAGGTCTCACAGATCTTGATGCGTTCTTGAATCTTTTCCATAAGATTCGGAGTCTTGGAATCTTTTCTTATTCGATCATATGTCTTCTGTATGCCGGGATGCCCTATTAAATCGTGGTTCTTTTGCAGAATTTCCTCGATTTGCTTCTTAGTAAATTCCTGAATTGGTTCCCATGCTAGTGTAAATTCTTTATTTTTATCGATACTGTTGTAGAATAGAATCATTCTCTTGATCTAATTCTTCTCGGTTTCTATGAAGTCATAATCTCAAAAGCCTATCTTTTTATTCTTTTGAAGGATATTCTTGTTGAATCATGCTCGAGGTTCATTGCCTCCAAATTGTGTTTTCTTCAGTTTGTAGAAGCTTTGGTCGTTAGGACAGATCTTTAAGTATTTTGGTTTCTCGCTAGATCCGATCCATAGTCTATACTCAAATAGAATATCGTATTCAGAGTCAAGTTCTGCATTAAGCTCTTCGTTCGTAAGTGTAACTAGTTCGTTGGTTGTACAATGTTTTCTACTGAGTGCATCAGCTGCAGTGTTGTCTTTGCCTTTAGTATATTCTATGTCGTACTCGTATTCCTCGAGTATTCCATCGTATAAGTCTTTATGAAGGGTCTTTACAATTTTAAAGCCATTTAAGAGCTTGGTCTGCTATAATGGTAAATCGTCGTCCAAGTAGATACTGCCGGAGGCGTTTAACTGCCCATACTATTGCTAATAGTTCTTTCTCAGTTGCAGAATAATTACGTTCAGGTGGATTTAAGGTTCTTGATATATAGCTGCACGGATGTCCGTCTTGGGATAGAATGGCTCCTATTCCTTGCGTCAGTGGTTAGTCTGAATGGTTTACTATAATCTGGATATTTTAATACGGGAGAGTCACATAACTTTTGTTGTAGAGTATCAAATGCGTCTTGTGTTTTGTCAGTCCAGTGGAATAGCGTGTCTTTCTTAGTGAGTTCAGTAAGTGATTTTGCTAGTTTTGAAAAGTTACAAAATAAGTTTTCTGTAGTAACCTGCTAGTCCAAGGAAAAATTTTACTTCTGTTGAGTTTTTAGGTTGTCTAAAGATTTTTACTACTTCTATCTTCTTCGGATTTGGTTTTACTCCATCACATGTTACGATATATCTGAGATATTCTAATTCCGGTTTCAAAAATTCGCATTTGTCTGCTTGTGTTTTCAATCCTAATTCTCTAAGTCTTTGTAGCACGATAGCTAAGTTTTGGTTGTGTTCTTCTATTGATTGACCAAAAATAATAATATCGTCTAAATATGCGAAGCAGTTTGTTAATATATCCACGAAGTGCAGTGTCCATCATTCGTTGAAATGTCGCTGGTGCGTTTTTGAGTCCAAATGGCATTCGATTATAATTGTAATGTCCTTGTGGTGTGGAAAATGCTGTGTACTTCTTTGATTCGGGATCCATAGGAATGTGGAGGAATCTTGAGGATAGGTCTAAGGCGGAAAAGAATTTTGCGTTTCCTAACTGTGATAGTATATCATCTATGTCGGTAGTGGATATGCGCTTGGTCTGTAAGTTTGTTAAGTTCTCTAAAGTAAATTTCAATTCTCCATTTCTGTTTTCTTAAGGCGTCTTCTTTTCTTTGATACAAACCATACTGGAGAGTTATACGGAGAGTCGGAAGGTTCTATAATGTATTTCTTAAGCATTTCGTCCATTTGTCGCTTAATTTCTGTTTTGCGGCATTCAGGAGGTCGGTAGGATTTCGTGTTTATGATTTTGTTTTCTTTTAGCGTAATTGTGTGTTTCGCAAGTGAAGTGCATGGTAAGAGTTCTGTTTCGGGATTGAAGACGTCCAAATAATAAAGCAATATCTTTTCAAATGGTTCTTTAAGAGCTTTTTCTAGATATGAGAGTCTAACTAGATCTCTGAATGTAGAAATTTGATCGTAGGCGTTAGAATATTCGATAGCGTTAGTAATCTTTAGGTCTGACTCAACACCATTGATAATATTATTAATAAAGCATATTGGAGTTGGTTTTCCTTCTAGGTACACTGTCTTTGATATGGTTTGCCCAGGTGATATGGTCGTATTCTGTTCTAACAAAATAATATTATTGTCTAGTTTTAATTTGTCATTGGAAAGCTCGAATTTAAATTGTTGTAACGCGAGTAAACCTAATATTCCATCTTCTATTAAATCATTATCTACTACATGGAAATCTATCTTTTTTGCCAAACAGATTTATAATAACGCATTATGAAATTTCGAATTTAGAGAGTCCCATCGTGGATTTCTTCATAGTTATTGGTTCTGTTTTTGATATCCATTTTCGCTTAAGTATGTTGATTCCTGTTCCTGAGTCGACAAGAAATCTTCGTTTTGGTTGTCCAATTGGTCCAAAAAGCACTGTTGGGAGTTTTCCTGTAGTTGCATTGATTCTGATTTTTCTGTTTCCATCTCGATATTGTTGATTAGAGGTGCTTGTTGTTATAGGCCTGATGTTCGAAAATTTGAACATTTGTTTTGATGTGTGTCCAAGGCGATTGCATTTGAAACATCGTAGTTGGGCTCGTTCTGCTAATGGTGCGCGTTCGGTTTTTTGAAACGTAGTTCTTGGTTGCTGAGCGAAAGTATGTCGAGCCGGCTTGGGTGGGGTGAATATGGAGTTCGTTACTGGTCGTGATTTATACTGTGGTCGATTGTTGAGGCGTACGGTTTGTTGCTTGCGCGTTCTATCTTCACGAAAATATCTTTCTAACTTTGTACGGCGGATTGACAAGTAAAACTGGACCTATTTCTATTTTTAATCCTCGAATAAAATCTGTTACTGAATCTTTTAGAATTCTGTCGCTCATGGCACGTCTGGTTATTTCGTCTGGGTATTCGTTGGTAATACTATATTGTAGTTTGTTGAATGATTTCCTAAAGCGAATAATGTAGCTTTCTACGCTTCCGTTAAATCTTTGTCTAATTTCTCGTAATTGGTCTTGGTGTTCTACAACCGATGCTTGAGTTGTTATTGTTACGACCGTTCGCGGAGAAACGCGGTCGCGAGGAAAACGCGTCAGCGAGAGGCGTAAATTCTCGCTACGATTCGGTTAATCGACGCCGCGAAATAGTCGTTCCCCTTGTTCCGATTAAGATAACAGGGGTGGTTCAATGTATTTAACACTGTGTTAGCAGGTTAATATATCGTGTATATTTAACAAACAGTCATACAATAATACGAGTGTCACAAAGTATTTGGCGATGAGTACAGTTAATGTGTTACAGTGAATTCGACCCGACTTTACGATATTTCTCAACGAATTAGTTGGACTAAGCGACTTTATTCGTCAGAACTCTCGAAGTATGCAGTTAGACCTTAGAAACCGGAATGATTTAAGGGTAGAGTCGTTGTTCGACTTGTTGATTGCTCTGACGATGAAAACGAACTGAATTGAAAGTGACGATGCTGTGTGGGAGGAGAGCTAAAGAAGGGTGTGTCTAACGCACGGGATCATCGGATTTGTTGATGACAGTTTTTGGCGGGGAAAGTGAGGAAGGGTCTTAGCCGCCCTCGATGGAGAGTTGGTAGTAGGAAGCATCGTACGTGTGAAAAACCAACTTTCACGTGTTTTCCCGAAACAAACCATAAACCTTAGAAAACGCTCTCGTTAAGGGACCTTTGTTCGATCTGAAAGACTTTAGCTAGAATTTTCTGAGATTTGTGGTCGGTTCTTGAGAATCTTAAGGGTACGCAATAAGGATGTGCGGACATCTAACTGCCATCCTGTCCGCGGCGCGAGGCCCGGTCCAGGTAGAGAGTCGGCGGACGTAACAGCTACGTTCTGTCGTAATGCTTGATATAAATGTGCGTATTCTGAGATATGTACATTCCGTATTGCCGTAGCTGCTTTTCCCGACATTTTCTCAATCTTAATAATACGAGACGGGTCTATAACCGTTCATCTAATCTTCGAGCTGTCAACTTAACGGTCTTACCATTAGAGTAATCATCTACTGAACTTAATCAAATCGTCAACACTAAAATGTACGCGACAATTGCTCAAGATGTGTCGCTGTGCTGTAGTCAACTATCAACTGAACTCTCTGACACGATGATGCTTCAGAGGAAAAGCATTGCTAGCTGAAATCATCGTACGTGAGAAAAGCAGATTTTTCGTATCTTCCGTAGTAGGTGATAGATTTAGGGACTGCTGAAAGAAAAATTATTTGTTCTTTTGAAGAACCTTAACTAAATAAGTCCCAAGATTTATAGCTGGTCCTTAGGCTAGCTGAAAATATGCTGTGAAGATGTACCGACATCTGGCAATTATCTTATTCGAAGAATAGGGTCTTTGTGTGGGGAGCCACGGGACAGAAACCGTTGGAAGGTTTACTGTCGAGTGCTATAGTACCCGTGTATAATTGGCGTGTGATGTTTGGCTTTCCAGACATAATCTTCATTTCTAAAATTGCCGCACTGATCAACTTAGCTGTCTTCACTGGATGATATCCTACGCTTACGTTTTCGAGTATGTCCTATTTGTATACTTTGCCAGAAATTTGTATCTGTTTTTTTAAATTCATTAGGAACTGAGAATTTTTCAAAGAGTGTTTATATGCATGTCGGTAGGTTGCAAAGAGAGATATTCATCGACCCCTTCTTTTCTCTATTTAGGATCATTTTATCTGTTTAGATCTATTTTATCATATCAAGAACCATCTCTCCTATCGTAATAACAAGCATATTGATATTACCATTCGCTAGTACTCTGGGCTAGAACTTCTTCAACAAATATTTCGAATTTTCTAGTTTATTATATTGAATTGTATTAGGTTGTCCGAAAAGTGTCTTTCTTTTACAGACACATTTTTTACAACGATGCATCTTTATACAAACATGAAACCTAATCTGTCGAACGTTGTGATCTTTATTTTGTTGGAACAAAATAGATCATACGTAATTCGATACAATAATATAAAATAGAAAATGTTGTGCATCCATTATTTCCTTATAAAACGAAAGGAACTTTTCGGATGACCTAATAGTTAGCGTGGTTGTTGGAAACGTAATTGTTGTGATGTGACGACTGAGGTAGCATATCCAAGGTTTATGTTAGCTTCACAAGAGATTCTAAGATTACATCTGATACAAATACAGTTAATTGCAAAATGCGAACATACTCAATATTATATAAATTTTGTGAGTTTATGTTTCGTAAATTGCATATCCTATTATGCTTAAACGCGAGAAATATTATTTTCATGAATTATAAAAGTTATAGAAGAAAATGTAAATATAATCCGATATTTCTTGTTATTATTGGAGTCAAATTAAAGTAAAACATTAAATGTTTCATTGTTTTATTCCTCACTAAACCCTGAAAATAGGTTAAGGAAAATTTTCTAAAGTAATAACTTAAATCGATTGAATTTTTCTACTACAATGAACGAATTATTATATTGTAACAGAGAAAGAAATTACAAGATTTGTTAATAGAAGTCGAAGGACAGTCCCTAATTTTTCAAGAATTCTGTAAAATATTACAAAAGGAAGATCAAAACTAACTGATAAAAAGGAATTTGCTAACAGTAGTTAGTATCTAGTAACAATTCGATTGCAATGCGTCAAATGGATGGTAGTGCACTATATTCAAGAAGATATTATGTATTATATTATAATTTGTGTTGCATTACAGACGATGGATGATGGAGATATTTCTAATATAGATGAAGATATAAGCATTGGCCATCATATTGTCAAAGACTTTATGCAGGATGGCCATTGGTACGGCAACGTTTCGAATTTGTAACATCTGTCCACGTAATAGGTTATTTGAATAATTTGGAGATGGCATACTTGCAATAGAGTCGAAAAAGCGCACAATTAGAATAAAAAATGATTATTAATAAAAAGAAACACAAGTTAAGTATAAAAGTGGAGATATTAGAAACGATAGACTTGTATTATGAAGTTTGAAACGATACACTCAAAACGATAGCAAAGAAAAGATGTATATCAATGATGAATGATGCGTTCAAGTCAGGTGTATGTGATTCATATGCATTTATGAAACCAACGATGCAATTATTCCTGTACATTTTGTTATACATCATACATCACTTTCTTATTGTGAAAAGATCTTTTCTTAAAAATGTATATGGGGATTTTCATAATTTTACAGACAAATGTTTGTATTATTCATACAATGTACTTTAAAAGTAAAACCAAGGGAAGTGTTATCTATGAAGAAATCTATATTCAGGATTTTACTATGTATTCTTTTACATACGGAATGCGCAATGCGGCAAAGCAGCAATAATATATGAAATATAGCTATATCAAATCATCGAGTGTCAGCTTACACAGATGTGTAAACAAATGGAACATTTAGCTTTATAACACTCACAAGTCAAATTATGTAACAGTGAGATTGAACGTTGTAGAAAAACGCAGAAATAATGTACAAGAACTCCTGAAGAAATACGTTGGCTTACTAGAGCCAAAAGGAAAGAAAGTCCTCTTTTGTGTCCTTTGTGAGAAAGGATCACCTCGGTCATATAATGTCACAACTTTCATGGTACCTGTGGATTCATACCATGAGTCATGGATATCTTATATGGACATAATTTCGACTAACTCTTAACTTGTGCCTGTTGGGCATCTCGTCTCGTTGAATATGGAGTATCTTGTCCTGCATGTTGAGAAAGTTTTCTGAAGAGCAGACCCTGTCAAATTGAATTGTTTTGTGAACACAATCCGTTTGCGAAACTTCTTTATCTAGCATATATACATTAGTGTACGGAATTTAGATCTCAAGAAGTATCACTATATGTGAATTATGCTGAATTCCGTTCAGCACATTTATTGGTGTTAACGAATTACATGTCTTATTAGGAATATTTTGAAGGTGATAGTGCTTAAAGGAAAATATACCAGAATCGCCGTCTAATAACTCTGTTTGAGGGGTCAATGGCGAGTGACGATGCGAAGAAATGACCCCTTAGGTAGAGAAACAAGAGGAAGCAGATAAAATATAAACATCTAGTTAATATATTATATATGGGAAGAAAGCTGATACTCGCAAGAATGAACAAGAAATGTAGTTAGAGAATGGTACAAGAAAGTAAAAAGGATAATGCATATAGATTGTACAAATCCGCGCGAAATTATAGAGTGGTACAAGAATAAGAGAGAAAGCTGGAATAAATTCAAGAAGATATTGAAGAATGTGCGAAATTGTGAACATACTATACTGGATCAAGAACATTGTTGTTTTATGAACTGTTAATACTGTCACGGTATTGACGACTCTAAAATTACACCTGCTACTTATGATGTTATCGTTCCCAGTCATCGGTATTTGATATCAGTTGTTAATACTTTCCGAAAATATTCTACCAGATTCCAGTATATTTCAACGTACTGCACTTCGATATACATTACTTCCTGCATCAGTTCTATCATTTAAGAAAAGAGACACTTATTGTAATATTAATATTTTGGATTCAACGCTTTGGAAATTTGTTTTATAAATTATGGTAAATAAGAGGAGAATTAAATGAAACGCTATTTTCATACGAAGGTGTTAATTTTAGTAACAAATGGAACTAATTGTCAATAGTATCGTATAAACGGTTATGGATATGTCAGTTTGATATACGGAAAATGTGATCAGCATGTTGATCGCATTATGTGGAAAGATTTGTTTCGACAATATAATAATGTATCAATCTATATAGTTCAATTTTCTGGAATTATTGTTTTTCTTCAAATACGATTACTGAAGCTTTTAATTGATTCATTAGAGCTGAATAGTACTGAATATATTTTGACAATATTTCGTTCAAAATGTAGTCGCAGAAGGAAATCAATTTCAAATCGTAAGGAAGTCGAAGTGCGAAGTTCTGAGAGAATAATATATTTTACTCTAAAAGAAAATTAAAAAACTGAATACATAGAAACTTGACAGATATTTGGCAAGAGAAATAGAAACATGAAACATTATTAATAATTACTTGTTCGTACAACAGTCGTATTTTGCATATGGTGTGCTGTAATTTTGTTATATTTAGATTATTCTCTATTTATATTTTCTTACATAATTTTCATTATATTCATAAGTTGAAATATGTTTTCACCGATATTTGAATAACGATTTCCTTGTTTATTGAGATATGTTCATTATACAGAAAAAAGCATATACAACACATTTTTATAAAGTATGTGTATTGTTACATCGGGCGACACTCTGCCTCGACCGGGCCACACACCGCGGGCAGGCTGGCAACCAGGTGCCCGCACATCATCACGGCGTGCCTTCAATAGCCTCAAGGACCCATCCTTATTGTTTACTACGGGAAGATTCGGGAAGGTTCGTTCTGTCATGTATGATGCTGTTGCACCGCAAGGCTTTGTATGGATCGTGTTTCTAACCGTTGCTCGCGGTCCACCAGCGTCGTATATAAATCGTCTCATCTTCCCGACGAAACATACAATATATCGACGAGCGCATGGTTGCGGCCAAACCACGAGTTCCAGAAATGTCAATTTCGGTCCGTTCTTTATTTTTACAAAGAAGTCGGCATACGTGATCATCGGCGCGAGCGGTGGCGTGATCCGAGCGCGGTGGGGGTTATCTCCCCGAGAGGACACGGAATTTATCTAAAGGCAGTCTCATTTGAAAATTCATACTGCATACATCGAGAGTCCTGACGAATAAAGTCGCTAGTCTAACGAATATCGAGAAATGTCAAACGTCGAGTCGAATTTCTGTAAATCATTAACTGTATCTATCACGAAACAATTTGTGATGCTTGTAAAGATATAGGAGGGATTCGGAAATACAAATAACTCACTTTATTCTACACACAACAGTTATACACATATCTTATACTCTGAAGACCTCGTAAACCTACTCGCACGTGTGTTTAGAATTTTTTGTGAAATTTCCGTACCTTGCTATACTTATAACTCCAGAGTTATCCTCATAAATTTTTATAGGGTTGTCCTTTAGATTTACATTGAAGATTTTCATAATTTCTCTAATATACATTAATTCACTTCCGATAGAGCTACATACTCTGCATACGTCGAAGCTTTTGTCACACACCTTTGTTTTTTAGACTTCCATCCAATTACATTTTCATACAATCTAATTACATATCCAGAAGTCGATTTCCTATCTAAATGATCTCCTGCCCAATCAGCATCTACATAACAATCTATCGTTTCACACTTCTCGTTCCTTTTATAATTTAACCTTAAATCTCTAGTCCGGTACAAATATTTCAATATTCGCAAAGCATATTTAAAATGTGTCTCGCTACAACAATCTTGAAATCTACTCAGATAATTCACACTATAACTTATATCGGGTCTGGTATTTACACTAATATACAACAATGCGCCAATTAAATTCTTGTATCCAATGTCCTCTCTATTTATCTCAGCTTTTTCAATTTTTAAGTTGGTCTCTATAGGTGTACAGTACAATTTGCTATTTTGTAATTTATGTTTGTTTGCTAATGATTCAATGTATTTCTTTTGGCTTAATCTCATTTCATTTTTGAAATAATCATTGTATTTTCTTCCAGTCGCGGGGAGACGCGTTCGCGTTGAGGCGCGTCAACGGGAGTCGTAAATTTCCGTTACGATTATATGAATCGACACCGCGAGCAGGGCGATCCCCTTATTTCTTTTGGGATAATAGGGGTGTTTGTGGTTGAATAACTGTAGTCTACAGTTATATAATATAGCAGATATATTTATATCAGATTACAACACGTGGAACATAAACAGAAAATGTTTTGATGTCGGCGGAAAGTACAATGTTTAACCCGAGGGTTGATAGTGTAGCGTGTTATATCCCAAGATGGTGACTGACTCTCTGCTCTATTGCTACTACTGAAGAAAACTCGGTAAGGGTGTGCCCTTCTGAACTAAGAACGCGGATTCGTTGTTCACACTTTTCGGTAGAATAGTGAGGGTGACGATCCGCGATACCCATTGGTTATAGCCAATGTTAATAAACACAATACGAGGAGAAAGTCTCCTGCAGATGTGGCTCATGGGTGTCCTTGTTCTTGGGGAAAACCCGCTGTTTCGCTGAGCAAACCTCCGCTTTCTCCGTAATTAGCAATAACGTGCAATAAACCTAAGGATTTTTTGGGACCCTCCATAAACCGGCGATGTTTATATGACTATAGTTTAGTGGTTAACAGATGTGGTTTATGGGGGGTTCCTTGGGCCTAATACGGGTCACTGTGACGATGGGTAGGCCTAGGCGGCCTGACCATGAGGGATGTCGCGCGGACCATCTCACGCGACGTAACAATCATACTCTATATTTATTCCAAAATATTCTTTTACTTCACCTAAATCTTTCATTTCAAATTTATCAGTTAATAACCTTTTTACACTTTGTATCTTCCTTTTGTTTTTACTACAAATTAACACGTCGTCTACATATATGAACAAATAAACAACATCTTCTTCCTCTCCGTGAGTATATAAGCACAACTCTATGTTATTCTTCTTAAAACCTAATCTCGTCACATACCTATCAAAACACTCATACCAGTCCCTCGGACTTTCTTTTAACTCATAAAGCGCTTTCAATAATTTACAAACTCTTTGATCTAATTTACAAACTTTGGTTGATTTACATATACCTCCGAAGTTACTTCACCATTTAAAAAGGCAGTTTCTACATCCATTTGCTCAATGATTAATCCATTTTGACAACAATATGATAGTAATATCTTAAAGATCTGATTACTCGCTACAGGGGAATATATATCATCGGCTACGTTTCTTTGTTGGAATCCTCTTACCACTAATCTAGCCTTATACCTGTCATCTGATTTTCTCGTGTAAACCCATTTTACATCTAATACTTCTTTGCCTTTTACCCTTTCTACCAATTTCCAAGTTTCATTCTTATAGAGACATTCTATTCCCTTATCCATAGCCTGTTTCCAATCTTCACTATTTTCGCAACAAATCGCCTCCTCAAATGTACGAGGGATATCTACTCTACAATAATTTGCATGAATCTCACTAATGTTTTCCTTTTCTGGATACCTTACTGGAGTTCTCTTATTACGCGTAGATCTCCTAGAGATGTTTAAGCTTTCAAAACTGTTATTATTTTCATCTTCCCTACTTTCTAACTCTTCCTTATTCATGCCGTCCAATAAATAATTATCTTTCCTATCATCGCAATCTGCATCTAATGAATTCTCCTCAAAACCAATATATTTAGTGTCTGTCTCTATGACCTCTACATGTCTAGCTATTGTTATTTTCTCACCTAATAAGACTCTGTACCGTACTTCACTATATCCTAACAGAATCCCCATATCTGCCTTCTTGTCCCATCTGGAAACTTTTTTGTTCTGGCCTTCTTACAAAAACTTTACTTCCATATAGATGTATGTTTTCAACACTTGGTTTTCTCCCGAAAAATATTTCAAAAGGTGTCTTTCTCTCTATAGTATTTGCTAGTATTCGATTTTTCAAGTATGCCGCTGTACATACTATTGCCGGCCAGTACCTTTTATGTACTTTCGCTTTCGCTAACAAGCAACACGCCATGTCCATTACCGTTCTATTATATCTTTCCGCTGTCCCGTTTAATTCATGTACGTATGTTGGGCAATTATTTATTCTGATACCATTATCCCTAGCAAATTTATAAATTCGATTATTTAAGTATTCTTTACCATTATCGCATCTTAATATTTTTAACCTCTTGCCCGTTAAATTCTCGGCTTCATTTGCAAACTGTAGGAAAGAATCAAAGACCTCATCTTTTGATTTTATACAATAAATTCTAGCTACTTTACTATAATCATCGATAAATGAAATAAAATGTTTTTCTCCATTGAGTCCGGTAGTCTTAAAGGGACCACACACGTCCGTATGAATAATTTCCACTATTTCCCTAGCCTTAGTTCGATTATTTTTGAAAGATAAATTATGCATTTTGCTTTCTATACACACCCTACATTTAAAAAATTCCTTTTCAAATTCATTCGGTATGCCAGTCACTAGCTGCTCTTTACCCAAAATATTTAAATATTTAAGATTTACGTGTCCTAGCGTCTTATGCCATCTTTCGTTATTACTCATACCACTACCTTCGGCACTGTTTACTAAGTGCTCCTTCCCTTTCAATATACTTTTCATTCTATATGTCCCATTCTCTTTGAACGCTACAGCTGTAAGTTTATTGTTCTCATCTATTACTTTTGCAATATTTCCTTTTGAAATAACCGTATTCTTATTATCTGTTAATTTACCTAAACTGATCAAATTCGCGGACATTTCTTTTGCGTAAAATACTTTACTCATATTTATTTTATTTTGTTTTCCAAATACTTCAAAGTAGTTTATAACGTTTCCAACCTTTGTTGCTTTTACCGGTCTATTATCGCCTAAATATATATTTACTGGTTCCTTAAGGTCACTACATTTCTCAAAGTATCTTACATTATTAATTATATGATCGGTACAACCGCTATCTAATAGCCACACTATTTCGTTCTCACTTATCTCATTCGTCTCGCTGCTGTGTGTTGCGTGCGCTGTTGCTATCCATGTGCCTGCACCTGAATTGCCATGTTCGCTCGTGCCGGCTCTTGATTGACGATGGAAATTTCCATGTCCCCTGCTCGTATCGCTTTTGTTTCCTTTCCCTCTGCTGCGACCACGTGTTGACCCACGCCAATAGCTGTTACTGCTTCCCGCTTGGACGCCATTTTGACACTCTCTCGCAAAGTGTCCTTCTCTTCCACATCTGAAGCATCTTTCCTTTTTTGCAGAAAAGGCGTTGGTTTGCATTTCTCCTCGATTGGATTTATTTTTCTTCTCTGCTATTTCAGTTTTATTTTTCACATATGCTACTGTTTGATTTTCTTCTTTCAATACATCTATTATGTCCGCTGTGTAGCTGTATTCTTCGGGTAACGTATTCAGCATGTAATCCAGCTTTTCCCTCTCACTTGTGCGCCCGCACCTTTTAATTCATTTATTAATTTTTCGAAATCGCAAAAGAACGATGCTGAATCACTGTAGTTCTCAAGTCTTATCTTTTCCAATCTCCTTCTGCATACGATCTGTAGTGCCGTCGACTCTTTCAAATATATTTCATCGAACTTTTTCACTATTTCATATGCCGTTTTTTCTTCCCTGATATATTCCAATTGTCTATTTGTGATGGCACTGTAAATTATATTTATTGCCTTCAGATCCTTTTTGTCCCAATCTTCATTACCCGTTTCAGTCTTCACTCTAGTTGTAACAATCTCGCATTCTTTATACCTCAGAAACATCATGATTCTTTGCTTCCACATACCATAATCCTCACCATCGAATATAGGTATCATGATTTCCGATCTCTCCATTTTAATTGATTCCTTATTTCTTACTTAAGCGTTCCTACGTGCTCGAAGTATATTTTTTTCTTTTTATCCTTTGAACGTTTCTTCCCTTACTGAAACTTACTCGAACTAACTCGCAGGATTGAAGAACCACTCTCTGCTACCATGTTAAGATATTACGAGGGATTCGGAAATACAAATAATTTACTTTATTTAGCACACAACAGTTATACACATATCTTATATTCTGAAGACCTCGTAAACCTACTCACACGCACGCTTGTTGTCAACCGACTCTTCCAGATGCTTCTAAACGACTGCCAATCGTCCTTTGTCTCAACTAAGGCCTGAATGCCCTCTGATGCTTACACACACATTCACATGTACAGTGTAATTGTATCATCTTCCTAACAATGATTTTATTATTATTTGATTTATTGTTAAAAATACATGCTATATTAACCTGTTAACACAGTGTTAAATTCATTGAACCACCCCTGTTATCTTAGTCGAAACAAGGGGAACGACTATTTCGCGGCGTCGATTATACGCATCGTAGCGAGAATTTGCGCCTCTCGCTGACGCGTTTTCCTCGCGACCGTGTCTCTCGGCGAACGGTCGTAACACAATGTGTAGTCACAAAATGCTGCATCATTTTCCAATTGTTGTAATGTTCATCACCGAAACATAATTCCGTTATAAAAATCTACTTCACGAAGTTCTTAACAACAAGTTTTCTTCTTTCATTTTGTCCAATATCGGATTTACTTGCGGCTGAGACCAGGAATTTTTGTCGCAAAACTGGGTGCACCGGATTTTGGGTACGCTGAATAAAGTCATATTCCGAATTTGTTCTTGTTTTAAAGTAGCAGAGATACAGTTAGTCTCTGCCGCGCCGTTCGGCGCAAGGTTGGCATTATTTGAAATTTTAATTTGAATTAGGAATTCTAATTTGAATAAATAGATTTAATAATTAAATAAGTAACAATGTCAGAAGCAGAACGTAACATTATCTAGCTCTTTTACATGGATATATTTACTGTTCTATCGATGCTAGTAGGTTATTTAACGACCCTGGAGGAGGCCATGGAAACGGATCCTTCCCCGAAGTGAACGGAAGGAGAAGAGGTGGACGACACTCGCTCCTGCAGTGCAACCTCAACCACTCACGCCGGGCTCAGGACTTAATGCTCCAGAGCCTGGTGGAGCGGAGGATCGACCTGGCAGTGGTAGCGGAGCCGTATAACATCCCAGATGCGTCACGAGGCGCTGGGGACCTGCTTGGCTCGGTCGCCATACTCTGGACCAGGGTTGCGGGGAACCCCTCCTGCTCGATGATCGAGCAAGGACTGGGCTTTGTGGCCGTGAAATAGGGTGACTTCCGGCCGTGTCTCGTGGTGGGAGGTGTTGGCCGAGGAAACACTCTCGGACCACCTCTACATAGTGATGGACCTGACAGTCGATGGCGCGGGAGGCGATCGTTTATTCGGGTCGTGCGGGCCCGAAGGGGATAAGAAGAAGAAATTTCCCGCGGTGGGCGGTGTCCCACCGCGACGAGGATCTCATGACTGCGGCCGCAATCGCTGTCGCCTGGGCAGAAGAACCCCAGGCTGATGAAGAAACGCATGCGGGGGCAGCCCGCCTGAGGCGCGACTTGCAAGCGATCTGCGATTCGTGTATTTCGCGGTCCTGAACTCCACGTCGCGCCGGTACAGTGTACTGGTGGTCTGAGGAGATCGCTCATCTCCGCGAGTCGTGCATCCGCGCCCGGCGCCGGTATACCAGATCCCGGCGTAGGCGACGAGGGGATGAAGCCACGGTGGCTTATTTGTACGACGCCTACCGCGAAGCGCGGAGGCCTCTGCAGCGTGCCATCAAGGAGGCGAAGGGACGAGTCTGGGATGAGCTTCTGGCCACTCTCGACTCCGATCCCTGGGGACGCCCGTACAGACTAGGGCTGAATAAACTCTGTCCTTGGGCGCCCCCCCCCCACGACGGAGAACATGGAACCTCAGTTCCTGGAGGAAGTCGTCGGGGCCCTGTTTCCGGGAGTGGTGAATGAGGAGGAAGGCAGACAACCGAAGAGCGGTAACTACGACTGCCGCGGGAGGAACCACGGGACATCGCGGGTAGCTGGAGCCCGGAATCTACGATCACTGAGGATGAGCTGGCCGGGGCTGTCGAGAAGATCGGAGCGTGGATGGCCACGGGTCCCAAAGGGGTTCCGGCCCGCGTGTGGAAGGAGGTCGCCGGAGTCTTTGCCCCAAGGCTAAGAACTCTGTTTAATACATGCCTGTCACGGGATTAATTCCCTGTTCCCTCGGAAGGAGGGGAGGATGGTCCTGTTGCCGAATCCGGGACGTTCCCCGGACTCGCCTTCCGCCTTCCGGCCTGTGTGCCTGTTGCACCAGGCTGGCAAACTGTTGGAGAGGGTTGTGGCTGCCCGATTCGAGTCACATTTGTCTCGACGTGCTTCTGGGCTAGATGACAGCCAGTTTGGCTTCCGGAAGGGACGCTCTACGGACGATGCCATCGGCCGTGTCCGCACCCTCGCTGAGGGGGCCGTGCGGTGGGATTACGTGGCGTTGGCTGTATCGCTAGATACAGATAGTGGTCAACGCCTTCAACAGCATCCCCTGGGACAGGATAGGCCGGGCCCTCGAGTTCCATCGGGTGCCCGTTTACCTGCGGGGTGTAGTCCGGGCCTTCCACCGGGACCCTAGTATCATCTACACCGGGCGGGGCGGAAGGATGATGGGAAGGGCAGTGTGCCGTGGTGCCCCGCAAGTTTCGGTACTGGGCCCGTTGCTGTGGGGCATCGCGTACAACACGGTACTTCAGGCACCGATGCCCCCAGACTCGGCGCTGACGTGCTACGCCAATGTCACGTTGGAGACACAAGAGATCGCGTAATTAACGGATCGCCGGTGATCTCCTCGCGTCGTGGTGCGAACGAAATAATTCTGTCACGAATAGGGTGAAGAAAATAGAACTTCGTATGCGACAATGAGATTCATTACAGAAATCCAACAGAGTGACGGTTCAAGCGTTACAACAGCGTGGTTCGGAATGTTAGAACAGACTGACTCGAGATGCTACAACTGACAGTTTTAGCGCTGGTTTAGGAAGTAGCCTTCTACCGAGGGTCTAGTCCCTTTGGAGGGGCCTTTTTAGTTATTGTTTCAACAGATGTGGCTTCCAAGGTGTTCGGTCTGTCTGTTTACAAAGAGGATGGTCTTCTGGATTGTGTAACATTCCCCCCTTCTTAGATTCGCTTTGCCCCGTTGAAGCGTATGGCTCTGGTGGGTCGCCTGATTTGGATGATCCCGCTATCTTCATCATCTGCAATGTTTTGGTGAGTAATCGTCCTTGGTGCTGTTGATGTCTGATCGATCCTGTTTACTCGAGTGGTAGGGCAGAGTATTTTGACACATTCATTTTTTGGAAGTGATCGGCGTAGACATTCGAAAAGTTTACATTTGTACATTTTTCGTAGGAATGATAATATAATGGTTTTCTGTTTGGAAAAGTACGAACGTCAATCCTTCCAATTTGAATACAGCAGTTGGGCAAGTTTTGACTGTCTGTTGATTATTAATTAATTCTGATCCGCATTCAGGCGAGTTCATTCTATTGTGACTCAGTTGAGTCCTTTTACAAATGTGGATGTTACGACCGTTCGCGGAGAGACGCGGTCTTGAGGGAACGCGTCAGCGAGAGGCGTAAATTCTCGCTACGATTCGGCTAATCGACGCCGCGAAATGGTCGCTCCCCGTGTTTGGATTAGGATAACCGGGGTGGTTCAATGAATGCAACTGTATTCTACAGTTGTAGAATATGTATATATATATATTTATATCAGATTGACACTTACAACTTGTACAGAAAGTATTGGTTTTAATCGTATCGGAAGTTACCGCTAGAATGTTCGAGTGAGACCTTGTAAAATGCGACTGATTTGGATGCGACCGTACAGATAGAGTTTTTGACTGCGACTGCTCGGTTAGAATGTTAGATTGCGACCGATGAGTTAGACTGTTCGATTGCGACTGACGAGTTAGACTGCTCGATTGCGACTGACGAGTTAGACTGCTCGATTGCGACTGACGAGTTAGACTGTTCGATTGCGACTGACGAGTTAGACTGTTCGATTGCGACTGACGAGTTAGACTGTTCTTTGTCTTTCGGGGAGATAACCCCCACTACCCTAGGATCACGCCACCGCACGCGCCGATGATCACGTAGGCCAACTTCTTCGAAAAACTAACCAGATCTGACTCGAAGTCTCTGGAATTCGCGGCCAGGCGGCAACCATACTGTCACGTAAAATAATAATGAATTTGAGGAGAAAAGAAACTTTTATTTTTCTCTTTTGTTTACAATACACTTCCGAGCTCTAGACGTGACCGTTCAAGACTATCTGACTGCTCTACTGCTCTTACTGAGGAAAACTCGGTGTGGGTGTTCCCTTTGGAATTCAAAACGCGGATTCGTTGTCCACACTTTTTGGTAGAAAAGTGAGGGTAATGATCCGCGATGCCCATTGGTAAATGAATTAGGTAGTAAAGACAAGGAGAGCTAGATATGGCTCGTGGGCATCCTTGTTCATGGAAAAACTCTTATCTTGCCAGACACCCGCTTTCTCCGTATTAGGTAAGAGCGTGCAACAAACACAAACCGAAAATGTTTACGTGAAGGAAACTGAAACTGAACAGATTCGGCTTATGTTTGTCTTCCTAGGCCTGTTGCGAGTTAATAGAACAATAGATAGGTCTTGGCGTCCGGACTACGGGGAATCTCGCAAGGACCGTCACATCTGGCGTGCCACATGGTAAAAAGGAAAATTGATTCGTGACAATACACTCGTCGATACATTGTATTGATATTCGACGCCGGAGGACCGCTGGCGACGGTTAGAAACACGATCCATACTAAACCTCGCAACGCAACAGCACCATCCGTAACGGAAAGAATATTTCCGGAATAAACAGTAAGGATGGGTGCTTGAGATTATTGAAGGCGCGCCGCGATAATGTGCGGACATCTGGTTGCCAGCCTGCCCGCGGTAGGTGGTCCGGTGGAGGAGAGTGTTACTCGACGTAACAGTGGATGATTGCTCTTCGTTTAGAATATTTGTCTAAGTAGTGACTATCGGCAAAGATGTATTGCTCTGAGTTGGTTAGTATCAAGTCAGTTTCTATTACAGGCGCAATGAATACAGAGTTCTGTTTGGAAGTTATCGGATAAATTTTAGTTATTTTCCATTCGTTGTTTTCCAAACGTGATAATGTTAAAAATTTCGTCAATGTGTTGAAAGAAAATGTTGGCGTAATTTAGTGATTTTACTACTAGATCGCTTTTAATGTATTCGAGTGTTAATGATCCATGTATGGTCTTCTCCTGGAAAGGTAGAGTGTTAGCCTGTTACCGTGGATTTTTTGCGTATGACCGTTGGAATATTTGATAAGATAGGTGGGTGGATTGGAGGAGAGGATTTCTGCAGGTCCTAGCCATTTGTGATCTAGTTTGTTGGTTTTGTGATTGTTATATACCCATACTTTGTCTTTTATTTGGAATATAGTTTGTGTTTTAATAATTTTTCGAATCTGATCTCTTTGATACCGCCTTTTGTTTGATTCAGTGGTTGCTCTTGCTTTCGCTATATAGGCATTATGTCGGTTCCTCCAGAGTTTAAATAATTGATCTTTAGTTAGGGTGGGGGTGTTTGATATTGAGGACGGCATGTTAGCTTGTCGTCCAAACGTTAGTTCGAATGGCGTATGTCCGGTCGTTTCGTGTACTGAAGTATTATATCCCATGCATATTAGTTTTAAATTTTCGTCCCAGTCGTTTTGTCAGTCGATCGTACAAGTTCGAATGAGATCTTTTACTACAGCATGTGTTCGTACAAGAGATCCGTTAGATTGCGGGTGGAAGGAAGTGCTTTTCACGTGTCGAATCTTGAAAGCCTCTTCAAATGTATCCATCAGTTTACATACGAAATTTCGTCCCATGTCCGTGAGGATACTTTTCGGTGCAGAAAATATGTATACATAGTGATCCAAAAGTTCGTTAATGATTGAGTTGGTTGTTTGGTCTTTCAAGGGTATGAGGATGAGATATTTGGTTAATTGATCTTGGATAGACAGGATAAATTGATTGCCACGTTTGGTTTTGGTGAGAGGTCCGCATATGTCCATTGCGATTTTGTCGTTAGGATTAAGAAGTGTGTCAGTTATTACGGGTTGCTCTTTGGCCCTAATACGGTTTAATTCTACTCGTTGGCATGTTTCGCAGTTTTTTATAAATTCTGTGATGTCCTGCTCTAGGTTTGTCCAGTGATGGTGTTCTTGTATTCGTTTCATGGTGCGGTGTATATCTAAGTGTCCTACTATTTCGTTAGGATTCTCACGTAGTATAGTTTGTTTTTGTTCGTTATCATAGTCTGCCGGCGGATCTTGTCCAAGTACCAATTTAATTTGAGGGAATCTAGTTATTAGAAACCTTAACATGAGTTGAATGTTTACTTTTTCTAGTGTGCTAAAGCCATTGTCATTTATTCCTATATGCAAGTGTCCAGTCTGGTTAATAAAGTGTTTAGTTAATTGATGCAACCAGTGCTGTTCGTTAAAATCTCCTAATTCGGTCTTTGTAATTTGTTTAAAGTGTGGTCTGTTAGTCTTTTGAGTTATTGGAGCTGGGGTGATATTTGTTTTCCAGTCGATATATTCGTCGTAATAGTTCGGGTTTCCTAGATCGGATTGGATTTCTTCATTGGTGATAGGATACAATCGGGATAGAGCATCTGCAGCTGTATTTTCCTTTTCTTTTTTGTATTCTATTTCATAATCATACTTCTCGAGTCTCACGCGCCATCGCATGAGTCTCGATGAGGCATCCTTAACATTTTTTAACCATATAAAGCTTAATGATCGCTTTCAATCTTAAATTTTCTACCAAGTAAATATTGCCTTAGTCTTTTGATTGACCATACTATTAATTGATGTTTTCGGTTGTGGAATAGTTTTTCTCAGGAGGGTTCAAGGTTCGGGATATGTAACAACATGGATGTCGGTCTTGGGAGAGCATTGCTCCTAATCCTTCGTTACTTGCGTCTGTTATTAATGTGAATGTTCTTTCAAAGTCCGGGTATTGCAGTACAGGAGCTTCACAGAGTTTTTGTTTCAGTGTGTCAAATGCAAGCTGTTGTTTATCAATCCAGTGGAATGGAGTGTCTTTCTTTGTGAGGTCTGTCAGTGGTTTCGCGATTTTGGAAAAATTGCGTATAAATTTTCTATAGTACCCAACGAGTCCTAAGAATGATTTTATGTGAGTCGCGGTTTTTGGTATTTTAAAATCCTTCACGGCCTGAATCTTTTCGGGGTTAGGCTTTACTCCTTCTTTTGTTACTACGTGTACTAAATATTCTAATTCTGGTTTTAAAAATTCGCATCTATCCGGCTGTATCTTTAACCCTAAATTTTGTAATCTGTCTAATACAATAGCTAGATTTCGGTTGTGTTCTTGGATGGCGCTTCCGAATATTATGACATCGTCTAAGTATACGAAACAATTACTTCCAACTAATCCCCGTAGCGCGGTAACCATCATGCGTTGGAACGTTGCTGGAGCATTTTTGAGTCCGAGGGACATGCGATTATAGTAGAAGTGACCTTGTGGAGTTGAAAATGCAGTATATCCTTTTGATTTTTGTTCCATAGGTATCTGGTGAAATGCTGACGAGAGGTCTAGGGCTGAGAAAAATTTAGCTTTGCCTAAATGGTCGAGTATTTCGTTCGAATTCGGTAAAGGATACGCGTCTTGGTCTGTTTGCTCGTTTAACTTCCTAAGGTCTATGACAATCCTCCACTTTTGTTTACCTAATGCGTCTAATTTCTTTGGAACTACCCAAATTGGTGCGTTGTATGGACTGTCCGAGGGTTCTATGATACGTTCGTCTAGCATGTCATTGATTTGAGTCTCAATTTCTTTTTTATGACATTCGGGCGGTCTATAAGATTTGATGTTTATAGGTTTGTCTGTTTTAAATATGATCGTGTGTTCGGTTATGTTAGTGCATATTAGTGAGTCTGTGTCCATGTTAAAAACGTCTAGGTAGTTGATAAGGATTTTCCCAAGAGGTTCTCGAAGTTCTGGATCAATATGTTTGGTACCTATTACTTGAGCAAATTTATTAATTTGTGTTAGTCTATTGGCTTTTTTATTTCGTTTATAATATGGCAGATTTGCTTACCAATGTTGATAAAGCATACTGTGGCGGGCTTTCCTTCGATGTATTGGGTTGAAGTTAAAGTTTCGCCTGTTCCTATCTTGTTATCGGTGTTCTGGAACGGTAATATGATCTCGTCTAAGATCAGTTTATCATTAGTGACGTTATATCGGTACTTCGTAAGGAATGGGAGTCCGATTATTCCGTCTTCGATTAGGGGAAAGTTGTCAGGAACTACATGCAATTGATGATACTTCTTGAGCATGTTTAGGTTACAAATTTTTTCGGTGGTGTATTTGTCGTTTCCCATTACGAAAGTCTTTGGGCTGGAGGTTTGGACGTTCAGTGAAGTGGTTTCTTTTATTATATTTATTCCTGCTCCGGTAGCGACGAGAAATCTGGCTCTTTCTCCGTCTCTTCGTTGCAGTACGATTGATAATAATCTTCCGATGGTGGTACACTTGACTCTGGGAATGTTTCTTCTGGGTTCTCCGTTGTCTGGTTTATTCGAGGTGGTATCTTTTCCTTGGTTGGCAAATGGAAAATTTCGAGGGTAACAATCTTTGACTGTATTTCGGATTCGTAAACACTTGGGATACTTCGGTTTCACGTGGTGGTCTAATGGTCGGCCAAGTGACCGAGCGTTCAACAATATAATTTATTTAACAATCAACAGTCAACAATCCTTGCTTCTCGACTATGTTTGCCTCGCTGTTAGACTTGACCCTTCGCATTTCGTTGTTCAAAACCGAATGAATCTTTGAACAGATTCTTTTCTTTTGTTGCCCCTCGATATCTCCACTACGCACGTGTCACGGTGGTCTCGGAATACAGCGATAGGATAATCATATTTTGCATACCATAGCCATCAAAACAATAAGCACCACAATTAAGCAGTAACAGCATACCTATGTGACCGGCATCCAGCGATAACCCCTCCACAGGAACCAAACCCTTGATATAAAAGCCCTTCCAAATCAGTACTCGACATTCTATTCTGTTCTGTTATAACATTCCGTCTCGTTACTCTGTCATTTTGTAATAAATTTTGCAATAACTATCATGATTGGAGTACGAATCTCTCACATTACGTGCGGAACGTGAAATAATCACGAATCGATGTGACACACGTGTCCGTTAGGCGACCGTTGCCGCGTACACAATCTTCCGAATATTCGGCCAAAGGGCCGTTGGGATACCGATGACCCAATAGGTATGTCGGCTTTACGCTTCGGTAATATTATGCTTTGTGTCGTGAAGCCGTCGGAAAGTTTCTTCGTCGAGTGCCGCCACAGTATCTTACCAGTGATAACGTTTTTTTTTATTTGTTAGTCGTAAATATTTACAAATTTCGTGGGTATTTCCCGAGTCCAACGGACTCTAGCGGTTATCCAAAATCTGCTTATAACCAATCAGTAACTCGGACTGTCCTGCCTGAGCGCGTGATATATTTGTTTGTTATGTTTTCGTTACTCATGCCTGCTTGTCTCTCGCTTCGTTCCATTTGAACTACAAGCGGTATTACTATGTCGCGATTTTCGACGCTTTGCTGTTCAATGTTGTTTATGAGGAACGTGGGTTTTACTCGATCTATGGAGACCATTACATTTCTATTATTTATTTTTATCGTGAAATTCTCCTCTCCGCGTTGTACTACTTTGTAAGGTATGTCGTAAGGTGGTTGTAGGGGACTGCGAACGGTGTCGGTACGCAGGAATACATAGGGTGACGTTACGAGTTCGCGGAAAATGAACACGTTTTTCGTACCGCGTCGATTGATCAGTTGCGGCTTAGTTTCTTCGATACGTTCTTTAAGCCGGTTCGCGTATTCGGAGGTCGCTTGTCAAACCGTCGGTACAAAAAATTTCACTGGCAATCGTATTCCTGCGCCGTAGATCATTTCAGCAGCCGTTGCATTCAGGATCTCCTTAATGGCTGTTGGAATTCCCAATAGTACGAGCAGCAAGATTTCAACCCAGTTGCTCGTATCGTGGCATTTGATCGCCGCTTTCAACTATAGGCGTAGGCGTTCTACCATCCCGTTGGACGCGGGATGGTAGGCAGTTGTGCGTAAATGTTTGACACCCAGCAACCGGCATAATTCGTTAAATAACTGCGACTCGAATCGTCGTCCTTGGTCGGTTGTTATTTTCGATGGTGCGCTAAAACGAGCTATCCATGTCGAAAGGAGGGTTGAAGCAACGGTTGACGCTTCCATATCCGGTATGAGTATCACTTTGAGCCAATGCGAGAAACGATCGATTCACGTTCGAAACTTACCGCTAACGCTCCGTATGTTCCGCCGGGTGTAGATACATTCCTAACTTTACATTGCTAACACGGGATGCATTGTCTTGTCCAGTTTCGACAATCCTTGTTTATCAACGGTCAAACAAAATGCGTCGTCACCAGGTACTGGGTAGCGCGTATTTCAATATACGAAAGTCCGCGAATTGTATACTCTGCTCCCACAAGGGTTTCGGTAAATACGGTTGTACTGTTTCGCCTAATATGTCGCAACAGATATCTACGTTTTGATCGGGGAAACGTATCTGTTTAGTTGTAACGCGTATGTACCTGAGTTGACTAAGTCGCGCATCTCGGTGTCGTTTTCTTGCGCGGCGGCGAGAGTTTAATGATTCATAGACTTTTCTATCGTTTCGATGCGAGATAGGGCATCGGCTACATTGTTGCTCTGTCCTTTGATGTATTATATGTCAGTCGTAAACTTTCCGATGAAGTCGAGATGTCGGAATTGTCGCGGTGAACACTCGTGGTGGTGCTGGTTGAACGCGTATGTAAGAGGTTTGTGATGTGTATAGATCACAAAGTTTCTCCCTTCAACAGCGTGTCGCAAACGTTTGACTGCAGTGTACATCGCGAGAAGTTCGCAGGCATATGTGCTATATTTTTATTGCGCGGCAGTCAAGGATTTTGTGACGCATCTTAGCGGTTGCCATATGGTTTAGATATGGTGTTTCGATATGGTGTACCACACCGTGTCGAGTTTTTTCTCGTCCGAAAACCAGTGGACGGGTTAGGTTCGGAAGTTCCGCCAAAAGTCGATAGTACACTGATTCATCGAATATAGTCTTTATGGGTACTTCGTCGGCCGTGGCAGCGTATCCCCTTGATGACAATTGTCGTGTCGAGGAGTTAGCTATCATGAAATGCTATTCGAATGCTCGTCTTAAGGACATCGCGTTTAGGTTAATCGCGATGGTGCCGTATGTTGCGATCCGCATCCCGTTGGCCGCGAACAGTTCGTACTCGCTTTTGTTCGCGGGTCCGTGTATTTTTCTGCGCGGATACACACTTATGTCGGCGCCGGTGTCCACAAGAAAGGAGATCTTCGAGTCCCTTTCCATGACAAATATGCGGCAAATATTGCTGCTAAGCAATCGTCTTTTGCCGCGTTTACGGACGGCTGGTCCCGTTTCCGTGGTTCCAGGTGCATGGGAGGAGGCACTTCTTCGCGCTTTCTTGATACGTCGCGTGGTAATAACAGAGTCCAGGCTGTTGTAGTCTTTCTCGCGAAGTCGATATACGACTATTACGGTGTCACAGGTGAAATTCGACTAACTATGCGATAAGTTAAAATTGCAAGCGTCCTATCACGTGTGACCGGCTGGGTAGCATTCGTTCTCAGCCGTCTGGGTGGCATTCGGTCACTCTAACCGTTTTTAGAAATATATAATAAGTACAACCAACGCCTTCTCCCACTCCAACGAATAAAGAATATAAATACTTCCTTCAAAATCATGCAAGTCAGTCTGAATAAATCCGAACCAGCTTGAATATTAAAAAGTCTATCGTCGCAAACCGCAAGTACTATTTAATTATTGTATAAATTGAGTGAAAATGAACAACTCGATCTCCTGTTTGGAAATCGATAATTTTGTTTATTTTATTTTAGTCCATTGTTGAATTTTTACGCGACACTCACTCACTGCTTGCAACGCCTTTGGCTAAGGTATTAGACCCGACTATGGTAAGAGTTGCTGGTCCAGCGAGGATGACGGAACTAAGAGTGGTCGGGATAGACATCTCGGTAAAGAAGAATGAGCTGTTGCAAGCACTGGCCTTAGCGGCAGGATGTGGCGGCGCGGAGGTGCACGTCAGAGAGATTGGCGCCTCCAGAGGCAGCCTCGGGTCAGTTTGGATAAAGTGCCCGGTGGCTGGAGCCCAGAAATTAGCCCAGGCAGGAAAAGTGACCTTGAGCAGGTCCACCGCGTAGCCAACGCCCTAGCCACGTTGAGTGCACTCGTTCCCGTCCGATCACGAAAGTTAAGCAACGTTAGGCACGGATAGTACTAAGATGGGTGACCGCTTTGGAACTCCGTGTGGTGTTGGTGTTTTTCATAAGGAGATCAGCCCAGTATTGAACTGGCTGAGAAGATGGCAAGGGCAGTAACTGCCCGAAGAAGGAGATATAACGGGGCAAGAAAGGCAACCCTGATGACTGCTGACCGGTATTACCGGGGTTGTCTGCCCTCAAAGCAGAGAAAAAGATGGAGGAGGGGTTTTTAGTGGGTATGGCAACAACATCCGCCCGAGTCCCACATAACCCAGTGATGCGGGTCACTGGGCATGCGTAACAGCATTTTCCCTTCCTCATTAAAACAAAAAGAAAGGTCCACCGCGTGGGTCATACCCATGCCGAAGAGTGTTTCAAGTGCTTGAAATTGGGACACGTACGAGCAACTTGCGTGTCCACTATGGATCTAGGGCACCTGTTCTACAAGCGGACATGATGCCAGAGGCTGTCTTGCCCCTACACCCAAGTGCCCCGTGTGCGAGTCGCTCGGGGCACCCGCCGACCACAGGATGGGCGGGTGGCATGCGCCCCCCCCCTCAAGAGTCAAGAGGAGGCGACCCATCCGTGAGCCAGCTGCGGAAAGGAGCCAAGGACGCACCGCCAAAACAGCAGTAGATGGCCGGGAGGAAGCCATGGAGTTGACGCAATAATTCAAGCGTCTCCTCTAAAGTAACCTCGGAAGATCCAGACGGGCGCAACATCTGCTCTTTCAGACTATCCGGGAGAATGAGGTCGCCCTTGCGGTGGTGGCTGAACCGTATCGTGACCCCGACGCCCCCAACTGGGTCGGGAACCTAGATGGATCAACTGCCATAACGTAGACGTTGTCACGGATCAAGTTCTGCTTGCCATGTTTTGCGCCAAATGCGATGGTCCTTGTGAGGTCCCTCGCGGTCTGTCCGCGAAGACCTACACATTGTTACACTGACCTGCAACAAACCTAAGGAAATACCATAAACCGAATCTTTTTAGCTTCATTCCTATTCACATAAGTATTTTCGGTTTACGGATGGTCCTGATGTTTTTTGCACGCTCTTACCAATTACGGAGAAAGCAGGTGTCTAGCGAAATAGCAAGTTTTTCACATGAACAAGACATGAACATACCCATGAACCACATCTGCCCATTATTAACCAATGGGCATCGCAGATAGTTACCCTCACTCTTCTACCAAAAGTGTGGACGACGAATCCGCGTTCTTAGTTCAAAAAGGGCACATCCGCACTGAGCTTTCCTCCTTGATGGTACGAGACAGGTCTGCAACAGTTCATGTAATCTTTTTGTTGTAAAAACTTGACTGTGTTACCAATAAGGGCTTTCATTTTACTGAGTTAAGTAGTTATCATTCAAAATTTACGCGGTAACGTCATCGCTGAGTGCCCTAGGTGTCCTGCTTGGCCGTGGCAGCGGCTACGTCCCGGTCGAATGCGCTGGAATGGTGATGGTGGGAGTCTGTTTCCCCTAACAGCGGCACGGCCGCGTTTGGGGACTTCCTGGACGGAGATGGCGATTGCGTCAGAAGATGCCTTCCCCGCCAGGTACTTGTCCTTGGAGATTTTAATGCTCACTCCTCACAATGGAGAAAAGCTAGAACGGGCGCTCGTGGAAGGATGCTGTCCGATTGGGCTGCAGATCTCGGGCCCCTACTGGCAAACAGAGGTTCGGCGAGTACTTGCGTGGCATGAAGAGAATCCTCTGTGGTCGACATCACGTGGGCTGCCTCCGATGTGTACCGTAGAATCTGTAACTGAGTGAGTGGCCTTTGGAGCCGTTTATAATGTTTTCTCTAATGTCGGAATGCTTATTTCTTCGAAACTGTATGTACTGTTCTTATTTTTGATTTCATAAGAAATCATTTTATGTGATCCTCCTATGTTCATAATATTACGGTCGTTTGCGTTTATACATCCAATTTTCCTGCTAATTCACCCCTTACCATATCATATAATTAGTACATATGGTTACAGTAAATCCTGTATAAGTATTAATACTATGATTAAGCAATAGCGGAATGCAAATAATTTGAATCATATACACGACAGTAATATTTGAATTGAAATTAATTTTCTGACTATGACATAATCACCAGATCTAAAAATGCAATTCAAAATGTAAATAAATCATTTAGTTATACGAAGTCATAAATAACTATTTTATTGAAAAATACTCACAAGTCTAAAAATTAATAATCCTGCATGGTATAGTAACTCATAAAACATTCCGGTAAGTGCAAAGCTACCTCTACATTTCGTGCACTCCCAGGTTGCTTCTCTTGGTTTCTTCTGTTTGTAACAAGCTTTACATATTCTAGTTGGGTGTTCTTTTTTAGATGTTCCATCAATATGCTTCGCGAAATAACCGCAGTAATGTACTTGTAATCGTAATGATGTTGTACTTTCTGTGGATATCCCGCGTTCTGTATAGTCCAGGTAGCTGTATATGCTTTAAAATTGCTTCAGCTATATCTATTCTATAATTCACATATGATTCTTTTCCTTGATTATGTAACTGTTTCTTTCACAATATATGTATTAAATAGAACCATGTCAGATGCGTAAAAGAAAGTTTTTTATAGCCCTTGAGCAATTTCCTCATAATGGGGAAACATGCCATGTCATTGAGATCAACCCCACCTATTCCTTTGTTATACTCTACCACGCAGTTGGGCTTCAATGTCTTCTTATTTTGTTTGTCTACCACTTTGATCAATTCCACAAATGCGTGTTTGGTTGATATCATACAGACATCGTGTTTATCCTTCCATCTTAGAGCTAACAACTCACTACACGTTCTGTGTACATATTCTTTTTCTAATTTATTGATTGGAAGATCCTTTGGCATATTTTTCCTATTCTTTCATACAGTGTCAATTGTCTTTTGTTCGTATAATTTTAGAAAGGGAGCAGGAGAGAAATACCAATTGTCAAGGAACAGCTAGTGTGTACTGCGATCATATAGGAAGTCGCGGTTGAAACTGTTCAAGCGCCATTGCGACGGAACCATAAAATGGCCATTGGATGGCCCTGTATCATGAACATGCTACAGGCCTAGATGACTATGACTAAATGGTATCCAGATCCTGATTGAATGATGCCCAGGCCCAGAGGAACGTGACCTGACGATAGTGTGAGGATGGGCGCATCTGCCCTGCGGCCGGCGGCAATCCCTCCTGAGCGCCCAAATCCTAGCATATGAAAACGTATTGCAAACTGTACTGCAAGATTCTGAACCGTAACACTTTAAGCCGTTACTCTGTTGGATTCAATAAACTTTACTATCATATCTATAACTCCGAATATTATTTCCTTACTTGTGAACGTTCGTACTACGACGCAAACCAATCACCGGTGAGCAGTTAATTTAGCGATTTCTTGTATATCCTACGTGACACCATCTCAGACGTGTCGTCGGCAACGACCTGCTAATCTTCCAACACCCTCATCATCGAAATTAAATTAATTCTAAACTCTCGACCACTGACTCTAATTTCCTCAGATTCGGCTGTCCTCTTTGTCCTCACGCCCGGCCATTTCCACGATGGTGATTCATTAATGAGCCTACGGGAGCGAGATTTCAGGAACACTCCAGGAAACCGTCTATCCAGTTGGCAACAGCTTCAACAACGCAAACAGCACTTCTGGAGCCACTGGCATCGAGTACGTAAATGAGTTTACAAGTCGCAGCAAATTGAGCAAGGGTGGTCACGGCATTCAAGAAGGCACACGATCATCATTCTTAGGGAAGACAACATGCGCTCAATGCAGCGGCCCTCGAGCCGAGTAACCAAGGTCCATCCCGGCGTCGACGGCAATATCTGGACAGCCATCGTTTATACGACAACGAGCATCTTGGATCGAGGCGTCAAGCGGCTAGTATTAGGTTGTCCGGTAAGTTCATTTCGTTTTTTAAATGATTAAGGTAAATTGACACAAGTACAAAATATATTTCCTTCTGAGTACCTTTCTTCAATGAAAGAGTACCTTCATTTCTTGTATGATCCTTTCTCTTCTACTACTTTTTGCCATCTCTCCGGGAGCTTCATAATGTAATTTTTTCAAAATTCTCTTGGCTTATTTTTAAAATATTTTTCGAGTTTTCACTTCGTTTACTGATTTGACCTCAGTTACATACGGATGCGTGTAGCATAGCACAGGGTGCGATTTTGTTGCAGCGCGACAGTGAGGGCAGTGCTTTGTACCCTATATACTATTTGGAAGACTTCGCCAGCTGAGGAAAAATATACCAGCTATGAGCTTGAAGTACTGGTGATCGTTTAAGCGTTGAAGGAGTTCCGCGTACACCTACTCGATGCTCCATTTAAGATCGTTACAGAATGTCGAGCATTGGTATTGATGATGCGAAAAAAGGATCTCTGGATACCTATTACGAAGTGAGCGATCCTTTTGGAAGATCTACCTCCTTCATGTATTTATTATAATCTATGACTGAATTAGGCTTTTGTATTAGGGCGTCTGATCTTTTACTTCTGCTTCTGGATTCCGTCAACTGTGCAGAATGTATATTTGAGATCATCATATCGACGTTTCTTCTGCCATTACTCAATACTTCTTTTTTTTCCGTGGAGGAAATCCGCACGGACACCCGCCGCCTCTAGGGGGAAGGGTGGCGTGGTAGTGTCGGACTCCAACCGACTAAAACCTCCACGAAGACTGTCTCTACTGCGTCGAGGGGGGCCCGGGAACAGTTGCTGCGACACCCCCCCGCGCAATATTCCGTCTGTACTGCTTCTATCCCTTTCTCAGAGGGCATCCGGATCACCAACCGGACTGTTTGGTATCTCCCGGGTGCTGGAAGGTCCAGCGCCTAACTTCATTCCCCTTCGGAGGTCGCTGCGGCTCTCCCGCGCCCAATACAGGCGCGTCCACGTGCATCGCCGCGTCATCGTCGGTCAATCCTCTCGGGATGAGAGGCCCGCTCCCTCTCCGCCGCCTCCTTGGGCAGAAGGAGGTTACGCCCTTCCTGCCCCTCTCGCTCGTCAACAGCGCTTTAAAGATCGCCGGTGGCGAGAGGTCCGCTGCCCACGCCGGGCAATGTTCCAGGGTGTGCTGCGCTGAGTGCACTCTTGCGTCGCAGTGATGGCAACACGCGGTCGCCTCCTTTCAGATTCGGCGCAGATACTCGCCGAAGCATCCATGCCCCGTGAGCACCTGCGTCACTCTATAGGTCAGAGGAGGCGCGCCTCCGTCGAACGAAACGTCCCAGTTTGGAAGGACGGCCCCGAGGGCCCACAACCCCGACGCGTCAGTTCTTGTGTCGTGGCCGGCGCGCCATCTGTCGAGCAGTTCTCGCCGAGCCCGCGCCACCGCAACCGCGTCACTCGCTTCAACTCCGCCCAGCAGACCCCGGTTGCGGAGATAGATCTCGCGACACCTGAGAGCCTGCAGCTCGAACGGGGGAAGCCCGGCGAGCACCGTCGCCGCCGCCGCCGAAACGGTGCGCAAACGCCTCGTGATTCTGATGGCCACCAACCTGTGCAGCCTCCTGATCCCTCGAAGACTGCGGCTGCTGGCCCTCAGATCCCCCGCCCAGATCGGAGCTCCGTAGAGGAGCTTTGCTAGCACCACGCCGGCGTACAGCCTACGCACTCCGACACCGGGCCCGCCCAGCCAAGCTAGCAAACGTCCCAAGGCGTTCGTCGTCGCCTCGACCGACGGTATAGGACGCTCGAAGTGGGCGCCGAATGTACAGTGACTGTCGAGAGTCAGGCCCAAGTATTTCATACTGGTCCCAACTCGAATCTCTTCCCCCGTCAACCTCAGGCGATAGTCCGCCGGGGGCGTCCCGTGGTCAGCCCTCCGTCAAAACCACGTCGCCTCGGACTTATCGGGTGATACCTCGCCACACCCCGGAACAGGGCCCCGACGACTTCCTCCAGGAAGTGAGGGAACATGCTCTCCGTCGTGGGGGGCGCCCAGGTACGGAGCTCGTTCAGCACTAGTCTGTATGGGCGCCCCCAGGGATCGGAGTCAAGGGTGGCCAGAAGCTCATCCCAGGCTCGTCTCTTCGCATCTCTGATGGCTCGCTGCAGAGGCCTCCGCGCTGCGCGGTAGGCGTCGTACAAATACGCCACCGTATTTTCATTCTCTCGTCGCCTACGCCGATATCTAGTATATCGGCGTCGGGCGCGGATCCAGGTCTCCCGGAGGTGAGAGATCTCTTCAGACCACCAGTACACCGCCCCGGCGCGGCGTGGTGTTCCGGATTGCGGCATGCATGAATCGCAAATCGCCTGCATGTCGCGCCTCAGCCGGGCCGCCCCTGCCTCTGTTTCTTCATCTGCCGGGGGCTCCTCAGCCCAGGCGACGGCCATCGCAGCCGCGATCATAACATCCTCGTCGAAGTGGGTCGCCGCCCACCGTGGGAAGCTCCCTCCTCCGAGCGGCCGCTTCCAGCGCCGCCGACCGCCACGTCCATCACTATGTAGAGGTGGTCCGAGAGCGTTTCCTCGGCCAATACCTTCCACCCCGAGACGCGGCGGGTGGCGGCAGGGCTTGCCCACGTGTGGTCCACTATGGACTTACCGCGCCGCGCCACGCACATGCTGGATGATCCCCGGTTTACAAGCCGGAGGTCGAGTGCAGCCGCCCAGTACAGCACCACGCTCCCCCTTCCATTGGTCCTGCGGGAACCCCATACCGTGTAGTGGTCGTTGAAGTCCCCGAGGATCAGCAACGAATAGACGCCCAGACGTCTCGCGCAAGCCGCGAGACCGTCCAGGAAGGCGGCATATTCTACTCGGCTGATGTTCGGCTACACGTAGACGCCTACTACCACCAGGTCGCCCCATTTCGCGGCCACAAAGTCCCGACCCCGTTCGATCGTCGAGCAGGGGGGGCTCCCCGCCACCCGGTCATGAGTATGGCGACCGAGCCGAGCAGGTCCCCAGCGCTTCGTGACGCATCTGAGATGTTATACGGCTCCGCCGCCACCGCCAGCGCGATGCCCTATCCACCAGGCTCTGGAGCATTAGGTCCTGAGCCCGTCGGGAGTGGTTGAGGTTGCACTGCAGGAGCGAAAGCTGTCCACCTCTTCTCCTTTCGTTTATGTCGGAGAAGGCTCCGTTTCCATGGCCTCCTCCGGGCCGCTTCCCTCGCAGTCGTCACGGTCGCCCTCCTCTTTATCACTTGTGGCTTCCCTGAAGTTGGTCGATGGTTTCGTCTTTTCACTCGCCATTGCGTCCCCGCCCTCATCCGGAGCGGGCCTCGTCCCCTGTATGGTTCTCCCCCCCTGCGAACCGGTGGCGTACATGCAGGAAACCCCAGCCGGTCCGACGCTGGGAGCCCTAAGTCCGCGCACACCGGGATTTAGGTGCCCGTGCCAGGCAGTCCCTTACCCGGTGCCCTTCCATGCCGCACCGGTAGCAACGATCCGACCGGTCAACCGCTGACGGGCAATCCGGGCTCACGTGGCCCGACTCCAGGCATTTGTAGCACTGAAGTTGGCGCGCCGGGAGAGGGGAAACCCTCGCCACTATCCATCCAATGTGGAGCTTGCCCCTTGGAGCGTCTCCTCCCCCGCCACCGCCGCCGATTTTCCTTAACGCAGCCAGCGGGCAACGCAGCCACACCGAGCCGTGGCCCCGGGGAGCGGCGCGTATAACACTCACGCTGACCTCCGCTACCTGACAGCCGCCTGCCTCGGCGACGGCGGCTGCCACCTCTTCCGGGGTGATAGAATCTTCCAGTCGGGTAACCCTCAATTCCGCCATATTCCGCCGTACGGTTACCTTGGCGGGGAAGTTCTGAAGAGCATCCGCCATCTTTTCGGCCATCTGTTCGGCCGATGCTTTGCTGCTAGCGACCTGGCCCGCGATCTCGAATATGAGAGCACCCGTAATTGCTCTCCTCGGTCTCATCTCTGCGATGCCAAGGTCAGAGAGTTTGATATCCCTCCTAACCGTCCGTCAGTGTTTCACCTCATTACTCTGTCGCTCTTCTTGACTCCTGCACCCCTTGCGGGTTCCTTCCCCGTACGGAGAGGTGCTGGAGGTCGGACGGCCACCTCGGCGAACGTCCTGGTCTCTGGTCGCTTGCAACTGTTGTTGTTGCAGTATACCGTCCCGGGTGCTGAGATCCCTGTTTCTCGCGATGACAACAGCAACGATGACGACGTCCGTTCCACGCATCTCCCGCTCCCCGACGGCGCGTGGATCACCGGAAGGGGCTGCGCCACCGGCCCGCTGCCTTTTCGTCTTGTCCCTCCCCTACTTCATCTCGTGACGGTGACGAAAGCTTCTGACTCGGCAGTTGAGCGCGAGGCGCCCCTTGCGGGCTGCAACCGTGATGGCGCGGTTATTGCGGCAGTGTCAATGGCCGGGGGATCACCTTCTTATGCAGTAACTCACCCCACCACTCTTCTAAGTTGCGGAGGAATAGAGCCTTGAGGCCCTCGAGAGGATCTCGAGGTCCCGAGCCTCCGAGTCCTATCGGTCCCTTTCCCATTGCTGCTTCATCGCTCCCCGTCCGATCGAAACGGCAGAGACGGCGCGACACCCGCCGCGTGCGCGGGTGGTGGGGGTAGGGGCCCCATAGTCCCCCTCACTAGGGCCTCGGGGGTCTTTCCTTTTGTCCCCTGGTTGTGGTAGTCGCCCCCGCTTGCCCTCCCTCCTCGTACGCCCACCGGTCAGTCGCTCTACCGTCTCCTGGAGACGGCTGACCTCACTCTCCAGAGAGAGCACCTTCCACCGCAGATACCCGGCGTCCGCCTGCTCTTGACCGTTGTTCGACCCCGCGTCTATGTCCGCTAGTCTCGGTTCCCTCGGACTCATCCATCCGCATGCCGTCATCGTCGGCGCCGCAGTCGCGGATGCGGATGGATGCCGGACCCAGTCTGCGCAGGGTGACGGGGAGCCCCACAAGAAGGTGAGGTGAGTGGTCTTGACAGATGTGGGCCCACCAACTTCTCCGTAATTCTCCGCGCCGGTTCGACGAACTGATAGGCGCTTAGGCACCGACCAGCTACCGCCTACCTATAGGAGGATATCAGATTTATCGGGGTTTCCCAGGGCGTGGTACTACCCCCTGGGAACCCACACCTGCCTCGTGCTCCCCAAGATGTGTTACGTCTGGCGACACTCTAACTGGACCAGGCCACACACCGCGGGCAAGATGGCAACCAGATGTCTACACATCCTTACTGCGTACCCTCAATAGCCTTAAGGAACTACCATAAATCTCAGGAATTTTCTAGCTAAGGTCCTTCAGACCAAACAAGCATCTTTTATTTCAAGTATTCTTTACATTTATTGTTTACTACGGGAAGACACGGAAAGTTAGTTTTTCTTACGTACGATGCTTCCCACTAGCAACTTTCTATCGAGGGCAGCAAAAACCCTTCCTAGTCCACCAACCTTCTTATTAGCGAATCAGAAACAATGTCTACTGCCCTCACTCTCCTAACCAAAATTGTCATCAATAAATCCGATGGTCCCGTGTTTTAGACACACCCATCACTAGCTTTCCTCTGACACAACATCGTCAATAGACTTCACTTATTCTTCATCGTTAGAATAGTCAACATATCTTTACCGGGTTTCTACCCTTAGATCAATCACTTACTTAACCTATACATACGCACCAGTGTAACTATCGTTTTTACAAAGTTGTTATAATAAACATTAATTTATACGTGTTAATTCTGTGCATACTCAATTAAACCACCCCTATTATCTTAACAGAAATAAGGGGATCGATCAGTTCGTGGCATCGATTATCTAATCGTGACGGGAATTTACGACTCCTGTTGACGTGCATTCTCGCGATCGCGCCTCCCCGCGAATGGTCGAATAAACAGGAGGAGATGACCGACGGAAGGTAGAGAATATGCCTGCTCGTGCTCGAGGTACTACGCAAATGCATCGGTCACGCGAGAGATCGAGTCACACGAAGTTCCAGCACACCCTCTTCGATCCGCGCATGGTAGTGAAGGCTTCATATTACAGACCGAATACCGAATGATTCAGCGCAGAATATATGTTTTGCCCTAGGAAAATCCTTAGTGAACATGTCAGCACAAATCATCTCAGGTTTATGCACTGCCACTGATTTAAA
Organism: Bombus pascuorum; assembly: GCF_905332965.1. NCBI lineage: Eukaryota > Metazoa > Arthropoda > Insecta > Hymenoptera > Apidae > Bombus > Bombus pascuorum. The sequence continues at coordinate 4,962,144 of NC_083494.1, read as the reverse complement.
CGAGATTTCAAGTTACATTTCCGCCTGCCACGTATAGATACCCGTAAAGATACCCGTGCAAGATGCGATTTCTTCAACATGAAAATTCAGACAACAAATAATGACGAAGAATTAAGTAAGTAAGTACAAAGCCATAGTGTTTACTTGAAAAATGCTGAATTAGCAAAAAAAGCATTACAAGAGAATAAAATTCTGGCATCAAAAAATCTCGATAAATATTTTGCATTTTCTTTTCATCTACAAACAGCCTTACCCTATCCAAGATTATCTGTTTCAATCACATATTATAAGCGAAATATGTATCTTTTAAACGGGGGATTTTATAATTTCCACGACAATAAAATTAATATGTATGTTTGGGACAAAACTACTGCTTCCAGGGGATCGCAGGAAATAGCTTTTTGGTGTCTAAGACATTTATAGACCGCAATGATTGAACGTCATGTTATTGTATACGATGATATGTGTACTGGCCAAAATAGAAATTTACAAATGGTATTGATATGGTTGAGAGTTGTCCAGTCTTTGGAAAATAACATCGAAGTAATTGATCATAAATTTTTATTCTCCGTGCTTTCGTATCTCCCAAACAATGCAGATTCTGGTATTATACAATTGATATTACGAAAAAAGAATTTTTTGTACACATTACAGGATTATTATGATATTCTAAAATCGCATACATAAAATAAAAAATTTATTTTATACGGAACGAAACGACAGAATTTCGTTTCAACAAAAAATCTACAAAATGCAATTCAAAACCGGGTAAGAAAAAATACTAACCGAGAAAAGTTAAACTCGTTGAAGATATATTGGATGAGATTTTACAAAAGTGCAACGTATATTATTTTATGTAAAACATCGATGGAAGGCACAGAATTTAAGAACTTAAATTGATCACCTACATGTTGAATACCGCCAAAATTTGAAAGCTTCGCCCTGGCGGCTTTGTATAACGATGCGAGCCAGACCTATTACATACGAAAACAGAAGGATATGGGGAGAGTTACGACCGTTCGCGGAGCGACGCGGTCGCGAGGAAAACGCGTCAGCGAGAGGCGTAAATTCTCGCTACGATTCGTGTAATCGACGCCGCGAAATAGTTGTTCCCCGTGTTTCGATTAAGATAATAGGGGTGGTTCAATGAATTTAACACTGTGTTAACAGGTTAATAGCATGTATTTTAACAACAAATTAAATGATTATAAAAGCGTGACAACGTGTTTCGTGATAAATACAGTTAGTGATTCGACTCGATTTCTGATAATTCTCGATATGTGCAGTATGAATATGAGACTTTGTAAATGCGACTGTTCAGATAGAGTGTTCGATTGAGACTGACGATCTTAGACCGATTCTTTGTCTTTTGGGGAGACAACCCGCACTACCCTATGATCACGCCACCGCTCGTGCCGATGATCACGTAGGCCGACTTCTTTGTGAAATTAAAGAACGGACCGCAATCGACGTTTCTGGAACTCGCGGCCAGGCGGCAACCATACGCTCGTCGATACACTGTATGTTTCGTCGGGAAGATGAGACATTGGTATACGAACCGCGGGCGACGGTTAGAAACACGATCCATACTAAACCTCGCGGCGCAACAGCATCCTGAGTGATAGAACGAACGTTTCCGTATTATACAATAAGGATGGGTCCTTGAGATTATTGAAGACACGCCGCGATGATGTACGGACATATGGTTGCCAGCCATGGTGTGTGGCCCGGTCGAGGCAGAATGTCACTCGACGTAACAGGGAGGTTATTACTTTATGTATATACTTCCTGTGCATCATGAACATTTCGAAACACTGTCACATGAAGAACATAAATAAATAAATAAAATAATCAATATCTTATGTTAAGTTTAACAATGTATAAATATAATTAACGTTCAAAAAAAAGAATATTACTATTTGATTTCTTGTTATTGTTTATAAACATAATTGTATTAATACAAAATATATTTCAAATGATATTTAATTTTTTCATAATTGAAATTAAATGATTTTTACAATTGACTAATTATGAAAATGGTGTCCATTTACAGCCTTTAAATATATATTATTTTAGTCAAATCCGCCTAAAAGGAATTTATATAGTCAAATTGCATATTGATAAAATAGTACAAACATTGCCAGACTTGACTATAGTTAACTCATACTTTTGAATTAATTAAGATGCTAACCTTTAATTTTTTTCGAAACTACAAAGTTTGGAATTGCATCACTTTCAAACTAAACGGTCCATATATTCCGATCAAAGGACGATGCGTTTTCTACTATAACAGAATGAAACCGTAATCTGGAAAACGTGAAGGCGGCTCTAGAAAAAACGATCTATCACAAGCTTTGCAGAGCAAGGATTGTTGAAAGTGTGTTTGGCATGTTACTCCTTGTATTGCAGAAGTCTTTTGTTAAAATCGGAAAGTGCATCGATATAATGCTATCTTGCAGTTGTACACATTTGGGAAAGTACATACAAAAAAATCAATCTGAAAGCCGATTTCAAGAGACAGTTGACACGGCTGATGAACACGACTGTAGATAAGAAAATAGTGCCTTAATATCGTCCATCTTATTTGAGAAAACAGGGGAAGATCATCTCGCGCTGCTTGTGACATTCGCAATGGGTTCCCAGAGTATATTTGATTCGAGGAAAGCTTTGTACCTCGTAACCGTAGCAGAAATCGTCTGTATAAATATTGAACTGTGTTGATAGGTATGTTCATAAACCTTCTATGTTTTATATATTAAAACAACTATATTGTAGGTCCGTATTTAAAAAAGCATTGCATCTACATATTTAAATCATTAATTTTTATGCATGTAGTAAAAAACGTTCTTTGTCTATATTGAGATAATTAAGTCTAATATACGTATTGAAGAATATTTCATGTGTATATTGATATAATTAAGATTAATACATATGTCGGGTTGGCGTTAGGGGCGTGTAATGAGTCTTCGCCGGGGTTGTTCATTGTTGTCGCACAAACGTTTATTACACAGGTATAGTTGGTACAAGATTGACAAGCGGCCGCGGTAACTAGACGCTAATGACATTGACCCTAGGTTCGATATGACGAATCCACGGTCCACGGGATAACGGATATACTTTGTTTCGAAGTCTATGTCGGACTCGACTTACTCCTCGTGATACAAGGATCGCTTGATTAGCTCTTTGCTAAGACGTGGATTATTCACCGATCGTACAAACACACTAGGTAACTGGCTAATGAGACTGCAAGAAAGGATTGACTTTCCGTCACGATGACGTTGCAGAGGAAAACTATGATGGGGTGTGCCTAAGGGCACGAAATCATCGGATTCGTCGAAGAAAGCCTGCGAACGAAGGGTGAGGGAAATAGACGTTGCTGTTAATTGGTTAAATTCTATGTTGGCGGTTAGAAAAGGATGCTAGCCGCCCTTGAGAGAGAGTTCCTAGCGGGAAGCGTCGTACGTGAGGAAATCAGATCTTCCGTATCTTCCCGCAATAGATGACAGATAAAGACTGTCATAAGGACATAAACTGCGAATGATGCATCTGGCGATCATCTTACCCAAAGAATGGGGTCTGTGTGTGGCGAGTCACGGGGCCGTTGGAATGTTTTATTGTCAAGTGTCGGCATTGCCAATTCTTTAAAGGAAAGCTATGTAACTTCATATCTCTGTTAGATGGAACGTTCATCCCGTGACCGTGGCTACGCTCGGCGGCCGGTTGTCGCCTCGAGCCTAAGCTCAGTGTCTCAAGTTTCGAATGAATGTGTTTGGGTTACTTTGTAAATGTTACAGTATTGAAGTTGTTCCCAGTAATTCCAACGGGGGGCCCGGTGTCCTTTCATCTCCGACATATATATTAAAAAACATTTCATGTATATATTGAAATCACTGGTCTTTAAAGGCCGCATGTATTAAAGAACGTTCTAAGTAGGTATATATCAAAATAAAAAGAACGTTCTAAGTAATATATATCAAAATAATTAAATTTCATGAACGTAATGTTCAAAATATAAAGATTCTATAAAATAATAATTTATGTAAAAAAAATTGTCATATTGTAAAGTGCAAGCATGAAACAAATCACGAAACTGAGTACTGTAAAATACAATTCAATATAATTTTAATAATATTATAAATATATACAATATAATATAATATATAAATATAATATAAATGTAAATATATACAGAATAAAAATACAAAGAGCAAAAAATAAAGAACGCGCATATATAATGAAAACTAATAAATGAAGAAAATTATTATAATTAAGTAATGATAATAGTAAAAATGCAGAATATCACAGGGTTTCTTTCACTTAACTATTAAATATTTATGAAGTACAAGTATGTTCGTATTCCAAAACATGTTTTTACAAGGTGTCTAAGTTAATAAGTAGTTAATAAGGATATTTATAAGAAAATGTGGTAAATAAATTAAAGTGTATTATATCACATTATATGTTATTTTACATTAGGATATATTAATCGAATTTAATAAAATAATTGTGTAAATACATAATTGTTCCATTACAGTTTTCTCTTTTCTTTTCACATGCAATCAGTATCACATATCTGCTGGTTTTTTAAACATTAAAAAGAAGGGATCTTCACATATTTGAAAAGTCTTGTGGTGTTACCTCCGTCAGCATCAACTCTCCAGAAATTACCAAAACCAGAGCGCGACGAACACAAGCAGATGTTTGTATCGCGTCAGGAGTAGGCACATTCACGCGTCCCCCGTCGTACTTCAACTTCCACCGTGTCACTGTACATTAAATCCGATAAAAATGATATGGGCACAAATAAAGAATTGCGTTGCAAGAAAGAATGTGACATTCAAAATACCAGAAGTTAAATCGTTGTTCTTCGAGTCCTTGAGCATAGTTACCGTAGGAAATTAGAAACATTGTGTGAAACACGTTGTCAATAAAGTTGAGAAACATTTTTGGAATTTAAATAACATAAGCGAGAGGACGGTCGAACTTTTCATTATAAATATAAATGATAGTTATAGCAACATAGAATGTAGTGCGGAATCAAATTCTGAATAATAGTATTATATGGATTGTATTATTTGCATGTATTATTTGTTGTATTATTTGTATATGTTATTTTCTGTATTATTTGTATTACGTGCACATATGAACAGTTACCACAAATCTTATTCTCTGCTGTCACTTCTCGTTGAACAGAGTCTGGTTGTAGATTATCTATAATTATATCTGTCAACCCGTCCTTTCGCCAGTATTCCATTTCTAATTTCTCCGCATATTTACAAAAATTCTGCCACTAGCTTTCGGTATATTTACTGCTCATTACTTGTCATCATCTGGCCGTGCCAATAATTCGCCTTCTCCACTACACGAATCTTCTTTCCGAATTCTACTAATTGTTTTCGTTAAAACTCAAGCATACTCTGAGCCATGAATATTGTATTGTTTCAACGATCTAAAAGTTTTTTATCTTTTTTGCCTCTTCTTCACATTTTCTAGTTACACGACGGATTATATTTCGTACCTCACTGTGAATCCTCTGCCATCGCTTATGCTATTGATATACATTTCATAATGAAACAACAACGAAATTGAAATTGAAAAACTAAAAATTAAGAACATACTAAAAAACAAAAACTAAAAGCAATGACAAACAAATCACAAAAAGATTAAAAAGGCTATTATGACATAAAAGGATGGCAAATAATTGTGATTATACTCTAACACTGTGTCTTAATACTATCACTGATAATAAATATCATTGATATTTACTCTAGAAAGTTAAATTTAATACTAAATTTTAATGCAAAATAATCATGAAGTGAAAGAAAGAAATAAGCTCAAGCAATATAAATAATAAAATAAGAATAAATTAAATAATTGAAATTGCAATGCAAGAAAGAATGCCAGATAGTGACTGACAGAATGCTTCGAAAAAACTGTTCTTTGTATTGCTTTCGGCATTTTCAGAAGTCTGTTTGTGAAAGTAAAATTAGGCCCTATTCTCGGCCAAATTTTTTCTTCCATTTTCGACGATAGATTTAGGAGAGGTATCGTGCAAAATGTAACACAGAAAGGCTTTAATCCATAACATGGATGTAAAATTAATATGGAATTATTCAATGCAGCCTTAGATCGTAGCAAAAGGAACAAGGACGGGGTATTCAAAATAGTGGATATCTCAAAGGCCTTTGACACGGTGTCTCATTCGGCTATAAAACCAGTTCTGGCAAGGAAAGGTATTCCGACCCCAATAAGTGACATAATAAGTGAAATGTATAAGGATTGCAAAACATCTATTCGGGAAAAAAACAACGAAGGGGTCGAGATAGAAATCCTCAGGGGAGTCGAGCAGGACGACACTCTGTTGCCGCTGTTGTTCAATTTATGCATGGAGCCGCTGCTAGACGAAATCGAGGAGAAACCGGTGACGTCACTGTTAACGATAGGATTAAAGTCTCAGTCCCGGCGTTCGCTGATGACATCGTCCTACTTAGTGAAAATGAGAGGGAGGCACAATGTTAGGTGGATATGCTTCACAAATACCTGAAGCGTCTAGAAATGAAAATCTCGAGGGAGAAAAATTAGACGTACCAGGTGGTCGCCAAGAGGAACACCTGGTTCATGAAAGACCCAGAAATAATGATTGAGGATAATCCAATATCACTTGTAGCTCTTGAGGAGGCTTTCAGGTATTTGGGCGCCAAAATGGGGCCTTGGAGCGATATCCATTGTGACATAGTTGTGCCGAAGATTCTGAGCGTTGTGAGAAGAGTCAGAAAGCTCTCTCTTAAACCATGCCAGAAGATTGAATCAATTGTAAACTATATCTTTCCTCGCTATATTTATAATTTATTGATCAATTCATCAAGTGACAGTGTCTTGAAACTGTTGGACAGCAAAGTCAGGAAAAAAATCAAGGCCGCTCTACATTTATTGCCTTCGACGACGACTGGTTTCTTCTATACTCCAAAAGCGAGCGGAGGATTGGGGTTACCGAGTTTTGACCTGAGACGAGTGAAAACACCTGCAGGCCTAACTGATACACGTAGCAAGGTCTGAGTACCGAGTACGCTGGATGGGCGTGATCTCAATCTCTATATGCCTAGGGCTGCCCGTGTACAATTTGGCTCATCACCGAGGTACGGAACGGTTATTTAAAAAGCTGCTACGTAGCAGATACACTAGTTGACACTGTTAAATTGGACGAATAATTTCGGCCTGATACATTCTAGAAGAAAATTGTGTTTAGAAACATACATGGGAGCAACATAGAGCAACATACATAGAGCAACGTAGTATGATGTATGCAGAATACAAATGGATGTAGGCGTTGAGATAAGAGGAAGGTTATATGAATTTTTAAAAATAAGGATATAGTTTTCCATATATTGGACGATGTAGTTCACTATTCCTTACAAAGAGATATTAGCCCGTTATGTCAGATAACTATTATTTTCTTTTAAGAAGACTTAAATATTTTAGCGACGTATGTTGACGAGTACCTATATCAACATCTACGTTTAATGATGTAGCTCAACGCTACCGTCTATTTAATAGCGTATATATGCAGTAATTGTAAATCTTCGAAATACTAATTATTAGTTTCTTTTGAATTTTACTTTCTTCAGCGTACTTCAAAGTCATATACATTGACGAGATCACCATTCTTAATAATTACATTTAGTTAATTATTTACAATTACAAGTTCCTTTTCGTTTCATAAGACAAATTATAAAAAATGTGAAAAAGAAGAGAGAGGAAAGAAAGCCCATTTGTGAATATGTATTTGTTTCTATATCATATTGTTTCGTTCACTCGCGAAGAGACGCGTTCGCGAGAAAGCACGTCAACGGGATTTGTAAATTCTCGTTACGATTAGATAATCGACGCCGCGAAATGTCCGATCTCCGATTTCGGTTAGGATAACAGAAGTAATTAAATTGATTATGACACTGATATAACAAGTTATTTGTTCCAGTTTATTATAACAGCTGATGTACAAACTAAATATGAGTGGATAGAGAATAATTGTAATTTCTACATTCGAGTAGAATAACGTAAGTTCGAATGGTGAAAGGTCGAAAACGGAAAAGCAACTAAATCTCTATGAAAATGATGCTGCGGAGGAAAACTTGTGATGGTTGGATCCACGGACATCAGATGAGCTGATTCGTTAAAGACAGGGTTTCGCTATGATAGTGAGGGAAATATGCTTCGTTGGTTATTGGTTAATTTTCGAGGTTGGTGAGTGAGGAAGGAGCTCACTGTCCCTAAGAGAAAGTGGCGAGTGGGAAGCATCGTACGTGAGAAAACGAACTTTCCCGAATCTTCCCGAAACAGTAAACTGTTAGAAAACGAATCACTAAAGAGGTGTTTGTTCGGTCTGAAGGACCTTAGCTGGAATTTGCTAAGATTTATGAAGGATCCTTAAGGCTATTGCGGGTACGCCGTGAGGATGTGCGGACAACTGGTTGCCAGCCTGCCCGCGGTATGTGGCCTGGTCTAGGTGGAGAGTCGCCAGACGTAACACATATAATTTTATCAATATAAATTTAGTTCCAATTCAAGTTTTGCACTGATTAGTCGCTTATCTACCGGCATAGGTAGGTACTCGCACTGATAAATATCCGCTAATATACAGAATGGGATACACAAATCGGGGCACCTAAATAACTTCGTTATTAATATTATGAAAAGAACTACGCAGGGCAAGGTTATGCTATTTGGTAGATAATTTTGTTTCTGGAAATCATTTTTTAAATATGATTTTAATATCATCATCATTTATTTGTGCGACAATATATTTGTTTAATACATTCATCGATCCATCTCTATATTCCCAATAAACATTTAATTTAACAATTACTTTAACTCTAATTTGCTAAATTGAAAGTATAAAGTTCAACGAGAACGTAAATACAAGAATTCCAATACGCGTCTTTCCTTGTCTTCCATATATAGTAGAATCTTGATTATCGGAACTAATAATGATATATGTATTTGAATTATAGAACAACAGCTTTTTCTATACTTCAAACCAAATGGTACCAGCAAACAATTGAACGCTACATAAAATCGTACGCGTTCCACAATCTTTTATCGCTAAATCATATTATATTTCTTAATATATTTTTTAATATACACGTTTTTATCGAAGCAATTCTACCGTGTTACTTTTATTTCGTGTTTCAACCCATGTTAGATCTTTTTTGAGAGCTACGAACGAGAAGGTCCAGCTAGTTCCTCGACATTACCCATTTCCAGATTTTCACCCAGACTATTGTTTTTAAATTTTTCAAGAACTTCGTCGGTACATATCTTGTCGACTATACTATAGTCGTCATCAATATGAAACCATTCTATCACATCGACTTCCTTGCACTCTCCGCATCCAGGTAAGTCATGCAGCAATTCAACTGTTTTAAGTAAGTCAGCTTTCCATAGATATGAGTATTCCATATTGTATCCCCCGGTGATTTTAAGTTGCAAAAGGTTCTCCCACGAGTGTATAATTATTGCTTCTTCGACATTTAACCAAGCATGATCTACAAGGCGGCAGCAATCCCACATGCTTAATTGATTATGGAGGTGTATCACTTCTTTCTCCGTATTGCAGGTAGGTAATGGCGTTATTGCTTCCAGCAATTCTTTTCGGTACTTTCGCTTGAAACCTGTGGTTATTCCACAATGCATTGGGTGTTTTACGCTTCGTACTTCAACTGGAGGACTCATGACTGTAACGAGTGGATCTATTTCATTAAGAGCATTGACATCGTGAAGCGACTGAGCATTATCTAGTAACAACAAAGATTTCTCCCTCTCGTCCGTTCCTTGTCTTTCTTTAACTGATTCTAAGAAATGATCTTTGTACCATTGTGTGAAAATGGTACTGTCCATACAAGGATTGGTCATTGATTTGTAGATAGTTGAGCAGGACTTTGTAGTTGAATTGTAGGAACGTTGAGTTTCCGGAATGTTGCCGATCATAAGTACCGGCAACTTGTGACATCCGGTAGCATTTGCACAAAAAAGTGCAACTACGTAATCTTCGCACATTGTTAGATTTTCTGTCAATTTCGCATTGCTCCAAATCGAAGTTTTTTGTGGTACTGCTTTCCACATTATTGGTATGTAAACGACATTGTAAACGTTCTTCAATGCGAGCCTCTTTTCTTTCCAAAATTTGTTAAAATCAACTGTAAATTTTTCCCCTATAACGAATTTAGTTGCGGATGGCATATCTTCCCTGACATCCTCATTAGTAATACGGTAGCGTTTTTTAAAGCCCATAAACCAACGGAAATTGGCTTTAAAATGGGGATTTACCTTTAATTTTTCATTAATTTCCGTGGCTTTTTTCTTTATGTGTTCTCCTGTCATTTGTACGTTTCTTTCCTTACATCGTAAGTACCAGTGGAAAACAACTTTATCTACATCCGCAGAACTTGGCGATAGGATACGTTGTGTGGCAGAGCTAAAACCCACTGTGCCCATCTCGAATTCCTTTATAACCTCGTCTTTCTGTGCATATACACTGTACAAGGTGGATTTTGCAATATCGTACTGATTCATTATGGTTTCACTATCTTCACCAGTGTCTCTCAACATAATGATATCGTACTTTTCGGCAATTGTCAAATTTACCCGTCTTCGTTTTGGCACCATTATTGTTTGAAACGTTTCGAATGTAAATACCGTACTAAAATGTGACGAGACTTCCTTTCGACAGTTATTGTCGTCGATAATTTTGACAGGGGGAAATAAATACTATGTATAATAAACACATATATAGGTAAATACGTATATACGTATATACGTATATGAGATACACTATAGAGAATTATAGAATATTCTGACAATAGAACGTTCGGATGATGTATGTACGCAACGTATAATCTAGGTTATGCTGTATATCAAAATAACAAATAATATTCGACCGAGAGTTGACATTAAGCAGGCAGCACGAAAATAAGAATTTAGTATGAGATTATTACGAGAATAAGGACAATTTTAATGCAAACAGTTTATAAATCAGTGGTTTCCTGTAACTGAATTTATACTTCTGTCCATCCTATAAACGGTAAACTTTTTAAGAAGACTAAAAATTCATGGATTCTACAAATATTTCAAACGTTCTTTTCATGGATTTATTCTTCGAATATTTTTATGTAATTTTGAAAAGGAAAAAATAATAATTTTAACTACAAAGATAAACGACTAAAAAATGAATTGTAATTTTGTCTTCGTGCTTTATTGTTAATATCGAGTAATTTGAAAGCAGAGTCTTTTTCTGTAGAAAAGTCAACATAGAATATATCTATGAAATAGGAATTCGTCGAACAAAGAGTTTCAAACCTTCCACATAAAGTGATTACTACTAGTGTGAGTTTGACTAATTTAAGACGTTTTGGTCCATCTTCTTCTCGCTGTGATTAATTCCTTCCTTGTAATTTAAACGTGCGTAAGTTAAATATATATGGTCTACATACAGGTACTAGCCAGCTCTTTTTCTCATAAATGGTAAATATATGGGAAAAATGAAAGGATACACAATTTCACCATTTTTTACAATGAACGCAATAACGTACATCATCGACCAGGAGCACTAGTACTGGAACCCAAATTTCTCACTCCTAAAATGGTTTTCAATAAATATTACGTATTGGCGTCGTAATACAATTGTAATCTGTGGTGCACGTTAATTTTTAATTAGCAGTCTTGAAAGTCACTTCCCCACTTCCTAAGTTCAAATCCGTTTATTTGAAACTTAAACACGTTGTGTAGGAAATTGTTCACGGCTTTGTAATTATAAGAATGGAACTTATTCACTTGCAAATATACATATTAATCCATATCTTGAACAGTAGACAGTAATAGTTGTATTGAACATGCTCCTTAAACTTAATGAATAAGAAATACTGATAAATGTAAAGCTCTACAAAACTGTTAAACATTTCGTTTCCAGTTTTGTACAACCCTGAGATCTTGAAAGAAATGATGTATATCCTACATGATTAAAATTATATTAATGTGTGAAACAATAATGTATAACACAAAGAATATGTCACATTCTGTTTAAGAAATTAGAATTCATCATTTTTCGTAAAATACTGTCAGGATGAAAAGTTAAAATATATGCCAGCATGCTGGTTGCCAAATGTGGTAAAAATGTTCCCACGTTAATTTTTTTTTTTTTTTCGTATACGTAGTATTTACGGTAAAAGCATTGACCTGTAATTGTATGAGCACCCTGCGTAAAACGACTAAGCACTAAGTACACTTTGACTTAAGCTATTTTCATCCCTGCTCAGCGAATGTTTATAAAAAGATGAACTGAGAATATTTGCATGTCATGTTATTAGAAATTATTAACATCGTTGCTAGTTTAGGAGTTAACATTCTGTTTAAAATGTTCGTACAATTACATCAGCAAACTGTGGGATCAGCATTTCTAGAATCAAGTTTTCGCATTTTTAGATCATCTTTTGGAATAGCATGTACACCTCCGAAAGCGATACTAAGCTCTTCGGCGTTGATCCAGACAGTGATTCGCAAATTGGATAACACAAGTTTTCGAACCCATAGAATGTTCTCATTGATCTGCAAGATAAAATATCAATCCTCATGAGCTTCATCTTTCATTCGTTTCCATTTCCCTTTCGAAACCTTTTCAGCCTATTGTAAATGACTGGTGGCTGCATATTATTTTTTGCATGTGCTTCTTTTAGCATATCAACCACTTCAGTTCCTTTTATCTCGCGTTTTAGGACTAGTTTCGTCTTAATACGTTGTTCTTTTGGAAAAAATATCACCAGCCGCTTTCGAAACGTGTGACGGTTGAAAGAAAAATAGGCCCGCTAAAGATGTTGCCATAAGCAATATAAGATACAGAATCACAAAAAACCCACTATCATTATTCTTTGTTGATTTAAAGCAAACGCCAAACAACAAAGAAATATATAATATCAACCGATTAATGAACTCGGTAATAAAATTCGAACCACCTTTTACAAAAAAAGAGATAGTTCAGTAAAAGGTGCCAGAGATACGGCCACACGCAAAAATATCGTGACCGCTGAAATATTACTGCTGCGTCAAATGTGCAGGTCCTCATTCTACAGACCAATGCACTAAATCAGCAGAAACTCCTACGAAATGTATCCGCTGTCAAGCAGATCACCCTGCGAACTACAAAGGCTACTCAGCCTACAAGTGTTATATAACAACAAGTATCCCAAACCCAGAGTAAAGGACCTCACGATTCCGACACCCAACCCACAAAAACTACCTACTCCTTCAATCTCCTATGCTGAGGTATTTCAAGGAGTACAAAGCAGACCGGTAATCCATAATGAACATTCCCAAAATATTCCAGTCCCAGTTCCCAGTCCACAAAGCACAAATAACCTCGATAGGCTCGAAAAATTAATCGAACAACAATTAGAGCAATTTAAAAGCTTGCTATCACTGCTTACACTCCTTGTGAGCAAACTACACTGCAACGTAAAATAAAACCATTACACATAGCTCTTTGGAATGCCAACGGTCTAGCTCAGCACAAATTCGAACTAGAATTATTCTTAAAACAACAACAAATTGATGTAATGCTCATATCTGAAATCCACTTCACCGATAAAAAGTACCTAAAAATAAATGGTTATAACTTCTATCATACACAACATCCCAGCGGAAAAGCCCATGGCCGCACCGGAATTATCATAAAAAGCAGCATAAAACATTATTATAAGCTTCTATCATTCCAGAGGGACTACCTCCACGCCACAAAAGTAGCAATAGAAGATTGGCATGGTCCAGTCACCATGTTAGCAGTATACTGTCCTCCTAGACTTCCTATCTCCAAGACTTGGATAACTTCCTCGAAGACCTCGGCAATAGACTCATAGCAGAAGGAGATTCTAACGCCCAACATACCCAATGGGGCAGCAGACTTATTACAACAAGAGGTAAAGGTCTACTGAACAATCAATCAATATTAATTAACAATCAATATTAAATACAAAATAATATTGTTGTACTTAATTACCTCAGTACAAACGAACCCACTTACTGGCCCATTGTAAATAACAAACTACCTGACTTATTAGACTTCTTCATAACTAAAAACATCTCGCCAAGATATGTCCAAATCAAATCTTCTGTGGAACTCTCTACAGATCATTCATCCGTAATAGCAATAATTAACTCAACAATTATTGAAAATCTACCTAATGGCTTTAGTCACAACCATCTCACCAACTGGCAACTCTTAAGGGAAATCTTCAATCATACAACATTAGCCTCAATTCGCTTAAAAACAAACGAAGATATAGAAGCAGCCACGGAATATTTAAACACCAGCATAATAAACGCCATCCGTTCTTCCATCCCCAATAAGAGTTTTGTTAATAGACATGAACACCCCCATTATATAATAAAAAAGATCGTAGAAAAACGCGGACTTAGAAGAGTATAACATAGTCATAGAACACCCGACGACAAGCGCAAGCTAAATAATGCAACAAGAAAACTCACTAAAACCCTTAGAAACTATAGAAACGACTGTTTTCAAAAATACCTTGCCAACCTATCTCCCACAGCTGAATTTAACTACTCACTATGGAAGGCATCCAGGAAACTCTCTCGTCCTCCGCTAACAATCCCTCCAATTCGCTGTCCGCGAGGTGGATGTGCGCGTAGCCCTACACAAAAAGCTAACTTGTTTGCCAGTCATGTAGCTAACGTCTTCAAACCATATTCTCCCACTACTTCAGATGAAATAACTGAATACCTGCATTCTCCCTTCCATATGTCCCGTCCTATGGGCCTATTGAGCCTTTCTTATCACTAGAAGTCATAGAATTAATCCGTTGTCTAAATCCCAAAACAGCATCGGGGCATGATCTGATAAGTAACAAAGCCATTAAAGAGCTTCCCATAAAAAGGATTGCAATCATCACCTCCATTTTTAGTGCAATTCTCCGCCTTCAATACTATCCCAAGTCTTGGAAAATATCATTGATTACTCTCATTCCCAATCCTGGAAAGTCAATACATGAAGCCAGCTCTTATCGCCCAATTAGTTTTCTACCCACCTTATCCACACTTTTCGAGAAGATGCTAATGATACGACTCTTTCCACTCTTAGAGAATCTAAAAACACTGCCAGATCACCAATTCGGTTTCCGAAAGCAACATTCTACGATAGAGCAAATTCATCGTTTAACTCACAAAATCAACCAAAACTTAGAAAAGAAAAAATATTGCACTGCGGTATTTCTAGACCTTCAACAGGTATTCGACAAAGTATGGCATGAAAGACTTTTATTCAAAATAAAGAAAACCCTGCCACACACCTACTACTCCATCCTAAAATCCTACCTAACCAATAGACAATTCATGGTAAAACACTTAGATGCTATAACCTCAACATCTGCAATAGAAGCTGGCATACCCCAAGGCAGTGTTCTCGGACCCCTACTATTCAACATCTACACTGCAGACTTACCAACATTGACAGATATAACCACAGCGACATTTGCTGCCGATACAGCCTTATTAGCCTCGCACTCAGACCCGACAATTGCCTTCTCTACTCTCCAGCGAGGTCTCGACTCTATGGAAGAGTGGTTCCACAAATGGCTCTTCAAAGTCAACGAAAACAAATCTAGCCACATAACTTTCACGCTACGAAAACAAACTTGCACACAGGTGACGATAAACAATATGTCTATTTCAGATAAGGAATCAGTCAGATATCTGGACATGACTCTGGACAAAAGATTGATATGGAAACAACATACCTTAGATAAAACCAAACAACTCAAAGCAAAATTTAAAAAATTCTACTGGCTCATCGGCCGACGTTCCAACTTAAACACGCAAAGTAAAATTACATTATACAAGGCCATATTACAACCTGTTTGGACCTATGGAATCCAACTATGGGGAACAGCAAGTAATTTCAACAAAGAAATTCTTCAAAGATTCAAATCGAAAACCTTAAGATCCCTAATAGATGCACCTTGGTACGTCACCAACGAAACAATACATCACAACCTCAAGATACCCACAGTCAAAGAAGAATTATCCAAATTCAGCAATAGACATAGCGCAGAAGTTAAAAACCACAGAAACCCTCTAATTACTCAACTACTCGACACGTCGGAACAGATCCGCAGGCTAAAAAGACATTACACCTTAGACCTAAGCACTAGATTCAAATAGAATCAAACATACTATAAACACTTATTAATCATGTCATAGTACCACGTCAGATAAATTTACTTAAAATTCTTTAACGAGAATTGATCGTAAAATAAACGAAAATAAAAAAAAATAAGCGACGAACAACTTGTCCTAGGTGTTACGCCTTGAGGCTCACTATATGATGTGTTCCTAACCGTCTCCCTTGGCACTACAGTGTCACAGACAGATTGTGTTACATGACCGTCGAGATATACACAAAGTAGCGATAAACGCATAGTTGTCGTCAAGCAGCGAGTTCTATCACAGAAATATTGATTCGCCTTCGGTCCGTTATTTTATCTACGCAAAAAAGGTAGCATACGTAATCATAGGCGCGAACGGTTGTGAGACCCGAGCGTAGTCTGGGTCGTCTCCCAGAGAAGACAAAAGACAAAATCGAAGGGCAGTCAGTGGCAAATGAGGATTCAAACCGGATGTATCGAGAGGTTCAGGGGAATAAAATCGAGGTCACTTAGTTAAACGAGTACATTGAGAAATATCATAAAGTCGGGTCGAATTACAGTAACAACCTAATTATATCATCGTTAAATCATTTGTGACGTGTTCATTATAATTTTAAATATTGTTAAATATACAAGTTTATATTAACGCTGCTAATTCAGTGATACAATCATTTGAACTACCTCTGTCATCTCTAATCGAAACAGGGGGACGATCGATTCGCAGCGTCGATTATCAGAATCGTAGCGAGAATTTATACCTCTCACTGACACGTTTTCCCTGCGATCGCGTCTCTCCGCGAGCGGTCGTAAGAATAGGCTTGCGAAATTGAATCTGCTTATAGATAAGACTATAAACTGTATATCTTAACCGACCTGATCGCTGTAACGTTATTGAGATAACAGTGAAAAATCATTCTGCGAACTTTCTCAACAGGGAAGCATAGTATTTGCTAACAACTTGTCTTTTTCGACAGAAAGTAAGCAATACTGAAGTTGTGATTATTAAATACAGATATCTTGAAAACAAAAATTTATTCAAGCGCACGTGTCGTCTGTCGCTTTACAAGGTCCACTACTTAGAAGAATGCTATTTAGAAAACTGAATTTAGTATCGTTACGTACTATCGACCAGTTGTCGATGATCACTACATTTAGGAGTGTATGAACCAACATAGACATGTGTCGATGACTACGAAAACAT
Organism: Bombus pascuorum; assembly: GCF_905332965.1. NCBI lineage: Eukaryota > Metazoa > Arthropoda > Insecta > Hymenoptera > Apidae > Bombus > Bombus pascuorum. The sequence goes on along the minus strand of NC_083494.1, from coordinate 4,944,738 downwards.
GAATGATGCATGAATGATTGCCCGATCGCTACTTGAATCCAGTGCATTAATCAAATTATATACATTACCCTAAGTATATACACTACAATATGCACAAGTACTCGGGCATTTGTTGTAATTCAAACAAAACGTTGATATTTTTGTTAATCAATAAGTTTTTAGAGTTGGTATTTATTGATTCACTCGAATTTACTTTGTATATTCTATATTTCACTATCTAGTACAATCGTGCGTACACACCGGATACACAGAAATAATTAACACGTGGCCGACGTCTAAAACAAAAGAGCGTCGTTAGAGGTCGTACCAATTTAGCTTGTAGGAACTAGTGATCATACCAACCCACTATTTCCTCAACAATTTTTACTATGTTTTTAACATTACTATAGAAATATGTTCCTCTAGTGTTTAACTATTTAATGCTCGTTACAATTGGTATTAAACATCCTCTCTAATTGAAACTAGATCAAGGAATATACTTGTGCCAAGCAAGTCCCATATCTATTATTAATAAATAGCTGACACTTCATAAAATCTATATAAAGTTATGGAATGTGTTTGAATAAGCGCATGTTCCAATCATTCTAAGATCACAATATTGAATAGATATGTATACGTACTGTCTCTAAATATGGTTGTTTTCATGAACGTTATTTTTATTGACATTCAGTTATATTTTGCTTTTTACTTACATTAATGAATATCAACTATTGTAGCGTATACTCACGCTATACAACTTTAATAATTCCCAGATGTTACGTCTGGTGACTCACTACCTGGACCAGGCCACACACCGCTGGCAAGATGGCAGCCAGATATCTACATATCCATACTGCGTACCCTCAATAGCATTAAGTTTCCTTCATAAATCTCAGAAATTTTCTAGTTAAGGTTCTTCAGATCGAACAAATATCTTTTTACTGACTTGCTTTCTAAAGTATATTGTCCACTACGGGTTGACACAGGAAAATTGGTTTTTCTCACGTATGACGCTTCCTATTAGCAACTTTATCTCAGGGTCGGTTAGCACCCTTGCTCATCTGTCAACATTTTGTTTTTCGTGGAGGAAATCCGCACGGACACCCGCCGCTTCTAGGGGGGAGAGTCGGGTGTAGGAAGAGGCGTGGTAGTGTCGGACTCCAACCAACCAAAACCTCCACGATGACCGTCCCTCTTGCGATCGAGGGGTGCCCGGGAACCGCTGAGGCGACACACCAGGCACCCCCGCGAACAACAATCTGTCCGCAAATGGCGCGGTGTGCTGCCATGTCACGTCGCGTCCCATCCCTCGGCGCCGTCCGGATCCCCAACCGGACTGTTTGGTGGCCCCAGGGTGCTAGAGAGTCCAGCACCTAATTTTAAGCCCCATCGGAGGTCGCGGTGGCCCTCGCGCGACCCGTGTAGACGCGTCCACGAGCACCGCTGCACCCACGTCAGCCGATCCTCTCGGGATGGAAATCCCGCTCCCTCACCCGCTCCGCTACATCCTTCCGCAGTATAACTAGCTCGCAGAAAGAGGCTACGGCATTCCTGCCTCTCTCGCTCGTTAGCAATGCCTCAAGAATGGCCGGCGGCGAGAGGTCGTATCCTATTTCCCCGGTGAGAGAGTGGCGCGGCGCCGCCCATGTCGGGCAATTTTCCAGCGTGTGCTGCGCCGAGTCCACTCTTGCACCGCAGTGGTGACAATGCGCGGTCGCCCCTTTCCCGATTCGGGGCAGATACTCACCGAAACACCCGTGTCCTGTGAGCAGCTGCGTCACCCTGTGGGTCAAGGGAGGTGCGTCTCCGTCCAACCAAACGTCCCAGTTTGGCAGTACGGCTTCGAGGTCCCTTAGCCTCGACGCGCCCGTTCTTGTGTCGAGGCCGGCGCGCCATCTTCCGAGCAGTTCCCGCCGAGCTTGTGCTTCCGCGTTGGCGTCCATCGCACCAACTCCGCCCAGCAGACTCCGAGTGCGGAGATAAATCTCGCGACACCTCAGGGCCTGCAGCTCGAACGGGGGAAGCCCGGCGAGCACCGCCGCCGAAATGGTGCGAAAAACCCTCGTTATTCTGATGGCCACCGCCCTGTGCAGCCTCCTGATCGCTCGAAGATTGCGACTGTTAGTCACCACGTCCTCTGCCCAGATCGAAGCTCCGTAGAGGAGCTTTTCTCGCACCACGCTGGCGTACAGCCTACGCACTCTAACACCGGGGCCGCCTAGCCGAGGCAGCAAACTTCCTAAGGCGTTCGCCGTCTCCTCGACTGACGGTATTAGACGCTCGAAGTGAGCGCCGAATGTCCAGTGACTGTCGAGAGTCAGGTCCAAATATCTCATACTGGTCCCGACCCGGATCCCTGCCCCCGCCAACCCCAGGCGATAGTCCGCCGGTGGCGTCCCGTGATCGGCCCTCCGGCATCGCCTAGGACTTCTCGGGGGATACCTCCAGCACCAACCCTTTGATTGCGGCGACCGCGCAGGCCAGCGCTAGTTCGGCCAGACGGACGGTTCTGCCCCATGTCGATCCCCATACCAGCACCAACGTGTCGTCGGCGTAGCCTGTCAGCGCCAAGTCGGGGGCATCGGTGCCCGAAGCACCGTATCGTACGCGATGTCCCACAGCAACGGGTCCAGTACAGAACCTTGCGGGACACCACGGCTCACCGCCCTCCCCATCATCCTTCCGTGTAGACGACATTACGGTCCCGGATCACACCCGCAGGTAAGCGGGCACCCGATGGAACTCGAGGGCCCGGCTTATCCTGTCCCAGGGGATGCTTTTGAAGGCTTTGACAACGTCTAGCGACACAGTCAATGCCTCGTAACCCCGCCGCATGGCCGCCTCTCCGAGGGTGCGAACACGGCCGATGGCATCGGCCGTAGACCGTCCCATCTGGAAGCCAAACTGAGCTCCAGAAGCGTACAGTGGACACCTCCGCTGCCGCCTCGACGGTGGCCAGTCTCTGCCGCCTCGACTGTGGCCGGTCTCTGCCCCCTCCGCATCCGCGACGGCGGTGTTGGCGATGACGACATGTGGATGGATGAATCCGGGGAGCCGAAACTACCGACAAGGACGTGGGATCGAGCAACGGTCAAGAACATGCGGTCGCCGCGTATCTACGGGAGAGGGTGCGCTCTCTGGAGAGTGAGGTCAGTCGTCTGCACGAGATGGTGGAACGACTAACCGAGAGAAGGACGAGGGGGATGGAGCAAGCGATGGCGACCACCACAACGAGGGGGGCAAAAGGAAAGGCCCCCGAAGCCCCAGCGAGAGTGACTATGGGTAGCCTCCTTCTGCAAGCTAGTTATGCTGCGGAAGGGGTTGGCGGAGCGGCTGAGGGGGAGGGTTCCCCATCCCGAGAGGATCTTACGCAGGGAGGGCGTAAGCCTGTATTAAAGGTAAGAGGTTATCTATACAAGCCGAACCTACATTAAAGGTAAGAGGTAATCTATACAAGCCGAACCTCGTAGTTAAAAGCGAGGAACGGATTCTCGTGGTCAACGTTACTGTCCGCTACGAGAAAAGAGATTACCTTCAAAAAGCGGAGGAATAAAAACCAGGAAATAACAAACATGTCTAGAACATCTGATGAACACCAATTATAAGGCAAAGTCTTAAGGAAATAGGAATTTTAAAGATTAACATTAAAGCGATAGTCTTAAATGTGTTAAGAGGTTCCATCGAGTCGTGCAATATATGTTTAGATGTAATAATATTTATTTATTTATTTATTTTAAGTTATTGACTAATTGCTGAATTTAACTAATTACTTAACCCTTATTATTTATTTATTTTATTTATTGATCTAATTATTTACTTATTTATTGACACAATGGTCAATTTTGGTTTATTGAATTTTAGAATCCCCACGAGGGGGTGATTTGAAAGTGTGATATATCTCTGGGTGAAAGCGATACGCCGCTTGATAACGGTCGTATCGCAGGTCCCATTTGAGATCGTAGTTGCTCAGGGGCAAGGGATATCGCGATCTCTTCTCCTCGAGTCACACTCCTACATCCCTGTGATACCGCCGGTAACACGTTCGTCGTATCTGGGTGCGCGTCGTCGTGTCTCATATGCGGTTGCCATGGCTAAACGGAGCGTGAAGAACCCACCAACACCTGGCGTAACCATCGAGCTAAGCAAGAAACATGATATAATTTCTATTAGATGTATTATCTAAAGGAGTCGGTAGTAGATCAAGGAATCTGTAAATGCATAAATTAAAAACAGCAGCTCATGCATACATAATGTTATGTGGATAACTAAAATGATGACGACTTGGGCAATCCTTGGACAAGATTTTGGACATAATTGGACTTAAGGCCAGTGTTACATCGATCGACCTAGACCGGGCCATTGGTTAAGTAAAAAAATCAAATATTCAACTGTATTGGACTATAAGAGCTGTAATGGAAATGCTAATATTTAGAAAAGCAATGCCTTTTAAGAGATATCGGCAAATTTCGAGATTTTTACATTTTTCTGATAATGAAATTGCTGATAGTAATGACCGACTTCGAAAGGTAAGACCTATAATCAACTTCTGGAACGAAAAATTTAGAGAAATTCACACACTCAATGAATATGTCAGTATAGACCAATCTTTGATGAAATATAAAGGCCGTTTAGCGTACAAACTATTCAATCCGTCGAAAAGAGCTCAATTTGGATTAAAAATTTACAAACTGTGCGAGGCAAGTACCAGTTTCTGTCATGGATTCAAAATATATACCGGTCAGGACAAAATTGATCGAAATGATAGTGAGTCGAAGAGAGTTGTGATAGAGTTGTTAAAATCTATAATAAACAAGGGATATACTTTATTTCTGTACAACTAGTACTCTTCACACAAACTCCTTTTAAAATTACACCAGAAAAAGAAACGTTATCGGGACAGTATGTAAGAATAGGAAAAATATACCAAAGGACATTCAAAACCGTATTTTATAGAAAGAAGAATGTTTATGGACGTGCTGCAATAATTTGATAGCTCTGAGATGGAAGGACAAGCGCGATGATGTATATGATATCAACGAAACACGAAAGTGTAGAGATAGTTGGGCAATCAGACAAAGAATTCCAGAAAGTAATGAAGCCTATATGTATCCTGGAATATAAGAAGAGTATGGATGCAATTGATCATCGAGATCATATGTTATCTTGTTTTCCAATCATGAGAAAAGTCATCAAAGGATATCGACAACTTTTCTTTTACATGTCAGATATGGCTCTGTTCAATGCCTATATTATGCATAAAACAATGCACATTCGAAAAAGGGAGACATATGTTGATTACCAAATAAATATAACAGAGGCAGTTTTGCAAAATGTCAAATTACCAGACTACAAAACGCGTGGGAAATCTACATCAATTGATCCTCTTCGACTCCAAGCACAATATTGGGCTCATTTCTCAAAAAATATCGATCCGACGCCTCGAAAAAAGAATCCAACAAGGATGTGTAAAGTTTTTCATAAACATAAAATACTAAGCAAAACGAAGTGGAAATCGCGAAATGTAAAGTAGTTTTACATCTGCCAGAGTATTTTAGGAAGTATCACGCCCTGGAGGTGTTTTAGAGTTTTGAGTATTTCCTTATTAGATATTAATTCAAGGTGAACATATCTTATAACTGAAATTTTTGTTTATAATCTACTACTTATTTTTAGGCATAGTATTATTACATTACTTAGGACAAAATTACATTTGAAGACGCATGAATTTCTATTGAAGTATTGTTTATTCATGAAATATAATTACGAGTGTCATCTATTACAAAATATAATATATATATAATATCTATTAAAGGACAAAGGATTAGAGATTACTTTCACAACAGCAGTATCACGTAAAACTGATTATATCATTAGTATTTACATTTCTGCTTGTATTGTGACTGTTCTCGAGCATCAATCAGGTTTGTTTATCACTCTTTGACGCCTACAACTTGGGTCCGAGTTTCGTCGAGCGAAATGGCACGGGAAGGGGTTAATTCGCTCCAGGAACTTTTCCATCCTGCAATACGTGCTACGTAAAACCTGCTTTTTCCATGGAGGAAGTCCGCACGGACACCCGCCGCTTCTAGGGGGAAGAGCGGCGTGATAGTGTCAGACTCCAACAGACTAAAACCTCCACGATGACCGTCCCTATTGTGACCGAGGGGTGACCGGGAACCGTTGTGGCGACACACCGGGCCCCCCGCACACAATATTCCGTCCGTACTACGTCTCGCCCTCTCCCAGGGGCCGTCCTGATCCCCAACCGGACTGCTTGGTGCCTCCCGGGTGCTGATAGGTCCAGCACCTAACTTCATTCCCCTTCGGAGGTCGCTGCTGCTCTCACGCGCCTCAAATAGGCGCGTCTTCAGACACCGCCGCGCACTCGTCGGCCAATCCTCTCGGGATGGGAAGCCCGCTCCCTCTCCCGCTCCGCCGCCTCCTTCCGCAGCATAACTAGCTCGCAGAAGGAGGCTACGGCCTTCCTGCCCCTCTCGCTCGTCAATAGCGCTTCAAAAATCGCCGGTGGCGAGAGGTCGAACCCTATTTCCCCGATGAGAGAGTGGGCAATGTTCCAGAGTGTGCTGCGCCGAGTCCACTCTTGCGTCGCAGTGATGGTAACGCGCGGTTGCCTCCTTTCCGATTCAGCACAAATACACGTCGAAGCATCCATGTCCCGTGAGCACCTGCGTCACTCTGTAAGTCAGGGGAGGTGCGCCTCCGTCCAGCCAAACGTCCCAGTTTGGGAGGACGGCCCCGAGAACCCTCAGCCCCGGCGCGCCAGTTCTTGTGTCAAGGCCGGCGCGCCATTTGTCGAGCAGCTCTCGCCGAGCCCGCGCCTTCGCGTCCGCGTCACTCACTTCAACTTCGCCCAGCAGACTCCGGTTGCGGAGATAGATCTCACGACACCTCAGGGCCTGCAGCTCGAACGGGGGAAGCCCGGCGAGCACCGCCGCTGCCGCCGCCGAAATGGTGCGAAAACTCCTCGTGATTCTGATGGCCACCGACCTGTGTAGTCTCCTGATCGCTCGCAGACTGCGGTTGCCGGCTCCCAGGTCCCCTGCCCAAATCGGAGCTCCGTAGAGGAGCTTTGCTCGCACCACGCCGGTGTACAGCCTACGCACTTCGACACCGGGCCCGCCCAGCCGAGGTAGCAAACGTCCCAAGGCGTTCGCCGTCGCCTCGACCGACGGTATTAGACGCTCGAAGTGAGCCCCGAATGTCCAGTGAGCTACGTAAAACCTGGTGACGACGTGTCACGTCTGGCCGTCAATAAAAAAAGATTGCCGAAATTGGACATGACAGTGTATTCCGTGTCAGGGATGTAAAGTCACTAGATACGTGGCGTTCAGCATTCGCAAAGCTACCAATATTGTCTAACGTGTATCGACCGTTTTTTACGTTGGCCCGAAGCGATATCCATATCGGATATGGAAGCGTCAACTGTTGCTTCAGCCATCTTTTCTACGTAGATAGCTCGTTTTGGCGTACCATCGAAAATAACAAATGATTCAGGACGCCAATTCGAGTCACAATTATGTAAGGGATTATGCTGGTTGCTCGGTATCAAACATTTACGCACGACGGCCTATCATCCCCTGTCCAATGGAATGGTAGAACTGCTACATCGACAATTGAAAGCGACAATCAAATGCCACGATACGAGCAACTGGGTTGAAAACTTGTCGATTGTACTATTGGAAATTCGAACAGTCATTAAGGAGGGCCTGAACGCAACGGCTGCCGAAATGATCTACGGCACGGGAATACGATTTCCAGCGGAGTTTTTCGTGCCGACAGTTCGGCAAGCGACCTCCGAATACGCGGACCGGCTAAAAGAGCGAATCGGGAAAATATTGGGTTGACAACTAAGTGATTGCGAATTTTGTCGTTAGGCGATAGTGCCTTCCTTGTACACGACAATATCGAACGGCAATGTGCCGAAAGCCGCGACGTGTTAATACCGTTTGAAATTGAAATTGAGCGAAGCGACGGACAGGCAAATACACGCGACAAAGACACAATAAATATATACGTTACGCGCACGGGCAGGAAAGTTCAATTCACCGATAGGTTACAGGCAGGTTTCGGGTAAAGCGGTAGCACTTGTTGGACTTGGAAATATACCTACGAAGACTTTTTAAAACAAACAACAACAAAAAATAAACGATATTACTGTTAAGGGAGTGATGTAGCGGAACATGAGTCATAGGACGATTCGAATCGGGAATGATTCATATTGTCGTGCCTTAGAGCGTTAACACCGTTTTGATTTGATAGGTTCAAGAAATAACGAACGCATAAATAACAAATATCAAACCCACCAATCGTTATAAATAGATGAACATCCTTTCTAGGAATAATCATTATGGGCAGTCTTTATAGTGAATCATAAAGAGAGTCTTCAGAGCGAATCAGTAGAGAGCGAGCATCATAGCGAGTCCTACAATACCATCCAGCGTGGGATGGTTACGACCGACATACACTGTCTCTGGTACTTGTACTTAAAGTAATTTTAATATAATTGACTATTACATTTTAACACTCGTCTCTGTAACAAACCAACACGTTTAGTACCATCTCAGTCAAGTAAGGAGAACCTCTATCACCACTCCTATTCAATTTATGTATTGAACAATTATTAGAAAAATTGCAGGAAAATACAGTAGGTCTGACAACCGACGTAGAAATGGGAAATGAAATTGCCGTCTTGACGACTTTGTCCTCTTCGGCGCCAACAAAAAAGAGACACTTTACCAACTAGATATAACCAATCAATATTTGAATAAATTAGGAATGATCATCTCCACATCAAAGTGCATATTGTTCCACACAAAAACGCATAAAGGCACATGGTATACGGTAAACCCGGTTCTAACAATAGCTGGAAATGAAATCCCAGCGGTGGATTCATATACTGTATCTAAATACCTTGATGCGAAAGTCGGATCATGAAGTGGTTTAACGAGTGAAATCATAGTTCCAGATATAGGTGAAATCATAAAGAGAATTCAACAGATGCCTTTAAAACCACATCAAAAGATAGACCTACTTATATTATATGTAATATGGACTCCCGTCCAACGCGGGTTCTCCAAACCTCACAAGTCCTTCGCTCTTCCGGCGTCGTCATCTCGACCACTAAACCGTTGCCGTTGATTTTCTTAACGACTCCAACTTGAATTCTCTTTTTGCGGGGATTGATGAGCATAAACACCGCGTCGTCCCGGGCTTCCTCGCTCGCTTTTATCTTCCCGTCTTCCGCTTCAGGGTGGATTATGACCACGATCTTCGATGGTGTTGTTGCATGTTACTTTGACTTTCTCCGCGTGAGTGAGTAGTCTGGATCCGCTTTGTCTCGTCTGCTATACGACTGTCTCGAGTCGCTTGCTAGTGTCGCGTCGGTTCGAGATTATTTCACGTTCCGCACATAAGGTGAGAGATTCGTACTCCAATTAGTAATAACAATTGATAGTTGTTTCAAAATTGAGAGGACTTGAGAGGATTTTTATATCAAGGGTTTGGCTGCTGTGGAGGGGTTATCGCTGGATGTCGGCACACGGGTATGCTGTTACTGCTTAATTGTAGTTTTGATGGCTATAGTATGTGAACTGGTATGTAAAATATGATTATCCTATATTCCGAGATCACCATCACACTAGCTTGCAGCGATTTACTTACTGTGTTCAATATAGCGATTCCGTGGCTCTTTGCCTCTAGTGAGGTCTGTTCCACTTTGCCTATGAGGTAGATATTCTAGAGCAGATGTTCTTGCAGCAAACCTCGCATGCTTTTAAAATGCCTCATTATCGTCGCCGTTTGCTTCATATTTACCTTCTTGTTTGGGTCCATGTGGTAATGTGCGGGAACTCACATACAGGATGACGCAGGTGTTCATCGGGTACAGAATGGCTCTAGGAGTAATGGTCTCTCTTAAAGTCCAAGTTAGCTTGCGAGATTGACTCCCATAAAATGGGAGAGGACGCGCAGGAATACAGCGGCAGTAATTTGCAAGAGGTTCCGGGAACTCGTGTTAAGCGTGTAGGAAGGCCGTCGTGAAGTCTTAGTCGGTGTGGGTCCGACAATACTCCACTGCTTCCCAGAAAAGCGGCACATAAATAGCAGCGCAGTACCAATGAAAATTCAATTCAGTTTAGTTATTCAGTACGAGTTTACTTCTAAAAACCAATTTATTGCTTGGATCTTCGAAAGATTCCTAATCGTTTGGTTGCTCTAGGATCAATCCGGCCAATTATTCCTGGTTCGATCCAAGCTTAATGAATTAGCGAGACACGGAGCTTAAGACTTTAAGCATTTCAATTATTGTATATATTCAAAAACGTTTCATAAGATTATAAATTTCAGTGTCGAAACTTTCAATATTATATATCACTGTGAGTCAAATACTTGTTATTTTAATTACTATATTTATATTATTATAGAATTTCTATTTATTCAGAAATATCAGCAATTGTGGTTTCCAATGATTCCTATCCTAAATGATAAGTTTATTGATAGATGGATCTATTTACAATGGATTAAACAAGAAACGATGGTTATTTAACGTGAACTAAATACAGTAATATGCAATAACTAAGACAACTAAGTGTGTAATCCACAACTCATAACTAATAGCTTACAAATCATAACAACTCGCCAACTCAACTCTCTTCTCCGGCTCCTTGCAACTCGCCTCTTAGTTAACGACACCTCATAATTCGACTTTCAGTTAAGGACTGTCGATTAATTCGTCTTTCTCCCTTAAGCATTTCTTTGTCTTTCCTCATATCCCCACAATGTACGTATTCCGTAACCGTCTCCGATCATGATCACGAGGCCTTCTTCTGCGTAACTATTCGACTGAAGAACCGACGATGCATTTGTCACGTAAAATAATAAAGAAAAAAAGAAATTAAAAAAGGAACTTTTATTTAAGATACACTTCCGAGCTCTAGGCGTGATTGTTCAAGACTGACTTGGATGATTTTGGGGTGAGTATTTAAATTCTTTTGTTCGTGGGAGTGGGAAAAGGCTTCGGTCATATATTTCTGAGAACGGATAGAGTGACCGGATGTTATCCGATGCTTACTTATGCTAAGGCGCTTGGAATTTCGCTATCTTATCGCTTTGTTTAGTCGGATTTTGTCTGCGATATTTCGTATGTGACATTCCCCCCTTCTTAGATTGAACTTGGTCCCTCAAGTTTTCCTCAGGAGACTTTTGTGGAATCGGACTCGGCGTGGCTTGAAAATCACAGCTGATTCCTCTTCTTCTTCGAGGTGGTATGAGTCGGTTGGGTTATGGATGTTGGATGTTGCGACCGGGGCGCTTGGTGGGGATGTGGCATTGTGGCTATTGATCACGGTTTCATTTCGACAGCAAAATAAATTAATACATAAACTATTCGGTATACATTTCTTGACGCATTTGAATACCCCCATCTTGTTTAATCCGTATATACCTATCATGCTTAATGCTATGTACCCTAATATCTGGATCGTGGTTAACCCCCAATACTGTATACTCTTGATTCTATGTTCGAAATTAAGATTTTTTATCTCGTCACCTATTTTATTGATCGTGGTCTTATACCCTTGTAAGTTATCTATTATCTTTGGTGCTCGCTCGAGTTTATCTAACAGATGAGTGAAGCTATCGTTTGTTTTGAGCGCTAGGATCTTAGTTTTGATTTCGTATTTGACTTCGTGTTTCGTCTCGCCTATACGCATGTGTTCATCTTTGTACAATAAATCGCAGGAAGTGTTGGCTCTTATAATAGAGGGCTTGTCAAGTTTTTGCAAGGTGTGTTTCGTTTGGCAAATTGTGTCTATTTCTATCGGGTTCGCCGGTATCGCAATGTAGCTGTTGCTAGTTCTGAGTGGTATAAAGCTAATGTCTTCAATCTTAAACACAGTTATTTGGCAATGTTCGATATGATTTTTGAAGTTTATTATTTCGCTGTGACAATCGGTTCTCGAGTTTCTGTCATGGATTGGTATTGTTTGCTTGCATATAGTGGTTCCGGCTCGTTCTTTACAAAGTTTGTCGAGATATTCGATATCAGTGTTTATAAATGAAAGTCCTGAAGTTAAATAGATCTGATGTTCGACTACTGGAGTCAAAAATACTCCGTTTCTCTTACTCGGGATAGGATATACCTGTAATATATTCCATTCCGTGTTAGAGACTAAAGGTACTATGATTTTAAAGAATATTTTGTCACCTATTGTGAAGATTTTAAGATCACTGATGTCGAGTATAAACTGAAAATGTTCGGTTTTGGCAGAGATTGCGGTGTTGTACGTCTGCCTGCCTATTGCTTTGGCGTAGTTTTCTATAAATTCAACGGGGTCGAGTATTTGTGGGCTAATTATTCCCTGTTTGCCTAATATTATGACGTTAAGTATCTCGTCTAATTGAAAGTGTAAAGTTTGTATCGCGGTGTCGAGTTTCATAATCATTTTAAGCATAAATCTGTCGATATTTGCCTGTTGTTGTTGTCTTAATACATCGTTATATGTTTTCTCTAGGTGATTTAGGTTTTCCGAGTTTACAATTTTCCTAATAAGTGCTGTCTGATCTGCTATTACAGTCCTGATTTTATTGTTGTTGTCGAATAGTTTATCTATGTTTTCATTTATGAGTGTAAGATCGTCCTCGTCGAGAGTTCCGAATAGGCTTTTCGATACGGAACCTATGATGTTAAGTAAACCTCGTTTGCTTCGGGTGTGTATTAACGTTTTCAAGTGTTTTGCGAGTTGTTTCAGGTTATTGATACGAGTTTGTAAACTGTCTAACTCTTCAGCGTATTCTTTGCTGATTGCGCGTGAGTTTATTGTCGATTTATGTAATTCCATCGTGTTTATTTGCTCGTGTATGTCGCTAGTGTCTAATCCTACAATAATATTGGCAGTATCGCTATACAAATATCCTTTCCTTATGTTTTCTATGAATACAGAGTTTCCTTCTAGTGGTGTAATATTTATTTGCGCGGATATTATTCTGATAAAGAGGAGCGTCGACCTGGAAAGTAAGGTTTTAAACGATTACCGTGTATTTTCTTTATAATGTTATCAATTAAGATTTCGTAATAAGGAGTTTTGACAGAGTGGATTCTGTATGGTCCTAACCATTCAGTGTCTAATTTGTCCCTTTTGTGATCATTATGGATTAATACAAAATCTCCTTCTTTAAATACCGTTTGAATTTGAACTATCTTTCTCTTTTGCTCTCGAAGGTACCGTTTCTTACTGTTTATTAATGTTTTTCTCGCGATATCTAAATATTTATTTAACTGCTTTTGCCAGAGTGAGAACATATCATTGTAAGTTAAATTCGAAGTTTTCGCGATTGCCGATGGTAGATTTGCGTCTCTACCGAACGTTAGTTTAAAAGGTGAAAATCCGGTACCTTCGTGCACGGCTGTGTTATAACCCAAACATATGAAGTTTAATATCTCATCCCATTCTTTATCATTATTATCATGCAGACTTGTACGGATTAAATCTTTTACTACGGCATGTGTTCTTTCTAGAGATCCATTTGACTGGGGGTGAAAGCTAGTGGTTTTAATGTGTTTAATCTTAAATGCCTCTTCGAATTTTAACATAAGTTCACTAATGAAGTTTTGTCCCTGGTCTGTTAGAATTGTTTTGGGTGCAGAAAATATGTAAATGTAGTGTTCTAAGAGTGCATTTATTATGGATTCTGTCCGTTGTGTTTTTAGTGGTACTAGGATCAAGTATTTTGTCAGTTCGTCATGTATTGAGAGTATAAATTGGTTTCCTTTCTTAGTTTTGGTCATAGGTCCTATGATGTCCATAGCAATTTTGTCGTTAGGTTGTAATGGTGTGTCAGATATTATTGGTTCTTCTTTCGGTCTAATACGCGTTAATTTCTCCTTTTGACAAGCTTCACATTTCTTTATAAACTCTTCGACTTTATTCAATAAATATGGAATTTTATATCGTTCCTTTATTCTTTGGTAGGTCTTTTGTACCCCTAAATGTCCTATTGTACCGTTATGATTTTCCTGAATTATTTTCTCTATCTCTTCCTCGGTTAATTCTTGAATTAGGTCCCACGCGAAAATGACAGGATATCGGGTATCATTGAAATATATAAGCATAAGTTTGATCTGGTTCTTTTCTAATTCTGTAAACGTGTTGTCTCCTATACCTACTTTCTTGTTATTTCGTAATATGTTGTCGATTTTCCGTAACCATATTGCCTCGTCGAACTCTCCTAATTCTGTTTTAGTTAATTGATAGAAGGATTGGTCGTTAGGTTTCATTTCTAATCGCTTTGGGATTTCTGACTTCTTTTTCCATGTATTAAAATGTTGTAAGAAATCTAATGTTACTGTTCCTTCAGGGATTTCTACCTCATGAATCGCGTGAATTCTAGATAAGCTATCTGCGACTGGGTTTTCTTTGCCTTTAACGTATTCGATCGTGTATTCGTACTCCTCTAGTTTTAGTCTCCATCGCATTAATCTAGACGACGGGTCTTTGCAATTATTCAACCATTTCAAGGCTTGATGGTCTGTTCTAATAACAAATTTTCTTCCTAACAAGTATTGTCGTAGTCGTTTCAATGCCCATACGATAGCTAATAATTCTTTTTCTGTAGTCGTATAATTTTTCTCTGGAGGGTTTAGTGTTCGAGAGATGTAGCAGCACGGGTGTCCGTCTTGTGATAGTACGGCTCCTAGTCCTTCGTTACTAGCGTATGTCGTTAATACGAATGTTTTAGAGAAATCTGGGTATGACAGAACAGGTGCTTGACAAAGTTTTCGTTTGAGTGTATCGAAACTGTTCTGTTGTTTGTCCGTCCAATGGAAGTTGGTGTCTTTTTTGTTTAGGTCCGTCAGGGGTTTGGCTATTTTAGAGAAGTTACGTATAAATTTCCGGTAGTATCCCACGAGTCCTAAGAATGATTTGACTTCGGTAAGGTTTCTAGGAATTTTAAAGTTCTCGACTGCTTCTATTTTCTTCGGATTAGGTTTTACTCCTTCTGACGTTACTATGTGTCCTAAATATTCGAGTTCTGGTTTCAGAAATTCACATTTATCTGGTTGGATTTTTAGTCCTAATTCTCTTAGTCTTTGTAATACTATGGCTAAGTTCTCATTATGTTTTTGAATAGTGCTTCCAAATATAATAATGTCGTCTAAATATGCGAAGCAATGTTTATTTATTAATCCGCGTAACGCTGTATCCATCATTCTTTGGAATGTGGCTGGTGCGTTTTTGAGTCCAAAAGGCATTCTGTTAAATTGGAAATGTCCTTGTGGTGTTGAGAAAGCGGTGTATTTCTTTGAGTCTTCGTCCATAGGGATTTGATGAAAACCGGATGATAGATCGAGTGCTGAGAAAAACTTCGCGTCACCTAGTTGGCTTAATATGTCTTCTATGTCGGGTAATGGGTAGGCGTCTTGGTCAGTCAGTTCGTTTAGTTTTCTAAAGTCAATAACTATTCTCCATTTCTGTTTTCCTGATGCGTCTAACTTCTTGGGAACAACCCATACTGGTGAATTGAAAGGAGAGTCTGATTCTTCTATAATGTTTTTATTTAGCATGTCTGTTATTTGTTCCTCGATTTCTCGTTTGTGGCACTCTGGTGGTCTGTATGATTTGGTGTTTATGATTTTGTCTTGTTTTAATGTGATTGTATGTTTTGTCAGATTAGTACATGGTAAAAGGTCTGTTTCTAAATTGAATACGTCGACGTAATGTATTAATATTTTCTCTATGGGTTCGCGGAGTTCGCGTTCAATATGATTTGTTCTCACTACGGTTTTAAATCTAGCAATTTGATCTAATTCTTTACTGTTATCAATGTCGTTAGAAATTTCATGGTTTGTCTCACCAGAATTGAAGAAGCATACTCGCGTTGGTTTGCCTTCGAGGTAGATGGTTCGAACTCTTTTTTCGCCTAGTTGTATCGTTTCCGGTTTCTGAAAGTACAGAATATTATTGTCAAGTTTTAATGTATCGTTGGAGATTTCATATTGATACTTCTCTAAACAAGGTAGACCTATTATTCCATCTTCTATTAAGGGAAAGTCATCCGATACTATATAAAATTTATGTTCCTTGCCAAACAATTTAGATATAATAAATTCGTTAGTGGTATATCTGTCTTGTCCCATGGAGAACATTCGAGGTTCGTCGGTCTTGAAGGTTTGACAGTCTACCTTGTCCCTTTTCAATAGGTTGATTCCTGCTCCTGTGTCGATGAGATGTGTCACATGTCCAGTCCTTGTGTTAAACCGTATTGTGAGAAGCTTGCCTGTCGTGGTGTTGACTCTTGGAATTTTCCTTGGTCTTCCGTTGTTTTGTCGTAAGTTTCCGTTTCTGTGTTGTGTGTCTCGAGATTGTGGACTGCTGGTGGTCTCGGGTGTTGGCTGGGTGTTTGAAAATTTTTACACTGATTGGAGACATGTCCGATTTGGCTGCATTTGAAGCACTTCAGTTGAGTTCTTTGGGTAAGTGGCGTTCGCTCAGCTTGCTGGAAGTTTCTTGGCATTGGTTTAGGTGTTCCTTGGAATCGGGTTTTAGCTCTCTCAATTGGTTGATACATTGTTCTTCCTAATCTTTTGTTGCGTTCGATCTCCCCTATGACTAACTCCGCCTCGAAAGCTGCATCTTGCGCTTCTTGAAGATTCTTTGGCCTTGTAGCTGATGTGCGTATCTCTATTTCGGGTTTTAAATTCAGCACGAAAATTTTGGTCGCTCGTTCGGTTTCAAGATCTATGGTGACTGCTCGGCGTACTGGATCGCGAATTTCATGTTGGAGCGCGTATATCAGTTCGTTGAGGTTGTGTCGAAACCTCTTCACATAATTGTGTACCGATTCGGTTTGTCGCGTACGTTGCAACTTATCACGAGCTCCATTGGAAGTAATGCTTACAGATACAAATTTTCTGAGGCTTTCAAATAGGTCCTCGTAGTTCTCGATTTCAGAGTGACGGATACTACGTTCCGCTTCTCCGATGATTCTTTGCGTCAAAATTAGTCGTAGTAATGTGCGTTTTTCTCTACATTCGGCTCGAGCTTCCCTTACCCGTTTAATGAACCCTTCTACTCCTATATCATCTTGTCCGTTGAGTATGGGGATAAAGTCTAAGCAGGTTTTTGCATCGTACATGGGGTTGTTACAACTTACTGCTTCTTCTTCACTGTCCGTATCGTCCGCTTCGTTAGGTTTTACAGGTGGTTGCTTTCTCTGAATATTGCTGGTATTAGACTCATCCATCGTAACAAGGGAGCCTAACTCGGTAGTACCGTCACGTCCTAAACTTAATTTAGTGATATGTTTTCCTAATAGTTCTATCTCCGCTGCACGTTTTTTGTTTTCGGTATCGGCTATTCGTTGCGTCTCTTCTATTCGTCGCGCAAGAAGTTCGAATTGCTCGAGCATGGCACGGGTTGAATTATCCATAACTTCGGTTGCAGAGGCAGTATTAACGGTTTCGATTTTATCTTTTCTCGGCGCGGACATGATTCTATTTAAGTTCACTGAGTCCGAACTATTGTTGCTATTTGAGCTCGAAACGCTCGAAACGCTTGAGAAACTTGATTTTCTCGTACGGTAGTGTACAAATGAATCCAGATTTTCGGCTTACCGTAGTAGCTATGGCAGTTGAGGAGTCTCTGGGATGTTTCCTCTCTGGTTGGTTCCAGATTCCGAATCTTATTCGTAGGCTTGCTCTGCGCTGACCGTAGTCCTCTCGTCTAGTTTCACCGTAGTGGAACGTTGAAAGTTGCTGCAGGGCTTCGTAGTAGCAAAGATTCGCAGTGGTCCGCTGATCCTTCAATCTTCAATGATGCGCGTACGCCGAAATCGTAATTTCGTTTTCACTGAAGCGAATGGATCCTGGCAGGATCGCCAAAATGTCACGTAAAATAATAAAGAAAAAAAGAAATTAAAAAAGGAACTTTTATTTAAGATACACTTCCGAGCTCTAGGCGTGATTGTTCAAGACTGACTTGGATGATTTTGGGGTGAGTATTTAAATTCTTTTGTTCGTGGGAGTGGGAAAAGGCTTCGATCATATATTTCTGAGAACGGATAGAGTGACCGGATGTTATCCGATGCTTACTTATGCTAAGGCGCTTGGAATTTCGCTATCTTATCGCTTTGTTTAGTCGGATTTTGTCTGCGATATTTCGTATGTGACACATTGATGGACCGCTTGAACCATTAAAGTTTCCCGACCCTTTCGGCACTTAGGCTTTCTCGCAACATTGTTTATAATTCACCCGATATTTCTTAGGCAATCTGTCCACGATATCATTATCATGTTTCTTATTTCAATATTATTATTGATATTATTATATTTTTTAAATATATCTCTGCTTAAATATCTTAACCTGTAAATTTCTAAGTCTACTATTCCCTGCCCCATCCCTACTCCCGCTTATAAGAAGGAACTCTTACGTGGAAACCGTTTTTCTAACAATAATAGACGCAGTAATCTTCAGCGATGTTACAACTGCAACTTTTATCGCTTGCATGTAAAATATTGAGAGAAAACAAAATTGACTTTCAAACATATACTTCATAACCAACAAGACTGACGACTGTAATACTTAAAATGGAATTGTGAAACTCCAATTAGGCATTTTAAGAATAAAGAATGTCAATAAAACTTTTAATACAAGACATTCAATTATGAATAATATTTCACTTGGTATGTATCTATTACAATTCTCAACTCTAAATCTATTACAAAATCTCCGGATAGTGTTGTAAATTTATTAAAGATTAAAAAGATAAAAACTGTACTTTATTGTATTATTTCATTAGATATGTACAGGTGTATGGAAACTGTGTGATGCAAAAATTGTCAAAGGCTTGGCACATAATTGCGATAGAAGAAATCGATCTAGATCTAGTAAGCCTAATTATTATCCATGTTTCAGAGTATGGAAAAAAACGATAATTTCTACAGTTAAACTAATGATTAAATACGTAGTTAAATTTATGTTGGGCGGTGATTTCTTCGATTATATCAATGATACATGTTCATAATAAACAGCACTTTATGTTGAGGTTAGTGTTACGAGTCGTTATCTGGTACGATCTGTATGCCGTCCCTAGGTCGGGACGGTCACTAGCTGGGCAAACATCACAGGAAGGACCGCACTAATCCTAAGGCATTAATAAACGATGTACTGATTTTTATTTTAACTTCAAGACGCTCAGTTGCTGCAATAATAAGTCAAATCGAGAAATTCCTTAGGACTATTGCTCCGGCCAATAAAAATGAGAAAACCTGGGTTTTTCCATTTTTGCCAGGATTTTCACTCGTAAAGAACTATGGTGGGGTGACCAGCGACGCCCCCTTTTTGGTATAAATACCTCCGTCGCAGAAACGGAGGGGAGTCTCAGTCTTAGTTCAATCTCTACTCTGATCAGTCACCGTATTTACTTGTATCTCGCAGTTCGTATTCACTTGTTTGGCTGTTGACATATTCACTATTGTATTGACTATTAAAGTTACTGAGTTGTTGGACATATATGTCGGGTTATCGTTGGAGTTCGGGGCGTATAACGAATCTTAATGTGAGTTAGCCATCGTTGTATATTATAGATGATATTTATTGATACGAATGTGAGTATTACAGGCTGTAATACTCACTAGCGGCAATTGGATAATCGAGAAGTCGATGGCAATCAGTTTAGGTTAGATACCGAATCCACGATGCACGGGATGACGAATGTGATCTGATAGAAGATTCTGATGTCACTCAACGTATTGATTCACGGTTCTAGTCGAACTTATCGGACTGAATCTCAGTCCAAGTGGAACTGCTCTTATATACTCCTCTCCGTACCTCTCTGTATCCCACGGGTCAATCTTTGTTTTTAAGGGGAGCTACTTAATTACTCCATACCTTTGTTAGGTACACATCTCTCCCGTGACTGTGGCTACGTTCAGCGACCTGTTATGTCACTTCGAGCCCAAGCCCACTGTCACAAATCTCGGGCAAATAATTGGATTAAATCATACACAGCTATTTCTCAGTTTTATTATTTAAGTATGGCTATAATAAAAAGTCTGGACTAAAGGATTGGGGGTCTTCCCAAGCATACCAAACGAAAGGCCATGTCCCTTCATCTTCGACATATATAATATTATAACCTGTTAAAATCAGTGTTATATTCATTGAACCATCCATATTATCCTAAACCAAATAGGGAATCGATCCTTTCGTGGCGTCGATAGTAGAATCGTAACGGGAATTTACGACTCCCGTTGACGCGCTTACTCGCGATCGCGTCTCTCCGCGAACGGTCGAAACAGCAGGAAACGCCTCAATTTTTGTGGACAGAATGAGGGCAGTGGAAGAACGCATTGACGGCAAGTGTACCAAAAGACGATCAACAAGGAGGATCACTGGAGGTGTTCGGATTGCGATACCGATGGAGACGACGTGGAGCATGCGTTGTTCCACTGCCCTAGGTGGATTTACGAGAGGGCGGAATTAGAAAGCTACATTGGCACGCCACTGACGATGAAAAATTTGATAAAGATAGTAACCAAGAAAGGGGACAATTCAACAAGGTTCCAAGCATTTCCTAGGAAGATTATACAAGTAAGGCAAGTGCAAGAGATGATTATCGAGAGGAGAAGAAGACGAGTTAGAAGACCTAATTGAGAAGATTGTGAACTAGTGAGAGGTACACACTAAGGTCAACCATGAAGTAATGCCGAAAGGCGGTTCCAAGGTTGGTAGAGGAGGGTTTTTAGTGGGTATGGCGACACTATCTGCCAAGTCCAACATATCCCAGTGAGACGGTTCACTGGCTATGCGTAATAGCATTCTCCTCTCCTCGTGTAAAAAAAAGAAGAACAAAAAAGGTTGGAGAAACAAGAGCCACCTATAGATCATAAATAGAATTGGAGTTCAATATGGAAGTCGTTAATAATTTAGTGTACAAGAAAAAAATATTAATAAATAACACACAACTTAATAGTCTAATAGATATAAATAAGAAGCATGGGAAATTAGATTAAAAGATATAAATAGGAAATATTTATGTTTTAAGAACATATCCACTTATTGAAATTAGTAGTATTTTAACAAACAAGGAGCAAATGCTCGTAATACTACTAAGATTTTTGAATAAATTGGAAATCACTACAAAACTGCAAATTAATATCGAAATACCATCATATATCAGATAGAGTGACAACGGCACACTGTAAAACTTCAAATGTACAGGACATTGTCCAGGTTCAAAGAAACAACCATGAATTAAATAATCCACTAATCAATCAAGAAGTAACATCGTAATTATAAACTAAAGAAATACAACTAACAACAAAAGCAACAGTAAACAAGTAAACCAGTAAATAAGAGACAAACTCGAGGAAGAATCGGAGAATGTACTTGGATATTACGAACTACGATGACAGGACGCCATAATGATAATGATAAGCAGTTCGTTATTAGAACGCAGCAAACTGGCTAGGTATGCCAGAAGGTGGCAACGAGTAAAACAAGGAAATATCAATAAACGAGTACCGAGAGACATCTCTTGAGTAACGCAGGAACTATTAACTAATAGAACTTTATAGGGTAAATTATATAGTTAAACATAAGAACAAGTACAGGTTATCAATTAATAAAGGTTAAAATAACAATTAAACAGATGAAATAATGTATGAGGGATAATAAATACTTAATATGGATGCAACTAGCGTACGGAAATGGTAAAGCGTGTTACAGATGATAACTGACATTAATTAAATTTTATTCACGTAACGCTTATCTAATCTTAACCTTCACTTATGTAATGATTTAACCAGGTCTATAGCTATTTTATAGATATCTCATATAGTATATATCATATTTTATTTTATTTTAGCTTACTTTACTTTTATTATATTTTATCTTATTTTATTTTGAACATAGCCTGAATATGGACAGGTTGATTACTAAAGGTGGGGTAGGTAATCAATGATAACTATAGTAGCCGTAGATATTGTAGTTTAAATATATTACTGTATATATTTATGTACTTGGCATTTTACTCAATATATTACGTAATTTTAAACTTATTTTATTTATGGGTACTGCGGCGTATTAAGTCGAATAGACATGATAAAGTAGCAGAAGTAAATGCCAAAAATTTGTAATTTTTATAAAGCTCAAGGGTAAACACACACATGCAGATATGATACATAACTCGAGACGCCGACTTGTCGCATAGCATACAATAGATCATACGAAGCAAAGAGGAGTAATTACTAAAGAATAACTAATGGAAGAACGAAAATTTGACATTAAGGGCATATGAGGTCATGAAGTTAATTGGGGAAAATTGAACATTAAATTATATGATCATGGATAGTAAGGCTAATATTATAAGGAGTAATAGCGTAGAGCCGAGCCAAACTAAACTGAACTAAGTTGATAATAAATGAACTGATAAAAAATGAACTCATAAATGAAGTGATAAGCGAACTGGTAAACGAATTGAAAGCGATAACGATATGAAAACAGAGATAACAATGAATTGTAATATTAATAAAAGGGAAGTAATATGATCATAAAGAACACACACGTATAAGAAAGGCACATTAAATACAAGGGAGATTAAAATGAGACATTAAAATATATATAGTGCATGCAGCACATGAAATCAAAAATAGCGAATAATAGTGTTTTTTCGTCCAGTCGCGGGCAGACGCGATCGCGTTGAAGCGTGTCAACGAGAGTCGTAAATTCCCAGTACGATTGTAACAATCAAAACCACGAACAGGTCGATCCCCTTATTTCTTGTGGGATAATAAGGGTGTTTGTTGCGTAATAAAACTGGAATCAACAGTTTTATAAGATTTATATTATCAAGAATTTATTACACTTATTATTGCGCCGTGTCGGAAGATATATTTGATAATTGTATAATTGTTAGTTGCTTCGTATACGCAAAAAGTAGATTTAGTTAATGTCGCGTAGACCGTTGTGAGTCCTAAGTTTGCAACAACAGTAGATGACTACGTCGAGATTGAAAGAACAGTAGATGACTGCTCTAAGGATAAGACCGTTGACTTGACTACCCGAAGATTGGAAGAACAGTAGTAGACCTGTCTCGTACTATTAAGGAGGAAAGCTCGGTGTGGGTGTGCCTTTTTGAACTAAGAACGCGGATTCGTTGTTCACACTTTTCGGTAGAAAACCTCTTGCAGCTCTGAGGAGGTTCTTCAATAGGCGCGGAAAATTCATAGATATTTATAGTGACAACGCTGCAACATTTACCGGGGCAAACAATGAAATACAAATAACCATTGCAACGATAAACTCTGAAACGAATATACACTTCCGAAACTACTTGTTAAATAATAACATAAGGTAGCATTTCATCTTATTTCGCACACCTCACTTTGGCAGATTATGGGAAGACGCAGTAAAGGCACTCGAACATCACTTGATTCGCAT
This sequence comes from Bombus pascuorum, assembly GCF_905332965.1. Lineage (NCBI taxonomy): Eukaryota > Metazoa > Arthropoda > Insecta > Hymenoptera > Apidae > Bombus > Bombus pascuorum. The sequence goes on along the minus strand of NC_083494.1, from coordinate 4,921,303 downwards.
CGTAAAAGACACACTCTTCACGTATGAAGAACTAGCAACGTGCATGATAGAAATTGAAGGGATCCTAAACTTTAGACCACTAACCTCATTATCCTCTCATTCCAGTAACCCTAGTACCTTGACACCCGGTCATTTCCTGATAGGTGACTCACTAGCCCCAGTGCGATCTTACCATACTCAAATCAGGTCGATTTTCTTTACTACAAAAAATACAACAAGTGAGACAGCACCTGTGGAACAGATGGTATAAGGAATACCTAAATCATCTGATGGTCCTAGCCGACCCAACATTTCGACGTTACGTTAATACCGAAATTACCGGCGCGCCAATTCGTCACTACTGATATATAGGATTACCCAAAGAAACACCACCGAGCTACAGCAGTTAAGCCATCCCATCACGATGATCCAAAAAACCTCAACTCTTCTTTGACCTTCTCCTCTTTTTGGGAAATTGCAGACACAGATTGTTCTATATACATATCGGAGATGAAAGGACACCGGGCCCTCCCATTGGAACTCTTTAGAAAATTTTCCAACACGGTCTTTATAAACTAAATCGATCTTCGTAAAGCTTTAGTCTTTATAAATCTTTATAAATTAAAGCTATCTTTATAAATCTTTAGTCGTTCTAAATCCATGTGAATTAGACCGATTATAATTGTCCGCAATTTGTGATAATGAGCTTGGGATCAAGGCGACAACTAGTCATCGAACATAGTCACGGTCACGGGATGAACGTTTTACCTAACAGAGGTATAGAATTGCATAGCTGTCCTTAAGAAGAAATAGTGGTACCGATAGGTATCAGTAAACATTAATCAGTTAGGTAACAGTAAACATTCCAACGGTCTCTGCCCCGTGGCTCGCCACACACTGACCCTATTCTTCGGGCAAGATGATTGCTAGATATCGATGCATTATTCACAGTATATGTTCAGCTAGCCTGAGGACCCGCTATGAATCTTAAGAGTTAGTTAACTAAGGTGCTTCAAATTGACAAACAGTCTTTATCCTAACAGTCCGTAAATCTGTCACCTACTATGGAAAGATACGGAAGATCTGCTTTCCTCAGGTACGACGCTTCCCGCTAGGAACTTTCTCTCAAGGGCGGCTAGCGTCATTTTTCTAACCACCAACATAGAAATTAACCAATTAACAGCGACGTCCATTTCCGTCACTTTCTGAATGAGGGTTGTCCTCAACGAATCCGATGATCTCGTGCCCTGAGGCACACCCCATCATAGTTTTCCTCTGCAGCATCACTGCGACGGGGAGACATATTTCTCGTGCGATATCATCAGTGAGTATAACGTCCTTACGATCAGCGAATTTTTCACGTTTTAACCAGGAGTGCGACTCAGATTCTGGAGAGTAGTGCAATTGCTATCCCGTTGACCGCGGGTTCGTTATTGAACCGAAGGCCATTGTCCTTAGCATCTAACCACCGCGGTTATTTATCAACTCTGTAGTGTCTATAGCGTCCAAACTTGTGCTAATAAACATTACTTCGATTGTGTAACAACGATGGACAATTCCAGTGAAGATTCCCTGCGCGCCCCTAGTCCTAATCCTAATATTAACCCGATATATATAATTCGCATTGCCATTTTAAACGTGTGATACAACAATAACATTAAATATTTGAACAGAAAATTTGCTATGACTTATGTCAATATATAAATGAAGCTAGGTAATTTTGTATAAGTATGAGGTGTATTATTTGTGGATTATAAGAGCTACTGCTGGTGTAGATGACGCTGGGAGGTACTGCTGCTTTTTCTTCTGATTTAGGAATCGTGGAAAGAAAAATCGGACTACGGGAGCCGGGATTTGAACCCGGATCCCGAACGTTCGTAACCAAAGGCGCTAACCACTGCATTGCCGTCGTCCGGTAGCAGTTGCTGTTGAGTGCCGCTACAAGTACATTCCATCGTTTTATATGGCTTCTATATGTAAACGGATAATACTTTTTGGACGACGAATAATTGTAAAAATGAAAAACTTTAGGCATGTCTGGCACACTTTGAGTTCTGGTGGTAACGTCTGACAACATTTATTTTTATAACTGTTATGTATGAGAAGCTATCTAAACATACACCAATACAGTTGTTGCCATGAGATACCTCGCGTAACGAAGATGGCCGTAAGAACAACACCAGAGCGTGAGAAGGTGCCATGGCATCTGGACATGTGCGCGTCCCGAATAATCAGAGCGATTATGCAATATATTCTAATATAGTAGAGTTTAACGTTTAGGATAATATTAAATATCTGTGTTAATATGAAATATTATGTTATGAATATTTGTGGTTCTTAAATATAATCATTTCTACTTTGTCTTGGTGTTAAGCTATCTACGGATAGTGGATACTCATGGCACTGATAATAAAAATGTAAATAAAAGAAAAGAAATCCCGCGATGAGGAACAGTGTCACGATGATCTCGGAATATAGAATAATCATATTTTACATACCAGTTCGCATACCATAGTCATCAAAACTACAATTAAGCAGTAACAGCATACCCGGCATACAGTGTGCCGGCATCCAGCGATAACCCCTCCACAGGAGCCAAACCCTTGATATAAAAATCCTCCCAAGTCAGTACTCGAGATTCCATTCCTATTTCTGTTCTGTTCATGTGACATCCTGTATCGTTACTCTGTCAATTTTGTAATAAATTGTAAAACAACTATCAATTGTTATTAATTGGAGTACGAATCTCTCACCTTACGTGCGGAACGTGAAATAATCTCGAACCGACGCGATAACAGCATTTGACAACTCTGATACTTGATGTCAAGCGTAGGCAAATCCGTGCTAGGAGGATCAACAGAGAGGTACTACTTCTATCTTAACTATTTTCTCTTGCAAGGATAGTGTGAGGATAAGACACACAACTTAAAACAAGTGAAGATCGAGAGAGGCAGAGCAGCGACGACCGTCTCTAGAAATGGAGAAAGTGACAAAACTAATATTATTCCACAATTAATAAACATAAAATAAAATATTTCAGAACATTATAAAACACGTTGTATCGAATCCAATATTTCCAGTAATTTATGTTTTGTATTGCAGCAGTTATGTTATGCATCATATCAATAATATAATAATCATTCCTCATTTTATTTATTGACTTTAGTATTATTATCATATATACTTTTAATTTCTTTTAATTTAAATAAATGATCAAGGATCTTTTTTCAAGAATTTTCAATGGCTTAAGAAGTAGAATGGATCAAAATTATCAGATTTCATACTTACAGATATGGCCATACGGTCATCAGCTACAGTTCAGTGAGAAAAATATGTCTGTCGAAAGACATAAGCTAGCGCCCCTCCATTAGTATAAGCTGAATATTATTAGCATAACAACTGCCACACTATACGTTGCTGCACTGGATACCAACTTGGACATAGCAAATACTCTTTTCACACAATACCATACTATCGTACATAAATAACAAAGAAGGCAATAAAGAGTTAATTGTGATATATTAGGTTATCCGAAAAGCTTCTTTCGTTTTATGAGAAAATAATAGACGCACAACGTTTTTTGTTTTATACTATTTTGTCGAATTACGTACGGTCCATTTTATTCTGTTGAGATGAACACCACGATATTTCATAGACTTGGTTTCACGTTTCTATGAAGGTGTACTGTTATAAAAAACACCTTTGCGAGAGAAAGACACTTTTCGGGTAACCTAATAGCATTCAACCAAAACGCTATTTATTGTGTAATCAGACTTTTCATTCTTTACCCATTCTTTATCCATTACCCATCACAAGCATAATTTAAAAAATCCCAAGATTGACTGTCAGTTATCGACAATAAAATGAATCTTGTGACATCTTGAAATATGTTATATGAATATTCTGAATAACTTTTTCCCACCCTCCTTTATTTTAACATTCCGGAAAAGTTTTTCTGAGTTTCCTTTGCTAGTTAAATTTATAGTTTTGTATTTTGTATTTGCATTTTGTAGTTATGAGACTCAATGTATTATTTACATCATCCCTAAATCTAATGGCTTATAATGGAATTTAATTAGTCAACATAAATTCAGGTATATATAACTAAGTAAAAACAAAATTTGTCTTTTCCATTCTTAATTTTTAGGCAACGAACAGAAAAAATGATCAATAAATGGAATTTTTCATTTTTCTTAAATGGAATTTTTTTCACTTTTCTAACATGAAATAATGTGTTTCATAATTAAGAACATGTAATATATCAGACATTACGGTAATTAATAACAGATAATTATAAGAAAAGATTTTCCATATCAGCACAGAAAAAAATTTATGAAGATCTCTCTTACCCAGTAACAAGTTTTCTTTAAATCATAAAATATATGTATCATTTTCTGGCAAAAAGGACTTCTAAAAATATTTTCCAAAAAATTATAGTCAATCAGATACATCAAATAACAAGTTTAAAAAACAATTAATTTTAACAGAAACATGATTATTTTTTAAGAACGTAGTATTTAACTATAGAAGTGTTGTACATGCTATGTATTTTCATCACGTTCATCACTGATGCAATAAATGATATTTATCTTTCTTATTGGAATAGGACATTTTGTAGCAAAAAAGAAAAGACAGACTTACCATATCAGTATAGAAAAAAATTTATGAAGATTTATGCTGCAATAAGCCCTTTTAAATATGATATTGTGCATTTATCATAAATTGAACATATTTTTGAAAAAATTTCTTACAAAATTCTGGTCAACCTTACAAAATTCCAATCATTTGGAACAAAATATCCAAGAAGCACTAATATTAACAGAAAACACGAGTGTATTAGAGTTATTAAAGAATGTTAATTTTTAAGCATTTGGTTATAAATAACTGTTACAAAAGATTTTATCTGTTATTATTAATCATTATCAATGACACAATTTGTTTTTGAATACAAATAATCACTCAACGATAAAAACACTTCTTTGCAGAAAAAAATTAATTTATGGGAAGGACAATAGAACTGATATATGAAACTCTTACATGAATATGAATGTAGCAAGTATCTAACCAAAGAAAATAACATTAAGAAAAGTGACTATAATATTTGCATTCTATGCAAATATAATAAAGGCCAAAAACAATAAAAATAAGCGAGACAGTATAAGAAAACTGCATTTGTTTTTATGACTTACTTTTACACGTAGAATAATTTATTTGGTTGTTGTAGGATCCATTGTACAGAGAGAACAAAGTTTTTCGATTAAAATAATTCGCACAAAGTATTCAATTTATAAATATTCAGTTATAAAATGTTTCACAAACTTCACAAGCCAACCTTCTAATAAACAAATTCTATTTTTCAATTAGCACTTGCAACTAATTAATAGTTGTAAAACATAACCACGTGCCATGTAAATTCAACTATCATACTACGTTCATTAGATACGCTTCAAAATTATGAGGGGATCCTGCGTACAACTATGCAAAATATTTTAATTTCGAGACTAATATTTAAATACAATTTTTAATATCCTGAAGATTATTATTATTATACTGCGGATTTTTACATAGATATCTGTTGGAACTTGAGCTGATTCACGTAGTACAGGCCATGTGGAAGCCGGAAACGAGGAAAGTAGACTATGAAAAAGCTTTTTTTTTCTATTTTATTTTGGTTATTTTACAATTAGTCCTTATGGACATTTGGTAAAGTGTTATATCTTGTTGGTGAAGAAAAAAAAATATATAAATACAAAATAAATATAGTATGTGGGCGGCTACCCCCAGCGGGGTGCCAGCTTCGTTTTTTTTTCTAAGTTATATCTTTTATGAGGTCTATTTCGTGTTTCCTTTTTAGTCTTCTTGCGATGTTTGTTGTGTTGCACGTTTCAGCTGCCAGCTGGTTCGGGTGTGTTTCTATTCTTACTCTGCATCTTGTTGCGAATCTGGTAATCTCTTCCTTGACCGTTGGTATTCCCAGGTCTTTCCGTTCTAAGGATTTTGGTTTGGATTGTTTCTATTTTGTTTATATGGCTCATTGCTGCTGTTCCCCATAGTGGAATTCCGTATGTCCAGATTGACATTATGATTATTTTGTATATTTTCAGTTTGATTTCTGTGCTTAGTTTGGATTTTTGGCTTGTTAACCAGTGCATTTGTCTCCTTGCTATCTGTATTTTGTGTATTATTGATTTGATATGCCGTTTCCATGTGAAGTGTGTATCTATGTGAAGTCCAAGGTATTTGACTTGCCTTGTTTGTGTTATTTGCGTGCCGTTCAGGAAGATGTTTGGTGTTATCTGTTTTCTCAATGTGAATGTGATGTGGTTGCATTTGTTGGGGTTAGCTTTGATTTGCTTGTGTTGTAGCCACTTTTCTATTTTTGTGATGTGCTCTTGTAGTATTGTGACTGCTGTTACAGGGTTGGTGTGCCTGACTAGCACGGCTGTGTCGTCCGCGAATGTCAGTATTTTGCTATTGATAGTTATTGGAATGTTGGCCGCATATAGTGTGTATAGTATGGGTCCTAGGACGCTTCCTTGTGGAACCCCTACTTTGAGGTCTTTGGCTTCGGACTGTGCGTCCTTGATTTTTACTGTGAAGGTTCTGTTGCTTATGCATGATTTTATTATTTGCTATATTTTTTCTGGGAATTTGTTTCTTGATTGTTTGAATTAGGCTTCCGTGGTTTATTTTGTCGAATGCTTTCTCTATGTCCATGAATAGGGCTGTACAATATAGTTTGTTTTCTATTGTGTGTATTATTTCGTTGACAAGCCTGTGCATTTGTTCTATGGTGGAATGTTTATTTCTGAATCCAAATTGATGGTCTAGTATTAGTTTTTCCTTCTCTATTATTGGTTTTAGTCGGGCGTATATTACTTTTTCTAGTATTTTGGAGAGCACGGGGAGTAGTGATATTGGTCTGTAAGATGTTGTTTTATGTGGGTCTTTGCCTGGTTTGGGTAACAATATGATCTGTGCCTGCTTCCATAATTTAGGATAATATTGTATTCTTAGTATTGCATTGAATATTATAGTGATTAGTCGTATCGCTTTTGGAGGGAGGTTTTCCAATATTTTGCCATTGATTAGATCGATTCCTGCTGCTTTGTTGTTTTTTCGATTATGTTTCTAATTTCTTGTGCTGTTGTTTTGGGTATGGTGTATTCCTTGTAGTTTGCAGTGCTAGTGGCTAGCGCATCGTCGTCCGTATGGCTATTGTGGTTGCTATTATTGATGTTGTGTGATGTAAATGTGTTGCATAGGTGGTTGGAAAATTCTTCGGCTTGCTCTTCGTTGCTTCTTGCCCATGTGTTGTCTGCTTTTCTGATTGCCGGGGTTGGTTTTATAGCCTTCTTTATTTTTTTTGTGGCTTTCCATAGTGAGTAGTTGTAGTTCTCGTGTGCAGATAGTGACTCTATGAACTTTGTGAATTCGTTGTTGTTGTGCTCTTTTATTTCGTTTTTTATTTCCTTTGCGAGTTTGTTTAGGTGCTTTTTGTTTTCTTTTGTTCTATGTGTTTGCCATTTTGCTTTCGCTTTTCTTTTTTCTCTAATTTTTTCGACGATGTCTGATGGGATTTGTTTTGTTTGTCTAGTGGTATTTTCTGGTTTTGTGGTTGCCCGTGCTGCCTCTTGTATAGTTTTTGTAAGTGTTGTTACAGCTTGTTCGATGTGTTGGGGTGTTTTCAGTGGGATGTTGCAGTTGATTTTGCTTTCAATTATTTCTTTGAAGGTTTGCCAATTAGTGGATTTGTTGCATAGCGCCTCTGAGTTGTTGTAGAGTATTGGCTTGTTTCTGTATGTTATTATTATGGGTGTATGGTCGGAGCTAAGCTCGAGGCTGGATGCTATATTTATTTTATTTCTATTTAATCCCTTTGTGACTGCAAAGTCGAGTAGGTCAGGGATTTTGCTCAGGTCTGTCGGCCAATATGTCGGTCTTCCTGTGGATAATATATTGAGGTTGTTTTTCCTGATGTGTTTTTCCATGGTTCTGCCTCGAGGTGTAGTGATTCTTGATCCCCATGTTGTGTGCTTTGAGTTGTAGTCACCTGCTGTGATAAACTTGTCGCCTAGTTGTTGGAAGTATTCTTCCCACATTTGTGCTGTAATTTTGTGTCGCGGTGGTGCATATACTGCTGACAGCTGTAGACGGTTGCTGTTAGTTTGTACGGTAACGGTAGTTGCTTGTATGTGTTCTTTACTAACTTGGCTGTGTAAATGGTGTTTAATGTCGTTTCTTATTATCACTGCGGTCCCTCCGTGTGCTTTTCCTGAGGGGTGCTTGGTATCGTATACGATATAGTGCGGTATTTTTATGTAGCTTTTTGTTGTGAAATGCGTTTCTGATACGAGTAGTATGTCTATGTTGTTGTGATACAGGAATGCTTTGGTTTCAAAGGCGCTTTGTTGTAGGCCGTTAGAGTTCCAGGCAGCTATTTTCAGTATGTCCGTTTTTACTTTTTGCTTAGCATGTTTGTTATCAGTTGTATCATAGCTGTGATTTGCAGTGATTGCTGTTTGAATGCTTCGTTTAGTTCGCTTATCGTTCTTGTTAACATGTCGGTGCTTTTGATGGATTGCTTTAATAGTTCTTTTATTTCTGTAGCGTCGTTTGTGTTGTTGTTGTGGTTTTGGCTGGTAACGGGTGTTATTTCCTTGGTTACTTGTGCGTAGCTTCGACTGCCAGAGGTGTTGGTATTATTGTGGTTGATGTTCATTCCGTGCTGTACTTTTATTGGTGTCTCAGCTTTTGCCCTGTCTTGTTGTGTGTGGTGGTAGTTATATGTCCTGCTTCTAAGCGGCGGAAACAGTTTACGTTGGAGTATTTTTCTGGCTGGGCAGCCTTTGTAGCTGGCTGGGTGGTTTCCGTTGCAGTTGAAGCACTTTACCTCGTTTATTTTTCCCGTGTATGGGCAGTACGTTGTCAAGTGCCTTTCTGCGCATTTGACACACACCGGGTTTCTGTTGCAGTAGTTTTTTGTGTGTCTATATTTTTGACACCGCATGTGTCACGTAATTTTTTAAGTAATTACGCGACTGTTGATTTTTTTAGTATAGTCTTTATTCTTTAGACTCAGAGTTTTATTACAAAGGTCAATATTGTGACTGAATTGGAATTAGAAATAGAACCGGATTGAAATTAGAAATAGAACTTGATTGAGATTAGAAATAGAACTGTCTCAACGGACTCGTACCATCAAAGAAGAAAGCTCGGTGTGGGTGTTCCCTTTGGAACTCAGAACGCGGATTCGTTGTCCACACTTTTTGGTGGAAAGGTGAGGGTAATGATCCGCGATGCCCATTGGTAAATGAATTAGGTAGTAAAGACAAGGAGAGCTAGATATGGCTCGTGGGCATCCTTGTTCGTGGAAAAACTCTTATCTTGCCAGACACCCGCTTTCTCCGTATTAGGTAAGAGCGTGCAACAAACATAAACCGAAAATATTTACGTGAAGGAAACTGAAACTGAACAGATTCGGTTTATGTTTGTCTTCCTAGGCCTGTTGCGAGTTAATAGAACAATAGATAGGTTTTGGCGTCCGGACTACGTGGAATTTTACAAGGACCGTCACATCTGGCGTACCACATGGCAAAAAGGAAAGTTGGTCCGTGACATTCCCCCCTCCTTAGATTGAACTTGGTCCCTCAAGTTTTCTTCAGGAGGCCCTTTGTGAAATCGCACTCGATGTGATTTGAAATTGCAGCTGATTCCTCTTCTCTTTGGGGGTGGCATGTATTGGTTGAGGTACAGGTGTTGGGTGTTGGTGGGACTGTTAACTAAGATTTCATTTCGGCGAAAAGAAAAGGTTAGATTGATACATAAATAGTTATTCTGGCAAAGAGAAGTGTCGACCTGGAAAGTAGGGTTTTAAACGATTGCCGTGTATATACAGGGTGCGCCGTTAGAATTCGGACAGAATTCAATTTGTAGTTCCCACCATATTAGAATTCAGATGTTTGTGCTGATTGACTCTGAAGTTAGTTAAATATGTCAATAAGTCTTCTATAACCTCAAAATGACAGAACTCGTTAAGCAAAACCCGGAATACGATAGAAGAGCGGCGATTATAGAAAGTCTTCGCGCCGGGAGAACGCCGGTCGAAATTATAAAATTCTTTAGCTACCCAAGATCGACGGTATACGACATTGCTAAGAGATACGCAGCCTCAGAGTGGTTCGAGAAGGGTTCTCCTTCTCCGGCGAGAAAAGTTCAGGTTAGGGAAAAATCAACAAGGACGCCAGAAATTATTCAAAGGGCCCAAGACATGATTTTGGAAGATCCGGGAACTTCTCTCCGAAAATTAGCCTCCGTCTTGGGGGTGAGTGAAACGATTGTCCGTCGAATAGCTCAAGAGGATCTTAGATATGCCTCCTACGTTCTCAAAGTCCGTCAGATGCTCTCCGAGGCCGCCAAGCTTAAAAGATTTGCCCGTTGTCATTTGATTCTGTGTTCGTTAAAACACGAAGCTGCTCCTAACAGTCCCGACCTAAACCCATTGGACTATTACGTGTGGGGCGTTATCGAGAGACAAACTAATAAATGCAGGCACCCCAACGTCAACTCCCTACGAGCTGCTATCGAGTCAGAATTCGCGACAATTAAACGCGACCAGTTGAAGTCAGCGTGCTCGCGCTTTAGAGCAAGAATAGAGCAGGTCATAGAGGCAGAGGGTGGTTACATAGAATAAAAGTTCTCAGCAAGGACCCTTTAAATGAGATATAACAACATTTTCATGTGTTTTTGTGTATTGACTTAAATAAACAACTTTCTGCACAAAACTTCTTTTGTCCGGATTCTAACGGCGCACCCTGTATATGTCGGAGATGAAAGGACACCGGGCCCCCCCCGTTGGAATTATTTGGAAAAGCCTCAATACTGTAGTATCTACGAAATAACCCAGACACAGTCATTCGAAACTTGAGACAATGAGTTTAGGCTCGAGGCGACAACCGGTCGCCGAGCGTAGCCACGGTCACGGGATGAATGTTCCACCTAACAGAGAAGTGCCAATATTATGAGACACACGTTGTGTTAACAATCAAACCCCGAGCAGGGACAATGTCGCAGCTACGCAGGTCTGCCTAGCAACGGCTGCTGCAATCTTGTTGGTATCCCCGGCCAATATTCAACAAAACGAGCTCGATCGTAAGGAGAGGAAAGTTTTCATCATTCTTTTGTTCTTGCGATCTCCTTGGAGAGTTACACATCGTCTTTAAGGGCAGTATATGTACCGAGCGTCACAGCGAACGTTGCTTTTGTGCTTCAAAGTATATTCTGAGTTTAACAAGGAGTTAGCCCGTTGACCGTGGATTCGCTATATCGAACCTAGGGCCATTGTCATTAGCGTCCAGCTACCGCGTCCGATTGTCAATCTTGTATCAGCCATACTTGTGTAATAAATATCTGTGCGACAACCATGAACAACACTGGTGAAGATTCATTATACGTCCCTACCATCAACCCGACATATATATATAACTGTTAGCCAGATCGGTTCATGTTGTAGTCTAACGAGATTATCGACTAGAATTGCGATTGACTTTTTCAAGTACGTATATCGACTTACTAAAGTAGAACATCGCAAGCATGCTTCCTCTATTAGCGTATGTGGTCATGATGGCAAATTCTTCTTTCAAACGATCGATTGCCCAGTCCTCGGACATGTCATTCAAAAGGGATTTGAGCTATAATATTTGTAAGGTTGGTGTGCAAACTAGAATGTTTAATAAAATCTTGCCATGATTGGCAAATATTTGCTTACCTTTTTTGCGTTCAGAACATAGTTACCATGTTTTATGATCATGAGAAATCCCGCACCTATTAAGGACGACTGCTCTATCACAACTTCCAAACTACCTATATGTATGACTCTCGCTACCTTGATTTAAAATCAATGGTCTATCCTTAATTATTTGTAACTAGTACTTGTATCAATTATTAATAAAGGCTATTATTAAGAAAATCGCGATAATGCCATTTAAATTTTCTTAGTTTAGGAACCGGGCATTTGAATTTCAAGCAAATTAAGTATTTTATAAGTATTTATTATTGTTCATCATTTTATTAAAAGTAACAACTTTCTTTTTCAAATGAGATATTGGTATCAAAACAAAATTCGCAAAGTGTGAAGTTTCGGTAATGATTGCATTTAAGAGTTAATTATGTCTTCCTAAAATTATTTAAGGACTGAGAACCCTTTACGCGATCATCCAGGACTCTTTTTACCGCGAAGCTTTCTTAAAATTGAAAGTTATATTTTAAATGTAAATGATTTGGACTACCCATAAATTTTACTTGCATTTCATATCGGTTAAAACAGAGGAGCAATGGGAGGTAGTTTACGTCAGTATCGTTGAATGTTTCATTATGATGTTGTGTTGTGAATGTTAACGGATTGCGACATAAATTGATAGACGTGTACCTGTACAATGATAGACGATCCCATAGTAATATACACCATAGCCCATAAAATGAATTTTACTTTATTTTGATCTGGCCAAACCCCATTCAGTTTCGCGAATATTTTCGTTATCTTTAAGAATCGCGCTTCTAGTGTAGCTCTATTCATGATGAAAGTTCAGTCTCAACTAAATGAACACTCGGCATTTCTGTAAATCATTACTGTCATACTGTAAATGGAACCTTTTAACGTACATGAAAAATGTATCTACGATAGAGTGCTTCCATCCTCAACTCACTGTCAATCATACATCACAAATGCAACGTATGTGTTCTATATACATCATGAATATTTAATCATTACATTTGGAGAAGGAATTAGCAACTATTCTCGTTATGCGTATGTACTACTTACATATATTCTGTATGTCATAGATGTTGGAAACAAGAGATATTTAGATACACAATCGTACATCAGTTCCCTTTCGACTGCCGAAGAGTGCAGACGTGCCTGGTGCCCGGAGAGGTCTCTCCGTCGAAATCGGACGTGGAAAAAAGTGCCCCCGAAAGTGCGAAAAGCGGGGAAAACAAAGCAATGCAACGAGTGCCACCGCTCAGGATATCAAACAACGGTGAAACATACGCCATATACAAAACCATGGAAATCCATGAATGCACAGAAACCGAAATGGATATGACTCAGATGAATGACGAGAGAAACACCACCAACAACGATCTAACACAACAAGACGAAAGCTGGAAGGTCGTAACTCCCAGCAAAAGAAGAAAAATTACAACAAACGCAAATACTAGGAGGGCTGCAGAAACAGAAAGTAAGCAGTGGCTCCAAGAAATCCCACTACAAAACCCCTTCAGCATACTACCACAAGAGAAGGAACCAGAAACAACTGAAACAACTGAAAAACCAATAACACACAACCCCAAACCACCGCCAATATACATCGATGCGCAAATAATAGACCCCCTCCTCGAACTGCTAAACAATACGGCAGGCAAAGAAAACTACTCAATAAAACAATTAAAACTGGACCAGGTAAAAGTGCAAACCAACGCCCCAGAAACCTACAGAAAAGTGGTAAAAGTGCTAAAAGAAAAAAACGCCGGGTACCACACCTACCAGCTCAAAACTGACAAAAGCTATAAAGCAGTTATCAGAGGGCTACACCCAAGAACAAACACAAGCAACATATGCGACGAACTAGCCAAAATCGGACACCAGGTAAGAGCAATAAACAACATAACGAGATTTGACACCAAACAACCACTACCGCTGTTCCTAATAGAACTAGAACCGAACAAAAACAACAAGGAAATCTATGACATTAAACAAATCTTAAACACAATAATCACAGTCGAACCACCCAGACAAAAAAAAGACATACCTCAGTGCATGCGGTGCCAACAATATGGGCACACAAAAAATTACTGCAACAGAAACCCGGTGTGCGTCAAATGCGCAGGAAAGCACCTGACAACTTACTGCCCATATACGGGAAAAATAAACGAGGTAAAGTGCTACAACTGCAACGGAAACCACCCAGCCAGCTACAAAGGCTGCCCAGCCAGAAAAATACTCCAACGTAAATTGTTTCCGCCGCTTAGAAGCAGGACATATAACTACCACCACACACAACAAGACAGGGCAGAAGCTGAGACACCAATTAAAGTACAGTACGTAATGAACAACAACCACAACAATATCAACACCACTGGCAGTCGAAGCTACGCGCAAGCAACCAAGGAAGTAACACCCGTAGCCAACCAAAACCACAACAACAACACCAACGACGCTACAGAAATAAAAGAACTATTAAAACAATCCATCAAAAGCACCGACATGTTAACAAGAACGATAAGCGAACTAAACGAAGCATTCAAGCAGCAATCACTGCAAATCACAGCTATGATACAACTGATAACAAACATGCTAAGCAAAAAGTAAAAGCGGACATACTAAAAATAGCTGCCTGGAACTCTAACGGCCTACAACAAAGGGCCTTTGAAACCAAAGCATTCCTGTATCACAACAACATAGACATACTACTCGTATCAGAAACGCATTTCACAACAAAAAGCTACATAAAAATACCGCACTATATCGTATACGATACCAAGCACCCCTCAGGAAAAGCACACGGAGGGACCGCAGTGATAATAAGAAACGACATTAAACACCATTTACACAGCCAAGTTAGTAAAGAACGTATACAAGCAACCACCGTTGCCGTACAAACTAGCAGCAACCGTCTACAGCTGTCAGCAGTATATGCACCACCGCGACACAAAATTACAGCACAAATGTGGGAAGAATACTTCCAACAACTAGGCGACAAGTTTATCACAGCAGGTGACTACAACTCAAAGCACACAACATGGGGATCAAGAATCACTACACCTCGAGGCAGAACCATGGAAAAACACATCAGGAAAAACAACCTCAATATATTATCCACAGGAAGACCGACATATTGGCCGACAGACCTGAGCAAAATCCCTGACCTACTCGACTTTGCAGTCACAAAGGGATTAAATAGAAATAAAATAAATATAGCATCCAGCCTCGAGCTTAGCTCCGACCATACACCCATAATAATAACATACAGAAACAAGCCAATACTCTACAACAACTCAGAGGCGCTATGCAACAAATCCACTAATTGGCAAACCTTCAAAGAAATAATTGAAAGCAAAATCAACTGCAACATCCCACTGAAAACACCCCAACACATCGAACAAGCTGTAACAACACTTACAAAAACTATACAAGAGGCAGCACGGGCAACCACAAAACCAGAAAATACCACTAGACAAACAAAACAAATCCCATCAGACATCGTCGAAAAAATTAGAGAAAAAAGAAAAGCGAAAGCAAAATGGCAAACACATAGAACAAAAGAAAACAAAAAGCACCTAAACAAACTCGCAAAGGAAATAAAAAACGAAATAAAAGAGCACAACAACAACGAATTCACAAAGTTCATAGAGTCACTATCTGCACACGAGAACTACAACTACTCACTATGGAAAGCCACAAAAAAAATAAAGAAGGCTATAAAACCAACCCCGGCAATCAGAAAAGCAGACAACACATGGGCAAGAAGCAACGAAGAACAAGCCGAAGAATTTTCCATCCACCTATGCAACACATTTACACCACACAACATCAATAACAGCAACCACAATAGCCATACGGACGACGACGCGATAGCCACTAGCACTGCAATCGACAAGCAATACACCATACCCAAAACAACAGCACAAGAAATAAGAAACATAATAGAAAAAACAAAAAACAACAAAGCACCAGGAATCGACCTAATCAATGGCAAAATATTGAAAAACCTCCCTCCAAAAGCGATACGGTTAATTACAATAATATTCAATGCAATACTAAGAATACAATATTATCCTGCATTATGGAAACAGGCACAAATCATAATGTTACCCAAACCAGGCAAAGACCCACATGAAGCAACATCCTACAGACCAATATCACTACTCCCCGTGCTCTCCAAAATACTAGAAAAAGTAATATACGCCCGACTAAAACCAATAATAGAGAAGGAAAAATTAATACCAGACCATCAATTTGGATTCAGAAATAAACACTCCACCATAGAACAAATGCACAGGCTTGTCAACGAAATAATACACACAATAGAAAACAAACAATATTGTACAGCCCTATTCATGGACATAGAGAAAGCTTTCGACAAAATAAACCACGAAAGCCTAATACAAACAATCAAGAAACAATTCCCGGAAAAAATATACCAAATAATAAAATCATACATAAGCAACAGAACCTTCACAGTAAAAATCAAGGACGCACACTCCGAAGCAAAAGACATCAAAGCAGGTGTTCCACAAGGAAGCGTCCTAGGACCCATACTATACACATTATACACGGCCAACATTCCAACAACTACCAATAGCAAAATACTGACATTCGCGGACGACACAGCCGTGCTAGTCAGGCACACTAACCCTGTAACAGCAGCCACAATACTACAAGAGCACATCACAAAAATAGAAAAGTGGCTACAGGACAAACAAATCAAAGCTAACCCTGACAAATGCAACCACATTACATTCACATTGAGAAAACAGATAACACCAAACATCTTCCTGAACGGCACGCAAATAACACAAACAAGGCAAGTCAAATACCTTGGACTTCACATAGATACACACTTCACATGGAAACAGCACATCAAATCAATAATAGACAAGATACAGATAGCAAGGAGACAAATGTACTGGCTAACAAGCCGAAAATCCAAACTAAGCACAGAAAACAAACTGAAAATATACAAAATAATCATAAAGCCAATCTGGACATACGGAATTCCACTATGGGGAACAGCAGCAATGAGCCATATAAACAAAATAGAAACAATCCAAGCCAAAATCCTTAGAACAATGGTAAACGCCCCGTGGTACGTTAGAAACGAGGACATAAGGAAAGACCTCGGAATACCAACGGTCAAGGAGGAGATTACCAGATTCGCAACAAGATACAGAACAAGAATAGAAACACACCCGAACCATCTGGCAGCTGAAACGTGCAACACAACAAACATCGTAAGAAGACTAAAAAGGAAACACCCAATAGACCTCATAAAAGATATAACTTAGAAAAAAAAAACGAAGCTGGCACCCCGCTGGGGGTAGCCGCCCACATGCTATATTATTTTTTATTTATATTTTTTTTTCTTCACCAACAAGATATAACACTTTACCAAATGTCCGCAAGGACAAATTGTAAAATAACCAAAATAAAATAAAAAAAAAAAAAAAAAAAAACAATCGTACATCGACGACACAGAGTTTTCGAAATTATGTGAAAAGTGAAATAGTGTAATATAAGTTGCAACAGACCAACGAAGACAATCAATTTGTGAGTGTCTAATTATTTTCATAAAGTTAATAATCGTAATTGTATTTTGTGTTAAAAACAATAGAATTCGTAATAAATTATATTTCGTCATGTTCTACAACCACTTTCATATAACAAATATTTTAATTAACTAAAATCTTGCACAAATTATGTAATTTGCTTTATGTACGTTACGTTTCCGTTACGTCGTTTTCATTATCGTGTAATAAGAAACGGCTGCTTTGATGATCTGAAAACAAAAACTCCGCTCGTACAAACGTACGTTTGAAGTGTTTAAAGCCAGTTTGGTAACAAATTGTTATGGCACGTCCGCGAAAGATCGTAAACTTAGTAGTATTAAATGTTAACAGAGGAGGATTAATATAACACTAGTACCTATAACATACGAATTTTAGGTGGAAAAGCGTAACACGGCGATTTGTATTTACAAAAAACAGTTTTGTTAAATAAGAAGATGAGGGATCGGAAGATTGAAACAGATGACTGAAAATTGGAAACCGGTTCAGAAAGTCAAATATTTTCAGCTTACTTAAGACAATCACAGCCAAGATACGAAGACATTAGTTTTTTGTGGATAAGTGAATTGATAACGTACCCAAAAATTTCATTATATTCGACACATTTGAGAAAGGTGTATTTGGATATAATTATTTTCAGTGGCCAAGTAGTTTCTACATTGATAATTTGTATACGAATGTGTACGAATTTATAGAATATTTAAAGGTGCAAAAATTTGCGAATCTAATCAGAGAAGATGTATAAATACCTCAAATATAACGTACATTGTGATATTTGGTAGATGAAATAAATCTCTATTTATATAAATATTTATATAAATTTTATTTTTTGATTGCTTTGATAAAAATATGAATTTGCGTAAACAAATGAGCTCTAATTATAATTTGTCTGTATCTATAAATTAAGAGATCAGACTGTGAAAGATTCAATTTTTCTTGATTTTAGTACAGTCAAGTACTATTTTATATTTTAGGGTTAGCTAATTTACATAGCATCATAATATATTCTTATTAATATTGAGTTTTTACTTATATAGAGTCATGAATATCCTTTAGTGTGTTTATTACAAAATGATCTTAACCTTAAGGTGCTTAAGCATAAGCGCGTGAAACAGTTGAATAAATAAAAGTATGTACTGAACTAATTAATTAGTCGATATGGAAAATGTAGGTAAGGTTAATTGTATCAAATAATATCGTACCAACCTGTGCCAACAATGACATACAGACACATATCATCAGTATTCTCACAGAAATAAGCAAATAAATATGGTTTCAGTTAGCTTCAGATGTCTACATTAAAGTGTGCAAATCAGTCTGTCAAAAATATTTATAAAACTGTAGCATCTTTCTTTCTTTGCATTCATCGTCTTCCACTAGATAAAATAAGAACCGAATTCAGCTGTGATACTTTAAACTTTAAACGAAACAGATCTGGAGAAAAACTTGTAAAAGTTTTTTTAAATACTTTATTGCGAAAGTATTTCGCCTTTTGCTGGATAATATATGTCGGAGATGAAAGGACACCGGGTCCCCCCCGTTGGAATTATTTGGAAAAGCCTCAATACTGTAGCATTTACGAAATAACCCAGACACAGTCATTCGAAACTTGAGACAATGAGTTTAGGCTCGAGGCGACAATCGGTCGCCGAGCGTAGCCACGGTCACGGGATGAACGTTTCACCTAACAGAGATATAAAGTAACATAGCTTTCCTTTAAAGAATTGGCAGTACAGACACTTGACAATAAGACATTCCAACAGCCCCGCAGCTCGCCACACACAGACCCCATTCTTTCGGCCAGATGATCGCCAGATGCCGATGCATCGTTTACAGTTTATGTTCAGATAGCCTGAGGAACCGTTACAAATCTTAGGACTTAGTTAACTAAAGTCCTTCAGATTGACAAACAGTCTTTATTCTATCAGCCTGTAAATCTGTCACCTATTGCGGGAAGTTATGGGAAAACCTGATTTGGTCACGTACGACGTTGCCTGCTAGGAACTCTCTCTCTAGGGCGGCTAGCATCCTTTTCTAACCGCCAACATAGAAATTGACCAATTAACAGCAGCGTCTATTTCCCTCACCCTCCGAGTGGAGGCTTTCTTTGACGAATCCGATGATCTCGTGCCCTTAGGCACACCCCATCATAGTTTTCCTCTGCAGCGTCGTCGCGACGGAAAGTCATTCTTCTCTGGCAATCTGATTAGCTAAGAGTCAATCAAGCGTTCCTAGTATCGCGAGTAGTAAGTTGAGTTCGACTTGGACTTTGAAGCAAAGTATATTCGTTATCCCGTTGACCGTGGATTCGCTATATCGAACCTAGGGCCATTGTCATTAGCGTCCAGTTACCGCGTCCGATCGTCAATTTTGTATCAGCCATACTTGTGTAATAAATATCTGTGCGACAACCATGAACAACACTGGTGAAGATCCATTATACGCCCCTAACGCCAACCCGACATATATATTTACAAATCTTTGAATCACGATACTGATTTTAAAGAATGCGATGTGCCCTGATTTATTCATTAATATTCCTATAGTTGAGTTCCAATACCTCCGCATCATTTTTCTAATGATCTGACATATCTTTGCTTACATTTCTGAATTGATATCTATAAGAATTGTCGATAATTATAATTTTTATTATATAATTATGTACTATCGGGCTAACGACTAGAAACACTCCAACAAATTTTGTATTGCAGCTTATATTATAAGACACATATGATACGCAAGAAGCAACGTATGTATAACAAAATAATTAGTAAAAAATCAATGATGACCATTTGATTTGTAGCAAATATCAGCAAGTAACTTAATGCTTATGATGAAAAAGAAACTGAATTTGCAATCCTTGTATGTCATAAATTTTCCTATCTTGTAACGGCTAACAATCCATAAGCGTGCTGCATGACGTATTCCGTATTCGTATAAGAATACAGTTATACACATAAAAATTACCATATGTACCGCTAAAGTCTCGTAATACTTTTCGTGATTCTCGAAATAATAATCTGAATATATGAATACGCTTTTTCGAGTCCCGTTGAACGTCATGAGAATTTCTAAAGTAGATGGTACAGTTAAGTACAAGAGGTAACGAAATCATTAATATGTCAGCACCCAAAGCGTGTACTATAAATGACCAATATAAATTATGATCATGACCGATGCGGAAATTATTACGAATTTGCGCATTATATTAATAAACTTACGAAAATAGCTTACAATTAACACGAGCAGTCCTTTTTGTGAATATATTGTCATAATGTCATATTTTTCTTTTGATTTTATCGTTGCCTAGTTCGTAAATATATGATCCAACATCGATCTCAATCAGAATTTTCTGATGGAATTTAAAAGTATTAAGAACGGGGTATATGTATCTTTCGCAAATCTTAACCTTCGCGGCTTATATTTTTACGAAAATCCTAAAGTAGGAAACAAGTTTCTGCAATTATGACAAGGATAAGAATTTGAAACCTGTTACGGCGCGCTAGACGGTCAGTGCGACGTACCTTTCGGTCTGACCGCCGACGCCTATCTCTCGTCAAACTGACCTGCAGTAACCTAAGGAACCACCATAAACCGAATCTTTTCAACTTAATTTCGATTCATACAAATATTATTCGGTTTATGGATGGTCATTTGAACAGTCATTAGGTTTATTGCACTCTCTTGCTAATTACGGGGAAAGCAGATGTGTCCCGCTAAATGGCGGGTTTTTCCCAAGACAAGGCCACCCATGAGCCAAATATGCAGGAGACTTTCTCCTCGCATTATGTTTATTAACTTCGGCTATAACCAATGGGCATCGCGGATCGTGTGAACAACGAATCCGGGTCCTTGATTCGGTAAGGGCACACCCAAACCGATCTTTCCCCCTAAATGGCATGAGATGAGTCAGTCAAGTACAATTCTAGCCACCGAGGCAGTAACTTCAATTCACGCCAACGAGACAGTCGATTCTTCGCGTCAACATACTTCGGACGGTTCTTGCACTCATTCGGCAAGCTAGTCTAATAGTTTCACACGATATCGGGATTCATCGCGTTAACCGGTATCAATTTCAACATATTTCTATATACGTTCCAAGTGTTGTGAAAAGTGCGAAATAAATAAAAATATATAACTGGAGACTACAGTTATTTCAATATAACCACCCCTATTATCGTAACTGAAATCAGGGGATCGCCCTGCTCGCGGTGTCGATTCGTAGATCGTAACGGGAATTTACGACTCCCGTTGACGCGCCTAACGGAGACGCGTCTCCCCCGCGATTGGACGAAAATAACAAAACCTATACCTAGAAACGTGAAATTTGGACATTATATTCCTTTTATGATATAGTCATGGGATGAATAGAGAGGGGTTTTGGGAAATACAGATCTTAGAAGGATAAGAAGGGACTTTTAACTTTTTTTTTTCTAAAGGATACCTATGGGATATGTCCCAGGAGTTGCTAAAGTTAGATTATGAAATTCGGCATCTAAACTTCTCATTTAAAATAAACAAACATGTGTTTTAGCGTTTTTTGAAATCCAATTCTTATGGGAATGAAAACGGGGGACAAGTTGTTTTCTCAAAGGATAATCATATATCTGTATTCAATAAAGCTAGAAATTTAGGATTCGGCAAACTTCTCATTAGAAATAGATAAACACGTATGAATAAACGTGTTTGAACGTCTCCAGGTGGTTAAGAAATATAAATTGTCATAAAAGCAATTACTGGTAGGGCGAAGCCGTGGGCTGCTAGCTAATTATTAATGTATATACAGTGCTGGACAAAAGTATTGGCACAGCATGATTGTTATGATAGAAATGCTTATAACTACTAAACAAATTGATTTAAACAAAAAACTTTTTGACGTATTTATTTATTATCTATTCTAGTTTATTACATAACAAGAGCAACAATATAAATAAAATAATACGCAAAATAATAACAAAAATATATTTTTTGAACATTTTATGGGTGGACAAAACTATTGGCACAGTAGAATATTTACGCTTATAACTAATTACATAATAAACTTCTAATATTTTGTTGGCAGTCCTTTTCTTTTAAGGACTTCCTTTAATCTTCTGGGCATCGAGTGGACTAATTTTTTAGTGAATTCAGGTACAATATTGCTCCATTCCTGCAGAAGAACTTTCTTCAGTTCAGACTTGCTTGTGATATTATGTTTCCTAATTCTTTTTTCCAATTCGTTCCACACGTGCTCAATGGGATTCATATCGGGACTTTGAGGTGGTGTGTTTAATGTGTGGGCAGTATTATATATTATCCACTGACGAACAATATACGCCATATGTTTAGGATCTCGATCCTGCTGAAAATAGAAATCCCTGGGGAGGTTTAATTTTTGAGTACTTTTCAAAGATTTTGCTTGAGTATATTTAAATATACATATTTATCCATTATCTCATCAATGAATATAAGTTCTCCTACACCCGATGATGCCATACATCCCCACACCATTAAACCACCACCCCCATGTTTCATGGTGGCTTGCAGATTCAGTTCGTCCATCTCTGTGTTGGGTTTTCGCCATACTAATATTCTGTCGTCAGATTTAAAAATATTAAACTTACTTTCATCTGAAAACATGATCTTTTCCCAAAAATCAGTATCTTTCGTAACAAACTCTTTCGCGAATTCCACTCTTTTCTTTTGGTTTATTTTACTGATGTAGGGCTTTCTTCGTGCTGCACGGGCAGAATAACCGGCATCCTTCAATACCCTACGTACAGTTTTGGTACTTACTTCTTTTTCACACTCAGCTTTTAACATCGAAGCAATTTCAGTCGAATTAGTTTTTGGATCCTTCTTTACAATATTTACGATTTTCCTTTTTTCTCGAATTGTTACCTTAGAAGGGCGACCACTCCTAATTTGATTCTCTAGATTTTCTTCACTTTTAAAGCGTTTTATGACTGAACGCACAGTAAAACGACTTCTGTTTATGATTTGTGCAATTTCGTTGTAAGATTTATTCATCTTATATAAATTTAATATTATTTTTCTTTCTTCAATTGTGGTTTCTTTCGTTTTTCTAGACATTATTACTCTTTCTTGGTTTTTTGTTGTTTAATAACTGAAGTCTCCAGTTTCACTGATCGAGTGTTATAATTAAGAAGATTAAAGGAAGTCCTTAAAAGAAAAGGACTGCCAACAAAATATTAGAAGTTTATTATGTAATTAGTTATAAGCGTAAATATTCTACTGTGCCAATACTTTTGTCCACCCATAAAATGTTCAAAAAATATATTTTTGTTATTATTTTGCGTATTATTTTATTTATATTGTTGCTCTTGTTATGTAATAAACTAGGATAGATAATAAATAAATACGTCAAAAAGTTTTTTGTTTAAATCAATTTGTTTAATAGTTATAAGCATTTGTATCATAACAATCTTGCTGTGCCAATACTTTTGTCCAGCACTGTATAAGCTAAAAGGAACAAAACAATTAAAACATTTAACTCACCAAAATCACGGCATAAAATTGTATCAGAAATTAAAAAATCTTTCATCTTTCCAACGTTAAAAGGTTAGCTATATATTATTGATTTACATAGGACTTACAAGATATTGCATATAATATTAATCCTACTGTTTCTATGATTTTATGTATATATAAGAGGCGTTTGTAATTTTCATAACAGTATATTTTATGTTTTTTTACTTCTTTCTAATCACTACAGATGAAAGTGAATAAATTGTGTTACATTTTTAGGTGAACTTGTAGAAACTTACTTCCTCTTCGATTCCGATAATCTTTTAATATGTTGTAAAGCTCAATATTTTTAACAATTTTTTTTTGACCTGAAATAAGGGACACATTGTTACTACAATACGACCCAAGTTGTCTAGTAATCACCGTGAAAGTTTAAAATCTAAAATACATATATGTCGGAGATGAAAGGACACCGGGCCCCCCCCGTTGGAATTATTTGGAAAAGCCTCAATACTGTAGTATCTACGAAATAACCCAGACACAGTCATTCGAAACTTGAGACAATGAGTTTAGGCTCGAGGCGACAACCGGTCGCCGAGCGTAGCCACGGTCACGGGATGAATGTTCCACCTAACAGAGAAGTGCCAATATTATGAGACACACGTTGTGTTAACAATCAAACCCCGAGCAGGGACAATGTCGCAGCTACGCAGGTCTGCCTAGCAACGGCTGCTGCAATCTTGTTGGTATCCCCGGCCAATATTCAACAAAACGAGCTCGATCGTAAGGAGAGGAAAGTTTTCATCATTCTTTTGTTCTTGCGATCTCCTTGGAGAGTTACACATCGTCTTTAAGGGCAGTATATGTACCGAGCGTCACAGCGAACGTTGCTTTTGTGCTTCAAAGTATATTCTGAGTTTAACAAGGAGTTAGCCCGTTGACCGTGGATTCGCTATATCGAACCTAGGGCCATTGTCATTAGCGTCCAGCTACCGCGTCCGATTGTCAATCTTGTATCAGCCATACTTGTGTAATAAATATCTGTGCGACAACCATGAACAACACTGGTGAAGATTCATTATACGTCCCTACCATCAACCCGACATATATATATAACTGTTAGCCAGATCGGTTCATGTTGTAGTCTAACGAGATTATCGACTAGAATTGCGATTGACTTTTTCAAGTACGTATATCGACTTACTAAAGTAGAACATCGCAAGCATGCTTCCTCTATTAGCGTATGTGGTCATGATGGCAAATTCTTCTTTCAAACGATCGATTGCCCAGTCCTCGGACATGTCATTCAAAAGGGATTTGAGCTATAATATTTGTAAGGTTGGTGTGCAAACTAGAATGTTTAATAAAATCTTGCCATGATTGGCAAATATTTGCTTACCTTTTTTGCGTTCAGAACATAGTTACCATGTTTTATGATCATGAGAAATCCCGCACCTATTAAGGACGACTGCTCTATCACAACTTCCAAACTACCTATATGTATGACTCTCGCTACCTTGATTTAAAATCAATGGTCTATCCTTAATTATTTGTAACTAGTACTTGTATCAATTATTAATAAAGGCTATTATTAAGAAAATCGCGATAATGCCATTTAAATTTTCTTAGTTTAGGAACCGGGCATTTGAATTTCAAGCAAATTAAGTATTTTATAAGTATTTATTATTGTTCATCATTTTATTAAAAGTAACAACTTTCTTTTTCAAATGAGATATTGGTATCAAAACAAAATTCGCAAAGTGTGAAGTTTCGGTAATGATTGCATTTAAGAGTTAATTATGTCTTCCTAAAATTATTTAAGGACTGAGAACCCTTTACGCGATCATCCAGGACTCTTTTTACCGCGAAGCTTTCTTAAAATTGAAAGTTATATTTTAAATGTAAATGATTTGGACTACCCATAAATTTTACTTGCATTTCATATCGGTTAAAACAGAGGAGCAATGGGAGGTAGTTTACGTCAGTATCGTTGAATGTTTCATTATGATGTTGTGTTGTGAATGTTAACGGATTGCGACATAAATTGATAGACGTGTACCTGTACAATGATAGACGATCCCATAGTAATATACACCATAGCCCATAAAATGAATTTTACTTTATTTTGATCTGGCCAAACCCCATTCAGTTTCGCGAATATTTTCGTTATCTTTAAGAATCGCGCTTCTAGTGTAGCTCTATTCATGATGAAAGTTCAGTCTCAACTAAATGAACACTCGGCATTTCTGTAAATCATTACTGTCATACTGTAAATGGAACCTTTTAACGTACATGAAAAATGTATCTACGATAGAGTGCTTCCATCCTCAACTCACTGTCAATCATACATCACAAATGCAACGTATGTGTTCTATATACATCATGAATATTTAATCATTACATTTGGAGAAGGAATTAGCAACTATTCTCGTTATGCGTATGTACTACTTACATATATTCTGTATGTCATAGATGTTGGAAACAAGAGATATTTAGATACACAATCGTACATCAGTTCCCTTTCGACTGCCGAAGAGTGCAGACGTGCCTGGTGCCCGGAGAGGTCTCTCCGTCGAAATCGGACGTGGAAAAAAGTGCCCCCGAAAGTGCGAAAAGCGGGGAAAACAAAGCAATGCAACGAGTGCCACCGCTCAGGATATCAAACAACGGTGAAACATACGCCATATACAAAACCATGGAAATCCATGAATGCACAGAAACCGAAATGGATATGACTCAGATGAATGACGAGAGAAACACCACCAACAACGATCTAACACAACAAGACGAAAGCTGGAAGGTCGTAACTCCCAGCAAAAGAAGAAAAATTACAACAAACGCAAATACTAGGAGGGCTGCAGAAACAGAAAGTAAGCAGTGGCTCCAAGAAATCCCACTACAAAACCCCTTCAGCATACTACCACAAGAGAAGGAACCAGAAACAACTGAAACAACTGAAAAACCAATAACACACAACCCCAAACCACCGCCAATATACATCGATGCGCAAATAATAGACCCCCTCCTCGAACTGCTAAACAATACGGCAGGCAAAGAAAACTACTCAATAAAACAATTAAAACTGGACCAGGTAAAAGTGCAAACCAACGCCCCAGAAACCTACAGAAAAGTGGTAAAAGTGCTAAAAGAAAAAAACGCCGGGTACCACACCTACCAGCTCAAAACTGACAAAAGCTATAAAGCAGTTATCAGAGGGCTACACCCAAGAACAAACACAAGCAACATATGCGACGAACTAGCCAAAATCGGACACCAGGTAAGAGCAATAAACAACATAACGAGATTTGACACCAAACAACCACTACCGCTGTTCCTAATAGAACTAGAACCGAACAAAAACAACAAGGAAATCTATGACATTAAACAAATCTTAAACACAATAATCACAGTCGAACCACCCAGACAAAAAAAAGACATACCTCAGTGCATGCGGTGCCAACAATATGGGCACACAAAAAATTACTGCAACAGAAACCCGGTGTGCGTCAAATGCGCAGGAAAGCACCTGACAACTTACTGCCCATATACGGGAAAAATAAACGAGGTAAAGTGCTACAACTGCAACGGAAACCACCCAGCCAGCTACAAAGGCTGCCCAGCCAGAAAAATACTCCAACGTAAATTGTTTCCGCCGCTTAGAAGCAGGACATATAACTACCACCAGACACAACAAGACAGGGCAGAAGCTGAGACACCAATTAAAGTACAGTACGTAATGAACAACAACCACAACAATATCAACACCACTGGCAGTCGAAGCTACGCGCAAGCAACCAAGGAAGTAACACCCGTAGCCAACCAAAACCACAACAACAACACCAACGACGCTACAGAAATAAAAGAACTATTAAAACAATCCATCAAAAGCACCGACATGTTAACAAGAACGATAAGCGAACTAAACGAAGCATTCAAGCAGCAATCACTGCAAATCACAGCTATGATACAACTGATAACAAACATGCTAAGCAAAAAGTAAAAGCGGACATACTAAAAATAGCTGCCTGGAACTCTAACGGCCTACAACAAAGGGCCTTTGAAACCAAAGCATTCCTGTATCACAACAACATAGACATACTACTCGTATCAGAAACGCATTTCACAACAAAAAGCTACATAAAAATACCGCACTATATCGTATACGATACCAAGCACCCCTCAGGAAAAGCACACGGAGGGACCGCAGTGATAATAAGAAACGACATTAAACACCATTTACACAGCCAAGTTAGTAAAGAACGTATACAAGCAACCACCGTTGCCGTACAAACTAGCAGCAACCGTCTACAGCTGTCAGCAGTATATGCACCACCGCGACACAAAATTACAACACAAATGTGGGAAGAATACTTCCAACAACTAGGCGACAAGTTTATCGCAGCAGGAGACTACAACTCAAAGCACACAACATGGGGATCAAGAATCACTACACCTCGAGGCAGAACCCTGGAAAAACACATCAGGAAAAACAATCTCAATATATTATCCACAGGAAGACCGACATACTGGCCGACAGACCTGAGCAAAATCCCTGACCTACTCGACTTTGCAGTCACAAAGGGATTAAACGGAAATAAAATAAATATAGCATCCAGCCTCGAGCTTAGCTCCGACCATACACCCATAATAATAACATACAGAAACAAGCCAATACTCTACAACAACTCAGAGACGCTATGCAACAAATCCACTAATTGGCAAACCTTCAAAGAAATAATCGAGAGCAAAATCAACTGCAACATCCCACTGAAAACGCCCCAACACATCGAACAAGCTGTAACAACACTTACAGAAACTATACAAGAGGCAGCACGGGCAACCACAAAACCAGAAACTACCACTAGACAAACAAAACAAATCCCATCTGACATCCTCGAAAAAATTAGAGATAAAAGAAAAGCGAAAGCAAAATGGCAAAAACATAGAACAAAAGAAAACAAAAAACACCTAAACAAACTTGCAAAGGAAATAAAAAACAAAATAAAAGAGCACAACAACAACGAATTCACAAAGTTCATAGAGTCACTATCTGCACACGAGAACTACAACTACTCACTATGGAAAGCCACAAAAAAAATAAAGAAGGCGATAAAACCAGCCCCAGCAATCAGAAAAGCAGACAACACATGGGCAAGAAGCAACGAAGAACAAGCCGAAGAATTTTCCATCCACCTATGCAACACATTTACACCACACAACATCAATAACAGCAACCACAATAGCCATACGGACGACGACGCGATAGCCACTAGCACTGCAATCGACAAGCAATACACCATACCCAAAACAACAGCACAAGAAATAAGAAACATAATAGAAAAAACAAAAAACAACAAAGCACCAGGAATCGACCTAATCAATGGCAAAATATTGAAAAACCTCCCTCCAAAAGCGATACGGTTAATTACAATAATATTCAATGCAATACTAAGAATACAATATTATCCTGCATTATGGAAACAGGCACAAATCATAATGTTACCCAAACCAGGCAAAGACCCACATGAAGCAACATCCTACAGACCAATATCACTACTCCCCGTGCTCTCCAAAATACTAGAAAAAGTAATATACGCCCGACTAAAACCAATAATAGAGAAGGAAAAACTAATACCAGACCATCAATTTGGATTCAGAAATAAACACTCCACCATAGAACAAATGCACAGGCTTGTCAACGAAATAATACACACAATAGAAAACAAACAATATTGTACAGCCCTATTCATGGACATAGAGAAAGCTTTCGACAAAATAAACCACGAAAGCCTAATACAAACAATCAAGAAACAATTCCCGGAAAAAATATACCAAATAATAAAATCATACATAAGCAACAGAACCTTCACAGTAAAAATCAAGGACGCACACTCCGAAGCAAAAGACATCAAAGCAGGTGTTCCACAAGGAAGCGTCCTAGGACCCATACTATACACATTATACACGGCCAACATTCCAACAACTACCAATAGCAAAATACTGACATTCGCGGACGACACAGCCGTGCTAGTCAGGCACACTAACCCTGTAACAGCAGCCACAATACTACAAGAGCACATCACAAAAATAGAAAAGTGGCTACAGGACAAACAAATCAAAGCTAACCCTGACAAATGCAACCACATTACATTCACATTGAGAAAACAGATAACACCAAACATCTTCCTGAACGGCACGCAAATAACACAAACAAGGCAAGTCAAATACCTTGGACTTCACATAGATACACACTTCACATGGAAACAGCACATCAAATCAATAATAGACAAGATACAGATAGCAAGGAGACAAATGTACTGGCTAACAAGCCGAAAATCCAAACTAAGCACAGAAAACAAACTGAAAATATACAAAATAATCATAAAGCCAATCTGGACATACGGAATTCCACTATGGGGAACAGCAGCAATGAGCCATATAAACAAAATAGAAACAATCCAAGCCAAAATCCTTAGAACAATGGTAAACGCCCCGTGGTACGTTAGAAACGAGGACATAAGGAAAGACCTCGGAATACCAACGGTCAAGGAGGAGATTACCAGATTCGCAACAAGATACAGAACAAGAATAGAAACACACCCGAACCATCTGGCAGCTGAAACGTGCAACACAACAAACATCGTAAGAAGACTAAAAAGGAAACACCCAATAGACCTCATAAAAGATATAACTTAGAAAAAAAAAACGAAGCTGGCACCCCGCTGGGGGTAGCCGCCCACATGCTATATTATTTTTTATTTATATTTTTTTTTCTTCACCAACAAGATATAACACTTTACCAAATGTCCGCAAGGACAAATTGTAAAATAACCAAAATAAAATAAAAAAAAAAAAAAAAAAAAACAATCGTACATCGACGACACAGAGTTTTCGAAATTATGTGAAAAGTGAAATAGTGTAATATAAGTTGCAACAGACCAACGAAGACAATCAATTTGTGAGTGTCTAATTATTTTCATAAAGTTAATAATCGTAATTGTATTTTGTGTTAAAAACAATAGAATTCGTAATAAATTATATTTCGTCATGTTCTACAACCACTTTCATATAACAAATATTTTAATTAACTAAAATCTTGCACAAATTATGTAATTTGCTTTATGTACGTTACGTTTCCGTTACGTCGTTTTCATTATCGTGTAATAAGAAACGGCTGCTTTGATGATCTGAAAACAAAAACTCCGCTCGTACAAACGTACGTTTGAAGTGTTTAAAGCCAGTTTGGTAACAAATTGTTATGGCACGTCCGCGAAAGATCGTAAACTTAGTAGTATTAAATGTTAACAGAGGAGGATTAATATAACACTAGTACCTATAACATACGAATTTTAGGTGGAAAAGCGTAACACGGCGATTTGTATTTACAAAAAACAGTTTTGTTAAATAAGAAGATGAGGGATCGGAAGATTGAAACAGATGACTGAAAATTGGAAACCGGTTCAGAAAGTCAAATATTTTCAGCTTACTTAAGACAATCACAGCCAAGATACGAAGACATTAGTTTTTTGTGGATAAGTGAATTGATAACGTACCCAAAAATTTCATTATATTCGACACATTTGAGAAAGGTGTATTTGGATATAATTATTTTCAGTGGCCAAGTAGTTTCTACATTGATAATTTGTATACGAATGTGTACGAATTTATAGAATATTTAAAGGTGCAAAAATTTGCGAATCTAATCAGAGAAGATGTATAAATACCTCAAATATAACGTACATTGTGATATTTGGTAGATGAAATAAATCTCTATTTATATAAATATTTATATAAATTTTATTTTTTGATTGCTTTGATAAAAATATGAATTTGCGTAAACAAATGAGCTCTAATTATAATTTGTCTGTATCTATAAATTAAGAGATCAGACTGTGAAAGATTCAATTTTTCTTGATTTTAGTACAGTCAAGTACTATTTTATATTTTAGGGTTAGCTAATTTACATAGCATCATAATATATTCTTATTAATATTGAGTTTTTACTTATATAGAGTCATGAATATCCTTTAGTGTGTTTATTACAAAATGATCTTAACCTTAAGGTGCTTAAGCATAAGCGCGTGAAACAGTTGAATAAATAAAAGTATGTACTGAACTAATTAATTAGTCGATATGGAAAATGTAGGTAAGGTTAATTGTATCAAATAATATCGTACCAACCTGTGCCAACAATGACATACAGACACATATCATCAGTATTCTCACAGAAATAAGCAAATAAATATGGTTTCAGTTAGCTTCAGATGTCTACATTAAAGTGTGCAAATCAGTCTGTCAAAAATATTTATAAAACTGTAGCATCTTTCTTTCTTTGCATTCATCGTCTTCCACTAGATAAAATAAGAACCGAATTCAGCTGTGATACTTTAAACTTTAAACGAAACAGATCTGGAGAAAAACTTGTAAAAGTTTTTTTAAATACTTTATTGCGAAAGTATTTCGCCTTTTGCTGGATAATATATGTCGGAGATGAAAGGACACCGGGTCCCCCCCGTTGGAATTATTTGGAAAAGCCTCAATACTGTAGCATTTACGAAATAACCCAGACACAGTCATTCGAAACTTGAGACAATGAGTTTAGGCTCGAGGCGACAATCGGTCGCCGAGCGTAGCCACGGTCACGGGATGAACGTTTCACCTAACAGAGATATAAAGTAACATAGCTTTCCTTTAAAGAATTGGCAGTACAGACACTTGACAATAAGACATTCCAACAGCCCCGCAGCTCGCCACACACAGACCCCATTCTTTCGGCCAGATGATCGCCAGATGCCGATGCATCGTTTACAGTTTATGTTCAGATAGCCTGAGGAACCGTTACAAATCTTAGGACTTAGTTAACTAAAGTCCTTCAGATTGACAAACAGTCTTTATTCTATCAGCCTGTAAATCTGTCACCTATTGCGGGAAGTTATGGGAAAACCTGATTTGGTCACGTACGACGTTGCCTGCTAGGAACTCTCTCTCTAGGGCGGCTAGCATCCTTTTCTAACCGCCAACATAGAAATTGACCAATTAACAGCAGCGTCTATTTCCCTCACCCTCCGAGTGGAGGCTTTCTTTGACGAATCCGATGATCTCGTGCCCTTAGGCACACCCCATCATAGTTTTCCTCTGCAGCGTCGTCGCGACGGAAAGTCATTCTTCTCTGGCAATCTGATTAGCTAAGAGTCAATCAAGCGTTCCTAGTATCGCGAGTAGTAAGTTGAGTTCGACTTGGACTTTGAAGCAAAGTATATTCGTTATCCCGTTGACCGTGGATTCGCTATATCGAACCTAGGGCCATTGTCATTAGCGTCCAGTTACCGCGTCCGATCGTCAATTTTGTATCAGCCATACTTGTGTAATAAATATCTGTGCGACAACCATGAACAACACTGGTGAAGATCCATTATACGCCCCTAACGCCAACCCGACATATATATTTACAAATCTTTGAATCACGATACTGATTTTAAAGAATGCGATGTGCCCTGATTTATTCATTAATATTCCTATAGTTGAGTTCCAATACCTCCGCATCATTTTTCTAATGATCTGACATATCTTTGCTTACATTTCTGAATTGATATCTATAAGAATTGTCGATAATTATAATTTTTATTATATAATTATGTACTATCGGGCTAACGACTAGAAACACTCCAACAAATTTTGTATTGCAGCTTATATTATAAGACACATATGATACGCAAGAAGCAACGTATGTATAACAAAATAATTAGTAAAAAATCAATGATGACCATTTGATTTGTAGCAAATATCAGCAAGTAACTTAATGCTTATGATGAAAAAGAAACTGAATTTGCAATCCTTGTATGTCATAAATTTTCCTATCTTGTAACGGCTAACAATCCATAAGCGTGCTGCATGACGTATTCCGTATTCGTATAAGAATACAGTTATACACATAAAAATTACCATATGTACCGCTAAAGTCTCGTAATACTTTTCGTGATTCTCGAAATAATAATCTGAATATATGAATACGCTTTTTCGAGTCCCGTTGAACGTCATGAGAATTTCTAAAGTAGATGGTACAGTTAAGTACAAGAGGTAACGAAATCATTAATATGTCAGCACCCAAAGCGTGTACTATAAATGACCAATATAAATTATGATCATGACCGATGCGGAAATTATTACGAATTTGCGCATTATATTAATAAACTTACGAAAATAGCTTACAATTAACACGAGCAGTCCTTTTTGTGAATATATTGTCATAATGTCATATTTTTCTTTTGATTTTATCGTTGCCTAGTTCGTAAATATATGATCCAACATCGATCTCAATCAGAATTTTCTGATGGAATTTAAAAGTATTAAGAACGGGGTATATGTATCTTTCGCAAATCTTAACCTTCGCGGCTTATATTTTTACGAAAATCCTAAAGTAGGAAACAAGTTTCTGCAATTATGACAAGGATAAGAATTTGAAACCTGTTACGGCGCGCTAGACGGTCAGTGCGACGTACCTTTCGGTCTGACCGCCGACGCCTATCTCTCGTCAAACTGACCTGCAGTAACCTAAGGAACCACCATAAACCGAATCTTTTCAACTTAATTTCGATTCATACAAATATTATTCGGTTTATGGATGGTCATTTGAACAGTCATTAGGTTTATTGCACTCTCTTGCTAATTACGGGGAAAGCAGATGTGTCCCGCTAAATGGCGGGTTTTTCCCAAGACCAAGGCCACCCATGAGCCAAATATGCAGGAGACTTTCTCCTCGCATTATGTTTATTAACTTCGGCTATAACCAATGGGCATCGCGGATCGTGTGAACAACGAATCCGGGTCCTTGATTCGGTAAGGGCACACCCAAACCGATCTTTCCCCCTAAATGGCATGAGATGAGTCAGTCAAGTACAATTCTAGCCACCGAGGCAGTAACTTCAATTCACGCCAACGAGACAGTCGATTCTTCGCGTCAACATACTTCGGACGGTTCTTGCACTCATTCGGCAAGCTAGTCTAATAGTTTCACACGATATCGGGATTCATCGCGTTAACCGGTATCAATTTCAACATATTTCTATATACGTTCCAAGTGTTGTGAAAAGTGCGAAATAAATAAAAATATATAACTGGAGACTACAGTTATTTCAATATAACCACCCCTATTATCGTAACTGAAATCAGGGGATCGCCCTGCTCGCGGTGTCGATTCGTAGATCGTAACGGGAATTTACGACTCCCGTTGACGCGCCTAACGGAGACGCGTCTCCCCGCGATTGGACGAAAATAACAAAACCTATACCTAGAAACGTGAAATTTGGACATTATATTCCTTTTATGATATAGTCATGGGATGAATAGAGAGGGGTTTTGGGAAATACAGATCTTAGAAGGATAAGAAGGGACTTTTAACTTTTTTTTTTCTAAAGGATACCTATGGGATATGTCCCAGGAGTTGCTAAAGTTAGATTATGAAATTCGGCATCTAAACTTCTCATTTAAAATAAACAAACATGTGTTTTAGCGTTTTTTGAAATCCAATTCTTATGGGAATGAAAACGGGGGACAAGTTGTTTTCTCAAAGGATAATCATATATCTGTATTCAATAAAGCTAGAAATTTAGGATTCGGCAAACTTCTCATTAGAAATAGATAAACACGTATGAATAAACGTGTTTGAACGTCTCCAGGTGGTTAAGAAATATAAATTGTCATAAAAGCAATTACTGGTAGGGCGAAGCCGTGGGCTGCTAGCTAATTATTAATGTATATATAAGCTAAAAGGAACAAAACAATTAAAACATTTAACTCACCAAAATCACGGCATAAAATTGTATCAGAAATTAAAAAATCTTTCATCTTTCCAACGTTAAAAGGTTAGCTATATATTATTGATTTACATAGGACTTACAAGATATTGCATATAATATTAATCCTACTGTTTCTATGATTTTATGTATATATAAGAGGCGTTTGTAATTTTCATAACAGTATATTTTATGTTTTTTTACTTCTTTCTAATCACTACAGATGAAAGTGAATAAATTGTGTTACATTTTTAGGTGAACTTGTAGAAACTTACTTCCTCTTCGATTCCGATAATCTTTTAATATGTTGTAAAGCTCAATATTTTTAACAATTTTTTTTTGACCTGAAATAAGGGACACATTGTTACTACAATACGACCCAAGTTGTCTAGTAATCACCGTGAAAGTTTAAAATCTAAAATACAGGGTACGCCGTTAGAATTCGGACAGAATTCAATTTGTAGTTCCCACCATATTAGAATTCAGATGTTTGTGCTGATTGACTCTGAAGTTAGTTAAATATGTCAATAAGTCTTCTATAACCTCAAAATGACAGAACTCGTTAAGCAAAACCCGGAATACGATAGAAGAGCGGCGATTATAGAAAGTCTTCGCGCCGGGAGAACGCCGGTCGAAATTATAAAATTCTTTAGCTACCCAAGATCGACGGTATACGACATTGCTAAGAGATACGCAGCCTCAGAGTGGTTCGAGAAGGGTTCTCCTTCTCCGGCGAGAAAAGTTCAGGTTAGGGAAAAATCAACAAGGACGCCAGAAATTATTCAAAGGGCCCAAGACATGATTTTGGAAGATCCGGGAACTTCTGACAGGTCCTGAAGACAGTAATAAAGCCGTGGATGGAAATTACGGCTTCTGGAAGGCCGTATTTATTTCAACAAGATGGCGCACCTGCTCACACAAGTCATCTTGTTCAAAATTGGCTCTCTGACAATGTGGACATGTTTTGGTCGAAAGATTTCTGGCCTCCTAACAGTCCCGACCTAAACCCATTGGACTATTACGTGTGGGGCGTTATCGAGAGACAAACTAATAAATGCAGGCACCCCAACGTCAACTCCCTACGAGCTGCTATCGAGTCAGAATTCGCGACAATTAAACGCGACCAGTTGAAGTCAGCGTGCTCGCGCTTTAGAGCAAGAATAGAGCAGGTCATAGAGGCAGAGGGTGGTTACATAGAATAAAAGTTCTCAGCAAGGACCCTTTAAATGAGATATAACAACATTTTCATGTGTTTTTGTGTATTGACTTAAATAAACAACTTTCTGCACAAAACTTCTTTTGTCCGGATTCTAACGGCGCACCCTGTATATCGGAACTATTCTACTGCTCTGCTTGTGACCGCTTGAGATTGCCACCTAATAATTCTTTAAGTAATCACTAAATTAACCTTTAAGTTGAAAGTTTTCATATAGGTTACACTTATAAATAATCTGTATTGAAGCCACATGTTCACAATAGAAAGTTATAATTTCAAGAGAAACTAGAGGTTGGAAAGATATCATAAATGACTCGAATACATACAATATAATAGAGTTTCATTTAACGTTAACTAAATACATTAAAACTCCGAGAAGTTAAAAGAAAGTATATGCTCAAAAAAATATTACATTTTTAGAAATAATACTTATTTGTATAGAAAAATTATTTGAAATATGTGACAAACTATTTTGGTAGTAAATATAACAGGAATTTGTTCTATATTAGAATAAATAAAGTGTTAAATTTGCGAATATTTTTGACACATTAAACACGTATTGTTAACATGTAACAGTTTATTCACTTTCATCTTTATTAAGAAAAAAAGCAGTAAAAGAATAGAAAACATAATGTTACAAAAATTACATACAGCTGTTGTATTTACATTAGCGCACACAAGTATCTGCATATTTACATACTTTTAGCAAGATGTCCTTTAATTACTAAATTATGAATATGAGGAGGTTGGTTGGTTGTGTTTTTATTTAAATGACGAGATAATTCGAAGTTAAAATCGTCAAATGTATTTAAAATAATTAATAAATAAATACAGATAATGTTCGTTAAGACGCTCGTACTAATGGATTCGCTAAAGACAATGTATAAATCGCTAATAAGATCGCTGATAACTGAAACTCTTACGGTTGCGTTCGTTTATTTATACTGGTCGGGGAAGAGCCAGAAAATTTGAATTCGAGTTTACTTGACGGTTGCACGTAGCGGCGACATTGTTTTACCCGGTGTTTATTTATTGTTACATTATGTGTATCCTAACGGTATTCATACACCGAGGCAAAACAACAACATGATTCGAATTGTCCTCTAGCTCATGTGCCGCTACAAATAAATCAAACTGCAGTTGTCTTATTCTTTATAATCACTAAACTACAAATTTTTATGTTTTTATGGGATATTTAACAATTTTCAGATAAAGATAAGTAGATAAAACGAATTTCTATTTCAGTTCTATATTTTTACTTATGTCATCAAAATAGACGAAAATCTGCGGTCTAATAATAATAATTGATTTGGGAAGAATATATGCAGTAATACAACTTGCATTGGGAATTGTCAAATCTTACAAAACTGTTTTTATACTTGAAAAACTCCTGATCTTCTGATTCTGATGAACGCTGTATCCAATTGAAAGTGCTCAGGAGCAGACATTTGATCTTTATAAATTGTCCTACTGCGAATCTGATGATGCGCCTGATATAACATCCGCAATCTATTAACTACTGTTACTATAAATGTAACTGGAATATGTACTTATGAGAATTAATGCAGATGAAATCATACAAATAGTAGAATTAATATAATATCAATATCTTACAGATCCTATGTAAGAATCAATAATATCCTGCTATATCCTTAGCATTGTAAAAAACTGAAGTTTTGTCATTATTTATGTAAATTGTATCCCAACATTTTTATGAATTAAATATTTTAAATTTCGTAATTCCTTTCAAGAATACATGAATAATAATTGTACTGTAAGTACAGTTCCCTTTTAACTGCCGAAGAGTGCAGACGTGCCGGGTGCCCGGAGAGATCTCTACGTCAAAACCGGACGTGAAAGAAAAAGTGCCCCCGAAAGTGCGAAAAGCGGGGAACAAAGAAATGCAACGAGTGCCACCGCTCAGGATATCAAACAACGGCGAAACATACGCCATACACAAAAGCATAGAAATCCAAGAAAGCACAGAAACCGAAATGGATATCACTCAAATGAGTGACGATAGAAACACCATCAACAACAAACTAACACAACAAGATGAATGCTGGAAGGTCGTAACTCCCAGCAAAAGAAGAAAATTAACAACAAACGCAAATACTAGGAGGGTTGTAGAAACAGAAAGGAAGCAATGGATCCAGGAAATTCTTCTACAAAACCCCTTCAGCGCACTGCCACAAGAGAAGGAAACAGACACAATGGAAAAACCAACACACAACGCCAAACCACCACCAATATACATCGATGCGCAAGTAATAGACCCCATCCTCGAACTGCTAAACAATACAGCAGGCAAAGAAAATTACAACATCAAGCAACTAAAACTAGAACAGATAAAAGTGCAAACGAACACCCCAGAAACATATAGAAAAATGGTAAAACTAGTAAAGGAAAAAAACACCGGATACCACACCTACCAATTGAAATCGGAAAAAAGCTACAAAGTTGTAATCAGAGGATTACACCCAAGGACAAACACAAGCAACATATGTGACGAACTAGCCAAAATCGGACACCAGGTAAGGGTAATAAACAACATAACACGATTTGATACCAAACAACCACTACCGCTATTCCTAATTGAACTCGAACCTAAAAACAACAACAAGGAAATTTTCGAAATCAAACAAATCCTAAACACAATAATTACAGTCGAACCACCAAGATATAAAAAAGACATACCACAATGCATGCGGTGTCAAAAATATAGACACACAAAAAACTACTGCAACAGAAACCCGGTGTGTGTCAAATGCGCAGAAAGGCACTTGACAACGTACTGCCCATACACGGGAAAAATAAACGAGGTAAAGTGCTACAACTGCAACGGAAACCACCCAGCCAGCTACAAAGGCTGCCCAGCCAGAAAAATACTCAAACGTAAACTGTTTCCGCCGCTTAGAAGCAGGACATATAACTACCACCACACACAACAAGACAGGGCAAAAGCTGAGACACCAATAAAAGTACAGCACGGAATGAACATCAACCACAATAATACCAACACCTCTGGCAGTCGAAGCTACGCACAAGTAACCAAGGAAATAACACCCGTTACCAGCCAAAACCACAACAACAACACAAACGACGCTACAGAAATAAAAGAACTATTAAAGCAATCCATCAAAAGCACCGACATGTTAACAAGAACGATAAGCGAACTAAACGAAGCATTCAAACAGCAATCACTGCAAATCACAGCTATGATACAACTGATAACAAACATGCTAAGCAAAAAGTAAAAGCGGACATACTAAAAATAGCTGCCTGGAACTCTAACGGCCTACAACAAAGGGCCTTTGAAACCAAAGCATTCCTGTATCACAACAACATAGACATACTACTCGTATCAGAAACGCATTTCACAACAAAAAGCTACATAAAAATACCGCACTATATCGTATACGATACCAAGCACCCCTCAGGAAAAGCACACGGAGGGACCGCAGTGATAATAAGAAACGACATTAAACACCATTTACACAGCCAAGTTAGTAAAGAACGTATACAAGCAACCACCGTTGCCGTACAAATTAGCAGCAATCGTCTACAGCTGTCAGCAGTATGTGCACCACCGTGACACAAAATTACAGCACAAATGTGGGAAGAATACTTCCAACAATTAGACGACAATTATATCGCAGCAGGAGACTACAACTCAAAGCACAGAACATGGGGATCAAGGATCACTACGCCTCGAGGTAGAACCCAGGAAAAACACATCAGGAAAAACAACCTCAGTATATTATCCACAGGAAGACCGACATACTGGCCGACAGACATGAGCAAAATCCCTGACCTACTCGACTTTGCAGTCACAAAGGGATTAAATAGAAATAAAATAAATATAGCATCCAGCCTCGAGCTTAGCTCCGACCATACACCCATAATAATAACATACAGAAACAAGCCAATACTCTACAACAACTCAGAGACGCTATGCAACAAATCCACTAATTGGCAAACCTTCAAAGAAATAATTGAAAGCAAAATCAACTGCAACATCCCACTGAAAACACCCCAACACATCGAACAAGCTGTAACAACACTTACAAAAACTATACAAGAGACAGCACGGGCAACCACAAAACCAGAAAATACCACTAGACAAACAAAACAAATCCCATCAGACATCGTCGAAAAAATTAGAGAAAAAAGAAAAGCGAAAGCAAAATGGCAAACACATAGAACAAAAGAAAACAAAAAGCACCTAAACAAACTCGCAAAGGAAATAAAAAACGAAATAAAAGAGCACAACAGCAACGAATTCACAAAGTTCATAGAGTCACTATCTGCACACGAGAACTACAACTACTCACTATGGAAAGCCACAAAAAAAATAAAGAAGGCGATAAAACCAGCCCCAGCAATCAGAAAAGCAGACAACACATGGGCAAGAAGCAACGAAGAGCAAGCCGAAGAATTTTCCATCCACCTATGCAACACATTTACACCACACAACATCAATAACAGCAACCACAATAGCCATACGGACAACGACGCGATAGCCACTAGCACTGCAATCGACAAGCAATACACCATACCCAAAACAACAGCACAAGAAATAAGAAACATAATAGAAAAAACAAAAAACAACAAAGCACCAGGAATCGATCTAATCAATGGCAAAATATTGAAAAACCTCCCTCCAAAAGCGATACGGCTAATTACAATAATATTCAATGCAATACTAAGAATACAATATTATCCTACATTATGGAAACAGGCACAAATCATAATGTTACCCAAACCAGGCAAAGACCCACATGAAGCAACATCCTACAGACCAATACCACTACTCCCCGTGCTCTCCAAAATACTAGAAAAAGTAATATACGCCCGACTAAAACCAATAATAGAGAAGGAAAAACTAATACCAGACCATCAATTTGGATTCAGAAATAAACATTCCACCATAGAACAAATGCACAGGCTTGTCAACGAAATAATACACACAATAGAAAACAAACTATATTGTACAGCCCTATTCATGGACATAGAGAAAGCATTCGACAAAATAAACCACGAAAGCCTAATACAAACAATCAAGAAACAATTCCCGGAAAAAATATACCAAATAATAATATCATACATAAGCAACAGAACCTTCACAGTAAAAATCAAGGACGCACACTCCGAAGCAAAAGACATCAAAGCAGGTGTTCCACAAGGAAGCGTCCTAGGACCCATACTATACACATTATACACAGCCAACATTCCAACAACTACCAATAGCAAAATACTGACATTCGCGGACGACACAGCCGTGCTAGTCAGGCACACTAACCCTGTAACAGCAGCCACAATACTACAAGAGCACATCACAAAAATAGAAAAGTGGCTACAACACAAACAAATCAAAGCTAATCCTAACAAATGCAACCACATCACATTCACACTGAGAAAACAGATAACACCAAACATCTTCCTGAACGGCACGCAAATAACACAAACAAGGCAAGTCAAATACCTTGGACTTCACATAGATACACACTTCACATGGAAACAGCATATCAAATCAATAATAGACAAAATACAGACAGCAAGGAGACAAATGCACTGGTTAACAAGCCGAAAATCCAAACTAAGCAGAGAAAACAAACTAAAAATATACAAAATAATCATAAAACCAATCTGGACATACGGAATTCCACTATGGGGAACAGCAGCAATGAGCCATATAAACAAAATAGAAACAATTCATGCCAAAATCCTTAGAACAATAGTAAACGCCCCGTGGTACGTTAGAAACGAGGACATAAGGAAAGACCTCGGAATACCAACGGTCAAGGAGGAGATTACCAGATTCGCAACAAGATACAGAACAAGAATAGAAACACACCCGAACCAGCTGGCAGCTGAAACGTGCAACACAACAAATATCGCAAGAAGACTAAAAAGGAAACACGAAATAGACCTCATAAAAGATATAACTTAGAAAAAAAAACGAAGCTGGCACCCCGCTGGGGGTAGCCGCCCACATGCTATATTATTTTTTTATTTATATTTTTTTTTTATTCTTCACCAACAAGATATAACACTTTACCAAATATCCGCAAGGACAAATTCTAAAATAACCAAAATAAAATAAAAAAAAAAATGTGTGTATTTGTAATACAGACACAAATATAGCCGACACGTTCGCTGCTTCGTTCGCCACATGGTAATCTGTTTACATCCATCAGCTATTGGTCTGTTTACTTTTGTATCATACTTTGCGAATAGGAATAAACAGCTACGAAAATCTTATTCAAAACAACACACGTGAGGCGGTAGGAAATAAGGCTTCGAAAATTGTATTTCAGTACATATAGATTTAGCAGATTTGTCGGTTGTTGTCGTTGGTTGACGTGAGTTGCGAGTTGTGAGTCGTCATTGAAAAGTTGACTAATTGTACCGATTTAGTTGTTTTAGTTGTATTATATTAATATATTAAGAAATAGTTCTAGTTAAATAATCATGATTTTCTGTTCCATCGTTGTAAATAAATATATAAAATAAATAAGTCACTATATGTATATTACAAACAAAAGACAAGAGTTTGGTTTGAGTCAGGTCATGGTATCCGGCCACTGTGCCGTAAGATAACCTGCAATCAATACTAGTGCATACACTGCTACGGATGCACAATAATAGACAAATTTCACTGTAGTGGTACCAACAGTTTTTTGTGAATATCTCAGAAATGAGGTCAATCAACAGATACATGTACAATAGGAAGAGTTGTTTAGAATCATGCCTCCGACATCGTGAGAAACAACTAGTCAAAGATTATCAAAATCGGTGAAGGCTTGGTCTTTCAACAATTTCACTGGAAAAAATTGTTCAGAATAATGCACCCGACGACATACAATATTGCTGTTTTAAATATGTACATGTTTGCTTCTGTAAGTATAACAAATGCAAAAGCATATTTCAAATGAAAGTTATTTCATTTCATGCAGGAAACTTCATAAGATATTTCGATTTTTTGTACATTTTTATTTAACGAGATTTCAATGCCAATGTAATATTTTAAAATGGACCTATACATTCTTTTATATACCACAGAATGCACTCTTTAATTCTGTACAAAAAATATTAAAATACGTGGGTTGAAAAATCATTAAATTTAATAGATATTTTAGCTTTAATACTGCAAAACATATCACATAAAAGACAAAGAAAAACAACGCAATGCTTTTATGTTCATGTTTTTTT
Organism: Bombus pascuorum; assembly: GCF_905332965.1. NCBI lineage: Eukaryota > Metazoa > Arthropoda > Insecta > Hymenoptera > Apidae > Bombus > Bombus pascuorum. Next base: position 4,877,290 of record NC_083494.1, on the reverse strand, counting down.
TCTTTGTCTTTCAAGTATGTAAGACAAGAAACATCTTTTTCAAATTAAATCATAAATCAAATCATTCAGAAAATCGAATCAAAATATTTTATATTTATTTTTTAATCGAAATTTTTTCTGTAAAATTATTATGTTCCTCTCTACATGCGAAAGTCCCGTTTCTTACGCATTTATGCTTTTCTTTAATAATGACATCCAACTTTTTGGCGAATATCAAACACGTCTCGAGATATTTTGTGCAAGAAAATTACCACTTACTATTTTGCCTGATTGTGGGTGTTTTAAGACTAATTCAATTGGATTTATGTTTTCGGTATCCGGGACATACGAAAGATCAAAAAGTCAAGCACTCTGGTCAGAAGAAACACAGACAGACAGAGAGAGAGAGAGAGAGAGAGAGAAACGGTCCAAAACTATCAAGGTATCCGAAAAGCGTCGGAGTACCCGTAAGGGGTGTAGAGGGGCCATATGAGGGTGTAGAAATACATTGTCATACGTGAGAGATCGCACATAAGCGGTGTTCTCCACAGTCAACGCTTCGTTGCAACCTGAGTTACTTTTATACCGATATATTTATGCTAGACAGTCATAGGCAAAACTGCTATTTCTCGTAGGAAATTAATGGCCGGTATAGACGTGCGAACTTCATTGCGATTATTCTGCGAGTATATGTCTATTTTCATATTTTTTAACTGGAAAAGCAAATTACATATGATATGATCGCAACGAAATCGTAACGAAAGAAGTCGCACGACATAAATAGCAACTTTAACGACGAGTGTTAAATTAATTTCTATTTTTTTTAACTGCCTTGTATCTCAATTCCTTTCTTTGTTCCTTATTTTTACATTCGACGTATTCACAGCAGAGCGATCCAAAATCGGAGGTAATAGCGGTAATATTAGTGGTAATAGTGGAGGTAATAGTTGCAGAAAGTTATGGTTAATAAATTTTAAAGTACGACATAGAAGAAAATGTTTAATGCGTTAAAAATGGAAATCACCTAACGATATAGAAAAAGGTCTTAATGTTTGTAAGAACGTGAGCAATTTCATTGTAATTCGCTAATAACTCACACGAAGAATGTACATTAGAAGAATATTGGTCTACTGATGAATGGTTACAAACGGGAAGTTTCCGAAAAATACTGGAAAGAGACAGATATTTATTGTTCTTACAAATTTTTTTTTAGTTTATTTTGGTTTTTACAATTTGTCCTGAAGGACATTTGATAAAGTGTTATATCTCATTGGTAATAAAAAAAAATAAAATAAAAATAAATATAGCATGTGGGTGGCTACCCCCAGCGGGGTGCCAACTTCGTGTTTGCTAAGTTATATCTTTTATGATGTCTATTGGGTGTTTCCTTTTTAGTCGTCTTGCGATGTTTGTTGTGTTGTTCGTTTTCGCTGCCAGCTGGTTCGGGTGTGTTTCTATTCTTGTTCTGTATCTTGTTGCGAATCTGGTAATCTCCTCCTTGACCGTTGGTATTCCGAGGTCTTTCCTTATGTCCTCGTTTCTAACGTACCACGGGGCGTTTACTATTGTTCTAAGGATTTTGGCTTGAATTGTTTCTATTTTGTTTATATGGCTCATTGCTGCTGTTCCCCATAGTGGAATTCCGTATGTCCAGATTGGTTTTATGATTATTTTGTATATTTTTAGTTTGTTTTCTCTGCTTAGTTTGGATTTTCGGCTTGTTAACCAGTGCATTTGTCTCCTTGCTGTCTGTATTTTGTCTATTATTGATTTGATATGCTGTTTCCATGTGAAGTGTGTATCTATGTGAAGTCCAAGGTATTTGACTTGCCTTGTTTGTGTTATTTGCGTGCCGTTCAGGAAGATGTTTGATGTTATCTGTTTTCTCAGTGTCAATGTGATGTGGTTGCATTTGTTAGGGTTAGCTTTAATTTGTTTGTCTTGTAACCACTTTTCTATTTTTGTGATGTGTTTTTGTAGCATTGTGGCTGCTGTTACAGGGTTAGTGTGCTTGACTAGTACGGCTGTGTCGTCCGCGAATGTCAATATTTTGCTATTGGTAGTTGTTGGTGTGTTGGACGTGTATAGTGTGTATAATATGGGTCCTAGGACGTTTCCTTGCGGAACCCCTGCTTTGATGCCTTTGACTTTGGAGTGTGCGTCCTTGATTTTTATTGTGAAGGTTCTGTTGCTTAGATATTATTTGAGTAAGTGATGGATTTGTTCCAAGAAATCTTCCATGGTTCACTTTGTCAAATGCTTTCTCGATGTCCATGAAGAGGGCTGTACAGTATTGTTTCGTTTCTATTGCTAGTAAAATTTCGTTGACGAGCCTGTGCATTTGCTCTATCGTGGAGTGTTTGTTTCTGAATCCAAATTGGTGATCTGGTATTAATTTTTCTTTCTCTATTGTTGGTTTTAGCCGATCGTATATTATTTTCTCTAGTATTTTGAAAAACACAGGAAGTAGTGATATTGGCCTGTAAGATGCAGTTTGGTATGGGTCTTTGCCTAGCTTACGTAACATTATAATCTGTGTTAGTTTGCACTGACGTAACCGCGCGTGCCGCTCGAGTGTCCGATTAATGGTTCGCAGGTAATATAAAAATAAAGTATGTTAAGTTTAAGAAAAACAAAGAAAAGTATGCTAATTTCGCTTCGTTGAGTTGTCCTTGGTGACAAACAGTTGACGTTTCTATAAACTATTTCTAAAAACTCGATGGCTTTATGCTCGTATTGATGCGCTGCCACATATGAGTAGGCAACATACTGTATTACCATTACTGTTACGACCGATCGCGGAGAGATGCGGTCGCGAGAAAAACGCGTCAGCGAGAGGCGTAAATTCTCGCTACGATTCGTGTAATCGACGCCGCGAAGTAGTCGTTCCCCGTGTTTCGATTAGGATAACAGGGGTGGTTCAATGAATTTAACACTGTGTTAACAGGTTAAGATAACATGTATTTTTAACAACAAGGTAAATGATTGTAAAGACGTCACAACTTGTTTCGTGATAAATACAGTTAGTGATTCGACTCGACTTCTGACAATTCTCGATATGTGCAGTATGAATGTTCGTTTGAGACTGATTTAGATGCGACCGTACAAATAGAGTTTTCGAATGTGACTGACTAGTTAGAATGTTCGATTGAGAATGACTATCTTAGACCGATTCTTTGTCTTTCGGGGAGACAGCCCCCACTACCCTAGGATCACGCCGCCGCACGTGCCGATAATCACGTAGGCCGACTTCTTTGTGGAATTAAACAGACCTCAATCGAAGTTTCTGAAACTTGCGGCCAGGCGGCAACCATACACTCGTCGGTACATTGTATATTTCGTCGGGAAGATGAGACTATTGGTATACGACGCCGGCGGACCGCTGGCGACGGTTAGAAACACGATCCATACTAAACCTCGCGGCGCAACAGCACCATACGTGACAGAACGAATATTTCCGTGGTAAACAATAAGGATGGGTCCTTGAGATTATTAAAGGCGCGCCTCGATAATGTGCGGACATCTGGTTGCCAGCCTGCCCGCGGTAGGTGGTCCGGTCGAGGAGAGTGTCACTCGATGTAACAATTACCATGACAACTAGAATCACTAGACATATAAATTCTATATTATATTTATGTAGACATATAAAATCTATCACATAAACTCCACTATGATCAATGACATAACAAGACGACGTAAAGTTCAAATAGATTAGACGTTGATACAACAAAAAGCACTAATATCTCCTCCAAATAGGTATGGATAATGCAGAACAATATATCACATGACGATATACCCAAAAGCGTAAAAGTAAAAGAAATAAAAAGACAATACAAAAAGACACCAATCCTCTAAAAATAAGTCCTTATCTCAAATGATCATGTACAAAATTCCAGCAGATTCTTGGCGTTAAACTAATACGTACCGATTGACTTCAATCGATACAATTACTTAATCGGAACAATTGAAAAAGAGAGAGGAATTCATGGGAACGACATAAGTATAATAATAGTTGTAATAACTCCAATATACAACTGGGCAATGAGGATCCAACTGTTTCCTATCTAGAAAATTGGACATCGCCAAAATTATCTTCATTCAACAACCAAACAAATTTCCTACTAATTGACTTTTCCATTGACGATCTTGTCAAAATTATTCGAGAAGCTATCCTTAAGATGCCTAAAACTATTAATAAGGAAAACTGCCTGATGCTACAAGTCCGTTCGGATTCCGGAAACATCATTTTACGATTAAGTACATCGAATAATCGATGAAATCGAATAAAGTTTCAAGGGACAAAAAGCATGCTCTGCAGCTTTCACAGATATAAGTCAAGCATTTAACAGAGTCTGCCTCAAAAGTTTGTTGTTCAAAATCAGCAAAACCTCCCACACAATTACTACTCTCTACTTAGGTTCTACCTGAGTCAAAAATATTTCCACGTCAACCAAAATAGCAGCTTCTACAAAATATACTCTATACTAACTATTGTCTCACAAGCAAGCGTTCTAGGTCTCGCTTTATATCAAATCTATACAGCGAACTTCCTATATGCTTAAGATGTGCTCAGAGCGGCGTACGCAGATGATGATCATTATCTTAGCATCGCATGAACCGTCTCGCTCCGGAAGTATCGAGATTCTTATACGAAACCCTGGATAAAACAGCTGAGGTGGTTTTAGGTGTAAGGTGCCCAAGAAATACTCGGCGGTGCTCAACAATATAATTTATTTAACAATCAACAATAAACAATCCTCGCCTTCAACTCGTTTCGTACAATCCTCAATTACCACTGACTTTCTCGCCAACACGCAGGGAGGGCGTGAGCCTATGGGGGCTGGCAAACCCACGTTCCCGCAGCCAGGGGGACCGTCGGAACAAGCGTTCCGCTTACGTGAGTCCCTATGTACTCCGCAAGGATGATCGCCGGGAGCATGCGTGCGCTTAAGTGCGGCCATGCACTCTCTACGCGGTCATGGGTAGTAGCGCACCCACGATCCTGATGCGAATGAGGGGACCGCCGGGATAAATCCCTGGGCACAAAAGTGTCGCAGGTCCCCGCTTGCGAGCGTCCCTTCTAGGTCTGTTGAGAGCCCTGTTAGCAGGTCGCAGGTGCCAGCAGTGACGTGGCCGTACATCCACACGGTGGTCCCACCAGTGACATAGACTGGTACCACGGGCAGGATGAGTATTAGCCCGGAGGGAGTAGCGACCCCTCTGCTCGTCCGAAACTGGGTATGGACTCGTGGTGGTGGTGGTTTAAAGCCGAGTTGCTGGCTAGGCGGCCCGGATGCGAGGTATCCCCACTCGTACTCTGGAAACGGTTACGCCGGCGGGTGAGCAGCGTACCAGCTGCTCCGGAACCGTCCTGGGAGACAGGAGGGCCTAAGGAAAGGTGGCCCCGTTTTACCTTAGACGAGCGAAGGTCCCTGCCAGGCCTAGCTACTAAAGGAAGCAAGTGCACTGGGTGCCTTGTGCGTCGGTCGAGCGTGAACCCGACCCCGATTGGTCCTAGGGGACCCGGGCCCTGTATGAGGTCTGCTCGAGGAAAGGGTACGCGTAAAAGAAAAAAGAGACTAGCTGACTTTCTCGCCCCTCCGCAGGGAGGGCTCACTTATGTGAGTCTATGGGGCTGGCAAACCCACATTCCCGCAGGCAGGCAGGACCGTCCGGACAAGCGTCCCGCTTACGTGAGTCCTCTATGTACACCGCAGAAAAGGTCGCCGGGAGTGTAATGCGCTTAACCGCGGTTATGCTCTCTCTACGTGGCCTTGGGTAGTAGCGCACCCACGACCCTGATGACAAGGATGGGACCGTCGGGATAAGTCCCTGGTACAAAAGTACTTTCAGACCCCCTCTTACGTGAATTCCATCCGGAACTGTCGAGCACTGTTAACAGGTCGCCGACCGGCAGTGACGTGGCCACACGATAGCCCCACCAATGACTAAGAATGGTAACACGGGGATCGAGTAAAAGCCCGGAGGGAGTAGCGCCTCTCTGCTCGACCAATTCGGATTTGTACTCGTGGTGGCAGTGGTTGATTCCAAGATGCTGGTAAGACGATCGATTAAAGGATGTTGGCTCCCCCGAATGGCCGTCAGCGGGTGAGCAGCGTTTCAACTGCTCCGGATCCGTCTTGGTGAGACTTTGTCGATAACCAGAAATGTTAGTTCTGCCGTATAGTCACTGATTCGTGATTGAACCTTCGCTCAAGTCATATGACTGATTTGAAATTTCACTTGATTTGCGCCACATAATCGTATGTTTACAATTTGTGAAATTAGCCCTAGAGGCTCATACGTTTTCTCGATCAAAAGATGTGCCTGAGAGCATGCTAGAACTCCTTTCGTGCATGCTTGCGTTTCATGCATGCATCCTCTGTGCAATCATAAACATATCCGAGTACGTTAGAAATGACGATAGTCGCAAAGCACTGCACATCCTCTATATCCTAGAAGAAATCAAATGATTTTCTAACAAATACAAAAGCAGAATAAAAAATCTCATGTAACTCCGGTAGTAATAAATTGTTACACCTGTACAATTACAAAAATGAGAGTACTTGTCGCTTAAGGTACCTGAAACACACGACACTCTATAACTATTTGTACTATATAACTATTTATAAATACTATATAAATAATAAATACATATAAATATGAAATTAGTAAAAAAATTAAATAGCATATTGGATATATCGCAACCTTTTTGAAGGCAAAGCAAAATTTAAAATTCGACACTGACATGAAAAATAACGTCGCTTATGATTTGATATTGTTAAGATTATTCAGTGGATGGAATTAAAGAAATGCGTGAGCAAACTGCAAGGTATTGAAAGTGTATATATTGTGAATAGTAAATTACAAAATATGTGGTACTATGTAAGCCGATCCAGATCCTCTCGCTAGCAACGTTACCCTGAGACTAAAGACAACCTCAACCAACGTCGGACGTGTACCGCTTATGGCCTTTCCTAAACGCATTCTTTTGTCTATGCGCCTTCGAAGACCTTAGGCGGTTGAGAAACCGAAGACCAGATGTTGAGTTTTCTCAGAAGTGACGATCACTTCAACACCCTCCCTAAAACTCTACATCGGTCTATACAATTATCTCTTTGTAAATATTCGAAGCTTAATTTCGTCAATACCTTTCTCTTTATTATTCACATTAATTTATTACTAAAAAATACTACAAGAAGACTTAACAGATCATGTAGAGTTTTTCCTTTTTTTTTTTTTTTTTTTACATGTAATAACCACTTCGATACCCTCCCTAAAAACTCTACATCTTTACAAAAATTACCTCTTAATATCTCTTTTATTTTTCAAACCTAATTTCTGTCTCAAATAGTCAAATCTTGGTTTTGGCAACGCCTTTGTACATATATCTGCCAGTTGTTCTTGGCTTATTACATACGTTACATCAATTTCGCCTCTATTGTATAAATCTCGCAAGAAATGATATCTTACATCAATATGCTTACTTCTTTGATGGAATTCCGGATTCTTAATTAATTTCGCGGCACTAGTATTGTCTACATATAGCGTATACTTGAGGATATCTATTTTATATTCAAGAAATATTTTCTTCAGCCACATAATTTCTTTCGCTCCTGAGGCTGCACTGACATACTCAGCTTCTGTCGTAGATAAAGCTATACATTGTTGTCGCTTACATTGCCATGTAATGGCCGCATTCGCATACTTACATACAACGCCTGATGTCGACTTTCTTGTGTCTTTGTCGCCTGCATAGTCAGCATCGCTGAAGGTTTCGAGACTACCTGCTTTTGTATATAAGAGTCCCATGTCCGCGGTCCCTTTTATGTAGCGTAAAATTCGTTTGACTAATTTCCACTGATGCTTATTTGGATTTTCTAAATGTCTCGACGCTATATTTATTGCAAAGCTAATGTCTGGCCTACTTACGGTTTGTAGAAACATTAAGGTTCCTACAGCTTCTCTGTATGGTGCGTTACAATCATTATTGCCTATGTTACTTTCATTCCAATTAGTCTCAATAGGTGTAGAAACACTGTTTGCCTCATTCATATTAAATTTCTCTAATATGCTTTCGATATACCTACTCTGATGAATAAATATTGAACCATCTTCTAGTCTATTAATTTCAAGTCCAAGAAAACTCTTTACTTCTTTCGAACTCGTAATTTTGAATTCTTTATTTAAATTGTTAAAAAATTTATCGATTAGAGATTCGTCTGAGGCTACTACCAGTCCATCGTCTACGTATATGGTCATCAACATTAATTTGTCATCTTCTCTATAAATATAAAAGCAAGGATCTGCGTTACTCTGATAAAATTTTAAATCTGAAATAAATTTTGTGAAACGTTCCGTCCAACATCTTGGAGACTGCTTTAAGCCATATAGGCTTTTTAGCAATTTACAAACGCGATTTGTACCATCATCAAAACCTTTAGGTTGTTTCATATAAATGTCTTCTTTCAGACTTCCATATAAAAATGCGGTTTTAATGTCAAACTGTCCAAGGTGTAAATTATTTTTGGCAGCCATACTAAGCATTAATCTAATTGTGTCAAACCGAGCAACAGGACTATAGGTTTCCCTATAGTCTATGCCTTCTTTCTGTGAACACCCTTTAATCACAAGTCGCGCTTTATATCGTTCCGAATTGTCCGGATTTTGCTTTATCGTTAAAACCCACCTATTGCTAAGTATCTTTTGATCTTTTGGTTTTTCTACAAGTATCCACGTCTTATTTTCATGGTGCGATTTCATTTCATCATTCATAGCCGCTTTCCATAATTCTTTCTTTTCGGATCTCATCGCTTCGTTAAAATCCACCGGTAATTTTTCCGCTACGTACGTTACTGGACTACCATAAAAATCGGTTCGTTTTATTTTGTCTCTATCTCTCAATTGTCTCACATTCTCGTTGGTTACATGAGGTTGTTTTTCATGTTCACTCACTGCGCTTTCATACGTACATGCTCTATCGTTCTGCGTACACACATCTTCGCGCTCGACAATTTTCGGTAAATTTATACTAACGAATTTTGCTGTTTCTAGTTCGGGCTTAAATATTACGTCACGGCTTAATATTACATTTCTTACGGTCGGCACGTATATTCGATACCCTCGTCCGTCATCTAAATAGCCTACCAAATATCCTTTGTTAGCCTTTTTGTCAAGTTTACTTCTCTTTTCCGCAGGTATGTGTGCAAAGCATTCAGTACCGAAAACTCTAAACTTTTCTACGTCTGGGGATTTCCCGTACCATAGTTCATATGGTGTTTTATTGTCTTGTCCTGTTGGCCCTGTCTTATTTATGACATGCACTGCTGTGTTCATGGCTTCGGCCCATAAAAACAACGGTAGAATTGGTTTCGAATGTAGCATTGACCGGCCTGCCTCTACTATTGTTCTATTTTCTCTTTCTGCAACGCCATTCTGTTCAGGAGTGTATGGGACGTTAACCGTGTGCCTAATTCCCTGACTTCTTAAAAATTCTTTAACCTCTTTATTTTTTAATTCTTTCCCTCCATCACTATGAATTTCTTTGATCTTACTATTGAATTGGTTTTCGACTTCTAAACAAAAAGTTTTTATCTTTTCGATTACTTCTGACTTATGTTGTAAGAAGTAAATCTTCGTGAATTTCGAAAAATCGTCCTTAAATATCAAAAAATACAGTTTCTTTCCTAATGACTCGACTTCCATAGGTCCACATACATCCGTATAGATAATTTCGCGAGGTTTAGTCGCACGCTTGATTTTCTCGTGAAAACTCGATCTATGATGTTTCCCGTATGCGCAACCTTCACAGAAAAAGCTACTATCCTCTACAACTTTTATATTTAAATTCTTTAAGAAATCCTTAACGTGTCTGATGTTTTGATGACATAGCCGTTCGTGCCATAATTGCAACGTATCCGCGTTTGATTCCGCTCTATTGCTAAGATTGCAAACTGACGGTACTATAACTCGCATATCGACCTTATATAAATTTCCGATAACCGAACCTCTTGCTATTACCTTCTTGTTTTGTAGAAATATACATTTTTCCCCATCCTTTAAAATACAGAAGTCTATACCCCTCCTTGCGACAGATCTAATGGAAAACAGATTTCTTTTCATACCTGGTACATATAATACATCGTTCATTGTACATGCTACCCCTTTGCCATCCACAAAAGTCTCTACTTTGATTTTTCCTCTGCCGCATGCTTCCATGAATATACCATCGCCGATCTCTATCTTCACCGTGTTATCGAATTTTTCGAAAACGCTGAACCATTCTTTTCGTCCTGTCATGTGATCCGTAGCTCCTGAGTCGATTATCCAAACATCGTGGTTTGCCGCATGTATCGTTGAGGTGCTTCCTAATAGGCTAATTCCGTTGTCATCACGATTTTGATTTCTGGGTTCCTGGTTGTCTCTACTGTTGTTTCCTTTATTATTCTTGAAGCAATTTTTGCTGATGTGGCCTTTCCTTTTACATATATAGCATCTAAAACAATCTCTTTTTAGATGTCCAACTTTTCCACAGTTGAAACAGCTTCGTCCTTGTTTCTCGTATTCAATTTTATTTGATCGCTTCTGCTGTTCCCTTTTACAATTATTACTTTTTGTTACCAGCGCCACCGATGTTTCCTGGTCGTCTTTCTTCCATCTGCTTTCTTCTGTCATCAGTCTGGTACTAAGCCTGTCTAGGGTCATCTTTTCTTCTTCCATTGAATCCCATGCACTGTGAAAGTGATCAAATTTACTCGGTAACGCCGATAAAATGCGTGTTATCAGCATTTTCTCGGCAATTTCACTTCCAAGGGCTTTCATCTTCGCTGCTATTAGTTCCAACTTCGACAAGTTGTGGGACACATTTTCAGATTCCTCCCATTTAAAATTGAAGAACTGCTTCTGGACCATATTTAGATTCTCATTCGACTTCATATCATATACTGCGTTTAATTTTTTCCACATTTCATGTGCTGTTGTGCAGCATAAAAGAAGATCCAACGGTTTTCTTCCTACCGAGGTCACAATTAATTTCCTCGCTAACCGATCTGCCTTCAAAAATCTTTCACGGGCGATTTCCTTTTCTGTACTGTTACCTGGATGACACAGATTCCCTTCACACACGTTGATCAGGTCGTCATCTTCCTCCAAAAGTGTACGCATAATAAAACGCCACTGGAGCCAATTTTCTTCGCCACGTAACATCTCGATCTTCGCACTTGCTGATTCCATTTTAGCACTATCACTTACTTTACTAAGCACAACTCTTTAACACTTTATTCACTTCGCGTTGCTACCTTACAATTTACAGCCCTGGGCCCATAACCTGTTAAGATTATTCAGTGGATGGAATTAAAGAAATGCGTGACAAACTGCAAGGTATTGAAAGTGTATATATTGTGAATAGTAAATTATAAAATATGTGGTACTATGTAAGCCGATCCAGATCCTCTCGCTAGCAACGTTACCCTGAGACTAAAGACAACTGCCTCAACCAACGTCGGACGTGTACCGCTTATGGCCTTTCCTAAACGCATTCTTTTGTCTATGCGTCTTCGAAGACCTTAGGCGGTTGAGAAACCGAAGACCAGATGTTGAGTTTTCTCAGAAGTGACGATCACTTCAACAGATATCAGTAAAGTAAACCTTTAAACTAGGAAAGATATGAAACTTTAAAGATATTACACTCTATTTTTACTTACAATTACATTACACCCGTAATTGTAACGACTGTATCAGGAGTTAGCCACAAAACTGACGTGTCACATACGTAACTGCAGGAATCTGTACATTATTAGTACGTAAGCACTAATAGAAGAATTAAAATAATTAGACCTTTTAACAGAAGAAAATTTTTATTTTTTCGTAGCCTCCGAAAAGATTGCAACATGTTTAATATGCTATTTAATAAACAAATATGTTTCCTTAGGCATTGATACGTATTTGTATAAATAAAATGCACAGTCTTTTACACACTGGGAATGTGGTAACTAAGAGCAATTTCAAAGTAATGCCGAATAGGATTTATGCCTACTCGTGAATTCTGCAAGGTTAACAGTTTGATCGAAAGAGAACTTAAATCTATCTTACTATACGAGTTTTTAACGAATGCGACCCGAGGTTACAAAGTTACACATTCGGTGTTCGGTTAAAATAAAATTCCCAAATTCTACGATAGGGATAGATTAAGAATTTATTTTATGCATATGGAAAAAGTCATTCTTGAAGATTTCCGAGGAGGAGATGTCTATCACGAACAATCGCAGACATGCCACTTTATTGCTTAGATAAATATTTAGAACAAAGATGTTTCTGTTTCTTATATGCATCTTATATGAAGGGTGCGGGTGAAGACCGGAGGTTCTCAGTTCACTTCCAAAATTTTTATATGCTTCACCGATACAATCTTCGTTTTCATCAATATTAATGCGTCTGACCCATCTTCTGATCTATTATCAGAAATTCTTCCTTTAAGTGCATCCTTATCCTGTGGAAAGTCCACAGTATAAAAGGGTTCTCATATGCCACCTAAAACACAATTAGTTCCTCATTTTTTGCGTATACACGAACTATTATGTAAAATCGACTTTGTAAACTCTCTAACACTGTTGAAATCCAGTATAATTTTAACTGACTATTTTAGTAAAATATTATAAAAGAAAAGTCAGTGTTATCTCAATGACAAGATAAATAAAACATGGCGCTTATTTTAAAGAACGAACCTTGATTTGCGATCTGCTTATCTAATTAATTCTTTTCAACAACGTGGAATCATTACCGTACAGCGACCTCCATAAAACTATTTAACTTTCATGGATCGTTTTTCTTTTTTAATTTTAGGTATGCAAAGATGTTGAAGTTAAATAAAACGATAATAAATAATTTAATCTCATTTGTGGTGATTATGGTGTAGCAACGTTTTAGGACTTGTTCGACTAATTCTTCAACATATGCTGTAAATAAAAATTTCCAAATATAATAGATTAACATTTTAGTCTTTTGGATAGATTTTTTCTCATTATAAATGTATTTCCAACACGATTTGCACATGATGATTTCAATGATCTGTATGAATACGATTGCAGTACCCTGAATCGTAATCTTTTTGGAAAATTCAATCATTTGTGGGTTCAATATACTAATATTTAAATGATGACACTAATTTATTTCAGTACAATGTATGTAGTTCATAATGTGTAAAGCAAATGCTCATTATTGCACATAAAATATTATATCGTGCACTTTTGAAAAGACTTTAAATACGTAATTGTACTAGGTGTTTTATATTTCATTTAATTTATAGTAAACCGACCAAACATATTTAGAAGAAAACAGAAAAAGTGATTCGTCATTACATAATATGTGACCCTATCATATTAACCATGACTCGAAAAATCAACAAATTTTATTTGTTGTATCGCTGTACTTACTTCTGATCGAGTACATATATCTCAATTTCGTCTGCAACAAGCTTTCTTTATGACAATATAAGAAAAGGCCGCCTCATATCTCTTCACGTAGTTAAACAACATCAGTGAGACCTGCCATACAGGAAATTTTGCTGCATTTATAAAAATTTTACGCATGTAAACTGACATGTTTTTCTTATGTAACTGAATAGGTAACTTAATATACATACGCAACATTGCAACATTCCTTTTCGAAGTTATTACGTCTATAATCTAGTCCTATGGCGGGTTCTAGTGACTATTGTAGATTCAACAGGACTAGGTAGCAGATAACAAAACGTTCACGTGTGGCTACCAATCGATTGTCACTCGTCGATATTCAGGAACGAACTGGTACCTTTATTCCATGGTTCTTTCTAGTAGGTAATTAACTCATATAAAAATATTTGCGAATAATTCTAATTCTGAACGGGAAAATATTATAAAATCATCAAGTAAAGCACATATGAAAAAAACATAAATAGCTTTAACAAAAGTACCTTCTTATTTTCTAATACACAAGGATCTGGAATCTGTGAACCGATACTATTCTACTCATGCGTCGACCACGTGCACTTATTTATATTTATTGCATCGTTTCGTTAGATCGACTATAGTCCTATTGCGTGATAACTTCCCTTTGCATCCGTCCAATACTATATGTCAGGCCAATATATAATGCAACCAATAATTACCATCTGCAAGTCAGTTAGCAACGCAATAATTACATCGAGCGAAGTTATTAACCGACACATTGGCACGAAGTACTACGCTGGCTAAGTATAATTTATTAAACTTCTCATGAATACAAAACAATTGTATGCAGCTAACGTCCGTGATTATATAGATGCTTTTAAAGCAGTGTAATTGACTTCCAAGAATCTACTCTATATCGTTCTATTCTATCAGTTAGATTCTATGTATTTCATTCAATTCATAAGGCAAAGGAATGACACCAGAGAAAGTCATCTACATTACTTGGCTTAGCGTAGCTTTGTGTTTCTCTTGGCCACTTCCTGTCGGTAGCAGCAGGAATAAAATCTTTGGTTTCAAAATTCTACAGATAGCTACCGTTATTAGTGTCATTATGATGCTTCTACCTTTGATGTATTCGATTTATTTACATTTGGACGATATGGTCATTGTATCTAAATCTTTCTCCGCGGTAACGAGTGTGAGTCAAATTGCTGTTCACACTTTCATATGTTTCATCAAGCACGATTCTTTTCAAGTAAGTTCTTATTCATTTTCTCTTAATATTCAATGTAAAACAATACAACGACGCAGATACAGTTGCTCACAAGCGTATTCGTACATTTGTACAATCTTTTCATGAATATATTATGTCTGTTATACAAAACATTTTGTGTATTGTGATTATATTGGTATAATTCGAAACAAACTTAAAACAATGATATTGCAATTATAAGATATGTAGCGCGTTTATTTCACAAAGATCTTAAAAGCATTTAACCGTTATATTAATAAAGTTCACTATTAACTATACTGTTATAATGACTATTCATGCTGTATATTAATTTATTGCTAAATGTACATTTATAATAAATACGTTATAATATCTATATCTATTTCCAGATTGGTTTCAAATTTTATCTATATAACCATGATAATAGAGTGCTAATGAAATTTCAAAATGTTTTATATAACATAGATAGCATAAAAATATTATACATAATACATAAAAAATTTTTATTGCAAGTGTCCAAATACTTTCATAAGGCATTGTACATACAATGGATAAAAAGGAACTGAACATAAAAAGTGAAATAACTTTCTACCTACCTTACACAATTTATATCTTTATTACATTTTATTCTACATCATTATAATCTGATTTATCACAGTTTTTATATTTCAAAAGTATTATTCATATAACTTTTACTCCTATATTAAAGATACTGATGCGCCCTGAAAACCTTCGAAACGCTCCGAACGCAAAGCAAAAAATTTGAATCACTTCGAATATGATTCGACATCAGTTTAAAACTCTTTGACATCTGATAAGTGTAAATCTTGAAATTTCATAAGCCTTGAGTTTCCAAAATTTCATAAATTTTGGAAATTTTGAAGCTCTTCATAAAATGTAAAACTATAAACACTAACCGGGTATTTAATACTTTTATATACTACAATGTATACAAGGTTATTCACTTAAATCGGAATCTGCGCTCGAGCAACCATTAAGAACGACAACAGTATAATATATACTCTTGGTATTACAACCAAATGTCGCTCTCCATCTATAAACTATTGTTCGAAATATAATTAGGTGAGATCACACAACGGCTTGATTGAAGCCGAAAAACTTTAAATTTGATATCACAATAAGGAAAAGACGATCATTGACAAAGCGAGGTCCGCGTGTTTATCTGACAAATTTTGCGCGCTCCCGAGCATCGAAGTAAGGAAGCGCACCTGATTCTATTCTCACATATAGGTCGACGTTCTTTTTAATTCCAATCATTTTTAAAATTTTTTTATTAAAAATTACATTCAACTACCGGAGTTATTAACAAAGTATAATGAAATTATTCGCACTCCTACAAACATTAAGGCCCTTTTCCTATCTCGTTCGGTAATTTCCATTTTCAGCGTATTAACATCTTCACGCCGGCACTGCTATTTGTGTTTCTCGCCGTGGGGCGGCGCTACTATTGTTTATTCAAACATTGTACTTATTTTGTTAAGATAAGACTCGCAAAATAAAACCACGTTTTTTTCTTCGATTAATATGCGTTAAATTTCCATTATTTAAATTTTCAACCATATAGAAATTTGTTCTAGTTACTGAATGAACTACATTTTTCGTGGTTCATGTGTGAGCCACCGATGGTACGCGCTGGCGTGATTTTTTTGTAGAAATTGACTGTTACCTGATTTATTTACCAAATGTCCAGCTGGACAAATTGTAAAGTACAAATTAAATAACAAAAAAAAAGAACTACCTGATTTTGGATCGTTCTGCTGTGAATACATCGAATGAAAGAATAAGGAACAAGAAAACTAATTAAGGTACGATAAGGCACTTCACAAAATTCATATTTTGACAAATCAATTTTAAAAAGTAAAAATACACTTAACCCTCGCACTACAGTGCTTATGTTATTTATGTTAGAAGTAAAACTGATCGCTCGAAGCAGTTGCCGACGTAACTTGCCTGGCGGTGACCCAATTATCCATAAATCGCCGAAATAAAAAGAATAAAATTTTCACATTTTTTATTTTATTGTCATAAGATTGTTTTGGTTGAATTGTTGAAATTCTTACAATCTAGATAATATTGAACATGACACACCCTCGAAAGACGGACGGTTCGATCAACTGCACGGGAGACGATATTTATATTCGTTCGGACACAATATTTTGAAATTACATTGAATACTGATGTTAGTTCTATCATTTAAAGATACGTTCAGCTTCGTATTGTTCTAAGATAGACAACTTCCGTCGTTTGCCGACAAGTCCGAACAGACCCTGAGCTCTGCCGTGCGAAGGTTAAACTAATTTCTATTTTTTTAACTGGTATTCCTAAATATGAATTCTGCGAAGTGTCTGGTATCTTAATTACTTTCTTTATTTCCCATCCTTACACTCGATTTATTTACGGCAAAGCGATTTAAAATTAGGTAACAGCGATCAATTTGTAGAAAATGAATGTTAACAAATTTTTATGTACGATGTAGAAGAAAATGTATGATACGTTAAAAATGAAATCTACCGAACGATTTCATTGTAATTCGCAAAGAATTCTGGCAGTTTAATGCGATTTTAAATAAAACAAATTACATTGTAATTACATTTTAGGTAATCATAATCCAAAATATCAGTTACTTAAAAAATAAAATTGAGCTACATGTGGTAATAGAATCGAGTGTGCTTACTGGCTTCGAAGCTTCGGGAGCGTGCAGTAACATGAAATTGTCGAGCGAAACCGCGAGGATCGCTTTCTTAGCGTTTGTCTTCTCCTTATTGTGGTGTAAAATTTGAAGGTTTTCGGTGAAAACCAAACTGCTCTGTGTTCTCGCCTAATTATACTTTTAGCAATAGCTCATAGCTCGCGACATTTGATTCTAATACTAAACGTACATATAACATGTTCTGACTTAAATGAATAATTCTACATATGTAATTTTGCTAGGTTTAGGTCTTTAAAGTTTCAATAAATTCTGAAAGCCCTGATAGATTTCAAAGTTTTGAAAGTTAGATGAGTATCTAATATTGTATATTAATGTATATACAGGCAGTTCGACTACAGCTACAAAAATATTTGAGGGACGAAAAGTTAAAATAAAACAAAAATCAAGAATGAAAGAGTTGCATTTCCGGTATTTCTTTTCAATTATTAACAATTCAAAATCGGCTGAAATATCTCTGTGCGCGGGCAAACCTCCGCACACGAACGAAAATAGGTCAGCTCGAACAGCAAGGTGCACAGCAATCCCCAAATCGAATGGTACATGGTCAGCAACTCAGTACAAATCGTAGAGAAGAAGACTATCATGCAGAGATGTAAACCAGCCTACGTGACGTTTCGTAAAGACAATCGAAGATTAAACATTAAACCTGTATGCATAGAAATCCATAATGACATAACGGAAACCGCTCTATCGAATTTCCAAATAGAGGATATTAATGTTTCCTCTAATCCTTTATCTTCATAAATAATAAAAAATTAATAAATGAAGCACATATTAATAATGTTTATACTATGTTCATACATGCAGCACAGAAGAATTACACAAGCACCGCGAGTGTCCAGACAATTCACAGAGAAATCGTAACGAAAATATCAATCATTTTATATTACATAAATGCTCAATATAACTTCTGTTTTTTTGTAAACGTAGTACACAATAAATACGATATATACAACGCACACTGCACACACTGTACACACTGCACTCCTAAATCACTCGCATTGGAACTAAGTAAAAGACATTAAAAAAATAACAAAGAATAGAAAAATAACGGAAATAAAAAAGGTTAAAATACTAAAAATAAGAAGGCCTCAAGAAATCTACAACAGAATAACTTAAACCTATATTAAAACTATAATTAACTCCAATTTTATATTTATACAGTTCTCCTAACGTTTCTCTTTGGTTGTCGAAATGATTCTGTCCTTCCAGAATTGTTTTACCTCCTTACCAAATTTCTAAAATCGATGAAACATAACAAGGTAGTGGAACATCGTAATGAATCGTAAAAACATAATAAGTGGTGGAGAATGCATTCAGAAAGAAAAAATTACGATACTTTTCATTTTCTTTGTATGACTTTCTCGAAATTAGCCAAGGAAAGACAATCACGATATCTGAGGTATTTCCTTTAAAACCATGGTTGGGTATACCTATTGAGAAAACGAACGGGCCACTATCATATGTCTTTACAGATGGTTACCACTTGCAAGGATAGTATCATTTAGACAACAAAAACGAAAACAGCAGTTCTAGTTCGTATTTATGTTGAGCTAGACCGTTAGTATTCCGAAGAGCTATGTGTATTGGTTTTATTTTACGTCGGAACATGATAATTTGTCCCGAATGATTGTAAGTAATGATAACAAGCTATTAATTTGCTCTGTTTGTTCCACGATTAATTTTTCAATCCTATTGAAGTTATCCGTGTCTTGTGAACTGGGAACACTAATTTGTGATTGATCACTATAGATTTTCGGTCTTCTTTGATTTCGTTGAACTATCTATGCATAAGAGGTTGGAGGAGTACTGAATTTCTGTGGATTAAGTGCTTGGTTGGTTAGGTCCTTAACTCTGGGTTTAGGGTACTTATTATTAAGGTCTTGTAGGCTGTGCAACCTTATAGTTCGCAGGATGCTCTCCTTGAGAGAAAATGCACTTCGTAGGAGTTTCTGAAGATTTAGTGCACTGATCTATAGGGTGAATACCTGCACATTTAACGCAACGGTGATTGTGGTTGCGATATTTCTACGTGTGGCCGTACCTTTGGCATCTTTTACATTGAACTATCTCTTTCTTTATAAAAGGTGGTTCAATTTTTACTACAGAATTCATTAAACGATTGATATTATAGGCTTCTTTGTTATTTGGTTTTTGTCTTAAGTCGATAAAGAATAAGGATAGCGGGTTTTTTGTGATACTATACCTTATATTGCTAATGTTGGTTACTTCATGGCCATGATTTAAGAGATCAAGTTTCAGTTAATCTAAATTAGCTCAGTGGTGGATGTTGCGTAGTACCACACGAAAAGGTATTTCTTGTTTTAGTTGATATGTGTAGAAGTTTGCGTTCAGAGTTTTTAGTAACTTTGTTAGTTTTCTATACGAGTCTGGATTGGCCGGCAGGATTTTAACCTGATTGTTTTTAATTTTTAGTATGTAATCCTCTTTGTTAATATCTTTTTCGATGGTCTTTATCATTGTTTGAATACCGATGACATCATCAATGACGATTAGTGGGGGAGGAGGATTTTTTTGTGTGTGTTGAATTGTTGACGTTTCAACTACGTCCATAGATTCTAATATATACGTCTGTAGATTCTAATATTGCGAATTTGTCGTGAGTGGTAATGTGTCTTGTTGTCGGTTCGTTCTGACTAGAGTTTACATTTTTTTTGACTGAATCAAGCTTACGTTTTTTGATGCTGTTGGTGTGGTCTGGAAGGTGGAATATATTATCCTTTTGCCACGAAGGAGGTGGAACGGTGCGGTTGTAGTTTTGTTCGTGAGGGTCTGATCTGGTTACTTAGGCCATCTTCAAGCTGGTTAATTCAAATTGAAATAACTTAACTAGTCGAGAGGCTACGATTTGGATTAGAGTTTAGAAGTGTCGAATTTTCCACGAGTAAGTTTAGAAAGCACCTGGTTTATTTCCGTTTTAACTCACTTTCGGCAGAGGGTCGTCACTGGTTGTATTGTGACGTTGAGCACTAGACACACGTCTACATGCTTTGGTAGTCGACGGCAGATTCCCCGACAAACCATGCGATCTATCACGACACGAAACAAACTCACCATTCTCAATAACTGCATTCTAGGTGATACCTGTGCGATCCAAAAACGGCGTACTTATTGCTTGGATTGTTTGAAATTTGATCTTTTTTGCATCACACGCATACCCCGTATACTACCACGCAAAATATTGAGCAGATCCTCGGCTATTTGAGAAGAAGAAAATATCCGTTTTCTCCATTGCACTGTACTTTTATTCTTCCATTGCTATTAGCAAAATATAAAGAACATGTAAAATATGTTCTCTAAATACTTCACGGCATTATTAAATAATATATAATTTTCTAATTTTTTGTTTAACTTTTGACAAACCTATAGAAACTTCATGCCCTCGCCTCCGATTTTGATGATTTTTGAATGTGTTATGAAGCTCAATACTTTGAACAATTTTTTTCTATATACATAACCAGCGGTTGGTCTTCGTTCCGATATAATATTCGCAAAAAGACTGTCAGAACCATTACAGTGTATTTTTGTCTTCTTCATCAGTATTTTTTAACGACCGCAGACTGCTTATCTTCTGTTTGGAAACGAACTGTATACGAGGCTGCAAGAAAGGTCTATTACTTACACAGAGGATATATACAGTTATATACATAGGGAAGAGTCATGCAATACCGCCAAAAGTAATTCTGACTGTTTTCAGTAGATATTAGCATTTTGCTTGAATAAATAAATAAATATAACAATTTTGTGTGACATATTTCGTCGTCACGTAAAATTCGTGATAAAAAAGGAGTAGCTGAGCAATAGCTTAACTTGACTGTGCTTTTATATTTTTGTAGAGTTTTATTCACAAAAATGATTAAGTATAATATTACAATGAAGTTAAAATAGTTGTTCAAATCACGGCCAAGACTGTACCCAAGACTACTGTCGCCGTCGAATGCTCGCAGTTTTTATATGTTGAGTTTATTGGAGTTGAGGGGATCCTGAGTGTTCTACGTAATGGGGAATATGTAATGTTGGGTCATGTGCAAAGGTCAGGTCGAAGCCTAACTGTTCACTGTCAGGTAGAGTGGAATGACGTGGATTTTGGTATGGTCGTTGTCACACTGTCACAGAGGAAAACTCTCGCTGGGTGTCGGTCGCACCACCACCGGTCGCTTGCGGGTGAAAATCCCGAAAAAAATGGGAAAACCCACGTTTCCCCATTTTTTACCTGTTGGAGCAATAACTATAAGGAACGTTTTGACTCGAAGGTGTTTTATACCACTAAACGGCCTTAACAGTCAAATCGAAATGCTTAGTTTTACGACAATTCCTTGTCATCATTACGATCCAACTAATTATATTGACGTAGCCAGTGGCCGCCTCGACCGATATATGGATTCCGGGCTACGCAAAGAGTCACCGGACGAAACAGGTAGGGATAGAATTTTTGCAAATATTTCGGAAATTAAGATAGACCACCGATTATATGTATAGGAAGAAGTTGTTCAAAATATTGATTTCTATACCATATTTTAGAATTATCGAAATCGGAAAGGACGTACCGTTTCTCCAAATTCATCTTATTACATTTTGTAACTATCTCACATTTTTTCAAATGTGGTGTAATTTCTTACTAAATACCTAAATCTCATCGAATTACATTGTTAATTTTTGTTATAAACTCCATTTTCATGTACATCCATAGACTTCAAACAATTGTACAAACTACAGATAAACTGAAATTTTAATTTTCGACATTATAACACAATTTTTGTTATTATCGTTGATTTTATATAAATGAAGTCGTTAAACATATTTTGCCATAAAAATTATAAAAACGGTTTGTGATCTTCTAGGATCTTACATATGTAAATATGAAACCGGAATTTTTATATAGAAAATACACGATTATTGTATGAAAATGATTAAAAATATTTTATTCGAAGTATTGCCCACCGCTAGCTATACATTTTTCCCACCTGTCTGGCAATTGGTGGATGCCACGCCAAGAAAACTGTCTCTCTTTTGAGGCAAACCAGTCATCGAGCCATTTTCGTACATTTTCGTAAGAAGTGAAGTGCTGGCCAGAAAGTACGTGTCCCATCAATGCAAATAAATAGTAATCGGGCGGAGCCAAGTCTGGTGAGTAAGCCGCGTGCGAAAGTATTTCCCAACTGAACGCTTCAATCGTTTCCTTGACCGGTTTTGCTGTATGCGATGGTGCATTATCATGGAGCAAAATTACTTTGTGTTGCCTTTTTTGATATTCTGGTAGTTTTTCACGCAAAGCTTGATTCAAATCGATCATTTGTTGTCGGTAGCGCTCAGTATTAACGGTTTCGCCAGGTTTTAACAGCTCATAATAGATCCCACCCTTCTGATCCCACCAAACACAGCGATTTGGTCTTGTAGTCGATGTCGGTGGTTCGCTTGGAACTACCCATGATCTTTTACGCTTGGGATTCTCAAAATATATCCACTTTTCATCGCCAGTCACAATTCGGTGGAGAAATGACTTTCTTCTGTATCTGGCGAGCAGCATTTCGCAAGTGGTTTTTCGGTTTTCCTGCTGTCTTTCATTCGGTTCATGTGGAACCCATTTTCCCACCTTCTGGATCTTTCCCATGGCTTTCAAACGTACGGAGACGGCTTCTCGTGTCACGTTTAATTGATCAGCGAGTTGTTGTTGCGTTTGAGCGTCATCCTCATCCAACAATGCTTGCAATTCGCTGTCTTGAAACTTTTTCGGTGGTCTTCCACGTCCTTCGTTCCTCACGTCAAAATTGCCACTTCTGAATTTTTTAAACCACTCAAAGCACTGTGATTTACCAAGAGCATGCTCACCGTAAGCTTCGACAAGCATTCGATGCGATTCTGCAGCAGTTTTCTTCAAATGGTAACAGAAAATCAATGCTGTCCGCAAATCGTAGTTTCCAGGCACAAAATTCGACATGTTCAACGCTATTACAAACTATGCTGTTGTATGAAACTTGTATTGTTGTAAGTCGAAAATGTTTGTGAGATGTCAACAAAGACTTTTGGCATTAATGACGCAGTTTAGTGATAACTACATTATCAGCTAGGGCCATCTACAGGCAAATTCCAGTTTCATACTTACAGCCCAATACTCTGTCTCTGTAATTTTTCTGTAACTGAACAAAATTAATCAGTAAATACGGCTTATCACCGTTATTTACAAGTTCTGTTCACGAGTATTTGGAAGAACTGATTTCCTTTTAAAAAGTTCTCTTCACTAATATAAACATTCGGAAAAGTTTTTTTGTGGAATTAAATGTTATTGACAATATCGTCTTCTTCACATATAGGAAATTTTTAGGATAGAAGAAACGAAATTTCCATAATAATAAAAGATATTATCATTTAACGGATCATTTTCCGACGAATACTTCAATAATTATAAAAGAGAATATTGTTTCCAATTCGAACATTATGGTGTGCTGCAACAATAAAGGCTTAATGATAATATCGCCATCTGTAAGAGATGAACGTATCATTGGACCCATAGATTACCGACAGAGTGATTAACCCTTTCGTTGCGAACAGCGCCTATAGGCGCTTAGGCATAGTCGCTCTCTTGGAACGAACATTGCCTGTAGGCGCTCAGCCACAGTATCTTTTTCCGGGCATCGTGCCACCCGCGCGACCGATCTTCCACTGTTACGCCGGCTGCTCAAAGAGCAATTCATTTCTGAACGCTCCGCAATGGAAGGGTTTACAGATAAATCGAATTTACGCGATTTTGTTCTCTCTCAGTCTTGTGTAGCTATGTCTTCAAATCAGTCGAACGTTAAAGCGTCAAGCGAAATGTACCTAATTGAAATTCAATAGTTAATTATCGTAATACATGTTTCTTTTACCCATTAACCAGTGAATTCCAATAGGTTATGAAATCAAGCCTGTAAAGAACGTTTGTAGCAGGTGTTAGAATAACAGTTGTTGCGACCGTTCGCGGAGAGACGCGGTCGCGAGGAAACGCGTCAGCGAGAGTCGTAAATTCTCGCTACGATTCGGCTAATCGACGCCGCGAAATGGTCGCTCCCCGCGTTTCGTTTAGGATAACCGGGGTGATTCACTGAATGCAACTTATTCTACGGTTGTAGAATAAATATATATATTGTATCAGAATAACACTTACAGTTTATATAAGGTGTCGGTTTAAATAGTATCGGAAGTTACCACTAGAATGTTCGAGTTAGATCTAATACAATGTGACTGATTTGGACGCGACCGTACAGAGAGTTTCCGACTGCGACTGATCGGTTAGAATGTTAGATTGCGACTTTACGATGCTTCTCAGTGAGTTCGTTGGACTGAGCGATCGTTGTAGATGTGTTGACTGATTTGACGACGAAGACGAACTAACTTGATAGTGACGATGCTGTATCGGAGGTGAGCTAAGGAAGGGTGTGTCTAACGCACGGAATCATCTGATTTGTTGATGACAGTTTTTGGTTGAAGAAGTGAGGGTAATAGAAATTGTTTCTATTGGTTAGTAAGACTATCGATGGACTAGGAAGGGTATTAGCCGCCCTCGATAGAAAGTTGGGAGTAGGAGGCATCGCACGTGTGAACACTTAGCGTTCACGTGTTTTCCAGACGCTAACCAGAAACCTTAGAAAACGCTTTCGTGAAAAAGCCCTTGTTTGCGATGAAAGACTTTCGCCAGAGTTTTCTGAGATTTATAGTCAGTCTGCGAGTGTTTTCAAGAGTACGCGATAAGGATGTGCGGGCATCTGGCTGCCATACGTCCGCGAGGTGAGGTCCGGCTCAGGTAGAGAGTCGGCCGACGTAACACAGTAAAATGAGATAAATCGCTCAAAAGAATCGTTAGATGACATATTAAAAGATAAGAAGGTAATTGCAATGGCAGATGGTGCAAAAAATCTTTATAAACTTATGATCGACGAAAGGGCAATGCTAGTGTAAACAAGCATAACGACAAGTGCATACACTTTTTTCAGAAAAAATTAAGATACAGAGATCCGGATGCTATCAGCAGGTTCGCCAATAAAAATATGACGCTTAACATAGTAATACAGAAGAATGGGATTCAAAAAATGTACGAGACCATGCATCAAGGAAAAATTAAGTAGAAAACCATTTCCCAAGATATCGAACAAACAAGCAAAGCTTCTGCGGACCTATAAAAACGATTACATTAGGAGGAAGACGATATATGCTGACGATGATCGACGATTACATTGGATATACCGAAATATACCTAATAGCGTACAAATCCGGAGCAGGCAAAAATATTAAAAATTATATAAAAACGATGAAAAGGAATTTGGTAAACCACCGACGACATTGAAGTCAGATCGCGAAAATGAGTACGTTAATAATGAATTGATGAATTTATATTTGAAGAAATAGGGTATTGCAGGCGAATTCGCAATACCGCATTCCCTCCAGAAAAACTATAAATCAGAGACATAGAAATACTAGATGGAAATAACGTGATGTGCTAATTGACGTTGGAAGGGCAAAATATTTTGAGGAGAAGCTAAGTAGATTGTCATACAAAACAAATGAATCCCCGCCATACAAAATATAAAATAATAGAAAATCACAAATATAAAATGTGCATATTTTCGGATGTAAAGCGTATGCCGAGATCATTGATGAACAAGGGCGAAACAAATAAAGTTACCATAAGTAGAGACATCACGTTTCTAGAAGAAATAGCAGGGAAGTCAATACCAAATAAATTCGTGGGTTTAAAAAAAAATAAGGTTGACAATAGAACTAAGATAAAAATAGATAGATAAGATAGAAATAGAAAAAACTAACTTGGAAAAAGGGCTATCAGAATCATATAATATAGAAAAATTAGGAAAAATATTCAACAGTACAAAAAGAAATTGACAAAAGTGGGGTGTATTGTATACACCCGACTCATTGACGATGCCATTAACACGTATAGACTGCAGGACGCCAAAGAATCGGATATCCCAGTAGATATAGGATCTGAGGAACTAGAAGACCACACACTATCACAAACTACCAAGAATTTTCAAGATATAATTGGAAATTTATTATACATAGCAACGTCGACAAAAACAGATATGATGATATATGCTGCAATATTAAGCGGGAAAATAAAAAGGCGGAATCTCGGACAGGTAGACCATGATATTTGGGGACGTACAAGACTCTATGCGACCTTTTGTAAGGAAAATCGTAAGTAAAACATCAAACCTGCATATTCATGGAAATCCATAACAGCATATTAAAAACCGATCTATGCAATTTCCGTGTAGAAAGAATTAGTGTTTCCTCTAACCCTTTGACTCCATAAATAATTAACAAAAGCACTTATTAACGATGCTCATATAAAGTTCACACATGCACTGCGATTGACCTGCCCGTGGATGTCGACAGAAAAATCATTCACGCACCGTGATTGTCCGCAGAAAAATTATAACAAAAATAGCAATCATTTTATATAACAGTAAATGTTCAATAGAGCATTCGTTTTCTTGCAAACAAAATTCGATTTTTCTTTTGAACTCTTGTCTTCATCATTCCCGATGGAAAGGGAATGTAATTTTGCAATTGTGTTGCCGTAGGCACCGATGTTGGATACAATAACTTTATCATGTGTCCTCAGAAATAAAAATTCAAGGGATTTAAATATTGAGGATCGAGCATGTTAAAAGACGGATCTTCCTGAACCGACCCAAACATTATGTTAAGTATTCTTGAGTATTGAGTGTGGTCATGCGTTGTCTTGCATGAACTACACGATTTCCACACATATAATTGTGCATATACGCACATACATACATATAAAATAAAAAATGAAGAAACAAATAGCAACTGCAAAAGATTATTTAAACTTATATTCAAAGGGTTAATTAAGATGTTTTTTATAGACTAATGTATAATAATGTAAATTAATTTATAAGCAAGTGATAAATTATATTTATTACGTTGAATAGCTTTTTTACGTTTTCGTTTTCGTTGCCAAAATGATATTATCCTTCCAATGGAGGGTTGGCCGAATTTAAAACGTGCATGACTGCGTATGCCAGACTATAAGAAATCTCTGTTATAACTTAATTACATATGAATATCATCAATTTATTGATTTTGAGTTTGGGTTAGTTTTCTCTTAAACTAACCGTCGTGAGACGGTCGATTATGCTTGCGTAAATAATAACAAATTAATTATGAAAATAATAAGCAAATGAATAACTGCTATTATTTTACGAAATAGAAGAATGTTATTGTTTCACGCAAGTGTTGCCGTGAGTCAGACGGATTGAAAGCACTAATCCAAACTAAGAACTGAATTTATTGACGATATCCATCTTTAATTAAATTATAACAGATATTTCATACAGTCTCTCATAAGCAGTTATGCACACAAAACATTCTTGTTTGTATACACAAACAGAAAACAGGTATTAGGTTTTGACTAAGATATTTTATTCGACCTCAGCAACTAATATTGACGCATACGCTGCCACGGATACAAAATTATAAGCAAAATTTACTATTTTGATATCGATAACTTCTGCAAATATCTCGTTAACTATGACTAACAGACAGTTACATGCACAGAAAATATTTGTTCAAAATATTGAGTTTTACAACATATAAAAAAATCATCGAAATCGGAGAGGACGTAGCATTCTTATAGTTTCGTTGGTTATGTTATTTCTGTAAATTTCTTCTATACTCTTTTATTTTTTTAGTTTTTTGAACTTTTATATTTTTGATTGTTTTATTTGCTTTATTTTTATATTCTCATTTATTTTTTCTATTTAATACCTACGCGAGTGATTTGGATGTATTGTGTGTGTATATTGTGTATATTGTGTACATAATATCTAGTTTGCAAGAAAACAGAAGTCATATTCAACATTTTAGGTAACATAAAACTATTACCTTTTTTGTTACGATTTTTCTGTGGGCATTCATCAACGGGATAATCATAGTACGTGTGTGAACTTTGTATGAATATTGTTAATATGTGCTTTTATTTATTACGTATTTATGAAGTCAAAGGTTACAGGAAGCATTAATCTTTTCGATATGCGATTTTCGATATGCTGTTATAGATTTCCGTAGGTTTAATGTTTTATCTACGATTTTTCTTACAGAACGTCGTCTGGAATCAGTTACCTCTTCAATTTTAATAATCTTCTTCTGTGCGACTTGTACGAGATAAGCTGCTGCCCATATGTCGTTCGGTTTGAAGATCGCTGTCATTGCTGCTTTTACGAGACGGCCTGCAATCATCCGTTTGCTCATGTACAGAAATATTTCAACCGATATATAATTGTTAATAGCTAAAGAACAATACCGAAAACGCAATTCTTTTATTCTCGATTATCATCTTATTTTGGCTTTGAGAATCGTTCCTTAAATATTTTTGCATCTGTAGCCGAACTACCTGTATGTAAAAATTAATTTGACTTAAACTCGATCAAAATTCAAAATTTCAGATTTTCCAATACTTTCTTGAGTTTTAATACATTCGAGACCGGAATATTTTGACAAGTTTGTACTCAGCAAAACGCAATTTCAATTATAATTTATTTTTGGATAAATTGATGTCCATGGATGTGGAATGTTTATTTATTATTTGGTTTTATAATCAACGACTATTTCGTGCTTTAGACACATTTGTATGCAATTTATTAATCTAACAGAGTGAATTTCTTGATTGCAATCTGAGACACCGAATCGTCGGTAACTATATAGGAAAGGCTATAATTCAACATCTGCGTCACCGGTCTCAAATGAGTTAAGTATTGAATAATGTTCGAAGTGATGACCGATAATCGCAGTATTAAAAATCTTCGAATCGCTTCGAAGGTATCCTGTTTCAATGTTACGCAATTTTCCAGGACACATACTTACGAATGCTACTAATAGATACCGTTTTTCTATAATTGTTCCACTGTATAATTTCTTCCTGATTTGTATCTTCAGATCAACATCTGGTATTGTTCAGATTCAGTCTTGCTAATTATAAGTAGAAGAATAAATATAATGTATCCCATTGTTCTGATTTGTCAGTAAAAAAGCTTCGTATGAACTCTTTTACAATAGTATGTGTTTTGTCGGGAGCACCGTGAATTTGGGAATGGAAAGCAATAGTCTGTATTGCAATGCAATGTATGTGTTTATATTAAAAGCATCTTTAAATGCATGAATTAATTATGAAACTAGGCTTGCGCTTTGTTTAGTAAGTTATAGAGATTAATAAGTAGTAATGTTTTGGGGATTCAAAAGTATAAATGTTATGCTCGAGTAATCAATAATCGAATCCGTTTTGGATGAAAGTAGAGTTAAAGAAAAAATTAGAGAAAAAGACTTAAATATATTAGAAGCCAGTCCTGAATATAGAGAAAATATTTATTTCCATTATTGTTTTGTTAGGGGCTTAGTCGTTTGATTCACTCGGTATATCGGTAACAATAGCTTGTTCCTTTGCACGTATTTTGATCAGTTTGTACCGTTGATATCAATCTCATTTCCTTAAGTAATTAATAACATCCTTTTCTAAGTTTTTTCATCAAGCCAATATCTTTACTTTCTCAATTGTTTTATTCTCAGATGTCGCGTTATGACAGTCCTGTATTTCTTTTTTCTCATCTATGCTAAAGTCTGTTGTCTGTAGGTTTTGTGTGTATATCTTGAGCGTGGATTCGTATGCAGACATACATATTGACGACATGTCACAGTTTTTCGAATCGTACGAATGAATCAGAAGCTAGTGAAATCAGATATAATATATATTATTGTACATAAAAATCGGATATTTTTATGTCGTTCGTACCTTTTTGCATCGATCACTTCTTAAGATTCTTTAAGAATATGCCATTTTTCTCTGTCAAATATACTTAATACTAAAAATAGCTGCCTAGAACTCTAACGGCCTACAACAAAGTGCCTTTGAAACCAAAGCATTCCTGTATCCCAACAACATAGACATACTACTCGTATCAGAAACGCACTTCACAACAAAAAGCTACATAAAAATACCGCACTATACCATATACGATACCAAGCACCCCTCAGGAAAAGCACACGGAGGGACCACAGTGATAATAAGAAACGACAATAAACACCACCTACACAGCCAAGTTAGTAAAGAACACATGCAAGCAACTACCGTTACCGTACAAACTAGCAGCAACCGTCTACAGCTGTCAGCAGTATATGCACCACCACGACACAAAATTACAGCACAAATGTGGGAAGAATACTTCCAACAACTAGGCGACAAGTATATCGCAGCAGGAGACTACAACTCAAAGCACACAACATGGGGATCAAGAATCACTACACCTCGAGGCAGAACCATGGAAAAACACATCAGGAAAAACAACCTCAATATATTATCCACAGGAAGACCGACATACTGGCCGACAGACCTGAGCAAAATCCCTGACCTACTCGACTTTGCAGTCACAAAGGGACTAAATGGAAATAAAATAAATATAGCACTCAGCCTCGAGCTTAGCTCCGACCATACACCCATAATAATAACATACAGAAACAAGCCAATACTCTATAATAACTCAGAGACACTATGCAACAAGTCCATCAATTGGCAAACCTTCAAAGAAATTATCGAAAGCAAAATCAACTGCAACATCCCACTGAAAACGCCCGAACACATCGAACAAGCTGTAACAACACTTACAGAAACTATACAAGAAGCAGCACGGGCAACCACAAAACCAGAAACTACCACTAGACAAACAAAACAAATCCCATCAGACATCGTCGAAAAAATTAGAGAAAAAAGAAAAGCGAAAGCAAAATGGCAAAAACATAGAACAAAAGAAAACATAAAACACCTAAACAAACTCGCAAAGGAAATAAAAAACAAAATAAAAGAGCACAACAACAACGAATTCACAAAGTTCATAGAGTCACTATCTGCACACGAGAACTACAACTACTCACTATGGAAAGCCACAAAAAAAATAAAGAAGGCGATAAAACCAGCCCCAGCAATCAGAAAAGCAGACAACACATGGGCAAGAAGCAACGAAGAGCAAGCTGAAGAATTTTCCAACCACCTATGCAACACATTTACACCACACAACATCAATAACAGCAACCACAATAGCCATACGGACAACGATGCGTTAGCCACTAGCACTGCAATCGACAAGCAATACACCGTACCCAAAACAACAGCACAAGAAATTAGAAACATAATCGAAAAAACAACAAAGCACCAGGAATCGATCTAATCAATGGCAAAATATTGGAAAACCTCCCTCCAAAAGCGATACGACTAATCACTATAATATTCAATGCAATACTAAGAATACAATATTATCCTAAATTATGGAAACAGGCACACATCATAATGTTACCCAAACCACGCAAAGACCCACATGAAACAACATCTTACAAACCAATATCACTACTCCCCGTGCTCTCCAAAATACTAGAAAATGCTCACCAATTTGGATTCAGAAACAAACACTCCACGATAGAGCAAATGCACAGACTCGTCAACGAAATTTTACTAGCAATAGAAACGAAACAATACTGTACAGCCCTCTTCATGGACATAGAGAAAGCATTTGACAAAGTGAACCATGGAAGATTTCTCGGAACAAATCCACCACTTAATATTAATGGAAGTAAGTACATAACGCGAATCGTTAATTAATTTTCACGTGTAAGGGAAATTAATGTATAAAAATAGATTGATATAAACCAGAAAATGAAAGTAAAAAAGTTACAGCGTGTTTTGTAACGGATGACATGAAATTTAAAGATTACTTTTATACACGCTATAATCTATAATCTATAAATATGTATAAAATACAAAAGTTTCTGATTCACTCATGAAAGTCCAGTCCAAATCGTTGTACCTAAAAAAGCGAAATTTAAAGAGCATACTTATTCTATGACGTAGACATAAAATGAGACAGGACTTTTGGAAATACCTGTCCTACAAAGGTAAAACGGAGTAGCTTTTTTTTAAAGGATATTCATATCCCATAAATTTCTAAAGTTAGGACGTGAAATTCGACATATGAATTCCTCATCAGAGATAAATAAATATGTATTCTGAAATTCAATTCCTAAATGATATTCAAACAGAAGATAATAAATATATATTGCCATAAAAATAAATACTGTGCGGGCGATGCCGCAGACAAGCAGCTAGTGTAACATAAAATGAATAATCCAAAAATTACATTTGAGGATTCGTTTATTGGTTATTGCCATTTAAAAATTTACCAGAATATCCTTGATTTAGGGATTATTGTGTTCTTCATCGCTTACATTGTATTATATTTTTCCATATAGACTTGTTTTTCCTGGCCTTAAGACCATTTTAGAAGATTTTCAAAAGTAAATAAAAGTAAATAATAAATATTCGTAAGTTTGTGTCCCTAAAAAATGGCATTAAAGTTATTTACTGTCGTATTTTTAATATTTAAGTTAATTGAAAGATACTGGTTGAAAATTCAAAATCTATAATTTCGTTAATATACAGGATCCGACGGAATGACATGTAGAAGCTTATGAAATGTCAGAAAAAACATAGAATAAATTTGTTTTATTCTCAACTTAGTTTTCAAGAAAATCGAGTTCGGAAGTGCGCGGCGTTTTCACGTTGTTATGGCAAAATTACGATCCGTCGAGCGACATATAACACGTAACCTATGCCGAACAATCAGTTTTTGTTCAAATACATGATGATGAGTTACAAGACTAAATACATTGCGTCAACGTGATCTGTTTTTTGAGAATTTGTAATGGTAACTTATCAGCTACTGTTCGCTACTGCAGAGAGCGATATCCTAATCAACGTGTTCCTGATATAGGAACTATTCAAAGTCGTTTAGAACTTGAATCTTTCGCATCTTGGCGTCGAGATTACGGTCGTGTCTGTCGACGAACACTTATCGAAGACAATGTTTTGGAAAATATTGACAACAATTCTGCAATTAATGTAACTTCATTGTCTTGTAATTATGACGTCAGTAAAAATACCATATTACATGATAATAGAATGCATCCGTATCATGCTACACGAGTGTATGCATTGTGCATGCATGAGTGATGACGTACCACGAATGGAATTTTTGCATTGGTTTATTTGAACAACATAATAGTAATCCACAATTTATGTCGTACATTTTATGGACAAGTGACATATGCATATGTCCACAATTCTGCAGACAGTGCCTTTAATGTCCATAATACAAATCTATGGTCCTCCACAATTCCTTATGAAACACGAGAAACTTATTTCCAGCAAAGTTGAGTGTTAACATTTGGGTTGGAATAGTCGGTAATCACATAATCGGACCGTATTTTTTGCTATATTCTCTAACGGAATAGATTTACTGAAATTTTCTTCGTGAGAACTTGTCAACATTGTTGGACGATGTGCCTTATCGTATTCGACAACAACTGATCTTCCAGCATGATAGTGCTTTAATGCACGCTTTATCGATGTACTAAAAAGATTTCTAAACAATAATTATCGTTGTTGAATAGGCAACGAAGGAACAATCGCCTGGCCTTCAAAATTTTCACACGCCTAGACTTTTATTTGCGAAGACACATTACAGAAAAAGTGCAGATATCGAAAGTCGGGATCAGTTAGCATAAGCAATTAATCAGACATTTGAAGAATTGTGGACGAAATACGTTGTTAAAGGTTCATGCTGCGACAATTAGACAGGCACAGCTATGTATCCGACAACAAGGATAATATTTTCAACGATTTTGTACTTTATAAAATAGACTCTTTTTCATTTATAAATTTTATTTATTTCATTTATAAAAACACGACA
The DNA here is from genome assembly GCF_905332965.1 of Bombus pascuorum. NCBI lineage: Eukaryota > Metazoa > Arthropoda > Insecta > Hymenoptera > Apidae > Bombus > Bombus pascuorum. The sequence goes on along the minus strand of NC_083494.1, from coordinate 4,843,102 downwards.
CGCGTTATACGCCAGTCGAAGGAACGTTACGTTACAAAAAATTTTATTCTATATCTTTTTCTTATATTTTCATAAGGAATTACGTCGTATCCGCTTTTACATGTTATTCCTTTTATCGGACCGATTCTTGTTATATCCTGTTCTGTACGGACCTTGTATGTTTGTCACTTCACGAGTATATATTTTCACTATGGGTTACAGCGTGTAATCGGAGAAATGGTGACCTATGTCAAAGAGGCGCAACAATACGAAAGAGAAATTTTCTGCAAGTATATTGCAAAATGTAGCATCCTTTACGGAAGTTGCATGTTATTCGCATACGTGACTGTGACTATCTTTTTGCTAGGACCAGTAATCTTGTCAACTTCTTTTCCATTAGATGCAGAATATCCATTTAACGTTAATTATACACCTGTAAATGCTATAGTATATTTGCATCAATCTTTTGTTTGCTGTCAATGCGCTGCAAATATATGTCTATGCATATCTGGTGCGCTTTTACTTTGGTTTACTGCTGCAAGATTCGAATGTTTGGCCGTGGAATTCAAAAAAAGTTCAAATATTGATATGGTGATCACTTGCGTAAAGAAACAATTACTTTTAAGGAGGTCAGTGTAATATTTTCCACGACATATAGGCTAAATAGTACATTTTCATTCATCGTAATTGGATTTTTATTATAGATATGCAAACGAAGTGATCAATTCTTTTCGTTTCGTACTACTTTATACTATAATAGTAACAACATTTACTATAACTTTGTCTTGTATTATAGTATTCATGGTAAGTCATATTTACGATATTAAACATACAATGTAGCTAATTTATAATGCAATTTACAAGCAGAACCCACCATTAATTGTGAAAATGCAGTTCATGGCCGCATGTCTCACTGTACTCACGGAAGTTTATATGTACGCGTGGCCAGCCGATCACATGAAGGATATGGTAAATCATGTTCTATATCATTTATACAGTCAATGATAAAAGTTTACATACACACCTTAAATATAAAATATTATACTAAAAACGTTCTTTATGAATTTTTTAACAGATTAAAACATATTGTAAAAATGTAACACACTTTATTCGATTTCATGTTTAATAAGAAAAAAGAAATAAAAATCCTATAAAATACAACAGAATTACATACATCTGTTATATTTACATGTAATAATAAAAATAGGCTTAATATTATACTAATATCTTGTAGGTCTAATAGATCATAACCTGACATAAACATCCATAATATACCGCTGTCTCCTTTGACATTGAAAAAGTTAAAAGTTTTATCATTTCTGATGTAGATTTACCCCAAGATTTCTATGAGTTAAATGTTTTGCCTTTTAAAATTCTTTTTAAGAATACGTTAATAATAGATTGTATTAATAGCTAAATACAAATAATTTTGTGACAAAGTACATTTTCAGTTTTTTTAGTACGTTAGATACATCTAATTTTGTACACAAAATTCGAGGTATATGTAGACTTCCGTGACTGACTGTATGTATTCTATGGGTTATATTTTCCTAAACTCAGTCAATCTTCCATGGTATTTAGAGCGCAAACGTATCACAGAGTGTGTACGACATAACTTGGTATGAACAGACTTTAGAAATGCAAAAGGATCTATTAAACGTATTGGTATATCAAAAACCAGTGATTATTTCCATCACTTATCTAGTGCCAGAACTTTCTTTGCGTTATTATTGTTCGGTAAGGCAAATTAAAATTCGGATGTCAATAAATATACTGAATGAATTATTCAATGATAACGAACACTAAATTCGTATTATTTCAGTACCTGTCCAATGCTTTCTCCATCTTCACCTCTTTGCGCATCTTATTATCCGCAAATAATTCAGCACAATAAATATCATCTAATAATATGGAGAAGCCTTTATTGTAATAATCATGGTTGAAAAAGAGGAGCAAACTCCGCTACCAATAACATATCAACAAAGATGAACATATATCAAGATTATAATTCCTTTTTATTTAAGAGAAATCGATGTTAGAACAAAAAGTTTTGCAATATTTTCTTCGACCCGTTTCATTATTTCTAATATTATGAACTTACTACATATTTTGAGATGCATTTAGCGATGTATGAAGTGTATGTATATAAAGTGGGATAATAATATCTTTATGAAAAAAGGCGTTTAGCAACTGCCGAGGTTTGCTAATCATCTTTTAATTAAGAATCTGAAGAACAATGAAATTAAGTCACATCGATATTCTACTGTTTATTAGCAATGTTATATTTCAAATTTCGGATGAAAAGGGCTCATTTTTAACAATTTGATTGTAGGATACTTAGTGTGGGGTGCTCTTCGCATTGTCCACTCTGCCTATATCTAAGTATACGTTATTCCTATGCCTCTGTTATGTTGGTCGGAGCCGGTCAAGCATAAGGTATGTTACGTCCCGTTACCCTCTACATAAACCAAAATGCATCCCTCGGTCAAGACGGCCACCAGTTGGTACACTTGTACAAATATAATTAGTCGGACCACAATAATCCTAAAGAACGGCCATAAAATTAAACATTTTTTACTTTACCGTCAAGAGCCTTGATTGCAACAAAACATCTTCCAAGTCGAGAAGTTCCTTAGAGTTATTATTCAATCCGGTAAAAAATGGGAAAAGCGGATTTCTCCCATGTTCAACGATCATCTCCACCAGCAAACTGCCGTTGGTAGGGCGACCAGCACCCATCGCTTGTTCCGTATAAATACCACCTTCGCGAACAAAACATAACTTCATACATTTCAAGTTGTTGGTCATCTCTTCACCTTTTATTCTTCGAGGAAAGGTTGCTGGAATAAAGTGTATATTTAACCAGTTAACTCAGTGTTATAATCATTTCAATCACTCCTATTATCTTAATCGAAATAAAAGATCGGCGGATTCGTGGCATCGTCATCGTATCGTAACGAGAATTTACGACTCTCATTGGCGCGCTCTACCACGTCCGTGTCTGTCTGCGAGAGGTCGAACACAGTGCGCCACGCGACGTGATTCTTTGACGAGATTTCATCGCTTAATAGTTAATAATACTGTCATAACTTCTTTAATTTTACTTGTTTTTGTGTGAATGTTTTCTAAACATACTGGTGAGATTTTTCCGATTAATAAAACATGATATAATGTGGACCGCACTCACTTTTTTAATGCTTATTATAAAACTTATTTTACTACATTATCGTATTGATTACATTAGAAAAATGGATTGTTAATTACATTTGAAATAATAATAATATTATAGTATTTCTAATATAATACTATAAATTAGGGAAGTACAGTAGTAGTACACAATATTCTACATTAAATTATCTTTACAATGAAATGATATGTATATAAATATGTAATAGACTTGACACACAAAAAGTTTTGAATCATTTAACGTGATCGAAAAATGTTTCAGGACTTGTATTCATTAAAAACAAATAATATGCAACAATTATTTTATGAGAATTCCATATTTAGAAGATTACAAATTTTTATTAGCGTAAGAATATGTACTTACCAACCTTTTATTCAAAATTTATTGCTCAAGAAAAATATTATAAAAACTTGATCATACACCAAATACAGGTTGGCGCCCTTGCACTATAAAATACTAATCTTTCGAACGTTCCTTTCATGTAGAAAAAGTTAAATAGAAAGAAATTTAAACATGGTATTTATTATAGCAATTGATACATTGATTTTTCGATGTATCTACAATAAGCGGAAGCTAGTTAATGACAACGCTTTCCCACAGCCGATAAACAATCACGATTTAGAAGACTTTTCGGGTTTAGTGAGTTACTTCCGTCGATTAAAGCAGCCATTCACCGATTTGTTGCATAAGGATGCGAAAATCTCTTGGCGACAGGAACAGTCCGATTTGGCATTTAACGAAATCAAAACCCTTCTTCGTAATATACGATCATTGCACGGAAGTAGGAATCCATACAGAACGTACATGTCGGGTTTAGGCGCTACATTATTTCAAAGGCAAAGGAAGCGCGATATCATTTGTATGTGTTGGTCGCTCTTGCTATAGTTAACGCAGTCGAAAAACTTAGAATTTATTTAATCAGAATTCCCTTCGTAATCTGTACTGACTGTAGTGGTTTGGAAATGTTCGAAAGAACAAGGAAGATTTTAATCTGCATATTGAGAGATGATTTATCAGGTTCACGGAATTCAATTATGCAATCGGGTACAACAAGTACGTTGAAAGAAACGAAGTAGCGGACGAGCTGAGTAGAAGTTCGGTCGAAGCAAAAGAGGCAGTAGATGTTATGGCATTACCAGTTTCGGATAGCACCTATTGAATGACAACACTATAACGACCACGATTTTAACGTGGCGAAACCGACTCGAAATTCATCATGTATAACGCACATGGTCTTTAGGATAGCTAATGGACGTTGCCGATTATACGTGTCTGAGGATCTATGTTATCAAGTCGTATTATATCAAAGGCTTATCAAGCATTGAAATAGACAAAATTCTTGATAAAGCGAAAAAAGAATATTATTTTTCGGAAATACGAACCTGTATCACGAATTATATCAATCGATGCATAAATTATTTGCATGTGGAGTGTTGGGAAATAAGCATTCTTGTTGTTTGTATTTTGGCTATCTGAATCCACTCAAGAAGAGTAACACACCATTCCACACGGTACATATGGACCACTCGGAATCATTGCAGAGTTAGGAAATCGACATGTAACAGATATTATTTGTGGTTATAGCAAACACGTAGTCTTGAAAGCAGTCACGGACACAGGAGTACAGTCCATTTTGCGAATCGTCCACGAGTTCATGTCTCACTATGGCAAATCTGGTCGTATAATTACGGACAGAAGTGCAGCATTTACGGCGCATATTTTTGAAGAATTCCGTAAATACGCGAAGACTCAATATATTAAAATAACGACAAGCGCATTACGAGCGAATGGTCAAGTATAGCGTATTTTTTAATTTTCTATCATGGATAACTGATTCAATTACCGGGGAAGATTGGAACAAGAAATTATGTCAAGTGCAATGAACGATAAATAATCCTCAGCATAGAATAAAGAGACGAACTCCGTACAACATCGTTCTTAATCATAAGGTCATAGGGTTATTTGGATGCCCCGTAACACGAGAAATTCGTTTTCAAGCTGAATGAAACAGTAAGTAGACAAGAAGCGGATGCGCACGTTGTAACGTTACTCGAAAAAAATAGACAGTTCCAAAGACAACAGTTCGATAAGGGGCGGCTTGCCTCGCGAAGATACAAGGTAGGCGATTTAGTGTTAATGAAGGCCGAGTCAACGGCAACCAAAAAAAATCAAAAGAAAATTCGTGGAATAATATAAGATATTAATTTGACAATTTGTGATGAAAAATGAATATTTATCAAAAAACTTATAGTCGGTTTTTCAACAGTTCCTACAAAATATCAAATTAATATTTTGTATTATTCCACGAATATAGTCAAAATATTTGCTTCAAAATAAATAATAAATGCGATGGTTGTGCTTCTTTTCTATGTTGTGAGTGTGCGATTTTGCTGTGAACACACGCGGAAGCAAAGGATTAGAGGAAACATTAATCCTCCCTACTCAGAAATATCATAGGTCGGTTTTCGATATGCTCTTATGGATTTCCATGAGTAAACAAGTTTAATTTTCAGTCTACCATTTCTTTTGCAAACCGTCGCGCGGAATTATTTATGTCTCTGAATAGTCTTCTTCTGTACGACTTGTAAGAGGTAGGCTATCGCTCATGTGTCGTTCGGATTGAGAATCATTGTGCACACCGCCGCTTAGGCTGACTTCCTTTCGTTCGTGTAAGGAGATTTGCTCGTATACACGGATATTTTGGCCAATTTTAAAATTCTAATAACTAAAAAACAAAGCCGACAACGCAATTATTTTTTTCTTAATTTTCGTCTTATTTTCGTGTCAAGAATCGCCCCTTAAAATATAAATAAATTAAAATGTAAAATCAGTAGCCGAAACACATCAAAATGTTAGATGAGAATACCATATTCCACCAAAAATACCATATGGTACCAAACACCCCCCAGGAAAAGTACACGGAGGGGCCGCAGTGATAATAAGTGTTCAAGTAATTACTTCAAGAAAAACTCTACATCTGTACTTTTGTATATCCGTATATTTGTATATCCGACCTGGACCCGCTGTTACGCAGGGAATACAATTTAGTGAAACAAAAAATATTCTATGATAAATAAGGAAAGGTCCATATTATTGTGCACTTGAATATAAATTATGGTTTGATAATTTCCTTTGCTATAAATATATGAACATGCTCTCTGTCGCTTCTATCGTATCGAAACACTATAAGAGTGGATCAGCATACGCTATGCACTATACTTATATTTATACTTACACCTTTCTTTATTTCAATATATTTTTCTATTACAAATTCATCCACTTGTTCTTCTATCAGTCAACCTCAACTATAAGAAACGATATCAAACACCACTTACATAGGCAAATTAGTCAGGAATACGTTCAAGCAACCACTGTTACAATACAAACTAACAGCAATTACCTCAACCAGATGTCTACAGTATATGCACCACCGCGACACAAAATGGCATTACAAAAATGGGAACAGTATTTTCAATTCTTAGGTGACAAATAAATCGCAGCGGGATACTTCAATGGAAAGTACATGCTATGGGGTTCAAGAATTAACACACCTCGAGGTAGAACAGTAGAAAAATATATTAGAACTAGTAATCTTAACATATTATCTAACATACTGCTAACATACTGCGCGACAGATCGAAACAAAATTCCTAACTTGCTTGATTTTGCAGTTATAAAAGGACTCTAAACGCAAACAAATTAAAAATGACACCCAGTCTTGAACTTAGCTCCGATCATACACCGATAATAATAGAATACACGAGCAAACCAATACTTTATAGTAATCCAGATTCGCTTTGTAATAAAATCACCAAATGGCAAACATTTAAAGAACTAATTGAGAGCAAAATCAACTGCAATATTCCATTAAAGCACTCGAACACATTGAACAGGCAGTAACAACATTGACAGAAATTATACAAGAAGTAGCATGGGCAACTACTAATTATGAACCAAACAACAGGCAAACAAAAATAATTCCAACAGACATCCTTGACAAAATCAGAGAAAAAAGGAAATCGAGAGCAAAATGGCAAAAACATAGAACACGTGAAAACAAAAAACATCTAAAGAAACTTGCAAAGGAAATAAAAAGTAAAATAAAAGATCATAATAATAATGAATTCTTAAAATTCGTAGAGACACTCTCTGCGCACAAGAATGCCAACTACTCTCTATGGAATACCAGGAACAAAATAAAGAAGCCAATAAAACTAACCCCAGCAATCAGAAAAACAGACAACACATGGACCAGAAGCAACGAAGTGCAAGCTGAGGAATTTTCCAATCACCTTTGTAACACATTTAGTACATATAATATTAATAACAGTTAATCCAAATGTCATTCAAACGAAGATGCGCAAATTACTAGTACCACTAAGTAACAAACACCACACCATACCTAATACAATAGTACAAGAAATTAGAATTATAATCAAGAAAACAAAAAACAATCAAGCACCAGGAATCGACCTAATTAATGGTAAAATCTTGAAAAACTTTCCCCCAAAAACAATACGATTAATGACAATAATATTTAATGCAAGTTTAAGAATCCAATACTTTCCTAATCTATAGAAACTGGCACAGATCATAATGTTGCCTAAGCCAGGCAAGGCTTAGGCAACATCACACCAAACTGCATCATACAGGCCAATATCATTACTTCCTGTGTTTTCCAAAATACTAGAAAAAATAATATACGATCCCTTAAAACCAACAATAGAGAAAGAAAAATTAATACCAGATTACCAATTTGGATTCAGAAACAAACACTCTACGATAGAGCAAATGCACAGGCTCATCAATGGAATTCTACTAGTAATAGAAAAGGAAATATAGTGTAGAACCTCTTCATGGACATCGTGAAAGCATTAGACAAAGTTACCATGAAAGATTTCCCGGAACAAATCCACCACTTTGATCACAAGAATCTTAACAATCCAACGTAAAAGAAGCAGTTTTTCAAGTTGTAGCATTCTGAATCAACGAAATTTTAGACTTACAGAAAGCAACATACAATGGTTGAAATATTTAATCATGGAAGATTCACCACAAACATATGGGGAAAAATTATTGAAAATCATATTATTAACCCCATCTTTTTGCCTACGTCTGTGGTATTATATATTGTAAAAAGTTTAACATATTTGCGATTTATTTACCGAATGTTCAGCTGGACAAATTGTGAAGTACAAATTAAATAATAAAAAAATATATATATGTCGGGTTGTAGGTAGGGGCGTATAATGAATCTTCACCAGGGTTGTTCATGGTTGTCGCACAGATATTTATTACACAAGTATGGCTGATACAAGATTGACGAGCGGACGCGGTAACTGGACGCTAATGACAATGGCCCTAGGTTCGATATAGCGAATCCACGGTCAACGGGATAACGAATATACTTTGCTTCAAAGTCTAAGTCGGACTCAACTTACTACTCGCGATACTAGGAACGCTTGGTTGACTCTTAGCTAATCAGATTGCCAGAAAAGAATGACTTTCCGTCGCGACGACGCTGCAGAGGAAAACTATGATGGGGTGTGCCTAAGGGCACGAGATCATCGGATTCGTCAAAGAAAGCCTCCACTCGGAGGGTGAGGGAAATAGGCGCTGCTGTTAATTGGTCAATTTCTATGTTGGCGGTTAGAAAAGGATGCTAGCCGCCCTAGAGAGAGAGTTCCTAGCAGGCAACGTCGTACGTGACCAAATCAAGCTTTCCCGTAACTTCCCGCAATAGGTGACAGATTTACAGGCTGATGGAACAAAGACTGTTTGTCAATCTGAAGGACTTTAGTTAACTAAGTCCTAAGATTTGTAACGGTTCCTCAGGTTATCTGAACATAAACTGTAAACGATGCATCGGCATCTGGCGATCATCTGGCCCAAAGAATGGGGTCTGTGTGTGGCGAGCTGCGGGGCTGTTGGAATGTCTTATTGTCAAGTGTCTGTACTGCCAATTCTTTAAAGGAAAGCTATGTTACTTTATATCTCTGTTAGGTGAAACGTTCATCCCGTGACCGTGGCTACGCTCGGCGACCGGTTGTCGCCTCGAGCCTAAACTCATTGTCTCAAGTTTCGAATGACTGTGTCTGGGTTATTTCGTAAATGCTACAGTATTGAGGCTTTTTCCAAATAATTCCAACGGGGGGGCCCGGTGTCCTTTCATCTCCGACATATATATTTACGATTTTTATGCTTATGTTTCCTAAGCGAATTGTATGAAATTATATCATGCCAAGTCATCACTTTGTCTATTTTATGTATGATAGTGCTCCACATGACCGTAATCGACAGGTTCACCAATTTTTAAACGAAAAATTTCAAGCACCGCGGATATTGTGCAGATGTACCCTTCACATGCGACTTTCTGGTTCATAAAATTTGACGGCAATGTACTTTTTCCTTTCAGGGAAGAAACTATTTACACTTCAAATGGACAAATTACATCCGTTAAATAGGTACAACATACAGTTGAAAGTGGTGTACCATACAAAATCACTGTGTAATCTCGGAGAAAAACTTGGCGGAAATGTAGAAATACAAGTTCGGCGCTTTTCAAATAGACAAAAAGAAAAAAGGAAGAAACAGAAAAAGAATGAAAGATATGGAATATATAATGGTATATCTGGGGTATCCATGTGCAACAGTAGGTGCTATTTTCCCTATATTTGACTGCAAAATGTAAATACATTGTGAATAAAGCTAGTTTAAGAATTATTAAAGTTTTAATATTTTTTTCCAGAAGAAGGAGTTGTTTACGATTCATGGTTTCTTTGAAACTTTCGTTCCGTATGATAAGTAGAATACATTGCAATAAAAATATTTCGACCTTGAAAATCATGTTCGGAGTCAATTTTGCATGAATTTCTTTTTACAAATCTTCGACGATCCGGAAGTGTAGAACTACAGTGGCTTCTACACTTACTTTTTATATCCGCTGTACACTTAGACCTCCTGCATTTAGAACATCGCGAATACGCAAAATTTCTGGATCTTTCCTGAACCAGTAAATCCTCTAACGGAGTATCTTCACTCGATTCTATCCGATTCCGGTCCAGCCCGTCCGCTACTTTATTTTGTTTGCCGTTATGATGTTCGATTTGATGACGACACTCCGATAACTTTATAAACCAGTTACCTACTCCGAAAATTAAATCACGCTTATTCGCAAATGATTTTAGACTGTTACAGTTTGTACGAATCGTGACATCGATTCCCATACTATTTGCATTTGTGTGCACTTCTATCGGCGATTCCATATTATAAAGCACTAATATAGATCTACTTAGTCGACGTTCTAATTCATTGAATACATTATTTTAAACCGCGTTCCAGGGAAAGTTCGCCCCTTTGGCTAATAAGTCTGTCAACGGCCTAATTAAAGACGCAGCACTTCATGAATCGTATAAAATAGCTGACAACACTGATAAAATTTCTAATAATGCGAGTATCTTTCGGTACAGAGAATTGTTCAATAATTAATAACTTTGCCTTCCCGGATCCTATACTCTGCTTGGATATTTCGGCTCACACTCTACACTAAACACACACACTAAACACTCAATCTTTTGCTTAAAAATGGCTTTTTCTTAAATTTATAATAAGCGCTCTTTTCCTAAAGTTCCTAAAACTATCTAAAATCATACCTATCATTTAAGTAGGTCATTGCTGTGTTATATTGCAGATTTCTCAGAGCTCCAAGAAACTTCACTGATCAACCGAACGTCAACGGCGCGTTACAACGCCCAAAGGACATACGTTTGAACTGATACTGCCCATCAGGTGTAGCGGACGCGATATATCCCGTTATATCCCGTGATTTTGATTCTATGAGCATCTCATAGTGTTCAGTATTTAAATCTAAACTTTTAAAATATTTGTATCCCGATAACCAACCTAACTGATCACCTATTAGCGGTAATGGGATCTATTTTTCTATTCTTTTCCTATTAATGATACGCTAATCATCTAGATAAGTATTCTATCTATTCTCGACTACATCTAATAAATAGATGCAGCTAGTTTAGTTAACGAGTCTATACCTTCGGGAAGCTACAACCAGATTCATCGGAGTTGAGATACGCCCAACCAGCACGCTTGGTTCCTGATTTTGTTATCTGTAGCAGTTCTGGCCTACAGAGACCTTCCCTCAGGTAACTAATGGGTTTTGGTAGTTATTAACTCTTATATTATATCTGTTACTGTATCTTGATATTTCTTCTTTAACTGTGGGTATCTTAAGGTCGCGATGTATTGTTTCGTTGGTAACATACCAAGGTGCATCTATTAAGGATCTTAGAGTTTTTGATTGGAATCGTTGGAGAATTTCTATGTTGGAATTACTCGCTGTTCCGCGCATAATTGTCGCCAAGCAGCGAGTTCCAGAAACGTCGATTTCGGTCCGTTATTTTATTCTAACAAAGAAGGTGGCCTACGTGATCATAGGCGCGAACGGTGGCGTGATCCGAGCGTAGTGGGGGTCGTCTCCGCGAGAAGACAAAGAATTGATTTAAGGGCAATCAGTCTCATTTGAAAATTCAAACGACATACATCGAGAGGTCTGACGATTGAAAATAAAGTCGCTTAGTCTAGAATCTAGAGATATCGTAAAGTCGGGTCGAATTTCTGTAACGCATTAACTGTATTCGTCGCTAAATAATTTATGATGCTTTTATTATTATACAATTTATTGTTGAATATACAAGCTATATTAACCTGTTAACACAGTGTTAAATTCATTGAACCACCTCTGTTATCTTAACCGAAAAAGGGGAACGACTAATTCGCGGCGTCGATTATACGAATCGTAGTGAGAACTTACGCCTCTCGCTGACGCGTTTTCCTCGCAACCGCGTCTCTCCGCGAACGGTCGTAATAATATGTAATGGGGGTATTTATGGGGGTGTTTATTGACAAAACATATAGTAGGGGTGGAAGAACAGATCGCGTTTATTATGCTGGTGTTTAAATATTCCGTGGCTGCTTCTATATCTTCCTTTGTTTTTAGGGATATTGAGGCTGATGTTGAATGATTGATACTTCCCTAAAGAGCCCCAGTTAGTGAGTTGGTTATGAATAAAATCATTAGGTTGATTTTCGATAATTGTTGAGTTAATTGTTGCTATGGCGGATGAATGATCTGAAGAAAGTTCTACAGAAGAGTTGATTTGGATGTATCTCGGCGAGATGTTTTTAGTTATGAAGTCTAATAAGTCAGATAGTTTGTTAGTGTCAGTAGGCCAGTAAGTGGATAGGTTTGTACTGAGGTAGTTAACTCTGTTGATGTTTATAGATTTCAAAAGATTTTTGCCTCTTACTGCGATAAGTCTGCTACTCCATTGCGTATGTTTAGCGTTATAGTCTCCTCCAGGTATAAATCTATCGACCAGGTCTTCGAGAAATTTATCGAAGTTTTCTGTGGAAATAGAATATATCTAGGAGGACAATATACTGCTGATGTGGTGATTAGATCATGCCAATTTTCTATCGCTACGTTTGTGGCTTGGAGGTAGTCCCTCTGGGTATCAAAGCTCATAGTGTTTTATGTTGGTCTTTATGATAATTCCGGTGCCGCTGTGGGCCTTTCAACTGGGATGTTGGGTATGGTAAAAGTTATAATCATTTATTTTCAGATAATTTTTATCGGTGAAGTGAATTTCAGATATGAGCATTATGTCAATTTCTTGTTGTTTTAGGAACAGTTCTAGTTCGTATTTATGTTGAGCTAGACCGTTAGCATTCCGAAGAGCTATGTGTATTGGTTTTATTTTACGTCGGAACGTGATAATTTGTCCCGAATGATTGTAAGTAATGATAACAAGCTATTAATTTGCTCTGTTTGTTCCACGATTAATTTTTCAATCCTATTGAAGTTATCCGTGTCTTGTGAACTGGGAACACTAATTTGTGGTTGAGCACTATGGATTTTCGTTCTACTTTGATTTCCTTGAACTACCTGTGCGTAAAAGATTGAAGGGGTAGTGAATTTTTGTGGATTAAGTGCTTGGTTGGTGAGGTCCTTAACTCTGGGTTTGGGGTACTTATTTTTATACAAGGACTTGTAGGCTGTGCAATCTTTATAGTTCGCAGGATACTCTCCTTGACAAAGGATGCACTTCGCAGGAGTTTCTGAAGATTTAGTGCACTGGTCTGTAGGGTGAATACTTGCACATTTAATGCAGCAGTGATTCTGGTTGCAATATTTTTGCGTGTGGCCGTACCTTTGGCACCTTTTGCATTGAACTATCTCTTTTCTATAAAGGATGGTTCAATTTTTACTACAGAATTCATTAAACGATTGATACTATAGGCTTCCTTGTTATTTGGTTTTTGTTTTAGGTTGATAAAGAATAAGGATAGCGGGTTTTTTGTGATTCTATGTCTTATATTGCTAATATTGGTTACTTCATGGCTATGATTTAAGAGTTCAAGTTTCAGTTCATCTAAGTTAGCTGAGTGGTGGATGTTGCGTAGTACCACACGAAAAGGTATTTCTTGTTTTAGTTGATATGTGTAGAAGTTTGCTTTCAGAGTTTTTAGTAACTTTGTTAGTTTTCTATACGAGTCTGGATTGGCCGGCAGGATTTTAACCTGATTGTTTTTAATTTTTAGTATGTAATCCTCTTTGTTAATATCTTTTTCGATGGTCTTTATCATTGTTTGAATGCCGATAACATCATCAATGACGATTAGTGGGGGAGGAGGATTTTTTTGTGTGTGTTGAATTGTTGACGTTTCAACTACGTCCATAGAATTGTCTGTAGAATCTAATATTGCGAATCTGTTGTGAGTGGTAATGTGTCTTGTTGTCGGTTCGTTCTGACTAGTGTTTACATTTTTTTTTACTGAATCAAGCTTACGCTTTTTGATGCTGTTGGTGTGGTTTGAAAGGTGGGATATATTATCCTTTTGCCACGAAGAAGATAGAACAGTGCGGTTGTAGTTTTGTTCGTGAGGGCCTGATCTGGTTACTTGGGCCATCTTCGAGCTGGTTAATTCAAATTGAAATAAATAGTCGGGATGCTATGATTTGAATTAGAGATTAGAAGTGTTGGCTTTTCCACGAGTAAGTTTAGAAAACATTTGGTTTGTTTCTGTTTCAACTCACTTTCGACGGAGGGTCGTCACTAATTGTGAACTTCTCTGGGCACTAGACACACGTGTGCACGCTTTGGCAATCGAAAGAAAACTCGACGGCGATAGTTGATCGCATTTTTTGTCTGGAACATGAAACTGTCTTGTGATAGAAATTTTTCTTGGAGTGTCTTCTTCCAATCTTTCTATGACTGCTCCTCTCGTAGCAATCTGTGCCTCCACTTTCTGACCCCTAAGCCTCCACAACGCACAATGTTTCATAGCAATTTCGTCCTATAAGTACAGTCCTCCGTATTTCGCCATTTTGTCCAGCCATTGTTCGATCGTTAAATCGTTTTCGATCGGGTTAAGGTTCGGCAACATCTGCGACTCATCACGAAAAAGACGCTCCACCGATTCCTTGACCATCGCCTCCTCCACATCAGAATGCGGTAATGGACTCTTTAAAATTTGATAAGTTTTCTCGCATGCCGATTTTCGAATCACCACTAGCAATATGTACCTTTTTACAGAAAAGGCTACCTTTCAAATCGTCATTTATGTCAAATCCGCCAAAACTTCGTCCACTGTCACCTCGAGAGTATGTTACAGCTCGACTCTCGTGTATCGACATCGTTCCTTATTAACGGCCACATGTGTGCAAATCGTAAATTCTTAGTCTCGGTTATTATTCGGTACACACTGTAATCATTCTGCGATTGTATCCCACTTCTAAGAAAATGTAGTGTCTGTTTAACGCTAAATCTATTATTAATTAAAGTATATAACGGAAATAATGTAAATTGTAAAAAAGTAACGATTGCTCTTTATACACGTCCTATCCACATGGGCTCAATTTCTCTACTCTCTACGAATATTATATCATCAGCAAGCCTCGCGGATAGATGTCACTAACTATACCATGCACGTAACTACATAGAACATGATTATAAGAACATTCCAAGAAAATTGCATACTGGAGACATTATTTTTATTTTATGTTATTATATTTTGTTAGAGCAACTTAGTGTAAGAAATATACGTATAATAATAAAATATAAAATATAATGAAATAAAGAAAAACATTAAACTGAATGTTGAAATAAGAATAATTGTAAATCTTTATGTTTAATTTTTAATATTGTTGAAGTGATCGTCACTTCTGAGAAAACTCAACATCTGGTCTTCGGTTTCTCAACCGCCTAAGGTCTTCGAAGGCGCATAGACAAAAGAATGCGTTTAGGAAAGGCCATAAGCGGTACACGTCCGATGTTGGTTGAGGCAGTTGTCTTTAGTCTAAGGGTAACGCTGCTAGAGAGAGGATCTGGATAGGCTCACATTGTACCACATATTTTGTAATTTACTAGTCACAATATATACACTTTCAATACCTTGCAGTTTGCTCACGCATTTATTTAATTCCACCCACTGAATAATCTTAACAGGTTATGGGCCCAGGGCTGTAAATTGTAAGGTAGCAACGCGAAGTGAATAAAGTGTTAAAGAGTTGTGCTTAGTAAAGTAAGTGATAGTGCTAAAATGGAATCAGCAAGTGCGAAGATCGAGATGTTACGTGGCGAAGAAAATTGGCTCCAGTGGCGTTTTATTATGCGTACACTTTTGGAGGAAGATGACGACCTGATCAACGTGTGTGAAGGGAATCTGTGTCATCCAGGTAACAGTACAGAAAAGGAAATCGCCCGTGAAAGATTTTTGAAGGCAGATCGGTTAGCGAGGAAATTAATTGTGACCTCGGTAGGAAGAAAACCGTTGGATCTTCTTTTATGCTGCACAACAGCACATGAAATGTGGAAAAAATTAAACGCAGTATATGATATGAAGTCGAATGAGAATCTAAATATGGTCCAGAAGCAGTTCTTCAATTTTAAATGGGAGGAATCTGAAAATGTGTCCCACAACTTGTCGAAGTTGGAACTAATAGCAGCGAAGATGAAAGCCCTTGGAAGTGAAATTGCCGAGAAAATGCTGATAACACGCATTTTATCGGCGTTACCGAGTAAATTTGATCACTTTCACAGTGCATGGGATTCAATGGAAGAAGAAAAGATGACCCTAGACAGGCTTAGTACCAGACTGATGACAGAAGAAAGCAGATGGAAGAAAGACGACCAGGAAACATCGGTGGCGCTGGTAACAAAAAGTAATAATTGTAAAAGGGAACAGCAGAAGCGATCAAATAAAATTGAATACGAGAAACAAGGACGAAGCTGTTTCAACTGTGGAAAAGTTGGACATCTAAAAAGAGATTGTTTTAGATGCTATATATGTAAAAGGAAAGGCCACATCAGCAAAAATTGCTTCAAGAATAAAGGAAACAACAGTAGAGACAACCAGGAACCCAGAAATCAAAATCGTGATGACAACGGAATTAGCCTATTAGGAAGCACCTCAACGATACATGCGGCAAATCACGATGTTTGGATAATCGACTCAGGAGCTACGGATCACATGACAGGACGAAAAGAATGGTTCAGCGTTTTCGAAAAATTCGATAACACGGTGAAGATAGAGATCGGCGATGGTACATTCATGGAAGCATGCGGCAGAGGAAAAATCAAAGTAGAGACTTTTGTAGATGGCAAAGGGGTAGCATGTACAATGAACGATGTATTATATGTACCAGGTATGAAAAGAAATCTGTTTTCCACTAGATCTGTCGCAAGGAGGGGTATAGACTTCTGTATTTTAAAGGATGGGGAAAATTGTATATTTCTACAAAACAAGAAGGTAATAGCAAGAGGTTCGGTTATCGGAAATTTATATAAGGTCGATATGCGAGTTATAGTACCGTCAGTTTGCAATCTTAGCAATAGAGCGGAATCAAACGCGGATACGTTGCAATTATGGCACGAACGGCTATGTCATCAAAACATCAGACACGTTAAGGATTTCTTAAAGAATTTAAAGATAAAAGTTGTTGAGGATAGTAGCTTTTTCTGTGAAGGTTGCGCATACGGGAAACATCATAGATCGAGTTTTCACGAGAAAATCAAGCGTGCGACTAAACCTCGCGAAATTATCTATACGGATGTATGTGGACCTATGGAAGTCGAGTCATTAGGAAAGAAACTGTATTTTTTGATATTTAAGGACGATTTTTCGAAATTCACGAAGATTTACTTCTTACGACATAAGTCAGAAGTAATCGAAAAGATAAAAACTTTTTGTTTAGAAGTCGAAAACCAATTCAATAGTAAGATCAAAGAAATTCATAGTGATGGAGGGAAAGAATTCAAAAATAAAGAAGTTAAAGAATTCTTAAGAAGTCAGGGAATTAGGCACACGGTTAACGTCCCATACACTCCTGAACAGAATGGCGTTGCAGAAAGAGAAAATAGAACAATAGTAGAGGCAGGCCGGTCAATGCTACATTCGAAACCAATTCTACCGTTGTTTTTATGGGCCGAAGCCATGAACACAGCAGTGCATGTCATAAATAAGACAGAGCCAACAGGACAAGATAATAAAACACCATATGAACTATGGTACGGGAAATCCCCAGATGTAGAAAAGTTTAGAGTTTTCGGTACTGAATGCTTTGCACACATACCTGCGGAAAAGAGAAGTAAACTTGACAAAAAGGCTAACAAAGGATATTTGGTAGGCTATTTAGATGACGGACGAGGGTATCGAATATACGTGCCGACCGTAAGAAATGTAATATTAAGCCGTGACGTAATATTTAAGCCCGAACTAGAAACAGCAAAATACGTTAGTATAAATTTACCGAAAATTGTCGAGCGCGAAGATGTGTGTACGCAGAACGATAGAGCATGTACGTATGAAAGCGCAGTGAGTGAACATGAAAAACAACCTCATGTAACCAACGAGAATGTGAGACAATTGAGAGATAGAGACAAAATAAAACGAACCGATTTTTATGGTAGTCCAGTAACGTACATAGCGGAAAAATTACCGGTGGATTTTAACGAAGCGATGAGATCCGAAAAGGAATTCCATCAAAGAAGTAAGCATATTGATGTAAGATATCATTTCTTGCGAGATTTATACAATAGAGGCGAAATTGATGTAACGTACGTAACAAGCGAAGAACAACTGGCAGATATATGTACAAAGGCGTTGCCAAAACCAAGATTTGACTATTTGAGACAGAAATTAGGTTTGAACAATAAAAGAGATATTAAGAGGTAATTTTTGTAAAGATGTAGAGTTTTTAGGGAGGGTATCGAAGTGGTTATTATATTAAAAAAAAAAAAAAAAGGGAAAAACTCTACATGATCTGTTAAGTCTTCTTGTAGTATTTTTTTAGTAATAAATTAATGTGAATAATAAAGAGAAAGGTATTGACGAAATTAAGCTTCGAATATTTACAAAGAGATAATTGTATAGACCGATGTAGAGTTTTAGGGAGGGTGTTGAAGTGATCGTCACTTCTGAGAAAACTCAACATCTGGTCTTCGGTTTCTCAACCGCCTAAGGTCTTCGAAGGCGCATAGACAAAAGAATGCGTTTAGGAAAGGCCATAAGCGGTACACGTCCGATGTTGGTTGAGGCAGTTGTCTTTAGTCTAAGGGTAACGCTGCTAGAGAGAGGATCTGGATAGGCTCACATTGTACCACATATTTTGTAATTTACTAGTCACAATATATACACTTTCAATACCTTGCAGTTTGCTCACGCATTTATTTAATTCCACCCACTGAATAATCTTAACAAATATGTTACTGACAAACATTTATGTTAAAAATTAAAATTAATTTAAGCTCCAGCGAAACATAAGTGATGGCAATATGTATACTTATTAACTCAAATTCGTTTATAAATATGAAATTTACTAAAAAGATAAGAATGTAGCAAAAACTCAATATTATTATAGATTCACAATAAGAAATATGATTCCGACTTTTTATTTCTTCAGTTTATATCTGTTTTCATTGGAAGATGAAGGGCAAGTGCTTGCATTTTTAATATAAATAGTGCATAATGATGTTTGTGGCAAATCGATGTACAGAAGATTGTTCCCTCTGTATTTCTTTTCTTCTTATTCAGCCGGTAATCGCTGATATTACTACATATTACGCAGGCATTAGTTTCTTTATGCTGTAGGTAATTACGTTCGATCGATAAACATTTCTGAAGATTGTTTTAGTACTTATAAGTTTTGCTTTTACTTCCAACAAAATGTTTCTCAGTATGCAGTGATCGCTTGACTGTGATTTGTTGCAATATCTAGGAAGATATTTTCATATATATAGATACATAAGAGGTACCGTCTTTCGAATGCTAAAAGCTTTCAAAGGTAGTTATAGCATTTTCCACGCACACAGACACACACGCACGCACACACGCTCGCACACACGCACGCACTCATGTACTACAAGTTATCTATTATGTAATTTTTCAAATATTATTCAAATTGAATTTGTTATTTTAATACATAAGATATTGTGCAAAACGTAGCAATTAAGTGCTGCATTTTTGGAACATTTTCTAAATCGCTTTTTTTAAATACGAAATCTTATATAAAGAAAATTTTATGTCTTATTTTTTATGGAGAACCATATTCTGCTAGAGCAGAACTGTCACCTCTGCTAGAGCATACACTACCAATTATAGGAACATATAAGATTTTTCCTTTTTATTTAATTTCTATTTTACAATTTGTCAGCTGGACATTTGGTAAATTTTTCTAACTTTATTGCCAAATAACATGTGGATGGCTACTTCCAACAGGATACCATCTTCGAGTTTGTCTATTTCATTTCTTTAGTGATGTCAGTAGGATGTTTTCTTTTTAGTCTTCCTTTTATATTGGTTTTACTCGTTTCAGTAGCCAGCTGGTTAGGATGTGTTGCCATTCTTTCCTTATAGTTTTTTGCGTCTTTGCCGATTTCTTCCTTGACCGTTGGTATCTTTAGGTCTTTGCGTATATCCTCGTGTTTGACATACCATGGAGCGTTGATTATTATTCTGAGTATTTTCGATTGTATCGAGCCTAGTTTATTTATATGGCTCATTGCTGCTATCTCCTATAGTGGTATTCCGTACGTCCAAATTGGTTTTATTATCGTTTTGTAAATTTTTAGTTTATTTTCTATGCTGAGTTTAGAATTTCGACTAATTAGCCAGTACATCTGTCTTCTTTTTGTCTATAATTGATTTAATATGTTGCCTCCATGTAAGTTGTGAGTCTAAGAGGAGTTCTAGATATTTAATTTGTTTTGTTTGTGTTATGTGTTTCGATACAATAAAAGCGACAGAGAGCACGTTCATATATTTATAGCAAAGGAAATTATCAAAATATAATTTATATTCAAGTGCACAATAATATGGACCTCTCCTTATTTAGAATATTTTTTATTTCACTAAATTCTATTCCCTGCGTATCAGCGGGTCCAGGTCACGGATATACAAAAGTACAGATGTAGAGTTTTTCTTGAAGTAATTACTTGAACACTTATTATCACTGCGGCCCCTCCGTGTGCTTTTCCTGGGGGGTGTTTGGTACCATATGGTATTTTTGGTGTAATATGGTATTTTCGTGTAGCTTTTTGGTGTGAAACGTGTTTCTTAAACAAGTAATATGTCAGTATTATTGTTATACAGAAATGTTTTAGTTTCGAGGGCCCGTTGTTGTAGATCATTGGAGTTCTAAGCTATTATTTCCAGCGTGTCCATTTCTATTTTTTACTTAACATGTTTATAAGTAGTTGTAGCATGACTGTAATTTGTTGTGTTTGTTGTCTGAATACTGCATTTTGTTCGCCTATCATTTTTGTTAGCATTTCAGTGTTTCCGATGGATTGCTTGAGCAGTTCCTTAATTTCTGTAGCGTCGTTATTATTGTCGTTTTGGTTTTAGTTGTTTAAGGGTGGTGTGGGTTAGTTTCTTGTGCATAACTTCGGCTACCAAAAGTGTTGATGTTTCTATGGTTAGTGTTCGATACGTTTTGTGCATTTGGTGTTGTCTCTGGTTCTGCAATTTCTTCTTGTGAGGGATAGATGCAGTATGTTCTGCTTCGCAGCGATGGAAACAGTTTTCGTTGTAGTTGTTTTCTGACTTCGCAGCCTTTATAGCTCTCTCGCTTCTCAATTTTTAACTACACTCATTCTGTAATCGTTAATTTCTGTATCGACTATACCCAACACACAATATCGCTCGACTTTTCTGCGACGGTTTTATTTCATTTTTCCAAACTTTGTTCCGCCAGTCTTAAATAGTAATATTCAAGTGAATCATAAGTAATACAAAAATATAGGAATATCGAACATAGACTACTTGGACAACAATCGAGGATCCACGTTTCGAAATTTGCTTTAATTTCAGTTTTCATACCTAGATAAATGAAAAATCGCGCACTATTTCATGTACAACTAATAGTAGACAAGCACAATTGGAAGCGACAATTAACATGTTTTTAATTACGCCAATTGGTTCGGGATTATCCTACATTCAGACGTTACAATATTAATTCTTGATCACTGCATTATTAACAGAGCCGCTGAAAATCGCATTGTCACAAAATGTCTCCTGCACGTAGAAATCTCCCATTATTCCTGTATTCTGATATATTTCACGAGCTAATCTATAATTTTCTGTTGTTCTATAAAAAGCACGGTACTTCCTCATTAAAAACCAATATAATTGTAAATACATCGCAGCAGTCCACCATGCAATCCATCATCATGCCAGAAAGTCAATTTAAGAATTATTAAAACTTTAAGATTTTTGTCCGCGAGAAGGAGTCATTTGCAACCCATAATTCCTTTGAGACTTTTGTTCTCCGTGATCAGTGGAATAAGTTACGATAAAAAATGTTGATCTTAAAAATTATGCTCAAGGTCAATTTTGCGCGAACTTTTTTTTCATAGATCTCCACCGATCCAGAAGTGTAGGATTACCCTACAATGGTTTTTACACTTAGTTTTTATACACCCTTTTTTCACGTGTTTATTCATTTTCTTAATATTATGTAAAGATTATTTTGGTGTGTGTATGTGGGAAAATATATATTTTACAAAATATTTTGATCGTGCCAATTAGACCGCGGATTTTTATTATTTAGACTTTTTCGTTTAAATAAGTTTACAAAAATACGAATTTGCATTAAAATGCACACTCTAATGATAATAAATATTTCTTAGTTTAATACGAGTCTCAAGAGTGTAAAATCATAATTTATTTGATACTTTTCAAATAGATAACTTTTTAAATAGGAATAATCTCACGTACTTTTAAATTGAATAGATTCTTTTAAGCGTTTTTTATATGTTTGTCAATAATTAGCACCAAACGATTATATCTGGCACTGGTAGAACTTGCGGAGTTATACAAATTTGTAAGTAATAAGAAGTAATATTCATATTTACAGGGAATATTATCGTCAATGGCTATAAAGGGCATTATTAGCTTTCCAGTTGAAATCACCCTTCGTTTGATTGGAGCATGGCCAAATTCTTCATGTCGAATTTTCAAATATATCATATGGACTACAGTGATGTCAACGTTTTTAATATTTCAATATTCATACTGTCTTACTCATGTTAAAGCGGCCGATTTAACAGACTTATTAGACGGGTTAAGCGTTACTTTTTCAAATACTCTTCTTCTTCTGAAGTTTATTATCGTTTGGTTCCACAAACAGTAAGATGCTTTCTGATTATTTTTATTTGATCTATTCCTTTTAAGTTTATATTTTCTTCTATTCATCAAACTTATTTTACTTATTATTAATACTTATTACTAATAAACTTATTAACACTTTACCTATAATTTTTCAATATCATACATTATCCAAAATTTATTGTACTGTTTTACTTAACGCAATTTTAACGTTACATACGCAAATAATCACTTCAATTCATTAATAAATGTTCAAATGATAATGTGAAATATTCTATAACAGATAAAATGATTTACACGTTAAAATTTGTTTTCATAGCTCAAGTGACTAAAGACACCTGTTATAATAAAGAATATTTTTCAAATAGCATGTTTAAAACTTATTATCATAAAATAGTAGTATTATTTTAAAATGTATTATTCAATGAAATGCTTAAAATGCAACCTACAATATGCAATAGAAAAGTAAACAGTATGAAAAGAATATATATATATTTTTTTTTACAATATTGATACTAATTGATATACAAAAAAAAGTGTTGAACTAGGATAGTGATTCGAGTGTAAAATCCACTTCACAGATCAATCGATGTACCTATATGATTGCATGATTGATATGTATGCATCTATAAAAGCTATATGACTGCGGATATTATTTTATACAGAACTTTTTCCAAAATTTTGATCATAATGGCCGAAGACTGGGATAATTGTAAATCTGATTGGAATATGGAAGTAATGATGCAGAAAGCTATTTTATCCTATCGCATTGCGAAGGTTATGCTTATAGTGTTTACATGCAGTATCTCTCTATATGCAGTGACCACCTTTTTCGTTCCTGACAACATTGAAGCATCACATTCTACGGAAAAGAAATTTCTATTGAGAATGGAATTTCCTTTCGAAGCAACATTTTCACCAATATACGAAATCATTGTGACGATACAACTTGTCATACAACCGATATTTACTCTAATGGCAGGAATGTTTATGGCTCTTATTGCAACGTTCGTAAGTTATTACTTTTTACTTCAATCTCATATATTACTCATATATTTACTTCTCTTTTAATCATTTCAGTTAGCATGATACGAAAGTTGTTAACGAACTTACAAAATTAATAATTTAAAGAATATCTGATTTAAGACGTATTTCTTTCGAAAATAATAGAATATAATTTATGAGAATCTTTTTAAGTTATGTATCAAAAGCTGTGTGACATAAATGCCCGCAATTTTCAGCCTTACATAGCTGAACTCTTTTAAGAATATTTTCCATAACCTTTGTTCGAGTATCTATTATTAACCTCGTATTTCGCCTCGAAATCTTCAGCTGCTCAATGATCTTTGGTTTGTTTACGTATACCTTCTTCTTATGGGACCTGTAAAAGAGAAAATCAGGGATTGACAAGCTTGACAATCGGGAGGACGAATTGAATTTTAAACTTCTTTAATCGAAGTTTTTCTATTGAAAAAACATTTTTTTGGAAATTTCTTATAGTGCAATTTGTAGCCGATCGAAAGCTAATTAACATTTATTCAAAACATTTTTTGTGTCAGATTATCGAGAGTGCCTGAAAAATCGTGGCAACTGTTACGCTGCACATACACTTTATACAATATGCAAGGTATACCACGCACTTGAACTCACCCATAACGTCAAAAAAGTTAACGAAAGAATAATATTATTATAGGAAAATTCGGAATAATTACATGGTTTTAAATGATGATCTCCGAAAGTAGAAGTGTTTCAAAGACTTCAAGGTTACTTCCATTTTACAAAATGAAACTATACATTTCTCATACACCATTTAATGCATTTTTTTAATTCTCTTCGTGAAAGCATTAAGATACTTGAGTCGAAAAATTATTGATTTAAAAGATATTTTAATTTTAGTTTCTCAGCAATGTATCATATTTGGATGCAGGCTTGAACATTTCTTCTCTATTAGTGTTGCTCTGTTTGCTTGTGTTTACTACCAATTGTTTCATATAAAGATCGGTGGGCTATCTGACGTCTTCTGGTTAACACTTTTATTCATTCACTCAAGCGAAATTATATTTAACATTTTCACCTCATTTCCTTTACAATGAGTAAGGACATTCCTTAACAGTACCTTCGCAAACTAATGGATAGGCCACGTGGCCATTATTTCTTGAATATAACGATCTAAATCCATTAGGTTTTTTCTTCTGGCAGCATTTAAGATCTATCGTGCATCAAACCCAACGTATGCACAACAATGCACAACCTGCGCGGAAGAATACAAACTGAATTTAAAATTAGTCGAAAAACATCTAATATTTTCATACGGGAAACTCGATCCTAAGCTATGCAATAGTGTGTATCGTAGTAAAAAATAGACACTTGGAGTGTTTGCTGTAATTATAACTTGAAAACCAACATCAACGTTCATACATTTTATTTATTCTAATGTGTAGATTCGCTTTCTGGAATATTGATATGCATTTATGAATCATCCTCTATATAAATATATTATATTACGTATTATTGATTAATTAGTTACATTATCAATTAGTTACTGCTAATAATTATATTATTCATTATTATTTATCAATAAGAAATATCATAGAAATTACGATAATAATTTGGAGCAATTCTAATTTCTGAAAGCGTGTTTCATTATTTTTAGGTGCTTCATGTAGCCAGTCAGATCGATATACTCTGCGATAGATTAACGGAGATTTTAAATAATCATAATGAAGAGCAGTTACGTATAACAATCATAAAAAATCTTATAGCCAAACACCAAAGAATTATAAGTTTATTTGAAAATGTCGAAAATGTATTCACTTTGATATCTTTGCTACAATTCTTTTTTAACACTGTAGTGATCTGCTTTGTGGGCTTTCTTCTTGTAACCGTAAGTAAATTCAGTCATCAGATTAAAAAATACAATGTGAAAATTTATATTCATTTACAGTGAATCCCGAAAGTATTTGAACAGTCTTGTTAAGGATTACTTTTCAGCTCCGCGAAAAACATCCACGCTCCATCAGCGACGAACTGCTCATTGATTGCTCGATTATTAATCATTGCCCTAAACATATCAAGTTCACTAACTCTCATTCTTGTTATGAAATTGGTCATAGACTTGACTCCGATTTACTCTCACTTATCTCCCGCATCCTGGGCACTGTCCATCGTGCCATTGCGATTTCGTGTCAATCTCGTGGAGTGCGTTCAAACGCTTCGAGTTAGTCCTCAATCTCATTAATTTTTTGTGGGTCGTTCTGTGAGTACAGCTTCGTTGGATTTCGGATTCTTACCGCAGCTCCACGCATGCGAACTGACCCATTCTTATTTCGGCGATTGTAAATGGATTATAAATTTTGAAGCTGTCCAAACTCTTTCGTGACATTTAACCGTTATCGGGCAAGAAACGGTCGTATGCATGTGCATGTGTGGTTCTAAAACGACGCGCTGTGTTTACCATGATTATACTGGTAAACATTGAAACGGATCTGAAAATGTATTAAATGTATATAAATGCTACAAGATATTATACACTTCGCAAATATCATAAAAGTATTTGAATAGTCAATAAAATTATTCGCTATATTAATAAGCGACAATATCTAATGGGATCATGCTTAGCATTAATTATATGTTTAAGACTGCTATTTATAGTCTATACTAACTTTTCACTAAGTGTATATTTGCAATAATTATCAGATTGTTTTCAAATTTTACTACTATAATCACGATAACCATGTCTCATTACAGTACTAACATTAAGTATTTTAAACAGTTTCGTGATATGCAAGCAATATATTTATACAAATTTTCTATGGTAAGCGTCGAATATTTTCGAGAGCCACTGTATTTTTCATATTACTTGGCGATTATATCATTAAATATTTCTCCTTCACATTTTAGTCTTTAAGCAATGGACAAGCACCTGCAGTAATAGCAAAATGCTTTCCTTATTACATAGCTGTTAATTTTGAAGCACTTATACTTTGTTATACAGGCGAATATCTTAGTTCAAAAGTAAGATATTTATGTTAAAGATTATAATAAGGTTATTATGATTATGTAAAAAGATTTCCTTTTTATTATTGTATAAAATCATTCTTTTTTTACAGAGCGAGGATATCGGTTGGACTGTGTACAATTCCAATTGGTATCGATTAAGTATTTATGAAACTCGCGCACTTTTATTATTAATATTGCGTTCTCAGAAGCCTCTGAATCTCACAATTGGGAAATTTATGAATCTTTCTTTAGAGACATTTGCTAATGTAAGAATTCTTTTACGCTTCCATAAAAAATTGAACCACATGTTCTAGAAAATAAATTTTTATCTTTTAATACATCACAAATGGCTAAGTTTACAAAATACATTTTAATATTAGTTATCCAATTATGAAAATAATTCTACTTATTTTGTTCGATATACAGTAAACTTCAATATATTTTTTGCATTTAACTTGTTAAAATTATTAATCAAGACAGTGATATTATTAAAATGATTTATTGTCATGTTTCTTATATTCTGTTTTATAGATGTTGAAAGCCTCTGCTTCGTATGTTTCGGTGTTACATGCAATGGAATAAAACACGATGAAAATTTGCAATAGTAAAAAATTGATGTGCGCCGGAATAATATACTCTTGTTATAATACTTAATTTACTACAATGAAACAATCAGCTCGAAATTTGGAGATTAAAGCAACCATATACTACTAATGAAGTGCAGTAAATAGGAAAGTTTGTTTGCTTCAAAGTTTATTTACATTACATAGTTTTCTTAAAATGTAGTATTGCAATTGTTATCTAAATTTAAAGATATTCTAAGTGTTTATTTTTTATATATCGTTCCCTTACCGTTACTGCATTATTTTGTTCTAATATTACATACTATTAATAAATATCTGAAATGTATTCTTCGGGACTATTATGATAATTCAATTGATTATCCATATACAATGTACACGAAAGTGTTCGAACGTCCCTTAAAACAGAATAAGTTTTTCAAAATTGGAACAAATTATTTAAAACTTTTTTAGATATTAGAAGATTTACTATATGACGCGTGAACCATATTTTGATGAATGGCAATTGATCAGTGACAATAAAAATAGTGGGAGGAATTTTCACAAATATTAGAAGTTTCTTGGTGTGATAGTTGAGTCGCAATAACAAGTAGAGGGGTCGGCACAAAGTTGAAATTTTTTAGTGTTTTAGAGTTTTAGTATTTGGAGTAATCTCGAACATTCCTGGAAGTTCGGAAACCGATAAGTATAAATAGAGCAGTCCATGATAAACAGCGCATTCTGTCTATTACAATCCGTAAAGAGTGTGCAAATCAAAGCCAATCAAAAAAGAGGTGGTAATATTACATATTGATGTGAATATTTTCCCGCTCGCATTTTTACAATAGTAAAGGTCGCTTTATCTGTAATTTAAATGGTATATTTTGCAAATTTAAGTATGCCAGTTACACATGCTGAAAATTTCATCGAAATCGGTTAATTGCAAACGGTTAAAAATGATAAAGATCATTTAAGCTATATATTGCCCGTAGCTATATATTGTAAAACGGATGTATGTACAAAGGGTCTGTGTCAAGAACCATAACGACTTAACGCAGGACAGCTTGGACTGGTTGAGTTTAAATTGGCAATGCGATTGTTTAGAAGAAAAGACGAGAAAATTTAAGGATGGCAAAAAATTCGTCTAGTTCTTTAAAATTTTTTCTTTAAACTTTAAGAAATGTATCAACTTAGAACCCTTGAATTTTGTGTGTGTATGTATATATTTATAATGTAAATATTCATTAACTTTACTGTTATTACTAACTACAGTTTTCGTGTACGTATTTAAAATAAAATGTTTTAATTAAATTGTTACGACAAGTTGTAAAGACAAAGAATGAAAAAGCCTGTATATGAAGAAGTGGAATAGCACTTACTTTAGTGGTTTAGAAAGAAAAGGGCCACTGAAGATTTTATACCTGATGCTTTGCTATTGACGAGAGCTACTGAATTGAGAGATGCGCTGGGGTTGTGCTCAAATGTTGAAGTGAGGAAGTGAATTTCGGTTATTGAAAAATACCACGACAGACATCTAATGCGAGCGCACGGAGGAAGTGCTACTGCTGATGAACACCCAGTGAACAAATTCATTGAAAAGTTCCAAGAATTAACGGAGGAAAAAGACGATTATGGAAAAAAATATCTATATGGACGAGGCCGGTCTTTTATGGGGAGTTCTTCCATCAAAGATGTTGATGCACATAACAGAAAAATCTGTAAAACGATATAAAAATAGTAAAGAGCGCATTACGATTGTATTATGTACAAATGCATCTGGGACGCACAAATTGATGCCTTTAGACATTTATAAATGTCAAGATCCTCATGACCGAAAACATCATAAGAACAGACTTCATTTTTAAATCACAACATAACGCGTGACTCAATCACTATTCGTTAATTGATACGAGAACTATATTAAGTCTAGTTTACGAGACCATCAAGTGCTGAATTCAATAATTGGAAAAGTAATGCTATTATTAGACAATTGCAGAAAACATAAGTATGCAGCAGAAACGATGGATTTAAAAGCTTTAATAATAGTATATCTACCGCCAAATAGGATCAACCTTATATAGCCCATGGATCAAAATATGATAGTATAGGATTTTATTTCTTCAGAAATATTAGAAATTAGGGTCTCCAATGACTTCTATCCTAACTGATAAGTTTATTGATAAATGGTTCTATTTACACTGGATTAAACAGGAAATGATGGTTATTTAACGTGAACTAAATACAGTAATGTGCTATAACTAATACGACTAAATGGTTAATTCACAACTCACAATTAACAGCTCACAACTCATAACAACTTGGCAACTCAACTCTCGACTTCAGTTTAATTCGTCTTTCTCTCTTAAGCATTCCTTTGTCTTTTCTCATACCCCCACCACGTACGTGTTGCGTAACCGTCCACGATTATGATCACGTAGGTCTTCTTCCGCGTAACTATTCGACTGAAGGACCGACGACACATTTGTCACGTAAAATAAAAAAGAGAAATCGAAGATGAAAAATAAAAGATAAAAATAAAGAAATAAAAAGCATTTATTTCTTAATACTTGGTTTACACTAACTACAATTTACTTCTGAACTCCAGCCGCAACTTTTGAAGACTGAAACTCTTACAACTTGACTCTCGGCGGAATCCGATTCTTTTTCTTTGTCATCCCTTAATATCCCCACTATCTTGTCACGTACGAAATACCGCAGACAAAATCCGACTAAACAAAGCGATAAGATAACGAAATTCCAAGCGCCTTAGCATAAGTAAGCACCGGATAACATCCGGTCACTCTATACGTTCTCAGAAATATATGACCGAAGCCTTTTCCCACTCCCACGAACAAAAGAATTTAAATACTCACCCCAAAATCATCCAAGTCAGTCTTGAACAATCACGCCTAGAGCTCGGAAGTGTATCGCAAATAAAAGTTCCTTTTTTTATTTCTTTTTTCTTTATTATTTTACGTGACATTTTGGCGATCCTGCCAGGATCCATTCGCTTCAGTGAAAACGAAATTACGATTTCGGCGTACGCGCATCATTGAAGATTGAAGGATCAGCGGACCACTGCGAATCTTTGCTACTACGACGCCCTGCAGCAACTTTCAACGTTCCACTACGGTGAAACTAGACGAGAGGACTACGGTCAGCGCAGAGCAAGCCTACGAATAAGATTCGGAATCTGGAACCAACCAGAGAGGAAACATCCCAGAGACTCCTCAACGGCCATAGCTACTACGGTAAGCCGAAAATCTGGATTCATTTGTACACTACCGTACGAGAAAATCAAGTTTCTCAAGTGTTTCGAGCGTTTCGAGCTCAAATAGCAACAATAGTTCGGACTCAGTGAACTTAAATAGAATCATGTCCGCGCCGAGAAAAGATAAAATCGAAACCGTTAATACTGCATCTGCAACCGAAGTTATGGATAATTCAACCCGTGCCATACTCGAGCGATTCGAACTTCTTGCGCGACGAATAGAAGAGACGCAACGAATAGCCGATACCGAAAACAAAAAACGTGCAGCGGAGATAGAACTATTAGGAAAACATATCACTAAATTAAGTTTAGGACGTGACGGTACTACCGAGTTAGGCTCCCTTGTTACGATGGATGAGTCTAATACCAGCAATATTCAGAGAAAGCAACCACCTGTAAAACCTAACGAAGCGGACGATACGGACAGTGAAGAAGAAGCAGTAAGTTGTAACAACCCCATGTACGATGCAAAAACCTGCTTAGACTTTATCCCCATACTCAACGGACAAGATGATATAGGAGTAGAAGGGTTCATTAAACGGGTAAGGGAAGCTCGAGCCGAATGTAGAGAAAAACGCACATTACTACGACTAATTTTGACGCAAAGAATCATCGGAGAAGCGGAACGTAGTATCCGTCACTCTGAAATCGAGAACTACGAGGACCTATTTGAAAGCCTCAGAAAATTTGTATCTGTAAGCATTACTTCCAATGGAGCTCGTGATAAGTTGCAACGTACGCGACAAACCGAATCGGTACACAATTATGTGAAGAGGTTTCGACACAACCTCAACGAACTGATATACGCGCTCCAACATGAAATTCGCGATCCAGTACGCCGAGCAGTCACCATAGATCTTGAAACCGAACGAGCGACCAAAATTTTCGTGCTGAATTTAAAACCCGAAATAGAGATACGCACATCAGCTACAAGGCCAAAGAATCTTCAAGAAGCGCAAGATGCAGCTTTCGAGGCGGAGTTAGTCATAGGGGAGATCGAACGCAACAAAAGATTAGGAAGAACAATGTATCAACCAATTGAGAGAGCTAAAACCCGATTCCAAGGAACACCTAAACCAATGCCAAGAAACTTCCAGCAAGCTGAGCGAACGCCACTTACCCAAAGAACTCAACTGAAGTGCTTCAAATGCAGCCAAATCGGACATGTCTCCAATCAGTGTAAAAATTTTCAAACACCCAGCCAACACCCGAGACCACCAGCAGTCCACAATCTCGAGACACACAACACAGAAACGGAAACTTACGACAAAACGACGGAAGACCAAGGAAAATCCCAAGAGTTAACACCACGACAAGCAAACTTCTCACAATACGGTTTAACACAAGAACTGGACATGTGACACACCTCATCGACACAGGAGCAGGAATTAATCTATTGAAAAGGGGCAAAGTAGACTGTCAAATCTTCAAGGCCGATGAACCTCGAATGTTCTCCATGGGACAAGACAGATATACCACTAACGAGTTTATTAGATCTGAATTGTTTGGCAAGGAACATAAATTTTATATAGTACCGGATGACTTTCCCTTAATAGAAGATGGAATAATAGGTCTACCTTGTTTAGAGAAGTACCAATATGAAATCTCCAACGATAGATTAAAACTCGATAGCAATATTTTAGATTTTCAGAAACCAGAAGCGATACAACCAGGCGAAAAGAGAGTTCGAACCATCTACCTCGAAGGCAAACCAACGCGAGTATGCTTCTTCAATTCCGGTGAGTCAAACCATGAAATTTCTAACGACATTGATAACAGTAAAGAATTAGATCAAATTGTTAAATTTAAAACCGTAGTGAGAACAGATCATATTGAACGCGAACTCCGCGAACCCATAGAGAAAATATTGATACATTACATCGACGTATTCAATTTAGAAACCGTAATTACTTAAAAATTACGTGACAATATGGTCTTAATAGCCAAGATACCAGAAGAGCTGAAAGAGATGATAAAACAATTGAAGAGTATCGGAAGAAAAGAGAACTGATTATGAATGCAGAAAAATCTAAAATACTGGTCTTCGGAAAGGTAAGAGGAAGCGAGAGGAAGTTTTCCTAATAGATTCGAATAAATCGGAAAGGTGAAAGAATTTACCTGGAATTCAACTTCTAAAAAAATGAAAAATGTGAACCACAAATAAAAGAAACAGCTAGAAAAAAGCGAGGATAATCATCAAGCTAGTGTATAGAATATGCGAATGGAAACTCGGAAGCGATATTGTGAGAATCATATTGTTGTTTAGAAGCTTTATAGGAGTTATTTTGTTATATGAAGCGGAGATGTCGACTGAAATCGAGAAAATAGAAAAAACAAATGTACATAAGATGGATACTAGGATTAGATTACAATACATCTACATATATTATCCTAGAAATAAAGGTACAGAACATCTTCGGAAAAATATGAAGAACAAACTGGGAAAGAACACAAGAACAAAATAATAACATAATGTTGAAAACAAATAAAAGAAAAAGAATATAGCAGCAAATCAAGTTGAGAGAATGAAGGAGGAACTACGGAAAACCATAAAACAAAGGCAATAGTGATAAGCCAGTATACTACTAGTAGTTGAAAAAATAGTAAACAGAAATTCAAACAGAGATACAGAGCAATACATATTAAATACGTTTTTAATCATGAAATACAATGCAAGAGATTAAAATACGAAGGTTCAGATGCGGTAACATAAAGAGAGATAAATATTTAAAAAAGGACGAAGAAAACAAATACAGGTTATGCACTGAAGAGCAAGAGACGATGGAAAATTTAATAGGGGATTGTAGATGCGGAGGTATGACAAGAACTACAAAGAACAGTTGCTAAAATACTGAAAGGCTTGAGAAAAGGAGAGGAATGGATGAGAGGAATTATCAACAAAAGCAGGCAATATGAAAATAGTACAATAGTACAGCAAACTCCGTGCAAAACAAAATTTTAAGTGAGTAAAATCTTAAAGATAAGTGTTAAATCTATTAATAACAATAATTCGTTGGTTACAATATAATTTATAGGATACTTATTAATTTTAGTTTAGTTTAGTTTATACTAATTATTAAAAATAACATGTAAGCCCCGCCCCTCCTTTCAAAGGCCGAAAAGCATATGAGATTGTGTTAGTTATAGAAAATTGAAAGGAAGCCTGACTCATAAAAAAGAGCTTATATTTATACTATGTATAGGGTGTTAAGAAATGTTTTGTTGCGGCTATCCTAGGTGCATTCTACACCTTTGAATCGGGAATGAACCATTCTCATAAAAAATGATAAAAAAATGTCTTCATTGTTGAAAATGATTTTCATTACGTAAGTTTTACATTTCCAATGAAGCATGTGATCAGTCTTTTGATATGTCTGTTTTCTGAACCACATTGATCCTGCAATCATAACCAAATTAAATATTTCGACGTGTTTCATACCCTTGATGAGTGAAATATAATATGAGAAGGTAAAAACGTCCTATTCTGATGCAATTCCCTGAATATCCAGTGACAATAGTTTCCTCTACCAGTACGGTCATTGTTCTGAAATGCCTAACTTCTCTCTTTTTTCTTTTGTTTTGTTCCCTGCTTCTTTAATGTCCAACCTCCAATCTATGCCTAGCTCTTTCTCAGATTATTTATATTGAGTCTTGATAATGTTGCGGAAATTTATAAATGCTTCATGCAATATACGAGACAGTTGGAAATTATGCTGTAGCACATGATACCATATATGTACATACATCAACAGCACCATTTAGAAGCACTTCGCATACTTATTATTCTCAAAATACGATCCCCAGTTATCAAAGAGAATAATAGCAGCGTTGTATCTTAAGCGATTTCTTCAATTGATGTACATTTAGTGTACAATAAGATATTGTAGAGACAAGATATTTATCTTCATATTTATCTTTATATCCTTGTATTTCTATTATTTTTCATATCTTTCTATGTTTCTTTGTGCAGAATTAGACATGTGTTGTATATTTATTTGTATATACGTAGAATAAGATAGATTTCTATAGAAAATTCTAGTGTGTGCTTGTGTGCGCCTGCATGTGTGTGCGTATATATATTATATTGCATAATACATAAATGCATTTCTTAAAACCCAGATTCTACATATACATATGCATATAAATGAATTTTTTAAGATACTTATCCCAATGAATTCATCCAAAATTCCATAAATTATTTTGCGAACTTCAAAAACCATCAATGCTATGGTGCAAGTTACTACTCTATAAAAAGCACTTAAAGTAGGAAAACAAGTTCCTGTAGCGAGATACTGAAAAGTAACTAGCAATTTAAGTTCTGCAGGTAAGGTAGTCTACAAAAAGTATCGGCTTTCTCTATCAAAGAACTAAATTCTTGTAAAAAGAAATCTGATCGACCTTCATTCATTTTCGCTGCTGAATCCTGTTTTGCGCAATGCCGACGAGGTCAACGTTCTTTTCTTCTTTCTTCTAATATTTTAGAACATTCTTCTTCAAAAGCCAAAGCCACTAGCTCAATCCCGATGATCACTAATTTCACTTGTGGACATTTTTCAGATTAAAACTTATTAAACATTATTTAAGCTCAATTATAGCACAAGAGAAACTGGTAAATTAGGAAAATAAATATTAAAGAATTTATTCGAGATGTCGCTAATATGAAAGTGTATCAGTATTATTCTGCGAATTATAAGACTTAAATACGTTTAAATATTTCTGTAGTATAAAACATTATCTTTTGTTTATTGAATATTATAATTATTAAGTTATTGCTTGTTTACTTCATAATATATATTTGGATAGATTAATCTTTTATTTATTTGAATTTAGATAAAGCTATTTAGCTATTTAGCAGTGAATCCCTCTCAAAATATAGTTCAGACATTAAATGTAAATCAATAATAGCAATTATCATATTTATGAAAACAACAATAATGGCAATGAAAAAGTTGGCAGTATAAGTATTTTTTAGAGTTTCCATCAAGATGGTCGTTTTCCACAATTTCTATGTTTTATTTATTTAAATCATGCCTATTTCTAACTTTAGTTAAAATTAACCAATTAATCGTAAACTATTATTTAGTGTCCCTATTACAACTAAAATATGTAGTTGAACTAGGAGTAATATTTTTGCAAATATTTCGTTATCGATAACAATTAGACATAGAATATATACAGAGTGTTCGGCTAAAGGTGTAAAAACAATTTAAGGAGTGAATCTTGAAGCGAAATTAAGATAAAAATCAAGAATGAAAAGTTACGTTTTCGACTTTATCCTTTAGTTATTGACAATTAAAAATTAACTGAAATATCCCTGTGCGCGAGCAAACATTCTTACACGAACGAAAGGAGGGCTGCCTGTGCAGCAGGGCGCACAGTGATCCTCAATCCGAACGACATATGAGCGGCAGCTTACCTTATACAAGCCGTAGAGAAAATAACCATGGTATTCATAGAAGTAAATAACCCCGCACGATGTTTTGCACAATAAATGGTAGTTGAACATTAAACCTGCTTATTCGTGGAAATTTGACATTTTGTAGGAACTGTTGAAAAATCGCTCTGATCGCTAGAGTGCATGAGAATTGAAAAGATTTCCGAGACTCTCAAACGCAGAAGTGTATTCCAGAACTAGCGGTAAAGTCTTCTTCATGAAACTAACAAACCGAGAATAACGAATCCTCTTAATTTTCTTCCTAGAGATTTTAACGAACGAGGAATAATGAAATAATGAAATGAAAGATGAATAGACTATCTTTATTGAAATATTTATAGCATGTTACGCATGCACAGGACGAGAACCTTCTTGTCTCTCATATTGATTTTTCACAACTAATCACGACTTAATTTTCAGACGGCTTCCCCTAGGCTTCAGTACATGAGTGTCGAAATCTGTTTATATAAACATACCCATATCACGCCATAGCAGAGAGGAAATGAGAGTATTCACGCCGGTAATTCTAATTGTTTCACAGTATAAGCGCTGCACCATGCGACCAAGTACGGTTCTATAGATAAGTTAATATCTACTTTTGTATCCGAGATAGACAAGTATGAAAATGACAAAATCGCGCAATTATGAAATTAATTGTAAGTTGATTAAGAAAAAAATTAATTGTCTACTGTATTTTTTGTAGGGAAGAGAAGATAATTTTCCTTTTAAACGATAATGGGCCAATGAAATGATGTCATAATTTCAATATATTTTTTATACACGATAATGTTTTAGATTTAACATTAGACTTACTTTCGTCACGTTAATGTTTTCGTTGTAGTAAAACCTAAATATCAATTTTTAAATAGTAAATCGGTGAACAATGAATAATATTTCTGAGGAAATGTGTGGATCTCTGGTATCTGATTTACATGTTCATTTACAAAAATAGAAAAACTAACTGACTATAGATAAGGTGTAAGAACATGAAGACGTAACGACTAATTTGTGTAACCACGTAACGAGCCACGTTTTTTATCCATCGTACTTTCATTAGTGATACAAATTTATTAATTCCATGAATTTTGATCTTGTTAAAATTAAAAGAATTATATTAAGATGAACATTTCACATTGTATTGAAAAAAGGTGACATTCCTCATTTCGTATCCAGCGAAAAAATGAGAAAAAAAGAAAAACAGGAGAAAGATTGTGAAAGATGAAACAAAAATACGAAATCTCTTAACGAAAATTTGAAAAGTAGCCAATTAGAACTTTACCAAAAAGTTATTTTTAAAAATATAGAAAATTATACTAATATTTGGAAAATTTCATTTCAGAAGTAAATTGAAAATTTTTACGAAAACTTTATATATATATATATAATATATTATATATTATATATTACACACAATATATGTTTTACACAAAGATGTGGCAGCCTGGGAGTCAATAGATGTTCTAATACTTATGTGTATGTACATATGTAAGTTTGCTGTACCAGTGCTGTGTGCCATGCGCATATTTCTCCTGCATTATTCACCAGTATCAACCAGATTTGCAAGATTGCACATTTCTCCTTTCGTTGTATAGTCGTTTCTCTCATTAAGAGTACCGGAGACGAAATTAGCGAATAATGCAGACATTGATCACTAGAGGCCCTTATTCGCAATGTCTATCTTTCAACATTTTTAACGCTGGTCTGAAAATATTCCCATACATCTCTGCTAAAAATACGCCCATACAGCGAAAGCATAGAAAATATGAAAAATCGACATAGAAGACGAGAAGGATCACATTTTATGTATATGTGATATGCCATAAATGTCTCAGACAGAGACAGAAACATTCTCCTCATTTCTGTCTGTTTCGCGAGAACGAGAACCTTGTTGTCTTCCATGTTGATTTTTTGTGACCAAATTTTTGGACGATTTTTCCTAGCGAATGTCGAGTTGAGACCTGTTTATATCTGATTTTATATTATTATAGGATTATATACTGGTGATCGTGGCTACAACCACTCTCTACAAGCACTCTAAATATAAGCAATGATAATAACGAAGCTAAACTTCAATCACGTATGTAAGTATACATGTACGTCATGATACTTGTATTAAGTTTGGTTAATAATAACAATTCATTAGATGTATGTGCTTGATAATATATGTTTTACGAATGATTTTTATAAATTAAAATAACTTACCAAATATAATGTAAAAATGTATTACTTCCTGTGCAATACTTTTTGTAAGAAACAGAATAACGATATTAACAGAAAATATTATAAAACATATTTCAGATTTAATGAAAAAAGCCCAAATTAGTTTTATAATTACATTTATGAATGACATAATCATTAACATTTGATTTTCATTATACAAACTACATAATTAAATACTACAGTTTAACTAATTAATGTGTTATAGTGTGTGATTAGGTTAAATTATATTTCATACCTTGACCCAAATAAGAAATTTAACTATGCCTCCAAAAAAGGGTGGAAATACTACAAAAACAAATAAAATTAAAGCTGTAGGTGGTAATAGCGGCAAAGAAGAAAAGAAAGGAGGAAATGCTGTGAAGGTATGCATTTTATATTTGTATCAAATTATAAAACCATTTTTGAATATGCATATTAAAGATATACAAAATGCATTGTCTAATTTTACTTCTTTTTTAATTATTTGATTTTACAGGTTAGACACATACTCTGTGAAAAACAATCAAAAATTTTGGAAGCATTGGAAAAGTTGAAAGCAGGAGGAAAATTTAATGAAATTGCTGCTACATATAGTGAAGACAAAGCAAGATCTGGGGTAATGTAATTTGCTACCTTTATTGTATTAAATGATAAACTTAATTCATTATATGTTCATATAATGTATAATTATAATGTATTACATCTTACATATAGGATGCTTCATTTGTAACTATCTTTGAGTAATTGCAATTTTATATCAAGAAATTCCTTACTTTCTTACTTTTTTTTGCATTTATTATGTTACTAGGATAAACAGAATGTCATAAAATATGTTTGATATACAATCAATTCTAGATATTAAAATATTGGGAAATGTTCATGTGCAAGGTGTTTGAAAATGATTTGTCATGAGTATCGTAGCATTGTACATAGGTATATATATAAATATAACCCTGGATCTGTAAAAATTAGAAAAAAGTAGTTGTAAAATTGACTTTGACCTTGAATACCAAAGTTAACATTTTTTTTGTTGCATTGTACTCAGTTCACTACAAAATACAGTTAAAAATGCAAAATTGGTCACTATATATTCTATTATAATAATTATATATAGGGTCTATTATAATATTATACTATTTTATTGTATATTATAATATATAATATACTTTATCAAAAAACTTGATCAAACGACTTATTTTTAAAAACATTTAATTTTTTATTCAAATCTTTTTAATATGAATGTCAATTTCATGGGTATATGAGGGAATTTATTTAACTTTCATACACTGATATTTGACTATCAAATGCTCATGAATTTATCTAATTATGTACATGTGACAATAAATGCTATTTTTCCTGCATTCGACTGCAAAATGTAAACACATACCAAAAATGTCAGTTTAAAAACTGAGAGAACCTACATTTTTTTCTATGGAAATGATTGAATTGACTTTTGATCTTTGCAAAGAATATAATGCACTCTAGTCATTTGCTAGAAGATTATTTGTTGAGGTTGACTGATAGAGGAATGAGTGGATGAATTTGTAATAGAAAAGTATATTGAAATACTTATAGGTATAGTACATGCTGATCCCGATCTTCGCTCTTATAGTGTTGCAATACAATAGAAAGTATGATAGGGAGCACGTTCATATATTTATAGCAAAGGACATTATCAAAAAGTTAACCTTCCTGTGTAGCTCTAGCTGAAGGCTACAAGAAACAGCAATAGAAATCTACTTATAACTCTTTTGTTTCTAGACCTTGTAACCCAAAACAAAATTTATATTCAAGGGCACAATATAAGGACCTCTCCTTATTTTGAATTTTTTCACTAAATTCTATTCTCTTCATAACAGCAGTCTTTGGCTCACAGACATACAAAAGAAAATGTGTACAGTTTTTCTTGAAGTAATTACTTCAACATTATTAAACATTATTTATGACAAAAATTATAAACTTTAGAGGTATTATAGTAATGTACTTACAGAAAAGAAACCTCCGATTTTAATGGGATTCATTTTAATCACTTCGCTTATATGTAGGAACAAAGGGAAGAATAAAAAAAAATCAGTGATAAAATAAAAAGACTCATAAAGAAGAGGAAAAACGAAAGACAATCTTGATATAAAGTGAAAACACTTATATTCTTGCTTTTACCATGCATTGCTATTAGAAGAGAAGACTTTATATAAATCACATTGGAGATCCAAATAAAATAGAAGATTCTTTTGTTAATTTCTTAGTACTAATGGTTGCTCTATACCATTACTCATATTGCCCTATAATACAAGTTTTAAGTACAATGTGGTTTTAAAAACATTATTAAATTCTTAAGGTTTCTTTCCATTTTCCTCCTTTTTGAAGCTTTTTATTTTTTGTATGATCATCCAGGTTGGATCACTCAGTTTTTTATTTTTCCTATAACATGTATATATGTAAATAAAGTAATTAAAATAAATCTCATCAAAATCAATGATGAAGCCCCTGCTCTGCAAATTATCCATTATATTAATATTATGAGTATTATACTCATACTTCTATCATTACCTATACTTTTTGATATACATCACAAACAAAAAAGTAGATCTTGAATTTAAAAAAAAAATACATCTGGCCCAGAGATATAGAATCACGCTGTGGTGAAACTATATTTAGGGACTGTTAGCAATGTTGTTCAAAATATCGATGCATACATTAATACAAATTTTCTGTATAAATCGTTTTATCCTTGGCATTATACATTTTTTTTAAGAGAATTTTGTTCAAAATGAAATCCAGAAATAATGAATTTGGGAAAATCACTTCACAAGTCCACACATTCCAATTTATTTGTTTTTAAGCATACTGTTCAGAAAATTTCTCTAAAAAACTATTCCGTAATTATGTGCTTTATCTGCTTAAAAATATATATTTTAAACAATACACAATAGCAACACATTGAATGTGCTATGTATTATCAATAGAAAATAGTAGCAAATACAAACAATACAAAATGTAGTTTTCTGATTTCTAATCTTGTGTAAACTAGAAAATCATTTTGTCACGTGTGGATTTGTCTTGATATACGCTTTTAAATTATATAAAAATATGTGTACCTAAAATTTATATGTACGTAAAAAATTTGTGCTCTTTCATTTTTTTCATATACTCAGCATTTATGAGAAAAATTCTGCTAACAACTGTGTGAACATTCTTTATATATATTTATATTATTTCTGAAAATAAAAAAAGACATTTTTAATTAATAATTTTGAAAATAAATTTTTAAAAAAGGGTGACCTTGGATGGATGACTAGAGGATCAATGGTTGGGCCCTTTCAAGAAGCTGCATTTGCATTACCAATCTCTTCTATTAATTCTCCAATCTACACAGATCCACCAGTCAAAACAAAATTTGGTTATCATATTATAATGGTAGAAGGTAAAAAGTGAATAATTTATAAATATGTATAATACTATATATTTAGTGTATAAATATACATCCAATTTAATCAATTACAAATAACTTGTATTTTTATAAAAAAGTTTATGAGTGCGTATTTATGAAATAAATGTTTAATGTTTGCGCAATATACTATATATTATTCTTTTTAACATATAATAATAAGGCTACAGATTTTTATGCAAATTAACTGGAAATAATTCTTGAGAATATTATGGAAAAAATAAAACCTTGGTTGACAATTGTTTTATGTACCAAATAATATGAAAAACACTGTGCTTTGAATATTTTATATACACCCTTGGACAAAAAGATAGCACATGTGTGCTATCATTAATTTCTCATAGATAGAGTCCGAATTTCCCAAGTTTGACGAATGGCATATAAACAGTACCTTGTAGTAATAAGGTATATGAGCTTGAAACTGTATCTTCGCTATTCCTCTTGTATTTATCAACAATGATTGTGAAATCCGGTCGGCGAAATGATAGCACACTTTCAAAAGTTGTAGTGTTTATTATCTACTAAATTGTACAAAAATAAAAAACCTTTTAAAATTTAATAATGTGTGGATCCTCCCTTATTCTCCACCACCTCCAGCATTCGTTTCGGCAAAGAACGATATAGTTTTCTAATATAATCCAGCGATATATTTCTCCATTCCTCTTCAAGGCACTTTTTTAACTGATTAATACTTTCAAATTGCCTATTTTCTCTATAAACGGCATTGCTTAATTTACTCCAACAGTTTTCGATTATGTTTAAATCGGGGGAGCATGCAGGCCAGTCCAAAACTGCAATATTTTCTGTTGAAAAATATTCTTTCACAACCTTAGCGGTGTGAACTGCAGCATTATCTTGCTGAAAAATAAAATCTTGTCTCGCAATATGTGTTGCGTACTTTGCAATTTGATTTTGTATCAAATTACGATAGGTTATAGCATTCATCTTGCTGCGAATTGATATTAAATCAGTCTTTCCGTTATACCCAATACCTGCCCAAAGCATAATGCTACCTCCACCCATTTGACGCCGTATTTGTGACAATTTTTTTTTTCTTACATCATGATAGTAAAAATTGAATCCATCTGGGCCATCTAAATTAAATCTTTTTTTATCTGTAAATATAACTTTCCTCCACTTCTTGTTCCACCGTATATGTTCTTTTGCAAAATATAATCGATGCTCCTTGTGAATCTGCTTTAGAGCTGGTCTTCGTTTTAATTTCATCCGCTTTATGTGCGCGGATTGTTGTAGTACACGTCTGACATTCCGAGGATTAGTTTTTACGCCAACTTTTTCTGCAATTTCACGTGACGTGAGAAGCGAATTTGACGCGGCACGTAAAATTGCACGTTTTTCACGAGTACTAATCGCGGAAGGTCTCCCACTGCTTTTTTTTGTTCCATAATTATTTACATCTTTCAGTAAATTATAAATGACTTTCCGACTTCTACTGAGAACTTTTGCAATTTTAGAAATAGTAAAGTTTTCTTTCTTTAATTTCAAAACTGTTTGAATCTCTTCACTATTTAGCTGTTTTCCACGTCCCATTGTTTGAATCGAAATTTGTAAGGTTTCTAATGAAATTCTTCTACTTTTCACTACGTCTACACCACTCAGAATACACAGAAATACTAAGGAATGGAAACAAAATGCTTGGTGTGCTATCATTTCGCCGACCGGATTTCACAATCATTGTTGATAAATACAAGAGGAATAGCGAAGATACAGTTTCAAGCTCATATACCTTATTACTACAAGGTACTGTTTATATGCCATTCGTCAAACTTGGGAAATTCGGACTCTATCTATGAGAAATTAATGATAGCACACATGTGCTATCTTTTTGTCCAAGGGTGTATTCTGTCATATTGTGTGCATTCTGTACAAATTTGGAGTTTCAAATTTCCTGTCAATACATAAAAATCTGCAATTTAGTAGTATTATATAATTATTTAGTAGTGTTAAATATATTTACAATTTGTGCTTTTAAAATAATATAACAAATAGGTTATTAAATATATTTAATAGTTTTAAAAAATAGTGTCACAAGCAAGATTGAAATGCCATATATATTTTACATTATTCTGTATATTAAGCAAAATATTATTCATATAGGGTATTAATTTTAAATTGAACATTTAAATTTTTTCCATTACTATTAAAGTTAAAATTGCTATTACTATTAAAAATAAGAAAAAATAACTAATTGTAGGGATTTAAATGGTTTCAAGGTATGCATCTAGTGCTGGTAGAAAAACGACATGTGGGGATCATCTTGATAGATCTTTTTTTAGATAAATACTTTCTAAAGTAGATCTACATATTCTTTTATATTATATACCAATGCTTTGACGATGTGCTTTTTTATTTTTTACAAAAACATATTAAGATAATTATGTTTGAAACTGATTAATTTCAAAGATATTTTAACTTCAATTTTGTTGAGCTTATATATAATAGATAAGGAAGATATGAACACAAGAATACTGTTTTGCATCTTCTTTTATCTTTCATATTATAAGCTTAACAGAATTAAAGTTAAAATATCCTTTAAGCTAATAATTTTTAGATACAATTCTCAATATTTTTTTGTACAGAATACAAAAAAAAACACATGAATCAATGCACAACAAAATATGTTGTCTTACTTAAAAAAATGTCAGTGATTTTGGAAAAACTACCAAGATGATTTCATAAGACTTTCCTATTACCACTAAATGTGTGCCTTGAAACCATTTAAATTCTGCTTAGTTATTTTTTTTTTTATCATTATGAATAACAGAAATAGTTTAAATAATTAATTTAAAATTAATTAACTTTTTCTTATTTTAAATTATATTATAATATATACTCTCCTTGAGATATATGAGAAAGGAAATATTCCGTTAATTTTGA
Organism: Bombus pascuorum; assembly: GCF_905332965.1. NCBI lineage: Eukaryota > Metazoa > Arthropoda > Insecta > Hymenoptera > Apidae > Bombus > Bombus pascuorum. The sequence goes on along the minus strand of NC_083494.1, from coordinate 4,798,444 downwards.
TATACATAAACATATAATACTTATATATTAATCAACTTGTAACAGATACAAAAGATAGAAATTCATATAAAAAGTATTGAATCATTATAATTATATAATTTATTATAAAACTATAAATTATACCTTACATATTTTAAGTACGAATATTAGGGTTGGTGAAGTGAACATATCTCAGTAAAGAATCATTATCTTCACACACCCATGGTTTTTTATGATGGCAAGCAACATCGTGCCAATTTACTCCATCATTATAAAACTGATTTAATACTGCTAAACAATTTTCTGGCGCACCTCCTTGTTGTATAGCTTCACGATTATCAGGTTGTGGTTTTCCAATACTAAAATAAATCATGCTATTTATTAATTATTAATTTGATATATTATGATAATTTACTTAAATAATTTGTTCTTTTACAAGACCAATAAATTTATTTTTCACTATATTCGATATAGAAAATACAAATAATTCGTAATATGGTCCAAAGCAAGTGAATTTCTCTAAAAAAATGAATGAAAATAAAATGCATTAAAGGTTTTCTATATAAAATTTCCTTGGAAAAGACCACATTATAAATTCCAGCTTTTCTTTCAAAATCCGTCTTGCATTTAGATCAATGAGACAACACTGATGCAGCGGTGAAACTTTTTATCTCCAGTTTTTTGTTAATGAAAATTTTATTAATATATTGATGAAATTTTTCTGATTAGAATAAAACACGATATTATTATAAAACTATTCTATTTATTTTGCTTGAATATTTTAAAGTTCTATTTTGCTTTCTTTCTTGCTGTCTCCTTTTATATTAGTCATTGTCGCACTGGTAAGATATAAAATGGGTTCAACTTTGGTTTAAGGGGCATGAAAATTATTGACTTTTCCTTGTCGTTTAATAGTCTTCGACGCATAAAATCAAAAAATGCAAGTCTTAATTTTTTAAATTTATCGGTTCATGAATTATGCGTATGTAAAGCATCATTTTTTGCCTTCATATGTTAGTATGGCGCCATATTACTTCTACCTATCATCTGATTGGTCTTCTGTATTCCATGGTCGATCATACTCCGCACTCCACACAGATGAGCATTAAACTGGACTTTGTTAGATATTAGTTACATTAGCATAACCTAGCTTCATGTCGGTCGAATAACCTAAAGGGTATCCTAAACATAATGGTAACATAAGGGTAACCAATACTCACGATTCAAAATCCCGTCGCAAAATGGTCGCCATTTATGTGCATTTGCGTACAGGTATTGATTCTATTGGACGAATCATAGACAGAAATCAACGCGGTGTCAAAGTAACGTGTAAAATACGTCAAAAACATTCAACTTTATCTACACATAACTTTTAAACTACTAGATTTCTGAAGTTAAGACTTACATATATGGATTTCACGCGTCGAAAACTATTAAATGGCAGAGAAAAATCAATAATTTTCATATTCCTTAAACCGAAACATAAATAATGCATATCTTAAATAATACATACATACATACAATACAATATAAATAATACATACGTATTTTTATTTTTAATATTTTTTAAAGTGAATGTCCTTAATCTTTTGATTCCTGATTTTTACCTATTACCAACCACTAAGCGGAATTATTAATATATACCCATTAATATTTGATGAACATTTAAAGAAAATAAATAATTATATTTACCCTCCACTTTCAGACCAATCATTATTAGCACGATCATTAGCAGGTGCAAGCTTCTGTAATTCTGCAGTCCAGAACCAACCATTAATATGAAGAGGTTGAAGATCAGGTCTATCACATCCTTTGAAATCACAAAGCCGACCAGATGTCCAAATATATTTCACATTGTCTAGAAATCATATTTTTTTTTTACTCATACTTTATTGCTTTTACTGAAAAATATATTAAATATTAAGTATTTCAGTACTTTGCACAATGCGACTTTTAATAAATTCATTTTCGGCAGAAGTCTCCAGAGAAATAAGGTCCATACATCGTTGCCTACAGAAATTTCTACCTGTTAACCAATCAAGTTCTTGTCCATTTGTTCTTGGATCAGCCCATGAATAGTAATAACCCTTGCCATTGAAACGTTCATGAATAACCCCTAAAACATATAATGTAATGGATTTCTTATATGCATTGATGTAAAATTACTAATAAATATTACATTTTTGTGATAAAAATATTACAATCTAATTTAAAACATTACACGTCAGCTTTTATACAGTCAAAACAATTTGCAGTTTTTGTAAAATTCACGTAAATACATTTATCATTAAATATTTACTTTAGAATATTTTATATTTTTTAAAATAATTATCATTTAAAAAAAAATGATTTTTTAATTCAGTTGATTGAAATATCGAACACATATCCAAAATCAATTGTTAATTGGTATTTTACTTTAAAACTTGTACACATGCTTATAATAAATATAAAATAGTAATTAAACTACTTTCATAAAAATTTTGTACATTGCTGAACACTTGTTGAAATACGTAAAAATCTAAGTATAGTAAGAATATATAGTTTTATTTCAAAAGAATAACATTAATATTGCAATTTTTGCAAATAAAAATTTGAAAATTCGGTTACATTACGTAGTTCTCGTGATAAATATCGAAAATATTTTTGATTTTCAAGAAAGCAAAACGATAATTGTGTGTGTACATACATCTAAATTGACATATCTACTATACATACATATATGGCTATCCCACGTAACTGGGACAGGCTATACCTACTTCTGTGACAGTAGAAGATTAAGACAATTTTATTGAGTAAAAGTAAATAGATCCAAATAATACATGATCTATTGGTGTGTATATTCATTCTGGAAGTGATGACATTTCAAAAAGTTTTACACCACTCATATTTTTGTAGATTTATTTATAAATTTCTTCATATATTAATTAATGTGTTTCTTCACTCTTTGCACAAATGTATTAGAATAGTTGTATCTGAAAATGCTTAACTTTAAAAGATATTTGTAAATATTTTAATTTTATCAAATTGAGTGAATGAAAGGCAAGGAAAACATAAACATAAATATATCCATTGCATTGCAATTAAAGTTAACATATTTTTAAACTAATTAATTAGAAATAAAGGTGATTTTTTAAACTAATTAATTAAAAATAGAGGCCACTTTCAAAGTGGGCACCTATTTCAGATCATACATCATTCGAAATCGCTTAATTTTCCTTAATGAAATTCTTTTCTATCTTTTACCGTTTCCAGGATATAGTTTGTTCCAGTTATGTGAGATACTTCGCGTACATTTTATAATTAAAATAAATCTGTATAATACCAAATGATTGACTTTTAATAATGTATGAAATATGTTTACCAAACTAATCAAATACTTTGAAATTCATAAGTTCAATTCTTATTCATTGTTTCCTTTGAAGAGAAAGTTACACCAGTGACACTCACGATTTTAAATATGTATTTCAGTCACGACTTAAATGTTGGATTGGTATGTTAATTATACAAGCTACTTTCTCAAATGACAGAAAGAAAGTTCGGTTGTACGTAGTATAATGAGAATGCATTCCAGAGACAATACAATAGACAGAAAAGTCTAACACAATAAGAAATAAAATTAATTAGGTAACATTAAATAGGAAATCAAATCATGTATATATACATAGGAATATACAAATCATGTGTATATTTCTGTAAATAAAAATTTATAATGGAAAAGTCATCTTAGTTTTTATATGTAAAAAATGTTAAAATATATGTATATTCTGTAGATAAGGAATTTTTATGAACAAATTCTTATATTGCAAAATATGTTTTTATTTAGTATTAATTGGTATAATTTGTTTCTTAATATATATTTTCCAAATATATCGTAAAGTGATATTATAATTTTGTATTTACAAATAAATAAATACGAATGTTTATATTGAAAAGTGTAAATTATAGTACTGGTTGATAAAGTCTTTGTAATTTGTATAATTTCATTCTTCTTTTTCTAAAAATCTTAAAGAATATATATAATATATATTTATATAAATATCTAGTGTTTTTAATTCAATTCGCACATGATTTGCTATGTCAATATATTAAACAAAAGATATGATAATATGAAAAGATCAAAAATGAAAAATGAGAAGTAATAAATTTCTAAAATTGCGTAAATTCAAATTCTTCAAATAGGAAAATATATTTATCAAAAGAATGAATATCTATAAAATTATAATTAATTTCATAAAACATAAAAGCGAGGTAAATAATTACAAATAAACATTCTTTTATCGTTAACTTTAAACATAAATTTTAATCAAAAGTAGACATGCCTATATATATATTTTGCAATATAAAAAATTAATTGCTTCCTGTCATTTTATACATGTATTAATTATCGAAAATTGGAGTTTTATCATTCTATTATTAATACGATATTTATAATAATACAAATTCAGAAAAAATATAAAATGTAAGACTCACTATTGTTAATGTTGACAGGAAAAAATAAATATAGTAATAAGCATTTATAAAAAATCACAATCTATTACTTACTTTGTGCACAAAGCGCAGGGATTGGTGCTTCTAAAATTCTTCTAGTAGATTGAAACTGAGCCGTAGATAAAACAATCAATGTTCCAAGTATAACAAATCGCATCATTTTTATAGCTGAAATTTTAAGATATAAATATCAATTTTATAAATGGGCACATAAGCATCAAAATCATATAATTTATTTTAACGCCTTACTTAATATATCACATTCATTTGCATTTTTAATAAATTTCGCTTACACTTTTATGCTATGTATACATTATATATACGGCACATTAAATTAATTTGGATATCATATTAAAAGATCAAACTTATTTAAGAATTTTTCCCGATGACACCAAAATTATAAATAGTTTCCAATGACAGTTTAAATATTATAATATAATAATCATAATTTAATTACTGTATCATAATTTTGTATCTACCAATAAATAAATTTATCAACATATGAACATTACAAAAATTTATTGGAAAGAAAATATATTTTAATTTTTTAATTAACTATGGAAAATTTATAGGATTTTATAATGCATAATCATGTTACGTTCATATAATGATATGAAATGCTTAGAACCACTATCATAGTATATATTATTTTAATGTAATTCTATAATTTCCATTATGACAAATTATTTTGATTGATTAGCTATGTATATAATTTTCTTTATTTGTTACTAACTATAAAAACATATTAATAAAGACACAATCCGTTTTATAAGACATCAGTGATGTTACAAAAGATATCCAACCTTTTTCAATCAAAATACTAATGATGTTAGACAAGGGTACAGGTGAGGATAATATTGGTCCCTTTAAATCAATATCATTAGTTCCAAAAATATTCTTTAGAAATATTAATATTAGCAAGAATATTTAATGTTTAGTTAAGTTAGATAAAACAAAATGTTACTTTAAACAGGTCAGTTCTATATAAATGTCATATTTTATAATTTAATGATAAATTTGATAAATTAATATTATCACTTAATTCATATTCATAAACATTTTTATTCTACAGTATAAAACCAGCACAAATTTAATCAAACTTAATTAATTAAATAATAATCTTTATTATTAATGTGAATTGCTTTGTTAAAATCAGATTACTCTTATAGTCATACATATTTTCTACATGTATACTTCGGCATCTTTGAACAAAAATGGAAATATGAAAATGATTATCAACGTACTGAATCGTATAATCAAAAACACTGTCAATAATAAAGACTGCAAACTATTTATAAATCACAATTTACGTATTTTATGTAAAGTATTTAAATAAAAGTATTTACAATCAGTTAAACAGCTAAATATTTTTTTAAGATTTCTTTCTATGAAAAGTCAACGATGCTTACCTATAGACGTTCTCCGAAGAACTGCGATGCTTCCTTCAGAAGCACCCCTATATATATATACATATATATAATGGGGACATGGCGTCAATACTTTTGCGATTGCACAAGTATTTTTGGAGAAGTGCTAACACGATTTGGAACATATTATACTTTCTTCTGTATATAAAGTATATATTCCAAAACAATAGATTATATTATCTATTAATATTATAAATCTATTAACTGAAGTATTATATTAATTCAAAATAAAAAGTACTTTAATATAAAATACAATATGTAACAATCTATTAATAAGATGATTCGATATTTTATTAACAAATAATACTATTATTATTGTAAACTATTAATTAATTTTGAACAATGTATAAATATTCTTGTCCCCCCTCCTACCACATCACGCACACTCACATACATGCTGCATAAGAATTACGAATATAAATATTAATAATGCAAAATATAATACGGATACAATTGTACATATCTTACAAAAATAGTTATAGTTAAACAATAGTTTAACTTATATAATTGCAATATATTATATATTTACAACATAATATAAATAATATTTCTTATTAATTTTTATGCTCATAAACTATAATACTGCTAATATTATTGCATAAATGCTAGTTAATACAGATAAACATGCTTTGACATAAGATTTATAATTAAAATCATGCTGATAAACATTTCATTTATTGTATATCTTTTGGTATGCAAACAAAAACGAATTATAAATATATATTATATAACAGAGTTTTTAATCATTATGAATAAAATATGTGTGTATGATATTAAGTTACATAAGAATATTTTGAACATAAACATTTCCTAAATATTTTTCTTATATTCAATGTTTGACAATGAAGCAATATAATTGCTATTAGATAACTTATAATGGCTATTAGGTACTTCTAGAATTTTCCTTTGTAAATTAATGATATATTTTTTCTTAATGATTCTTTCTTTCCCTATAAATAATTTTCGCAAAAAAATTTATTATTGCAAATGTTGATAGATTAGTTAATAATTATGTATAATTAAGTTTCAAAATGGTTATTCGAATATCAATAAGGAAGACTTCCATTTCTTTTTAGTTACAATTTTCAAAATACTTTTATCTTCATAATAACGAACATTACAGGTACCGTTAGAAAATAATTTTAAGAGGCAATGTAGGTGACCTGGAAACCCAAAAAGCATGCTATACCGATTGACCGAATGCGACTTTGATTGTGAATATGAGGAATTATTTAAGAATAAAGTAGAATGTATTATTTAATGCATTATTTAAATATTTCTTTAAATTGCAGAAATAAAGTTGTTGTTAATGAAATAATTTTGATTCAGTAAGTTTAACATATCTATACTATATATTATCTATTATATGTACTATCACATTTAAAAGATATAATGATAAAATCATTAAATGAGAAAATCATTGTGTTATATTATAAAAATATACACAAGTAAAAAATATTAAATATAAACATAAAAATATTTAATTTTAAACTGTCATGATATAAACCAGAATGTTTACGAAACGTCGGGAAAAAGCGCAACGTGTTAATAATACGATTGAAATCTGAAAAATGATAACTATTTCCATAAATATTAAAAATCATTTAAATCGTCTTACAAAAATTATAATAAAAGATATATAAGTAACACACACACACACACACACACACACACACACACACACACACACACACACACACACACACACACACACACAATACGTACATAATATATGCATGCATATATATACACAAATAGATAATGTTATTGATGAGAACTGTTTGAATTATTTATTCTTTCTAATAATTTGTTAAAAGGAACAAAAAACGTTTTGGAAAGTGAAGTAATATTACACTCAGCAACAAAATTAAAACAAATTAGTGAATTATAAATTTTCATCGAAAAATTATAAATTTTTGAACTATTACAATTTCATTAAAAAAAATCGTACAATAACATATCTGGGATCATTTTGGAGGGCGAAATCTCTACTTTCACCTTGCTAGGTTTACTCTTAAATGCTAGCAAGCGGAAAGAAAAAGTGAAGGTGGTTTCCTTCCTCAAAATTTTACAAAATTGAACGTTTCTACGGAATTTAGAAATTTTGTTGACAACTCAAATTATCATATGATAAATACGAAGATAAAAATGTTTTCTATGCGAGGATCGCTTAAAAGTTGATATATAATTCCCCATTGTATTTCTATTGCTCTTTAAATGGAAAGTACGTTGTAGACATTAGAATGATCCAAGGTACACCACGGTGGGATTGTACGGATGAACTGATTAGACTACAATGTAAGTACGTATTTTTAACCTATATATGTCTTAACTAAATGTTGTATAGTACAAGTGGTTCCACCGACCAACACGACATCAACAAACGAAGCACGTTCTATGAGCGCGTTCAAATTTACAATGCGTGCAATATGCGACACTGTCGTATTTGTCGATCACATTGTTTGAATTTCGAATCTTTATCGCATCACACGCACAATATCTAAAATGTATACTTCCGTAGTAGAAGTCATATTTTATTAATTTCTTAAGTACAAAAAGGGCAATGGTGATCACAAAAACAATTTGCACATATTCTTATTTTTCAATGAAGCGTTTTTTATAAAGTACGTTTCATTTTTATAGTGTACAATTTTTGTAGAGATTTGTAGATCTCTTTTTAAAGTCTTCCTTGTATATGAAAGAGAAATTACAAAGTAATACCAAATTTAATATACTTGGATCTAATTAATTAGTAAATGCTATAGACAAAGATATCTTGAAAATTAGCTAGTAGCTATTACTATTCGATATCCTGTCAACAACAGCATTATTGTACAACCGACAGATGTGAGTCTGATGGAACTAAAACTAGTTTATTTTACTGCATCGCACACAGGACGTACGGATTTAATGACTGTTTTATGGCTGATTCTAAAAACATTGAACTGATCCCGGGCACTCAAAAACATCGCACTGCGTCCCAAATGCAGTAAAAAACATTTTCTGACTGAAATCATACATTTATCCTTTATTTTTATTTTTTCATTCAGGATACACATATTTGTGTATATACATAGGAATATACATTCATAGGAATATACAGGGTGAGTCATCGATAAAGCCGAATACCTGTTTGAAATTATATCAAATTTAATATAATACAATTATAAATATTTTTGTTTATGTTATTTCAGAATTACCTAATAAACCTATTTTAATGATTTAAAAATCTATTGTTCTATTTCCTATTTCAGTTTATCTTATAAACTTATTATAACTTTTACTATTTCATATCTATTTATATAAACTAATGTACTAAGTTCTAATTATGTTCAATTATTTGTTAAAAAATTTTTTTAATTATAGCATACTTTTATAAAATAACTTCTTACCGCGTTTGTGCTCTATTGAGTGTTCGTTGGGATTGGTTACTCTTAACCATCCCTGATAAATATTAGGGAGGCCGATGGATTGACTTTATGATACGGTCAAACGTCATGTATTCTTAATCCATTGATTCTTCATTCAGCAATTTCTTTAATAACTGTTCTGCAGCCCACATGTGGCACTGTAAAAAACTCTATTTGTTAAAAGTCGGTTATTGCACAGTTTCATTTTATTAAACTGCCGCAGTGTACTGCCGTAGTGGAATTTGTACTTAAAAAAAAAAGTTTTTCTGAGATCAATTACCTTTAAGATAAATTTTTCTCCGAAATATTCACAGAAACAGTCGGTACCACTACAGTGAATCTGTTTATATTTGTGCATCTGTAGCGGCGCATACGTCAATTTAGTTGCCGGCCACCAGCTGCTTATCTTCTGTTTATAAACGAGAGTTGGGCGAGTTTAAATGCCCCGTACACAATTGCATATACAAGGCTACAAAAAATATTTTATAACTCAATTAAAAATAAATATCATCACTGTATTGGTTTGGCTTTGAACTAGATTTTTCAGCTCGGCCGCCGCTTATATGAAATACTAAGAAATTAATTATAAACATAATTAATGAGTGAACATGTAATCGATATTATTTTTCGAAATAGAATATTTATTATCATTTCATGTAAACGTTGCCGACTGCCTTGCGGTGGCTGGATTGAACATATTTATCCAAACTCAAACTTAATATGAACACTGATGACAACCATTTTTAATTGAGTTATACAGGGATTTTTACAGTTTCGTATATAAACGTTGTGCACAAACCTTCATCTCGAATATTCAAGCTTGCCTCACCCTCGTTTGTGTACATAAACAGAAGATTTCGATCGGGTTATTTTATCCGGCTGCTGGCAACTAATGTAGATATGCATATGCTACCACAGACGCTCAATTTTCTGTAGCAGTTTTTTTTAATTTTCTTACAGTAGCAGCAAGATTTTTTTGCAAATATCTTAAAAATTAAGACCAATCACCAGTAACATATTTAGAAAAAAAGTTGTTCAGAATCATGCTTCCCACTACATATTAAAAATATAAGTAATGTATAATATATAAATATAATGTATAAAAAGGCATCAGAATCGGAGAAGTTGAGTTCTATCTGTATATTTACCAAAGAATTAATTCTTATTAAAATAATGAAATAAGATAAAGGAAAGAAAATTGAATTATTTTCTGTTTTTAATATTCAATAAAGTAAATTTACGTTATATGAAGAAGACGTGACGTCATTTTAAATTAACAGTATATACAGATATTTTTATGCAAAACTATATTGCAGTATTTCATAAAAAATAATTCAGTCAAGGTCGTGAATTACGATCACAATGATTAAATTCACTCAAACTATAAAAATCGCTATCGATGTGATAAATCATTGTTAGTGATTTCGGACAACATCTTTAATAGACATATAGAATATATTATAGGTGCATAAAAAGGATTAAAAATATATTTTATATGGAGAAAATAAGGTTAATATGTACCTATATGTATTTACATATATGTATTGCACACATAGTATGAAAAAAAACGTTATATATTTTATTAATATATAAAAATACATAGAATAAGCTTAGAATGTTGTTACAAATATGTATCATTCACAGCCATCAGAAAGAAATCTATAAGATAAAATATTAGAATTGGCTAGTGATCGAAATTTTATATATCGACGTGTGGTACGACCTTAAAATCCCTAGCAATGCTATAAACACGCTTATATATACAAATGTACTTTTTTTCAAGGAATATAATGAAACTGTGTACTTTCATTCATATATAATGTAATGAACAATCTATTACACACACTGATTAAATTATTTCATAAAAATCTGTTATGATTCTCCATAAATGTAATAAACTAACAAACTCTGTACGTGTATTACAAAATAACTTATTTTTCTTGTGCAAAGAAACAATATGTCCACTATCCTTTTTGGCGTTCGCAATTTTCTATTTATCACATATTACAATATAAATGTGAGATGATGTGAGTGCATTAATTGTTTGTTTGACAATGTACTGTATTGCGGAACTTATTCTCGAATTTTGTTTGTGAATCATGACAGAGTCGGAACTTTGCCGGCTCTGCGCCGAAACCAAAGAGAATTTTATTGGAATTTATGAAGCAGAAGGACAAAAATTAGCCATAGAAGCTAAAATTGCTAAATGTTTACAAATTCAGGTAAAAATAGCTCCCTTTTTTAAAATAATTCTTTTTAATGCAATAAATTTAATAATTCTTTCTATTTTTTTGTTTGTCCTAATGAAATATAATTTCTTTCAAATTTTAATCTGATATTACGTTTTAGTATTGTTAGATTAATGTCTATATTTATGAATATATATATTGTAGTAATATTTAAATTAAAATACTGTTTACAGGTATTAACTAATGATGGATTACCACTTACAGTTTGTATAGATTGTTGTATTTTATTGAATCAGTGTAGTGAATTTTTTGAGAAAACCAATCAAGCACAAGTGTCTTTAAGACAATTACTTCTAAACCCTAAAGTTGAGCCACAGCCATTAGAATCAAATATAAATTACATTGATAAAACTATTGCATTTCCAAAGGAAGAAATTGGCGAAGGAATTGTTGAATGTCATTTATCAAATTATATCCATGATACATCTAATGCTTCGCGTAATTACTTTATTGAAGAAAATAAAAATGATAACCATCAAAAATATGAAAATGAGGAACCTCAAGATAATGTGAAACAAAAAAAATGTAAAATTCAATTTAAGAAAGCACCGCTTAAACAAACTAAAAAAAAATTAAAACGAAAAAATCAAAAAATGGAGGACCCAGACGTATACATAAGTGCTGATTTAAAAAAAGAAAATAAAAATATAGATATGAAAACAAATATTAAAATTCCAGATAATTATATGACAGGTAAATATAATCATTATAGTAGCAATATAACACATATAAACATATAAACAACACATATAAAAACTATCTATAAAGATTCTAAAATATCTTATAAATAGATTAGTTGATAGTAAGATGAATGAAAGTAGATATTGATGATTTTAATAAAAATACTAATATCAATACAAGTATAACCAAAGTTACAAGGATCTAAAACATATACTCAAAAACCATCGTCTGCTTACGAAAACTTATAGATATAAACATTATTTTTTTTAATGAAATAGATTGTGGTGGATAATGGTGTAATGGTAATACATATTTCTAGGATGTGTAACGGTGAAGCAAAATGAATCCTCTTATTTATATTAAGTAGAATAAAGTATTAATTTCTTGTCATTTATGGATAGTTTTTATTAAACTGAATAACATTTACTTGAAACATTTTCTTTCATACTGATAAATTCTAATAATTAAGAAGTTTTGACAAAAAATGCTTATCTAAAGAGAAATTTTATGTGAAAAAAGGAAAGGAAGCAAAACACATTTTACATTGAGAATCATTCTATTAAATATCCGAAATGATGCCTTTGGTCTTGTAAACAATTAGTAGATTTTTCATAAATACTGGTTTGAACATTTAAGAACAGTTAATGAAGTAATTGATAGATATACTATTGATAGATATGTATTCCTACGTTTATATTTCCTTTGTTATTATTTTGTTTCCATTCATACATACTTCATATTTTCTTCATTATTTATACAAAACTTTGTGCTTTACATAATCCTATTAATTGAACAGAACTGTTTATTTACTTGTCTGGAAGATTTAAACAAGACTAATCTTATTCATTTTCAAAGAATGATGATGAAGAACAATGATTGATTCATATTCAGTTTTTCAAAGAATTTTCTCAGTTACAAAGCAAATAGAAGAACATGCTTGTAAATGAAATCAAAATAGTTAAAATAATTGTTTATATTTGTGCTTAGAATCCAATTTTATTTTTTACTATAAGACTTTATTTATAGAGAATGTAAAAGAATGCTGCAAATAAATACTATCCATTAGGATAATAATTATTCTGATAAATAAAAATTAATACATTTCATTTAAGATAAATGCCTATCCTTTTAGGTGTGTTTCATTACAGAGTAGCTACATTTTATTAGAGGTCCTCTGCCTCTTCTGCCATACTAGTCACTCTAATAGTTACTCTGGAAAAGTTTATTTACATATTAATGATTAACCCATGTAATCCACTGAAGTAAAAACAAGTGAAGTCGATATCTCTCTTTGCAGTAGTCTCTAAGAAAACAGTTCATGATACTATACATATTTGATCTATTCTGTGAAAACAACACCAAAGAAGTGTAATTTCTATTTGACACATATAATATCTCTAAATTATTTATTGTTTACCAAAAAGTTTTGAATATATACATACATACACAGGATGTTCGCACCATTTTAGCTCCCAGCATTTTTCTCATAGTTGATTAAAAGAGAGAGATTTATGATTAAAATGAGAAAAGACAAGCTTTTACTATTTTACAATATGATAGCTGGAATATATTTTTAAATTGTTTATGGTTTTCACATAATAATAAAATGATTATTGATGTATGTACAATATTATTATATTATATGAAGGTGATTCTTGAAACAAACCAATAGTCTGCAACATAATTGAGTTCAAGTTTATTAAAATACAAAAATTAATAAAATATTTTGTAGCGCTACATTTATTAGATAAAGTTATGAAATTCTATTTTAAGAATAGAATTCTTTGTATTAAAAAGCACTTTCAATTGTGCATGTAATCCAATCAATAATTAGATTATTTCATTGTTGTTCGTATATTAATGGAAATTAGACAAATATCAGAACAATACTTATATATATATGATTGTTGATATACTGAAAATATTCATAGTTAAAACCCATATAAAAAAAAGTAATGTGTAACAGTTGTGTTGAATTCATTTTCTGTTTATCATTAAAAATATTATTTGTTATTGTTTTACTTAGTAATTAAATCATTCTTGCACACTGGATGTTATTATGTAACTGAAGATAAAATGGATATATTGTGTATTTATTATAAATCAAATAAGAATAGAACAACTAATTCATTACTATATACAGAAAAACATTCACATAGATTTCATCTTAATAATAAGCAATTTCACTCAAAAACCATACTAAAATGGAAGTATTTGTAGGAAGATACCATACATTCGAAAAAGCAACATAGTTACTAAAATAAACACAATTTTTTTTGCATTTTGAAGAAAATCCGTTTATTTTAATGCATAAAACTCCATACGTTATGTAATATTTCAATAGATTCTGTATATAAAATTTTGGAATTACATAGATACATATATTTTAAATCTTTAATTGCGCAATTATTCAACGAAAGTGAACTATAACGTCGTAAAATAATGTGCAGGGTGTATAAACATTTTTGGTAAAGCCCACTTAGTGTCTTAGTAGTCTTTCATGCCCCCAGCTGCAAAAATTTAATAACATCAAATCGCTTCTTTGGCACCATTGAACTCTTGTTGGAAGCTTTCTTTATGCAGTAAGTAATTTTGTAATAATTTGAAATCATGAAGTTAGGTATTTCATTCTATTGAAAGCGAGGTATTTCATGTGTTAAAGAATATTTTCTGTTTCCCCATTAATACGACGCTATTTACTTTCTATCTGATTGCAAAACTGTCATCCTAAATTTTAACTGTTGTAACTCCATTTTTCAAAAAAATGTACTTAATCAGTTCATGTATATATGTCTCATTCGTATAAAGAATATAAATCCATGAGTATAAGATGAAAATTCTACTTAGAAAGCAATAGATATTCTTTTAAATTTTTTTAATCCTAACTTCATAAAACAATTTAAACTCCATAAACTTCCAACTCAATTTTTTCGATTTACAAATTGCAGATAAAACGGTAAACCGAAGGAACGAAATATAAACATTGTAAATACTGTCAATATAAGTGTAAGTGAAACTTTAACATCATTTTTTAGGAGAACGGCTGAGTTGTAACCCATGGTTCTTTTAATAAGTTTAGTTAAAAGTTTAGTTAATTTAGTTAATTAGTTAAAAAAAAATTGACCTTAAAATTCAAGGTCAAGGACAGTTTTGTGTGGATATTTTCCACAGATCTCCTGCGATCTAGAGGTGTAGAATTTTTTACCAAAAATATTTGTACTACCCCTACAAGTTTCGCAAATGGATATTAATAAATAATAGGAATGGTTTCTATTTTTATAAAAAATACTTTGGATAGAAGTCATTAAATCTATGATACAGTACTAAACTATTGCGTGTACCATACAGATATGCAGAATTCAATACAAAAAAGAGAAATAAATTCTAATTTAATTTCGTGTTAATGTATGGTGCGGTATAATCACTAACATATTATTAGGCGTTCATCTCTACAACAATACTTTAAGTGAAAATAACCTGATCCTTATATATACATTTTTAAGATTATTGGGAAACGTTATTCGTCACCACGGATATATATGTTCATTAAGACCGAGCTGCAGCTCGTAATTTCGCAATTAACCACCCTTTAATGGTGTTTGGGCAACATGCGATCTTTAGATTTCTTATGAAACCACCTTAAACGTTTATGTTATTTTGTTGATAGATGCAAATAGCTTAAAGAGATAAACATCAGAATAACATTAGCATAAAGTACACAACGAAAATCATTTTGCGAATTTTATATATATATAATCTGATTGGCCTGCATGTATTGTTTCTTGATATATAAAACAGTATAATTTTCAATAAATGTACTGTTAAAAAACGTTAGAAATATTAATTTAATTTTTATAATTTATTTTGAAATTAAATGAATATAAAGACAATTTATTCTTATTATGAATATCTGTGTTCAGTCATAACTACACAAACAATCGCAAATATTATTCGATGTACTTAATATAATGATCGAATAATGTACTTAATATAATGATGAGAAAAATATTTTACATAGAAATCATATATAGAGAAAATCAAGTAATTTTAAATAATATTCATTAAATAAGAATTTCTTGAAATAAGATTTTCAAATAATATTCTTAGAAAAGATTTAAAAATTTTAGAAGTCCTTACTTTTTTGTCTTGTAGTGGACTTCTGCCTAACCGACTCCTCTGTGTCAGACTTATGATTTATGATCAAATAAATAAATGACCGGTTCATCCGAAAGTATACAGTCTGTTCTTTGTAATGGTTGGCACGATTTTTCAAGCATTTCCGCTAATCTGATGAAAAGAATAATAAAGTAATTAGTATTCATTTGGCAAAAAATTTCAATAATAATATCAAAAAAATGTTGTATTGAATAAAAAATCAAGATCATCATGATATTCTTAAATGACACCATATATTGCTTTTTATGCAGTGTCAAAATTGGCACTTACACAAATTCAGCGATGTCATAAACAGTTGCTGTTTCCCAATAACTTCTTAATAAAATCAACTTAAAATACATGGTGATCAGCAATTGGTGAGCAGTACTAGTGGATACAGGGTAGTTCGCCCCAAAAAGATAAGTTGAGAATAGAGAAAATTTTTTTGAAAATTTATCAAACATATTTACACTTGGCCAAACAGCGGTTAGGTATGAATAAAGAATCAGCAGGTGGTTATTATACGTACGAAGATAAGTCAAAAACGTTTAAGGCCTTATTTTCAAGCAAATAAAGTTTGAATATGTTCAATTAAATACTGGTCTGATACATGCGCATGATACATTTTCAAATTCATTTTTCTAAAAAACAACGCATGTTAGGAAAGAGTCTTTTGTACATTTTTGGTTTATTTATAGTTTAATTCTTACTTTTATTCAGTTTAGAATCAGCCAAGTTTATTTATACTTGTCAAATATTTGTACTAAATCTTCTCGGAAACGGAGCATCATATGAAAAAATTCTATTCTATATTTTCATCTTATTTTTTCTTGTTGATTTGCACTATTGTATAATAAATTACCTTATTACCCTGTATATTAAATTTTCTTATTAATGCGTAAATCAAATATAATCATATAAATATGAAAATATCCAGTAAGCTTTCTGACTGAACATAAATGATAATATTTGTCATAAATTCAATCTCGTACTCATGGTATATATTCGTATTGTTATAGTAAGTGCATATTGAACTTGTCAGTTTGATATAAACGAAATATAGATAAATATAATAATATAAAAAAATAAGGAAATATATATAAACGAATCTTAATATGTCTATCTACTACAGGAATGAAATATTTTGTTAATTCCAAGAAGTTGATATGTTATATGGTGATTATAAAAGAAATCACGCAAGACGGTGAATTGGAAACATAGAAACTGATATCTGGATTGATGCAACAAAAAATTTATCACACTTTAGGCTGATTTTTTTAATTAGAGGATGGCAACTGTGTATGATATTGTGTATTCGTTTCGATGTTACTTAGTCAAATTTGAATTTTTATTGAATAAACCTTTATTGGTAATCTTTATTACCATAATTTATTTTCAACTGAGTATTGATAAACTTTTGTTCAGAATATTTTCTCATAATATTAATAGTCACAACGAAATAATTATTAATTATCCAGCATTAATTAAAAAAAGTGTACATATATATCTACAATTTTTAATCATTTACATATGTGCCAGCTTTAACTGAACTTACTGGAATATCTCATTACGAATTAAAAATATAAAAGAATGGTAGCTAATTGTTTTCATCTCAATAAAGTTGTGGCCGATTGAACGGAACAGGATAACCAGGAGTATACTGAAAACATATATGTCATACATTATTTACCACGTTACATTTTACATCATTTTATAATAGCATTTATATTATCTGTTATATAATACTTATATGTATAGTATATTATTTATTTCAATTTATCGCGTGTCTTCACATCATTGAACAAGGATTGGAAAAAGAGTTGAGAATTTATATGATAAATAGTATTTAAATTGACTAAAGAAGCATCAATAAACATAGTTTTTAAGCTAAAATAATTTTATAAAACATTACTATAATAATATAACTGACTTTTCGCCTTTAACGTATCGCATAAAATATAAAAACAGAGGATTATCTAGAAATTTTTGCCACAGTTTTCTTTTACTAGCATCTATGTTTAATATCTTCTTACAGAATCGCAAATATTGTAAATGTTGCAGATATCTTGGTAGAATCCATCATACATGTAGAGATCGGTCAAATAACATGTACAAGCGAATATGAGATGACTCGTTATAATACAGTAAAAAGAAAGTATAGAATAAAATTTTTTCGTCTGCGGTTAGTTTTCGAGAAAATCGAGTTTAAAAATTTGTCAGGTATGCTTGAATTTGATTAATTATCGACTGGTTACCACAAAATAATTTTACATGCGAAAGTAAGTAAAAAATGCGGAATAACATTTTTTCATTTAAGGTTTTATTTTCGAGAAAATAGAGTTTGGATATGTTTAGTTAAGAATTGACCTGGTATACGTGTATGATAAATTTTCAAATTTATTTTTCTGGAAAACAAAGCATTTTGTGAATAAATTTTATTATACATTTCCAACTTACCCTCACATGTTGAATAATTTCTTGTTGACTATTTACTTCTGTCCAGTCTGTAATTAACGGAATTAATCTTCAAATATTATTCAATTTTTAGACTCATTTTTTTCATAAGCGTCATATGAAAAATTTTGTTCTATATTTTTTCCTTATTTTTTCATAAGAGATCACTTTATGCTCGCTTGTACATGTTATTTAGCTGATCCCTGTACTTCCGCAACTTTCGTATATTTAATTAAAGAATTATTGAATTATAGGACTCTATTAAAGCTTTATTTATTTAAAATGAAACATCACAGATTTTGCTAAAACCGTGCACAATTGTCATTAGCTGAACTTAAAAATTTTGCTGCATTTTTTAAAAGAGGACAAGAGACCTTTTTAAAGACCTATAAATCTGTGTGAAAATTTTTCGAAATAAATCAATTGTTTAAGAAAATTAAATTCCACCTCTTTTTTTTTTGAGATATTTTAATCTTTTTTAGATGAGTAACGGATTTTATTTATTCTCAGTTCAGCGATGTTCAACAATATGTAATTATCGTAACTATTCCATGCAATATCGTTACTCTTATTTTGTGCATTTCGTATATTGTTTGTAATTTCAATTAGTTTAGTTATTTTCCGAAACACT
Source organism: Bombus pascuorum (assembly GCF_905332965.1). Lineage (NCBI taxonomy): Eukaryota > Metazoa > Arthropoda > Insecta > Hymenoptera > Apidae > Bombus > Bombus pascuorum. The sequence continues at coordinate 4,778,970 of NC_083494.1, read as the reverse complement.
GGAGTACTAATTATAAATAAATAAATATATATATATACACTATATTTATACAGATATATTTATACTATAATTATATATACAACGATAACAGCAAGTTTATTCAATGTAATTGTTACAATAGCGATGTTCCGAAAAAACATCCTTGAAATATAAATACTCTCTATATGCCAAGCATATCGAAGTACAGATACTTATTCCACCAATGAGTTTCATCATCCTGCATTGTAAAACAACAATCTATCAGATTTTCGTAATGAAAAGTTCCTTTCTCTAGATATCCACTTTTATGCCACGAATGTTTAAGCGAATTCCAAAATCTAGAAGAGAAAGCTGATTATATATAAGTGATTATAGTTTTATAATATTATAATTCAGTAAAATGACTTGATCGGACAAAGTTCTCACACAATATTTCCATATGGAATATTTCCAAAACTGGGAACATGTAGGGCCAGAGTCTGGAGGCGGTACTTTTTCTATCATTGTTTCTTTAATATCATGAGAAAAAATATCTCTTTCTCTTGTAGGAAAAGGTGTAAGAATCTTGGACAGCATTCATTTCATGAATCTAGTAACAATGTTCAAGATCTTATATTTATCAAGAATACTTCTGTAAATAAAGTTTTAGAGTAATTGATCATTAATTTGCCAGATTTCGAAGCAGAAAATTTCCCTAATGAACATTAGAATTTGAATAAATCTTTCTTTACTTTGGGTTCGAATTGCCTATATTACTCGATTTTTCTAAAATAAAATAAAGAGATGAAAACAGCTTTTTTTCTACTCTATTGAAATATTAATATAGTAAAACTCCATTTATATAATCTTCATTTATTGGAACGAAATTTTAGTTAATGCCTAATTATTTGCCTAATAATGCCTAATTAACTCTTGTTAGTTGAATTCACTTATCTGAACATGAGCTCCTGTCCTATCAACAAAAAACAATAAATGAGGAAAATTGGTCAGCTCCTATTATATGAAGTACAGTTATATAGTTCAGATAAATAGAGTTGTTATATTTATATTATAACTTTATATTATATTATAACATATAACTTCCTTCGATTTTACACTTATATCATTTCCAATTGCTATTTCGGTATTTCTAGCATCTTCTCACTCACAGTGTCAATACTGGACCTATAAGTGGTAAATATAGTATAAAATAATAATAAATAACAGTAAATACTCTATCTAACATATGATTGTAATGGACTGATGTGTTTTATTTTATAAAAAAATATTGTGTACAATGTATAGATGAAAGTAATGTTATTACAATTTTTATAAACCTTGTAATTAATGGCAGAAATAAAAACTAACCCATGAAATACACAAAACTAAAACGACAAGATTAGACACAATATTTACAATAATTATATCTATCAATAAAAGTCCTTTTCATTTGAACGAAATTAAATGCCGTTTTTCACATAGATTTATGTCTTTAGAAACGGTATAATTTTTTGATATGTTGTGTTTTATATGAGCAGTTAAATAGAAGGTGTGATTCGAATGAAAAGGCTGATTTCCTGTATATAATAAAAAAGGTACACCAAGAAAATACAGCAAAATTCTTAAATTGGTCTAATGAATAATTGAAGATATGGTATTAGTTTCTGATGTTTTTTTGTTACTTTAATATGTACTAATATTTAAATCCCGAATTTTTTATGTATTATTTTTACTAAATAGTAATTAATATCATATATATTTTAATATATGCTTAAGTGAAGTTCTAATTGTGTATATCTATAATGAAAAGTTATGTTAATTATATCAGATAGTATATTGGAAAAATCATATTTATGCTGTAATTTTTAAATATAGGTACTGACACAGACTTAGAAATTATAGAAGCACATACAGTAGAAATATTAAAACGCAAAAGGGAAGAAAGTTTAAATAGGTATCCATGGCTTTGCACTGATTGTAATGATAAATTACCTAGTTTAGAAAAGTTAGAAGAACATCATGAAACTATTCACAATCAACAAGCAAAATATATGTGTGTTTTATGTTGTAAAGTTTATGATAAATATTATGGTTTTCTTACTCATGTCAAACGACACAAAAACAAGACGAAATTCAGGTAAAATTCAGGTTTATTAAGTTATGTATAAACTGTTTAATATACATAATCTTCTAATGAAACTATTTAATATATGTTATAAAGTTGTGAAGATTGTGGAAAATCATTTGTACATAAAAAGGTATTAGATTCTCATAAAGCGATTCATAGTGAGGAACGACCTCATGTATGCCAAACCTGTGGGAAAGCATTTAGACAACAAAGTGCATTATATATTCATAGTCGGTGTCATTTACCAGATACTATGAAAAATAGATTTCCATGTGATCAGTGTGACAAAAGGTATAACGTTATATATATGTGTGTGTGTGTGTGTGTGTGTGTGTGTGTGTGTGTGTGTGTGTATTAATTTTGTTTTTGTTTTCATGATATAAATTTATTTATTTGTATATCACTTTATAATGTATATTCTTTGTATGTGTATGCGCGCACGCACATGTCTATAGTTTATATTGTGAATATTTATAAGTACTGATTAAAAAATGTCATTTGATTTCATATTTTATTTTGTTAAAAATATCTCCTATGTGCTATACTAAAATATTACACAGATTATGATTGACTCAATCAACATCTCTAAATTAGTGAAGATTTGCTAAAGAAGTACATTGTAAAATGGACTTTAATTTTAGAATTCAAGTCTAAATTTTAAGAAGAAATATCAAAACACCTATGTGTCATAATCTGATATTATCTTAAATATTATTTTAGCATTAAAAAAGTTTTTCTGATGTGACTATTTTAGAAATTCAATATTATATTTACAATATATTTATTTAATTTCTTCAGCTTCTATACCTCTTTCAAATTTACAAAATAATTATTCTTAGGAATATTTCTTTATGGAGTTGTCTATATACATGCTTTTATGTTGCAACCATTATGCTGTAAATATTTTTGTAATATGATTTTTATAATCATAATGAAATTTTTCACAAAGTTTTGATGTTGATTGACGCTTACATTTGAAAGGAGTTGCTTTATTCTATATTTTAATTCTTGATACATAAGCTTATACAAAACTTGTACATAAACTTGTCCAAATTTTCATCTTCTGAATTGCTTTAATAAAAGTAAGCTGACAAAATATAAATAATAATATTGTAAATATTGTCAGTCCAAGAGTTAATTAAGCTGTAAATACCAAATTATTTTTTATTGTAATACATATTATCCTTTTTGTGAGAATACAATAAAAAAAAAATTTGGCCTTGAACTTCAAGATTATAATTTTAGTACCTCATGTATTTTAGCATTACACTTGGGTGATATATAAGTAAAGTACAAGTAGTATGCGAGTAATAAAAGAAGTTTTTCAGATTTTCAACAAAACCAAATTTAGTCACACATAAACGTATCCATTCTGGTGTTAGAAATTTTACATGTGATCAGTGTGGCAAGAGCTTTATTCAGAAAGGAAATCTAGAAGCTCATTTTTTAACTCACTCTGCAGATAAGCCATATAATTGCAGTCAATGTTCAAAAGCGTATGTTTATTAAAAACATATAATTTATAATTTACTTGTAACTATGATCACATATTTAATGTTATTTGCAGTTTCAAAACACCACTACAGTTGAAAAAACACGAGACAGTTCATACAGGTGCTAAACCACATCAATGTGCTGTATGTGGAAGAACTTTTAGAGAAAAAGGTACCTTAAGGGAACATCACAGAATACATACTGGTGCAATGCCATTTACATGTGAATTTTGCGGTAAATGTTTTCGATTTAAAGGAATATTAACTGTAAGTTAATTAAATGACTAATACAGTATTATTTAAAAAGCAAAAAGTAATATCATTTTAAAATTTATTTTTAGACACACAGAAGACAACATACTGGCGAACGTCCATATAGTTGTTTAGAATGTCAACATCATTTTACAAATTGGCCAAATTATAATAAGCATATGAAACGTAGGCATGGAATTAATACATCTCATGCAAAGCATTTGTCACAATCTCAACAGATACAATCACAGCAACAATTACCAGAGCAGCAATCAGAACAGTCACAAGCAGATCACTCAAATGCTTCAGAACATTCACTTTCTATATCTCCTACGGAATCATCAACTGTACATGTAAGAAATTATTGTATTTGATCTAGTATTATAGTTCATAGTATAAAAATATATGTGGCATTATGTAACATATGAAACTTATTTCAAAGATGAATTTAAAATGATATTACAAATTGATATAAATGTGCAACAAATTTCATTATATTTTTAATGGAGTATCCTCAGCAATTTATAAACATTAAGCACTATGAGCAAACTAAGCCTTGATTTTTATTACATTTTGTAGTCTGAAGTTCCGTTTTTATGATATAAGCATTACAAATTTTGAAATTCAATTCTTAACCCTTTGCACTCGGATGTCTTTTCAAAGGGGACATCGTAAGTCTCACATACCACTCGGATGTCTTCTCTGAGAGGATATCAAAGCTTATTAGTGATTACGGAGGATGAACTCATTCCACCGCAACTTTCTGTGAAATGCATGTTTCCCTGAAGTTTTCTGTTGAAATGGCACAAGGAAGCAAATCAAAATATGGTACAATTGCCAAGATATATGAAAAAAATATCAGTAGGTTTTATATCAGAAGAGAACGTGAGAAGTGCATTCACGACGGTTTGAGCGCTTCTCTACTTCACTTGAAAAGAATGTTAAGGATGAGTTGTAGAAGAAAGGTTGGTATACAAGTATGCCTGGCACTGTATAGTGAAATTTGAGGATATAAGTAAGCAAGTCCAAAACTGGAGAAAAAGATTTTCAAAGCTGAACTCAGTTCGTATTGAAGTGTCGAGCGTTACGGATAGATCCCTGTACTAGTAAGTCAGGAAATCGGAAAAGTAATATTCTTTTGGTAAATATAATTTTGTGGTTTCGTAATTTACCTCAAAGGAAGAAAAAATAAAAAATAAATGACATATTACAAGTTTGTTAAAAGTCTTATAAATCAGTTGAGAGGTAATCAAGAACATAGCTACTCACATCTTTGTCGGATAACAGACTGAATAACAAATTACATATTCCCAATGTAGGAGAAAAAAAAACTGGACTGTATTGTTTGTTCTGATAGGAAAACACCCAGTGGAAGACGTCAAACAACTTATTATTGTGAAACATATATAAACCAACCTGCAGTGCATACTGCGAATTGCTTCAAAATTTATCATACTGTAGAAAATTATAAGAAATAAAATTTTCATTTTGTGGCAAAAAATGTGATCCTCAACGTCTACACATTCATGTAAATCAAATATTATTACAATACTTGGTTCCAAAGCTATACTATATAATATATTTATTCTTAGGTTCACGTTTTCGCAATAAAGTGGCGTCGAGTTATTGGTAGGTAACGTCCAAGATGGCTCCGAGTGCAAAGGGTTAAAGTATGAGTTTATTTAAATGATAACAATTTAAATTCGCTATTTATTCTAAACTTTAGATATACATATTCACTTACTGACAAACCATACAAGAATTAAAAATTGAATTGAAAAACTAAACAAATAAAAATTTAATTTAATTTCTATCTTTTGGATAGTTTTCAAAGATATTTCAGTGTTAAAGCTTTAGAAAATGTATTAAAGTGAAGCAATATGTTATCTTTTCACTATCATATTTGAACTCTATTTGAAAATAACATTTTATTATGAACATCATTATAAAGATAAAGGGATATTATTCCTAAATACAGATTAATTCTTTTTCTAGTTAACTCAAAAGCGGATGCCGCTGCAGTAATAATCTCATATCAATTATGTGATTTGTCATTAGAAGTAGATATTGTTCCTATGTAGGACATAGATGGTATATAAATATATAGACCCACATACATATATATGTAATATTTAGTACATAATATGTATATACATATTATATAACATGTAATATATATGTAACATATAGTATCCAATATGATATATATATAACCCCTAGTATATAATATGTATATCTAACATATGCATATGTATTATATATATTACATACATATTTGTAATAATATATGTAATATATTTATAATTTATAATAATTTATATATATAAATATATATATTATATATATATAATATTATATATATATTATATATGTAATAATTCTCGATTAATAGATGTATTTTCATCTTAATAGGCATAGGGTTAGAGTTACCCTATGAATTCTTAGAACTGCTCTTTGGGAGAGAGCAACCGCGTTATCTTTAACTGCTGGTTGACGATATCTCATTGTTAGTTACTAGTGAATCATTAGATTATAAAAATAAAATTTTTATGCTTTTAAATTTAGAATCACGAGATCATATACATCAATGAAATTGCTTATGTTTTTTGATGAATGTGACACTAAACATGATTATATCTGAATTTAAAGTACATTCCTTGATTATTTCATACTCGCTCAATGTTTCTCATTTTCATTTTCGAAGGGTGTGGAAACCGATTAAAATTATCGGTGGAAACCGACTCGATAAAGGTCAGATGAAATTGGTTTGAGAGCCCCAAATAAAACTATTAAGAGAATATACATAAAAAATGGTGATAATAAGCCTTAGATGAATAAACACCAGATTCAAAATTTGAAGGAAAGATTATTTTTATTTTGATAACATTTTTAAATTAGTTACAAAATTCTTTAATAACTTCACATAGAGGATAAAGTTAAAATAAAAGAGAGAACAATATAAACAACTAAAGGTACACTCGAACGAGTTTAACGTTTTCTGTACAATTGCATATGTGAGACTGTAAGAAATGTTTGTTATACCTCAAATAAAAATGAATATCATCACTATATTAGGTTTGGTTTTAGGGTAGGTTTTTCAATCCGTCCGCTTTATGGCGACCGCGAACGCTTGCGTAAAATAATAACAATCTAATTATAAAAGTAATAGGGGGTAAATAATTTATATTATTTTACAAACTAGAAAAATTGTTATTGTTTGCGCTAGTGTTACTGATCACCTCATAGCGACTGGATTGAAAGAAGTAATCCAAATCCAAACACAACAGATTGATGATATTCATTTTTAATTAAATTATAGTAGACATTTCTTACAGTCTCACATATGCAGTTGTGCACAGGTCATTATGGCTCAACCTTTGTTTATATAAACTATATAAAAAATGAGGGGCGGTCAGCAATCAATACTAACGCGTACGCCATTATGGACGCACAATTATAAGCACAATTTACTCTAATGGTATTGATAGTATTTTACGAATATTTCGAAACTATGATCAACCGACAGTTACATGTATACGAAAAAATTGTCCAAAATTGTGAGCTTTTCAATATATTAAAAAATTATGGAAACTGGAAAGGACGTAGCTGTCTAATAGATTCATCAAAAAATTCAATGTTTTATACTGTTAAATTAGCATGCAAGAAGCATTCCTATCTATTTCTTCTTAATAGTTGGATTCTTACCGAACCGATCTAAAGTTAGACCGTTCGTTCAAGCTTGTACCCGAGTCATGACTTGGGATTCCAAAACTTTTAGGAGTCGGAGCAATATGAATTTATATAGATTGGGGCCTGATTCTGTTCGAATTTCTATCTGCCCGCCTCGAAGTTTCTGATCCCGATACTTGGGACGATCTGTACACCTCTAATATCAACTCTTTCACTGTGGATCCTGTACGAGCCGAAAACTAAAAATTGTTAAGATTTATAATTGTTACAATGATACATGTACCATACGGGGCGTAAATATTAATTAGCTAAAAAATTATATCGAAAATCTACTAAAATGGTAAAACAATCCTTTTTTCAAATTTTACAACATAGTTAATACGACATATCGTCATTTTAATCCACATGAAAAGCCTAAAGCTCATTGATTGGATTGATTTGAAGAAAACTGTCTTTTAATTCTTTAAATCTCTTTACGTAAAACATTTTTTTTAAATAGAACGATTTGAAAGGCGGTAACAAAAAATGAAGTTCACATCGATAACAGTAGCAATTTACAGGAAAAGTAACTTATCACTGATTTTAATGGGATTTTTTAATTGCCTTGTAGATATATAAACAATGGGAAATATAAAAAGACTAGTGGTAATCTTGACAAAAATAGGAAAGTTTTTTAAAAAAGAAAGGAGGTAGGAAAACTTTAAAAAGTTAATGGCTTATAGAAACCCATTTTATTTTTAATGTAAATTGTTTATTATGGTGAATGCAAATATGTCATTCTTATGGAAATATCGGTCTTGAAGACGCCACAGATTGTACAAGTCTCATCTCCAGCTGGATTAAAAGAGTTATATAGAAAGCGTTAATTATAAGTAAATAAATCCACAACCGGCAACGTTATTGCAAGATTTAATATAGTTAAATTATATTAGTATAGTTATTATTTATTAACTAATATATTTTTATATATATTAACATATATTGCGAGTCATTTTGCGTGTATGTGTGCCCCCGACAATAGTATTATATTAACTGATGTGTGTCACAAGGAGATTGTCGATCGGAACTTACACATTACGTGTGCATGTTGTTGCTAAAAGAGTAAAACCTATATAACTCAAGATAAAGATGGGAATAAGGTAATTTGTACCTTTCCATGTATTTCTTGATACCTGCAGTTCTTCATTATACGATGGAGTTGCTGATTGCAATTTTATCAAATCTAGATCAACATTTATACCGTTCTTTAAAACGGACTTGAGGGAGAGGTTGAAGAATTTGTACCTTTCTTTTTCAAATCAACATTTCAATTAAACTATATACACATGTCGGCATTCAATTTGTAGTAAATTTTTGTTATCAAATTCAAAATGGTTTAATGTCATCATCAAGGAAGAAAGAAAATAGTTTATTGCTAAAAGGAGGAAAAACAAGAGAGACAGAAATACATAGCAGGGTAGCATCATGGATTATAGAATTATAAAATCTTTAAATTATAATTTAATTTGTTAACACATTGGCGACGGATGATACATCATAGTATAAATGCATCATTCAAGTTCTTCACTTGGGTACGGATGATATGAAAACACGTCATCAGATACCTTCGTATATTTGTCTCAAAATAAATTTATAAGATATTATAAATAGTTCAATTTCTTTTAGAAAAGGCTATGTTAGATGTCTCACGAATTGAAAAAATTGTTTATGGATTTAACTTTGTTATATGTCGCGATGATTGATACCAAGATTTATGTATACGCTAGAGAGATAAAGTACGAATTCGACGGTTGGACTTTACTTCAGACCGTAATAACTCTGTTTATAGCACGATAAGATATTTCTTTATGGTTGATAAAATGACTATGCATCGACAAGATAAGAGTAAAATTTGTTAGTCTTTCCTTGGACTCCGCAACTATCGCATGTGTTTCTCAACAGCCTGTGGTTTCCTGTGTTTGAATAGTAAAAATTTTATTTCTTATGTTTTCTTAAAAATCTTTAAATGAACGAAGAATTATTTTCGAAGGAGATGATATTGTGAAGATTTTATCAGAAATCGCTGATGATGAATATAACAGTGAAGACTCTGATATCGGGCCGGTACGACGAAAAGTGCATGTGTTAGACGTGCTTTTATCGTTATTATCAAATGAAGAAGAAATAGAAATAGGAGAGAATAATGGGGATTGATCGGAACTTGATCCAGAAAAACATAATGAACAATTCAAAGGTGTCGCTGGAGAGAAAATCTTTCCAGATAATCCTCAAATTGTTACAGATGTCATGTCTTTATTTGTTGGAGATAATTTATTTGAAAAAATTGTACTCGAGATAAATCGTTATCATAATGCAAATAGTCACAGATATAAAAATTCTGCACATAGATCTAAATGAATCGATGTCACAGTTCCGGAAATGAAGAAAGTATTTGCCCTCATAATAATTATGGAAATTAGGAAAAATAAGATTGGTCCACAAATTCACTTATAGAAACTCCAGTTTTTAGCAATATTATGGAGTAGACGTCGGTTTTTGCAAATTTGTATTTTCCTCCGTTTCTTTAATAACACAGTTATCCGTCCAAATGACAATAGGCTAATAAAAGTACAAGAAATTATAGATTATTTTGTAATAAATTTAAAATCATATCTATCACTAGGTGAAGGCATAACCCCATAGAGAGGAAGACTTCGATTCCAAGTTTACAATCCGAACAAAACTATAAAATATGGCATTTTCAATAGAATCATTGGTGAATCAAAAACACGATATATTTACATTCTTTCCTTTATTGTGAAAAGAGTATTATTTTGGAGAGTACTATTATAAATTAAATGGATCAATATCGGAATGAATGGCATTATGTGTATGCAGATAATTTTAACAACAGTGTAACTTTGGCTTCTAAATTATTATCGCAAAAGGTTAGATTTTGGGGAACAATAAGAGTAAATCAGAGAATACCGGATTCTTTAAAAAAATATGAAACTGCAGCGTGGAAGAAAAAGGGGAGAAATTATGATACAGATATGGAGAAGTACAATGTAGTTAACAATGTGTAGGAGTAGTAAATAGTTAGGAGTTAATATCATTTATTGAGTGCTAAAGTATTTTTAAATATCATTGATTTATTTGTTGTTCTAACTGAAATAATATCTTCAAAACCAAATACGTATTCTATAATAAGCAATTCAATTAAAGGTACAATATGTTTTTATAAACACTATTAAGTATTATACCTAAAATTATTTTTCCTTATTCTTATTTTTAAGATGTTTTTATTTTTTTCAAGGTCACTGAGATCCGATCGTCTATATCTTCTATTTTTCTCACTGATTATACGTATAAACAAGGAAATTAAAAAGAAGTCCCATCAAAATCAGTGATGTGACACCTTTCTTACAAATTGATCATTGTATGAAGTCATGCAGATGCTGGATTGTTGGATATGTATTCTATATCCATTTAGGAATCTAAATAATAGGGTATACAATATTCTAATGGTCTAATTTTCCAAGTCAATTTCGATTTACTTAGCGTTCCTAATCTGTAAGTTTGCTGCAAATTAATACTTAGTAAAAAATTAGTGTATGAATAGTTCGCCATAACCATATGAGTGTTAAAGATGGTCCCATTGAATACTGAGATTTAGTAATACTGCGAATGATTGTATTTTTAAATACTTTCGTGACCTTTGAAAAATATACATTTGTACTAAAATATCTTGCAACTTTTGCATTTTTAGAATCGTTTAAAATTTTATTAATATAATCATGATAGTTGTAACAATCATAATAGTTAATTACATTTCTCTATGGATTGGTCCTTGTATCTCATTATTTCATATAAAAAAGTACTAAGTTACTTATGCCAAACGAGATGTATTAACCAACACATAAAGAAATGTGATTATTTAAAAAAAAAAAAAACGGAATTAAAAGCTCTACGTGTCCACGCGCGAAGAAACTAATAACTTCATGTCGTGACCTTTTCGAGGCCGTGCAATCTTGTTTTATAATATTTTTTATAATAATGTGAAATCATGAAGTTAGTGCTTCATTCTATTTATGGTTGGCTACCACATGTGCTAAGGAATTTCCTGTTTCTGCATTAATATCACGTTATTTATTTCTTATCTGACTGCGAAATGTAAATATATTGTAAATAACGTCACCGCAAAAACCAATAGAACTTTAATATAATTTTTCAAGAGTCACGATTAATTTATGACTCATGGTTCCTTTTGCAAAGTTGGTCATAGTGATAAGTAGAATACGATGCAAACAGAAAATGTAACTTTTTGATCTCGAAATTGTAGGTCAAGATCAAAATCAATTTTGCGGCAGTTTTTTTACATTAATCTCCACCAAACCAAGAGTGCAGGATCACATTGCGATGGTTCCGACACTTATTTTCCTTGCATCCTATGCATTCAATTAAAGGCAATATAAGTATATAAACATATATAAATGCTTTGAATATAACAATTATTTGTTCAATCTCTTAAATATTCGCTTTTTCTCGATTGTGTCGCGTTTCTGATTTCGATTAACGTTTTCTCAGCATTACTAAATTCATTAGCCATTGTACCTATTTCTATACGTTTAATTAATTAATTAATTTTCTTGCACTTTCTTGCTTACATTCAAACATCAGTTTGTGGTCATCGTGCAATTTTAGCTTTTAAAAATCGTTCGGATCTTATATAACATTTGCACGTACGTGCTGAATAACTAATGAAATTTTCTCGAATGATCAATCTTACTAACGAGATACAAAAGCAATACGTTAGTTCACCGTAAAGTCGATCTGTTGCAACGTAGACGGATTGAAATGAGAACTATTTGAAAATTGTATTTAAAAAAAACCTTTTGAAATTTTATTTACAGTGACTCCCGAATGTATTCGAATAATCGCCATAGATTTTTTAAATGAATATATTATGTGCATTATACGAAACTTTTTGAACTAACAACACACATCATGATTATAATAATAAGAGGAATTGGTCTGCAAAAGTGTATAGAAGTTATTGGACATTCATTGCAAACATATATTTTATGTAAAATTAGTATATAATGTGAGTAGTAGTCTTAAACGTAAAATTAGTGATAAAGATGGTCTCATTGCATATTGTGCCTTATTAATATAACAAATAAGTGACTGTTCAAATATCTTTGTGATCTTTGCGAAATATATAATTTACTACTAATAAATATCTTGTAACTTCTATACACATCTTCAGATCCGTTTCAAATACCAATGTAATCACCATAATCGCGTTGAATTATAATGCTAATAAAATTTTTAAGTGTTTTGTATAACATACAAGGTGTCTCAAATTTAAACAATTGAACTTGATCAGTATGTTCTGTGAATATAAATAAGAAAAAAAACGTCATATAAATATAGGACGGCAAATGCTTTCGGAAAAAGTTATAACAAAAATATTGATTGGTCGGGGAGGACACATCATTTGGGCCGTCAGGTTGTTTGGATCGCCAGATCTTAAATTAATAGACTTTTATTAGTGAGGAACAGTGAAAGTGATTGTGTATCGTATAAAAGTCAAATCGCAGAAGAAAAGACAAGAACTAAAAGTAGAAAGGATTAATGATGCATTTACTGAACTAAGGCAAAATAAACATGAAATCGGAAAGTAATAAAATTTAATCTCCCTACGATATCAAGCTGGTATTCGAAACGGCATTTTGAGATGAAAACATAAATTAATTTTTTCACTGTAATAAAACGTAATAATAAAGTGTTTGCGAATCTATCTATATAACATTTTTTCTTATTTCTGCTCATAGAACGCTGGTGAAATTTGATTATTGAAACTTGGGGCACCCTGTATACGCTACCATATAAAAATATTTGAATATTTGGTGCAATCCAACCAAAACATTGATATTTTTATTATATTTTCAACATTATGATGGAAGATTGCTTCTCTACTTGCTAATTCTTTACTTCTTGTCATAACTCGGATCAAATATTTTGTTACATTGAAGTTTTGTTGAATTGATTGAAAATCCATATTTATTTCTAACAAATAACTAACACCTCAGAAAATCTATATAAACTTCTAGAATATGGTTGAAAACACATCTCAATTAATTTAGCCATAATTCAATTTTCAGCCACTGTTAATGTTTCATTTTATTTATATTAATAAATATTAACTATTGTTTTTATCAATAAGATCGGAGGCAAAAATTAGTTTAAAGAGCTTTATTTACAGTATATCCTATATATTTGCAATACATAATTTGGAAATATTCAAATATTTATGCACGGTAGTGTTCATAAAATGTTTCTAGGAGTAGTTTTAGTAGAAATAATTTTATGAGTCACGTGTATAAAAACTTGAATATTCTGAGGTATTCTTATTTTATAATACATGGTAAACGTGTACGACCCAATTGGCGAATCAACCGTAGTTTTAGTCCCTTGGATGGTTCGCTTAGACCGCAAGCACTTGTCCACCAAGTTGTCGCAATAGTTAACAAGGTGGGGATGCGGGTTAGGCTCAAGGAGGAATGCTGATTGTCGATGCATCGAAGTTTTGAGCTGCGGGTTTATGATACTGGTATTCATAGCAATTCATCTGGTTCGTAGATACAGGATTCGGCAGCAATAAAATAATTTCTTGCTTCTTGTTCCTGATTTCGACGAACAAAAGATTAATTAAATCATAAAGTTTTTAAAGCATCTCAAAAGTAGTATGTTGTGCGCCCATGTTATGAATGTAAATCCAGTAACTTCACTGTAAAAACTAAACATAACTTTTTAAATTTACATTCAAAGAAGTTTAATACAAAGAAAAGAAGAAAAGATTAAGACATAATTATGAGGTTATGTACATACATCAGACTTATGTGATACAGGTACATATCCTTCTTTGATTATTGTGTTGACTTCTATTTTGCATATTTCATATGACAATTATTAAAAGAAAAAAGATGAGTCTGAACCGAAAATAATGGGAAGTGACAAAAACTATAAACTAACGAAGTAAAAAAGTTACAAGTTATTTATAATCCAATTATTTATTGCTCTGTAACTAATGTCTCCGGACCGTTTGTAATTTATCATCTTTTCCTATAATTTTATAGTCATTTGTTAGAACTCTGAATAGGGTAAAAAGGCTCATTTCGCTGTTACGTCTTTTCCTTGTTCCTTTTTGATCCTCTGCACGTGACAATTTTCGATCCTTATCTTAGTGCAGCCTAGAAGGTGGAAAGTTCGTAGAATTTGTTCAAAGTTAATATTAATTTGGTTAGGTTGTTCATCCATTTTGCGGTTTTATTATTTCAACATCGACGAGATTTAGTTACGATCGTTAGATAATGCTCAACCATTGATTCGCAGAAGATAGAAATTCGGCAATGAAATATATACTGGAAATGGGAATGGAAGATCATAGAATTTCTATTAAATTTACAACTTTCGATGATAGCAATAATTTGATGTTAGCTCAGAACCAGTTTCTCGCAGTACAGCAGTATATCTAGAAGGAATTGTTTTTTTGTAAAGGAAAATATCAGAAACCCATTGCTTGGGACGAGTTAGATCAAGTCGGGTTAACGACAATTTATTGGCAATAAACCAAATTGGCAATAAATCACTACATTTCTGTCAATGTGTGACAAGTTTTTTCACTCCGTTAGCGAAGAACTCAACTGATAAAATACTTCGCAGCTATCTTGACTTCATCCTCGATATTAAAATGAATACCTTTCAAGGTCTCCTTTAATTTAGGGAAAAGATGAAAATTCGATGAATTTTCGGATGATTTAATTCCATATCGTTATATCGAAGGGTCCTTTTCAATACCATTATTATTATATGTATAAAGAATAAATGAAAATGATGATGACGGTCACGCCGAATGTAGTTTAGCGGCTAAAAAGATATAGGGTCCTTAGACATTAAAATAAACTGACAATTTTCTTCATCCCTTTCCTTGATTATAAAAAGTGATTGTTTTTTTTATTCGGAGGTTCTATTATTTGAATATCTTTGTTTGACTATTAGTTCAGACGTGGGAGGCCCCTGTTTTGTACCGAAACGCATAAAAGAACAATATTGACAATAATCACTAGTACTTTATAGAATCTTCAGTTTTTTCTACGCCTACTAATCAAAGACGTGTTATGCGTTTGATATTTTTGAGGTGTAATTTAGAAATGATATGTATAAGTGCGTCTATGCTTGGTACGCATTATCATATAATATTATAGTATCAATGCATATGAATGTGAACGGGCAAGCCTTGCACGTGCCGTGCAATCACTTCAGACAAATCAACATGGACTAAAGTTTACTGAAAATTTATAGTATTAAGTTGCAGTCTTGTAAACATAATTTTAAGAATTTAAGTCATAGGTGCTATTCACAACCCCACAGGCACACGAAAATAAAAACTACCGTTCTTGGTTTCTTTCCCAAGGTTTTTCCGTTAAGTCCATTTGATGCGATGCCTGAGGCAATTTAGAATCCTTAATGCCTGTGTAAGTAGAACTAACATTATTGGTTCGTTTTGGTTATTGTCATGCAGGAGAAGATTTAAAAAACCTGTTTGCTTGAGTTACGTACACTGGATTAGGGTTTTTGGAAACCATGTGATGTTGCTATTCTATTTGATGAGGATTTCGTGTATATTGGCAATTCAGTTTATTAGTGAGTTTTCATGTAGGCAGTTTAGTGTCCTTTGTGTAAGATCTTTGATGTGCATATTGGGTACGCCAGATTTTTCATGTAGTTTGTGTGTCTATACTCTATAGTCTCTAACTATAGTCTCTTGGTTTGTTCATGATTATCCTTAAGAATCTATCCTGGATTTTTTTACTGAACCACAGACCTGTATTTTCGTACGGATCTTGTACGTGTCTCGTATAGGAGTATTTTGCGTTTCGGGTTTGTTGAGCATTTTGCATATGTGTTTTAGCCGCTGGACACCAAACTTGTGTTCCATATGTCAAGATTTTGTATAAGAGTATTTTGTGTTTGGTTGACAATGGACTCTCCCTATCTATTAGGAGGAGTTCTAATTGTACCAAATAGTTTTCCTTATGTGGTCGTGTATGACTGGTTTCCAATTAAATTTAGTGTCAAGAATGACGTCTAGATACTCGCCTTTTAATTCTGCTGTTTGTTGGTGTACAATTAGTTTGATGGATAGATGTGTTTCGGTTTTCTCAATATTTGGGTTCCCAACTCTAGAGGTGGGCTTAACACTAACAAAAAATGGTTTTGATGGTGAGCAATTGCCTCCTCTGGCTACCATGAAGATGTGTACTGTCATCTGCATACATATACACGCGCGCGTGCACATACAAACATGTATATGTTTCATATCTTCTGGTATTTACAATATTCATCTAATATTTTACTGAAACATTTATATTTATTTGATATTTAAGGGCCCTTCTGTGGCTGTAAGAAGAAAAAATGATTTTTGGGGAATTTTTCAAGAAAATACGTATATATTTATTTTCATGAAGGGTTTGGTTAATAAAGATACATTTAAAAAAATTTTGTTAAATTCGCATGTAAAAGTATTTATTTATTTAAGAATTATGTTCTGGAAGACCTTTTTAAAAAGGTGGTTTGCGGTGAGCACTCTTGCTGGAAACTGAATCATCTGACATTAAAATTTCGGGAAGATATAGTTAATATATTAGTTTATTTAATCTTTAATTGAAATATTTTACATGAAGTTTATTTGGGACAAAGTGATGGATGTTAAAAGTCAAATGACTGATTTTCATTTTAAGAAATATTCATTTTTTGATCATAAAATAGAAACTAAATATTTAAAAATGAAATTCATTAACTAAAGATTAGATCTTACCTAACGTAAGCCGTTAAGTTTCGGAACGGATTAGTTCAGCAGTTTTCGATTAGTGGATACCGACTTTGGAAATGCGTATTTTGACAAAAATGTGTAAGTTCCAAATTCCACTTTTTTAAAAACATTTTGTTTTATTTACACAGAGTCATCTTAAATCTTTCAGGACATATTCTTGTGTGTTTCAAGAAAATATCAAAACTCATCAATCAAATTTTTCTAATTTCCTAGCTCCATAGGAGTTTTGAAACAGTTAAAATATTGTAATAGTGATAATAATATTAAATTGAAGTACATGCCGATTTTTATCTATAAACTATACAAGTAATTGTAAAGTTTTGCCCTATTATTTATATATTATCCATATAAATTTTATATTTATATATTATCATATATAATTATATATATACATATAATTATATATTATCCATATATATATTATCCATAAAAACGCATTTTCGCATTTAAATATCTAAATTAAGGAAGTTGTAACACTCAATAATCTATTAATTATTTATTTTTATTTGTTTATTCTTAAGTAATGTATTATATTGAATATCAATAGAATTAGATATAATAAGCTCTTTTTTTAACAGTCATGGAGGAGAAAATGCATTTATGCATACTTACCAGACCGTACTTGTACATAGCACGGCAACTTTGTACTTGTATTTCAGGGAGCTGAGATATGACAAAAAACAATATTCTATCAACTACAGTATCTTTCAGTCTGTCTGCCATTAATGCATTTACCAATTCCCGGTTTTTGGAAATACGCGTTCCGTCAGTATTGAAGTTATCAGCAGAAAAATTGTAGATTATACATTATACCTGCCTACTCACTAAAATCTTTAACAACATATCGAAAGCCGCCTCATAGAATTTTCGAGTAGAGAGAATTTGAAGCATGACACAAAAAAAGAAAAAAAAATGAATACGTTAAAAATGAAAATTATTAAACGAAATAGAAAAAGAGGCTCGATGTTTGCAAAATTGTGTACAATTTCATTATAATTCGCTAAACTTTTTGGCGATCGAATGCAATTTTAAATAAAAAGAAAATTACATTGTAGTTATATTTCAGATAAGCTTAATCAAAGATATCAGTTACTAAAGGAAAAAAATGACATATGTTCTCTTCATATGCCTACATGTTCTCGCAAGTGCAGGTCCCGAGTTAACTGGAGATGAAAGTACACTGGGTCTTCCCTTCAAAATTCTTAGGAATATCCGTAACACTTTAATCTTATAAGCAACCCGATTATAATTGTCTGAGATTTGCGATAATGAGCTTTGGGCTCAAGGCGACAACTAGTCGCCGAACGTAGCCGCGGTCACGGGATGAACGTTCTACCTAACAGAGGTATAGAATTGCATGGATCTCCTTAAAAAAAATAGTTGTACCGACTCCTAACAGTAAACATTCCAACGGTCTCTGCCCCGTGGCTCGCCACACACAGACCCTATTCTTCGGGCAAGGTGATCGCCAGATGTCGATGCATCATTCACAGTATAAGTTTAGCTAGCCTGAGGAGCCGCTATAAATCTTAGGATTTAGTTAAGTTAGTCTTTCAAATTGACAAACAATCTTTATCCTAACAGTCCGTAAATCTTTCACCTACTATTGGAAGATACGGGAGATATGCTTTCCTCACGTACGACGCTTCCTGCCAGCAACTTTCTCTCAAAGGCGGCTAGCATCCTTTTCTAACCACCAACATAGAAATTAACTAATTAACAGCAAAGTCCATTTCCCTCACTTTCTGAGCGGAGGCTTTGCTCGACGAATCCGATGACCTCGTGCACTGAGACGCACCCCATCATAGTTTTCCTTTGCAGCATCATCGTGACGGAGAAACACATTCTCGTGCGATCTCATTAGCGAGAAAACAACGCCTTTAACGATCAGTGGATACTTCATGTTTTTAATCACGAATCCGACTTAGACTTTGGAAGAAAGTATTTTTGTTATCTCGCTGTCGTTATCGAACCTAAGACCACTGTCATTAGCGTCTAATTACCACGGTTACTTGTCGATTCTGTAATACTTACACTTGTGCTAATCAACATTACCCCGATTGTATAACAACGATGGCCAATTCCAGTGAAGATTCATTACACGCCCCTACCTTTAATCATAACGTTAACCCGACATATATACAGATATATAATTTCCGAATAAATGTAATGTATTTCTATACGTACTCAATATATAGTTACATTACAATATAATTAAGGATATATATATATACATTGTAAATGAATTATCAAATAAATACCGATAATTTCACGTATCAATCGCGAATTAGTAATTTCGTCTAACAGGTACATCAGTACCTCCGTTACGGTACGGGTTTTGGTTCGGTATTCTATTGGTGTAGTATATTTTGAAAAAGGATCAATATAGAGAATTAATGCCAAGTACTTAAAATTTTGATACGCAACGATATTTCCTATTGAGGAATTTCGAATTAATTGAATATTTTCAGCAGTATTGATGTCTAGACGATTACCAATTCGAAGCAATAAAGTTTGATGTTTCAAGTTCGTGTCGCCACCGAAGAAATATTGGGTCGTCACGATATAACACATAAAATATAATTAATTACATTAATATCAGGATAAGCATAAACTCCACAGCTTCGTGTATTTTGAATGTTAGTATTGGTAAATTAATAATACTCTAAGCAAGCACGAATATTTGAACCTTTTAAAAGAAAATCTTTTTAAAAATGTAAATATGATACATATACAAAATTTGAATAACGCTTCAAAACACAAAAAAGTGAATAATGCGAAAATATTTATTGTATAGTTTTTCACTCATCTGCTGTTACTAGCTTTGTAACCCATAAAAAGATCTATTGGAAAATTTAGACCAAAAAGTTCCAAAAAGACCAAAAGCAACAGTAAATTGAAAATTAGAAATAAAAACGAGAATAAAAGAAGAATAGGATTCTATTTCTTCAGAATATTTGAAAAAGAAAAATTATTTTTAACATGCCAAAACGTTCAAATGTATATCTGATCTTTACGTTGGAAATAATGCCTCAAAATCGGACGTGTCCGTTATTGAAAATACTTTGAACACTATTTTGACCGATTCTTGCAATTTCGACATTATTTTTATTACATGTAAACCACCTAATGTACCGTTTTCAATCCTGAAGAATAAACATGAATATCTGGATCTTGCCAGAATCTTGTAACATCAAATGGATAAATGTGCCTATTCATGGTGTACCTAATTTACGTATAATTAAAAAAATGCGACTATTTCCCGTTAGTATATTACCAAAACAAATGTAAAAATTTCTCACGTTGGACATCTTTTCGCCAGAACACATTTTGTGTTATCTCCGGCTATCTTTGCTGCATGACATATGCCCCCTCGTCACCACTTTCTCTGTACCCTGATTCTTGCAACAGTGTTATTAAGGTTGTTGACTTGTATCCCGGCAGTCATATACTGGATGACTTCAATATATCCCAGTCAAGTGGAATGATCAGATCCCACTACTGCCCAACTGTGATTGTGTGAAGCATTATCCGTGGGGAATATTTGGTTGACAATCTGTTTATGCGGTTTAGTCCAGATGAACCACATATATAACTTTATTGGTTCTTGCCATGACTTGGATGTTTTTTAACGATTCGCACGAGCGTTGCGAATCATTCTATACTTCTCTTTGATTACAAGGATTTCCGTTTCAATTTGGAAGATTACCTTAATCACCCATCTTTAAATCTGATGATCCTACAGATGGGAAAAGTTATTGACATATACATATACATATACATATTGTTGACACTATACTTAAACTATTCGAAAACTTAATTGTACATAATACGATATTGATGTATAGTGAACAGTGCGCTTTCATGCCTACGCAATATAATATTTCACTTCCTACTCAGAATTCTCTATCGTTTATAATTTTGTCTCAGCTAATCTTGAGCTTGGTAATCAGATAGATAGTGTACACAATAACTTTAAGAAGGCATTTGACACTCTTAGCCACAACATTCTTGTAGCGAAGCTGCCGTTGATGGGTATTTGCGACTTATTTTTGTCTTGGCTTTCGATCTACCTGTTTGACCATAGATGGATTATTCATGGTATTGGCTTGTACTTGGTCTCAATTGATGTAACTGCTGGTATTCCTCAAGGGTCGTATCTGGATTCTTTTCCGTTTATCCTATTTATCAGCAACTTGGTTAAAGCGATTAGGTATAATAAATTCCTGCTATGATGGCTTAAAAATTTTCAAACAGCTACTATGTCTCCAGAAATGTATTTAATTGCAACGTGACCTTTGTCACGTTCAACACTGATGCGAGGTTAATAACCTGGAACTTAACTATGGAACATGCTCTTTTGCGAACATGTGATGTTCACAGAATGTGCACTCCATAGGTTTTGAATACAGGCTTGGAGATCTGGCTCTATTTTAAGTTTCGGAGATTTATAACTTAGGTGTCTATTATATATGGCTATTAAATTTTTCTTTCCATTACCAGCGAATACTATATCTTCAGCTAGAAGTGGAATTAGGAGTAAAACCAAAAAGAATCTATAAACCAGAGGTTCAATAAGCGAAATCGTATTAATTTAATATATGCATAAATATACTAAACTACTTTGTAATAATAATCGTTTCAAAATATTGTATATTTTTATAATATAATGCAAGTGCTGTTACGAATTAGAGTGCAAGAAGCGTAATAGAAAAACTCGATACAACTTAGAACACAATTTTATTAATACTCTCCTCTTACACGGTATAATTAGATTAATCTATTTTTGTCGTTCGATTCGACTGTTCTGCTAGATTAATCCCGAGAAGGGGAACCGTTGATTTCTTCGGAATATTTGTATCAAGATTCTTCTACCATATATGTAGGTCATCTTTCTACGAAGTGCCATATTTCGTCAATTTGTGTCAATCTAGCCTCTTTAGATCTGCTTATAATTTTTGCGTACATTCGTCAGATGATACCGCTAACAAGTACGAGAAAAATATTTTCTAAAGAATACCGTGGTCAATGTACACGGCATAAATAAATTATTTGTGCTGACCATGACAGTGCCATTTTACACCTCTGAATAGGTGGAAGTATGTAAAAAATAGCCACAAAATTGAATTGATACCTTGAATTTCAAGGCCAAATTTTTTTCATTGAATCATATTCTACTCATCATAAAGGTAAAAAATCCCAGAGGAAACATGTGTCGTAACTCAACTGCTTTCTTCGAAAATGTTAAATTTCTATTAATTCTTGAACTCATCTTATTTATAATTGTAGCACGTAGGTATCTCTGATATAGCTATGGCTACGCGTCAGTTTTTATACGGCTACGACAACATTCTTGTTTAAGCAACTCTGAACTCACATCTCTATATTCCGGCCAAGTTTTCCCAAATACTACACGTCGCTTTTTAAGTGATAGAAAGCATGTTCAACATGATATTTTTATTATTTAATGGATTAATCCGTTTATCCGAACTGAAATGATTGTTTGAATTTATCGAATCGTTAGAAATCTCTGCAATCTGATATTTCCACAAAATGCAGCGGTCTTCTATTATTTCTGGTCGATTGTCGATATATTTTACGCGCAAAAAGATAACTCCCATCTGCTTCATCGATAGATCGTTATGTAAACTCTATGTGACTGTGAGATATATTGTAAATATAATTAATTTTATATGTTATATATAGAATTAGTGAAAAACATCATTTTAACATCATTTTGGCTTCTGTTTTTCATATCTGTTTTAGATAATTAAACAATAAATTCGATCTTGTATTTCCTGGTTTATTGAGACTATGAATTAAAATCTCCTATTTTTTTGGTGATGTCGGTCATTCAGATGCTTCGCACATATATAGGGTGTTGCATTTGAAGTTTTATATACAATTATCTGTCGAATTATTGAAAAAAAAGCTTCTACCAGAACTTACTTTATTTTAAGGGCATTGAGGGCGACAAACTACATTATTAGTGCGATTGTGATTTATGTTTAGGGTTGAATCCGCGATATATTTTTGCAAACAAAATCTTGGCCATATTCAACGAAGATAAATTTTGAACGGCAGTAAATGATTTTGAATGACTTTGAAAGACTTTCATATTATAGGTTGATAAATTCAACATTAAAAGGGCTATACTATAGACGAGTTTTGTAATCATTACAAAAATCTTCCTCGAAGCCAAGTAAATTCCATTTGGTAAACTTTTTTGAGTAAGGAATAGTTCAGCAGCTAATTGCGTGTAAAACTTCAAATGTTACCCTACATATGTATGTGTGCATATTTGAATATGAGTTAATTTTGTAATAGTAGACATGTGCTATGCTTTTATCGTGATTAACAAAAAGAAACAACGTGACCTACAAAACGTTTAAGAATGATATTGGGAAATATTGAGAATTCTCAACAAATGTCAATTACGATATTACTGTAACAGATATTATTTATAAAATTAAACAAAATTAAAATTTCTGGAAGAGATATTAAAATATAATGAAATATACTGAAACGTACTTATTGAAATTGAAAGAAGACAAAATCGAAATTATGAATTTATAATCTTTAAATATTGATTGTAGCTTTGAAATATGTTACACATATGTTACACTGTGTGATCTCTTCAATGCAGTTAAATACTTCTAATAGTAATATATCAGAAAGATGTTTTTGTTCAAGAAATTGTCTTGAATGAAAATATCAGTCACAAATGATATTAAAATATCAAACTGATATATAAATGTTATTTTACTAACAATACGTATTATATCTTATTAATTCCATGTACATATATATAAAATTCCATTGCAGAGTTTTAAAAAATTAGAGGAATCACTTAATTAAAAATGCTACAAATAAAATTATGTCTTATATATAAACCATAATTAAAAGAAGAATTTCTGACATAAATAATATTATTTACTATCATAAGTAGTACTGGAATAGTATAGTATTATTTAACTGCATTGGTTAAGGTTAAGCATACATAATTGTTATTTTATACTTAAATTAAATTATGATTTAGTTATTCCTTAAAAATATAGTCATGTAAAAATCACGAAGTATTTATTTATTTTTAACATCTTTAGGTAATACAAACTGTTTCACATACAGCAACTCAACCAATAGTTGTACAAACTGTTCCAACTAGCACTGTCCAAAATTTTCAATCTGATGTATCCGGCACCGTGCAAGAGACAGTTTTTCGAGAAAGGAGTGGGACATACTTTAATGCAGTACCAGCAACCCTGCAAAACTTTTTACCGCCTAATTTATCATATAACTTTTATAATATTTCTAATATTACATATAAAGAATGATTTAATATAATATAGAAATTATATATTCAAATCAGTTTAAACAAATATATACATATAAAAGTTTGTTTAAACAATAAGTGAAAGAGGTTCTTTTCTGGTGTTTAATTATGTAAAATATTTATTCATTGTAAGTAGTATTAAAAAATAATTTCTGTAAAAATTGTATTTTTATTGATATGATTAATACAATCACAAAGAACAGATTTTGAATTCAGAATTTATTCATATTGTTAGTGTGTGGCAAAATACATACTGGCGAGAGAAATTAACTACTTATAACGCATTTAATACTGCGAATGAAATAATAATAAGTTTGATTTGAATTGCTTATCCTTTTCTTTATATATATATTATGCAAATGTATATGATTTATAGACAGCACAAACAAACTTTAATTTCGGCATACGAAAAATCAGTTCATCAGATTTGAATTTTAGCGAGAAGGTTTATTTTATGCATTATTATAAATGTTATTGCAACAGATCTCTGAATCTGGATTTTTTTCTGCCTGAATTTTTTCATCTTGAGTATATCACTTGCAAAGGAACATGCTAAATGTGAATCGCCGATTTTAATAAAGGTTATGTATGATGTAGTTCTTGAAAAGCTATTTGATATGTTTTCTTCTACGTACTGACATTCATGTTGGACAGATGAAAACAACTTTCCAACTTGAGGATTGGAAATATATTTATTTTTTTTTAAATATAGTAAAAGTTAGCATAGTTTTGTTAATTTTTGTTGTAAAATGTTGGTCCATTTTCCTTAAAATTTACATCTATAAAGTTTAAACAATTTTTCTTTTTTTTATATAGTTTATTTTGGTTTTTACAATTTGTCCTGAAGGACATTTGGTAAAGTGTTATATCTTATTGGCAATAAAAAAAATAAAATAAAAATAAATATAGCATGTGCGTGGCTACCCCCAGCGGGGTGTCAACTTCGTGTTTTCTAAGTTATATCTTTTCAGTTCCCTCTCGACTGCCGAAAAATGCAGACGTGCCGGGTGCCCGGAGAGGTCTCTCCGTCGAAACCGGACGTGGAAAAAAAGTGCCCCCGAAAGTGCGAAAAGCGGGGAAAACAAAGCAATGCAACGAGTGCCACCGCTCAGGATATCAAACAACGGCGAAACATACGCCATACACAAAAACATGGAAATCCAAGAAAGCACAGAAACCGAAATGGATATCACTCAAATGAGTGACGATAGAAACACCATCAACAACGAACTAACACAACAAGACGAAAGCTGGAAGGTCGTAACTCCCAGCAAAAGAAGAAAATTAATAACAAACGCAAATACTAGGAGAGCTGCAGAAACAGAAAGGAAGCAATGGCTTCAGGAAATTCCTCTACAAAACCCCTTCAGCGTACTGCCACAAGAGAAGGAATTAGCCACCTTTTATGAGGTCTATTGGGTATTTCCTTTTTAGCCTTCTTGCGATGTTTATTGTGTTGTTCGTTTCCGCTGCCAGCTGGTTCGGGTGTGTTTCTATTCTTTCTCTGTATCTTTTTGCGAGTCTGTTGATCTCCTCCTTGACCGTTGGTATTCCCAGGGCTTTCCGTATGTCCTCGTTTCTAACGTACCATGGGGCGTTTACTATCGTTCTAAGGATTTTGGCTTGCACTGTTTCGATTTTGGTTATATGGCTCATTGCTGCTGTTCCCCATAGTGGAATTCTGCATGTCCAGATTGGTTTTATGATTATTTTGTATATTTTTAGTTTGTTTTCTGTGTTTAGTTTGGATTTTCGGCTTATTAACCAGTGCATTTGTCTCCTTGCTGTCTGTATTTTGTCTATTATTGATTTGATATGCTGTTTCCATGTGAAATGTGTATCTATGTGAAGTCCAAGGTATTTGACTTGCCTTGTTTGTGTTATTTGCGTGCCGTTCAGGAAGATGTTTGGTGTTATCTGTTTTCTCAGTGTGAATGTGATGTGGTTGCATTTGTTAGGGTTAGCTTTAATTTGTTTGTCTTGTAGCCACTATTCTATTTTTGTGATGTGCTCTTGTAGTATTGTGGCTGCTGTTACAGGGTTAGTGTGCCTGAATAGTACGGCTGTGTCGTCCGCGAATGTCAATATTTTGCTATTGGTTGTTGTTGGTATGTTGGCCGTGTATAGTGTGTATAGTATTGGTCCTAAGACGTTTCCTTGCGGAACCCCTGCTTTGATGTCTTTGACTTCGGAGTATGCGTCCTTGATTTTTATTGTGAAGGTTCTGTTGCTTATGTATGATTTTATTATTTGGTATATTTGTTCCAGGAATTGTTTCTTGATTGTTTGTAGTAGGCTTTCGTGGTTTATTTTGTCGAATGCTTTCTCTATGTCCATGAATAGGGCTGTACAATATTGTTTGTTTTCTATTGTGTGTATTATTTCGTTGACGAGCCTGTGCATTTGTTCTATAGTGGAGTGTTTGTTTCTGAATCCAAATTGATGGTCTGGTATTAATTTTTCCTTCTCTATTATTGGTTTTAGTCGGGCGTATATTACTTTTTCTAGTATTTTGGAGAGCACGGGAAGTAGTGATATTGGTCTTTGCCTGGTTTGGGTAACATTATGATCTGTGCCTGTTTGCATAATTTAGGATAGTATTGGATTCTTAGGATTGCATTGAATATTATAGTGATTAGTCGTATCGCTTTTGGAGGGAGGTTTTTCAATATTTTGCCATTGATTAGATCGATTCCTGGTGCTTTGTTGTTTTTTGTTTTTTCGATTATGTTTCTAATTTCTTGTGCTGTTGTTTTGGGTACGGTGTATTGCTTGTCGATTGCAGTGCTAGTGGCTAACGCATCGTTGTCCGTATGGCTATTGTGGTTGCTGTTATTGATGTTGTGTGGTGTAAATGTGTTGCATAGGTGGTTGGAAAATTCTTCAGCTTGCTCTTCGTTGCTTCTTGCCCATGTGTTGTCTGCTTTTCTGATTGCTGGGGCTGGTTTTATCGCCTTCTTTATTTTTTTTGTGGCTTTCCATAGTGAGTAGTTGTAGTTCTCGTGTGCAGATAGTGACTCTATGAACTTTGTGAATTCGTTGTTGTTGTGCTCTTTTATTTTGTTTTTTATTTCCTTTGCGAGTTTGTTTAGGTGTTTTATGTTTTCTTTTGTTCTATGTTTTTGCCATTTTGCTTTCGCTTTTCTTTTTTCTCTAATTTTTTCGAGGATGTCTGATGGGATTTGTTTTGTTTGTCTAGTGGTAGTTTCTGGTTTTGTGGTTGCCCGTGCTGCTTCTTGTATAGTTTCTGTAAGTGTTGTTACAGCTTGTTCGATGTGTTCGGGCGTTTTCAGTGGAATGTTGCAGTTGATTTTGCTTTCGATAATTTCTTTGAAGGTTTGCCAATTGGTGGATTTGTTGCATAGTGTCTCTGAGTTATGCAACCGGGTTGTGGTATGTCTTTTTTTGTGTCTGGGTGGTTCAACTGTGATTATTGTGTTTAAGATTTGTTTGATTTCGAAAATTTCCTTGTTATTTTCGCTCGGTTCTAGTTCTATTAGGAATAGCGGTAGTGGTTGTTTGGTATCAAATCTTGTTATGTTATTTATTACCCTTACCTGGTGTCCGATTTTGGCTAGTTCCTCACATATGTTGCTTGTGTTTGTCCTTGGATGTAATCCTTTGATTACTACTTTGTAGCTTTTATCCGATTTCAATTGGTGGGTGTGATATCTAGCGTTTTTTTCCTTTAGCAGTTTTATCACTTTTCTATAGGTTTCTGGGGTGTTCGTTTGCACTTTTATTTGATTTAGTTTTAGTTGTTTGATGTTGTAATTTTCTTTGCCTGCCGTGTTGTTTAGCAGTTCGAGGAGGGGGTCTATTATCTGCGCGTCGATGTAAATTGGTGGTGGTTTGGTGTTGTGTGTTGGTTTTTCCGTATTGTCTGGTTCCTTCTCTTGTGGCAGTGCGCTGAAGGGGTTTTGTAGAAGAATTTCCTGGAGCCATTGCTTCCTTTCTGTTTCTGCAGCCCTCCTAGTATTTGCGTTTGTTGTTAATTTTCTTCTTTTGCTGGGAATTACGACCTTCCAACTTTCGTCTTGTTGTGTTAGATCGTTGTTGGTGGTGTTTCTCTCGTCACTCATTTGAGTGATATCCATTTCGGTTTCTGTGCATTCTTGGATTTCCATTGTTTTTTGTATGGCGTATGTTTCGCCGTTGTTTGATATCCTGAGCGGTGGCACTCTTTGCATTGCTTTGTTTTCCCCGCTTTTCGCACTTTCGCGGGCACTTTTTTCCGGTTTCGACGGAGAGACCTCTCCGGGCACCCGGCACGTCTGCACTCTTCGGCAGTCGAAAGGGAACTGTTTAAACAATTGTACAAAATGTGAATAAATTGGAATTTTTATTTTCGGTATCATAATAAAAATTATTGTCTTTGTTATTTTCGTCCATTTTATACAAATGAAGTTGTTAGGCATATATGATCATGTATGATCGAAAAGTTCCAATAGTATATAATTTTCTATATGATTAATATGCTATGTTTCATTAATTTTTCTTCGAGAAATCAAAATTAGTATCTAATACACGATAAATAATAATAGTGAGATTGTAAAATCGGACAGTGGATAAAATTTACAATTTTCGACAAAGGCATTGAGAAGGTTTACTTACACACTTATTTAGCCTCAGCTGGGCCATTTGGGGACGTAATGTAGCATTTCTTTCCATATTCGTTAACTTCTATAGAAGCTATGTACACGGTTTTGAAGAGGTCTGTTTATAATTGTTTATAACTTTTATTGTTTGCTTAATGTGAATTATTTGTGATGGGATTAGATATTTGATATTTTTTTTGCCTTTGGGATTGTACCTGATCGAACATTTTAAATTTTCCATTTTCAATGTTTATTTTAAAATTTGTGCAGCTAGGTGCAGTGTTCTTTCCTATTGCATTGCACAGGGTAAAGCCTTACCTTTGACAAAAAAGATTTGCTGTAACTAGCTGCTACTAATTAACTGCTCCGGTAGTTATAGGGGTGAAAAGGGGCATAAGATGCCTCTTTTTCACAAAATTCGATTTTCTTGTCATGTTGAACATGAGTGGAATACCTTTGCATGTGAAAGAGAGAGAAATTATTTTCATGTATAGTTATTCCCATATCATTGAGAATCTGTATATACGAAATTGACGATATTTAAATATATATAGTATCTCTATATATCCAAAACCATTATTTTATTTTTTTGAAGATATGTAGCCATAAAGTCAACTTAGTAAAAGATAATAATACCTGTAAATGTTTTACTGAAGCAGGGTGTGTTTAGATCTTTGTTCGCTTGTTTACAACACATTTGCAACATTTTTCTGTAGTAATATTTCTAATACTGTACTGGTTGCCGTAATTAAATTTCTTCGAATAATGATTTTTAAAAATTCACATTTTGTTTACACTAAATAACTGAGCACAGGCTGTAAACTAGGATCCCCAAAAGGTAAATTAAAAACCGCACAAATATTTCTGCCTTTTCAGAGTGCTGCAATTCAAGCGCGTACAGATTCTTGCTAACTTCTCCAGTTTAACGCGAAGAAGGCTAATTGGAACGCTGATTGAAAAATTAGAATTTTGTTATAAAACAATAAGCGGGGTTCCTTGACTGTCATAGATCACTTCGGAAGTCATGCATTAGTTCGCGTTTAGTCTTGTAAAATATAGAGACGAAGAGAGTTGGAGCAGGTGATGCAACAAATTATTGAAGTTCATTTTTTATTAGAAATATCGAGACATGGCTTTTTGTTATACAATATTCCTTATTATCATATTATTTGTGATATTAAGTGATTAGAATGGTGCATTTAAACGAACCAAGTACGTATTTTAATACGTAACAAATTTTAATAAGTAAAATCGTACTGCGGCAACATTGAACTATTTGATGTTATACTTTATTGGATATATTTCATTTTTTGTTTCAAAATTTTATTTCACGGATTTGTAAACTCTAGTAGGTCTATCGGGAATCAGAACAACGACAGTAATACAGTTATATAAAATCATCCACAAGCGTGAAAATGAGACTTCCGAAGAGAGCTAGATTTATCGGAAGATGTATTAACAAGTCATGAAGATTATTCGGTTGTGGAAGAGAAGATTTTAGGTTACAAATAAAAATGTTTGAGCAGTTAATTTGAAATAAAATGACAGTGAGCAAAACGACAAAGCAAATTATTCGTGAGCCAAAATCAATACTGGCTTACGCAAATTATGGATTATGGATCAAATTATGGAAAAGTAGTACGTAAAGAGGGATGGCCCAAAAAATCTTTTACTAAATTAACCGAATGCGGAAAGAAAAAACAAGAAATCGGGAAAACTCTGAAGGTAAAAGAGCTAAGATTTGCTACTGAATCTAAGTTATGAGAAGCAGGCCTCTAAATTGATGTGTGATATAAAAGCATTCCTGATTAGAGCGAAAGAATTAAGAATCGCATAAAACAGAAATTAAATTAAGAATCGCAAGAACGACTATTACTCAGTTTCAGAAGCATTCCGTTTAACAGATACTTGCATAGAGATAAATTTACAAGATATGTTGCACCACACTTTAAGTATTTATATTATTGGAATATTTCATCAATAATTAAGCAAAGTAATAGAAAACTTACACGGAAGTAAACGTGCTTCTTCGGAATTTATACGTAAATGGAGATGCGATGGATCACAACAAATGCAATGCAAGCAATCATTTGAAAACGATGCACATTCCGATGTAAAGAGTTTTCGAAGTTCAATTCTTTTCTTACGGCTAATGGTAAGTAATAGCATTTCCACAGTTCTAATATATTTTTCAACTTTTAAAATGCTTGATAAATGCATTATATGACAAAACCCGTCACCGTCCTCGCTTCGTTACCATTCGTCCCATACGCCTCCAATTCGAGAGTGAATCAGCAGACTTTGTTCGGGAAGAACTCGGCTACATATAACGACAAATAAATAATTTGAAGAATACTGAAGTTGAAGGTGATCAAAGACCAATTTGAATAACTCTGAAATATCGCAGAATTTAACTTAATTGTTAGTATAGTTAATTTTTTTATATACTTAAATATAAATAAAATGAATTTTTGTATCTACTTAAATATAAATAAAATAAATTTTGTATTATACTTAAATATAAATAAAATAAATTTTGTATTATACTTGATTGGTAGTAAAATTGGTAGAAAATTTGTTCCAAATTGTTGAGAGTTCACTATTGGTAAAACACATCATGATATTGGTAATGGTCGATACAAAAATATGTAATGTTATCATAGACACAGTATAGAGTGTTAATATTCTAATCACATGTTACATCTGCGCGGCGACATGTGAAGATTTTAATATATTAACAAAATGAAAAACATTGAATCCAGATACCATAAAATTTTCGGTGTTGTTATATGTTTGTTCGAAAATTTATTACACCTGCCGTACAAACTGCTTGTAAAGAAATTAAAATTAAATTAAAATTGAAGTCGACAAAAAAATAGATAGTACCAAGAAAAAGGAAATTCAGGATCAATTTAGAAAAAAGAGTGGGATTGTTAGTTGATATATCGAAACAATGACACGGTAGTACTTCAGAAAACGATTATTTATCAGTATTGAAATAAAAGTAATTTTTATACAAAGAAATTCATAAAACATTATTTTTAATTAATGTTTCAGGAAATACTAATGGTAGGAACACAAGTCGCAAATTTTTCATGGATCAAAAACTATCGGCTAAGGTAACTGGTTTAGACTTGCGATTATTAATTAGGTACATTTAATTAAATGGCAAAGGTACGAACTTTCCCAATATTCTTTTTCAAATTGTTGAACAATATATTAATTTTAAAGAATTTCTACCCTTGTTTCATATTTTCAAAACAATTTTTTCTGTTATTCAGAAGTTTAAAGTCATCTTGAACGCTACACGAAGCAGCTACTAAATTGATTCCAACAAGTATGGAAATTATGCTACAGACACAATAAAGCTATATATCCACTTATATTCGAATATCCAATGACCTCAATGGTGACTAAAATATTATTTCATGGACTATTGATGGTGCAAAATGCATTGTTACTAATCAAGCAATTGTCTCAGGAAGGGATAGAAGCATGAAATAAACATATTCATTCGTTTCGTTTGCATCAAGTCAGAAAATCTTCAAATATTGCAACATGGTTTGCAACGAGAGCGATAGGATTAAATATAAAGATGCTGGTCATTGCAACTAATTCAAACAATTGATTATTATACATATATTTTAATAATACTATATTATTATATATTATTTAAGTATATATTATATATATATTATTTAATAAAAAATAATTACTGATCTCCAGTATGTGGAAAGGGGTAAATAAAATATTAAGGCCGTTTATGAGAAACACTGGCGAATTATTTCCTTCGGTACAGACCTCTAAAGACGAGGACAAAGATGACACTGGAGATACAGATTTATTAGACGAGGAATGCTGAAATGATTGATGAGAAAAGTGGCATAAGTACAACAAATTCTACTAGAATGTGGAACAAGGACGAATATCTCATATTATTCCAAATCTACTATAAGTATCCCTGATTATTGTAAAAGGGGACCATCTGAAAAATTTCAATGACCTTGAAGTATATTGTCAACTTTCATCTATACATGTTACAAAAGCTATTGTTTCGACGACGGTATGATTTTGATAATCGAATAATGGTTTTTTCCAATATCATGGTAGAGGTATTTTCAATTTCAAATAACGATAATAATTATATCGTTTATACCAATAAAGCTTAGTATGAATTGACTGTTTGCCTTATTATTTAATATCTTAATTTGTTTGACATTAGCGTTATAATTATTTAAATCTAACTCATTGATATTTCATTCTTATGTGAGGTGAAAACGACTATCGAAAAGAACTAGATTATGAGTTGGATTATATAAAAGTCGACACAATACCGCACCGCGCTAAACCTTGTTTGGAAAGGAAAGGTATTCCAACCCTAATGATAGAACTGATCCATAAGATGTATAAGAACTGTAAAACTACCATCCGTACTAGAAACAAAGAAGTAAAAATAAAAATTTTTAGAGGAGTCAAACAGGGCGACCTTCTATCTCCACTTCTGTTTAATCTATGTTTGGAACCGTTGCTGGAGGCGATTGATGAAAACACAGATGGCATTAGTATCAATAAGATGAATAAAATTCCAGCGCTCGTATTTGCAGATGATATCGTTCTACTCGGCAAAAACAAAATGGAAGCACAACAACAATTACTAAAATATCTTAACAACCTAGGAATGAATATCTCTGTGGAAAAAAGCCTAACTTTCCAGGTAGTCACCAAAAAAGACAGATGGTTTTTACAAGTTCCAGAGATAAAAATAAAGACAAATAACAGTACAATGCCGAGTCAGAAGACGTATTCAAATACCTGGGAGCTAAAATGGGCCCTGGAAAGATATGCACTGCATCATTGTTTCAGAAATTCTGAATATTATAAAAAGAATGAGGAAACTATCTTTTAAATCGTGTCAGAAACTTGAGCTGCTGATTAACTATATCTTCCCTCGTTTCATCTGTAATTTTTTAATTAATCCACTAAGCGAGGCAGTGTTAAAAATGCTGGACAATGAAATAAGACGAAAAGCAAAACACATTCTACACTTTATGTCATCCACCGCCACAGGTTTCTCCTATATTCCGAAAGCTAACGGAGGCTTGAGCGTACCGCGTTTCGAGCACATAGTAAAACTCGAACCCTAAGAAGCGCAATTAAAATTAAAAACTCCTTGGATCCTGCAACATCCAGTCTCATAGATGAAAGATACAATAAAAAACTTAAGAGCATTGCAAATTCACTCAGATTAAACTGGCTAGTCACAATTGAGGACATACATAGAAAAAGCCAAGATGAGACTGAGGAGACACCACATAAGATTATGGTCCGAACTTAAAAGTTAAGGTCAAGGAGTAAATGACTTTATCAAAGATAAAATTGGCAACGCGTGGATTAACTTTTTAGGCACGATGTGCCACTATTGTGACTTTCGCGAATGTCATCTTATATTACGACGTGCCACTATAGTGGCTCACTCTACTGACTCTTCGCTCACCGTTTGAACTAAATGATCCTTTTCATTTGTTCATTTGCTTCACACTTCATTTGCCCTTGCAACATTTTATAACAGTGTTAACAATATACAGACAGAATATATAGTTCTTGTTTTTAATACGCCAGTATCAGATATCAATTGTTGCTTTTCGTTAAAATTAATATATCATTATTATATACTCTTTTTAACATATCGATTCATATCCTTATAATTTTTTCGAATCTTTAATCTCAAAATGTCGCTTCAAAATAGAAAACTAAGAGCAATTTGACAGACGCTATCGCGCTATGAGAGTGAAAATTGTGACGTGGGTCTATGTATCGTACCGTGCTTTAAAATATATCACACTCAATTATATTATTAATTATTAAAGTAAATTATTAAAGTTAAAGTATATGCATCATGCTATTAAAAAAAATTATAATTTAGTTATTAAAAACTTAATTCCAACGTGCTTGCGTAGGAAGCAGCATTATCCGTCTCACATTGCAATGGTGTATCGTTCACGCATAATTCAACAGCCCCGCGCCAAATTCAGCTATGCCTAAGAGTTTAAAAAACATCAATCTTTAAAGCCATCCCGATAAATAGATGCTGTCCGGATGCAAACAAACACTTTCTGCACCAAAACAGTATTGACACGAGCGGACAAAAAAATAAATATAACCTGCAGACGATGCCATGTCCAACCAGAAATTTTGGGACATACTCTGGTATTTTGCCAATTTACGAAGAGTCTCGGAATAAAGAGGCACGACGAGGCGAAAACCTTCCTTGATAACAAACTGCAAGCAAATAATGAAGTATTTGTCGAATCGTCAATAAAAATCGAAGGAAATCTATACAAACCAGACCTTGTGATTAAAAATGAGGAACGGCTCCTCGTAGTCGACGTTACTGTCCGTTACGAGAACAGAGATTAGCTTCATAAAGCCGAAATCGAGAACATAGACAAATATCATGCATAAACTATTAAATGAATAAATACAACCTTAAAGAAGGGGAGGTTTTACCCATTGTATTAGGCAGTAGAGGAGGCATTGCGAAGAGACATGAGAGGTGTAGCAAAAGTTCTCCTGTCTCGTATGTTAGTATATGATAGTAACCGTAACGTAAATTGAACTGAAATTTTTTGCGAATATCTCGGAAGCTAAAGCCGAGTGACGGTGAATGAATGTATAGAGAAAAGTTGTTCAGAAAGTTGACCTTGACACATATCTTAAGATCATTGAAATCGGCGAGGTCGTCCTCTTTGTAAACAATTATTCAAGTATCCATTATCAGGATACTATCAGGTCTGTAAGTATGAAACCGGAATTTGCCTATGGCCCTAGCTGATAATGTACTGCGATAATGTAATGAACTGCGTCATTGATGCCAAAAGTCTTTCTTGACATTTCACAAACATTTTCGACTTACAACAATACAAGTTTCATACAACAGCATAGTTTGTAATAGCGTTGAACATGTCGAATTTTGTGCCTGGAAACTACGATTTGCGGACAGCATTGATTTTCTGTTACCATTTGAAGAAAACTGCTGCAGAATCGCATCGAATGCTTGTCGAAGCTTACGGTGAGCATGCTCTTGGTAAATCACAGTGCTTTGAGTGGTTTAAAAAATTCAGAAGTGGCAATTTTGACGTGAGGAACGAAGGACGTGGAAGACCACCGAAAAAGTTTCAAGACAGCGAATTGCAAGCATTGTTGGATGAGGATGACGCTCAAACGCAACAACAACTCGCTGATCAATTAAACGTGACACGAGAAGCCGTCTCCGTACGTTTGAAAGCCATGGGAAAGATCCAGAAGGTGGGAAAATGGGTTCCACATGAACCGAATGAAAGACAGCAGGAAAACCGAAAAACCACTTGCGAAATGCTGCTCGCCAGATACAGAAGAAAGTCATTTCTCCACCGAATTGTGACTGGCATTTTTTTTTTAAAGAAGATAAGACAAATTAATGTAATTAGATATAAAGTAGTATAAGTTATAATAAGTCTATTAAATAAATTAGTAAGCAATAAAAAAGTAGAAAAGTCGATTTTTAAATAGTTAATATAAAATAAAATAAGTTATAAAAAAGTTATGAAATAAGTTATTTTTAAAAATTAATAAAACTAGGTTTATTAAGTAGTTTCAAATAACATGAGTAAAAATTTTATATTTGTATTAAATTCCATATGATTTTAAATAGGCATACAGCTTTTCCCTATTCTCCAATAATTTATTTATAAATACAGTTAAAAAATTAAATTTTATTGATTATCGAGTCGTCTAGTTACGAATCGATTAGTTTCATGTCGGCAAACACACAGATATGTATAGGTCTCAACTGAATGGAATGAAAAAATAAAAAATAAATGTATTTGTATTTGAAAAATATTGTTTTTACCACATTTGAGGGTCAAATATCGTCAAATACATCACTGTGTGCCAAGAGACCCAAACTAATATGCGGAAGAATCAATAATCTATGTTTGAATAACGCTCGAAGTTGCAGGAAATGATAGTCTCGTAACATTAATTAATCGGTATACCTCGAGCGTATATATTTATATATTACATATACCACATATACATATATACCGTGTGGGTCCTCTGGGCTGGATATTACAATTAAACTAAATGTTAATGTTATGTTATGTTAAATAGTGAAGAATAATGTATATTGTTGCAAATTATCAACCAACTAGCGATTGGTCAGATCAACCGATCGGTTGATATCGCAAACCTTGAATGAATTAACGCTCAAGTGGAGGTAAATTTAATATCTCGAGTCTTAGTATAGTTTGACATTTTATTTGTACTTGTTGTTTACAAGCAGAGTTTGATGTTTTGATCAGGACGATTTTGTTGAAACTGAAAAAGATGCAATTTTTCATCCGAATGGTACGACGCTCCCATGAAGACTGTCCTAGTATGTGGTACTACCCCGGCCGCCGAGTCTCGTCCTTATATCCGTTCTTGAGATTTCCCTGGTTTACTGTACTCTCGAGAGTGCACATCCTCCGGTATTGTCAGGGTTTTCCCTAAACTCTGCGTCATCAGGTTTACAGCATGGGGAGGCAACTTTTTTCCCCAAAAAGGCGAAATGTACTGTCCGAGCCATAACCTGACGTCCACTTCAAATCTCGAACGTATATGTTCTTTTCTTTTTTTTTTCGAGGAGGACATCCGCAAGGACACCCGCCGCTTCTAGGGGGAAGAGCGGCGTGGTAGTGTCGGACTCCAACCGACTAAAAACTCCACGATGACCGTCCCTATTGCGACCGAGGAGTGCCCGGGAACCGCTGTGGCGACACACCGTATTACGTCTCCGTATTACGTCTCGCACTCTCCCAGGGGCCGTCCGGATCCCCAATCGGACTGCTTGGCGGCTCCAGGGTGCTGGGACTGTTAACTAAGATTTCATTTCGGCGAAAAGAAAAGGTTAGATTGATACATAAATAGTTATTCTGGCAAAGAGAAGTGTCGACCTGGAAAGTAGGGTTTTAAACGATTGCCGTGTATATATATAATTTTTTTTTTTTTTTTTTTTTTTTTTTTTTTTTTTTTTTTTTTTTTAATTAGATAGTGGATTACATACTTTATCAATCGTGTACGGTCCCAACCATTCCACATCAAGTTTGTGTCTTTTATGATCGTTGTGTACTAATACGGAGTCTCCTTCTTTGAAGACTGATTGCGGCTTTATGATTTTTATTATTTATTATTTTGATAATTTCAATCAATTTACAACGTGATTATGTCATCAGGCATCAAGAAGTTTACATATTGGATCATCGAATTGTATTTGTTTTTTTTTTTTTTTTTTTTTTTTTTTTTTTTTTTAAGCATCCTACAAATACTATACTGAAGCCTACATTATATAGTACGCCTTTCCGACTCTTGTATAAAAAAAAAAATATCGATTCGGAGTGCAACTTTAAATACATACACATGTTTCATCAAATATTTCATTTCAACTTTAATCTATCTCTGTAATGCATTAATATGAATGTGAATATTGAACAAAGCCATGAATACACCTTTTTAACATATATTTGTCCATTTTACATTCTACTTAAATTCTACTTGAAACTTTGTGTTATTCAATAATAAGGGCATTGTAATTTTTACTGTAATAATAATGTGAAATCAGTTATCCACAATTCATGTTCCAGTCTACAGATATTGTTTCAATAGTAGAAGAAACATCACTTACTGAGCTTAATACTTGGTACATATTATAGTTATAATCTCTAGGCATTATAAGATCCTTGTCTCAAATTTCTACTCTAATTCCTTTATATTAAATATTATTATTATTAATCATTTTTGGTTTAAACATATTATTTATACATTTACTTGCGAATAAAATTATATGGTATACTTCATTGTTTTTTGTTATATAAATCTATTTGAGTATTAAATTGATTCGTTTCTAAAGTACTTTAATGAATACATCCATGAAAAAATAAATCTGAGAAAATTAATTTAGTCAATCTGAAATGATATATTACATATCTAAAACCTTCACGAAGGTAAAATATTGAAGTTTGAACAATTTATTAATGTTACAACTCGCATTATTAACATTAAAGAATAAAAGGCATTTGTGACGTTTTTCGATCGGCGAATATATTCATTACTTATTTTTAACTTAATGTATAAGAATATTTATGTATAAGCATGGCAATTTAAGTATGAATAAGCCTAAAAATTGACGAAGAATTGTATTTCTTAATTTTAATGCAAGTTAAAGGAATGTATTTTCCCAAGGTAAATTTACGTAACTTCTTTTCTTTTTTTCTTTCATTTTATTTACTACTAGATCTTTCTGCATCTATGCAATTCCATGTCTTTTAATATTTTGTATATAAGGTAATCGTTCTGTTTTACTTCGTTCAATTTTCCTGAAAATTTAATATTATGCAACCACAAGACAGTATCACTATAGAACTGTACATCATTTGGTTGATCTTTTTTTTTTTACAATGCAATAAAGATTCGAACCATTAACATTTAATATTTATTTAACAAATATTACCTTATGCTAGTAAATATAACAAGTGATTGCTATCAGGTTTATATTATCACGACAATAATTAATAAGTTTCATACTCTATATACATGGTGGAATACTGTATGTCCAGGAATGTTTTACAGAACCAATTAAGTATGAAGTACGTTTTTCGATTGTAGTTACTTTAATCTAAATTATGTCTTTGTACATTTAAACAATAAATATGTGGCATATCAGAAAAACTGTTCAGTATTCACATTCCTTGGCAAAAGTTCTAACAAATACCTTGTAAGTTTTTTTTTTCATTCAGGAATCTATTTCAAGTACTGCGTAATGAAAAATTCCCCTTTTTCCTTCTTTAAATACTACGTATGTACAACAATACATATATCATTGATCGTTATAAAAAAACGGAACTTAAAATAAATAAAGTACTAATATTACTGTGGCAGTATAGTACTTAACTCATTAATAGAATGTATCTTCTTTGAGAATATATGATCATTATCTTATGATAATCTATCAACTAAAATTTTGTTATTTCTATGTTGACATTGAAATTGTACAAATAATATGTTACCAACTTATAATTGTTCCCAAAATAACTAATTAACAATGATTTAAACTATACAGTTTGTCTTAGAATGATGGATAATATAAAAATTCAAATTTATTAACAATACCTGACAACTTTAGTTGATTTTATGCTAAATAATATTAAATATTTTGATATAAAACACAAATTTCTGTTGTACGATTGCATCAACTAATAATATTCTAGAATATACAACGCTTAAAGATTTGAGTGAAAATAAAATTCTAAAACAATGTCCTTGTAATGTTAACTTATCTGTAAATACTAAAAGAATAAATATCCATCAATATCCATAATGTAAAATTATTTGCTTGTTAAATGCTTCTAGAGTATGAAACTTTATGTATACTCTTTTTATACCACACCAATGTAATGTACATAATGTATCAATAGCTCTAGAAATTTTTCGAGAAATATACGCAATATTGAAAATATAATAATCGTTATTCAACGGATTTTATATGTTCATAGTAACAAAAATATCCTTTTTTTTTCTAGTATTACATTTTAAATAATTCGTGTTTGACTTTTCGATAAAATTGGTTATTTTGGCTGGGCACTCACCACCATTGATAAAGCATATCGTTGTCCGTCGGATCGTAAAAGTACTGTGGGTAGTCTTCCTGTTGTGGCGTTAATTCGTATGTCTGGTCTATTTGTTCCTCTGTTTCTTCCTTGTGTCTCGAGATTGTGGTGGTCTCGGAAATTGACTGGGTGTTTGATAATTTTTACATTGATTGGAGAAATGTCCGATTCGATTACTATTTAAACATTTCATTTGAGTCCTTTGGGCGAGTGGCATTCGTTCGGCTTGCTGGAAGTTCCTTGGTCTTGGTTGTCGATTTCGATCTTCCCTGAAGTATCGCTCGATCTCGGAGGCTCTCTTTTCGGCTTCGGCGATGTTGTACGGTGGATAACCGAGTAATATCCGTCCTATTTCGGGTTTTAGCCCTCGGATGAAGTCTGTTACGGAGTCTCTTAAGATTCTGTCGTTCATTGTACGCCTACTGATTTCGTCATAGTACTCGTTCGTTACACTACACTGTAGTTTATTAAGCACTCTGCGGAACCTGATAATGTAGCTCTGAACGCTTTCGTCGTGTCCCTGTATCGTTTCGCGTAGCTGATCTTGCTGTTCCCTAATGGAGGCTTGGGTCGCTACGTTTCGTCTTAGGGCATCGTACCGGTGTCCGTA
Source organism: Bombus pascuorum (assembly GCF_905332965.1). NCBI lineage: Eukaryota > Metazoa > Arthropoda > Insecta > Hymenoptera > Apidae > Bombus > Bombus pascuorum. Next base: position 4,737,350 of record NC_083494.1, on the reverse strand, counting down.
TTCGCGGATTGGTACATTGCAAATGGCCATTGCGGCTTTACCAGTAATTTTACCGGACTTGATCATCTTGAGCGATACTGTCGGTTCACAACACAATGCTCGCACTTCGCGCACTTCACGTCTGAACTCTTTCACTCCGATATCGTCTTCGCCGTTTAGCTGTGGTAAACATGCGACCGCGTCTTTGGCCCGTAACCTCGGAGAGGCGAATTGCGGTGAACGATCTTCGTAGGAGAGGTAGTTATCTGCTTCTGACTGAATTGGAGCGGACGGTGGTGGAGTTCTGTCTCTCGCGGTAGTAACTTCGTCCACGGTAATCAGAGAGCTTGGCTCCGTACTAACGTTGTGTCCTGTCATAACATTCGAGATTTTGTTGTCTAGCACTTCAATCTCTGCCGCACGCTTCTTCTTTTCATTGTCCGCTTCTTGTATAATAGACACCAGACGTTGCATAATAAGTGCTCTTTGTTTTACTATCGCGTTGAATGTGGCACGAATCGAATTATACGTAACTCCGGTTGCGGAAACGGTCTCGGTTTCGTCTTTTCGCGATGTAGACATGATTCTAATTAAATTTACTGAGTCTGAACTATTTATTTGAGCTCGAAACGCTCGAAACGCTTGAGAAACTTGATTTTCTCGTACGGTAATGTACAAATGAATCCAGATTTCCAGCTTACCGTAGTAGCTATGGCCGTTGAGGAGTCTCTGGGATGTTTCCTCTCTGGTTGATTCTAGATTCCGAATCTTATTCGTAGGCTTGCTCTGCGCTGACCGTAGTCCTCTCGTCTAGTTTCACCGTAGTGGAACGTTGAAAGTTGCTGCAGGGCTTCGTAGTAGCAAAGATTCGCAGTGGTCCGCTGATCCTTCAATCTTCAATGATGCGCGTACGCCGAAATCGTAATTTCGTTTTCACTGAAGCGAATGGATCCTGGCAGGATCGCCAAAATGTCACGTAATTTTTAAGTAATTACACGACTGTTGATTTTTTAGTATAGTCTTTATTCTTTAGACTCAGTGTTTTATTACAGAGGCCAATATTGTAACTGGATTAAAATTAGAAATAGAACTGGATTGAAATTAGAAATAGAACTGTTTGAACGGTCTCGTACCATCAAAGAAGAAAGGTCGGTGTGGGTGTTCCCTTTGGAACTCAGAACGCGGATTCGTTGTCCACACTTTTTGGTGGAAAAGTGAGGGTAACGATCCGCGATGCCCATTGGTAAATGAATTAGGTAGTAAAGACAAGGAGAGCTAGATATGGCTCGTGGGCATCCTTGTTCATGGGAAAAGTCTTATCTTGCCAGGCACCCGCTTTCTCCGTATTAGGTAAGAGTCGAGTGCAACAAACATAAGGACCATCTGTAAACCGAAAATGTTTAAGTGAAGAAAACTGAAACTGAACAGATTCGGTTTATGTCGTCTTCTTAGGCCTGCTGCGAGTTAACAGAACAATAGATAGGTCTTGGCGTTCGGACTACGTGGAATTTTACAAGGACCGTCACATCTGGCGTACCACATGGCAAAAAGGAAAGTTGGTTCGTGACACTCGCGACGGTCAGTATTATTTGCAAAATGGCCGCTTATGAATGTCTCCAGTAAGAGTATAGTGATGCGTTTTGTAACTTTTATTTAATACTGAAATAATTATTTATTTGTTACTTGTTTTTAACTCTATTTTAGTGTAATTGAAAATTGAAATGACAATAATATTTTTTTGTGTTTGTCATAATGTGTATATACGTAATGTGTACAAACGCTGTGTGTTACGTAATAGTGTGTGGATTGTATTGTTGTTGAAATCTATAAATTATTAATACCACTGTTTAACTGTTTGGTTGCGAGTGGCTTACATTCGTATAGCTTTGTTTAACTGATTTAATTTAACATGTGTATATTGTGTTGTATCATCGGTCACTATTATGTAGTATAACGTTATTTCCTTATACCTAATTTAATGTAATAATACTGTAATAGCTCAATACAATGTAATAATCTCTTTAATCATGTTTGTCGTTGATACTAAGTTAACCTATCTTGATTGATTCCTAACCTATTTCTGTATTTATTGGGCGTTTCTATTTCCTTCTTATTAATTTGTCGTTGCTTCTTACTTGTGATTTGTTTTTATTTCATATTTGTGTAGTATAATTTTTGGAGCTACTGTATATAGTATTAGTTAAACCTTGCTTATTGAATTATTATTGTTTATAGTTTCTCCAGTTCTATTTTCCAATGCTGCATCGCTTGCTTGGAACATTTACATGGTACGTGTTTGGCATCATCTGGTTCTTTGTTACATTCTCAGCATCTATTATGAGTACTTTTGTTTATCCTACATCTGTAAGTATTAGAAATGTCATTTAATTTATTTAATTCAATATTTTTATAGAGTTTCGTATCAATGACTATCATCGTGTATTACAATACTAATTTCTATATATTGAACTTAGTATAATAATATTATGTAGGTTAATGTAGTATCTTATCCTCTTATTCCAGTCGTTCATGTTGTTGGTATTCGGTTAACTTATTTTGATTGATTTATAACCTGTTCTTTCATTCCTTGGCTATTCTACTTCCTTATTAGTTGGTTGTTACTTCATAATTGTACAACACAGTTTGAAGATAGTCCATATCTTGTTAGTTAAAACGTTTACTATATTATTATTGCTTACAGCTTCTCCAATTTTGTTCTCCGATTCCATATGCTGCGTCGCACACGTAGGCATCATCTGTTTTTTCGTTATATTGTCAACTGTCATTGTCATTATTGACAATCCTGGCAGGAACACCATTTATTATGACTACCTTTATTTATCCTAAATCTGTAAGTAATAGAACAAAATGCTATATTTGTAAGTATCCACATAGTAGAATAGTCTGTCCTTTTTCTTGTTTGCGAAGATCCCTGCATCATTGTTGAGTTATTTTGTTATAATGTCACTAATCCTTCCTTGGTTTTTCAGTTTCCTGTTGCCGTTTTAACCGTTCCAGTAGTATCTGCTTCAGTAGTCCGTACGTATTCATTTAAATTTAGCGGTAAGCTTCTCGTAGCTGCATCGACTTTTGTGTATACTCATGTGAGTAGTGAATTTCCTACTATTATCAATTTCTATTCCAAGGCATTTTATTAACATTCCTCCTTTTTCAGGTTGTAATTGTTAATCTTAATATTTATTATTTTTGGTATGCTCATACCTGTAAGTAAGATGGTCTCAATTTTTTTCGATTGGCCAACTGTAAGTCTGTCGTTGAACATCAATCATTAATCATTATCGTAGCTTCCTCTAGTTTGACTTTAATGTTGTTGACAATTAAGGTTAATCCATTTTTTTGTTTCAGCTGGCTGTCGTATGTTCCTGTGGAATTTCTGCATACACATTAACTTCTACATTAATTAATTGTGTACAAACCTCATCGATTTACAAGGTATTTTTCGCTTTTTAACCTCTTACAATATCTTATTTTATTGAATTAATGTATTTTATATTTAAATAGTAGTTAGAATACGTAGTGATTTCTTTTTCTTTTTCTTTTAGGTTTCCGCTATCTTCATTATTCGACAAGCAGCGATATACTATATACTATTGTGCAACGTTACCTTTTGAAATCGTTTGGACTATTGTCTATTTCGGTTGTGTGCTAGTTTTAACTTGTTCAGGTGTACTATTCGTGGACTTCCTTTCACTTCAACCTTGACTTTTTGATTCTGCAAAATTTCTAACACTTTATGCGGTCCTGTATATTGATCAGAAAACTTTCCTTTGTTAGGTTCCTTTAGTAGGTATACTAGATCTTCTATTTTGAAATTTTGAGGGTTGATTCGTTTGTCGTAATATTCTTTTGACCTTAACTTGGATTTCATCAAATTTTTTCTTGCCATTTGTTGCACAGTATTGATTTTATCAAACAGGTCCCTGAGATATTCCATATATGTTGGTTCCATGTTTTCTTCGATTAACATTTCACCAGTGAGTTCTCTGGCTAAGTGCCCAAACACTAATTCGTGCGGAGAGAATTTCGTTCCTTCGTGTACCGCGGTGTTGTAGGAAAACATGGCTAGTTCCACCCATTCGTCCCAATTTCTGGAATTGTCGATGTATAACTTGAGATATTCAATTAACACGTGGTGAGATTTTTCGATCGAACCGTTGCTTTGTGGGTGGTAAGCGGACGTGGTGTATTGCTTGATGTGGAATCTTTTCGCCACTTTCTTCATCAGTGAAGAGGTAAAGTTCGTTCTCTGGCCGGTAAGAATAGCTCTAGGTGACCCAAATCGGCAAATAAATTGTTTTATGAAGGCGTCGGCTATTTCAGCTGAAGAGGTCCCTTCCATCGAAATCTCGATTGAATATTTGGTCAATAGGTCTTGAACTGTCAGTATGTATTCATTTCCCTTTGGTGTTTTTGGCTATGGACCGACGATATCCATATTAATTTTGTCGAAAGCCTTGCCTGGCGTATCAGTGAGCACCATCGGTTGTTTAGATTTTATTCGGGTTAGCTTTTTTAATTGACATTCTTTACATGATCCCACGTATTCCTGGATGTCTTTCTTTATGTTTTCCCAATAATAGTATGGTCGTATTATTCGATAGCTCTTCGTCACTCCTTTGTGTCCTGCTACAGATGATTCGTGTTTCTCGCGTATTATGTTATTTCGCATTTCAGCTGGTGGTGTGATTACTTCTTCAGTGCAGATAGTAATGGTTATGGTTTTTTCCATAAATATTTCCTTCAATTTCCTGATTGTATGTCGCCAGGGTATCTCTTCCAAATTTCCTTTGCTGATGCTAAAGGACGTTAATTGTTTTTCGTTTACTACGTCGAGTAAGGATTTCAACGAATTTAATAAATTCTCTGGCATTATTGGAATGTTTCGGTTTTCCTTGATAGGTAGAGATATTATCTGCTTTCCCGAGTCCCGATACAATCTTGCTCTCTCCAGCATCAGGTCTTCATAATGCGGTAGTTTCCCTGCTTCCTTTATTTCAATGGCTCCTTTGTCCACCGGATTTCCTTTTATGTCAACGAAACTCACCTTGTGATCGTTCACTTTCACTATTGAATCTCTTGTCTCTGAGATCTTCAATTCCGCGAGTATTTTAGGTTTGGTCCTCTCTTCTTGTTGTTGCGTTGGTTCGGAATCCACTATATAATGTTCTTCTTCATTTGTTGTTTCGATGTCTTCTATTTCTCGATCGGTTATCCCCTTGCCTGCGTTTGTATCAATTTCGGCCAGTGCTTGGTCGAAATATTTTACGGGTGTTTCTTCTATGATGAGATGCTTTCGGGTGAAAAATTTTTTCTGCTTTCCCGGTAATGCGGCAATCGTAATGCGGCAATTTCGCGTGGCTTAGTCTCGAATATCTGAGAGTCCTCGGTCGAGGTATCCAATTGACATCTTTTTAGATGTGGAGGATATCGATCTGGTGAATCTTCGTCTCGTTCCCTGATTGGTAAGCACACCTGTGGCGGATTTCGGGATAATGCATCTGCGTTTATGTTCGCTCTGCCTTCTTTATATTGGATACCAAATTCAAAGTCCGACAGTTTCAATTTCCACTTCCAGATTCTTGACGTGGGATCCTTAATGGAATTCATCCATACTAACGGTTTGTGATCAGTTATTATGGTAAACTTCTTACCATACAGGTATGGTCTGAAATGCATTGTACAGTAAACGATTACCAGACATTCCTTTTCTATGGTACAGTAGTTTTGTTCTGCGGGATTTAGTAGTCTAGAGGCATACGCGATTGGTAAATTTTTCCCAATCGGTCCTTGACTCAATACTCCGCCTATTGCGTATCCTGATGTGTCTGCCGTGAGGTTCACTCAAATCACTCCATCTTACACGCCGAATGCAGTACACATCACTTTCAGCGTCGAAACAAGCCTAGGGGCTCGCAAAACACGAATTTTCTTTGATTTTGGCGAAAAAAGCCTGTAATTTCCATCCCGTTGGCGATATTTCGACATTTAAACGCTCAATTCACTCCATTTTTCACGCCGAATGTAGTGCACATTACTTCGAGCATCGAAACAAGCCCACTCGTTCGAAAAACGCGATCTTCCTTCGATTTTGGCGAACAAAGCCTGTAATTTCTATCCCGTTGGAGATACTTCGACGTTTATACGCTCAATTCACCCCATTTTACACGCCGAATGTAGTGCACATGACTTTCAGCCTCAAAGCAAGCCCAGCCGTTCACAAAACGCGATCTTTCGTCAAATTTTACCCAAACCAGACTGTAATTACCTTCCCGCAGGAGCTATTGCAACGTTTAAACGCTCATTTCACTCCATTTTACGCGCCGAATACGGTGGTCACTAGATCCATCGTCGCAACACGCCCTTGCGCTTGCAAAACGCGATCTTTCGTCGTTTTTTTGGCGAAAAATCGCTGTAATTTCCGTCCCGATGGAGATATTTCGACGTTTAAACGCTCATTTTGTTCCATTTTACACGCCGAATACAGTGCACGACAGTTCCAATGTCGAAACAAGCCCTGGGGCTCGCAAAACGCGATCTTTCGTCGATATTTGGCGAAAAATCGCTGTAATTTCCGTCCCGATGGAGATATTTCGACGTTTAAACGCTCATTTTGTTCCATTTTACACGCCGATTACGGTGCACGACAGATCCAACGTCGAAACAAGCCCTGGGGCTCGCAAAACGCGATCTTTCGTCGATTTTTGGCGAAAAATCGCTGTAATTTCCGTCCCGATGGAGATAATTCGACGTTTAAACGCTCATTTTGTTCCATTTTACACGCCGATTACGGTGCACGACAGATCCAACGTCGACACAAGCCCTGGGGCTCGCAAAACGCGACCTTTCGTCGATTTTTGGCGAAAAATCGCTGTAATTTCCGTCCCGATGGAGATATTTCGACGTTTAAACGCTCATTTTGTTCCATTTTACAGGCCGAATACGGTGCACGACAGATCCAACGTCGAAACAAGCCCTTGGGCTCGCAAAACGCGATCTTTCGTCGATTTTTGGCGAAAAATCGCTGTAATTTCCGTCCCGATGGAGATATTTCGACGTTTAAACGCTCATTTTGTTCCATTTTACACGCCGAATACAGTGCACGACAGTTCCAATGTCGAAACAAGCCCTGGGGCTCGCAAAACGCGATCTTTCGTCGATATTTGGCGAAAAATCGTTGTAATTTCCGTCCCGATGGAGATATTTCGACGTTTAAACGCTCATTTTGTTCCGTTTTACACGCCGAATACAGTGCACGACAGATCCAACGTCGAAACAAGCCCTGGGACTCGCAAAACGCGATCTTTCGTCGATTACTGGCGAAAAATCGCTGTAATTTCCGTCCCGATGGGGATATTTCGACGTTTAAACGCTCATTTTGTTCCATTTTACACGCCGAATACAGTGCACGACAGATCCAACGTCGAAACAAGCCCTGGGGCTCGCAAAACGCGATCTTTCGTCGATTTTTGGCGAAAAATCGCTGTAATTTCCGTCCCGATGGAGATATTTCGACGTTTAAAACGCTCATTTTGTTCCATTTTACACGCCGAATGCAGTGCACGACAGATCCAACGTCGAAACAAGCCCTGGGGCTCGCAAAACGCGATCTTTCGTCGATTTTTGGCGAAAAATCGCTGTAATTTCCGTCCCGATGGAGATATTTCGACGTTTAAACGCTCATTTTGTTCCACTTTACACGCCGAATACGGTGCACGACAGATCCAACGTCGAAACAAGCCCTGGGGCTCGCAAAACGCGATCTTTCGTCGATTTCTGGCGAAAAATCGCTGTAATTTCCGTCCCGATGGAGATATTTCGACGTTTAAACGCTCATTTTGTTCCATTTTACACGCCGAATACAGTGCACGACAGATCCAACGTCGAAACAAGCCCTGGGGCTCGCAAAACGCGATCATTCGTCGATTTTTGGCGAAAAATCGCTGTAATTTCCGTCCCGATGGAGATATTTCGACGTTTAAACGCTCATTTTGTTCCATTTTACACGCCGAATGCAGTGCACGACAGATCCAACGTCGAAACAAGCCCTGGGGCTCGCAAAACGCGATCTTTCGTCGATTTTTGGCGAAAAATCGCTGTAATTTCCGTCCCGATGGAGATATTTCGACGTTTAAACGCTCATTTTGTTCCACTTTACACGCCGAATACGGTGCACGACAGATCCAACGTCGAAACAAGCCCTGGGGCTCGCAAAACGCGATCTTTCGTCGATTTCTGGCGAAAAATCGCTGTAATTTCCGTCCCGATGGAGATATTTCGACGTTTAAACGCTCATTTTGTTCCATTTTACACGCCGATACAGTGCACGACAGATCCAACGTCGAAACAAGCCCTGGGGCTCGCAAAACGCGATCATTCGTCGATTTTTGGCGAAAAATCGCTGTAATTTCCGTCCCGATGGAGATATTTCGACGTTTAGACGCTCACTTTGTTCCATTTTACACGCCGAATGCAGTGCACGACAGATCCAACGTCGAAACAAGCCCTGGGGCTCGCAAAACGCGATCATTCGTCGATTTTTGGCGAAAAATCGCTGTAATTTCCGTCCCGATGGAGATATTTCGACGTTTATAAACGCTCATTTTGTTCCATTTTACACGCCGAATGCAGTGCACGACAGATCCAACGTCGAAACAAGCCCTGGGGCTCGCAAAACGCGATCTTTCGTCGATTTTTGGCGAAACATCGCTGTAATTTCCGTCCCGATGGAGATATTTCGACGTTTAAACGCTCATTTTGTTCCATTTTACACGCCGATTACGGTGCACGACAGATCCAACGTCGAAACAAGCCCTGGGGCTCGCAAAACGCGATCATTCGTCGATTTTTGGCGAAAAATCGCTGTAATTTCCGTCCCGATGGAGATATTTCGACGTTTAAACGCTCATTTTGTTCCATTTTACACGCCGAATGCAGTGCACGACAGATCCAACGTCGAAACAAGCCCTGGGGCTCGCAAAACGCGATCTTTCGTCGATTTTTGGCGAAAAATCGCTGTAATTTCCGTCCCGATGGAGATATTTCGACGTTTAAACGCTCATTTTGTTCCATTTTACACGCCGAATACAGTGCACGACAGATCCAACGTCGAAACAAGCCCTGGGGCTCGCAAAACGCGATCATTCGTCGATTTTTGGCGAAAAATCGCTGTAATTTCCGTCCCGATGGAGATATTTCGACGTTTAAACGCTCACTTTGTTCCATTTTACACGCCGAATGCAGTGCACGACAGATCCAACGTCGAAACAAGCCCTGGGGCTCGCAAAACGCGATCATTCGTCGATTTTTGGCGAAAAATCGCTGTAATTTCCGTCCCGATGGAGATATTTCGACGTTAAAACGCTCATTTTGTTCCATTTTACACGCCGAATGCAGTGCACGACAGATCCAACGTCGAAACAAGCCCTGGGGCTCGCAAAACGCGATCTTTCGTCGATTTTTGGCGAAACATCGCTGTAATTTCCGTCCCGATGGAGATATTTCGACGTTTAAACGCTCATTTTGTTCCATTTTACACGCCGATTACGGTGCACGACAGATCCAACGTCGAAACAAGCCCTGGGGCTCGCAAAACGCGATCATTCGTCGATTTTTGGCGAAAAATCGCTGTAATTTCCGTCCCGATGGAGATATTTCGACGTTTAAACGCTCATTTTGTTCCATTTTACACGCCGAATGCAGTGCACGACAGATCCAACGTCGAAACAAGCCCTGGGGCTCGCAAAACGCGATCTTTCGTCGATTTTTGGCGAAAAATCGCTGTAATATCCGTCCCGATGGAGATATTTCGACGTTTAAAACGCTCATTTTGTTCCATTTTACACGCCGATTACGGTGCACGACAGATCCAACGTCTAAACAAGCCCTGGGGCTCGCAAAACGCGATCTTTCGTCGATTTTTGGCGAAAAATCGCTGTAATTTCCGTCCCGATGGAGATAATTCGACGTTTAAACGCTCATTTTGTTCCATTTTACACGCCGATTACGGTGCACGACAGATCCAAACGTCGAAACAAGCCCTGGGGCTCGCAAAACGCGATCTTTCGTCGATTTTTGGCGAAAAATCGCTGTAATTTCCGTCCCGATGGAGATATTTCGACGTTTAAACGCTCATTTTGTTCCATTTTACACGCCGAATACAGTGCACGACAGATCCAACGTCGAAACAAGCCCTGGGGCTCGCAAAACGCGATCTTTCGTCGATTTTTGGCGAAAAATCGCTGTAATTTCCGTCCCGATGGAGATATTTCGACGTTTAAACGCTCATTTTGTTCCATTTTACACGCCGAATACAGTGCACGACAGATCCAACGTCGAAACAAGCCCTGGGGCTCGCAAAACGCGATCTTTCGTCGATTTCTGGCGAAAAATCGCTGTAATTTCCGTCCCGATGGAGATATTTCGACGTTTAAACGCTCATTTTGTTCCATTTTACACGCCGAATACGGTGCACGACAGATCCAACGTCGAAACAAGCCCTGGGGCTCGCAAAACGCGATCTTTCGTCGATTTCTGGCGAAAAATCGCTGTAATTTCCGTCCCGATGGAGATATTTCGACGTTTAAACGCTCATTTTGTTCCATTTTACACGCCGATTACGGTGCACGACAGATCCAACGTCTAAACAAGCCCTGGGGCTCGCAAAACGCGATCTTTCGTCGATTTTTGGCGAAAAATCGCTGTAATTTCCGTCCCGATGGAGATAATTCGACGTTTAAACGCTCATTTTGTTCCATTTTACACGCCGATTACGGTGCACGACAGATCCAACGTCGAAACAAGCCCTGGGGCTCGCAAAACGCGATCTTTCGTCGATTTTTGGCGAAAAATCGCTGTAATTTCCGTCCCGATGGAGATATTTCGACGTTTAAACGCTCATTTTGTTCCATTTTACACGCCGAATACAGTGCACGACAGATCCAACGTCGAAACAAGCCCTGGGGCTCGCAAAACGCGATCTTTCGTCGATTTTTGGCGAAAAATCGCTGTAATTTCCGTCCCGATGGAGATATTTCGACGTTTAAACGCTCATTTTGTTCCATTTTACACGCCGAATACAGTGCACGACAGATCCAACGTCGAAACAAGCCCTGGGGCTCGCAAAACGCGATCTTTCGTCGATTTCTGGCGAAAAATCGCTGTAATTTCCGTCCCGATGGAGATATTTCGACGTTTAAACGCTCATTTTGTTCCATTTTACACGCCGAATACGGTGCACGACAGATCCAACGTCGAAACAAGCCCTGGGGCTCGCAAAACGCGATCTTTCGTCGATTTCTGGCGAAAAATCGCTGTAATTTCCGTCCCGATGGAGATATTTCGACGTTTAAACGCTCATTTTGTTCCATTTTACACGCCGAATACAGTGCACGACAGATCCAACGTCGAAACAAGCCCTGGGGCTCGCAAAACGCGATCTTTCGTCGATTTCTGGCGAAAAATCGCTGTAATTTCCGTCCCGATGGAGATATTTCGACGTTTAAACGCTCATTTTGTTCCATTTTACACGCCGAATACGGTGCACGACAGATCCAACGTCGAAACAAGCCCTGGGGCTCGCAAAACGCGATCTTTCGTCGATTTCTGGCGAAAAATCGCTGTAATTTCCGTCCCGATGGAGATATTTCGACGTTTAAACGCTCATTTTGTTCCATTTTACACGCCGATTACGGTGCACGACAGATCCAACGTCTAAACAAGCCCTGGGGCTCGCAAAACGCGATCTTTCGTCGATTTTTGGCGAAAAATCGCTGTAATTTCCGTCCCGATGGAGATAATTCGACGTTTAAAACGCTCATTTTGTTCCATTTTACACGCCGATTACGGTGCACGACAGATCCAACGTCGAAACAAGCCCTGGGGCTCGCAAAACGCGATC